>NC_064646.1:406117481-407367481 GCF_023864345.2 Schistocerca serialis cubense
AGTAATTGATGACAGTAGAAAAGTCCCCATTGCAATAATACAGTGATGTGCCCTGCATTCAGGAAACATGTCACTCAAAATTCATTTTCAGCTAATATGCCAGTCGTCCATTGAGGGTGATAACTATTTTACATGTATTTTGTGTTGGAGTCATTGCACAAGTAGATCATATGAAGGTGTGGGTAATTACCCTGAGATATTTGTGCAGCATGCTATACATGTTGATGATTGATACACCACAGAGTGTTTCTGTCTTTAATGGTAGGAGTCTTTTTTTTTAAGTGGTCTCTGAAAAATGCAACTGACCCAGTGGAAATTAGCACAAGTAAGCTAGCAATTTATAGTAAAGAAGCACATTAGAATTACTGATGACACTGTAATCTGGTTAGACTCTGAAAAGGGTATAAATTGTAAAATGAAGATGGTGACAGATACCCTAGTTACCACTAAACCAAAAATACACACAAAAATCCATGAATGCTGGATAAAGATGTGAGAACAAATAGAAAAATATGAAATCCATCTTTAAATCAAATATTTCATCTTACTATTTCTGTAGTGTAGCTACAATAGCAACAGGAATATAATAGTTCTTGAAAAAAAGATTGCTATGTTCAAACTAGTCTAAAGGATAGATGTAATGTATTAATACATAAACACATATCCCTTGATGTCTTAATGTGCCTTATTTTCCTGTGCCCATGTCTTGTGAAAGCTTCCGTATGTTTCTCTGCTCGCTAATTCTGCAGAAAACCTCCTCATTTCTTATCTTATCGGTCTCTAATTTTCAACATTCCTCCTTTAGTACCATATCTCAGTTACTTCTATTCTCTTCTTCTCCAGTTTTCCCATAGTTTATGATTCACTTATTTATGATTCACTTACAAATAATTTTGCACTCCAAATGTACATTCTCAGAAATTTGTTTGTAAAATTAAGGCTAATATTTGATATTAGCAGACTTTTTTGGCCAGGAAAGCATTCTTTTTCCTGAGCTTCATCCAGCATATGTTATTTTGCTTCCCTGGTACTGGAATTTCTTCACTTCATTTACTTCATGGTCCTCAGTTTTGATGTTAAGTTTATTATTAATCTCATTTCTGGTGCACCTCATTATTTTTGTTTTTCTTTTATTTACTCTGTACCCATAGTGTGTACTTGTTAGATTGTTCATACTATTCAGCAGGTGCTGCAGTTCTTCCTTGCTTTCAGTGAGAACAGCAATGTCACACTTCAGTCTTATCATTGATATCCTTTCACCCTGAATTCTAATTCCGCTCCTAAATCTTTCTTATATTTCCTATGCAGTAGGTGCAAAAGACTACTTCACTGTCTTACACTCTTTCTAATCCAGTCACTTCATTCTTGGTCTTCCATTCATATTTTTCCCTCCTCATTCTTGTATATTTCAGATTACTAGCCTTCCCCGTAGCTTACATCTATTTTCCTGAGGATTTCGAACATTTTGCTGTACGAAAAAGTTAATATGACATAGGAAAGTCATGGGTGGATTACAAATAATGCAAATAATAAAGGTAAACACCCATTTTACAGTTGAGGCATTGAGTGCTTGACAGACACAAAAACAAGACTGAAATGAATGAGAGGATTCTTCTTCTCACAAAAAGAGAAGGGGAGAACTAAACTATTCAAAGATTAGTATGAACCTTATCCAGTGCCACAGATCAAGATGCCCATATTTGGAGAGAAGGAGAAGAAAAATTAGTACTAGTGTTGACTGTTATTGTACAGGTCCCTGCCTCCATAAATGTAAAGCAAATGTGCCCTGCAGCTCATCAGTTTTCACAATATATACTGTAGATTTTTGTGTTCTGCAATCATTCAGTATTGTGGTATCTATCATTCCTGTACATATATGTGTATGGAGAGATGACTAGATCTTCTTGAACAGTAATACAGATCTATTTACATTTTACATAGTTCTTAGAGAATGATGTAAATTCAATAGTTTCTTTACAGTGGTTTTCACAGCCACTTGGAATGTGTTGAAGTTAGATACCTGATTCTGCTGGCAGTCAAAAGTACAAATTTACTACAGCCTTGTTTTGTCTTCTGAGTCATTGTCAAATGATACATAAAATATGATATAATGCAGCTAAGTTATACACATGTAGATTGTAACCTCAAAGCCCTATAAATGTATTGGTGCACAAAGTAAATTTCAGGCATCGTCAATGAAAATACTTAATTGCATATTCATGTGGGTGAAGAACATTTCTGCATTGACTGCTTTTTTAATTTGACATATGTGTCAACAAACAGACATGTTAGGACCTGCATAGAATGCAATAATATCTATTAATTTTATAGTTATTTACTTGGTATTGGATCATTCCCCAGTGATGATACTATATACATACAATACTATATCATAGATGACAATGAAGAATTCATATTATAAGAAATGAGAGTATGCATAGGTATAATGTTAATTATTTACAAAAATACATTAAACATTTTTAAAATTTTTTGTTGTTCTGACAGTGGAGAAAGGAAAAAGAAAAGCAAAATCTGTAAGAGCCCGCAGAATAAAATTTATAGTAGTTCCACACTGCAAATAAATGTTATTACAAACACATACATAAAAAGAAAGTAATTTTAGTTTTTATCTTCTCTGTATATTATTTTGTCTATTTTCTCAAAACTTTCAGGTTTTTCCTTCTAGATCTCTGGCCACCTTATTTGGTCTGGACTCCAGAAAGGTTGCCCTCACAGGTACTTGTAATGTGAAAGACATCCTACTAACACGCACCAAACAGATTTTCTGTTACATATCAAAGTGTTACCCTAACATCCTTACTTACTGAAATGTATTTAGGTGTAAATAGAATGATGCTGGGGAATGAGAAGACTAATGAGAATTAACAATTTAACTGGTGTTGTAATTGATAGTGAACACTCTAAATTTAAGTAACAGTTAAATATAGATTGTATATGTACCTAAGAGCAGGGCATAGTTTCGCTGTTCAACTGCTTGAAAAGAGCGTTATACTCTATTTTATTGGTCCTGTTGCCTACAAAAACAGTTTATGCATAATCCATTGGCCAAGTCAGTTTATAAATATACAGGTGAAAGTGGTTCCTGTGCAAATTTGCTTAAAATTATGAATAGTACACTTCATACATTAAGTATTTCAGTAGAGTAAAAGCAGTGATGCTATAAACGATTTACCAAAGGTTTTTTCCTCAGTAAATGATTTTATATGTTCAGGAATTTTGTTATGAAGTTTAACTCCCATGTGAAAAGTACCACTTTGGCACAGGGATGTGTTGATTTAGGTCATATATAAGTTTTTGCTTTGTCTGCCAAAGTGAACATAACTACCACAGTTTTCTTTGCGATCTACTGTCCATACTCATTACATTGATCATAAAGGATATAAGGGTTCCCATAATGTACATACATGATAAAGGAGGAATGTCAGATACCTTAAATAGTGGTTTACATGAGTCTCTAGGTTAGCTTCATAATATGATTCTAATGACCCTATTTTGCAGTTTGCTTTGGAGTTGCTCCAAAGTGTGACTCCATATTTAAGGTGAGAATGAAAGTAGGCATAGATGAGCTTTAGAATAACTCAAAATGTGACCCTCTATTTAAGGTGAAATTGTGAGTAGGCATGATGTGCATTCTTTTCTGTTTTCTCACTATAGCAGGATTTTAGTAAACAAAGAGCAATTTTAGCAATGACCAGTTGTAGATTTTTTTATTTTAAAAGCCATTTTCATAGTACTTACACTTACAATCAGAACAGGTTCATTGTAATAACATATTTAAAATAGTTAATGCCAAAAGTAAATGTATAAAATTTACAAGAATGAGTTAAAGCAGCTGATTTCTGTACCACATTTCTTTTTCTGTTTCCCATTGTTTTGTTGGTCATTTTTGACCATGGAAAGATCCTGCACATCTGTTTCATGGGAGCTAGTTACTTGTTCTGTGTAATCATAAAGAGACTTGTCTAGTGTAGTGTACACTATGAATATCTCTACACAGCAAGTAAAGACAGATGAAAGTCCCTCTCACTGCAAAAAGTGAGATGTGATGAACTTTTTGCAGTCGAAAATATCAACTTTTGTGGAATTTGCTGCAGATCTCTGTTTTTTACTCATTGTAAAGGGGGTATAAAAGGCAGTGTTCATACTGGTCTTTGTGCATAAGAGTGGGTGAACAGATATTTGCAACATTCAGTCATCACAGGTGACCTTGAAAAGTGTGTGGACTAATTTATAAAACTGAATCAATGCTTCCTGATTCGAAAATTGTATGACCATTTTGTCTGGTAAACACTTCAAGCAGGATGATGAAACTGTTTTAATCTTGCAGAAGCATGCACATTTTTTATCATATGTGGCAAATTAAAACTATTTGCCAGACTCAAACCATAACACCTGACTTCTGTTCCAGTTTAGCCCCACAAATGTACCTCAGTGATAAGAGTCTAAATTTCAACTTGCCACTAGATCTTCATTACATGTGATAATCAAAGCATATAGTCCACCAAGAGTGAAATTTTTTCACTCTTTTAAAACTTTGAGGTTGTGGTGAAATTAAACTCTCCAGGATGCTCATTCCTTAAAGATTTGTAGCTTCACAACGTGATAAGAAAGCTTCTTTAAATTTGGATTGAGTAAGATAGCATAGTAGCAAGACACAGGATGTACATTCAAGAGGATGCTGGTCCAAATCCCTGTCCAGCCATCTAGATTTAAGTTTTCCATAGTTTCCCTATGCCATGAAGGAAAGTCTTGTGAATGTTTCCCTGAAAAGGACATTGCCAATTTCCTTTCCCATCCTTCCTCTGTCTGTGCTTGTGCTGTGACTCCAATTCCTCATCACTGATGGGTCTTTAAAATTTAATCTTCTTTTCTGTGGACTTAGGAAGATACAGAGAGGAACTGGAGGCAATCTGAAGTGTTGAGTTAATTTGTGAAGTGCATACTTAATGACAAAACCACGTCCCGTGATATGCAGACATCTGATTTTGAGTTTTGGGCCAATGTACATTTTTAACCAGTCTCAAATGATCAACTAGAGGGTTTATTATGGCTCCAGATGTTGTCATGGACCACACAGATGATCAGATAATTTCATTATCTGAAGAGAGATTGCTTAAACTGGTGTTAAGGTGCAGCAAATGCTATTGAATTCATTGTGGCTCTGAGCAAAGGTAGATAGTAGTATGTGGCTAATATTGATTTATTCCATCTTTTTTAGTGTTATTAATTTCTCCTCCATCACTAACGTCCTACTTTTACGGTCCTTGACCTGAAGGTAGAGTGTTCCAATCCTTATGGGAGAAGAATGTTGAGCCACATCCCAAACATCATTGGCAGTTCAAGCATACAGCAAATGATGGTGCTGCTTAGGAAAATGGGAGTAAGAGACAGAATAGGATACAAAGCACACTCAGTGTGTATACCTGGGGGCCTCATTAACATGTTGAAGAGGCTATTCTAGAAGCCATTGAGGGAACAGAGTGCAAGCAACTGCAGATTGTGACACACATTGGAAAAAATTATGCTTGTCGTCTGGACTTCGAGGTCATACTTGAATCATTGCAGCATCTGACAGAGAAGGTTGAGAAGACTAGCCTTGCCCATCGAGTTTCAAAAGAGCTCACAATTTAAATCATTGTCTCGAGAACTGATTATGGCCTTTGGTTCTGAGTTGATTGGAAGGACCGAACAAGAGTTGTTGAAAGTTCTGTGACAAGTTAGGCTACAACTTCCTGGAGTTGTGCCATAGGGTTGAGAACTGTAGGTTGCCCCTAAATGGGTCAGATGTGCACTACACATCAGAGGCTGCTACCCAGGTAGCCATCTGTGTGTGGGGTGCACACAGGGCTTTTTTGTTTTGTCTAAAAAAAAAATTAGGTGACTCTCCATAAAATCCATGTAATGATAGCTGTAGGAAACCCACAAGTACCAGTGTAAGATTGAAAGAAATGCCTCCCACAGGTGAGAGTATTAAAATCCTAATAGTTACGTGCCAAAATATTCTCAACAAAGTGACAGTTTGAAGTGTTCCTAAAAAGCAGTGAAGCTCACATAATATTAGGAACAGAATGCTGGTTGAAAACTAAAATTGATACCAATGAAATGTTTGGGGAAAATTTAATATTATATTGAAAGAAAGGCTAATGGGAAATTAAAGTGGTGTATTTGTCACAGTAAACAAGAAACTCAAATCTACCAAGACAGAAACTGAAGCTGCATGTGGGATTGCTTGGGCAAGACTCACTATCAGTGATGGCATAAAATGGTAATTGGATCCTTCTGTCACCAACCACTAGACCCATATCTTGAGGTAATTGAAAACTTTTGAGAAAATCTCAGTTTGCTTGTGTGTAAGTTTCCCAATCATACTGTAATCATTGGTGGAGACTTTAATCATCCATTAACCAGTTGGGGAAATCACAGTTTTGTTAGTGGTGGGCATTATAATAAGACATCCTGTGATACATTACTAAATGCCTTCTCTGAAACCTGCCTAGGACAGATAGTTCAGAACCCCACTCATGGTGGAAATATATTGGATCTAATGGCAACAAATAGACCTGACCTCTTTGAGGATGTCCATATCGAAATTGGTAGTGACAATGAGGCAGTTATAACAACAATGAATACAAAAACACAAAGGGCAACTAATACAGACATGAAGATAAGTGTGTTCAATAAAATAGGAAAAAATTGGGAGTGTCATATTTCAATGAGAAACTTGAAAATTTCAGCACAGAGCCAAAGCATGTAGATGAACTGTGGTGCAAGTTTAAAAGAATAGTTGACCACACTCTGGATAGATATTTATCCAGTAGAACAGTTCATAATGGGAGAGACCCTCCTTGGTATACAGTCACTGCAAAGAAATTTCTAAACATACAGTGACTACTGCATAATAGATGTAGAACAAAGCAGAGGACTATAGATAAAGAGATCCTAAATGAAACATGTTTGGCTGTCAAGAAGCCAAATCATGAAAGCTTCAGTGACTACCATAGCAGAAGACTGTCGAACAGCCTTCACAATTCCCAAACATTTGTGGCCACAAGTAAAGGCTGTTAGTGGCAGCAAAGTTAGTATCCAGTGCATAGTGAATGAGGCAGGAACTGAAATTGAGGGTAGCAAAACAAAAACTAAAATGCTTAATTCTGTTTTCTAATGTTCCTTTATGAAGGAAAAACCCAGGAAAATTGCATCAATTTAGTCCTCATACAACCTGAAAGATGAGTGAAATTGGTATTAGTGTCAGTAGTATTGAGAAACAGCTGAAATTGTTAGAAATAAATAAAGTGCCAAGGCCCAATGAACTTCCAGACAGATTCTATATTGAATTTTTGACTGAGTTAGCCCCCAATTCTAATTATAATCTGTCATAGATCCCTCAAACAAAAACCCATACTGCCGCGCGTGATTCGCCGAGCAGTCTAAGGCGCTGCAGTCATGGACTGTGTGGTGGAGGTTCGAGTCCTCCCTCGGGCATGGATGTGTGTGTGTGTCCTTAGGATAATTTAGGTTAAGTAGTGTGTAAGCTTAGGGACTGATGACCTTAACAGTTAAGTCCCATAAGATTTCACACACATTTGAACATTTTTTGAAAAACCTGTGCCCAGTAGTTGTAAAATAGCACAGGTAACTCTCATCTACAAGAAGGGTAATAGAAGTGATCCACAAAACTGCAGTCCAATATTCAGAATGAGATTTTTACTCTGCAACAAAGTGTACACTGATATGAAACTTCATGGCAGATTAAAACTGTGCCGGACCGAGACTCGAACTTGGGACCTTTGCCTTTTACGAGCAAGTGCTCTACCAACAGAGCTACCCAAGCATGACTCACACCCTGTCCTCACAGCTTTACTTCTGCCAGTACCTCGTCTCCTATCTTCCAAACTTTACAGAAGCTCTCCTGCGAACCTTGCACAACTATCACTCCTGAAAGAGAGGATATTGTGGAGACATGGCTTAGCCACAGCCTGGGGGTTGTTTCCAAAATGAGATTTTCACTCTGCAGCAGAGTGTGCAGTCCAATATCTGTGACATTGATTTGTTGTAGAATCTTAGAACATATTCTGAGCTCAAACATAATGAGTCATCTTGAACAGAATAACATTCTTCATGCCAGTCAGCAACAGATTCCACAAACATTGATCATGTGAAACCCAGCTCATACTTTCTCTCACATGACATACTGAAAGCATTGGATCAAGGAAGTCAGGTAGATGCAGTATTTCTTGATTTCTGAAAAGCATTTGATTCAGTAACAGACTATGCTTAGCATCAAAAGTTTCATCATATGAGGTATCACGTGAAATTTGTGTCTTGATTGAGGACTTTTTATTAGAGAGCACATAGCATGTTACCTTGCATGGAGAGCCATTGTCAGATACGCAACTAGCTTTGGGTGAGCTCCAAAGAAGTGTGGTGGTACCCTTGCTGTTCATGTTGTATATCAATGATGTTGCGTACAATATTAATAGTAACTTCAGACTTTTTCCAGATGATGCAGTTATTTATAATGAAGTACTGTCTGAAAGAAGCTGCATAAATATTCAGTGAGATCTTGATAAGATTTCAAAATGGTGCAAAGATTGGCAGCTTGCTTTAAATATTCAGAAATGTAAAACTGTGCACTTCACAACAAAATGAATGTTGTATCCTAGGACTATAATGTCAATGAGTAACGGTTGGAATTGGCCAACTCATACAAGTACCTGAGTGTAATACTTTGTAGGGATATCAAATGGAATGATCACATAGACTCAGTCTGGGTAAGCAGGGGGTGTGTGACCCATTCTAGAACGTTGCTCAGGTGTGTGGAATCTGTACCAAATAGGACTAACTGGGGATATTAGAAGGTATACAGAGAAGGGCAGTGGGAGAGTGTTTCAGTGATACCGAAGAAACTGAACTTGCAAACTCTCAAAGATAGACGTAAAATATCCCGACAAAATCTATTAACAAAGTTTCAAGAAACAACTTTGATGGCTCAAGGAATATACTACATCACCTATGTATCACTCACATGGGGATTTTGAGGACAAGGTTAGAATAATTACAGCATGCACAGAGGCTGTCAAACAATCACCTACCCCCAGTCCACATGTGAATGGAATGGGAAGAAACCATAATAACTGGTACAATGGGACATACCTTCAGCCTTGCACTTCACAGTGGTTTGCCGAGCATGAACATTAATTTAGATGTAGATTTTCACAGTGCCTCTATTAGATGGACAATACATTTGCTATTCAGCAGGTGCAGACTTGCTTCCTTTCATTCCATGCCTGTGCATAAGAACACAAACATAACAGTGTGCTGCATAGTCATTCATCCTCATGATGCAGATATACACTTGATACTTCCTACACATCAGAGGAAGACAATTTCAAGTTGCTTCCACTAGTGTCAAATCCAAGACAGTGGTGTACAAGATACATATTGTCCCAAATGCTTATTATCTTACACTCATACTCATAAATTAAGGATAATGCTGATACATGGTGAAACAACACTCTGGTGGGCAGTTTTCGGGTTTAAATAACCTCGGGGTATGACCATGCGGTGCATTTGACCTGCGGTCGTCGCATAGTGGCGCTGGCAGCAGTCCACATATGCAGAGGTGTGTTGGTGCATGTCAGAGTACAGTCCAGTGAGTAAGTGTGCAGATGTTTCCAGATGTGCTAATGGTGACTGTGTGTTGAAAATGGCTAAAAGAACACACATTGATGACGTTATAAGGGGCAGAATTCTAGGGCAACTGGAGGCTGGTCAAACACAGCAGGTCGTAGCATGGGCCCTCCGTGTGCCACAAAGTGTGATCTCAAGATTATGGCAACGATTCCAGCAGACAAGGAACATGTCCAGGTGCTACAGTACGGGACGTTCACAGTGTACAACACAACAAGAAGACTGATATCTCACCATCAGTGCCCGCAGACGGTCATGGAGTACAGCAGATAGCCTTGCTTGGGACCTTACCACAGCCACTGGATCAGTTGTCTCCAGACACACAGTCTACAGATGACTGAACAGAGATGGTTTATTCTCTTGGAGACTAGCAAGGTGCATTCCACTGACCCCTGGTCACAGGAGAGCCCGTAAAGCCTGGTGGCAAGAACACAGTACATGGTCATTGGAACAGTGGTCCCAGGTTATGTTCACAGACGAGTCCAGGTGTAGTCTGAACAGTGATTGTCACTGGGTTTTCATCTGGCATAAACCAAGAACCAGATACCAACCCCTTAATGTCCTTGAAAGGGACCTGTATGGAGGTCTTGGTTGATGGGGTGGGGTGGGATTGTGATTGGTGCACGTACACCCCTGCATGTCTTTGACTGAGGAACTGTGACAGGTCAGACATAGCGGGACGTCATTTTGCACCAGTATGTCCACCTTTCAGTGGTGCAGTGGGTCCCAACTTCTTCCTGATGGATGATAATGCACTGCCCCACCGAGCTGCCATCATGGAGGAGTACCTTGAAACAGAAGATATCAGGCAAATGGAGTGGCCTGCCTGTTCTCCAGACATAAACCCCATTGAGCACATCTGGGATGCTCTCAGACAACACATTGCTGCACGTCTTCAAACCCCTACAACACTTCAGGAGCTCCTACAGGCACTGGTGCAAGAATGAGAGGCTTTACCCCAGCAGCTGCTCGAACACCTGATCCAGAGTATACCAACCCATTGTGCAGCCTATGTACATGTGCATGGTGATCATATCCCATATTGATGTCAGGTTACTTGTGCAGGAAACAGTGGTGTTTTGTAGCAGATTTGTTTCGGTACGGTTTTTTCAACTTATCACCGATACTGTGGACTTCCAGATCTGTGTTGTGTATGTTCCCTATGTGCCTATGCTATTAGCACCATTTTGTGTAGTGCCATGTTGTGTGCCACCACATTGTGCAATTATCCCTAATTATGAACATGAGTGTATTTTGAGACTGACTTTTGTACTGAAATTGTTCATATCTGCTGTAGACTGTAATACTTTCCTGCTTCTCTATGAATAATCACATGTAATGAATCTGAACAGTGTAAGCTGTGTGTACCTATTTAGATCTTCAGTAAATTTTTTCTTTGATCTGACAGTTCTGATCCAAATTCTAACATAACTACTAGCTTAAACAGTCAGTCATCACAACAACAAATCAAAGAATGCACTCAGCATAGTTTGTAGAACCCAATCTGCTAATGCATTCAGTTAGCTAATCTTATGCTCCATTAATAGTTCCGAAGTATCAACTTTTTCCAGAATGAGTCACTTTTTTTTTTTAAATTTGTTTGTGTGGCTGTTTATATGGTGGCTATCTACAGGCTACTAAATGGCACAGTGACTGAGTGAGGTACTCTAATAATTATGTCACCTTTTACATTCATCATGTCCATAGAGCCCATCAAGAAGGGAACTTACAAACTGCTTAATGCTATTCATGCATATACCAGCTAAATTTAACATGTTGTTGTTGTTGTTGTTGTTGTGTTCAGTCCTGAGACTGGTTTGATGCAGCTCTCCATGCTACTCTATCCTGTGCAAGCTTCTTCATCTCCCAGTACCTACTGCAGCCTACATCCTTCTGAATCTGCTTAGTGTATTCATCTCTTGGTCTCCCTCTACGATTTTTACCCTCCATGCTGCCCTCCAATACTAAATTGGTGATCCCTCGATGTATCAGAACGTGTCCTACCAACCGATCCCTTCTTCTAGTCAAGTTGTGCCACATGCTCCTCTTCTCCCCAATTCTATTCAATACCTCCTCATTAGTTATGTGATCTACCCATCTAATCTTCAGCATTCAAATTTAACATATCAAATCAGAAAGGAGGTGATATGTTGAAAAATTTGCTATTTGCTCAGTTCCGTTGCCATGTGGCGTACATCATCTACTGTGGCACAGTGGTTATAGCCACTTTCCAACAACTTGTGGATTATACTGGTTTGATTGATGTCTCCTAAAGTTATTTATCATTTAACACTTATAATTTCTGGAAGGTTCAGTGACTGACTTATTTATGGATTGGTGCATTTTACTACAACATTCTATGTAAGTACAAAAAAAAGCACCTTCTGCTGAGACATGCAACAAAGTTCTGTGCGTACCTCATGCATGGTCAGTAAACATGGCTTCAGTGTGAAGTGTTAGTTCATAACTGGTACTTGATTCCAGATTCTGTGTGACAAAATTCAGTAGCTGCTATTGGTAGCCTGATATTTACCTGGTAACATTACCCCTTCATGCTGAATGTCATGAATTTGCATCATACCACTGCTGTGCTAATAACTGGAAAGTTAACTGTTTTTGAGTGCCAGTGCCAGTAGATGCTGATTTTGTGTGGAGCTACCAATGCTTCCGACAAGTGCTGCATTCTCCTGAGTGTTTTGGGTACCTCTAACACACCACAGTTTTTGATTTTTATCTTTCATCTAGAAATTTATTCAGATATTAATGGATTAATAATTTGGTTACATTAATAATTTTCAAATCTGCAATTAAAATAATAAAATACTTTTGAGTTTAAAGCTGCATCGAACACTAAATAGTTAGCCACTTGACGTGGCTTGAAACCTAATAACATTCTATTAATGGATATCACCATGAAAGCATGCATTCATAAATAGTTATCTAAAATTGTATATACAAAAATGGTTCAAATGGCTCTGAGCACTATGGGATTTAACATCTATGGTCATCAGTCCCCTAGAACTACTTAAACCTAACTAACCTAAGGACATCACACAACACCCAGTCACCATGAGGCAAAAATTGTATATACAAAGTTATTACAATACATTATTAATTATCAAACAGCTTTACTGTGAACAGTACTACTTGCCAAGTAGGTAACAGAATCAGATAGTCATATAATTCATAGAAAGAGTGGCTACAGAGGTATGATTTGTGTGTGTGTGTGTGGGTGTGGGTGTGTGTGTGTGTGTGTGTGTGTGTGTGTGTGTGGGGGGGGGGGGGGGGGGTTGTGTTTGTGTGTGTGTGTGTGTGTGTGTGTGTGTGTGTGTGTGTGTGTGTGCATCTACAGGAAAATTACTTTTGTGAATTGTATCATGACAGTGCATTATCACAGATCAGCTGAAACTGATATTTATTATTAGCACAAATATCATTAAGGCATAAATGTATCAGATTGAGAGTGTAAGAATTCCAAGACCCTTAAAAATGCCACTGCAATGTGTGTTGTCATCGACTTTTCACACGAGTTCTACTGCTCTCTTCTTCTTCAGAAGAAGTACTTTTTAGTGCACTGCGCCAAAAGAAATTCTATGAAACAATGGAGTGTGAAACTGTGCACAGTATCATCATCCTCATCATCATCATCAGCAGCAGCAGCAGCAACAGCAGACAGTTTGATCACTTGTGATGTCGCCTCTTCGAGTCGGCATGCAACATATGATCCCTGCAGGTTCTCCCATTTGTGCTGATCTTGAACTTCCCATTGTCGGTTCAGTCTGGCTATCTGCAAAATGTATTGTACCAGTAATACAGCACATATATTGTATTAAAAGCCTTTCTTGAAACAATACGTACAACAGTGGCTATGAATCTTTGACAAAAAATCCAATATAATACAACATTTTACGATTATGTTATGTTGCAGATGAAAGTCATGAAAAAGGTAGTGGCAAACAGCATGATTTGGATCCAGGAACAAAGTCTGAGGGAGAAGAGGATTCAAGCCTAGTTGCAACAGCGAAAGGGAAGTCGACTCTAGGGAGAACACCAAATCACCTTACTCTGAGTTCTACGTCAACCCTCTCAGCAGGAAGCACTGGAAGCCAAGCAAGACTGATCCAATCATCCCATCAGCCTGAGAACTACCAGCCACCAACAGTTAAAGATTTAGGTAAGCAGTCACAACTGCTCAGACCACCTACAACTTTACCGCAGCCCACTTGCCTGCAGTGTTACCTTGCTGGCAATTACAAAACTGTATGAGTGTAAGAGAAGCAGTAGTGATTGCACATTAACCACAGATAGACGCACTTACTTAAGTCAATAAAGTATTTCATGTGGATATACTTAGCAGTTTACTGGCATATTTTGTGAATTACATAAAATATTTTATTTGTATATTTTGTTAATTTATAATTAGTTTGTAGTTTGTAATGTTTCATGTGTATGTTGCCATGTAATGTATGAACATATTATACTGCAGCTCGATCATACGATATGGAGTAATATTGGCTTCCTCTTCTGGTTATTGTGTCTGACACTCCTTTCTCCTTGGATTTCTATGATTCATTTCGTTTTTTAATTCATTTCAGTTTCTTAAATTTTTCATATCTGTTTCATTGGTAAATGAATTCTATACCCACTGTTAAAGAAAAATGTTACAATGTGATTAAAATTGACCTTCATCTCGAATGTATGATGAAGAGCTCATTCAAATTATCAATAAAAATTCATTACACTAAGTGCCTTTTTCTTTATGTTTGTGAAATCTGGCAGATCATTCAGGACGAATTATTCTTATTCCTTATTTCATGGTATTTATTTAACCAAACCAAATGTCTCTAATTGTATCTATGACTTCTTAGACACACAAATCATTTTATGTTGGTAGTAACATCAAACTCAGTATGTTTTATTGTCACTATAAACAGCATCTGTAATATATTTTCAGCATTTAATTTTTATACACTGTATTTGGGTATAATGTTTTACTTATACCTCACTCCCCCTAACAAATAATAACAAAACTCGAGCCAGTATGCAGTGAGACTACTTTGCAAATACTTTCCTCAATTTTAAAAAGACAAAATATAAGAAGCCTTCTGAGTGTGGTCACTATTGCTTAAATTTATCTGTGTATCAGATCATAACCACAGCACTTTGTAATTCAGTACCTAGTTTTCTGCATATTTACCATAATTATTCAATAACAAAAGACTCTTCTAAAGAATTTAAGCTACTGAGGTCGCAATCTTTAGCAAAGTTCTATTTTGTCCATCTGTCATATGAATAACTATTTGATCGGAAATTAATATCATGGAATTTTTCATGGATTTTGAATTTGGAGTGCTTTTTTGGTCTGTCAAGCAGTTGCACTAAGTCTTCATGGGATAAAAATGTTACAGTGTTGGAGGGAAGAGTGAAAACTTTGTCACACAGATCACGTGCTTCAGCAATTAAATTTTTGGGTTTACATGAAAGATTCTTTAGACAGCTTAGCTACAGAGGAACAGTACCACACAGTATTTTCCATGTTTTCATCTCGGTTTGTAACCATTAAAAAAATCCATCTCTGTCTTAGTTTCAAAAGAATATACCTTTTCTCACTCAAAAAATGCCAATTTTAGATGTCACAATATATGCCAGGTTTATCAGTGTGAAGTTCATTTCAGATAACTGTATGGAAAAGGCACTGAAGAATTCTTCAAGCTTAAAAACTGCTTAGGAGTTATTATATAATGCCACATGTGGTAGTGCATATTTGTCTGTTGTTTATGTGATTTTGTGGAAATTTTTCCGTATCAATTGCTACTGCTTCGTATAAAGAATCAGGAAAGTTTCATGTTAAAATGTACAATACGCATGCTTAATTAAATGTATGATACTTAGATGCACTTATTTAAGATATACACATTTCACTTACAGTTCATAGTAAAAATGTACATAAAATTCTAAATAATATGAACTGTTGTACAGTATACACAGTGTTGTTGATAAATGTCTCTGGCTTACTTCAAAAATTAATGACAGGAAAATCTAATTTGCTCTGGCGAGGTTATATTTGAAGCTTTCATAAAGTCTTTAAATCTTAGGCTACTATGTACTTCTTGTATTGTTATGCATGAAAAACAAACTAGTAAGCCAGATTTAGCATTTAATAGCAATACAAGCAGATATAAAATTGTGAAGGCATTTAACAATAAGAATGTTGTTTTATCAGGATAAATTCTTATTTTTAATATTTGGAGTTGATAGCATAGCCTGCGCTAAGCTCTCTGCAAGTTTATGTCTTCATTCTGCAAAGACATTGCTCATAGACACTGATTAGCTGAAATGTCTCTCTTTGCATAATCTGTTTGTGTAGGTAACAGAGCTCTAGATCATTTACTTTAAGAGTTATAGTTCAAACTGTTAAAGGAAGTATGTTTCATAAGATGTTTAATAAAATCATATTTGTTGCTTGTTTCACAGATGGTTCAATAGACACAGCTTATTTAATTTCTCATACTTATTGTAAAACGAAACATGTAGGTAAAAAAGTGGGAGTACATTAGCATGTACAGCTGTAGAGTGGAAGTCAAAGAGCTGCACGCTGAATGTCAAATTATCTGCATTTCGTCGCCTTTCATAAAAAGGTTCATGTTATGATGCATACATTGTTCCAGTTATGAAAAATAGTTCATGTTTTATAAATTGCATCCAGTTACATACAAAACTGTACACAATTATTGAAATTAACCTGGCTTAAAACATGTGTAGGGAAGTAAATGTCCTGCTGGATGTATTACGCATATAGGAGCTTCACAAAGAAAAGGTGTGTAAGCTTTTAAAGTTTGATATTGTTTCATTTGCTGTCATCACTGTTCTAAAAGTGAAGGTTTGCTTTGTTTCTTTAAGAAAAATAACATATTAAAATGAAAAACTATTTTAAATGGATAATTGTTTCAGTGGCAGGTAATTTTGTCCAAAAGCAAGTTTCAAGTTTACTGCCATAATCTCATAAATACATTACAGTATGCTCATCATCTAGAATTCCATTCTTCTTAAGTCAACAAGTTTAACATTTAAGCATTCTGAAAGGATGCCTTTTTTTGGATATTTAGTGTGTGGCTTCATTGTCAATATTTGTTTCTTTCAATTTGCTGCTGCTCTTCATCTGCACTGAGTCTACTTTACATGATCATAGTATAGTCAGTGATCAAAACTTTTGAGCTGTTGCTTCAGTTTTCTTTAGATCTATTTTACCACCACACTGAATTTCTTGCAGTCCTGCATTTTTGTATTTATTTGTTGTTTCTGATATGACCTGATAACATCTGTGAGTAATTTTGAATCTGCTTTTAATCAACATATTTAGACTGAAGCATTAAATGGGTATCTTGTGTTGCAGGACTAAAAGCAAATCATTGTACAGTCATTTGTATTCCAAATTTCACATCAATTTATACTACTCATCTGACATCACACTGAATCCAGGAATTAATTACAGTTAAATACCTGTGGGATTTATGTTGTCTTGTGTGTGTAGTTTTTTTATATTATATATATTCCAGAGGCAAAACTTGAAAATATATATCTCAAAATGTACAAATGTATACAGAATATGGAAGTGTTTTTTATGAGGATAGGACAGGTGGTCAGCTCTGACCAAACTGTAAACTTCCTTCTTCTGAAACTGAAGATGATCCTCTACACAAATGTGAGGGTGTAGAGAAGTATATGCAATGGAAGGATGATTCCAAGCTTTATGAGTTTAACTGGGACATTTAAATTTAGACTTTTAATATTCGACTTCAGGGCAAAAGTGTGCTAATGGGATATTTTCATTACATGTTTTGTTAAAGTCCTATAACATTAGCCAAAACTATACAGAGAAACAGAAAAGAATACATTTCCAGCGTCTGAAAGATAAGTGTTGCAGAACAATGAAAGGAATCAAAAAGCTGTGAAAACAAGCTTAGTGACTCCCAATACACATCCTGGAGCATACAATGTAATTGGCAGAAGAGTCTAAGTTATTATTCTTATCAATTAAGGTTTTTTCTAATCAATACCAGCATTAATTTCTTTCTAGTGCATTTTCCTCAGGAGACATGAACTGGAAGATATGGTAGGGTTTTCATTTGGGTTATGACACATCTACATATCAAAGAACTTTCTTTATGAAAACGAAAGATCCATTTTTGAAGTTCTGAAACAGAATTTTTGTCCATTACTTGCCTTCAGGAGACCAACAAAATTTCATACTGCTTATAGATACTGTTTTAGCTTGCAGAACTGGTAGTGTCACGTTCTTTCATTTGTGTCTGTCAGCACTACTAAATCTTTTACCCCCTGACCAGCAGTTCTCCCTCGCAGTTTCATAGTTTTTTCAGATCAATTTTTGAGTTCTGTGATAAAAAGATTTGCTATGCTAGGAAGATTCAAAAAGTTTTTTTCTCACATCATTTACTTTATTAACCTTAGGTTATCATTTTAGATTCCGCAGATACTCCACTCTCTGCAGTTCTGCTGTAGAGTTCAATACCACGCCCTCCCCCCTCAAGCCCTCCCCCTTTTCTGTTCTCCTCAAACTTTGGCACTCACATCTGAACTCCTTACTACGCTCACAACAATTTGTCTCCAATTCTACTTGTTTAAATGTAGTTACTATAGCATTAATATAATGCATATTACTGATGTCAAAATATTTTAACACTCCACAAGGCTGTTACATTGTAGTTTGATTTCTGGTTGAATTTCATTTAGTTTATCTTACTGTTTTGTCTCATACACCTACCATTTCTATAGTTTTTAGTACCACCTGAAAAGTTAACTGAAGAGTCTAAAGCCAAATCAATAGGTGTTTATTTTTTCCCTGTTTCAGTTCAACAGAAAGAAAAAAATATATTTTCTATAAAAATATTATACTCTCATTAACAAGTTCGTACAATAATTAATACCATAATGGTATAGTTCCCTGACAAAAGTAATACTATATATGTTTATATTTTGTTTTCAAATACACGGGTTTTCTTTTAAACTATCTAAATTTTCTAGACTTTTTATTTCACAGGTGTCACAGACTATGGAAATTTTTTCTTTCTCATTTAAAAGGATAAATATTAAAGTGTACCTGAACTGAATCTCATTTCACATTAAATTTACTTATAATCATTTTTCATGTAAATGTCCTTTTACATATCTTAAAAATACAACAAAAATTTTGCCTGGGTATAATAATTTTGATGAATTCATCTCTCACCAAAAGCTCATTCCTCTAATATATGTTCATGATCAATCATTTTTTGGCTTATTGGGCCGTCAACAGGTACCCATTGTTTTGAAAGATTCTGACCTTAGTGAAAAGTAACCATTCCATAATGTTTGAAGGCTTATGCATTAATACAATACATTCACATACAATGTACTTAACAAGATCAACTGACTGATTAAGGGGAAATTATCATGATATTACTAAGATAAAAACAAAACATAGAACAATAGTTAACTCTCAACACATTGCTTAGAATCCACAAAGACCGTATTGTCTCTGGGAATATCAAAAATTATGGAAATGATAGACTGCTACTCACCCTAAAGATGACACAGGTTGAGTTACAGAGAGGCACAACAAAAAAATTGTTACACATTAAGCTTTGGCCAAAGCCTTCATCAGAACAGAAAAAATACACACACTTTCACACAAGCAAGAACACCTTACATGCACACAGTTGCTCAGGCCAGCCAGAGATAGCAGTCACATGTGCATGAAATATGTTTGCTTGTGTGAATGTGTGCGTGTTTTTCTTTTCTGGTGATGGCCGGGCTGAAAGCTTAATATGTAACAATCTTTTCATTGTGCCTGCCTGCAACTTAACATGTTATCTTTACAGTGAGTAGCAATCTACCCTTTCCATAATTGTTGATATTCCAGCCTAGACATTCCCCTATCCTTTTTTGTCTATGGGAATGGTAATCAAATTTTCATGGCACCATAAACTGTGTCAGAGATTTAAACTCAACAATTGGCTTTTATGTTTCATATACAATGCCCTTTGCTGTGTACATACGTCATAGACCAATACAAAATTGTATGCTGCCAGTATCTGTCTGCTGGTAAAATGCATTCTGCAAATGGTTATTATTCAAGGTCAATCCTTTAGTTGTCTGACACCCTTTCCTCAGCATATTCTGTCAATCTCGTGTCCTTTTTGTCCTGTTTGCATATAATATAATTTTTGTGTTACAAAACTTCCATGTTAACATATTTTGTATTGCTCAGTCTTTCCTCTTTTTCTCTTATATTTCAATTTCATGTCTCCCCCCCCCACACACACACACACACACACAAAAAACTGTAAAAAAATTCATTTTGGTTTGCCTTGTGCTGCATTCTTTGAGCATCTATCTTCTTATCGGTCTTTCAAGTTTTTCTTTTATTTCACATACAACTGTTGCCATTGTGTTACTGCTCAATTAAAATGTTCATAACCATAAATATTTTAATTTCTTCAAAAGGTATTACATCGTTTCCTGCATTTGATTGCACGGTCCTAAGCTATTGTTGAGGGTATTCTGGCTCATCCCTTTAGACATGCTCCCTCCTGTTTGTTCTTTTAATAGTCCTTTTCAGTTATCATGTAAATGAGCTTTAGTTCTGCAGCTGTAATTAATGACTGTGTAGTGTAGTTGTCCACCGTACTGGTATTTCTTCTTTTGTGTGGTAAGTATGGATTGTTCATCTGTTGGCAATCTCAGTGGGAATGTCCATTTATGATTTCTTTGTATACTTCTGACATGTTCCTGTTCTGTTACTGTAATTATTATTACCGTTCTTACTACTACTATTACAGCTACTAATATTCAAGGTATCCTGCATGAAATATTTTTGTACATAAATTTCAAGTTTGCTCAAACCTAAATGGCAGTTTCATGTACTCCATATGCATTTTGTTTGTACACTTAATAGAAAACAAAGCATGTGTTCTTACTCTCCCGAATATAAAGGTGTTGTCTTCTGTATTTTATGTGAAATTAATAGTCAGTTTTCACCAACAATGTACTACCTCATATATTAAGATGCACATTGCGTATCAAAGCATGCTCAGGAGAAGAAAGGAGAAAAGAAAATTTGAAGAAATAAATATTCTCATTCCTTTTTTTTTTCTTTTCCTTCCAAAAGCGATGATCTTTTTAAATTTAGATACTATATTATCTTTCTCTATGTGAATGTGTGTAGTATTCATTGTATGTCTGATAAGAAAAAAGTTGGTGAAGTAGTGTGACACCAGTGTGAGGATTTTAAGTGCTTATTCACTTTTAAAATCAAGAACTTTTGAAAGATAAACAAACAGGTCTATACATTTCTTTCAGACATATCATTACTTTACTTATCTCCGTATGACACAAACAGTAATTTCTGGAACTGCTAAAACAATTACCCCATCTGTTAGTGAGGAGGTATTGCTGGTGCCTCTGTTATGTGCATGATTCCCTTACTATGTAATACATGTTGAAATTTAAAAATTATTATGTAGAGTTGTTTCCCATGTTTAGTCTTCCACTTAACTGAAAAGTTATTTATTTCTTATCATAACCTCTTGTCACTAATTTTTTCACTAAAGTGTTTCTTATCTTTTGTCCAGTTCCAAACTATTCTAATGATAAAAGAAAGTATCACACATAAATTACAACATATCAATTGTTTAAGGAGGAACAGTAAATTTTTTACAAGATAGTATTATAGGCTTATTCAAATAAAATGTTCCATATAACATGTCCCATTTTTTATTGTTTAGAATGAAATATCTTATTTGCTAGAATGTAATCCAAACAAAGACTTACAGAATGTGTTCATCAAAGACAAATAATTAAATATGGTATGTTACAGTTAGGAAATCATCTACTATGTTTTCTACAAGCAGCAGCAGCACTATGTGCACTACAAACTCATACACAAATACCATATCAACATGCATTTGTGAATACATGTGGCATGCTTTAACAATACAATACAAGTGGCTAACAAATGACAATCACAATCACAGTTGAAAAATTCTGTTATGTAAACTCAGTCACAATTTTACAGCCTGAACTCTGAAATAAGTAAATAAATTAAAAAGACAGTTGCTGAATAAATTCAAAACAACTGGAGTATGAATGCATGAAACGAAATTTTACCTGTGTGTACAATTGTATCCCTTAAAAAAAAATTGGCCACATCTTATATGGGATGTTTTATTTGAACTAGTCTGTTCTACCAGCTCCTAAAATATTTACTACTAGCCTTTTCCTTGTGGCTTTGCCTGTGTAAGTGTTCAATACAAATCCTTCCCCTTCTACCCCTCTTCCTCCTTTGTCCATCCATCTCACCTTACCACCTCTACCTTTCTATCTGCTCCTCCCCCTCTTGTTGTCCATCCCCTCCTCCCCCTCCCTCTGACCACATCCATATCTTCCTCCCCTCCCTCTGACAATCTTCCTCCCCCTCTCTCTTTCCATCTCTGCTTTCTCCTTCCCTCTGACCATATCCTCCTCCTCCTCTCTCTTTCCATCTCTGCCTTCCACTTCTATACCCTCCACCTTCATGTATCTCCCCTTCCTTCTCTCTTTGTCCAATTCCTCCTCCCCCTCTTACTGTCCATCCCCTCCTCTGTCCATTTCACACTGTTCCTAGTCATGCTGATCGGCACATGTAGCCCAGCAATATGAGTCAATATAGCAGGCCGATACTACTCCCACGACATGCCTGTCTTGCAGGGCAGGCAGTACATCACAGGCCTGAAAATCATTTTAAGCTCCTGATCTACAGGCCATCATATGAAGCAGGTCGATAAAACAGGCCAATGCTATTCCAACACAACATGCCCCTCACGGGCAGCCAACATATTGGGCTCCAATAAATCAACCGTGCACCTGCAAAACAGGTTGATTTGACAGGCTGATACTGTTCCCATACAACATGCCTTTGGGCAGGGCAGCCTATATGCCAGTAGCTGGAAAAAACACGTTTTTTTCCCATGTTGCCCCTCTTATCGGAGGTGGGAGGCTGCTGATAATCGTGAGGCTTGCTGGCTCTGTGCCAAAATTGGTTGAAATCAATCCAGTAGTTTGTGAGGAGATCCCGGATGACACACATACACTCTGCCTTTTATATGTAACAGTTTTATTATTCCTCCTGATACAACATATATAAGACTGAAACTTCCATTTTAAAGTGTAAGAGCCCATTATTATCCATATTACTTGGAAATAAAATATCATCTGTATACAAAGAACATAAATTTAAATAAAACTAAAAATAAAAAATTATGGAAAACAGGAAAAATGAAGAACTATTTTTTCTCAATAATAGGCAAAATCTCACTCTGGCCAACAATGTGATAGTAAGTATGCAGCAAGAAATTTCATCTTGCCTGAGAAAGTGTAGAAGAAAATACATAAAATGGTTCTTTGTTTAGTAACTGTATTGTAATATAAAGAAATAAAGGCAATATATGCAGAACACAAAGTTATTAGATATAAACAGTATCAGTAATATAAAACAGAAAATTACATTATTAAAAGAAATGATACATTGCCAAGCAAACATTGGCTGTTCCTCAGAGAGTGTAGACTGCTACTGCTATGTGTATGTTTTGAGTGATGCTCAATTGAGCTATAAGGTGTAAGGAATTCGGTGGTCATTATTGCGTTTCTCCAAGCCTGGCTACATGTCTTTGTTGGAAAGTACAGCCTGTGTTGCAGTGATTAGTGTGGATTTTGCCAGATATATATATACAGAAGACATATTGCAATATTTTTGTTAAATAATTGCTTCCTGGGCCGTTATACAAAG
This sequence comes from Schistocerca serialis cubense, assembly GCF_023864345.2. Taxonomy (NCBI): domain Eukaryota; kingdom Metazoa; phylum Arthropoda; class Insecta; order Orthoptera; family Acrididae; genus Schistocerca; species Schistocerca serialis. The sequence goes on from NC_064646.1 coordinate 406,141,015, forward strand.
TTATGAGGATGCATATGCATGTATTGAGAGGCCGGAGTTTCGAATTTCTTCTTCTAAGATCCAAAGCATTTATATTTTCGTAGCATCTTTTATGTAAACTGTCCTTTTATTCTAAATGTAATAAGTTTTACATCATCTGATAAATCGGCATCCTTATATTATGTGGTTTTGTTACCCAATTATGTTTTCCACTGCCACCAAAACAATAATTCCATTTACAGTTTTTAATCGTGATAATAATTTCTTTTAAGAACTTAATTATCAGAAGATCAATTCTGGTAATTATTAACCTGCAGCCCTCTTAAAGAGTAAGCATGGCTAAAAGTTGTAACTAAAGTTTAATCATATGAGATTTGCTCTTTCATGACTACTTAAATGTTTTTTGATAAAATGACAGTAAAAGATCTTATTGGAAACAAACTATCCTTCACGCAAAAAGTCAGTTTACCTGTAATTTACTAAAATTATAACACATCACACATGTTATAAAATTTTACTTTGAATTTTTTGTTTTTGTGTTGGCACTGAGGTGTAGATACTTCCTGTGTTATTTTGATGGTGAAGAAATATTCATGATTATTTTCTTCCTCCTGAGAAGCTTATAGAATGTATCCTATTTTTCATTTTAACTATTTAATGTCTGTTGGTTTTCAACAATCTTAAAACAGTGATGTTCACTACAGAGTTCTTAAATCACTAAAACCCTCAAAATTTTGTTTCTTTAAAGAAGAATGACTATATATTAAAATGAATAAGCAAATAAAGCTGAAAGTTAACCAAAAGATTTTGGTTTAAATTGTGTTTAAATAAGGAGCTGGATAAGTGAAATATATCATCATTCACTGTCAGAGAATGTCTGTCAGAAGAGATTATTGTGACATATGATACCTAATAAAAGTTCTGCAGTTTTTCAACTTTATCTACTCTTTGATATGATTCCTGACAGTCTCTTATAAAGATAGTGTATGGAACTTGGTAACATACATCCTTGCTGTTTTTCCATAATCGTGGCCCGTTCAAAATGGTTTATAATTTAATCATCAGCATTGTTATTAAAATATTATCCATTAAGCTCCTTGACTTATAAATATCATTTGTATAAAACCATCCACATGAAACTGATGGTTTCTAAATTTTACATTGATTAAAGATTGCACTCCCAGTCACCATCAAATATGCAAAGGAAATAGAAACACACATGGCTAGCATTTATTATGTATCTAAGTAAATAAGTATGTAATTCAGGTTCTTTATCTTTGAACTTTTCAAGGTTAACTGAATCCTTGCTTAAGATAAAAAAAATTCTTACAATGTTAAATAAATTTACAGTTGGTTAAGCACCAATAAATCAAAACCAAATGTACACATACATATATATTATTGAGGGGGTAATTTGAAAATGAGTTGCTGTTCTTGTTTAAAAGTTCCAAATATACCAATATGTTTGGCATAAAATATGTATATGTAAGTAATTTTCAAAGACATAGTAAGATATATTCAGAGATAGAACATCATTGTATAAGAATTAATTTCAGAAGGAGACAGACAATATCAAGGGTAAATAATGCCATGAAAAGCTGTATAATTTTCAAATGGTATCATTTATGTGACAATATAACCAGTACTTCCATTTAAACCAATCTCTTACTGGTTGACTTTCTCATTGTAGGATCACCCGTGTGGAAACCAAGAGACATGGTAGGCCTAGGTGAAGCAACCACACTTCCTCGAAAGGGTAAATCCTCCTCTACCTCTTCCTGTTCAGATAATACAGCTAGGGACAGAGAACGTTGCTTAGTGTTTGATTACCCAACTCCAACTCGCAAAGCAGAAGGCCAAAGCAGCACACATGAAAATGCGTCATCAACATCTTCAACCAGTGCACAGCAGCCATGAAGAAAGTCGAGCGCTCGCATAGGTAAATTGCAGTATTAACATCAGTCAAATGGCTCAGCATATCTTAATAATTTGCATGCACTTCCAATGAATCATTCAGCATAGACAGAGGACATGAGGCTGCTCAAACATTAATCATTTGTTGATTCTGTTAGATAATGTGAAATTATTCTGATCCAAAGATACAGGGAGCAGGATACCATTGCTGAAATCATACAAAATTTAAATATAAATCTTTGAATAGTTCAGTAATAAAGGTTGTTATGAAAGAAGCTGAATGATTCATTAAAAATAATGTGACCATCAGCTTTAATAGACTTTTTTGTCTCTGGGAGCGTTTGGCATATTAGATAAACTACGGAAGTGCAAAACCATCATGTTTTGGAGTAAAATTATTAAGATTGTAAACCATAAAATATCTGCTAAGATAAGTAATGCTAGAGCATTACAGCCATTGCGAGCGCACTGAAAAATATACTATTTTCAAACCACACTTGGCCTATCAGGTAACGCACATAAAAAAAGGTTTGATTGTAACTGCTCAAATGTGTAAAACTAATTCTTTATCTAGAACATTCCACTGGGAAGCTCTGTTTCGATGATTTATTGCATTGTTGATTTGTAGCAGCTGCTACTTACTGATAAGTGAATTATTGGTTCACCAACAACCTGGTTCAATATGTTTTCTTGAGTCTGTTTATTTAGAATTACTCTAATGTACATTTAAGACAAAAATCCCACAGCAAAAAAGACTTATCATTCTTTAGTGAAAAAGTGATTTTATTTGTGAAGCAATGTATTGGAAATTTATTATCACATGTAAAATAATTTTTTACACACACACATCAATCTGAAATGTGGAATTATTTATATGTTATGCTATTTTCTCAGTTGCATTTCATAGATTATATTTCACTAATAAGTCAGAGATTAAGTATGAAATATCACCAGTTTTATTAATTATTTAAGGAATAGAAAGTATGTTAGGTTGTGTTGACCAGAAGAAACTGAATGTGTTCTTGGATGATTTCTTGTGTAGGAATTTGCAGATAGATGTGTGCTAAATTATGCATAAAATTTATTTATTGAAGATAACTTACTTGCTTTTAAGAAGTGTAATGTGCCAAATTTGTTCATAATTTGGGATGTATTGTTGATATTAGTTATAACTGTTATCAGGGAAAACAATGATAATTTATTGAATTTAGACCTGTATTTTTTGTTTTGACACAGAATACTCAAATTTATTTTGTTTCCATAATCTAAATGTGCAACAAACATGTGAATCAGTTGCTAAATGGATTAATATTTTTGTTAGCAGAATGAAGGGAGCTTAGCACAACAAAATGTTAAAATTCTTATGTGAATATGAGATTTTATAAGATGACTTTCTCAAACAAGCCTTGTGGCTAAAACCTGGAGAATGTAGAGCTTTAAATATGGGATGTCAGTCTTGGTAAGAAAGATACTATATTGAATAATATGTATGAAACCAGGGATTAATTCAAAATAATAATAGGAACAATTGCAATATAATTTTATACTCTGTCAGTACCTAAGCCTTAGAGGGGTGTGAATTGAGAACTTAATGAAAATATAAATAAATGTAATTGCACAATTATACATAACAGACACTATTATAGAAAACTTATCATCATTTACTAATGGTCTAACACATTAAAATACCAGAAGCCCACTGTTGAGCATTGAAGCCCTTGATTAGAAGAATTTTTTCTATTCAGTGGAAAGAAATTCCTGTTAAAGATAAACCAAAGTTTAATAGTATGGTATATGTATAAATAAAGATCATAGTATAATAAATATATACTCATAATATTTCACTTTTCAAAAGTTTCGTTCAGGTTGTACAAATCTGTACAGTAAAATTTGCTATGTAAGTAATGTGGAGTCATAATCATATCATTACACACTAACAAAGACTGTTATATACAACACTGGGAGCTTAAATATGTGATGTCTATTCACATCTCTCCATGTAAGAGCATGGACTTAAGACTATCACTTTCAAGAGCATAAAATCATATTGTCACTGTCATCCACTGTTAATATTTAATTCAGTTTCATTCCGCAACAGTATTCCTGTAGCTCCCATTTCGATGCTTACATTGAAACCGATGTAAGCACATTTTGTACTCAGTAATTACAAAACTGAAGAGAAACTTAACACTATTGATTAATTGAGAATTTAGAGCCAGCATATTACTCAACCCTTAATTTTTTTCTTCCACTCAACTTCTTTATATTTCTTACCCCTTAGTCCCACGGAATTTATGTGAGAGACGGCTGTTTTAAAAAGGAATTTACAAAATCAGCAAATAGAAGATAAACAGGTGCAGAAAATCAAGAGGTAGTATCTATTTTGTATGTGATGTGAGAGTCCATTTCCTGTAAAATACTGTTGGCAGTGATAATATCCTTCATATATTTGTGATACAGAAATATATGGAAAGCAGTAGCATACACAAAATAAGTCTTTCTTTTTAAGGAAATATAAAATTTGGCAAATGGACAAATCTTAATAAAGATGCCATAAATGTTGACTGTTACTGATTAACAATCATTAACAAATATTATTCTGAAATCAAATCCAGGAGATGTATGTATTGTTAAATCTTGGATTTTTAAAGATTATTCGTAAGTATGTTACAGAAGGAGTAGTTTAATTTTTAGGATTGTTACCAAATAAGAAGGGTAAATTTAATTTAAATCAAGTCTGAAGTATGTAGCACTTAACATGACAATGATCTGTGCAGGACAATTTGTTAGTGTCTTGCACTATGCATGATAGGGCCTACATAAAATTGTGTGCATCAAGCACCTGTTGAATTACCACAAAGTATATCTAGCTCAAATTTGGAATGGTATTTTTTCCTGTAATTTAGTGAAAGGCAAAGAACTGTAATATCCTGAGTATTACATTTAGCTTTACTATAATATGCTGTAAATTTGGATTCCTGTCCTTTGTCCTACCCAGTTCCTTTCTTACTGAATTAATAATTAGCACACAAAATCCATATTTCATAATTTTGTAAATAGTGTAAAGCATCTCATAAAATCATTTCATACATTACAAGTGCGAAAGCCATAATCATTTAAGACATATGTTGTTCACTCAGAAAAGTAATTCAATGCTCAGAAACACCAGAAGAGAAGAAAAAAATGATGCGATGATGTCATAATGAAGAAAATATTGTATTCTGTGAATCAGTCGAAGTGTTTCACTTACATCTTTTTATTATGAATTGTTTTACAGATTTACAGTGAGCTTGAAAGTTTTGCATTTTCTGTTTTGTGTATTTGATTTATAAACATATTCATTAATTACATTATATTATTAAATGTAACAATATCAACCACCTTTTGCAGATTCATGTTACTTTGATTTCAAATTAGTTGTTTTTGTGTCACGCAGTATTATCACTTGTTCAAGAATGTAGGAAATATATCATGTGACTAGTACATATTACAACTTATGTATAAAGAAGCATCAGGGTTTGTTTTTATAGCAGATCTGCTGACAAAAGTGTTTCTGAAAAATATTGCTCATAGTAAGCATTTGCCATATATCTGTTGCACAAAAAAAGATTTATAAAGTGCCAGTTTTTTTAACTTTATGTGGTTCATCCTTCATCTCAAGAATTTGGCACTCCAGTACTATTTACCTCTCTGTAAAAGGCTTATGTCATAAAAAATGCGATCAAAAATACTCCAACATTAAGGAACATTATGGACAATACACCTTCTCACTTTCAACAAAATTTGCTTAATGTGTGCAAAATGTTTTATGCCAGAAAGGATGTGCCCTGAAACATCATCTTCATGTCAGAGAAATAATCAATGCTCTTCAGGACGTATTTCTGAATTCTGACAGTTTTCTGCAACAATTACAAGAGACAACATTGCGCACACGTCTTGAACCAGTGGTAACATAAATTTAAGTTTCAGTGCTCATAATATTGTTGAATTACTGAGTTGTACCATTAATTTCACTTTAGTTATACTGACGAGAGTAACGATCAATGTCATTATATATTCCCACAATGCCCATGAGTAGTTTTTTCTTTCATTTTTCCTGCCTCGGTAAAGTAATTTGTGCATTTGTTAAATCTCTTTGAAAAGAAAAAACACACTTTAAAAATGTTGTACAATGCTCAATATATTATTTCTCAAAATTTGGCTATTATTTTTATTTGTGTGCAATTAGTAAATGAATAGGGAAGTAACACGTGGGTGTAATACAATGCAGTACAAATGAGTTGACATTCATCCTTATGCTGTTTGTGCAGTTAAAAAAAAGATTTTATTTCTAGTTTTTCATGACAACAGTGTCAGCAAGAAAATGATTAAATGATCTGGATTTGTATAAAGAAATAATTAACTGATCACACTGACATTATATGCACATCATTTTGATACAAACATTATAAACTACATGCCCATAGCTCCTCTCTTTACTTGTTATATTAAAATATAATTATTCAAGATTTAACTGACATGTGTTGTAAATTATGCAATCTGTCATACTAGCTGTATGAATATTTTAATTCAATTAAAACAGAGAATTTTTGTCTTTGCATAATTAACAAAATAGAATTGAAGGTTATCTTGTTATTTCCGAATATTTAAAGAAATTGAGAGCTTCAATTAAATATAAGTTAACATTAATAAGAATCAGCCTTTGTGAAAATTATTTTATGAACTATAATGAGTGAAGTCAGAATTACTGGAACTTCAGACACTTTGCTCAGAAGTTAGTATCTTTTTGCGATATTTTAAGATACCTCTTAGCTAATCTCATAATCTGTAAACACAATATTGAACTACTGTGGTTAATTTCTACTCTTTGACAATCATTATGTTGCCTGAGAGTCCAGATAAAAGATGATTAATTAATTAATTCACTCATTCATTCCTGATACTCTCATGAGTGAAGTATGTGTTTAATCAAACATACAGTTTTTTATCAAGCAAGCTTTGATTACTGTGTGGTGATTCCTTAATTAGCTGTAACCACTGAAATTTAAATTGCATATTTTTAATTGCAACTCTTGCATTCATACAGTTTAACTTTTTATTTCTGTGCATTCAGATTTTTATCTTTATTCCAAAACAGTCGTTTGTTTCCATGAATAACATTGCTATTTTTTAAACTTCAATTTCTGTGATAGTTTTCCACTAATTCTACAGTTGTGTAATCTAAAGTGATGAATCAGGTTGAGAGATGATAACCAGAACATCAGAACTTCTTATTCAAAATTCTCATGCAACACAATGTTGTCAGTTAGTTTTGCTTTTTGTGGTGCCATAATAAATGAAACATAAATTATTGTGTTACTGAACCAAACTCAGTAAAGCAGTATTTTTCATATAATTTTATACATTCTTTCCTGTTGCACAAGTAAAGCGTCACATTTATTATTATTTGTTTCATCAGTTTGTGTTTTTGGAGCAATAAGAAATCTATCTTCTATTTCTGTTTGATTCCCAAAAATGTATTTTAAGAAAATAATGAATGAAAAATTCAAATTTTAATGTGTTTTGAGATTGATTAGTAAAGGTGAATAGCTGATGGTCTTTATATCCAAATTGTGAGTTTGTTTGTGTGTGTGTGTGTGTGTGTGTGTGTGTGTGTGTGTGTGTGTGTGTGAGAGAGAGAGAGAGAGAGAGAGAGAGAGAGAGAGAGGATGATAACAGTTTACTTTAAGGAGTTAGATAATGATGGCATCACAAAAATTTTAATTTGTTATTGTTTGTGACAATTCAATCAAAAATGAGTGAGAAACATGTGGAAGAAATACACATTATTGGAAAATTCTACATTTCCACATCATTGTAGTTATACTGGAAGAAGGAAAGCGAAAAACAGATGCCTTGTACATAGTATATGTAAAGCTTTAAAATAAATTATAATTGAATGTGTGTGTTTGGTCTATATTGCATTTCCATGTGGAATCCCTTGGTTTTCATAAAAAGTTTTACATTGAGTTTCAGTCTGAAAGTGAGGGTGGAGTGAATGGAAGATAAAAAAAGATAAACCTATGCTGTGTAACACAATGAGATAAACAATAATAAATAAACACTCTGTCTTGACCATTTTCAGCATAAATTTGCCTTCAGAAGTGTTGAGAAAAGGAGAAAAGAAAGTATGTTGCTGGAAGAAACAGAAACATACACAGACAAAATATCCTTTAAGTTAGCAGAATTGAAACAAATATAGAGTAACTGTCTTGCTGTGCTATGCTATGTGACCAGGTATTCAGAATGGATAATTGTATTGTTCATGAGTGGATGCTCAGGAAGACATCACCAAGATGTATCAAAAGGCATTGTTCATGTAAAACTCGACATGCCCTTTTCTCATTCAATATCCTATGAACCACAGATGAAGAGCAATAGGCAAATTCCATATTCCTAGATTTCTGAAAAATGCTTGATGCAATGCTCCACTGCAGACTGTTATTGAAGGTACAAGCATACAGGATACGTCCACAGATAAGCGTGTGGTTTGAAGACTTCTTATGTAATAGAACCCAGTACATTGCCCTCAGCAGTGAGTGTTCATTGCAGACCAGTCCCCCCGAGAAATATGATAGGACTGCTGTTATTCTCCATGTGTGTAAATGATCTGATGGACAGAGTGAGCAGCAATCTGCAGCTGTTTGCTGATGAGGTAGTGATATACAGATAGGTGTTGTCATTGAGTGACGGCAGAAGGGTACAAGGTGACTTAGATGAAATTTCTAGCTGGTGTGATACTGACTAGGAAAAACAATCCCATAATGTTCAAACACAGCATCAGTAGGATGCTACTTGAAACAGTCACATCAGTTAAATATCCACACATAACACTGCAAAGCTGCAAAGCAATATGAAATGGAACCAGCATGTAAGGATTGCATCTGCGAAGGTGAATGTCGACTTCAGTTTATTGGAGGAATTATAGAAAAGTGTGGTTCATCTGTAAAGGACACTGCATGTAGAAAACTAATACACCCCATTCTTCAGTCTTGCACAAGTATTTGGGACCCCAACCATGTCGTGTTAAAGGGAGATATCAAAGCAGTTCAGAAGTGGGCTACTAGATTTGTTCGATCAACATGCAAGTATTACAGAGGTGCTTTGAGGACTCAGATGGAACTCTCTGGTGGCAAGGCAATATTTTTTTCAAGTAGCACTATTGAGAAAATTTAGAGAACCATTATTTGAAGCTGACTGAAGAATGATTCTACTGCTGTCAACATACATTTTGCATAAGGACCATGAAGCGAAGATAAGAAAAATTAGGGCTTGTACAGAGGCATACAGACAATCATTCTTCCCTAATCTCAAGTGGTACAGGAAAGGAAGCTACTAGTGGTGGTGCAAGATTCATTCCAACACACACCATACAGTTGCTTGTGGAGTATGAATGTAAATTTAGACATTGTAGCTTGCTAGTCAACTATTTTTACACAAACTATCCACATGGAAAAATGTACTTTTTATATAAAACTGCTAGTATCATTAACTGGTGTGCACATTTGGTTTAACCTACCTCCTTTCTATAACCATTCATATGATCTTATCCTGTTTACCTTATCACATTAAAGAGTAATACAGATTCCTCCTCTTGAAAAACTTATCCTTCAGTCTTCTCAGTGTATTATCATGCAAGTTGTATCCTTGAGTGAATACCTTCTAACCGCAAAATGAACATTCTGCAATATAAATTCCCAAAAAAACTGTTTGGAAGTACACTGTAAAGAGTACTTCTAGTACTCAGAATAACGAACACTGATTATTTATTTGTCTTTTACAAGAAAAAGAACACAACCATATATGGACCATAAGTAGAAAAGGAAGGCCTTGCAAACAATGACATAAAACTGAACTGGAGACACTTGTGTTTGTTACCAGTTTTGTAGAATTAATCTGACTGATACAGTCTCTTCTAATATAACTGACTTGTTCAGCAAGATGGAGTTATCCCAACTGTCTGAAACAGATCCATACTTGCCACTCGTATTGCCAATGGTGCTGCAAGCTGTTAGTGGCCTGCAAGGCAAATGTTGGAAACAAGTAACACCCTTGAAGTGTTTGCCACACCACCAGCCCGATTCCCATGCCTTTCTGCTTGACACAAGTGATGCTCTGCTGAGAAAGGCAGTTCTCATTGTTGCTCCATATGATCAACATATTATGCCAGCCACCTTGTGATGACAACTACTGGCTCAGATCCAAATCACTCTTAGTCTGTACTTCTTGTTTATCCAGTGAATAGGGAATAAAGAGTGTTAGTAAATGTAAACATCTACAACTTCATTTCACAACTTTTTATTGATTTTGGCCAACTGCTGGTCAAGCTGTATAAAGCCACATGCCGAAACATCTTTTATATATAGGAGCCATACATTATCACTGAACAATTTGTGGCTCCTATATTACTATAAAAACTGATGCAGAATTGCTGGTTTTTAAACTAAGCAAATGGTGATATTTATCCACTTTGTGAACAAGCACATTGACATGGTGAAAGAGGAGTCCACATAGCACCACATTTTGCCTCTTCTCTCCTACCCTTAAAATAATAAAACAAAAATATCAGAAAGTGCTCTTGTGCTTGAAGAGTGACTGTTTGTGTGTCCACTTGTAGACTGAAATTGTATATTGTTCGTTTGCTTAAAAACATTTGTATCTAGACACACTACTGTCACTCCATTCTTATGTCAAATCAGTACACTCATATGTAGTCACCAGCTGCAATATTTAATCTCATTGCCCTCAGTAATTACATGGCACTTTTCCCTTGGTACTTGCTGCAAGTTTCTCTGCAGTTGGTCAGCATTTGAACTGTCAAAGCTGCCTGCCTGCCACTGATTGCAGAGTAGCACTCTTCAATCCACCAAGGACAGGCAGTTTCCATAGATGGTATGAAGAATGAAATAGATTCATCAGCAGCTTCGTGAATAATAGGTGTAGCTGCAAATTCCATTACAGAGACTGGTGGCTTTATTTACTTACAGACCTTTTGTGCTTTTTGCATAAGCTTGGTATCCTTAATTTCCTATATTTTTCTATCCTTCAAGTCCACTGGACAATAATGGCTCCAGATGGAATGACTTTTATACACGTAATGTGGTATTATGGAAATAAACTGATGTTCCTTGTTGATTGGCTATTCTGGTACAATTTTTGCGCATTGCTTGGCCTTTAAATGCTGGGTGTTTTGCCAACAACAATGACTCTTTTATCTTCTGTAAGTTTTGAGTATGTATGGCTGTACCTACAGTCACAAGATGCTGAGAGGTCTGAGACTGAAATGTTATTGTGAATACATCCATGTTCTGTAACTCCTGATTAGTCCATTTCAAAATATTTATGATGATCATGAAACTTAGAGTGGTTTCCATATTGAAGATATACAGGGTGATTCAAAACGAACAGGAAAAAAGAAAGCATTCCTGTTACTGTAGTTATTTATTTATTTATTTATTTGGTGCCTGTATTATCACATTCATGATATTGGACTTGTCAAGGTACAGAACAGTATAAAATATTATATATAATTACATCATGTACAAAATCTTATCATTGGTATCAACACATCTTTATAACAAAAACATTATTCTGCTTAATTTGATTATAAAATTATATACGTACATACAGATAGAACAAAAGCTAGTGAAACCCCTTGGTTCATTTCACTAAAACTATTAAATAACAATACTTTAGGTAACTAGGGATAGTAACATATGGCACAAAACTAGCTGCATAATTATATACATACATCGATGAAAGAAGTTTGCTTTTATCTAAGAATGGTTGATAATGATGAATTCTTGTTTAGAGAATTATGAAACAGACTTACAGATTTGAGCAAATTTCCAGGTATTCATTAATGCTGTAGAAGCTGTTGTTTATTCATAGATTTTTAGTTCTTTTTTGAATGTGTTAATGTTTGGTATTTTTTTATGCTATCTGGCAATGCACTGTACAGAATTTTTGGTTTGTAAACAGCACTGTCCTGTTATATTGATTTTCTGTGCACATCCCTATGATAGCCATCCTTGTTCCTTCTTTGATAATTGTGGATCTCACTATTCAAAGCTGAAACTTTTTAATGAAGAAGATGCTTTCAAATATAAATATAGATGGTAAGGTAATGATTTTTAATTCCTTAAAGATACCTCTACATGGTGCTCTGTAAGCAACATCACTTATTAATCTTACAGCTTTCTTTTGGAGCTTAAAAGACTGCTTTGCAAAAGAGGTATTTCCCCAGAACACTATACCACACTTCAGTAGACTATGCATGTATGCATAATAAGCACTTTCGGTATTGCAGCATTCTTTAAGCACTCGTAATATGTAACTATACTTGCTTAATTTTTTATTAAGCATTTCTACATTTTTTTCCCATCTTAGATGCTCATCCACCGATAATCCTAAAAATTTTATGTGATTCTTTTGCTGAATTTGGCTATTCGATTATGTGAATTTTACATTGGTCCTATTTTTATTCCTTATGTGGTTGAAGTTATCCATACAGTTTTCTTGTCATTGACAACTAGACAGTTATATTTAAACCATTTTTGTACCACTTCTGCTGTTATGTCAATTTTTTGCTACATCTCATAATCATTCTTCCCTTGTATAATGAAGCTGGTGTCATCAGCAAATAATATGGTATCAGCTCTTGAAAACTGTTGTGGAAGATCATTAATAAAAATCAAGAACAACAATATTGCCAATACCGAGCCCTGGGGCACCCCATAATTAACTCTTTTATGTTCAGAATGTTACACATTTCCATCCTGAGAAATGTGTACTCTTTGTTTCCTATCAGTTAAATATGACTTGAACCACATGTCGGAAATACCACGGACACCATAATTATACAGTTTTAACCGCAGTAGATTATGATTTATAAGATCAAATGCTTTAGAAAGTCCAAAAACAACCCACAGATCAGCTCCTTGTCCTCAATAGCTTTGTAAACAAATTTTAGGAAACTGAAGAGAGCCATTTGTGCAGATTTGCCATTTCTGAAACTGTTCTGTGCATTTACAAGAATTTTATTTTTGTTTAAGAAGTCTAGCAATCTGTCATACATTATTCTTTCAATTATTTCCGAAAATACAGATAATAATGATAGTGGCCTGAAATTTTTAATGTCAAACTTGTCACCATTTTTATAAACTGGTATTACTATTGACTGCTTAAGTTTACTCGGAAACACACCAGTTTCAAAGGGGTCATTGATTATGTCCACAAGTTGAGAGACAACATTATCGGTACTATATTTAATAATTTTGTCAGAAATACCATCAAATCTGCAAGTCATTTTACTCTTTAGTTTGGTGATAGTGGCATGTACTTCTTTGGGTGTTACAGGATATAGGTACATTGTCTTTTCATTTATTGGCGTTGTTACCTTTGTCATTGGATTATATTTAGTGGTGATCAGGTTTTGGGCTACATTATTATAACGATCATTAAATGTATTAGCTAATACAAGCGTATCATCAACAATTTCATTTCTGTGTTTTATGGTGATTTTATTACTTACATTTTCATGTTTGCCTGTATGATTTTTAGTAACTTTCCACATAGATTTCATTTTGTTGTTACGCTTTCTGATATATGAATCATTGTGCTTCTTTTTTGCAGCAACTATAGCTTCCCTGTGCTTTTTCCTATAACACTTTACACATGGTTTCAAGATAGTATTTTGCTTTGCACACTTATATAGCATTCTAAGACTTTCTGATGACTCTTTGATTTCACTTGTGATCCATGAATTTGATTTTTTGTTCATTGTCATTCTCTTCAGAGGGAATGAAATATCATAGCAGTATTTATAATTTGACAAGAACTTGTTGAATTTTGTATCTACAGAACTATTGCTTTCCATGTCCCAGTTTACATTTTTTAACATTAGATTAAAGACCCTGATGGTGTCATCATTAATTAATCTTCTCTCAATATATCTCCTGTTGTCACTTTTCTCATGAGATTTCTCTAAATTCAATTTGACAGCTTGATGATCAAGAGAAACCTGTATACAGTACCTCAGGTTTAAAGCCACATTTTGATTTGTCAATGAATATTTGGACCATAGCGCTTTCACTTTTGCTGCTGTATCTTGTGGTATCTTCTACACACGTCCTTATTGTATGTTTTTAGTAGATCAACAAGTTTCTGACCTTTTTTACAGTTATCCTCGAAATTAACATTGAAATCCCCGGGCACAATTATGCATTTTGACTGACTATTTAGATGTTTAGATTTTCCAAATTTTCAGAGAATAATTCGAAATTGCCAGATGGGGACCTATATATACATGCAATTATTATATTACTGTCTGTTAGTTCACATAAACAATATTCAAAACCTTTCTCAATGCAGCAGACATTTTTAAACCTAATTTCCTTTCATTTAATATCTGTCCTTACATATATACATGTTCCACCCTCTCAGTATGTTTCCCTGCAAAATCTGCTGACCAACTGGAAGTCTGAAATCCCAGCTGCACATTTTTGTATGTCTTGCAGCCAGTGTTCAGTTAGACACAAGATAGAAATCTCCTTCAATGAACCATTCAAAAGGACCTCTGACTCATATAGCTTACTGGTTAAACCCTGTACATTATGATATAGGAGAGTTAAAGAATTATTCAGTTCTATGAGAGGTATATTTCTTGCCTGGTTAGTTCATTGAAGAATAGGTTCTAGTATTCTTTTCGTTTCTAACATGATTTTCACCTCCTGGGAGTCCTGGACTTCTTCTTGTTTGTTTTCTTCTGCAGTGGATTTGGCCATAAGAAATTGTTCATATGTTGTTTGGATGCTAACTTCTGCCTGGTGCTTCGTCATGATTTGTTGTTTTTAACTTCTGTCCACTCTGGAACGGCTTCCTCCTCAGTCTTTTTACATGTTGATAGTCTCTTTTGTGCTGGTTCCCCATTAGTTCATTCCACTGAAGGCATATTTACTGTTAACTTTTTGGTTTCTTCTTCTGTCATTTTTGTATACTGTGGTTATATTGTCTTTTGTGTTGCTTCCTTGTCACTTGTTCATTCCCTAGTATGCATATTTACTGTTAAGTTTTTTGGTTTCACCTTCTGTTATTTTCCCATATTGTAAGTGTACAGTTTTGGTGAGTGACTGATCTGCCTGTTAAAAGCAGTTAACAGAGATCAGTGATGGTGTGATGGGCTGAATCGTGGCTGAATAATGAAGGTTCATGTATAGTTTTTCTTTCCCTTTCAGTATCAACTTTATTTCATAAATACACATGTAGACCAAAATGTAAACTCTCACAGTTTAGGTGCCAACAATGAAACAAAGGAAAGTTACTGTTGCTGTTAATCACTGGCAATAGTGTTCCCCTGGATGGCACACACACAATAAAATGTGTACTGTGTCACAGAATATGCAAAAATATCAGCAATAATCATTGTTCAAAGGCATTTTCAGACCAAGTCTGGTAAAGTGGCACCACAGCATCACAACATAGCTAGATGGGCAAAGCAATTAGAGGAGGCAGGATGCATATGCAAGAAGAAAACCACAGTATGGCCATCTGTCAAGAATGAAGTGACAGAAAACATTTCTATGACATACAAAAGAAGTCACAAAAAATCCACATGTCATGCTGACAGAGAAGTGAATACATTGAAATCAATTGTGTGGTGTGTGTTGCACAAGCATCTGCAGTTCAAGGCATACAGAATTCAAATGTTGCAGGTGCTAAGACCAGCTGATAAAACAAATTATTACAATTTTCAAGCAGGAGTGGATGTGGATGGCTTCACAGACAGACTTGTCTTCTCTGACAAAGGCCCATTTCGCAAAGTGAACAAGCATAATTTGAGAATACATAAAACCATCAAGCCTCTCTGGAACACAAACATTTTACTGTACCATAATCAGCTACAGAATCACTGGTCCTTTCTTCTTCGCAGAGTCTACTTTGACCTTTGACAATGGTTCATGATAGTATTAAATTCAGTTGATGATTAAAACAATGAATGAACATTGCAGCAGAAAATGTGTTTTTCAGTGTAGACTGTAATCCATTCAGATGGCCAGTCATAACTACACTTCAATCATAACTCTGAGCTGAGCTGTTAGTTTCTCATGGCAGCCATCAGTTGTACAATAATATGATATAGTGCCTCAGTTGTTTTTTGTTCAGAAACGTTCATTAATGTTAAAAATCTTTCATAGACTTGACCAATATCTTCGACACAGTGAAATGCTGAGGAGAACTGTGAGAAATTACTCACATCAGCTGCTTCACCCAGAATAATTGGGATAGAAGTTGATTCACTTATATCTCATTTTCGTCATGTGTGCATAGTGGTCAATGAGGGAGGATGGAGAGGGGCCAAAATGGGGTAGTTTCTCCCTGCTGGCATCTGGAGTACTGACTTTTCATTCATTGCAGAAATTTCAAGTATTTTTGGAGATGACTGGTTTTAATTCCACTGAGTCCTATATTTACAACTGCTGAATGCAGAGGAAAACAGTGTGGCTTTAGCAAATACTACATAATTCTGGTTAGTTAAGTTGTGAGGCCTTTCATGGGAAGTCATGTAATTGTCTTGTCAGAGGAGTGGGGAGGGGCCGACAACTTTGTCACTGTTTTGTAGTCATGGAAAATGTGAGTCTTATAAGAATATTGAAAAAAAAATAGAGTCATCATCTTCCCTCTGTTGCTTCCTCTCACAGCTGTTATTGAGCTGCATAAAGGGATAGTCCAAACACCAAGCATTGGTGGAGCTCACCTGCCTGACATCAGTACCCACTTCCCACAATAACATCCTGTTTCCCTACTGCCCAACATTAATTGCATCATAGTGTACTATCTGTTTGAGGACAAACAACAAGAACTGTCTATTCTAGTTGAGAATACATCCAGTTTTACATGGCAGTAGCAACTATTATAGACTCTAAATAACATGCTGCAGCATAGGATTGTATGTTTATATTACCTCTATAAACCCAAATAAATAATTCAGAATGAAGAACTACCATTTTCTGTGCTAACAGAGAGCACAAAGACTTATGAAATTTCAAGATCAAAGAAATGTTCTCTCCAAGAGTTGAAACCTACTTATACTACATGGGGCACAACACAGTACTACATCAAGTCACTGAATCATGAAGTCCAGGTGCCATAACTGCACAGTAACAATTCAAACTGGTTAGATGATGGCCATCTTCAATCAGTCATTGAGTGATGAAAGTTGTTTATACCAACCAATTAGACGATTGTTGTGGAAAGTTTCGTGCCATCATCTCATTGAATGCTGTCCCTGAGTTACATTTTACCCTAATAAATGCAGCTTAAAAAACACATGTTTTCCAACTTTTATTATACAGTTTAGCAAATCAACTTTAATTATGCTGAACTACATTCAAAATCAGAAGGCACAAAACAGCCATTAACATGATTGGATGGAAGTTCTGGTAGAAAGAAGAGGTGGTATAGACAGTGTCACCATTGAATCAGAATTTCCGGTTTATTTCCTATTTTTGTACTTTGAGGAGTGTTATTAATCATAGTTTTTCCTTTTCCTTTTGTTGATATTCAATGGGATTTATTTAAACGACCTGTTATTTTTCACTTTTGGATTTTCAATTTTTGGTGGTAAGTGAGTAAAAATATTTTTTGTGAATATTTTAAAGCTTCATTTCCTGGCTAGTTGAATAAGCTGAATTTAATGATATTAGAATGTAATTTCGAATTGTTAACTCAAGAAGGCGATATTATGCTGATCTGTTATCATTATATCGGGTGGCAAAATAAAGTATGATCAGGAACTAAGATTCCTACTATTCAATCTTGCTCACCTAATTATTTCAGCACGATCAGACTTCTTTCCTCAAAATGCTGCAGTTACTGCTGGAAGTTAAAGGATACAATCCAATTCTCAAAAGAAAGATGATGCTTCTGATAAACTACTCATCATATATTCTACTTTTGGTTACATTGATTATGTGATACAACAGTGCTGTATCATTCAGAACACCACAATTATCTTGATAAGGACTAAGTCCAAAAACGATCTGTCTTATTTGATAGATTCCAACTGAGATTTTCTCTTGCCCCAATAACATCATAGACATTGTCATAGCTGCTCTTCCTCTATGGCTTACACATATTTCCATGGCAGTGCCAGACAACATGGAATTCACTGCCTGACCTGCACATACCGCAAGCCTGGTATGATGTTTATCACTGTCCCGGCTTGCAGATATGCTGCATCCATCCATTTCATGATACATGACAATAAACAGAATATAAATCCAAACAATAGATTATCCAATTCATTATAAAAATAAACTTTTTATAGTGGTGATCATCATTTATTGGTTCAAAAAATATTTGCGCAACACATCACTTTACCAAAGTGATACGTTACACTAAAGATTCCACCCCTTAGGTAAATGATGTGATCACTACTGTGAAACATTAAACAAATGGTCAATATTCAAAGCTCAAAACTAGTTTTAACCTTTTCACTGAAAATATCAATAGTTTGTTTATATTTAATGCATATCCACTGCTGCAAGTGTATTCCATTTGTAATAAATATACTTATTCCTGTTTGTACATAGAGAATGCTCCACAAAGAACTGTAAGCCAGTAATCATAGGCATGCATTTGCCTTAACACTTCTTTGATGAGGTTTTCTTAAAACATTTCTATGAGGTAATCATTCTTTTACTAGAGATAAAACAAATATTCGTTATCCATATGGAACATTAACCAGTTTTATAATGTTTCTTTGTTTCCTGTTGTTAACTACTCATTACCAGGATCTTCAGTTCACTGGCCATTTAGTTAGATTAGATTAGATTCAGATTTAGTTCCATAGACCAAAATTGAGATGATTCTCATGGGTGTGGACCATGTCAAAAAGTATAACATAAAAAACATAAAGCATTTGAATATAATACTTGCTACCCTGGCCATTTGTCAGGAGATGGTAAAAATAGGTGATTACATTACAGTAAACTGTAATTACTAACATTTACAAAATTAATATGCTGCCAGAATGAAAGTCTGTTATGCACTTTTAATAAATCTATTGAGCACAAAGTACCTAATCTTGACTGTTGTGACCAAGTGCTGTCAAAACTGAAATCTAACAGACATTTTTACTTAAACTGGTCTAACAGTCCCTGTTGAGATATTCATTTATAGAGTAGAAGGAGTTGCCTATCAAAAAGTCATTCATATTCTGTTTAAACCATGTTTTATCTGAAACCAAGTTTTTAATGGGTGCTGGCAATTTATTGAAAATGTGTCCCTGAATATTGGACCCCTTTTTGGACCAAGGTAAGTGAGTCTAAATCTTTATGTAGAATCTTCTTATTCCTAGTGCTGATACTATGCATTGAACTATTGGTTGGATAAAGAGATATATTACTTGCAACAAATTTCATGAAGGAATAAATAGATTGAGAAGCAGTGGTTAGAATACAAAGTTGCTTGAATAGGTTTCTACAAGACGTTCTTGAATATATACCACAAATGATTCTTATAACATGCTTTTGCATTCTAGAAACTTTTTCTCTGTTTGATGAGTTACCCCAGAATATGCTCCCGTATGACATGATAGAATGAAAGCAAGCGTGCAATTTTTTTTATATTTATATCCCCTACATCTGACATCGTTCTCACTACAAATACAGACTTGTTTAGGCACTTAAGAAATTCTGTGATATGGCCTTCCCAACTGAATTTATTATCAATTTATAATCCCAGAAATTTAACACTGTCAACCTCTTCAATCTGCATGTCTTCATATTTTATATGACTACTGGAAGGAAATCTCTTACAGGTTCTGAACTGCATATAGTGGGTCTTTCCAAAGTTTAATGACAGTGAATTAGCTTTAAACCATTTATTAATGTCAGTGAAAATTTGGTTAGCAGCTGTTTATAAGTCTGTACTTGACTTGCAACTTATTCCAATTTTATTTTATTTATTTATTTTATTCTTCCATCCGTTGACAATAGATATTGTATGGACATTGTCAAGCATACATGTAAGCCATTTCAAAGAAATGGAACACAAACAATATAGACATAAAAAAGTACAAAACAAAATAATGCAATGAAGTTAATAATAATACAATGAAATTAATATAGCCTATATACACCCCTGCTTGTTATTTTAAATGCATAGTCTGTTTTTCATAAGGCTTTAGTTTTGTCCTCCCTAAACGGCAAGTCCATATATACACAACACTGCTTAAATATATATTTACATCACACAACAGCTGTCCTTTAAGTATGTAAATGTAAATGTTTGTATCTCTGCAAACAAAACAAATTTGGTATCTGGCAATGTAACAGACGAGAGGTTATTAATGTATATGAGGAAAAGCAACAGACCCAAGATGGAACCTTGAGGAACACCACATGTAATTAATTGCCAATCACATGAAGACTGACTGCTTACTGCACAGGTATTTTGCAATGACAACCTTTGTTTCCTGTTAGTGAAACAAGACTCAAACCATTTTGCAGCATTGCCGGTGACACTGTAATATTCTAATTTACTTAAGAGAAGCCGTGGTTTACACAGTCAAAGGCTTTTGACAGGTCACAGAAAATACCAGCAGCCTCTAATTTATTATCTAATGAATTAAATACATTCTCACTGTAAGTTTAAATAGCTTTCTCTATATCAGAACCCTTAAGAAATCCAAACTGTGCCTTGGACAATATATTATTTGCAGTCAGATGCTTAACAGGACCCTTGAATACAACCTTTTCAAATATTTTTGAGGAAGCCGGCAAAAGTTAAATTGTTCGATAGTTTGATGGTATGTCTTTATCCCCCTTCCTGTAAAGAGGCTTAACTTTGGTATATTTTAGCCGGTCTGAAACTGTTCCACTGATAAGAGATTGATTACGCTAATAACATAAGATAAAACTCAACTCACATGAGCACTCTTTGATTAACTTTGTTGATATGTTATCACACCCACTAATACTTAGATTTTAAGGATTTTATGATGGATGCTACTCCTTTGGGAGATGTGAGTGTTACTTCCACTTTACTGAGATTATTTTTAATGACAGGTCTCACATACTCTATTGCACTGTTCACTGAACCTGATAATCCCAAGATGTCAGTAAGAGAAATGAAGAGCTTGTTTAAGAGATTTGTCACACTACATGCATTTGTTACCAAAGTCTCATTTATTTTTAGAGCTATACGATCATCTTCCTTTTTGGCCCCAGCTGTCTCTGTCTTCACTATATTCCATATGTTTTTATTTTGTTGCCTTATGTAATTATATTTTTCTCATAATAAAGCCGCTGTGATTTCTGGATTACTTGCCTCAGTATTTTTCAGTATTCTTTGTAATGTATTACGATGCTACAATGCAACATTCCTCATATGATCCATGGTTAATGTTTTGACTTGTGTGTGATTGCAGTTACCTTTCAGGGAAAACAATTTTCAAAAGTGCAAGTAACTCTTTTAATGAATGATTTGTATTCTCCATTTGAGTTAGAAGTACTGTAAACATCTATCCAGTTCATGTCTTTGAGCAATTTCCTGAATTTCTCAATTTTTGCTTTTTGACCGATTTATTACCCTCCTGTGCTAAAATTTAATAGATGCTTTTTTACCCTGACAAGTCTCAATATTTAACACAAGATGCTGCATGTCATGATCAGATAGCCCATTTGCTATTGGTTTTGTGATGTGACCTTTTTCCGTAGATTTGTCTATGAAGATATTATCTATAGCAGTCTCAGACCATTTACATATCCTAGCTCCAAAGTTCACAATAGGAACTAAACTGAGTGATAAAGTTACTGATTGCAATAATTGTTCACTGACAGAGCTTTTCAGTAAATCCACATTAAAATCACCAGCAGCCACTATTTCATTGTTTTTTTACTGTGAAATGGGACAACAGATTTCCCAGATATTTTATGAAGAGGTTAAAATTTCCTGAAGGTGATCTGTACATACTTACTATTATAAAGGACTTATTATGAAATACAACTTCTGTTGCACAAGCTTCTAAGTGATGCTCTGAGCAAAATTCATTAATATCAATATTCTTGAAATCAAAACAGGTTCTGACAAATGTGGCAACTCCTCTTTTCTCCATATTTTCTGTTCAGAAGCAAGAAGCTAACTTGAATCCTGTAACATTTAACATATCTCTACCAGTAGTCACATGATGTTCAGAGAGGCAGATTGTATCAACCAGTTTGGTCACCTCTAACTCTTCAACACAATTAAGCAACTCATTGAGCTTATCCATTGGTCCTCAGATATTCTGATGCCATAAGGATAACTGATTTCTTGCACTGGCTGAATTATAACTAGATTAACCTAATTTTCCTGTCAATTTTTGAATATCTCTAGTTTCAACCAGAGGTTGTCTCATGAATAGTGTACATTAAAATTTGTTTTCTGGCTGCCTGTTTTCTCAATGTGAATGTAATTTTTGACCTGTCGCCAAACATCTTTTGTTTCTGCCCTCCTTACCATAAAAAACTGAGGACATCTTCTGAGGCATCAAGGGATCACCATTTTAGTATTGGAGGGCAGTGTGGTGGGTACAAATCGTAGAGGGAGACGACAGGAGATGAATACACTAAGCAGAGTCAGAAAAATGTAGGTTGCGTAGTTACTCGGAGATGAAGAAGTTTGCGCAGGATAGAGTAGCATGGAGGGCTACATCAAAAAAGTCTCTGGAGTGAAGACCACAACAGCAGCAATAGCAATCCTACATAGTGCTACACTCATTTATTTGTCTGAGGCGAGCGATTTGATGATACTGCAGTCAGAGGATGCTTTGATTTTCCGTTTTATGAAGTCCACAATTTTATGTTTCTAACCATTAAAAGCAAGTTGTCAGTATTTGCACCGCTTTGAAATCTTAGCATGATCTGATTCAATAATTGCGCAAGCTCTTATAGACAATACTTCGTTTCATGTAACTGCATCATCTCTTCTGTGAAAAGTTTGATGTCACTTTTAATGTTGTTTGCAAGGTCATTGATATACAACATGAACAACAAGGGTCCCAACACACTTTCCTGGGACGCACTGGATGTTACTTCTACATCTGTCAATGACTCTCGATCCAAGATAATACGCTGTGCCCTCCCTAACATATGATCCTCAAATCCAGTCACAAATTTCGCTTTATACCCTGTACGACCGTACTTTTGATAATAAGTGTAGTGGTGACACTGAGTCAAAACCTTTTCGGAAATCAACTGATACTACGTCTACTCGTCTGCCTTCATCTGAGGCTTTCAGTATGTCATGTGAGAAAAGCGTGAGTTGGTTTCGCACGATCATTGTTTTCCGAATTCGTGATGGTTGACAGGGAGGAGGTCATCCTGTTCTAGACACTTCATAATATGTTCTAAGCAGGGCCGGTGCAAGCGAGCTGCTAAATTGCCTCCCCCCCCCCCCCCTCCTTTTTTAAATTCTTTTTTTTTACAACACATTTGTGGAATTTTATTTAAACAAATCTGTAGGAGATGCCAGCAATCAATCGCAATTTTTGTTTTTACTTTTCAAATCTACATAGGTTTCGGCCACTGAGCGGCCAGTCTCAAGGGTTTTAATATGTGCTTACATCTAAGCCGTCATGCTGACAGTTACGTTCAGCATGACGGTATAGATGTAAACATAACTCAAAGCATTGAGAATAGCCACACAGTGCCCAAAATCTATGTAGATCTGGAAAATAAAGACGAAAATTGCGACTGATTGGTGACATTCTCTACAGATTTGTACAAAACAGTCGCTGGGTACAAGCTCAAAAATGGAGTCATACCTGATTGAAGAAATCTAGTTAATTTTAATAAGCCTCGTGAATTTACAAAAACGTTCAAATGTGTGTGAAATCTTATGGGACTTAACTGAAAAAGGTCATCAGTCCCTAAGCTTACACACTACTTAACCTAAAACAGAAATGAGCTTCAAAGCTAGCAAGGAAACCCTTAGAAGCAATGTTCTGTCTATGGATTTTCGTTTAAGAAGGTGTCAAAATTAACGTTTTGTTTTGTGCGGACGAGAGGGTATTGTTACTAAAAGACCATACTTTCTCTGGTTTTCATCAGAATCAAAGCGACCAGTAGCTTACTAAGATGAAACATGGATTCACACCCATTATACAGTAAATAAATCTTGGTAAAGTGATAGTGTTTTATAAATAGATATATTTCGCGTTTAGTTTTGCTGAATTTCTTTGTTACGGAATTGAGCCTCGCTACGACTGTGTGTTCACTAATCCCTGTATCCGTCGTGATGCTCAGGATTATTTGTGCCTAAGAGGTCAAGTGTGTTTTCGTAACCATTGTCAAACAAATTGCCGGTCAGAGTTTAATTGTTGTTCATACAGGCGGAGACAGGCGTTTCATGGCTCAAAAACCAAAACGTCCGACTATCACTCAGAAACGGATAGCAAACATTTTCAAAAACACGTCGAAACCCAACTTAAGCCAGGCTTATTAGCTATGTCTTTATCCCTTGTAATTACTCGTAGCGTATTTACCCATTCGGAATACTCCTAGCCATTGTACGTGTTGGACATGTTTGACTGTAGTAATGTTCAACCATTGTTTTCCATAATGCGGGAAGAAAAAAAACCTCGGAAACTGCCTTTGAAGGGCAGGCTTAACATGCAACCGCAGTATCGAACATTGCATTCGAATTTCCAAATTAGATCTCGTCTTCGGCAAAATTAGTTGTGAGTAAACGTACGGCGCGTGAGAGGCTGGCACCGCTCCACTCGTAAGAATACTGGCGTGTAAGTCATACTGCTTCCCCCTCTCTGTTCCTCCGGCGTAAACATGACTGTGCTGCCACAGTGGCGAGGAAGAAATTAGTCCTCCTTCTCCCCTTGTTCAACAGCGGCGGCCGGCAGGTAGTCAAGGCCCCATGCCACAGTTCCCGAAGCCGCTCCCTCCGAGGTTTGGTTTCGAAGAATGCCGGACATTTGCCACGCCGGACATTTGCCACGATTTTACCTGCTCCGAGGGGTTGGGTCCATTGTCTCCCCCTCCTCCTCATCGCTGTCTCGCAGTAAAGGTACTTACTGAGCCTTGCCGCTGGTTTACTTAACATATGACCAGAATCTCTTTGCATTTTCTGCCACATTTCTAGAGAGACTTTCGTTGTGGGAACTATTAAATGCGTCTCGCATTGAAATCCGCACCAAATTTCGAGCCTCAGTAAAACTTCGCCAATCTTGGAGATTTTGCGTCCGTCTAAATTATGCGTGCCTTTTTCGGTGCTCCTGCAGCAGCTTTCTGTCATGTTTTGTGTACCATGGGGGACCAATTCCGTCTCTTATTAATTTATTTGGTATGAATCTCTCGAGCACTGTTGATACTATTTCTTTGAACTTATGCCAGATATGGTCTTCACTTACATAGTTTGGAAGGATTGGACACTGTCTTTTAGAAAGACGTCAACCGAATTTTTAGCTGCTTTTATAAATAGATATATTTCGCGTTTAGTTTTGCTGAATTTCTTTGTTACGGAATTGAGCCTCGCTACGACTGTGTGTTCACTAATCCCTGTATCCGTCGTGATGTTCAGGATTATTTGTGCCTAAGAGGTCAAGTGTGTTTTCGTAACCATTTAAAATTTGAATGGCCTCGTCAAATAATTGTTCAAAATAATTTTTTAAAAAAGCATTTAGAACAATTACGGAAGTTGTTTTCTGTCTACAATAGGGTCTGAAAATGTATTTTTGTCAACATACAGAAGGCAGATTGAAGTCACTGCCAACTATAATTGTATGAGTAGCGTACCTATTTGTGATGAGACTCAACTTTTCTTTGAACTGTTCAGCAACCGTTTCATCTGAGACCGGGGGTCGGTAAAAGGAGCCGGTTATTAATTTATTTCGGTTGTCGAATATAACCTCTGCCCATACTAAGTCACAGGAACTATCTGCTTCAATGTCGCTTGTCAGCTGAAACACACATTACATTATTTTTCCTTAAGTTGTGCTTCTTGCTTCTGTTGTAGTGCAGATCATTACAATTACGACATTTCCCTCCAAAACCTAGGATGCTTTCTCTGTGACCCTGTAAATATTCGTTATTTCTAACATTTTAAAATTGTACGTCGACTTTAGATGACATGTCAATCTTTGATGCTCTTATCTCTATTTAGTTAACTATTTTCAGTCATGTTTTGAACATTGTCCAGCTACAATTTATTAACTAATGTTTCGCCGCAAGGGATATCGGATTTTAGAGAGTAAATTAATAAGGAGTATGTCGTTCTTCTTTTCAAACATTCACATTCCCATTTCTTCTTTCCTTATTGTCTTTTGGGCATGCAGTTGTGGTACTTAAAGCAGGCACAAATGCAGTGATCGAAAAGAAATGATTAGCGTACATTCGCATTCTTTTTACATCGTTCCTTTCTTGTTGCTCCCATGGCGATGGACTGTTTCTATCGCAATCGGTAAGCGTGAAAGGAAGCTACCGTACAGACAGAGGGATCTATGTTTATACTTGGCAGAACTAATTACATACCGACATAATCGTCGGAATTGCTTTCGTTTCCCAAAAGTTATAAATATTTCGATTTCGGAAAAGAAGCTCTGTATTTCGCCACGATGTCGAAGTAGAAGGTCCCTTACGTACTGGTTGTACCGAGTAAGATGTGGAGACGGCGGTTTGAAAGCGGACAGAGAAGTAAGAGGAAGGGCGTCCCTTACCTGAGAGAACTCTACCTGGCGAAAGGGCGAGTGTGGCAAATGTCCAGCGTGGCAATGTCCGCACACCGGTTTCGAATCCCCTCGGGCATGAATGTTGAGTTCGTCCTACAAAAAAAGAGAGAGAAAAGAAAAGGGGGAAGGGTGGCAGATTTGCCGCCCCTCGGAACGTGCCGCCCAGTGCGGCCGCACATTTCGCACGTGCCTTGCGCCGTCCCTGGTTCTAAGATACTACAACAAATCGATGTCGCGATGTTATACGGTAGGTTTGTGGGTCACGTCTATTGTCCATCATGTACACGAGTGTGACTTGTGCTGCATTCTGTAGATCCCCACAGGAGAGCTAGGTCAGTTGGGGCAAGGAGACGTGAGGCGAAGAAGCTAGAAAACAGTCACCAGTTTGAAAAAAAAAAGGCTTTTATTGAATGCAGTGCATCGTAGGAAGAAACATACACAGCGCGCTATATCTCGTCTCAGTGGACCTTGACGATGGGTGCAGCCGCGGCGTAGGAGATGGCTGGGGCGACGGCGTGGGTGGCGTAGGCGACGGCGGGGGCGGCGTAGCTAACAGCGGGGGCGGCGTAGGCGACGGCGGGGGCGGCGTAGCTGACGGCGGGGGCGGCGTAGGCGACGGCGCGCACGGGGACGGGCACCTCGCGGTAGCGCAGCTCCGGCTGCTGCACCGTGATGGGCTGCTTGACCACGCTGACCTGCGCGGGCGCCACCTGCACCTTGGGCAGCAGCGGAGCGCCGGCGAGGGGGGACGCCAGCAGCCCGGCGGAGGCCACCGCCAGCAGCGCGCTCACCACCACCTGCACACGTCACACAAGGGGCTTCAGTCATTACCTCGAAACAGAAAAAAACTGTCTCTAGTAACAGATCGTCAATCACTTAATCGAACAATTAAGGATCGCCAACACTGTTTAATGATTGGAACAAAAAGGTCACAATGGACGCTCGTAGTTTCAGCGATCCCACAAGGATCAATATTAGGCCCATAGCTTTCTTCACTATATGCTAACGATTTGTCAACTACTCTGCTCTGCTGTTCAGATAGTAGTGGTTATTTCTTATCAAAATATTATATCTTGTTGTTGTTGTGGTCTTCAGTCATGAGACTGGTTTGATGCAGCTCTCAATGCTAATTTATCCTGTGCAAGCTCCTTCATCTCCTAGTACTTACTGCAACCTGCATCCTTCTGAATCTGCTTAGTGTATTCATCTCTTCGTCTACCCTCTACGATTTTTACCCTCCACGCTGCCCTCCAATGCTAAATTTGTGATCCCTTGATGCCTCATAACATGTCCTACCAACCGATCCCTTCTTCTAGTCAAGTTGTGCCACAAACTTCTCTTCTCCCCAATCCTATTCAATACCTCTTCATTAGTTACGTGATCTACCCACCTAATCTTCAACATTCTTCTGTAGCACCACATTTCGAAAGCTTCTATTCTCTTCATGTACAAACTATTTATTGTCCATGTTTCACTTCCATACATGGCTAAACTCCATACAAATTCTTTCAGAAATGACTTCCTGACACTTAAATCTATAACAAATTTGTCTTCTTCAGAAACACTTTCTTTGCCATTGCCAGTCTACATTTTATATCCTCTCTACTTCGACCATCATCAGTTACTTTGCTCCCCAAATAGCAAAACTCCTTTACTACTTTAAGTGTCTCATTTCCTAATCTAATTCCCTCAGCATCACCCTACTGAATTCGATTACATTCCATTATCCTCGTTTTGCTTTTGTTGATGTTCACCTTATATCCTCCTTTCAAGACACTGTCCATTCCGTTCAACTGCTCCTCCAAGTCCTTTGTTGTCTCTGACAGAATTACAATGTCATCGGCGAACCGCAAAGTTTTTATTTCTTCTCCTTGGATTTTAATTCCTACTCCGAATTTATCTTTTGTTTCCTTTATTGCTTGTTCAATATACAGATTGAATAACATCGGGGATACGCTACAACCCTGTCTCACTCCCTTCCCAACCACTGCTTCCCTTTCATGTCCCTCGACTCATAACTGCCGTCTACAAATGCTAGAAACGTAGGTTTGCCTTTCCTTAATCTTTCTTCTAAGACAAGTCGTAAAGTCAGTATTGCGTAACGTGTTCCAACATTTCTACGGAATCCAAACTGATCTTCCCCGAGGTCGGCTTCTACGAGTTTTTCCATTCGTCTGTAAATAATTCCCGTTAGTATTTTGCAGCTGTGGCTTATTAAACTGATAGTTCGGTAATTTTAACATCTGTCAACACCTGCTTTCTTTGGGATTTGAATTATTATGTTCTTCTTGAAGTCTGAGGGTATTTCGCCTGTCTCATACATCTTGCTCATCAGATGGTAGCGTTTTCTCAGGACTGGCTCTCCCAAGGCTGTAAGTAGTGCTAATGGAATGTTGCCTACTCCTGGGGCCTTGTTTCGACTCAGGTCTTTCAGTGATCTGTCAAACCCTTCACGCAGTATCGTATCTCCCATTTAATCTTCATCTACATCCTCTTCCATTTCCATAATATTGTCCTCAAGTACATCACCCTTGTATAGACCCTCTATATACTCCTTCCACCTTTCTGCTTTCCCTTCTTTGCTTAGAACTGGGTTTCCATCTGAGCTCTTGATATTCATACAAGTGGTTCTCTTTTCTGCAAAGATCTCTTTAATTTTCCTGTAGACAGTATCTATCTTACCCCTAGTGAGATAAGCCTCTATCTACATCCTTACATTTGTCTTCTATCCATCCCTGCTTAGCCATTTTGCACTTCCTGTCGATCTCAATTTTGAGACGCTTATATTCCTTTTTGCCTGCTTCATTTACTGCATTTTTATATTTTCCCCTTTCATCAATTAAATTCAATATTTCTTCTGTTACCCAAGGATTTCTACAAGCCCTCGTTTTTTTACCTATTTGATCCTCTGCTGCCTTCACTACTTCATCTCTCAAAGCTACCCATTCTTCTTCTACTGTATTTCTTTCCCCCATTCCTGTCAATTGTTCCCTTATACTGTCCCTGAAACTCTGTACAACCTCTGGTTTAGTCAGTTTACCCAGGTCCCATCTCCTTAAATTCCCACCTTTTTGCAGTTTCTTCAGTTTTAATCTACAGTTCATAACCAATAGATTGTGGTCAGAGTCCACACCTGCCCATAGAAACGTCTTACAATTTAAAACCTGGTTCCTTAATCTCTGTCTTACCATTATATAATCTATCTGATATCTTTTAGTATCTCCAGGATTCTTCCATGTATACAACATTCTTTTATGATTCTTGAACCAAGTGTTAGCTATGATTAAGTTATGCTCTGTGCAAAATTCTACCAGACGGCTTCCTCTTTCATTTCTTAGCCCCAATCCATATTCACCTACTATGTTTCCTTCTCTCCCTTTTCCTACTCTCGAATTCCAGTCACCTATGAGTATTAAATTTTCGTCTCCCTTCACTACCCGAATAATTTCTTTTATGTCATCATATATTTCTTCAATTTCTTCGTCATGTGCAGAGCTAGTTGGCATATAAACTTGTACTACTGTAGTAGGCATGGGCTTCGCGTCTATCTTGGCCACAATAATGCGTTCACTATGCTATTTGTAGTAGCTTACCCGCATTCCTATTTTTTATTCATTATTAAACCTACTCCTGCATTACCCCTATTTGACTTTATATTTATAACCCTGTATTGGCCTGACCAAAAGTTTTGTTCCTCCTGCCACCGAACTTCACTAATTCCCACTATATCTAACTTTAACCTATCCATTTCCCTTTTTAAATTTTCTAACCTACCTGCCCGATTAAGGGATCTGACATTCCACGCTCCGATCCGTAGAATGCCACTTTTCTTTCTCCTGACAGCGACGTCCTCCTGAGTAGTCCCCGCCCGGAGATCCGAATGGGGGACTATTTTACCTCCGGAATATTTTACCCAAGAGGACGCCATCATCATTTAACCATACAGTAAAGCTGCATGCCCTCGGGAAAAATTACGGCTGCAGTTTCCCCTTGCTTTCAGCCGTTCGCAGTACCAGCACAGCAAGGCCGTTTTGGTTATTGTTACAAGGCCAGATCAGTCAATCATCCAGACTGTTGCCCCTGCAACTACTGAAAAGGCTGCTGCCCCTCTTCAGGAACCACACGTTTGTCTGGCCTCTCAACAGATATCCCTCCGTTGTGGTTGCACCTACGGTACGGCTATCTGTATCGTTGAGGCACGCAAGCCTCCCCACCAACGGCAAGGTCCATGGTTCACGTGGGGAGGATAAAATCTTACACTGCAGGTTTATTAACTACTTTATCACTTACATGCTAATGACCTTCAGTTATATCTAATGAGGAGAATACGACAAGTGCCATCACCCGATTTCCCAGGAACTTCTCTCTGTGGAAGAGAGGTCAAAATAAGCGAACATGTGTCTCGGTGCCGGCCGAAGTGGCCGTGCGGTTAAAGGCGCTGCAGTCTGGAACCGCAAGACCGCTACGGTCGCAGGTTCGAATCCTGCCTCGGGCATGGATGTTTGTGATGCCCTTAGGTTAGTTAGGTTTAACTAGTTCTAAGTTCTAGGGGACTAATAACCTCAGCAGTTGAGTCCCATAGTGCTCAGAGCCATTTTTTTGTGTCTCGGCTTATACGTAGACACTCGACGGTTTCTCAAAAAACTACAGTGAAAGTTTTCGAGGTACATTATGATCCTTTAACTGCGCGATATCCTCAGATGAAACTGTGGCTCAGAGGTTAGTGTCGCGGCATCTTAATTTTGCGGGTTGTTGTTTTCATTTTATTTTTATTGGTTTCATTTACCTACCCATGTCTGTAGGAGGTTACTACACGAATGTTTCTTATCAAATTACGGGATACAAGGGCGTTATATTAAGTGTAAACTTACAACTTTACTTATAATAAGTGTCATACACTTATTATATACCGAGTGATCAAAAAGTCAGTATAAATTTGAAAACTTAATAAACCACTGAATAATGTAGATAGAGAGGTAAAAATTGACACATATGCTTGGAATGACATGGGGGTTTTATTAGAAGAAAAAAAAGAAAAAACAAAGTTCACAAAATGTTCGACAGATGACGCTGGACAGCAAAACTGCTACTACCGTGACGGGTGAGAGGTACGCCGATAGGTTACAGAATCGCATCATCCCCAGCCTGGCTGATAAAACACCTGCTGGAGCGTACGATGTTTATGCAGGATGGCGCTCCACCCCATATTGCTAGACCCGTGAAAGATCTATTGCGAGCGTCGTTTGGTGATGATCGTGTGCTCAGCCGCCACTTTAGTCATGCTTGGCCTCCCAGGTCCCCAGACCTCAGTCCGTGCGATTATTGGCTTTGGGGTTACCTGAAGTAGGAAGTGTATCGTGATCGACCGACATCTCTAGGGATGCTGAAAGACAACATCCGACGCCAATGCCTCACCATAACTCCGGACATGCTTTACTGTGCTGTTCACAACATTATTCCTCGACTACAGCTATTGTTGACGAATGATGGTTGACATATTGAGCATTTCCTGTAAATTACATCATCGTTGCTTTGTCTTACTTTGTTATGCTAATTATTGCTATTCTGATCAGATGAAGCGCCATCTGTCGGCCATTTTTTGAACGTTTGTATATTTTTGGTTCTAATAAAACCCCATGTCATTCCAAGCATGTGTGTCAAATTGTACCTCTCTATCTACATTATTTCGTGATTTATTCAGTTTTCAAATTTATACTGACTTTTTGATCACCCGGTAATATACGTGTATATGGTTTGTTGAGAACTTACAATCCTTTTAAATTCTCATATAACGGTTTTTAATACTCACATTAACTCTTATATTAATACTTATATTTTATTCATGTGTTTATTCTCCGGGATGATTTGGTGCATTCCCTAGGGTGATGCCTATCGTAGAAACATTCGAAGTACAGGTATTCCGAACACCATGTGCATCGTGCGAAGGCAAGTTCTTCACAGTGACATTTCTCGGTATTGATCTCACTCAGGAAGGAAATGTCGCTAACATTTTTGAAGATTTTGAGTATTGGCAATAATTTCACGGCAAACCATACATAACAGATGACTTTTCCAAAAACTGGCGCTTGCAATAGATTATGAATCAAGATACACTACGTAAATTTCAACGAAAACAATTTCAAACAATTTTATTATTTTTTTAAATTCATTCATCTGACAAGCAATTAATAGACGAATAAGGACAATGTTATATCAATATACAGCGGAGGGCAACGTTATATCTCTACATGGAGATACAGACATGGGAATATAAATGAAAAACAAAAATAAAAGTAATGAAAAGACAAGCAATCTTAGTCGCTCCTCAGTTTAGGGTATCTCTTCCACCGTTACTACTGTACTTCACAGAAATAAACTTTTCTTCTTCTGCAAAGAATTTTGGGATAATTCTGTACCGCACTGAACACACATCTGCAATCTGTAAGAAGATGCCAGCGGCATCTCATTCACTGCAGAAATATAAGCAGTTTTTAAATGTAGCGCTATAGAAAAATGCTGCAGATTAGATGGGTGGATCGAATAACTGATGTGGTTGTGCTGAATCTAACTGGATAAAAAAGAAATTCATGGCACAGCTTGACTAAAAGTAGGGATCAGTTGATAGTCCACATCCTGCGACATCAAGAAATTTTCAGTTTGGCCGTGGAAGATAATTTGTAAAAGGAAATCAAGGGTTCAGTGGGCTACAGTGAACAAGTTCTAATGAACGTAGGTTGCATTAGTTATGCAGAGATGAACAGGCTTGCACAGAATATACAGTATGTTTCAAAATGAACACATCGGTTTTAAGGCGTTGTAGCATTTATTACGTTCGACGTACAGTTGTAAATAATACACGAAATGAAAGAGCAATTAAAACAGTTTTGTTTGTATACCTGTGCGCAGTGGGAAGAGTATGGAATGACAAAAAGTGACTGAAAAACGTGTCGAACGAGTGCGAGTCTTTCACGTTTAGCCCCAGGAAATATCCCCGTGGAAAGTTTATGGGCCTTTCATTTTCGGTGAATCAACTGTAACTGATGTTTATTATCATGATGTGCTACAGCTATGGCCCGTGCCTCAGCGGGAAGAAGCTGAAAAACACATCTTTACTTGGGAGAAAGATGGTGCGCCGCCTCACTGGTATAACTCAGTACTCGACTGGTTAAAGGACGTTGTATCCGACCGGTGGATTGGGCGCAAGGGGCCGGTTGACACGGCATTTTATGCATGACCTCCATGTTGACACACGTTCTGACGCTATCATGTGTATGTCCGATACCAGCTGATCTATCCAGCTTTAGAAACAGTGTTATTGCAACAGTTGGCAACGGCCTTACCGCAGTGGATACATCGGTTCCCGTGATATCACCGAAGTTAAGCGCTGTCGGGCGTGGTCGGCACTTGGATGGGTGCCCATCCAGGCCGCCATGCGCTGTTGCCATTTTCGGGGTGCACTCAGCCTCGTGATGCTAATTGAGGAGCTACTCGACCGAATAGTAGCGGCTTCGGCCAAGAATACCATCATAACGACCGGGAGAGCGATGTACTGACCCCACGCCCCTCCTATCCGCAACCTACTCTGAGGATTACACGGCCGTCGGATGGTCCCGGTAGGCCACTCTTGGCCTGAGGACGGAGTGCTTTATTGCAACAGTTAACCCTGACACATTGATCAAGGTTTCGGAACAATTCGCCTACCGCCTCGATTTGTGATCGGTGTTCACACAGAATAATTGTAAGAAAAACTGTGTTTCCCTTTCATTTGGTGTATTATTTATAATTGTAAGGTGAATGTAATATGTGCTACAAAGCCTTAAAACCCGTGTGTTCATTTTGAAACACCCTGTACTAGTGCGGAAAACTGCGTCAAACCAGGCTTTGGCCTGAAGACCAGAACAACAATGTTAATATTTATTTGTAATAATATGACAATCTCAGCAATGAAAAGCTAAGTCATTAGGTTGTTCAGTCCCACAGCAAGCCAGTTCCTTTATATGCTTACAATACAAATTATGTGATGTCGATGTTCTAGATGCACGTAGATAGAAAACTGCAATAAGGCACTCAGGAGCATCAGTAACGTTTTGGAAACAAGAAGAGTCCGAAAAGAAACTAAATTAACAGCCTGAACGATTTAACACGACCAAGTCTCTGTTTTGCTAGCTACGTATGCGTCAAATCGAAATAAAGAGAGGAAACTGTCTTCACACATTGAAATGAAATATGAGCGAAAGTGTTGACTGCAGTTTGTTGGATTATAAACGCAATGCAACCGCAGTGGAAGAACACAAGGTAACTCCTGTAACAGACAACTTTTCAGGGAAACTGACAAAATTGGCTTCAGCGCGTGAGAGGAAATGGAGCGTTTCAGACACGTCACAAGAAAGAATATATTACTTGTCTAGAGGAAAAAGCTCAGTGAGTTGGCCTTACAAAGGGTAGAAAGAGACTGTAAAAGGCCATTTAAAAGTGCGAGGGGCAGTCGTACAGTTTTAATCATCATTTCGAAAAAGTGAAATTTTCAAAATTAATTTTTCGGTAGTTCTCACGTATATGTTCGCAGCCCTGGTACACTTTGTACCATAGTACTGTAGCACGCCGCTAGAGCATCCAAACAAAACGGCGCAGTATATTTATAAAGTGGAGTATGCTGCAGTAATTTGTTTCATACGTCTGAAGGGGAAGAGCGTTACAACAATGAATGGTGTGTTTGTAATGTGAACTGCAACAATGCACCATCGTGACACAGTGGTATGGTGGTGCACACAACTCCGTGAAGGAACGCGAATCGCAAGAGAAGGCCGGCGGTTCGCAATCGAGGCTACAGTAGGAAAAGTGAAAAATCGACCATGGTTCATTGTTTAACATCTTGCACGACTTTCTGAATGTGACAAAGATCGCTGCATTCAGGGTTCCGTGAAAGCTAACAACTAATTAAAAAGCGCGTAGAAATGAGGCAGCAGCGGAAATGTTCGAGCTGTGTCAGATCAATCGAGGTGACTTCTTTAGTCACCTAACCACCATACATGGACGACACTGGGTGTATAACCATGACACAAGGTAAAGGTTGTACATGCAAGGCACCGAAAGTTGCGTCCGGTCACTCAGGAAAGAGGTAGGACCTGAAATTGAGAATAGCGCAGAAATAACAGAAATGTTTAACTCTGTTACCATATGTTCCTTTGCAAGGAAAAATTCAGGAGTATTGCACCAATTTAATGTTTGTTCCATTGAAAACATAAGAGAGATAGATATGTCACCGGTGCTGAGAAACAACTGAAATCGTCAAAATTGAACAAGGCCCCTGACCCCAAAGGAATCCTTGTCAGATTCTTTACACAATTTGCGGTTGACTTAGCCCCTCTGTTACATATAAACTATCCTAGATTACTCGAACAAAAATTCGTGTCCAGTAGCTGGACGAAAGCACAGGCCAAGCCGATCTTCAAGAAGGGTGAGAAAAGAGATCCACCAAACTACAGTCCAATATCCCTGACACATATTTGTTATAGAATCTTAGAACATATCCTGAGCTTAAACATAACGAGGTTTTTCGGACAGAACTATCTCCTTCATGCCATTCAGCATAGATTTCGAAAACATCGCTCACGCGAAACATAACTAAAATTTTTCTCACTCTGAAAGCCAGGGATCAAGGCAGGTAGCTAGACGCAAGATTTCTCGATTTCCGAAAAGCTTTTGGCGTAGTACGACACCTACGCTCATTTATCGAAAGTTCCATTGTATGGAGTATCAAGCGAAATTTGTGGCTCGACTGACGATTTTTTAGCAGGGAGAAGGCAGCAAGATATCTTGGCTGGAGAGTCATCAACAGATGAAATAAATTCGGGCGTACTCCAGGGAAATGTGTTGGGACCCTTGCTGTTAAAGTTGTATATCAATGACCTTGTGGACAACATTAATAGTAACTTCAGACTTTTCGCAGATGATGCAGTTATCTATAATGAAGTACAGTCTGAAAGAAATTGCACAAATATTCAGTCAGATCTTGATAAGATTTTAAAATGATGCAAAGACCGACAACTTGCTTTAAATGTTCATAAATATAAAATTGTGTGTTTCACAGAACGAAGAAACTAGCATCCTATGTCTATAATTTCAGTGAGTCACTGCTGGAGTGGGTACACTCACAAAAGTACCTGAATGTAACACTTTGCAAGGACGTAAAATGGAAAAACCACAGTCTCAACAAGAGCACTGCAGATAGGAGATTGATCACAAATCATTCTTGCGATCCATACTAGAATACTGCTCAAGTGAGTGGGACCCGCATCAAATAGGACTAACACGGGATATTGAATGTATACAGAAAACAGCAACACGGATTTTCACAGGTTTTTTTGACCTGTGGGAGACGTAAGAGATATTGAAAGAATTGAACCGGCAGACTTTTGAACATAGAAACTGTCCCGAAAAATCCTACTTATAAAGTTTCAAAAACCAGCTTTAAATGGTAACTCTTTGACTATACAACAACTCGCTAGATAACGCTTCCGTAGGGATAGCGAGGACAAGATCAGAGTAACTACAGCGAGCACAGCAGCATTTGAACAATTAGTCTTCCCGCACTCCATACGGGAAAGGGATGGGAAAAAGCCCTAATAGTTGGCACAATGGGTCGTGCCCTCTGCCATGCGCTCTGGAATGGTTTTCAGAGTAGGGGTGTAGGCGTAAACGTAGAGCAAAGCGAGCAGTGGAAACATACGGTGTCACCACCGCCGGAAAAGGTGAAGACCCAATCACAAACAGACAGGGCGATGCCTACGTATGAGCCCAAAGTTCTCTTATGCTACCTTCGTGGTCTCCACGCGATATGTGGCAGTAGAATCGTTCTGCAGTCAGCTTCAAATGCCAGTTCTCTAAAAATTTTTTCCCCTCCCCCCCCCCCCCCGCCACGGCACCCCCTCCCCCTCTCCCAGAAACTCCCATTTCAGTTCACGAAGTAACTCGGTAATACCCGTCTGTTATTCGAACCTTCCGGCAACAAAACTAGCAGCATGCTTCTGAATTGCTTCGATATCTTCCTTTAATCCGACCTACTATGGATCGCAGAAGCTCGAGCAGCACTCAAGACTGGGTCGCACTAATGCTGCACACGCAGTCTCCTTAGATAATGTGGCGTTCACAGATTATTCTCATAAGGGTCAAACTGTCACAGGAGCGTACTGCCGAAATCTCCTGACAATATTACGGGAGACTGTCAAGACGAAGAAAAGTCCAACAGGGTACTTTAGACCTCAAAATTGCCCCCCCCCCGTCCCTCCTCCCCCCTCCTGACTTCCTCCTCTTCCCTCGGACGAAGAAACCATTGTGTGGTCAACGTTCCCAGAACGACGACTAGCTGAACTTCGAGAAGGAACTTTTCCTAAAGAGCCATTACGCACACTTGCACAGCGGTGGTCGACGTCACCTAATCCATCGTTCGGAGAAAAAGTGTAGCATTGAAGTGTGAATATGTAGGGAAGAAACACCAAGTTTAGTGGATACAGGTTAAATCTTTCGAGATGTAACTAAAACTTTATGACTTGCCCCTAACAAATGCCTAGCCACTGAAAAGATTGTCGAAACCTTCGTTCGATCACTTTTGCGTCGTAGCCTTAGCGGTAAACCAGCACTCGTATCGTCAGCTACTCACCAGAGTAGAGTACATCGCGGCTGTGTGGTGCTGGGACGTCACAGGAGAAGTGCAGCTGCCTGGGCGTGCCGCGGTCTTATATACGCGGAGCGGCGCACCGGATTTGGCGACCGCGGTAACGGATCGGCGAGGTGCGGACCACGACCACGCCTTGACAGACAAGACGGGCCGCAGATCGCGTTCCGGCCGGGCGCTTGGCCCCTTCTTGCCCCGAGAGCTTCTGGAAGCTTGACCGCGGAGCGCCCGCCGCCTAGCGGCCCACAAGGCCGCACACCCGCACGACCTTGCCCACCGGAGTCGATGGCTCGCGTTTCAGCCGTGCTAGCAGTCGCGGATCTCCGCCACTCCGTTCATTGTTCGCCAAACTAAATTTGCTACTGCTGTTGGCGTGTAGTAGATCGTAGTCAGAGGTATGACGAGATTTTGGTAACAGAAATAACTGAAAACGATGAAAGTATGAAGGGGCAAAATAGAAAGTTCGACTGGGTAGAATACATACAAAATACGCTACTGGCCATTAAAATTACTACACCAAGAATAAATGCAGATGATAAACGGGTATTCATTGGACAAATATATTATACTAGAACTGACATGTCATTACATTTTCAGGTAATTTGGGTGCATAGATGCTGAGAAATCAGTACCCAGAACAACC
This sequence comes from Schistocerca serialis cubense, assembly GCF_023864345.2. NCBI lineage: Eukaryota > Metazoa > Arthropoda > Insecta > Orthoptera > Acrididae > Schistocerca > Schistocerca serialis. The sequence goes on from NC_064646.1 coordinate 406,179,988, forward strand.
ACCTCTGGCCGTAATACGCCCGGGCATTGAGTCAAACAGAGCTTCGATGGCGTTTACAGGTACAGCTGCCCACGCAGCTTCAACACGATACCACAGTTCATCAAGAGTAGTGAATGGCGTATTGTGACGGACCAGTTGCTCGGCCACCATTGACCAGACGTTCTCAATTGGTGAGAGATCTGGAGAATGTGCTCGCCAGGACAGCAGTCGAACATTTTCTGTATCCAGAAAGGCCCGTACAGGACGTGCAACATGCGGTCGTGCATTATCCTGCTGAAATGTAGGGTTTCGCAGGGATCGAATGACGGGTAGAGACACGGGTCGTAACACATCTGAAATGTAACGTCCACTGTTCAAAGTGCCGTCAATTCGAACAAGAGGTGACCGAGACGTGTAACCAATGGCACCCCATAGCATCACGCCGGGTGATACGCCAGTATGGTGATGACGAATACACGCTTCCAATGTGCGTTCACCGCGATGTCGCCAAACACGGATGCGACCATCATGATGCTGTAAACAGAACCTGGATTCATCCGAAAAAATGACGTTTTGCCATTCGTGCACCCAGGTTCGTCGGTGAGTAGATCATCGCAGGCGTTCCTGTCTGTGATACAGCGTCAAGGTTAACCGCAGCCATGGTCTCCGAGCTGATAGTCCATGCTGCTGCAAACGTCGTCGAACTGTTCGTGCAGATGGTGGTTGTCTTGCAAACGTCCCCATTTGTTGACTCAGGGATCGAGACGTGGTTGCACGATCCGTTACAGTCATGCGGATAAGGTGCCTGTCATCTCGATTGCTAGTGATACGAGGCCGTTGGGATCTAGCACGGTGTTCCGTTTTACCCTCCTGAACCCACCGATTCCATATTCTGGCTTGGTTCAAATGGCTCTGAGCACTATGCGACTTAACTTCCGAGGTCATCAGTCGCCTAGAACTTAGAACTAATTAAACCTAACTAACCTAAGGACATCACGCACATGCATGCCCGAGGCAGGATTCGAACCTGCGACCGTAGCGTTCGCTCGGTTACAGACTGTAGGGCTGAGAAACGCACGGGCACTCCGACCGGCGATTCCATATTCTGCTAACAGTCATTGGATCTCGACCAACGCGAGCATCAATGTCGCGATACGATAAACCGCAATCGCGACAGGTTACATACAATCCGACCTTTATCAAAGTCGGAAACGTGATGGTACGCATTTTCCTCCTTCCACGACGGATCACAACTTTTCATCAGGTAACGCCGGTCAACTGCTGTTTGTGTCTTAGAAATCGGTTGGAAACTTTCCTCCTGTCAGAACGTTGTAGGTGTCGCCACCGGCGCCAACCTTGTGTGAATGCTCTGAAAAGCTGATTATTTGCATATCACAGCATCTTCTTCTTGTCGGTTAAATTTCGCGTCTGTAGCACGTCATCTTCTTGGTGTAGCAATTTTAATGGCCAGTAGTGTAATTTACAAAATAATTGACGTAATGTATAAACTGTTGTCGACGCACTAGCCACGTTAGTTCACTATAGTAATCTGTTATAAAGCAACTAACTGCCGAGGAAGTAACGGAATCACACAGATGTGACATGTATCTTTTCTTCTTCTTCTTATGGCCGACTAAGGACCATGTGCCAGTTTCAGTTCCTTATTCATTGTTATTTTCTTTTCTCCTAGTACAATTTCATCTGCTCAGTATGTTTTCTTCTCTCTTCTGTCCAATTCAGACCGGTTTTTTTTATTTTCTTTCCTACCTTGGCATCCTTCCTTATTCAACACTTTTTCTTCTCCGTCAGTTATTTTTTCAGCTTTTACATTTGTTTTCTAAATCCTACATTACTTTGTGGGGTCAACTTGTTGACTTTTTATCCCACAGAATTTGAAGATCTTTTTAGTTAATCTACTGTCTTTCATTCGGTATAAATGTTCAAAAAATGCCAGTCTTCTTTTTATCATTAATTCTAACACGTTTTCTTTGTTTCGATAAATTTCACCGTTAATTCATTATTTCCTACCTTCCACAATTTTTAGTAGTCCTAACATTTTCCTAATGACCCGCCTCTCTAGCATTTATAATTTATTTAAATTATAGTTTAACGCTATACATTCTTGGTTGTGCTATGTTGTAACGCCCAATTGTTGCATTTTGAGATAGGCATTTTTGTATTGTAAAAGTCTTTAGTTGTTGGTGTTTTGTTTATTTATTGGACCTCGCTTACACACGATTTATCTGTTTCATTTTATTAAAAGGTTCATTACAAATATAATACCACCATTTACAGGTATAGTTAATTATAACTATCTGTTGCTGTGCAGCATCGACAGTTAAATTTTGATGATTCTTTGACGCAGAAAATTAATTATAATTTTGCACTTTTTAAATTTTTTTTAGCTGCATTATGAGAGACTTAACCAACTTGGGCCGCAGTGTATTACTGTTCTTGGTAGACGCTGCTCTGCCAAACATCATTGAATAATAACTGAGGAGTGGGTATGTTAGCAAATTATACCTTTATCATTCACCAATTAAGTGCTAAAAGAAGACATCACTACATTCTTAAATGATTCAAATGGCTCTAAGCACTATGGGACTTAACATCTGAGGTCATCAGTCCCCTAGACTTAGAACTAATTAAACCTAACTAACCTAAGGACATCACACACAGGATTCGAACCTGCGGCAGTAGCAGAGGCGTGGTTCCGGACTGAAGCTCCTACAACCGCTCGGCCACAGCGGCCGGCACTACATTCTCGTTTCTTTACATAACAAGAACTGAAATGTGCAGCAAGTGTCGAAAACAAAGTGGAAAAACTTATTCATCTCGTAATTATGGATGCTTTTCGCTGTACTTTGAGAGCTTCAAAAACGTGTATGCACTCTGTGAAAGTTTATCACCACCTGACACCTATGTGGCATGCTCCGTATACGTCTACAGAGGTCACCCTGTGGTATACGTTTCCATTCTTCATTGAAAGCCCTCGATAGTCGTTGGAGACTCTGATGGGACAGGACGACCACGAACACGTCTGTCAAGCATGACCCACACCGCCCGCCACGTGGATCCTGACTTTATCAAAATATGGTTCAAATGGCTCTGAGCACTATGGGACTCAACTGCTGTGGTCATAAGTCCCCTAGAACTTAGAACTACTTAAACCTAACTAACCTAAGGACATCACACACATCCATGCCCGAGGCAGGATTCGAACCTGCGACCGTAGCGGTCGTGCGGTTCCAGATCCTGGCTTTATCGCGCGTGAGAAGGAATTCAGGGCCACTAACGTAACAGCAACCACCAGTCGGTCCAACAGAATCTGTTCGATGCACTGCCTGGCGGTAAGGCGACCATGGACAACAACATCCGTACGGCTGTCAACATTGAATCCTCCTCACAACATCATAGAGCGTTGGAAATCTGTCGATTTCCTGGACAGCAAGTAGTACGTACCGCACACCACAACGCCTCCACACACGAATATTGTCATTGTCTTTAGTCACAGGATAACAGGATTCGTCAGAGATGAGATTCCAGTTGACATGGGAAGGACAGAAGGAGAGCTGTAAGATGTTACAGTGTCAAGCGAAATGGTCGAACAGGAAGCCTGGGACGTAAGGTCTTTTCTCGTAAACTTTTCCTTACAGTCTAGACGGTCACAGCGCTTCCAGTGGCCCTTCTGATATAGTCTTGCAGTGCTGTGACGGTAGCCGTACGACGCCGCAACACAGATATCGGTCTTCACGAGGGATTGTAATGCTTCGGCGACCTTGTCCAACTCGCCTCTTGCACTGACCTGTCTCCCACAAGCGTGTCCACAACTTATCGATGGTAAATGGAGAGGCATTAACATCTGCAGCAACACGACGGAATAAGACAGACTATGCTGCTATGAAATGCCCAGACCATCACTCTTGGCAGCCGGGCCGTATTGTGGGTGACAGGCAGGTTGGTGTCCCACCACTGTCCGGGACGTAGCCAGACGCCTCTTCGCTGGTTGTCGAGGCTCAGTTCGAAAAAAGACTCATCAATGAAGACAATTCCACTGCAGTCAATAAGATTCCAAGCCGAAGACTTGTCTAGAGACGCCTCGGACAGCAGTGGTATACCAGTCTTACTCACAACTACGAGTGATGATCTGGGATGGCATTTCTTTTAGTCGCAGGGCCTCTTTGGTGGTCATTTGTGGCACTCTTACAGCACAGCGATGCGTCGACGATGTTGAATGCCCCGATTTTGTGCTCTTTATGGCAAGCGATCCTGGGCTTACGTGTCAGCAAGATAATGCCACAGCGAGGGATTTTACTGCTTTTTCCCGTGCTTGCCGAACCCTACCTTCGCCGGCAGGGTAGCCGAATCTCTCCCGAATTAAGAACATTTGGAACATTATAGGCAGCGCTCCCCTACGATCTCAGAGTTTTGACGATCTAACGCGACAGTTGGACAGGATTTGTCACGATATCTCTCAGGAAGACATCCGTCAATCAATGCAAATCCGCACAACATCTTGCATAAGAGCCAGAGGTGCGTTAACACGTTACTGACTTGCTCGGTTTCCGAAGCTCTTTCTCTTGAGTAAAATCATCCAATTTTTCTGTAACTGTAATCATTTGTTTGTCTGCATATTTATATTACAGCTACCGATTTCCGTCCCATTCGAATGATTCCTTCGTGGTGCATCTTTATTTGTCTTAAAATGTATTTGGAGGAACAATCCTAAAGCGTTCCCAGTCATCATTTGTATCATATAGTAATAGTTCTCATTCAATCCTCGGACTGCATTTGGGCTGTTATTGATCACTAATATCCAAATGTGCATCAGTCACTCATTATTCCCCAGTAAGGACGAATACTCAACTACCACTTGACTGTTCATAAAACCAGACCGCATCAGCTCGTCGTAAAGTTGTAGACACATGCCAAGAGAAAAATCCAGCTAGTCTATGGCCACACAAGTCCCTCAGCACTCATGTAGTCGTAATCCAAAGAGTTGTCCAAGTTAGATCTAATAAGCAGCTTGATCATGCAGGCACAGCGCCAGGGATTTAGATGTCAGAACACAGCAGGATAAATTCATGTTACCAAGAGGCCAGTTTTATCTCATGCATGATATCTAACACTAGGAGCATGTGACTGCTCACAGGTGCCTCTTTTGAAATCTTTGATAACATATCCCAAACCGTCGACCTCGCTGTCCGAGGGCAAAGATATAGCACCCCTCATAGCATCCCTCCCCTCTTCAGTTGGCTCATAAGATCGAAAGTGTCCCTATCAGTAACGGTATCAGTGTACCGCTACAGCAGTGGTGTGACTGCACAGGCGATGTAGGGGTTCGATGGCCATCTCGATGTTGGTTGGTGTCTGTGTTGCACCGTGTCCTCTGCTTGCACCAGGAATGTTGTCATGATGCTAGGGTGCGCTGGTGCTGGTTTTCTGCTCATTGGGTCCCCACTGGTAGTCACTGGTGCTGGAGATGGGAAGGGGGCCCATTCCGTGGGAGGACCTGTTCGATGTCACTGGACCTGTCGTTCTTGACCTGAAGTGTGTCTGGCATCTGAAGTTGTACTGAGCCACCACCAGTGACTGAGGTGCTTGGTTCGAGGTGTAGTCGCTAGCCAGGAGCACAGCTGCTTTGCATGGCATACCATCCTGGTGCCATGAGCTTCCATGGTGAATATGTGTCACTCCCCCCCCCCCCCCCATCAGTTCTGATGATGCCTTGAAGCCTGGTAGCCATCCTGACACTCCCCCAGAGGTGCAAGCCTATACTTTTCTGCCCAGAGAGTAACAGGGGTGATGGTTCGGCTGGCATTGGTATGTTGTAGGCCGTAGCTAGTCCCAGCCTTCAACAGTTCTACTGGAGTGTGTCCCTCCCTGATTGGTTTGTTTCTATAGGACGCGAGGAATTGGGTCAAGACCTTTGTTTGGATATGGCTGACATCATTTTTGCATCTGCACACTAAAGGTAAGGTTTCACCATTAGAAGCCGGACAGAATGGTGCAACTGCCATTCTAAATGCAGAAATCCTGAAACGTACTAGAAGAGAATAGGGGACAATTATGGTGAAACAACTGTTTCTGTAGTCCGTCCAACGGCAAATATTTTGTGTAAGGTGTTTTTTTTGATTTCCTTGCTGTGGCATCAGGCATTTGAATGACATATGCGAATTTGGAGCGTGCATCAATGATGATGAACCACATCTCTCGCAGGAATAGGCCAGTGAAGTCCACATGTATGTACTCGCATGGGTGCTGTGGCGTTGGACAGGCGTGGTATGCTATAGTGCTGCTGACTGGGTTGACATGAAATCCATAAGGGTACACACTGTCCTCTCCATGCCCTGCATACTGACAGTTCAGTAGCTGTGCAACCTTGTAAGTGCTTTCATGCATTTCATCCGTCAGTGGTCAGGATGCAGAACCTTTATGACATGCTAATACAGTGGGAAATGATGACTACCTGGCAGCCATCATTGTCTATGTCAGCATCTGTGTTCCTTGTACCTTGTGGATCCTAGATCTGAGAGAAAATTATCTGCAGAGTTATGGGAGGGAGTAAATTGGGAAGCATTCTGGCCAACCCTGGCGAATATATTTCACAATTTGAAAAGGGTCTTTAGCCGTTTGCTTTGCATTGAGACGGTTTTGTAGCGTGTCTTCGGTTTGGAAGAGCAATGTTTTCGTGAGTGTTATACTTGGGATCTGGGCCCATAGTTAGTCAGGATAGGCCACTGGTGTCAGCATGTTGTGCTGTTCGCCAATAATTAACTGTAAAAGTGTAGCTGTTGTGGAAGGGGACCCAGCATTGCAGGCATAGTGCGACTTCTTTCATGAAGTTGGTGCTTAGGGCCAAACAAAGAAATCGGTGGGTTATTTTAAATAATGAGATAAATTTTGTGTCGTAAAGGAAAGCGTAGAATATCTGACGGCCAAACAGTACTTTTCGATTTGAATATAGTGTATTTGAGCTGATATCAGAGTTTCAGTCGCATTTCCAAAGTATTGTTCACATCTGTCTTTACTTTTCCGAGAAAGAATGGCCCTGATGCCATGTTGAAAGATGTCAGTGGCCGGGATAAGACATTCGTTAGACAAGGGGTGGGCTTCAGACATTGCCTCAACTTTCGAAAAGCTTCCTAACAGTGATGTGAGCATTCATATTTTACACCTTTCTTACGTAAATTATTAAGAGCAATTATTGGGGGGCATTTAGTATGAATTTGGCATAGTCACTGATTTTGCCAAGAAAATGACTCAAGGTCTTTTAAGTTGGTAAGCACTTAAATTTTTTCTGTGAATACGTACATGGCTTTTCTAATGAAAATCCAAAATGTGTCATCTGCAGTGGAGATCTTGTTGCTAATTCGAATGGGTGAGAGTCGTAGAAGCGAGCATTCCTCATGCAGCGAAATCGGCACTAGAAATCAGCGCAACGAAAAACAGGAGCCAGCTACGTAGCGGCTAAGATAGTACAAAATTAAGACAGACTACTAAACTGAATGACGGCAGAGTACGCCACCACCGCGATTCTCACCTGTCTTCAAGCCTCCAGAGCTTCGCCCAATGAAATCAACACTTCTAAAGAGAACAAAACTTTGACTCAGAACTCCGAACTTCAGCAAGTTTTAACGATTCAAACCGACATGAAGCATTTAAAGGAACTGGTATGCGACGTTCCACGTCACGTAGCAACTGCCGTTCGCACTGCTGTGGCAGAAGCCGCAAACTCCATCAGATCTGTTAACGCCAACGATGGCCGTTAGATAACGTGGTTAAGGGGTGGTTTACTATCTTTTGGTTCAAAAAATCGATGTTTTTTTTAATTGCACTTTTGGATCCACCCCTGAAACGGTTTTTTCGAATACAGAACGGAAATGTTTGTTATTCGTGGTTGAACAAATAAAATGCACCTGCCTGAAATCGGACTTTTTCACGCACCAGTTTTATTTTTCTTTCGGAGGACGAGCTATTGTACCGGTGCTTGGGAGAGAACACACAAAATTCAAATGAAAGTTTTAACGCGTGTGTTTGGGAGTTAGCCCCCCAAGCATTTGCATTCTGGTGCGAAGACTGTGGAGATTGCGACATTCCTGGCAGTGAGCAGCTTCAACGAAGGGTATTCAGCAATTCTGAAGACCATGACAACGATGTACGTCACCCTGGGACTCTATTCGACGCGGTTCGCCTACGATTCGGACGACCACCGGATTCAAGCGGCCGAAAACCGCTTGTCACCGGCCGTACGAGCGGCTCTGGAGCAGCGCAGGATGGCCCAGATCGAGCAGAAGACCCTCTATGAGGAAGAGGAAGGACTAATTTATGGACCCGGAATAGCAGATTGAACGTACGTTGCATAATATTGCTTTTATATTTCGTCAAAACTTCAAACGCGTTTTTCTCGAAATAACTTTTTATTGCGCGGTATGGTAACTTCAAACCTACTGAACTGATTGACATCATTCTTTGTTTCCAACGAAGCTAACTAAATTGTCTAGGAGTCGTACCACTTTTATTCCGATCCATCAACTATAAATACTTTTACTTGGCCGACGAAGTTGAAAAATCGATGAAAAAAAAGAACCTATTTTTTCAAATGGCCGCCATTTTGTTTCCTACGGTCCAAATAATTTAAGCGAGGTACAACTCCTAAAGAATCTTACATACTTCGCTAACGTCAACTCAATTTTGATTTCAGACGAGCCGGCTGACCTGTGACATACGGCGCGTGGAGGTCTACATCGAAAATTTGTTTCGTTCTGACGGCACTTCCGCCTTTGCTCTTCAACATTTCCGGTCGAAAAAATTCCAGTTTGTAGAGGAAATATCAATAACGTTTTGACCAAATTTGACATTGATATCTATGACACATCGCGAGAGAAAAATCCTCAAAGAACATGCTTTTTTCGGGCCAAAGATAGTAAACCTCACCTTAACTATCGTCTTGTGGAATGGAAACGGCATATTCCGTCAAACGGGAGGATTCCGAGAATTTCTTACCAAATGAAGGGTTGACGTAAGCTTCGTAACGGAGACTCATTTAAATGTCGGTGTCAGTGTTAGAGTAGCAAATTAGTGCTGTTACAGAAATGAACGCCCGGCGGAACCACCATCAACAGAAAGAAATCGCTTCACCATCTTCTACAAGTATCAGTACTGGGGACAAAGGAAGCAACTGGAGTAGCAGTCGCCTAAATGCCACCTAAGGGACTTCTCGAACCCGCCAATATCGCGATACTGCTAGCATTGCGCGGTAGAACATTAGTCGGTAGAGATTTTGATCCAAAAAACGCTACTTCCAATTCTAGAGTGACCAATACAAGCGGCTTCAGCACGTCGTGCTAGCAAACGACGCCATCACCAAAATACCACAAGAACGCACGTGTCATTCCACCAATGGAAGACTGCTGGATGTCTTAGATACAGCCATTGCAAAGTCGTCACCATGGCATCACGGCAAATGAGAGAAAAGTATTTTTCCGGAAAGTGTAGCAGTAACATTCGACCCGGAAATGCCATGTCACAACACGTACAGAACTCGGTATCGGCGGCATATTGCGGGAAACTTTTCAACTGTGCTCTAGGTTTTAAGTGTTGTTGCATGAGCAGGACTAAAAGCGTTCGTTAATGTTTGCACCAATCATGTATACATATCTACATGGATACGCCGCAATTCACACCTAAGTGCCTGGCAGAGGGTTCATCGAAACATTTTCATACTACTTCTCTACCATTCCACTCTTGAATGGCGCGTGGGAAAAAGGAACACCTAAATCTTTCCGTTCTAGCTCTGATTTCTCTTAGTTTATTATGATGATCATTTCTCCCTACGTAGGTGGGTGCCAACAAAATAGTTCCGCATTCGGAAGAGAAAGTTGGTGATTGAAATTTTGTGAATAGATCTCGCCGCAAAGAAAACCGCCTTTGTTTCAGTGACTGCCACCCCAACTCGCGTATCAAGAGTGACACTCTCACCGCTAATGCGCGATAACACGAAAACACGAAACGAGCTGCCCCCCTTTGCAGTCTCTCCCCCCCCCCCCCCCCTCCCGATGTTCCCCGTCAATCCTACCTGGTAAAGATTCCAGCAGAGGACGGACACATGTAATGTAGGCTGTCTCTTTAGTAGGTTTGTCGCATCTTCTAAGTGTTCTGCCAACAAAGAGCAGTCTTTGTTTCGCCTTCCCGACAATATTATCTATGTGGTCTTCCCAAAAATGGGTCAAATGGCTCTGAGCACTATCGGAAGTCATCAGTCCCCAAGAACTTATAACTACTTAAACCTAACTAACCTCAGGACATCACACACATCCATGCCCGAGGCAGGATTTGAACCTGCGACCGTAGCAGTCTCGCGGTTCCGGACTGAAGCACCTAGAACCGCTCGGCCACAGCAGCCGGCTGGTCTTCCCAATTTAAGCTGCTCGTAATTGCAATTCCTAGGTATTTAGTCGAATTGACAGACCTTAGATTTGTGCGATTTATCGTACACACAAAATTTATCGGATTTCTTTTAGTATCCATGTGGATGACCTTGCATTTTCCTTTGTTTAGTGGCAATTGCTACTTTTCGCACCATCTAGAAATTCTCTCTAGATCATTTTGTAATTGGAATTGATCGTCTGATGGTTTTACTAGACGGCAAATTACAGCGTCATCTGCGAACAATGTAAGGGGGCTGCTCAGATTATCACCTAGATCATTTACGTAAATCAGGAACAACAGAGGGCCTATGACACTACCTTGCGGAACGCCAGATATCACTTCTGTTCTACTCGATGTTTTACCGTCTATCACTACGAACTGCGACCTCTCTGAGAGGAAATCACGAATCCAGTCACACAACTGAGACGATACTCTATATGCGCGCAATTTGATTAATAGCAGCTTGTGAGGAACGGTACCAGAACCCCTCCGGAAATCCAGGAACACGGAATCGATCTGAGATTCCTTGTCGACAGCACTCATTACTTCACGGGAATGAAGAATATCCTGTAAACTGACTCGTTGCACATCATTTCGATAAAGAAATCTTTCAAATCATCTTTTCAACAAGTAACTAACTCATCAACAACACGTTTTGAGTGTGTTTGTTTGTCCGCAGCTCGTGGTCGTGCCGTAGCGTTCTCGCTTCCCGCGCGCGGGTTCCCGGGTTCGATTCCCGGCGGGGTTAGGGATTTTCTCTGCCTCGTGATGACTGGGTGTTGTGTGATGTCCTTCGGTTAGTTAGGTTTAAGTGGTTCTAAGTTCTAGGGGACTGATGACCATAGATGTTAAGTCCCATAGTGCTCAGAGCCATTTTTGAGTGTGTTTGTAAATGACGGAAATCGAAATTGCAATCGCAACAAATATTTTTAACACCCATATTCGGAATGAATATGGCAGTTACGCCGGCCTCAACTCTCCAAAGGCGGAACAGTGCTGCGCGGTCAGTACGTACTACGTAACATCAAGGGCCCGCCATATGCTGATTGGCAGCTACGTCATAAGACGGAGAGCGACTAGCCGTCCTTGGTGTGAGCTAGCGACGTCGAGTGTGATACAGTGCCTTACTCACTGCTGTTCTTGCCGTGTCTGGGCTCATAACCAGAGGATGCGCTCTGCGATTAAGCAATTGAGCAGTCGCTCAGCGACGCTGGTTGGTCATCCAGTGCTCCTCAAATGCAGCTCTTTAATTGGGAAATGGACAGTGATTCTCGCATATACAAACACCTCCTTTCGACATTAACAACAAGTAGCAATACTCGAATCACACGACTAACAATTGGCTTTAGTTTGACTGTACTGTACTATTTCTGTAAATTTTTTTTTTTTTTTACTTGCCCGCGGATGACATTCGCGATAACTCAGTGTGATGTGGAACATGTTACTATATTTACAAATAAGACGCTTTTCTCTATGAAACCATGGTTACGTACACAGACGCACACACATACACACAAGCATACACAGTTTAAAAAATAAAAAAGAAATTTATAAATAAAAATGAAAAATACATAAATAAAAAATATAATGATAATAATGCTAATTAAATAAATAGAATCCAAACCTACTCATCTAGACACACACACGCACACTCACTCACCCATCCACACAAAATGCAGAGACACAAATGCAGAAATCACAAAAGATTCAAAACTCCCACCTACAAAACAGTCAACTGTTCAACATCTTTTTTCGAAGTTTGTAAACAGTGATAGAGTTACACAGTGCAGGTCTTCACAGTGAAGATAATTGGAATACCAGAAAAAGTAGTGAAAAATACTGTAAACATACACACAAGTTGCCTTACAGAGTTCACCATAACATAACCAGTCACAAAATTTCGCCGTAAATATTTTTTCTACATTAAGTTCTATATTGTTGCAGATGGAAAACACTGAAAGGAAACAAGCGCAATAAAAAAAAGACATAGAAACCCATGATACCACAGCATGTAAAAGTATTAGAGCATTTTTTCCTGTTTAATAGAAACAAAATAAAAACCTACGGATGATGCTGAAACTTCAGCGAAACATGTCTGGGAGATAGGAGAAAAGATGTTAACAATTTGCATAATCGCTTTTTTAATATTAGTCTATAACTTAATCTGATAATCGAAACCCATCCGCATATGGGTTATACATCAAAAATATATAAATAGATTATAAGGAGTTGTACACCCGCAATTGTTTAATTTGTTTTTAAAACTCACTATCTGCAAACACCTTTAATTCACAAGTACACTGGATGAATAATTTTGTGGCTGTATAATTTGCTCCTCTGTGCAATAACAGTGTTTAGATATGGATAGTGGCAGTTACTATTCCTGGTTTCATATTTATGATTGCTAGAATTATTTTAAGATTGTGCCTTACTTCTCATTGGGAAACGTCCCCTGAGAAAAACTATGAATGACTGTGCTGGTAAACTTCTACGTTATTTGATACAAAGACAGCTGAGTAAAGCTGAACGTACTCAGACAGTTCTCTCTTTACTTATTCTGATCATCACTAAACTGACACACAATATTTTTAGCGCAACGCAATCTGACTTTCAATAGTCCCTACAAAAGAACAGCCCTGACTAACAATAACCTATACCTTTCATGAATCACTTATCTCATAAAAATCTTCGTTACTCGAACTGCTGCAATACAGCGAGCGCCAATACTGCCAGCTAAATAGAAGATTCTAAATACTGCACAACTACTGATAGGCATGGTTAGCACATGAAAGATTTTGATAGAGAACAAGCAATGTATTTACCTTAATAATGTTCAAAAGTTATCATATATATATCAGTTTATGATGTCCAGTATTACAAATTTACTCTTTCTGATGGACACGCGTCCAGATCGTCCGCTCTCACAATTCTGCCATCTCTCTCCCCACATCCACCACTGCTGGCGGCTCACCTCCAACTGCACAACGCTACGCGCTGTTCACATCCAGCTGCCCAACAACTGTGGCCTGGATGCATGCATTGATTGGGTTGAGAAGGGTGTCAGAGGGCCGTTATAACCCTTCCTCAGGCTACTTGGCCCACAGCTCTTGATATCCTGGACACTGGCATTGGGATGGGGTTGTCAGGGTCAGTCTTACGCATGTTCTATCGGGGACAATTCTGAAGGTCTTGTGGGCCATAGGAGGACCTCTACATTACGCACGCAGTTCAAAGAGAGACAGACGTCCCGTGTGTGGACAAGCATTGCCCTCTTGAAAAATGACACTACGATGTTGTCGCATGAGAGGTAACACATGAAGGCACAAGATGTTCCCTTAATCACTACCAGCCGTGACTGGCTAGCTCTTCACACCACGACGCCTGTAATAATACCGCTGTGCCTTTCCAAAACATTTTAAGAATGGGATCTCTCCCCTGGTCACCGCCATACTCACTGCCGGTGAGAACCGCAATTCGTCGCTGAACACAGTACTGTGCCATTCATCGGCAGTCCACGTTTCCCACTCACAGCACTACTCCAAACGTAGTCGTTTGTGTTGTGGTGTCAATGGCAGCCTACGCATATGAGGGAAGTCCCTATCGTGGCTGTTGCTAGTCCCCGACCAACGGTGTAGGTTGACACAGAATGTTGCGAGGAGTCCATTAGTTTTCTGGGATGGCAGTTGCAGACGTGAAGGGGTTACGATGTGCTTATGGCGGTCAGACGAGGTCGACCGAAACCTTGACAAGTATGTCTGCCGTCACATTCCCAGGCAGTCGACCTTCGGGCTCCTGTCATAACGGATTGCCTCACAAACCTGGACATTGCGTGATTAGACCAGCTGGGGAAATAGAGACCAACAATGAGGCCCCTTTCAAACTCCCAAACTGCTGATAACCCGAGTAAACTGCATCTTCGTAAGCTTCATAGTGATCACTCAATATCTGACACAGTTCGCGCCTCCTTACATACGCTACCAGGCCACATGATGATATAGTTGGAGAGAGCGTTCTAGAATCAAAGTTTTATTTGACACAGAATATTATATTTGCAGATGTGCTCAACCAGTCTTAAATACATTACATTGTCCTAAGCTTTTGCAATGAAAGCTGAAAGTGAAACGTTTTGATATTTAATAACATCTGTCATATTACCTTCCCTAAGAGAGGTCTAAAAATAGCATAGTCTAATCTGCCTGGAAAGATACCTTCTGAAAGGGATGCATTAAATATACGGCTGAGTACTGTAGCTATATCAGAAGAACGTCCTTAAGTATTTGGCTTGAAATGTTATCAGGCCAACGATAGATCTTTGTTTTGTAAGAGTTTTGATTATTTTCTTGATTTATCTGAAAACAGGAATGATCTCGCACTGAATAAATGTTTGTGGTGCTGATTGCTGCCATGTGCTGCAATTTTTTTTTTAACCGAGTTTCTACGTTCCATGTAGCAAGTGATTGTTAAGGAAGTTTATTTCGTGTTTGGTGTTACGGACCGTTTAGCCATTATCTTTAGCTACTACAGCTACTGGGCCATCATGTGCCCTGATCGTTTTCCTTTAAATTAGCGCCGGCCGGTGTGGCCGAGCGGTTCTAAGCGCTTCAGTCTGGAACCGCGCGACCGCTACGGTCGCAGGTTCGAATCCTGCCTCGGGCATGGATGTGTGTGTTGTCCTTAGATTAGTTAGGTTTCAGTAGTTCTAAGTTCTAGGGGACTGATGACCTCAGATGATTAAGTCCCATAGTGCTCAGAGCCATTTGAACCAAGCCAGAATATGGAATCGGTGGGTTCAGGAGGGTAAAACGGAACACCGTGCTAGATCCCAACGGCCTCGTATCACTAGCAGTCGAGATGACAGGCACCTTATCCGCATGGCTGTAACGGATCGTGCAGCCACGTCTCGATCCCTGAGTCAACAGATGGGGACGTTTGCAAGACAACAACCATTTGCACGAACAGTTCGACGACGTTTGCAGCAACATGGACTGTCAGCTCGGAGACCATGGGTGCGGTTAACCTTGACGCTGTATCACAGACAGGAGCGCCTTTAAATTAGCCTCATTATTGTTTTTACTTTGTTTTCCGAATTACTAATCTCTGGTATGGTATTCAAGTGTTTTGATTTTCTTGTAACTTCCGCAGTGGAGAGTTTTGCAGATTACATCTTTATTCCAGTTATGGATCACAATCTTACACAATAGGTAACTAATTTTGGTCGGAGATGGCCATTTTCAGGCACTGGGTAGCATTTTTTTTTTTTTTTACAACATCCAGAAAGTTCCAAGACTGATTCTATTGTTGGAATTCAAATGATATCAGCAATATAACTACAACGCTATTTTGAACTGCCACTGTAGTTAATAGACGTGAGCAGGCAGTGTCAAATAGTGGACATACGGCCGTGGCGTTTCAACGTCGTTGTGTCATAGATCGCACTGGAGCAACATCTCTAAATCAATTGTTCAAGATATTCTCCAGAATGTCTCGAAGAAGGGAAAAGCGTGTACAATGTTTGTGATGCACACCTTGACTCCCGAACAAGAACAACGACCCGATCTTACGAACCTACTATAAAACAACGAAGTGCAGAAACTGACAGGATGTGTCATCGCTTTGACGACATGACTGGCACTCAGGCCAGTGTGACGCGCGAGTTGAACAACATACCAAAGAAAGAGTTTTCTCCCATTTTCACATGGTTGTGTGAACATTCTGTGCGTTGTACTCAAGTGGTGGAGGCACTAAAACTACCATTTTAACTTTTCTCTTTATTTCCTTAATGCAGTCTCGAATCTTTTTGGACTGGCGTATGTAAGTATTGTATAGTCGTACGTCGGCTTTATATGGTATAAAAAGCGATTGTACTCAGAGCGTCATCATAGAGCGAAATTAACTACATTTTGAGTAAGTCTGTGATTCTACTCTGAAGAAAGACACAAATGCTTTCCTGGATCATTGTAAATTTTTGCTACGACGGTGTCGCGACAGTTATGCAGATAGTAGAGGATCCTAAACCTTGTAGTTTGAGATAAGGAATTACTCGTCGGAAACTAATGTAAATAAATTACATAAAAAGTTTCGGAAAAAAAACTTTGAAATGTTCAAAGCAACGAACACCAGCCTGAATGTACGTATTACAGTACAATTTCTTGATAGAACAAAATTATCGTTTGGTTCCACACCGAGCGAAATAGTGCAGTGGTAAGTCAATGTATTCGACCGAATTTTCTTTCAATTAGGATGACACCTGTTGACAAACGTTTCCTGTACATTCGTTTGGCTCTACATCCTGCTGCATCACACGTTGAATGCACGTCTGGAAGTTCCTCTGGCGAGTTATGCTCCGACAACCAGCCATGAATAGTGGTAAACTCCACCTTGGACATCACAGATCATTGTCAGTTATGTTTTAGGCAGAGCCACGAACATGCATGCGACGGACAGTTAGTAGTTATGAAACGTGTACAGTTTACAAAATACTTGTCGCACACACATTGTTCATTAAAGGCCTCTTAATGATCGAAATATACAGGGTGATTCAAAAAGAATACCACAACTTTAGGAATTTAAAACTCTGCAACGACAAAAGGCAGAGCTAAGCACTATCTGTCGGCGAATTAAGGGAGCTATAAAGTTTCATTTAGTTGTACATTTGTTCGCCATTTCAGCCAATAAAGTTTTTGGTCCCTTTTTCTTCGAAGGTGCTACTGTAACTGGACTACAGTATCTGGAGATGTTAGAGAATTGGCTGTCCCCTCAGCTCGAACAAGAAGCACAACAATTCATATTTCAGCAGGATGGAGCGCCACCACATTGGCACTTATCTGTCCGTAACTACCTGAACGTCAACTACCCGAGGCGATGGATCGGCCGCCAGGCAGCCCGTGACAGAGCACTTCATCACTGGCCTCCAAGAAGCCCTGATCTTACCCCCTGTGATTTTTTCTTATGGGGGTATGTTAAGGATATGGTGTTTCGGCCACCTCTCCCAGCCACCATTGATGATTTGAAACGAGAAATAACAGCAGCTATCCAAACTGTTACGCCTGATATGCTACAGAGGATGTGGAGCGAGTTGGAGTATCGGGTTGATATTGCTCGTGTGTCTGGAGGGGGCCATATTGAACATATCTGAACTTGTTTTTGAGTGAAAAAAAAACCTTTTTAAATACTCTTTGTAATGATGTATAACAGAAGGTTATATTATGTTTCTTTCATTAAATACACATTTTTAAAGTTGTGGTATTCTTTTTGAATCACCCTGTACATTTACGATCACTGCTTCCATACTTCAAAAAACTCAGTTTACGACGGAAGCAAGTCATTCACAGTCGTCATAGCTGAGTGGTCGTAAGTCGCACGAGCGGCTGTCTAATTTGAAGATGGGCCGTGTCTGAAGTGCGAATTTCGCGGCTAGATGTGGCTAATGACAGGCGTTTAATGAACGTGGCAGCACGTCGCGACTGAACCGGCTCTAAAGGTGGGATGATAATCGGTGCAAGACGCATAGGTCTTACCACATCTGATATCACACAAGAATCGGGTTTCCGAGGTTAGCGCTGTCTACGGTGGATCTTCGATATATGTCAGAGCCATAGGGGACATTGACAGCCTATTAATTAGAAACTGGACTCAAATTCGCAAAAATCTCCGTAGTATGAACCCCTTATCAGCTGCACCGACTCTGGCCTATCTACATGCAATGATCCCATTGAGAAGGGTGTCCTGAAGCCGTTGTTTCCTCTGCCGAGGCAGACTGACCCATGATTATTGTGACTGGTCCTTAACATCCTGGATACTGGCATACGAGGGTGAATCAAATGAAAACCTTAAATATCTTTTTAAATATTATTTATTGTGCAGAAGAGGTACAAAACTGTATCACTTTTCAACATGATCTCCCCCACGCTCAATGCAGGTCCTCCAGCGCTTACAAAGTGCATAAATTCCTTTAGAAAATAATTCTTTTGGTAGTCCGCGCAACCACTCATGTACCGCGTGGCGTACCTCTTCATCAGAACGGAACTTCTTTCCTCCCATTGCGTCTTTGAGTGGACCAAACATATGGAAATCACTTGGGGCAAGGTCTGGTGAGTACGGTGGATGAGGAAGACACTCAAATGCAGGTCTGTGATTGTTGCAACTGTTGTACAGGCATTGTGGGGCCTTACATTGTCATGTTGCAAAAGGACAACTGCTGACAGCAATCCACGTCGCTTTGATTTGATTGCAGGCCGCAGATGATTTTTTTAGGAGATCTGTGTGTGATGCACTGGTGACAGTGGTCCCTCTAGGCGCGTAATGCTCCAAAATGACGACTATTTCGTCCTAAAAGAGAGTTAGCATAACCTTCCCTGCTGATGGTTCTGTTCGAAACTTCTTAGGTTTTGGTACTGAGGAATGGCGTCACTCCTTGCTCGCTCTCTTCGTTTCCGGTTGGTGGAAGTGAAGCCAGGTTTCGTCCCCAGTAACGTTTCTTGCAAGGAAGCCATCACCTTCTCGATCAAAGCGCCGAAGAAGTTCTTCGCAAGAATCAACACGTCGTTCTCTCATTTCAAGAGTCAGCTGCCGTGGCACCCATCTTGCAGACACTTTGTGAAACTGGAGCACATCATGCACAATGTGGTGTTCTGACGCATGAATAATCTATAAACATGCTGCAATGTCATTCAGTGTCACTCGGCGGTGATTCATTGCTGGGCCATCAACGTGTGTCAGTCTGCGAACCGTTCAACGAAAAGTACTCAAGTGCGCTTTCGAAGTTCTCTTGATGACTGCACGACACAAAGCTTTGCGCCTCGCCTGGGCCCGTCAACAGCGACATTTGACTGCTGATGACTGGAAACATGTTGTCTGGTCGGACGACTCTCGTTTCAAATTGTATCGAGTGGTTGGACATGTACGAGTATGGATACAACCTCATGAATCCATGGGCCCTGCATGTCAGCAGGGGACTGTTCAAGCTGGTGGAAGCTCTATGATGGTGTGGGGCGTGTACAATTGGAGTGACATGGGACCACTGATACGTCTAGACACGGCCGTAAGCATCCTGCCTGATTATCTGCATCCATTCATAACCATTGTGCATTCCGATGGACGGCAATTCCAGCAGGACAATGCGTGATCATAAGGCCGTTGTAGCATCCCTGAATATGGAAGTTAATAGGAATATAAAAAAAGGGAGGAAGGTTTATCTGTTTAGCAAGAGTAATAGAAGGCGGATTTCAGACTACCTAACAGATCAAAACGAAACTTTCTTTTCCGACACTAACAATGTTGAGTGTTTATGGAAAAAGTTCAAGGCAATCGTAAAATGCGTTTTAGACAGGTACGTGCCGAGTAAAACTGTGAGGGACGGGAAAAACCCACCGTGGTACAACAACAAAGTTAGGAAACTACTGCGAAAGCAAAGAGAGCTCCACTCCAAGTTTAAACGCAGCCAAAACCTCTCAGACAAACAGAAGCTAAACGATGTCAAAGTTAGCGTAAGGAGGGCTATGCGTGAAGCGTTCATTGAATTCGAAAGTAAAATTCTATGTACCGACTTGACAGAAAATCCTAGGAAGTTCTGGTCTTACGTTAAATCAGTACGTGGCTCGAAACAGCATATTCAGACACTACGGGATGATGATGGCATTGAAACAGAGGATGACACGCGTAAAGCTGAAATACTAAACACCTTTTTCCAAAGCTGTTTCACAGAGGAAGACCGCACTGCAGTTCCTTCTCTAAATCCTAGCACAAACGAAAAAATGGCTGACATCGAAATAAGTGTCCAAGGAATAGAAAAGCAACTGGAATCACTCAATAGAGGAAAGTCCACTGGACCTGATGGGATACCAATTCGATTCTACACAGAGTACGCGAAAGAACTTGCCCCCCTTCTAACAGCCGTGTACCGCAAGTCTCTAGAGGAACGGAGGATTCCAAATGATTGGAAAAGAGCACAGGTAGTCCCAGTCTTCAAGAAGGGTCGTCGAGCAGATGCGCAAAACTATAGACCTATATCTCTGACGTCGATCTCTTGTAGAATTTTAAACATGTTTTTTGCTCGCGTATCATGTCATTTCTGGAAACCCAGAATCTACTATGTAGGAATCAACATGGATTCCGGAAACAGCGATCGTGTGAGACCCAACTCGCTTTATTTGTTCATGAGACCCAGAAAATATTAGATACAGGCTCCCAGGTAATGCTATTTTTCTTGACTTCCAGAAGGCGTTCGATACAGTTCCGCACAGTCGCCTGATAAACAAAGAAAGAGCCTACGGAATATCAGACCAGCTGTGTGGCTGGATTGAAAAGTTTTTAGCAAACAGAACACAGCATGTTGTTATCAATGGAGAGACGTCTACAGACGTTAAAGTAACCTCTGGCGTGCCACAGGGGAGTGTTATGGGACCATTGCTTTTCACAATATATATAAATGACCTAGTAGATAGTGTCGGAAGTTCCATGCGGCTTTTCGCGGATGATGCTGTAGTATACAGAGGAGTTGCAGCATTAGAAAATTGTAGCGAAATGCAGGAAGATCTGCAGCGGATAGGCACTTGGTGCAGGGAGTGGCAACTGACCCTTAACATAGACAGATGTAATGTATTGCGAATACATAGAAAGAAGGATCCTTTATTGTATGATTATATGATAGCGGAACAAACACTGGTAGCAGTTACTTCTGTAAAATATCTGGGAGTATGCGTGCGGAGCGATTTGAAGTGGAATGATCATATAAAATTAATTGTTGGTAAGGCGGGTACCAGGTTGAGATTCATTGGGAGAGTCCTTAGAAAATGTAGTCCATCAACAAAGGAGCTGGCTTACAAAACACTCGTTCGACCTATACTTGAGTATTGCTCATCAGTGTGGAATCCGTACCAGATCGGTCTGACGGAGGAGATAGAGAAGATCCAAAGAAGAGCGGCGCGTTTCGTCACAGGGTTATTTGGTAACCGTGATAGCGTTACGGAGATGTTTAATAAACTCAAGTGGCAGACTCTGCAAGAGAGGCGCTCTGCATCGCGGTGTAGCTTGCTCGCCAGGTTTTGAGAGGGTGCGTTTCTGGATGAGGTATCGAATATATTGCTTCCCCCTACTTATACCTCCCGAGGAGATCACGAATGTAAAATTAGAGAGATTAGAGCGCGCACGGAGGCTTTCAGACAGTCGTTCTTCCCGCGAACCATACGCGACTGGAACAGGAAAGGGAGGTAATGACAGTGGCACGTAAAGTGCCCTCCGCCACACACCGTTGGGTGGCTTGCGGAGTATAAATGTAGATGTAGATGTACCCCACACGTACATATTTGCTACAGTGTGGCTCCAGGAAAGCTCTTCTGAGTTTCACACGTCCGTTGGCCACAACTCCCCAGATACGATTCAGCATATCTGGGATTTCTTGCAACGTGCTGTTCAGAAGAGATCTCCACCCCCTCGTTTTCTTTCGGATTTATGGACAGCACTGTAGGACTCACGTCAGAAATTAGTCGTGTTCATGCCACGTCGTGTTGCGGCACTTCTGCGTGCTCTGGGGGGCCCTTCACGTTATTAGGTAGGTTTACCAGTTTCTTTGCCTCTTTAGTGTACCTGTTATGGAGAGTTGTGAATCTAATACACCCACCCGCCGAGTTTGGCAAGCGTATGAAGTTGTGTTGTATTAACTACGTATTCTGGGAGCTTCATTTTTTCTTAGGCGTTGTATTTGTATGGGGTTGGCCTACTTTTATCAAATTTTTTTCTAGATTAAGATTAAAGAAAAAACTCTAATTCTGTAAATGACCAGCAGATAGCAATGTTTTCTCAAAGAAAATGTATCTTCTTTGTGAATCTATGATCACATTCCACATCATAGAGAGTTGTTGTGAATATGGTACGTGGAAGACACAAAAGAAAGAAAAAAACTGCGCCAAGCTAAACCAAACTACTTGAGAGTAAGGCGCAAAACTTGGAGACTGGTTGCGCACCCTTGAACTAGACCGTTGTGTTTAACGGGTACTGATCGGCGGTCTCCGGGACGGCACGCGATCACTGCCACTACCAAGGCTGGCGCGCCTGAAAGGCGGGGACACGGCCCGCTCCGTGGATCGTAAATGTGGCAGCCAGGCACGTTAAATCCCCGGCAGCCGAAACGGCGGAATTTATTTTATTTACAGCCGCGATCGAAGACCCGACAATAAGCACACAAGGTGGATGAAAATGTCAGAAACTTCACGGATTTCTTCTTGAAATCGAAACATTAGAAAAAGTTCATTTGGTCCGAAAATCCACTATTAGTTGGGTATGACAAGAATTCCCTGAAGAGACTCCTGATTGTTTGCATTTAATTCAAATGTGCATTGTTACTCACTTTCTTGCTTACAGTTACACGCGGCATTTGTTTTGTTTCGTCTGATGGTCGTTCGTCCTGTTTTAGAGTGACCTTCATCACAGCACATCAAAGCGATGTATTGATTGTCTGTAATGAAGGATAATCTCTACATGTACGTCCTTGAAGATGGGCATGCGTTCGCAGCATTTCAGCTTTACGCTGATCGTTACCCTGGGAGGAAGTTACCTTGTCTAAGAAACTTTGCACCGATCCACCAACGCTTGCTGGCTCATTTGAGAAGAGAATTTCAGACGACTGGAGATCATGCGATGTGCGAACGCCTGAACTCCAAAACGGGTTCTTCGTAACTCTAGTAACTTGTACAAGGAGAACTGCGAAAAGTGAATGCGATCTGCAACATTCTGCGTGAGAATCTTCTGTAACCGTATGACTTTCTATGAGTGTATGGATGAGGCACACTTCAGCCAAGAATAATTTTCTGTCAACGCATGTTACGACAGTGTGCTGTCTTGCTAGTACTTCGTAGCGTGCACCACATTCACTGATGAGGCAGGGTTTCCACGTGAGGGGAAGCTTCAATAATCATAACAATCACACAGGGCTTATTAAAACCCTCGTGAACTGCGGCCAGACAGACATCAACAGAAGTTCCGCTTCAACGTGTGTACGAAATCATTCGTGATCATCTATTGGCCCCTGCATCTTTTCGCAACCTCTTACTAGGCAAACATATCTATAGTTCCTCATACATGAGTTTCTCCATCTACCAGACGATCTACTTCTAGATGTCATCCAACGAATGTCGGTAGCGCACGATCTGCTCCACCTCACGCCGACAAGAGTGGCCGAGCGGTTCTAGGCGCTACAGTCGGGAACCGCGCTACCGCTACGGTCGCAGGTTCGAATCCTGCCTCGGGCATGGATGTGTGTTATGTCCTTAGGTTAGTTAGGTTTAAGTAGTTCTAAGTTCTAGGGGACTGATGACCCCAGTGCTCAGAGCCATTTGAACCATTTTGCTCCACCTCACAGTACACGGATAAATCGCCAGTATCTCGATAGCCACTTTCCAGACAGTTGGACTGATCTAGAACGATTTATTGCGTAGCCAGCCCAATCGCTAGATTTGAGTCCAAAGGATTTTCTTCCTCTGGGCAAATTAACTCATTAGTGTATTCCCCCCCCCCCCCCCCCCCCATAACCAATGTCGATGTTCTGACGAAAGGTATCCAAAATGGATTTGACCAAATACAGAAGACACCACCAGTTTTCTACAAAGCACGGCAATGTATGGAATCCAAGCTCAGGGGATGAATGGAAGCAGGCGTTGGTCACCGGGAGTAATTTTTGTAAATGCAAATGTGTCTGATACCTGTATCATTTGTGTTGCATGAAATATAAATCCTTTCATATAGGTGGTGGACAAAAATATGGATTTACCGCGAGAAATGCATGCTGGAACACAAATGCAAGCCTGCAGGGTGCGCTGTTGTATTTGAACACGAAAGCCACCTGTGCAACGTCCTCAATACATTTCTGGTGCCATTCGTGGTCGGGACAGTGTTCTGTGTAGCTAAGAGGGCATTATGTCCGATCAAAGTGAATTCGAACGTGGACAGATTGTTGAGTGTTTCTATAAGCAAGGTAGCTGAACCGTTTGGTATTTTAACAGAACTATACCGCATACGGGGAAAGCGAAAAAACATCATGCGCTGAGTCACAATTTGGACGAAAGTATGTGTCGAGTGATCGTGATGAATGGTCATTGACGAGGACTGTGACGAAAAATTTGAGAACGACAGCTGCAAAATTCACCGCAGAAATGTATATTACACTCGTGAACTCTGTCAGCACCGCCGGTCGCAGGTTCGAATCTTGCCTCGGGCATGGATTTGTGTGATGTCCTTAGGTTAGTTAGGTTTAAGCAGTTCTAAGTTCTAGGAGACTGATGACCTCAGAAGTTAAGTCCCATAGTGCTCAGAGCCACTTGAACCATTTTTCTGTCAGCACCATAACAATAGGAAGGGGGCTCCGTAAGTCGATCAGCAATGCAAATCACTTAACAGGAAAACATGCTGTTAAAGCCACAAAACCTGGACTATGAAGCAATATAAGAAAGTCATTTGGTCGGATGGGTCTTGTATCACACTGTTTCCAACTGCTGACCGGGTTTACGTCCCAAGAGTGAAACATGGCGGGCGTTTGGTGATGATTTGGGCCACATGTTTACTCTGCAAGGTCGCATTACTGGCAAGAATTATGTGATCACTTTTGCTGACCAGATCCATCCCATGGTTCAATGTTTGTTCTCCAATGCTGTGTTCCAAGACGAAAGGGCCCCTACTGACAGAGCTCGTATCGTCCAGCACTGGTTTTG
The DNA here is from genome assembly GCF_023864345.2 of Schistocerca serialis cubense. NCBI lineage: Eukaryota > Metazoa > Arthropoda > Insecta > Orthoptera > Acrididae > Schistocerca > Schistocerca serialis. The sequence goes on from NC_064646.1 coordinate 406,205,097, forward strand.
TGGGCACGAGGATAAACTGTCGCATCTCAGCGGGCCACCAAGTCACCAGATGTCAGTATTATAGAGCCTTTGTGGCCTACTTTGGAGAGAATGGTGCCTGATCGCTCTCCACCTCCATCGTCGTTACCTAAACTCGCCTCTATTTTGCAGGAAGAACGGTGTGAGATTTTTAAGGTGGTCGTGTCATATTGATTTTTGTATGTTGTCGATGTGCATGTCAGAGAGAGTGCAAGTTACGTTACTGGTAAACCATCTTTGGTCTTGTCGTGGCACAGTCTTTGCCACTGGGCAGTCTGATGCTGGCTTAGCTGAAGTGTGGCAGGTGTCGGCGTGTTCAGTAGTGCTGTGTTGACTTGTGATTTTATCTGTTAGATGAAGAAAGATTTATTGTAAAGGACGGCATGGATGAGTATGATGTATATACATTTTGAATTATGTTATTATTTTTGAAGAGAAGATGTTTGAGGTAAGATTACAGAACTGCGCAGCTAGGAAGGATTGCGGTGAGCTAGTTGTTGTTCAGAGCTGAGAGAAAGGCCACGCCACTTCCCGGAGTCATGCATTAACGTATTAACAAGCTGTTTGATTTTTATCGAAATTCTCTGTTATCAACGTGCCGCCTTGAAATCATTGTTCACTTTGCTAAGCATAGTATTGTTCAGACGTACGTTATGTGTGAAGATCACGCGAGGTTTTACTGTCTTTTTGAATGCATATTTCATTCTAAAATTGTTGCCTTGATATTTTTCATATGAAGAACCTTTTATATGAATAGTTACTCTTCCCACCCCACTGTTTATTATTACACATTACCACATGCAACAATTTGAATATGTATTTAGAAACAGAAATCTAGCCTGCTGTATGCTATTGAGTTTACGAAAAATCTAACAGTGTTGTCAAGACGCGACATAAGTAGAAATTCTGATTAAGGCCAGATAATTGTTTTACTTCAGTTACGCATTTAATATAAAGACAAGTTGCATTCAAATCAGTTACACTTCAGTTCAAATTAGGTGCTGTTTAGTCGAAGGTTTGCATACGATGTGACTTCTGAAATTTTCCCGGCATGTTTCTTCTTCAAATTATTTCCGAGTATGCAGCCAGAGCCCATCGACATTCTGCCACGATATTTCGGCCTAGAGACGTCCGCCCATCATCAGGTGAGTACACAACTACTGAAGAGCGCTGGTGCAGTCGCGGTATTTATGCCAAATCTCGCGCATGCGAAATGTACTGGCATCCTACGGCGCATGCGTCAGGTGTTGACATGCGCGTCATAGCCGAGTTGTATGTGGTGCCCTCGGTTGTGAAAATAAAAGATCATCACTACTAATGCAGTATGTGGGTAAGTGTTGCCACCATATACGTAATTCCGAGGATTTAGTCAGTCGCTTGAAGGAAGTTGATCTTGGCAGCTCGGATTTATTAGTCAGCTTTGATGTGGTCTCACTTTTTACCAAAGTGCCTTTAATGAAATCGTTACATCTTATTGGTAACTTATTGAGTACAGAACTGACGGCCTTGTTTGAACATATACTCTCCTCAACGTACTTTTTATTCAATGACGAAATCTGAACAAACAGACGGCGTCGCTATGGGGAGCCCTTTGTCCCTGTGGTAGCTAATCTTTTTATGGAGGAGTTTGATGAGAAAGCACTTGAGTCTGCTCATTTAAAGCCTACGGTCTTCTGGCGGTACGTAGATGATACTTTTGTTGTATGGCCTCATGACAGAAAGGGACTGGAGAAATTTCTTCATCACTTAAACTCATTACAAGAGAACATCAAATTCACGATGGAGATTGAAAAAGACGGCACTTTACCATTTCTAGACGTGCTAGTACGCCGTAAAAATGATGGGTCATTATGACATTCTGTGTACAGGAAACCGACTCACAAAGATCTGTATCTCCAGGCGTCAAGCTGCCATCACCCAGCACAAACAGCCGATATTCTCAGTACCTTAATACATCGAGCGCATGTAATATCGGATGATGAAAACCTCCACGCAGAATTAGAACACTTGGAGAAGGTTTTTAAAGAGAATGTCTACACTTCACGCCAAACAAGAAAGGCAATGCGCAATTGTCATAACAAGAGGCAACGCACTGAGGACGCTGATGATGAATATAAATCAACTGCATTTCTTCCATACACCGGGAATGTGTCGTCGAAAATAGGCAGATTACTGAAGAAAAATAAAATCAAGGTTATCTTCCGTCCACCAGCAATCCGTTAAAGACGATTTACAACTGAAGAAAGCAGGCGTCTACAAAATTCCCTGTGAATGTGGCTCTGCATATATTGGCCAGACGACAAGAACTGTCCATGAACGATGCACAGAACATGAAAGATACACCCGTCTGCGGCAACCGTCGAAATCGGCAGTAGCAGAGCACTGTATTTCTTCGGGACATTCAATGGAATACAATGGAACAAAAAATTTTAGCTCCGGTTTCCGGATTTTGGGATTCTGCAATCAAAGAATCAGTGGAAATACGTCTTGCCGATAATCTTATAAATCATGACAACGACTTCCAGCTGGATAAAAACTGGAATCCTGTTATTAAAATTATACAGTCACAGCGGAATCTACGGCGTCATTCGATACTCAATGACTAGATGATCTTTTACTTTCACGACCGAGGACAGCACGTACAACTCGGCTATGCCGCGCATGTCAACACCTGACGCATGTGCTGTAGGATACCAGTACATATCGCATGCGCGAGATTTGGCATAAATACCGCGACTGCACCTGGGCTCTTCAGTAGTTGTGTACTCACCTGATGAAGGCCGGACGTCTCTGGGCCGAAATATCGTGGCAAAATGTCGACGGGATCCGGCTGCATACTCGGAAAGTATTAGAAGTTAGCATATGAGTTTAAGTTGAATAACAGTTGCGGGTACATAGTTTTGGTAATACGTAGATTTTTATATAGTGGGTGGTAAATTTGGGCTAAATTTCATAAAGAAACAAATATAGTGGGGAGTTTACATATGGCGACCTATCTGCCAGGGTAGTTCGTTGGTTCTTTTGGTAATACGTAGTCAGATAGTTGGATTTCTCGACAGCAAGAAATGCGGCTACGCTAATTTTACTAATGCTGTTCTTCTTTTCCAGGCAACGCATTAAAAATTTGTGTTCAATTTGCGTAATCCTGTATTGTGTGGCGATTATCGATTACTTTGTCGCTTAAGCAGTTGGCATAATACTACAGGTTCTGTGTGGATTTCTTTCCTTATTGAGTATTTGCGTGCACGATATTACAATTTTGTTTGTTTGGTCATTGTAGCAGTTGCAAAATAACGATTCGGTACACGATGAGATAAACCACCTTGAGCGATTAGCAAATACCAGTAGTTTACATGAGACTGCAGGAAGTTGCGGATCCATAATTATTAATCAGCGTAGGAACAATTATGAAACAGAAAAAACGATAGGTAATGAACACGCATATTCTGAAATTGTGTCGGTCGGTGGTAAGTGGCCACAGTCTACCGAAAGCATCCTAAAGTCGCCACGGTCGTGCGAAACTTTATAACAACTGGTAACAGACACATTAGAAATAGGTTTTGCGCCAGTGTCCTTTGAACGAACAAAACACCCATCACCTTCAGTAAATAATTTTATACCTAGAATCAGTTCACTAGATGCTTAAAGAAACACAAGATGAAAATAGGAAATCACTGGAAGAAATAAAAAAAATCGCAGGAAGAAAATAGTAAATCACTTAGGGAAGAAATTAAAAATGACCTTCAACCAATAATCAGCAGTTTTGTAACTAGACTGCATGACCTCGAGAGACCACGAAAACTTGAAAACAAATCAGCGTAATGACAAGGACGAATTATTAGCTAAAATCAACACTATAGTTTCGAGTGCGTTAGTTACACAGATAAAAGAACAGAACGAACATATTAACACAACAATAAAAGAAATTAGCGAATAAGTGGAAACTCTGACATTAACTCTGAAGAACAAAAAGAGCAGTCAAGCACAGTTAAAGAAAAAGTTGATGACCTGACAACGAAAATGGCAAACTTGTCAACTAGTGCAGATAGAGATTCAAATGACACAATACCAGTACAATTTTCAGACACCGCAGACTATCAGTCACTGATAAATTTTAAAGAAAGCCAAGACAAAATTAATCGAGAAACACAACATATGAAAAAATCGAGCGTCTTGAAAGAAAGCTTATTCACGACGACGAAAAGGACGAATTTGACCGTTTACATATTCAGAAACCTTTGGTGACCATACACATTTATGGCGTTTAGGTGATTTTCCACGAGAACAGTATCGAACATCCAGAAACGACAATGAAATACCGATATGGTGCAATCGAGAAGAACTTGGTTCGCACGGAAATTGTAACTTCGATCACAAACACTTTCAAAGTTTCCTCCTCCAAGCTTGGACTGATAATTTCTTATATTCTTTACCACCAAATTGGCCATGTGAACACAAATTAGAATTTCTATGCGGTTAACTTTGTATATGAAACGATGTCATAACAGTTTAGGTCTTTTGGAAATTTTAAATTCTTGGGAAGTGAAGATGAAGTTCATCACTCGCGAGGTGTGACATGAAAGGACAATACGCAGCAATATTATTGATGAATATTCTACTTTCAATTTTACTATTTTTTGCCATGACATACACTCCTGGAAATTGAAATAAGAACACCGTGAATTCATTGTCCCAGGAAGGGGAAACTTTATTGACACGTTCCTGGGGTCAGATACATCACATGATCACACTGACAGAACCACAGGCACATAGACACAGGCAACAGAGCATGCACAATGTCGGCACTGGTACAGTGTATATCCACCTTTCGCAGCAATGCAGGCTGCTATTCTCCCATGGAGACGATCGTAGAGATGCTGGATGTAGTCCTGTGGAACGGCTTGCCATGCCATTTCCACCTGGCGCCTCAGTTGGACCAGCGTTCGTGCTGGACGTGCAGACCGCGTGAGACGACGCTTCATCCAGTCCCAAACATGCTCAATGGGGGACAGATCCGGAGATCTTGCTGGCCAGGGTAGTTGACTTACACCTTCTAGAGCACGTTGGGTGGCACGGGATACATGCGGACGTGCATTGTCCTGTTGGAACAGCAAGTTCCCTTGCCGGTCTAGGAATGGTAGAACGATGGGTTCGATGACGGTTTGGATGTACCGTGCACTATTCAGTGTCCCCTCGACGATCACCAATGGTGTACGGCCAGTGTAGGAGATCGCTCCCCACACCATGATGCCGGGTGTTGGCCCTGTGTGCCTCGGTCGTATGCAGTCCTGATTGTGGCGCTCACCTGCACGGCGCCAAACACGCATACGACCATCATTGGCACCAAGGCAGAAGCGACTCTCATCGCTGAAGACGACACGTCTCCATTCGTCCCTCCATTCACGCCTGTCGCGACACCACTGGGGGCGGGCTGCACGATGTTGGGGCGTGAGCGGAAGACGGCCTAACGGTGTGCGGGACCGTAGCCCAGCTTCATGGAGACGGTTGCGAATGGTCCTCGCCGATACCCCAGGAGCAACAGTGTCCCTAATTTGCTGGGAAGTGGCGGTGCGGTCCCCTACGGCACTGCGTAGGATCCTACGGTCTTGACGTGCATCCGTGCGTCGCTGCGGTCCGGTCCCAGGTCGACGGGCACGTGCACCTTCCGCCGACCACTGGCGACAACATCGATGTACTGTGGAGACCTCACGCCCCACGTGTTGAGCAATTCGGCGGTACGTCCACCCGGCCTCCCGCATGCCCACTATACACCCTCGCTCAAAGTCCGTCAGCTGCACATACGGTTCACGTACACGCTGTCGCGGCATGCTACCAGTGTTAAAGACTGCGATGGAGCTCCGTATGCCACGGCAAACTGGCTGACACTGACGGCGGCGGTGCACAAATGCTGCGCAGCTAGCGCCATTCGACGGCCAACACCGCGGTTCCTGGTGTGTCCGCTGTGCCGTGCGTGTGATCATTGCTTGTACAGCCCTCTCGCAGTGTCCGGAGCAAGTATGGTGGGTCTGACACACCGGTGTCAATGTGTTCTTTTTTCCATTTCCAGGAGTGTAGAATAAAATTCTTTTTTATCTGTTTTTCTACTGACATGTGTGACACTGCAGAATGTCTTCTTGTATTTACATTTGATGTAACATAATACATGCATTGCTTTAGCTTAAGGAATTTTCAGGTTTATTTGCCTTTTGCATTTATGTCATTTACTGAGTTTCCTTATAATGCGTATTCTCTGTATAAATTGTTACTGTAGGTGCGACGCGACTAGTATAAGGATTATGTAAAGTGTAGTACCCTAGGGAGCTCTCATAAGTCATTTCAGATGTATAAGAAATTATGAAAGATGTGTAAGGAGGAAGCAGAGAGAAAAAGGTAGGAATGGGCAAAGAAATGGTTACAAAGATGAAAATGAGACGAAATGATTAGGTAGGGCAAAGATGACAAATGGTTAGGTATGGCAATGGAGCTAAATAATATGAATGTATGAAACATGACAGAAAGAATTTGCTTCTTTCAGTGGTATTTGTTGAAAGTTTGGTGTAATTATAGGCAAAACGATTAAGAGGTGAACGAACTAAAGGCTAAAATATAATTAGATAGCATGCTGATTACTGACCATAATAGGTATAATCATACTGACTGACTGCATGAAATATTCTTTGATGTGAACCTTCATTACTCTCTAATCCATGTTTTTCGTAATTATATATCATTATCTGTGCGTGTGACTGCAATGCTTAAGTGTTTATTTTTTGTGTGTGTGTGATCATTATCCTTATGTGCCTCTTGATACCTCATTCTCTATACTTTTGTGTATTTCACTGTGTCTACATAAACATATATATTCGAATAGATTTAGAATCTACTGCGCAGATATTCCCAGAATGAAATTTTCACCCTGCAGCTGAATGTGCGCTGATATGAAACTTCCTGGCAAATTAAAATGGTGTGGCGGAACGAGACTCGAACTCGGGATCTTTGCATTTCGCAGGCAAGTGCTCTACCGTCTGAGCTACCCGAGCACGATTCACGACCCGTCGTCATAGCTTTAATTCCGCCACTACCTTGTCTCCTACCTTCCACAGTTCACAGAAACTCTCCTGCAGGCCTAGCCGACCTACCACTCCTGGATGGATGGGTGGATACTGCAGAGACATGACTTAGCCACAGCCGGGGGGTTGTTTCAGAATGAAATTTTCACTGTGCAGCGGAGTGTGCGCTGATATGAAACTTCTTGGCAGATTAAAACTGTGTGTCGCACCGAGACTCGAACTCGGGGCCTTTTCCTTTTGCAGGTAAGTGCTCTAGCATCTCAGTTACCCAAGCACGACTCACGACCCGTCATCACAGCTTTAATTCCGCCACTACCTTGTCTCCTACCTTCCAAACTTCGCAGGAGCTCCCCTGCGACCTTGCAGAACTAGCGCTCCTGGTAGAAAGGATATTGGCTGTTGCTGCCTTCAAGCAATACAGCTGCACATATTTTGAAAACTTACCATATACTGCTAGTATGTACTTAACACACACTGCTATGTAAAACAACATAAGTTGTAGTGCTTTTGTAGGAACCACTTGTAGTGGTTCACCTACTTTGTTTCTTCATTTGTTGTCCTCGGTGTCGACATACTGGATAAAAAAAACAAGGGGTGGTTGTGCAGTGCTGTCTGCTGTAAATGATGCAGCCGACAGATGCACAGTTTCGTTTCACAGTCTTGTACTTTCACTTTTCACAACCCCCCCCCCCCCCCCCAATAATACACTTTTAATATGACCAGTGCACTACTGTTAATTTCCTATAAGCCTCATTAATAGTTTGCAGGCGAACGTTCACATACTTCTACAATAGCTTACTGTTGTACATCTACGAGCAGTAAAAGCCTAACCACACAGTTCACAGTCTTTCAAATAAATTGAACAGTCACTGTCATTGCTTTAACACACGGCGTACTGGAGTAACACTTATTTCACTGTTGATGCATTGTTGTCGTTCTAACCAACACAGGTTCCGCGTCTAAAACTCGGCTGTGGACTGACTGTCTCGTGACCAAAAACCGGGCCCTTATATGTCCTAACATTAATAGGTGCTGAAACTACACATTGTTCGAAGTTAAATTTACAGAAATTACAATTAAAACTTACTTTATTAAATTAACTGAATACTTGGAAAGATTGGTTCTTTTTAACAGTTTCTTGCACTACAAGAGTTACGGCGAATTACTTGTTTAAATCATGAAATTAACAAATATAGTTACGCAAACAATACTTTTGACCAAACTGTTAATTACTTTGCAATTAATTTGGGCTAGCATTGCTAACATGTTTTCGAATAAAGCCAATATGTACTTTAAAGGTTATTCGCATTTCATCTTCCAAACGTTTACAATTATTACAGAATTTATATTTGTTTATACGTCAACAGTAGAATTTAAGTTACGAAACAATTACTGACTTCTCCCTATAATAAAAGACACTAACTACGAATAGTCAAAATAAATTAGAAAATCAATTACACACCTAAAACTAAGCACAAAATTAGATCTGGTGTTACATTCTTTAAAACTGAGGGCCAACCTTTCTCTTTTATGAAAATGCAGATTATACTCGCGTATGTTAATGGTAATTAGTTCAAATTGAAAAAAAAACTAATTTAAGGAGGCAGATGGCAAAACAAGAGGGAAAGTAAAATTATCCCAGCTTGCTTTGTCACACACTGTGTGCAAGAGATTCTTATCCGACATGTTATGTGGCTTTGCCTTCTAGCATGTCTCACCCGTGCGGATTATCTTTTGCACCTTTCTTTTTAGGTTAACAGCGTAACAATATCTCTTTATTATATTCACACACTTGTTAATAGCAATGTGCCCCCATATTAAATTTGTGTACCAGACAAAGACAGTAAAATTGGTCTCTGGTATGCATACACACCAATCTTGCGAGTCTATACTCTTTCGGTGATACAAGACAGAATCTTATATCTTGTAGATCTGACCAAGTGAACACGTCGGATTGTGTTTCAGAAATGTTGTTCCAGGTGTCGTCTGAATCCTGCAGAGCCACCATATTTTTACATAATTGTACGAATTGTTTCCTATATACTTGATCTTTAAACATGAGCACATTAAACTCAATATGATCTCGGTTAGCTCGTCCATTCCTTGCGGTAATCGCGAAAGCGCATCTGCGTCGTCATTGTCATTGGTTTACACGCTCGTACATGATTTTAATCTGATTAGATTGCAGTATCAATGTCCATCGCGGTAACCTCTCATGAAGCAACTTGCAAGTCAGCAAGAAGCTTAACGGCTGATGATCGTTGCAGATTTTAACAGGCTTGCCATACATGTAAAACTGAAACATCTTGACCGTCCACACTGCGGCCAAGGCTTCTTGCTTCGTAAACGAGGATGGACGCTCGCAACTAGTCATTACTCTACTAGCAAATCCTATCACTCTCAACTCTCAACTCTTTCTGGCCAGCCACTTCTTTGGAACAGACAATATCCGAGTCTGTATGATGAATCATCTGTAGCAATACAGAACTCGTTGTTCATATATGGATAGTGCACAAGATTCGCATTTAACAATGCTTGTTTTCTATCATTAAAGGTATTGTTATATTCCTTTGTCCATAACCATGGTACATTCTTCTTGAATAAGCTTAGCATCTGTTTAGAATTCAGTACTTGGTCTGATAGGAGCCTGCAGAAGAATGACACCGTGCCCACAAACGCTTTTAACTGTCTTTTTGAACGAGGTCGTGGGAACTTCTCGATTGCAATAAACCTTTTTGGGTCAGGTAGAATACCTGCCCGTGAAACGATATAACCTAGAAACTTTGTTTCTCGTCTGCCAAATTTTGATTTTTCTAAGTTTGCCGTCACCCCGTCTGTGGCAAATCTTTGCAATACTCTTTAAAGTACTATTAAATGTTCTTCCGATGTGGACGTAGCAATTGGCAAGTCATCCACATAGACAGTAAGTGTGTCTAGTAAATCTTGTCCTAGAACAGTGTCGAGATCTGTAATGAACAATCCAGCTCTTATGTTCAACCCGAAAGGTAATACACGGAACTGATAACTACGTCCGCGAAACATAAAGGCTGTGTATATTCTAGATTCCTCTGTTAAGAATATCAGCCAATACACGGCTTTTAAATCGATCATTGTTATAACTATTACACCAAAAAACCTCTGGATTAGTTCTTCCAAATTCTCAGGTCTGGTTCGTACAGGCATTGTTATTTCATTTATTTCTCGAGCATCTAAGAATAGGCGTAATTTGCCTCCAGCCTTAGCTATGCAATCAAAGAATTGCTATACGGTGAAAGCGAAGGCTCTATTATTCCCACTCAACCATTTTGCGTATTTCCTTGGTGAGTTCGCCCTTTTTATCCCAAGATACAGAGTAATTGGCATGGCAGTACGTTTAATGAGGCATTTCCTCAATTTGGAACTCATTGTCCGAAAACACTTCGACATAGTCACACAACAAGTGTTTCAGCTCATCCTGCTGATTGATGGATAAGTATTTCGACTCCTGTGTCTTTAATTCTATTGATTTCTCAATACAGGGCACAATGCCTTCCCCATCGTCAGAGTAGTAAAGTTCTTTTTCACCGATATCAGATATGTGCAATACCTGAGACCCCATACATAAAACTTTCACATTCTGGAAATATCTACCATGTGTTTTCTTGGTCCTCACTAATGCCAAAGCTACTCGTTTGCCTTTATTGATCAATGTGACTTCTCAACGAGAGAGTCAATTTGTCCCTCTCTCTCTCCCTGATAAACAACTCAAAATACAAGCGATCGAGAATCCCCAGACGACAAGAACGTTACTTAATATATATTCCTTTTCGACGTCGATTGGGACTTATATTTGACATTTAATCAATTGGGACTGTGCTCTTGTGGCTCCAGCTGCCCGACAATTTTTCACTGGCAAAGTGGGTATTCTTTGCACTTTGGTTACCCTCTTGAAAAACTCCACGCTCATCACGTTTGTGGAAGCTCCAGTATTGGTAATTACATTCACGGGTATACAGTAAACACTACCTCCCACCATAGCCTGTACTATCTCTTTCTCTGTACTTGGACAAGACCTATGTTTTCCTAATAATTCTTCTTGCAAGTTGTTATATTGCTAGAGAAGGCCGAAATGCACGCTATAAGCTCACGCAGGATGGCGTGAGGTCTGAAACAGGATACGTAATGAATGCTATAAAGAAAAGTACGTAGCTTCTGGAATACTTAACTTTAATCCATCATTTTGTATACATAGTTCTTGATGAGACATGCTTCATACGATAACTATCAATTGCTATGGCGCCTTGCTAGGTCGTAGCCATTGACTTAGCTGAAGGCTATTCTAACTATCTTCTCTGCAAATAAACGAGGCTTCGTCAGTGTTGCATCGCTAGCTAAGTCGTCCGTACAACTGGGGCGAGTGCTAGTAAGTCTCTCGAGACCTGCCGTGTGGTGGCGCTCGATCTGCGATCACTGACAGTGGCGACATGCGGGTCCGTCGTATACTAATGGACTGCGGCCGATTTAAAGCTACCACCTAGCAAGTGTGGTGTCTGGCGGTGACACCATACAAGTCACATCATCATTATATCTCAATAATTGTAATTCACGACTAAGATCGTATGTTTGCTCTCCTTGTTCTCCACGGCCAACAACGGAGGGTGGATTGTGGCCGAATTTAGTTTTTCGACGCAGATGTACATGGCTGATGTATATCTTCTGCCACGTCGACTGTTCTCGTTGTTTGATTGTTATTACCAGTCCATTGCGGAGCCTGATGATTCAACGCTGTGACATTGCTTGGGTTATTAAAATTATTATTCGGAGTATTACTCTGTCCTGGCTCTTGATTATTGCTCCATAGCGCAGAACATCCTCCATGTTTAAAACTTTTCTACTTAGCATTTTTGCTAGGACGGTGAAACCGTCATGACCTTTCTTTCAGCTGAATGATCGGTTATTGTCATTGGTGTTGTTGTAACCGTTTTCTGATTTATGGTTACTATTCTTACTATAACCATACTTTCTGTTACTATTGCCGTTGTATTATGGCGAATGGTTTGATGTATTTTCCAAAATACTTTCTTAACGTATCCTCTTTTGTGTTGCAAAATGTAGGTGAATAAACCTATTTCATAAGACTTTCTTGAACGCCAGTGGTCCAAAATTCTGCAAGGAATGCTTTCTCAAACATCTTCTGCGTTCGCAAGATTCAGAGACTTGCATAGCCCACAGGGCTGGTTCACCTTCGATGTAAAGTTGTACAAAATGAATCATTTTGTCTCTCACTTCGCATTTTAGGTAATATGTTCCTAAAACTACGTCCGAAAACAACAGCGTGAACTGTTTTCTTGTCGTCAGTTCAAGATTGGAACCGTGTTCTCTTTATCAAACTCTCTTCCAGTTCCGACCTTGGAGATACTGCTCCCACAACTGAATTGTGTTGCAAAAGACAGTAATTAGAACCAGTTGAGTTGCTCACATTATGTGACATAATCCCTTGCGGAATGTTACATGGGTTCTGTTGTCGCAAACCGCATGGGCAACTTCAACATGTGTAGACCTACTCTTACACTGAAATGGTTAGCATTGCCATACTTATCCGCATTGGTTGTGTGAATATTAATACCCTGTCTACTGCTGTTAACAGAACAGGTATCTGGGTCTACACACTCTGGTAGGTGGGGTTGTCACAGTGCAGCATTATGTTTGGTTTTTAACACTGTGTCATCCGACACAGCATTAAATTGCTATTTACTATAGCTTTTTACATGCTTCGACTTCTGTTCTAAGTGTTGAATGATTTCGCCGTTGTTGGCTTGCAGACATTGGTTGAAAGTTTCATCACGTTTCTTACTTTCTTCGTCACATTTGTGCTCTACCCTTTCATTGGCTTCGACCACTAAGGTTTCGAATCCTTGTGTCAATTCTGACCCCTCCCCCCTCTTTTTCTGGTAACTGCTCTATCTGCAGGACAATTATTTGCGTGGACAAGATCTGTACTAATTCTGGTAAATCCTTGTACGCTTCTTTCAATTGAGTAAACTAATCCTTTACTTCTTTTAAAATCTTGGTATCACGCTCTGCTTCTACACGTTCGTATTTTGTAATTTCATTGAAAGCGGCCAACAATTTGCTATCTCGCTCTCGGTCACGCTCTTATAATTTATTGACTCTCTCTTGGTCACGCTCTTGTAACTTGCGTAACAACTCTGCATATGAGTCAGCAATTGGTGAACCCATTGCTACGTCCAGTAAACTACCAGTTTTGGTTTGTTCAAATTGCCTTTTCGGCGTAGTTTGACTACTCGTGCCTTCCGTCGTACTGCCAGTGGCAAAAGACGGAGCACCTAGTTATAGTTTCAGTTTGTAATTTACTATCAATATCAGTCATTTCCAACAGATTGTCGGGTTCATGCACTATAGGTGGCACGGTTTCTACTTCCGGCAAGCCTTAGCTAGCTTGCTGTTCTGCCCATTTCCTTTGCCTAACCTAAGAATTTCGGTACACAAACACAAATGAAATCACAATATAACCCTACACAAGGACTGACACAGGGAAAAACATACACATATATAAATGGTTTAATGCGAGATATACACTTCACTGTGCTTACACTGCTTCTGCTGTGCATTGACTATTCCTTCGCAACAGTAAATACTGAGCTACTGCCGTTCTTACCTGAATTATGTACAGTTTATTTACGTTTTCTCTTTTCAAGTATTTCCCGCTAGTTTGTCAAGTGTGTTCTCTTTCTCTCAGTCGGATATGAAGCAGATTCATATGAAATACACCTACTTATGAAGCAATATAATGATTGGCGAGAAATGTCGCAAAATGACTCACTCCTTTCTATCAGTATAATATTAAATGTAATGTCACTTACGTTGTTTCGTACAATCAAGCCAAGATCTTATATTTTACCCCTTTCTACTTACGTCAAGCTCTGGTATTTAAATCAAAGTTTTTGTGTTTAAATGTCACGATCATTTATTCCATAGTTTGAGCATTTGTTGCGCCTTAGCGTGCGCTGTTGGTTTTAAATATACTGGAATTTAAAACTCTGCGCACTGGTGGATCAAATGACGGTCAGCGATAATCCTTTTCGCATCCGTAGCAGGTGTGCTAAGTTGCTGGAAACCTCAAATAAGTGGCAAATGGAGATTATTATGTAATAAATGAATACATGTACGCTCAATGTAGCTTTACAGTGCATTAAGAATTATAACCATGATACATTTACCACAGTACCGAGCGACAAGTCCAGATAAGAACAGTCACTCTTATAACAAATGAAACAAAAGTATCTAGATACGACAGATGAGCAGCAAGATCAAAACCAAACGAGCAATAAAGATCAATAGAGAGACATTATAATTGTGAGTTGCTATTTACACACTCTTTACAATGGCAGCGGTTCTTATACGTCTGTTTGCATCTACATCTCTTTGATCGTCTTTATTATAATTAATATCTGACATAAATGCACAAAATATCTCGCCATCAGAGTTTGTTCATTTTTATATGTTTAAAAATATTGTTTGTTAATTTTTAATATCACTTTTTCTAGATATTATGTACAATTTATTGAATTTGTAAGTTAACAGGGGATAATATGGAGCTCTTTCAAGTAGTTCGTAATTTAAATTTAAAGCACAGCAGCAGGAATAATATGTTGGGCAAAATAGACCGGAAAATACTTGTTTTGTGTTTTGATGGGCATTGTAGTTCCGTTGCATAGTTTTTTGTCTTTCTTTTAATTGCAACGAATTACAAAATTGTGGTGATAAATGTGTATAAAATTATATAATGTATTTAGGTTTAAGTATTTAAATCTTATAAAAATTGTAAACGAATTGGGACCATGTTTAGGGATTATTTTGACTAATGTAGTGTCACGTGACCGGACTCAGGACTGTGGATATGAGCGGGAAAATCGGGGTCTTTGGTCGTTGTCCGTTGTGGTGGTAGGTTGGGAGCGGCAAAGTGCCGCGAGTGTAAGCATAGACGCCAGTGTATGTGAAGGAACAACGTGAAAGTGTGTAGGTGCGAGACAATAAACAGTGTACGAATTGTACCGATAATTATTTATACAGATTGGATTTATTGGTAACTTAAAAATGCATGGCCACAAGGTTAAAGTGTTTCTTTTGAATAAATAAGTTTCAATCTGAACGCGTATAGTTCAGTTCACTGTTGTTCAAAAGCTAGCCAATATACGCAGATGCAACCGTTCACTACCAATCTCCTTTGCAGATGAGCCACGTGAAAAATAGGTAGTGAACGAGATCGAGTGCAGTTGCAAATTCACTGCCCAAGGGACGCAAGTGCTAAAATACAGTGTGTCCATAACTTCCCTTTACAACTTCAAAATTTTATTTCAACGGCAGTTGTTGAAATATTTTAACAGCATTTCTTTTATTGTAACCAGTGTTTATAAAAGTTTTTTTGACAGTGTTTAATAGACTTCTAGATGGGCGCCTTTAATTGCACGAAGCACATCAAGACGGTACTCGATTTCTTAGCATGTTCGCTGTAGCATAGCGTCATCAATGGTAGCAATGGCATTACGAATCCTTTGCTTCAAGTCAGCAATATCCCGTACCTGTGTTTGATACACGATATCTTTTACATACCCCAATAAAAATAGTCCAAGGGAGTGATATCTGGCGAACGCGGTGGCCAAGGAATTGGCCCGTCCCTCCGAATTTATCTGCCTGGACGTGTTTCATTGAGGCACCGACGAACATGCAGTCCCCAATGTGGTGGTGCACCATCTTGCTGGAAAATGATGGTTGGTTGTAAGTCAATCAATTGTGGTGCTGCATATTCGGTCAGAAGGTCGAGTAATTGTTGATTCGTTGAAGAAAAATGGACCAATTATTCGGTTACATGTGATTCCACACCACACATTCACTTTTGGATTATCCCAATGAAGCTCCCTAGTCACATGGGGGTGTTCAGATCCCCAGATTCTCAGATTGTGTCTGTTTAATGTCCCAGAAACATGAAAAGTTACCTTGTCACTGAAACAAAATCGCTTGAGGAATGCTTCATCCTCCGAAAGGCGTTCCAGCATGTTGAGTGCAAACTCTGTCCGCTTTGGCTTGTCATTTGGCTCAAGTGTCTGTACCAGTTGCACTTTGTAAGCGTACAACCGTAAGTTCTTGTGGAGGGCCTTATGCACAGTTGAACGCGGTAGTTGCAACTGTCTGGCAGCAGTGCGGATGGACTTCGTAGGTGAACGAGTGAAGACGTTTAAAACACGATCGATATTTTCCTCGGATGTTCTTGGTCGCCTGCTCCTCCCTTTATCCAACACTCTCCCTGACTCCATAAATTTTTTATGCCATGCACGGACTGATGGGCGCTTCCACACTTCGTTCTGAAGTTTCGTTGAGTCTGAACATCCAATTTTGTCTCAATAAACCAGGACACACGTTGTGTCTTCTCCTGAGGAGCCGCCATTTTATAGAGGTTCGGTTCCTTTCATCAACAAAGTATCTGAAACACAAATTTTTAGTATATATAAAAACTTTAGTAAACAGTGATTACAATAAAGGAAATTTTGTTAAAATACTCGTATTTGAACAACAGCCGTTGTAATAAAATTTTGAAGTTGTATTTTAAAGGCTGCATCTATGAATACTGGTATCCAACTTCTCGGTAATAAAAAAAAGTACATGTTTCAGTGTTTTTGGAAATTGAACCCCTAAGGATGTGAAACAGGGAATGAGATCTTTCATGAAAATATTTTAGCATGTTTAAAGATAAATCTGTGAAAATTTAAATTTGGTTTCTCAGTTAGAAATAAAAAATATGTATTCCACTGTTTTTAGAATTTCATTCTCTGTGGGGGGGTGGAACGGGAGATGTACGTTTTTATGAAAATACTTCACTGTGCAAGCATCGTTGGAGCTAAACCAAAACAAAAATTTGTATTTGGTTCCTCTATTAGAAATAAAGCATATGCATGTCACTGTTTTTGGACATTCAACCCCTAGGGTGGTGAAAAGGGGGTGAAACGTTTTATGGAAATATTTCGTTGCGAAAACATTTTTAAAGCTAAATCTTTGAAAACTGTTTTTGGCTTCTCGTTTGGAGATGAAAAAAAAGTGTTTCACTGCTTTTGGAAATTCAACCCCCTAAGAGGGTGAAATAGGACAGACTCATCGCCCTGCCCAAACTGCTAAGGATGGAAACTTGAAGTTTGGAGAGGGCGTGGATCTTATACCATATGCAACGTTTAAGAAGGAATTGTCCGAAACTCCACCCCTGGGCGGGTAAAATAGGGGATGAAAGGCTTTTGAAAGTATGTCACTGCTAAATGAATTTTGAAGCTAGAGCTACGAAATCTGATATTTGGCTTCTCAGTCAGAAAATAAAAAATAACTGTTTCAGCATTTTTGGAAATTCAACCACTAAGAGGGTAAAATACAGGGTGAAATTTTTTTTGAAAACAAATAATTATTAAAGAACTGCAAAAGGGTTTTTAAGGCTACACTTGTGGAAATTAGTATTTGACTCCTCAGTTACAAATAAAAAATACCTGCTCAGTGTTTCTGGAAATTCAACCACTAGGGGAGTGCAATAGGATATGAAAATTTTTAAGAAAAATTTTGTTAGATAAAAAAAATTTTAAAGCTAAATTTACGAAAATTGGTATTTTACTTCTCGGTTATATATAAAGAAGTATTTGTTAGGGGATGGAAATTGTTATGGAAATATCTCCACAAGAACGCAAAAAGCATGATTAACGAAAACTTTGGCGTCTAGCTACCAGAATCGCCTTTAGGTCAGAAGTACATTCGGAAAAGATCATGATTATATGCTTAGCGTGAAAAGCTTAGAAAGTGTTGCAATTTGTAAACAATACAAAAATTCGATTCAATAAAAACAAAACAAAAAATCTCTGCAGGCCTACGCGAGCGAAGCAACGAGCGCTAAGCTAGTTTAAAATATTTATCATGCAACATATCATATATAGACGACACTGATTTTCATCATAAGACAGATAAATTTAATGAATGGCTCTATTAGACGAACCTTGCAAAAGAAAGTGATACTTACGAAATTTTTCAAAATACTGTCACTCGCACTTAAATAGTATGGAAGCGAAACCTGTGTTGCATCAAAAAATGACACACTTATAGTGGATACATAGAAATGATATTTCTCAGGGATGTATCAGGATACAAAAGACAAGGTCGAAAGTGAAGTACGTAAATAAGGACAGAATTAAGATTAATTCTCTAAATGATAAAGGCAACGGCCTTGCCGCAGTGGATCACCGAAGTTAAGCGGTGTTGGGCGTGGCCGGCACTTGGATGGGTGACCATCCAGGTCGCCATGCGCTGTTGCCATTTTTCGGGGTGCACTCAGCCTCGTGATGCCAATTGAGGAACTACTCGACCGAATAGTAGCGGCTCCGGTCACAGAATACCATGATAACGACCGGGAGAGCAGTGTGCCGACCACACGCCCCTCCTATCCGCATCCTCATCTGAGGATGACACTGCGGTCGGATGGTCCCGATGGGCCACTTGTGGCCTGAAGACGGAGTGCTTCTAAATGATAAAAATAGAAAAATACAGAAGGAAATGGAAAGACCACATCAGTAGTCTGTAGGATGACAGACTACCAAAAATACTGTACAAATGGGGTATGGAAACATCACAAGCGCAACACGTTACCATGTTTAGGAAACCCGTTGGCATTCAAAACAGCTTCCAGTCGTCTCAGAATGTAGAAAAACAGGTCCTGTATCGCCTTCAATGGAATCTTATAACATTCTTCCAGCAAAGTAGTGGCAATTTCAGGCAACGTTGATGGAGATGGGTGGAGATCACGCATCCTTCTCTCCGAAGTGGACCACAAAGGCTCAATAATATTGATAGCTTGTGACTAAGGCGATCCGCTAATATGCGACAGTTCATCCCCGTGCCCACAAAAGTAGTCCTCGACTACGCAAGCTGTATGAACAGGGGCCCTGTGATCTTGGAACACACCATCACCACTGGAGAACAAACATTGTATTATGAGATGCACCTAATCAGCCAAAATGGTCACAAAATCCTTGGCAATAATGCGACGCTGAAGATTAACCGTGAGTCCCATGAAATAATCAAGATACAGCTGTCCAGATCATCACCGAACCTCCGTCATGTTTTACGCTTACGACGTAAACTGGACCTGAAGTACGAAACAAGACTCATCCTACCAAATGGCTTTCTTCCATTTGTCCATAGTCCAGGTGCTTTGAAACCACGTTTTTCAGGTAAGGGCATTTGCATCACTGATGAGTGGTTCTGAAGTTTCAGCTCGCCCTGCAATTCCCTGCTCCTGGAGCTTCCTTCGTGTTTTTGGTGGTGACAGTTTTCGCTGTGACTTCTGCAACTGTCGTTCTCTTGTTTTTTTGTCGCAATCGCTCAACACACACCTTCTTCGGCGTTGTGACGTAGGGGATGATATTTTTTCGTCGTTCCTGTATGCAGTTTAAATCTTCGATAGCCGGCCGCGGTGGACGAGCGGTTCTAGGCGCTACAGTCTGGAACCGCGCTACCGCTACGGTCCCAGGTTCTAATCCTGCCTCGGGAATGGATGTGTGTGATGTCCTCAGGTTAGTTAGGTTAAAGTAGTTCTAAGTTATAGGGCACTGATGACCTCAGAAGTTAAGCCCCACAGTGCTCAGAGCCATTTGAACCATTTTTGAACCAAATCTTCGATACGGTGCCTTTGAAACACCGACCACTTCGGTTATCTTGGTAGTATGAGCACGTACCATGCGAGCACAAACAATTTGCCCACGTTCGAATTCACTTAGTTCCGACTTGATGCACTCTCAGCTACACAGAACACTATTCTGATCGCGACTGACACTCGCGACGTATTGAGGGCATGTACAGGTGGCGTTCGTCGTCGAGTACAACAGTGAAACCCTCAGCTTTCGCTATGTTCTGTCTTTTTGTTCAAGCATGGATTTCTCGCCGCGTTTCCACATTTTGGTCCGACCCCTGTACAAAGGAAGAAGACGAGAAAATGTAAGGAGACCCAAAACCTAACAGGTGAAGCCTAATAAGAGCAGAAACAAGCTATGGTGACTAACAAGGCGGCTTGGCTGTTCGCGGTTTTCCCTGGCCCCCGCCGGCGGTGCCTCTGTGGTCCCCGCTACCGTTCAGCCGCACAAGGTCGCCCAGAAGACCGACGGCGCGTCCAGCGACCTCGCCACGCCCAAGGAGGCCCACGCCCTGACGCCGTGACGTCACGACGCCTCCGGAGTCCTTGTCCGCGAATACGCGCGATAATACTTCTTCATCACGACCACCATCTGCGCTTTGGTCAGTTCCGGCTCCTGACGGGTCCAACCACATTTTGCAAAAACATCCCTTCCTTCGTCGAACTACTGGTTCGAATTGCCAACTTGTTTTCGGTTATCCTGCATTCGGGCATGCTCTGGAAATGCTGTAACAAGCTGTTTGTGTACTTAAGCTCGGCGCACAAAGGATTAGTCACCTCCTTGAAAGAGCACTTTGGTTGCTTTGGGGCACTTTAGAAGGTGTCATGTTACCCTCCAAACTTGATGAGCCATAATACTATGACCGCTGTCCACTGAGGGACTGAATGTCGCATAATGTCCCTGTGGGCATACGACGCAGTATGGAAAGTACACTGGCGCGGAAAACTTGAGGACGAAAGTAACTTCCGCATGATATATCACTGTCAAGTAAAATACCTCTACATCTACATAAATACTCCGCAATCCACCATACGGTGCGTGGCGGAGAGTACCTCGTACCACAACTAGCATCTTCTCTCCCTGTTCCACTCCCAAACAGAACGAGGGAAAAATGAGTGCCTATATGTCTCTGTACGAGCCCTAATCTCTCGTATCTTTGTGGTCTTTCCGCGAAATGTAAGTTGGCGGCAGTAAAATTGTACTGCAGTCAGCCTCAAATGCTGGTTCTCTAAATGCTCGTTCCTTAGTTAGGAGTCTGCAGTGGGGCACCGAGAAACGCTTTCCGGAAGTCAGGGAGTATGGCATCCGTCCGAAACCCTTCATCCATCGTTCGCAAGATATCACGTGAAAAAAGGGCGAGTTGCGTTTCGCAGGAGCGATGCTTTCTAAAGCCGTGCTGATGCATGGACAGCAACTTCTCTATCTGAAGGAAATTCATTATATTCGAACTGAGAATATGTTCGATAATCCTGCAACAAACCGATGTTAAGGATATTGGTCTGTAATTTTGAGGATCCGTCCTTCTACCCTTCTTATATACAGGCGTCACCTGCGCTTTTTTCCAGTCGCTCGGGACTTCACGTTGGGCAAGAGATTCGCGATAAATGCAAGCTAAGTAAGGAGCCAATGCAGTAGAGTACTCTCTGTAAAACCGAATTGGAATCCCATCAGGACGTGGCGATTTATTTATTTTCAACCCATTCACCATACCTCGATGAAACTTGGTCCATTCGCACAAATATAGCACAGAAGGTAACTAAAAGAAATATGCAATGAGACGAACAGAAGTGACGCCTTATGTTCGAAGACAATAATTACACTGAAGTCAGCGCAATTCATAATGGCCACCCTGTACATTACAAAAGGCGTGACTTGGTTCTTATCAGAATGTGTGATCACTACGGACGGCAATCCATATTCTTAAACGTGCTCACATGCATACCACAGGGTTTGTAAGGTGTTCTTGTGGTAGGATGCTGCATTCCTGCATCAGAGGGCTCGATAACTGCTGGACTGCCGTTAGTGCAAGCGGACGTGCTGCAGTACGCCTTACCAACGCATCCCACAAGTGATCAATGGAATTTAAGTCGGAGGAACGGACTGGTCAGTCCATTCGCCGCATATCCTCTCGTTGCAAGAGCTTCTGCACGCGCACTGTTCGATGCGTGGGCGCATTTTATCCATAAAAATGAAGTCAGAGCCAAATATTCCCCTGTAAAAACTCACTTGGTGAATTATTACAGTGTCACAATAGCGTTGACCGGTGACAGTACCGTCTTCAAACATTTAGAGGTGAGTACATTTATGCAACATTATGCTTTCCTACACCGTAGCAACTGCACCGCGAAAACGATCATATTCGACAACACTAGGCATACCGTCATATGGCGAGGGGTGGGAACACGTAGTGTAAAATGTAAACTTTCACGGCCGGAAATGTCACAATTAATAAAATGTTCCGGGTTATTAAGCCGTGGACGTGTGGATTTCACCTAAAAGCCGTAACGTTTCGTCCCCATCTGCGGAGGGCATTTTCAAGGGGGAATGTAGCATCTTTGAATGTACGACTCACACCCTGGCTCGCTATTATCTACAGAAAAATTCCGCTTCCGTGTGCTTCCCCGCAGTGGCGTGACGTCACATGTAAATGCGCGAACTCAACAGTCCGTTGTCGAGTGCCGTCGTCCGCTGTTGCTATCGCCCCATGGTGGAAGACTGGTACACATTCAGCACCGTAATCCAGATGTCATTGAATTTGACGCCCTCCTCTTTCGTATTGAAATTTCTGGGGCGGCTTGTGGATGTCAGTACTTGAGTCCTATCGAAACGAATGCGCCGGTCTCCTGGCTGCAAAGCATGATCCGGAACAACTGCTCTGTCAGTCTCCCATCTTTTGCAATCTCCTTGTTCTCTTCTAGTCCTTTTTTTAGCCTGCTTTTTGCAGTGCCCATGTACTCTTCCCCCCAAACTACACGGAAGCCTATACATTACTGATTTTTCCAGCGGTTAGCGAGTATGCTTGGCCGCAGACGGAGACGAAACTTTGGATGTGAATGTGAAATCCACTCGACCTCGGCAAAATAGCTCGGAGCATTTTCTAGGTGTCATGGTGTGTGAACGCATTATGCTACATTGGCATACTGACCTACAGTTCTTTGAATTCGGTGCACTCTCCGGTCAGCGGTTTTGTGAGATCCTACTCCTTTCCCATGTGCATCTTTTCAGGAGTGCATTTGGCATATATGGATGACAATGAAATACCGCATCGAACACCGCGGGTGGAGGAACCGTTCGAACCCTCCTCCTGCCCGTTCCCCGGCTTAAATCCCATCGAGAAAGTGTGGGACGCGTTGGTGAGATGTTCTGAACCAACGACCATCCAGCATTCGTCAACAGCCTGGTGGAAGGCTGGAACGCCTACCATACGAACACCTCACAAGTCTTGGGGCTATCATGTGAGCACGTTGCAAAACGTGGATTGTCGTCCGTAGTAATCACACATCCTGATAAGGACCATGTCCAGCCTTTTGTAATGTCCGTTCGTTGTGATCACACATGCTAATGAGAACCATGTCCCACCTTTTGTAATGACCGTTATGAATAGCAGTGCCTTCAGTGCCATTATTTCTCCTAGTCGTCTCATTACGTATTTCTTTCAGTTACCCTCTTTACTATACTGTAGCAGTTATTTCTACGGTCCAATTTTCCTCGAGCTTTGTTACTTGGCTGTGACAATCTCGCGAAAGTTACTTGCGTTCTAAAGTTTTGGACACCAGTGTACACAAGCAAAGCAGAGACAAATGGCGATGATACGAACTGCAAATGTTAATAAGCTACTTTCACAAGGGATAAATTGTTGTGCCCGATCCTTGGGGACGTGGATCTCACAAACAGCGAAGCTCGTCGGCTGTTCCTGAGCTATAGTCCTGTGTGCAAAGCGGTTGAAGGACGGCGAAACCACGAGTAGATGATAAGCTGATGACCGTCCACACGTCATCTCAGACAGAGGAGGTCCAAGGCTCCCCTCTGTAAAGCAGAATAGGCGGCGCTCTGTGGCAGATCTGACGACAGAGGGCAGTGCTGGTGCAGGCACGAGTGTTTTGCAGCACCTTGTTCAGGCTCCACAGCAGACGCCCCTACATGTTCCCCCGTTAACCCAACGACGCCAATTATGAAGGGCGTTAAAAAAGTTTTGCACAGACGTCTTAATTTTTTATGTTTTGCAGGAGGAGAATGAAATTTTTTGTGAATATATTTGGAAGATTTAGCTATACATTGAGCGTACTCAATGTAGCCTCCATCAGCTGTGACTCATCTGGCCCAGCGTTCTTTCATGATGTAAATGTACTTTGGTAAAAATTCTGGGGATTGACCGTTACACCGTCGCTTGACACAGGAAATAAGGTCTTTCTCACCATCAAATATTTTACCGCGCAGGTGGGCCTTCAGACGACCAAAGAGGTAAAAATCAGACAGAGCTGAGTCCGGACTGTAGGGAGGAACAATTTTCCAACCTTTTTTCCTGATTTTCTCCCGCAACATAAGGGCCGTATATGGCTTGGCATTGTCATGGTGTAGTCTGATGAGCTGGCCCTGAAGCTGTGGTCTGTGGGTCTTGATGGCACGTCGCAGCTTGTCCAATGACAAACAGTAACGGCCCCGGTTAATTGTGGAGCCAGGTTCCAAAAAGTCAACGAAAATGACACCACACTGATCCCAGAAGAAGGAGGCAATCATCTTTCGGCCTGCTGTTTGTGAAAGTCTTGGTTTCTTCTTCCGAGGGGAACCCAGATGACGCCACTCCATGGATTGGGTTTTGCCCTCAGGTTCGGACAAAAACAACCATGTTTCATCCTGGGTAATGACAAGGTCAAAACACTGTTTCCACTCTTCAGTAAAGATCTTCATGAGACCTTCACACACATTCTTCCTCGTCGTTTTCATTTTCTTGTCAATAATCTAGGCACTCAACGTGCACAGATTTTGTCTGCACCCTAGTGACTGCACCAGTGATACCACACCACCCATTGACAAACGAGTCATTTCAGCAAGCTATCGTGTCGTCACACATCTGCCATTTTGGATGATTTGAGCCCCTTATTCACATCACTCACTGCCGTCGATGGTCTAACGCATCGTGGACTGTCCAGTAGAGAGAAATCACCTTCTTTAAACCTCTGCAACCGCCGCTGGATACTGCGGCGATCCACTGTGTCCTCCTCATAAACTTCCTGTGAATCGATGTGGCAGAGTCATCGCCGGTCTTGGAGAGGAACTCCATCACCGACCGTTATCACAAACTGACATCTTCACTGTCCATTATGGCTCACCTGTAAATAAAAGAAAATACTTTTATACACCAACTTATAGGTAAATGTTCCAAGTATGTTCACAAAAAAATTCATTCTCCTCCTGCAAAACATAAAACAATTAGAGACGACTGTGCAAAACTTTTTGAACGCCCTTTGTACGTTTGCAGTTGTCACTAGGATCATCGGGACTGGACAGTGGAATAATGGAAATGTGGTACCTGAGTCAGGTTTATTGTTACACGTCGATAGTCATGTTCGCATTCACCATCATCCAGGCGAACGCCTGACGCAAACAAGCACCGTGCCATGGACGGAGACTGTTGGCAGCAATTTTATGCTATGGTGGACATTCTAGTGAACTTCCGTGAACCTGTAGCGGTAAACATAGGTACCATGACAGTTGCTGACTACTTGAACATTCTAGTGAACCATCCTCATCCGTTCTTGATTGATAATCTCCCCCGACGGCGTTTCAGCCAGATAACTGTCCGTGCCATAAGGCCAGAGACGTGGTACAACCGTTTGAGAAGCATGATAGTGAACTGATTTCTCGATCACCAAATTCGCCTATTCTGAACAGGATAGAACACAACTGGGACGCTGTCAGGCGTCAGCTTGGCACTGACTAACCACTGGCCCGTAATTTACGGGAACGGAGTGTCCTGTGCGTAGACACCTGTTACCACATACCTTTGAAACCTACCAGGGACTTATCGAATCCATGCTGTATTGCATTCCAAAGGCGTATGACGCGCTATTGACCCATCTCCGTACATCCATCTTCTGGTAGATAACAGGGCAACAGCTGTTATTGTGTCTAATACGCAGTAATGAAAATATCATCAGCTGTATTTTATTCGTAAGCATTCAGTTTTGGTGTTACCTTACACCATCTTCAGGACACTCTTTGAGTCTGGGTGACAGCAAGAGTCGCTATTATACTTTCTTTGGTCCGTCCATAAAATTCAGCGTCTCTAAACTGGAGCTTCTTATCACCTGTGGTATGTACTGTGGCACTACATGAACTCATCTACATGAGTTTATGTACTGACAATCAGTTAAAAAGGTATGTCATCAAAATGAGCTACTACACATCTAAAATAAAATGAAGCTCGTTGTTCTTCACATTGCACCAAACTTGACAAACATAAACAAGCGGGTGTTTACAAGATCAGATGACCAGTCTCTGCCCGTTTTTACATAGGTGAGACAGGCAGATCATTTGCCGTACGATATAATTATCACACGTCAGCTCTTTGTTAAATATATATCATAAATACGCATTGGCAGCTCACCTTTTTGACAGCAAATACAGCATTCCAGACATCAGTAAAGATATCACAATCGTAGACAATCTTCAGGCACAAAACTCAATACAGTAAAGGTACTTGAAGCATACGGACAACAGATTTTCCAGCCCACTGACATGCTGAGTGAACAGATGGATAGTGAATACAACACAAACAGTTACTGTATTCAGTAATGACTGTTTCATAACACAACAGTCTCAAAAGAAACAATGAAGACAGTTTCCTTTTGCCTGGTTCAAAAATAAATTCATCTTATCGTCTCGCTCTCTCTTTCCACTCCCTTCGCCGCCCCTCCATCCCACATAGCCCGCAGCACGTATTCACTACCACTTCGTAATCAATTTCATTTGTATATAGCTAAAATAATGTGCAGTTGAAAGTTTTACTGTGAAAAACTGTAATTGTTATTAGCCTGGTGAAAGAAGTCTGGAAATGTGTAACGCTCTATCTCTGACAGTATTATCGTTATCTATGCCTTTTCTCTAAAAACTGCAAGGGAATCTAGTGAAACTTTATTATCATTATCATAAAATCTGATACGTAGCCGTACAACTTGTACTGTGAAAACCCTTATTCCGACGTGTCAGTATTCAGACATTTTCTGGAACCTCCTACTATCGAACATGTCAGTGTTCTGAAAGAGAACAAAAAGGGAAATTAATTACTCTTCCAATAAACCAAGAAAAATCAATTCTCCAGTATCTGATTGCGAATTTTTAAAATATTCCCTAACGTTCCCTAACAATTATACTGCAATGCTCCTGTGCGCGACAGAACTCTTACCTCGTCTTGCCACTGCAACTGCATATGTTTATTGTATCCAGATACGTCCTAAAATAATTAGAAAGAAATTCTGCGATCCATGCAGAGTGCAGTGCATGGACACAACTACTGATGCAAGTATTCCTTTGCTAATTTTATAGAAATCAAATGGTTAAGCAGTGTAAAAAAGTGAAAGGAATCAACAAAAACTTTTAATTTACTATATTCTGAAAATTGAATGTTCATACACTGACAAACTGTATTCAGATCTTTCTTTTCCGGATCCGCCCCTTTCCAATTGCTTTAAGGGACGAAGTAACCAATGAATTGAAAGAATTCGAAGATAATGGTGTAATTGCTCCCATTCAAGCTAGTCAATGGGCAAGTCCTCTCGTTTTGTTGCCTAAGCCTTCTGGTCACGTTCGCTTTGTGTTGGTTTCAAGTCTACAGTCACACCACAGACAGTAGTTAACACTTATGCGTTACCTTGCCTGAGGAACTTATGCAGAGGCTTGCTACAACACATTACTTTTCTGAGATGTATTTGCGTGATGCCTGCTTGTTTGCCCTTCGGCAGTCCATCCGCTCCCGCCATTTTTCAACGTTGCTTGGAAAAGCTGACTGCAAAAGTAGTATTTTGTTCCAACTACCTTGACGATATTGTCGTCTCAGGGCGTACACAAGAGGAACACATTGCCAATTTGCGTACTCTTTTTCGAGTGTTGACAGAAGCAGGACTCAAGTGTCGTCTCGAAAAGCGTGCTTTTTTTCAAACTGAACTACATTACTTAGGTCATGTGTGCACCCCCTCCAATCTAATTTGCTTTCCATCTGTGACCTGTCTGTACCTCGCAATGTATCTGAACTGCAGTCAGTACTAGGCAAGATGACGCACTACATTCGGTTCATACCGACTATCGCTCAGATCGCGGCTCCATTGCATCGCTTGCATCGCAAGAATGTACCTTTTGTGTGGACTAAAGACTGTCAAGATGCATTTCAAAAACTCAAAAATGTTTTGCTGAGTGACAGATGTTTAGTGCATTTTGACTCCGCCAAGCCGGTAGTTTAGCGAGTCGACACTTCTTCCTACGTAATCGGCGCTGTGCTTTCGAGCGGTTCTAGGCGCTTCAGTTTGGAACCACGCGACCGCTACGATCGCAGGTTCGAATCCTGCCTCGGGCATGGATGTGTGTGATGTCCTTAGGTTAGGTAGTTTTAAATAGTTCTAAGTTCTAGGGGACTGATGACCTCAGAGGTTAAGTCCCGTAGTGCTCAGAGCCATTTGAACCATTTGAGCTGTGCTTTCGCACCGAAGTGGTCCACAAGACAGATCTATTCAAAAAAAGGTTCAAATGGCTCTGAGCACTATGGGACTTAACATCTATGGTCATCAGTCCCCTAGAACTTAGAACTAATTAAACCTAACTAACCTAAGGACAGCACACAACACCCAGCCATCACGAGGCAGAGAAAATCCCTGACCCCGCCGGGAATCGAACCCGGGCGTGGGAAGCGAGAACGCTACCGCACGACCACGAGATGCGGGCACAGATCTATTGATTTTGCCTCAAAGTTGTTAACTCAACCTCATTGCAATTAATCTAAAATAGAAAAAGAAGCTCTCGCTATTGTGTATGGTGTGACAAACTTCCATCACTATTTGTATGGTCGCAAGTTCATTGTAGTGACAGATCACAAGCCTTTGCAGTCCTTCTTTCATCCGTCAAAGCTGGTTCCTTCACGCACTGCTCAAAATTTGCAACGATGAGCTTTGTTGCTTTCGCAGTATCGGTATAAAATTGTGTACAGACCTACGGCAAAGCATGGCAATGCAAACGCCCTGTCTCGTCTTCCGATTGGCCCAGACTCTGATTTTGTTGCATCTGCCGCATATTGTTGCCAAATCGATGTGCATGATTTTGAATTGCTGGAATCTTTTCCCTTACACTACAGAAAAATTGCTCAGGCCTCGGAACCCGGCCCAGATCTCAAGAGTTTGTTGGATTACATTCGCACCTCTGGCCTCGTTCATTGAACAGTATCCAGAATTCAGTTGTGCGCCTTTATTTTGCACGTCGGCATAACCTTTCAGTTCAACAAGGTGTAATTGTAGTTCAAAATGACAGTAGACAATCGCGTGTGCTTATTCCCAAAGAGTTGTAAAAGAATGTGTCACCATTGCTCTACCAAGGACATTGGGGAATTGTTCGCACTAAACAGTTAGCGCTGTAGTTGGCAGAGCATGGACGTCCACATTGAACAGATGACGTCACAGTGTCGCACATGCGCGGAAAACCAATCTTCTCCGCCACAGACTGCCCCATGGCCTAAGACTCAATCGCCATGACTACGAGTGCACGTTGGCTTTGCAGAATCATTTTGGAACAATCGTTGG
The DNA here is from genome assembly GCF_023864345.2 of Schistocerca serialis cubense. Classification (NCBI taxonomy): domain Eukaryota; kingdom Metazoa; phylum Arthropoda; class Insecta; order Orthoptera; family Acrididae; genus Schistocerca; species Schistocerca serialis. Next base: position 406,234,680 of record NC_064646.1, read on the forward strand.
CTCACAGTGGTAGACTCTTTTAGCAAGTTTCCATTTGCGCTGCTGTGAAATCTACCACAACACGTAGCACCATTCAAGCATTGTCCTCCACATTTTGCATAGAAGGTTTGCCAGAAGCACTGGCATCGAACAACGACCCATAGTTCACTTCACGTGATTTTGAACCGCTTTTTGAACGAAATGCCATTCATCATTTAACAATTACTCCGTTTGTCCCCCGTCCATCGGAGAAGCAGAACGCTACGTACGCACTTTCAAAACAACAGATGGCCACCCTTCGCACCACCCACACACGGGAACAGGCGCTGTAACTCTTTCACGCCTCCTACCGCTCTCACCCACAAGACGGACCATCACCAGCAGAACTTCTGCATGGCCGCCGCCATCGTAGCTCTCGGCGCCGCCAATGGTCCTCAAGTATAACTTTGCGCCGCGCGATCTCGTTCTTTTCAGGGTTTATGGCAACCGTGGGTGTTGGGAAAGAGGCGTGATCCCGGAACGCACTGGCTCTTTTATGTACTTCATTGCAAAAAATGCCTCTGAGCACTATGGGACTTAACATCTGAGGTCTTCAGTCCCCTAGAACCGCCTAGAACCGCTCGGCCAGAGCGGCTCGCTGCTGAAAACAGAAGGAATTCTTGTCTGGTTAGTTTGTCTTAGCAAAATGTTTACTGATTCCATTCGTTCTTACAAAATTGAAGGCATACAGTGATTTGCTGCTTTAGTATGGTGTGCGAGTTCCAAATTTGGAGACATTCGTTAGTAAACATGGTCGTTCGATTTACTGCCCCTGACTTCTCCTTGTGGGGAATACTTTAAGAGTAAAGTGTGCGACAAATGTCCTCATTCCGTGGCTGAACTCAAGGAAAGGACACGCACAGCTGTGGAGGAGATCCCATCAAACCACTGAACATTCTGAATCGGGTGATGGAAGCTTTCGTTCGCCTCCTGAAAGAATACACGGTACTGGTGGTGACCATCAGTATGGCGTTATAATCAAGACCAGGTGAAGAGCGTACATGATATGTAATGGTATGTATATAATTTCTTCATTTGCAATGTGTGTTTCAATAAATTTGTCAGTTCGCTACGAAGTTCTGTCAGTTTTATAACCCATTATTCATTCTACGAGAACTTGTAAATTCATATTGTACTTCAGATAGAAACGTTTCCATAACTAGTAGCAGCTTCCTCTTCATTACTTTGACATACAGCATACTTTCTGCCCAAATATCAGTAACTTTGTAACTGTTATTGTCGTTATTAATTTTAAGACTAGTTTAAAGCAGCTCTCCACATTAGTTTATCTTGTGTAAGTCTTCCCATATCAGCAAATTGTGTAGCTGATCAATCTCCCTATTTTCCTGTCTCTTCTTGTTTCTCCCAACTTGAATCTGCCTGCAAAACCATCAGTTCTTAATAAGTCTTCAGATCCCACTGTCATAAGTCAAAACATACACTGACTGAAAACTCTAAGTTTCAAACACTATCGTTTTCTGTAATCAATTCATTTACCAAAAGCACCCCAGTCCTTCTTTACTGTTCTATTTACTTTCGTTGCTGTACAAACAATCGTAGTAGTCAACAATTGTCGTCAGTAATAAATATTACCAGCTTATATTTTTCTTAATTATATGAATGAATATTTTTTTAGATAGTGAAATCTGGTTCAAAATAAAAAATCTTAAATCTACCACAAAATAGACTTTGCCAGCATGACATTGGTTACATGTTGGCAAAATATTGGTGTCGAGTACTTAGTTACATGTTCCATAGACCATTTGAACGATTCTTCTTTCGAAATGGTGTGGAACCAGTCAGTGTACAGGATATGTATATGTGATTTGTGTTGACATAAATGAACATATAATTATTTGGTCCTAATCATGCAAGTACGCTCAAAACCTAGCGTTTTTTATCTTATTTATTATTTCCAGGCTAACAAGTTTTTAAATAAAAATTCGTCCATGAAATAGGAGTTGTCCACTAGAAATGATTTTAGAATGGGTTTAAAACATGCTTTGCTATCCATCAGACATTTTATGGTACTGGCAAATTGTCAAAACTTTTCGTTACTGAATATTGAACTTCTTAATGAGATAATGTCAGCTGTAAAATGGTTAATGAAAATCATTGTTTCCTCTATTGTTGTGGCTGTGGACATCACTATTCATCTCAAATTGTGACGGATTATTTATCATATATTTCATTACGGAATATATGTATTGTGATGGCGAATTTAAAACACCTAACTCCTTGAAGAAGTGCTTCCATGACGACTGCGAGTGAACCCCTCTTATTATTCTTACTGCACACTTTTGTGCAATCAATATTTTCTTTCTAAGGGCTGAATTAACCCAGAAAATTATTCCATAACATATTATTGAGTAGAAAGATGCAAGACCGAGCGAAGTGGCGCAGTGGTTAGCACACTGGACTCGCATTCGGTAGGACGACGGTTAAATCCCGCGTCCGGCCATCCTGATTTAGGTTTACCGTGATTTCCCTAAATTGCTCCAGGCAAATGCTGGTATGGTTCCTTTGAGAGGACACGGCCGATTTCTTTCCCCGACCTTCCCTAATCCGATGAGACCGATGACCTCGCAGTTTGGTCTCTTCCCCCAAACAACCCAACCCAAGAAAGATGCAAAGTATGTCAGGAGGTTGATTCTTTTGTTTCCAAGACCAGAAATTATACTGAGAGCAAAAGTAGCTGAACTTAATTGTTTGAGCAGCTCAGAAATGTGCTTCTTACAGTTCAAGTTTTTATCAACATGTACATCCAGAAATTTGGAACAATTTTACGCTGTTCACTGACAGCTCTTTGTGTGCTACATTGAGTATTGGTATGCCTTCATTTGTTGTACAGAACTGAATGCAGTGTAACCATTTTCAGAGAACCACTTAAAAATTCTATGATAAATATCATTAACAATCTCTTGTGTTGTTTCCTCTCTAATGGAACTTACTATAACATTAGTTTCGCCTGCAAAAATCCTGCTCAATGAATGTTAAGTGGAAGGTCATCCACACATATAAGGAATATAAGTAGGCCTAAAATTGAACCCTGCAGGACTCCAGTAGAGTTTCCTTCGCAGTCGCTAAAATTTTCTCTCTTTTCATCACTATTTGAAGTATTTAACACAACTTTTTGCTTTCCGTTTGTTAAGTACGACTCAAACAACCTTGCTTGTAATGCCTTCAGTTCCACAGAAGTTAAGTTTTTCTAAGAGAGTAGCGTGATCTGTGCTGTGAAATGCCTTGGAAAGATCACAAAAAATACTAACGGGCGCTATTTTATTATTTGATCCTTTCGAACCTTATGGGACAAATGTGTCGCATAAGAAGTTCCTAATAGCCTGTTAGGACATAGCACAGAAGATGATTGCCAGGGAACAAAAGACGACCAAAGTACAGTGGAAATTCTTAACTGGACAGAGCAACAGTTATGCAAAATGTAAGTCTACACCTACCTGAAGAAGGACCTACAAGAAAAAGGGTATGCTTTGTGTTCCAGAAACAACAAGGGATCAAGAAGAAAAACCATGTATAAAATGATCCAGAATCCGTTATGAAAAATGGGTTTTGCAACAAATCATATTTAATTTTGTAACACAGGCATGAAGAGTTCTTTGATAGTATGTTTAGTACTAACTGTTGCTAACTAAAGTAAAAAATAACTGATAGTATAATAATTTTCTGTATATGTTGTACTATCCTCGGTTACTGTTGGATACTGGTGGTACAACATATTTCCCTTTCAGTAAGATTAATGGGACACCAGTGTCCCAGAGCTTAAATGCAAGACATGAGTTCAATATCTAAAAGAACGTATTTGTATTATTATCAAGAGTAATAAAACAACACGTTGCAAAAAGAAGAACTTTTTGTATATAAAATTAGAAATCAGTTTTGAAGGGGTTAAGGCTTTTAATGCTTGGTGAGTGAATGTATAAATAGTGTCCTAAGTCAAACAACCATTCCGGAATGCAAACTGTAAAGCAGCAAGCGAGTTGTTTCTGCTTCAGTGGCGAATCCAGGGGAAGGCGGAGGCTATAGGGTTGTGTTCCCTCCCCACCCTCCCACCCCATCCAGAAATGTCTGTTTCTTCTTAATCTAAAGAAACAGGAAGGTTCTTTGCAAAATAGCTTTCAGACGACTTGTTGCTGTTGTTGTTGTGGTCTTCAGTCCTGAGACTGGTTTGATGCAGCTCACCATGCTACTCTATCCTGTCCAAGCTTCTTCATCTCGCAGTACTTACTGCAACCTACATCCTTCTGAATCTGCTTAGTGTATTCATCTCTTGGTCTCCCTCTACGATTTTTACCCTCCACGCTGCCCTCCAATGCTAAATTTGTGATCCCTTGATGCCTCAGAACATGCCATACCAACTGGTCCCTTCTTCTAGTCAAGTTGTGCCACAAACTCCTCTTCTCCCCTATTCTATTCAATACCTCCTCATTAGTTACGTGATCTACCCATCTAATCTTCAGCATTCTTATGTAGCACCACATTTCGAAACCTTCTATTCTCTTCTCGTCCAAACTAGTTATCGTCCATGTTTCACTTCCATACATGGCTACACTCCATACAAATACTTTCAGAAACGGCTTCCTGACACTTAAATCTATACTCGATGTTAACAAATTTCTATTCTTCAGAAACGCTTTCCTTGCCATTGCTAGTCTACATTTTATATCCTCTCTACTTCAACCATCATCAGTTATTTTGCTCCCCGAATAGCAAAACTCGTTTACTACTTTAAGTGTCTCATTTCCTAATCTAACTCCCTCAGCATCACCCGACTTAATTCGACTACATTCCATGATCCTCGTTTTGCTTTTGTTGATGTTCATTTTATATCCTCCTTTCAAGGCACTGCCCATTCCGTTCAACTGCTCTTCCAAGTCCTTTGCTGTCTCTGACAGAATTACAATGTCATCGGCGAACCTCAAAGTTTTTTTTTTTCGTCTCCATGGATTTTAATACTTACTCCGAACTTTTCTTTTGTTTCCTTTACTGCTTGCTCAATATACAGATTGAATAACATCGGGGAGAGGTTACAACCCTGTCTCACTCCCTTCCCAACCAATGCTTCCCTTCCTTGCCCCTCGACTCTTATAACTGCCATCTGGTTTCTGTAAAAATTGTAAATAGCCTTTCGCTCCCTGTATTTTACCCCTGCCACCTTCAGAATTTGAAAGAGAGTATTCCAGTCAACATTGTCAAAAGCTTTCTCTAAGTCTACAAATGCTAGAAACGTATGTTTGCCTTTCCTTAATCTTTCTTCTAAGATAAGGCGTAAGGTCAGTATTGCCTCATGTGTTCCAACATTTCTACGGAATCCAAACTGATCTTCCCTAGGTCGGATTCTACCAGTTTTTCCATTCGTCTGTAAAGACGACGTAACAGTCCCAAAAATCTTAGCGCTATCGTTGCTGATATAATAGATTAGGAAAACACCTTCGCTTACTTTAGAGCTCAGCCTCGTCCCGCCCCCCCTCCCACCCTCTGCCCACCAAACCAGAATGCTGGATTCGACTTCTTCTGCTTGCATGCGAGTATTCACTTAAGTTCATTTCCATGTTATGAAAAAATACGTCAGTAAGAAAACTGGGCGATAATTATTTAAATCTTTGTTCTCGGTATTTTTGAAACTAAGTTTAACAGTTAAATATTTTAATCTATCCGGAAAAGTCCCTGACCAGCGATGCATTGCATTTATTATTAAGGACATTACTTATTTGTTGTCGGAAAAACCTGATGAACACTGATAACATTGCTTCAGTTCGCCACAACATACAGGTATGAAAGTGGTTTACGAATTGTGGCAGCAATGGCAAGAAAAGTGTGGAACTGATAAACTTGGAGAAATACTTACAATGTACATTGGGCAACACCACCATAAATCACAAAGTATTACCAGAAATAAGCAGTACCAACCACCTCATTGGTTATTATTGGTTTTATAAAACACTGCGAAAGCACATAGGTTTCTTTTAAAGTTGCTTTTATACTCCTGAGGTATTTTTGAAATGACAGCATTTTCTGCTCAGATTCTTTCTAAACATATTTACTTACAATCGCAAATAGGTTATGTGCCATTCGTAAGAAACAGCTGTAACAACATACACTGCTAAACAACGAACATTAAGCAGCTACGAGACACGGTTGGATGTCAATATAACTTCGTACATGTACACTCCGTCAGCGGATACGTGACCGATCAGTTCTGCAAAGCTCTGTGACTGGTAGATCGCCAATCAGAGTGCATTAGCGTTACCCATGTTTACTTTTATCACCAGGGCTGGCAGGGTACGCAAGGGGAGTGAACACATCAGATTTGAGTGATCACTGTGTAGGATGCGAAGAAGCTACGTACTGGTACAAAGTTACCAGCACCTGACAGAATTTGAAAGGCGCCTTACTGTAGGTCTCCATTTGGCCAACTGGTCTAATAACGCAGGGTCCAGAACTGTGGGCATTCCGATGTAAAAGTGGCGACATTTTGGATATCATGGGAGCGCGAGGGCGACATATTCGTTGTCATGGTTAGGGAGGATCGCCATATTGTGAACAAGCAAATCGTAACCGCTTCCCATGGGCACGTACAATCCAAGAGCAAGTAATTGATTCTCGCAAAAATTTGGGTCATCCCACACCGTTAGTTGAAACTAGCGGCTGCTAGACTAGGGAATTATTCTCCCATGTGTAGGCTGCCGATAACGCTACAACACTAAACGCTGCGTTTGGAGTGATACTGTGACTGGGAAGTATGGATGGAGTCGCATGGAGTTCAGCGATGAATTGCGGTTCCGCACTACCCAGGATGACCATCCTCGGCGAGTATGATGGCAAGCTGTGAAGAGATCCCATTCTTCCAGTGTTTTGGAAAGGTACAGCGGTGTTACTTCCGGTGTCTTGGTGTGGGCAGACGTCCGGCACTATTTCTGGTCACGGCTGGCAGTGAATGAAGGGTCTCTGATGGTACAACAGTACGTCACACACAACTTGCGTCTTTCTGTGTTACCTCTTATGCGACAATATCGTCATACCATTTTTCAACAGGACAATGTTTGTACATTTATGAACTGTATCTCTACAAACTGTCTGTGATGTTGAGGTACTCCCATGGCGTGCAAGATCCCAACGTCTTCTGTTACCTTGAGACCAGCTCCAACATTAACTCAGTCCTAGAGCTAGTATCCACGATATCAAGACCAAGAGACTACTGTTGTGACCACCTTGTCTCAGGAAGGGATGCAACGGCTTTATGATACCCTTCCCAACCGATTCAATGGAAATATCCAGGTCAGAGGCGGTGCAACGTCATACTTTCAGCTGGGCTCATACTGCCAAGTTCTTTGTAAATTTGATACGATATTGTAATCACTGAAACAACATCTGTCCTCTCCGCCTTTCAAGTTTTGTTTCGTTTCCTCCTTCTCTTCAGGGTGTTTCACTTTTCATGTGATACAGTGTGAATTGATAAAAGACTACTGCAATTAAATTACTTTTTTAAAGTTGTATCACTTCCTACTTTACTACAGCGTTGTAGGTCCTCTTAATGGGCAATGACATGCAATGATGCACTTTTTAATATAGTAGGAAGTGGTACAACGTTTGAAAAATAATTTAGATTTTTCAAATTTTTGACAATAGAACGTCTCCCAAAAATTTAAATGCTATTTTACGAATTATATTTTTACAGTTGTTACTTGAGAGTGGTACAATAATCGAAATCGCGACCATAAATTAATAAAGAACAAATTAATAATAAACAGTTCAGCCAGTTTTTTTTCAATATCTAAAGTAGGTTTCATCTGTTCGAATGTTAAATTAAATATTTGTTATCTTTCGCAATTTTTGGAAATAGAAGTGTTTAATTTTCCAACGTAAATTTTAGTTAACTCCTAAAGTTTGTTGGCTGACGTCAGGTCTTATTCAGGGATAAGGCTATGGTCATACGTGCGTTTTTTCCTGTGGGATGCGAGCTGGAAAAAATGTGGCAGAAATAGAATTGTCCTGGCCACACGATCAGTTTTTCTTACAGCATTCAGTCTGTCGCGCCCTCCCGACCATAACTCATTACGATGTGCAACGTGAAGTGTGTAGACGCCGATCTCTTAATCGTGGAAGTGCAAAAAGATACATATATTCATGATATAACGTTCCCAGACTGTAAACACAGAAATATGAAAATGGAGACGTACGAAGCAATTACTGTGGTTCTTATTCAGGCGGGGACGTTGAGAGCACGGGGGTGGAGAATTAAATGGAACTGGAAGAGGTGGTGGTGGGAAGTTCCTATGGACCATACTGCCGAGGTTTTCGATCCTAGGCTTACACAATACTTAATCTAACACAAACTAACTTACGCAAAGGACAACACACACCCATGCCCGAGGGAGGACTTGAACCTCCGACTGGAAGACAGAAGTACAGTTGGTAGGTGGAAAACCTGTATAAAATGTTTTATTTATTACTTCATTTGTATTTACAAGCAAATTCCATTTAAAATTCCAGTTAGGACACTCTTTTAAGAGTTATTCTGTGTAGCTGTTTTCCCAAGACACAGATCCACAACTAGAACAGTCAGCATAATGGTCTTCATAAAATTTTCCTCGTTTGTTTCCTATAGCTCCGCAAGCAGGCATAGATGTCAAAGAACATATCAGTGTCTTCAAAGTTGTAAGTATCAACAATCCTCACGTAGTTGTGAAGGATACAACATGTTTTAACTATGCTGTCAACAAATTTAACATTTCCATCTACCAACCAATGCAAAATCCGCCACTTATTTGCTAAAATGCCAAATGCGCATTCAGTAAAACGTCTGGCTCTTGATAATCTATAGTTGAAAACTTTTTTTCGAGGTGTCAAGCATTTTTAAATGCCCTCGTTAGTCACAAATCCAAATGGAGGAGGTGTACACGCAGCATAGTTTGAAAGAAGCTTTGATTGTGGAATATTTAATGTCTCTGCGTAGAGATTTATTTTTTTTTTTGGCTAGAACAGTTGCTTTGGACAAATTTGAATCTCCTACATATCCATAGCGTCCCATGTCTGCGTATCTGAAACAGTAATTGCTATCTTCCTCACCTACTAGGACAATCGAAAAGAACTTTTTATAGCTGAAAAAATCACTTGTCGATCCGTATGTTTTTGTAATCGTGGTGGTTCTCCCATCAATGGCTCCTACGCAATTAGGGAGATTGGTCCTAATCCCATACTTCTGACAGGTTTCCAACTACGCTTCAGTTTTTAGTTGTTTCATGAACTCCTTTCTGAGTGTCTCCCACATAGCCATACTGATTATCACGAATAATGCGTACAACCGAAGAACGACCGAATAGAAATTCGAAGTGACGTGAACGGAATGAGTTTCCTGATCCTAGATATCTGAAAAGTATTTGAAAATTATAATCAGCGTATTATAATGTATATAAATTTCATTTTAAGTAAAAAGGTACAGAAACGTTGAAAATCATAAAGGATGGCTATTTGAGAACCTTAAAATTTCAGGAAGCCAGAAGTGGAGATGCAGCTAAGAATAAGTAGCCTTATCTGTAGATTAAGCAACTGATCTTACTCCAGTCATGTCAGAGAGTCAGTTATTGAGACACATTAAAAATTTATATTAAATGATCTTTGTAATACAGAAAAAATATGGTTGCAAGACAACACGAAGCAGTGAGGAGTCAATTCCAGTAGCTGACGAAACTGCGCCGTCGCCAAATGGTTCAAACGGCTCTGAGTACTATGGGACTCAACATCTTAGGTCATATGTCCCCTAGAACTTAGAACTACTTAAACCTAACTAACCTAAGGACATCACACACACCCATGTCCGAGGCAGGATTCGAACCTGCGACCGTAGCAGCCTCGCGGTTCCGGACTGCAGCGCCAGAACCGCTCGGCAACCGCGGCCGGCTCGTCGCCAAATGTTTCAGCTTCACCTTTGGCTGTGCCTATTTCAAGTCTGTACTGCCACCACCCACTTGCAAAAGTTCCAGAATTCCTTACTTTAGATAATGTTTAATGATGTTGTAGGGAGCAGAGAAAAGAATGTCCGGCAAGACTACACAGCCGTATGAAATAACGTGACTGTACAATATCGAGCCACGTGCGTCATTCGTGTACTGTCGAGCACAGTATTGTCGGACGCCTTCGGCCCCGACAGTATGGAAACAAAGCATAGTTCCGCGTTCTGCTGTCGGCAATAGGCTATTTTCCTATGCTCTGAATGTGGTTCGAATTGTTGTTATTCAGAGTGATTACAACATCCAAATTGCATTTACGGTCAATATTCTCACAAAATATCTCTTCTTTTTATGTAACTAAAGTTCCAAATCATTACATATCAAGATTTGGTCACGTGGTGTAAAACGCTGTTATTGGACGAAGCTCTGGTGACGTCACAGACTGGGTTCAAATGGCTCTGAGCACTATGGGACTCAACTTCTGAGGTCATTAGTCCCCTAGAACTTAGAACTAGTTAAACCTAACTAACCTAAGGACATCACACACATCCATGCCCGAGGCAGGATTCGAACCTGCGACCGTAGCGGTCTCGCGGTTCCAGACTGCAGCGCCTAGAACCGCATGGCCACTTCGGCCGGCCACAGACTGGGAATAAGACGAAGGGATACTGATTTAAGAAGTGTTAGCCGAAGCTACTAGGTTTTTCCGTACTTTTTCTGCAAACAGTTCAGCTATTTAGTGATGGAAAACGCATTTACAACTTTTAAGCAACAGTAGGAAGGATTTTTGTGAACGATGATAGTGGAAACCTTACGAAAATTGATGCGTTTATGCTGCACCAGTTGCTCTAAATGTGAAAACTATTATGGACGAATAGTGGCACAGAGACACCTGATGTGTCGACAGAAGTGCCGACACAGTGTGGTTTGAGGAGACCGAAATGCACGCTATAAGCTCACGCAGGATGGCGTGAGGTCTGAAACAGGATACGTAATGAATGCTATAAAGAAAAGTACGTAGCTTCTGGAATACTTAACTTTAGTCCATCATTTGTATACATCGTTCTTGATGAGACATGCTAGACTCTTTAGATACATGCAATATAATGCTAATGGCGCCTTGCTAGGTCGTAGCCATTGACTTAGCTGAAGGCTATGCTATCTATATTCTCGGCAAATGAGAGAGTCTCCGTCCGTGTAGTCGCTAACAAAGTCGTCCGTACAACTGGGGCGAGTCCTAGTAAGTCTCTCGAGACCTGCCGTGTGGTGGCGCTCGGTCTGCGATCCCTGACAGTGGCGACACGCGGGTCCGACATGTACTAATGGACCGCGGCCGATTTAAAGCTACCACCTAGCAAGTGTGGTGTCTGGCGGTGACACCACAACAACCTGATGAAAGCTACTGAGAGCGAAATTATTCAACTTCAACCAGACAGTGTCAGTAAAATTTCGTCGCGTGGTTCTGAGGATATATTGGAAGAGGCAAATTCCGACTCGGCAGACAGCTGCTTCGGACATCGGCAACAGGTCTACTGAGACAGTACATTGGGCTGAATTGTGTACAGAAGAAGACCTAGATGTTCAGCCCTTACATACGGAGTAAAGGTCGTTGAAAAGATTGTATTAAGTTTTTTTTGCTGAGTCACATATTTTGCTCTTGTCTTTCCTTTTTCATTTGGAATCCTTATGTATGTGATTTTAATTATTTTTATTTATCTATCATAATATTTAAACGTTTGAAAATGCTGATATATTAATTAAAAAACAAAAGTAGAATAATCTTTTTCTATTGGTTGTGCAATGCTGTCAAAAATGTATTTTTGCGACACGATTTAATAACATAGTTATCAAAACCATTTAGGTAAAGATTTGAAAATAAAAGTTACAGACCTAAAAAGATTTGAACCCATATTCTCTTGCAGAGGGCCGGCCACTGTGGCCGAGCGGTTCTAGGCGCTTCAGACTGGAACCGCGCTGCTCTTACGGTCGCAGGTTCGAATCCTGCCTCGGGCATGATGTGTATGATGTCCTTAGGTTAGTTAGTTTAAGTAGTTCTAAGTCTAGGAGACTGATGACCTCAGATGTTAAGTCCCATAGTGCTTAGAGCCATTTGAACCATCATTTGTGGACACAAAATTCTCTTCTGCAAGAGTCTGCAAGCAGATATGCTGTCCACTGCAGTGCTTCTGCTGACAATATCCTTTTTATTTTAATGGAATTACGATTTTTTCCTTCTGTTACTTGCAAATGAAGGCTTATTAGAGTGGATCACTCCTGGGATTATAGCCTACACCACCAAATATATGGTTTCAAAAGTCGATATCCCCCCCCCCTCACTCCAGTGGGGACCTCTTTGTTAGTTACTAGATCGTACACCAAAATTTCTGTTTCATTTTCATTCCTTGTGCTTTCCTGTGGAATAATGTGTTAACAGCGAATGTATTTTTGTCTGCTGCACTCCAAACTCATGTTATTGGATCCGAAACAATCAATAGCAGCACACGTCAACAGTTTGCAGATAGCCCAGCTAAAACGGCATTGGAAACTGAACGGGTAATACCTTCACTCCTGATGCGCATGATTTCAGAGTTCGCGCGTCCCTACAGTTGACAGGCCCTCTTACAGAGGTCACCTAGGTCGGCCCCTGGCGCGCTCTGGTGACCCGCCAAAGAAACATTTATACAGCTAGTGCGGAATTTTCTTTGGAGAAGAAAATGTTGAAGTTTGGCTGTGGTTGCCCACCCTACAAAACGACACGTTAGCAGTATAGTTTAGGCGATCGCGAACGGGTACTCGGCCTACTCTGTAACCTATGTTACTGTTATCCAGTTTATGTGTTCAGTGTTACGCACAACCTGTACTTCATTCAGTCTTATGTGTTGCTATATAAAGTACTATGCTCCAGAAATCGTGTTCGTTCTTGCTACAGACCACTCATTTACAAAACACAAGAGGTGTTTCCTTGGTTTGGCACACGGGCGCTGGCCATGGTCGGAGCGCAAGTGCTTAGGAACAGTTTTAGACAATTTACTTCATCAAACAATTCACTGTCATCCACAAGAACATTTCCGTTGCCCAAAATAGGCAATCAAGTGCTTTGCTAATAGTTAGCCAATCGAACACAGCTGTACAATGTCCCACAACTTACAAGTCATTTGCCACGTTATGTTCAGTTTCTGAGTGCCCAAAACGCTGTATATCACACATGCAGCTATCTCTAACTCCGGTTTCCATTACTTTTTTCTCATATTTCGCTGTTGAACATTGTGTACATCAATAATTATATGCGAATGAAGCATGGGGTTCACAAATCTGGAACCAAAGCAACATTATGACAGTAATACTTGCAACAACTTTCTGCGAAGGGGCCAACTACAGCTCAGAGACATTATGAGTAACAATAAAAACATACAACACTCAGTTATCGTTCAAATTATCAAAAAAATTACAACAATAAAAAAGTCAAGACTGGTGAGGTATCTCCAAAAGCCGCATAGCAGCATGAAGATGTTTTATTCGCAAATGCCGCTTTCACGTCAGCGTAGACGCATCTTCAGGTTTATAATGATCATATTTCCATAATGTAAGAGGACAATTACGAAGTCCCAGCTTTCAGATAGTGACCAATGAAGTAAAACTTAAAATCCCGTATAACGGGCGTACTTCCACACTGATAAAAACCGGCCGATGTGCTGTAAGCAGCCCTTCATTGGTTTTACACAGTTTGTGTCTACCAGATCTCATAATACCATATGTGACCTGGCTCATTCAGCAGTCATGCTTTGTTCAATTTACAAGCATGTTTTGGGTATAGCCAATTTTATTATGACAACCCACCATTGTTCTTTGACTTATAACGTGTATAACTTTCCGAAAGCTGGGACTCCATAATTGTCCACTTACATTATGGAAATATAACATTTATAAACCTGAAGATATGTCAATACCGACGTGAAAGTGGTAGTTACGAATAAAGCACTTTCATACAGCTATGCGGGTTTCGGAAACACCTCATCATTCTTGACTTTAATTGTTGTAATGTTTATGACCCCCCATGAACCATGGACCTTGCCGTTGGTGGGGAGGCTTGCGTGCCTCAGCGATACAGATGGCCGTACCGTAGGTGCAACCACAACGGAGGGGTATCTGTTGAGAGGCCAGACAAACATGTGGTTCCTGAAGAGGGGCAGCAACCTTTTCAGTAGTTGCAGGGGCAACAGTCTGGATAATTGACTGATCTGGCCTTGTAACATTAACCAAAACGGCCTTGCTGTGCTAGTACTGCGAACGGCTGAAAGCAAGGGGAAACTACAGCCGAAAATTTTCCCGAGGAAATGCAGCTTTACTGTATGATTAAATGATGATGGCGTCCTCTTGGGTAAAATATTCTGGAGGTAAAATAGTCCCCCATTCAGATCTCCGGGCGGGGACTACTCACGAGGACGTCGTTATCAGGAGAAAGAAAACTGGCATTCTACGGATCGGAGCGTGGAATGTCAGATCCCTTAATCAGGCAGGTAGGTTAGAAAATTTAAAATGGGAAATGGATAGGTAAAAGTTAGATATAGTGGGAATTAGTGAAGTTCGGTGGCAGGAGGAACATGACTTTTGGTCAGGTGATTACAGGGTTATAAATACAAAATCAAATAGGGGTAATGCAGGAGTAGGTTTAATAATGAGTAAAAAAATAGGAGTGCGGGTTAGCTACTACAAACAGCAAAGTGAACGCGTTATTGTGGCCAAGATAGACACAAAGCCCATGCCTACTACAGTAGTACAAGTTTATATGCCAACTAGCTCTGCAGATGATGAAGAAATTGATGAAATGTATGACGAGATAAAAGAAATTATTCAGGTAGTGAAGGGAGACGAAAATTTAATAGTCATGGGTGACTGGAATTCGTCAGTAGGAAAAGGGAGAGAAGGAAACATAGTAGGTGAATATGGATTGGGGGGGGGGAAGAAATGAAAGAGGAAGCCGCCTTGTAGAATTTTGCACAGAGCATAACTTAATCATAGCTAACACTTGGTTCAAGAATCATATAAGAAGGTTGTATACCTGGAAGAATCCTGGAGATACTAAAAGGTATCAGACAGATTATATAATGGCAAGACAGAGATTTAGGAACCAGGTTTTAAATTGTAAGGCATTTCCAGGGGCAGATGTGGATTCTGACCACAATCTATTGGTTATGAACTGCAGATTGAAACTGAAGAAACTGCAAAAAGGTGGGAATTTAAGGAGATGGGACCTGGATAAACTGAAAGAACCAGAGGTTGTAGAGTGTTTCAGGGAGAGCATAAGGAAACAATTGACAGGAATGGGGGAAAGAAATACAGTAGAAGAAGAATGGGTAGCTCTGAGGGATGAAGTAGTGAAGGCAGCAGAGGATCAAGTAGGTAAAAAGACGAGGGCTAATAGAAATCCTTGGGTAACAGAAGACATATTGAAGTTAATTGATGAAAGGAGAAAATATAAAAATGCAGTAAATGAAGCAGGCAAAAAGGAATACAAACGTCTCAAAAATGAGATCGACAGGAAGTGCAAAATGGCTAAGCAGGGATGGCTAGAGGACAAATGTAAGGATGTAGAGGCTTGTCTCACTAGGGGTAAGATAGATACTGCCTATAGGAAAATTAAAGAGAGCTTTGGAGAGAAGAGAACCACTTGTATGAATATCAAGAGCTCAGATGGAAACCCAGTTCTAAGCAAAGAAGGGAAAGCAGAAAGGTGGAAGGAGTATATAGAGAGTTTATACAAGGGCGATGTACTTGAGGACAATATTATGGAAATGGAAGAGGATGTAGATGAAGATGAAATGGGAGATAAGATACTGCGTGAAGAGTTTGACAGAGCACTGAAAGACCTGAGTCGAAACAAGGCCCCGGGAGTAGACAAATTCCATTAGAACTACTGATGGCCTTGGGAGAGCCAGTCATGACAAAACTCTACCATCTGGTGAGCAAGATGTACGAGACAGGCGAAATACCCACAGACTTCAAGTAGAATATAATAATTCCAATCCCAAAGATAGCAGGTGTTGACAGATGTGAAAATTACCGAACTATCAGTTTAATAAGTCACAGCTGCAAAATACTAACGCGAATTCTTTACAGACGAATGGAAAAACTGGTAGAAGCGGACCTCAGGGAAGATCAGTTTGGATTCCGTAGAAATGTTGGAACACGTGAGGCAATACTAACCTTATGACTTATCTTAGAAGAAAGATTAAGAAAAGGCAAACCTACGTTTCTAGCATTTGTAGACTTAGAGAAAGAGCGGGCAAAGTCCACGCTGCCGAACTGTGGACATCGGTCAAGCTCGTTACATTGTATTATACGTTCAAATCTATGAGGGGAATAATAAATATTAAATCCAATTTCTATCAGTCATTGGGAGAGAAATAAAAATTCCCCTTTTGATGACGTTGCGTCAACCGCTCCACAGATTTACTCTGCGTGACATCGGAAGGAGAGAACAACTGAGACAATTTTGTGAAGACGTGAAGTACAACTTTTCTCAATATAACAATTGTCTAAGGACAAGGTCATTGAAACTGCTTGCAATAATTATCATTTTCTGTGATTTGAACTGCATTATAAATAAAAATTTGATATGGTTCTTCAATTTGATACACAACTAAGTCAACTTCAAGAATAAAACGAAATCATTATATTTGCTTGACTACTGCTTCTATTCAATAGAAGTTTAAAAATGCATAAGGTGTGTGAGTGTTGTGATGTGTTTGACTATAGCTAGTGTAATCACTGGGCATAAAAAGGAATTAGTGGTAGAAAATACTAATGTATCGTAAAAATGTTCGGTAAGCTGTCATATTTTTCGCTGTTAACTGTCATTATGAGTGTAAACTAACGCGTTCGACATTACAGTGAGAGACCGCATTTAAAATCCATCTGCGACTAACTCCAGGGAATGCTGACCGATAACATGGAAAACCACCGATATCTCAACAAATAAAAGTTATTGTTATTTTAGGGCCTTATCCTGTTTGTGCCTTGAAAATGACAGAGGTTTACATGTGGAAATATCACACTTCTGACAAATTTATCCAGCTGCATTCTCGTGCATTATTAGAGCATACAACATGGTGGGAGAAGCTCCTTGGGCAATAGTCTCCATAAGTCAAAGGATACAAAGTCCGAATCAAAAAGTCTAGAAAATTCTCATTATTATAAATGAAACTGATATGTTGACAAATACATTTTTTAATCCATGGATCTTTAAAACTAAGAACTATTATTACTTTGTTCCAAAATCTGATTCATAATACCATTATCACTTCTATTTGAGTCTGTTTCCGAACAATCTGGCTTATATCCAATATTACTTCGTTGTCAAATTCTTCTTTCTGAACCTTTTCAACGTGCCGCACATACAGTGCCCACACTACAGGTGGGATGTTGTCTATTGCCTCATGCTCAAGCGATTCAGTGTATGTTATCTTGCATGTTTTTTTTTCCTTGCCACATAGCCTTAACCCTTGGCCCATATTAATTCCATGCGACTACACTGACAGTGACACGTGAGTAAACACAAAACTATGTGACCCATTCTTGTCCAAGGAAGTCACGTTTGTATGTTCTGTCACATGACTTGTATAAATTAACAAGCTGCAGGATATTGTTACAAGTCTGATTTATACTGTGCCTAATATTTTTATTTTTAAGCCAGGGCAAAATATCCGCTTTTCTGATGTTTTCACTTGGCGTTTTCTCTGTAACAGTTGAACTGTAAGTATATAGCAGTGACCGATTTCGAAGCGAGGTATGACAAGAACTGTGAATCACATCACGTAACTGATACATTTCCGAATGGTAGTCACTGCTGTTTTTCTTACACAGTTTAATCTCAGAAACAAAATCAGAAGAAGAGTCAGCATGCAGAATAATTATTCGAGGACCTATTACTATGACAACTTTAAAACCACCAGTACCATCACTCATTTTCCAGCACATATTCCTGGAATGATTCTAACTGACCCATATTTCATCAAGGTAACTCGGCAAGGTAACCATGAACCATGGACCTTGCCGTTGGTGGGGAGGCTTGTGTGCCTCAGCGATACAGATAGCCGTACCGTAGGTGCAACCACAACGGAGGGGTATCTGTTGAGAGGCCAGACAAATGTGTGGTTCCTGAAGAGGGGCAGCAGCCTTTTCAGTAGTTGCAAGGGCAACAGTCTGGATGATTGACTGATCTGGCCTTGTAACAATAACCAAAACGGCCTTGCTGTGCTGGTACTGCGAACGGCTGAAAGCAAGGGGAAACTACAGCCATAATTTTTCCCGAGGGCATGCAGCTTTACTGTATGATTACATGATGATGGCGTCCTCTTGGGTAAAATATTCCGGAGGTAAAATAGTCCCCCATTCGGATCTCCGGGCGGGGACTACTCAAGAGGATGTCGTTATCAGGAGAAAGAAAACTGGCATTCTACGGATCGGAGCGCGGAATGTCAGATCCCTTAATCGGGCAGGTAGGTTAGAAAATTTAAAAAGGGAAATGGATAGGTTGAAGTTAGATATAGTGGGAATTAGTGAAGTTCGGTGGCAGGAGGAACAAGACTTCTGGTCAGGTGACTACAGGGTTATAAACACAAAATCAAATAGGGGTAATGCAGGAGTAGGTTTAATAATGAATAGGAAAATACACTCCTGGAAATGGAAAAAAGAACACATTGACACCGGTGTGTCAGACCCACCATACTTGCTCCGGACACTGCGAGAGGGCTGTACAAGCAATGATCACACGCACGGCACAGCGGACACACCAGGAACCGCGGTGTTGGCCGTCGAATGGCGCTAGCTGCGCAGCATTTGTGCACCGCCGCCGTCAGTGTCAGGCAGTTTGCTGTGGCATACGGAGCTCCATCGCAGTCTTTAACACTGGTAGCATGCCGCGACAGCGTGGACGTGAACCGTATGTGCGGTTGACGGACTTTGGGCGAGGGCGTATAGTGGGCATGCGGGAGGCCGGGTGGACGTACTGCCGAATTGCTCAACACGTGGGGCGTGAGGTCTCCACAGTACATCGATGTTGTCGCCAGTGGTCGGCGGAAGGTGCACGTGCCCGTCGACCAGGGACCGGACCGCAGCGACGCACGGATGCACGCCAAGACCGTAGGATCCTACGCAGTGCCGTAGGGGACCGCACCGCCACTTCCCAGCAAATTAGGGACACTGTTGCTCCTGGGGTATCGGCGAGGACCATTCGCAACCGTCTCCATGACGCTGGGCTACGGTCCCGCACACCGCTAGGCCGTCTTCCGCTCACGCCCCAACATCGTGCAGCCCGCCTCCAGTGGTGTCGCGACAGGCGTGAATGGAGGGACGAATGGAGACGTGTCGTTTTCAGCGATGAGAGTCGCTTCTGCCTTGGTGCCAATTATGGTCGTATGCGTGTTTGGCGCCGTGGAGGTGAGCGCCACAATCAGGACTGCATACGACCGAGGCACACAGGGCCAACACCCGGCATCATGGTGTGGGGAGCGATCTCCTACACTGGCCGTACACCACTGATGATCGTCGAGGGGACACTGAATAGTGCACGGTACATCCAAACCGTCATCGAACCCATCGTTCTACCATTCCTAGACCGGCAAGGGAACATGCTGTTCCAACAGGACAATGCACGTCCGCATGTGTCCCGTGCCACCCAACGTGCTCTAGAAGGTGTAAGTCAACTACCCTGGCCAGCAAGATCTCCGGATCTGTCCCCCATTGAGCATGTTTGGGACTGGATGAAGCGTCGTCTCACGCGGTCTGCACGTCCAGCACGAACGCTGGTCCAACTGAGGCGCCAGGTGGAAATGGCATGGCAAGCCGTTCCACAGGACTACATCCAGCATCTCTACGATCGTCTCCATGGGAGAATAGCAGCCTGCATTGCTGCGAAAGGTGTATATACACTGTACTAGTGACGACATTGTGTATGCTCTGTTGCCTGTGTCTATGTGCCTGTGGTTCTGTCAGTGTGATCATGTGATGTATCTGACCCCAGGAATGTGTCAATAAAGTTTCCCCTTCCTGGGACAATGAATTCACGGTGTTCTTATTTCAATTTCCAGGAGTGTAGGAATGCGGGTAAGTTACTACAAACAGCATAGTGAACGCATTATTGTGGCCAAGATAGATACGAACCCCACACCTACTACAGTAGTACAAGTTTATTTGCCAACTAGCTCTGCAGATGACGAAGAAATTGAAGAAATGTATGATGAAATAAAAGAAATTATTCAGATTGTGAAGGGAGACGAAAATTTAATAGTCATGGGTGACTGGAATTCGAGTGTAGGAAAAGGGAGAGAAGGAAACATAGTAGGTGAATATGGATTGGGGGACAGAAATGAAAGAGGAAGCCGCCTTGTAGAATTTTGCACAGAGCACAACATAATCATAACTAACACTTGGTTTAAGAATCATGAAAGAAGGTTGTATACATGGAAGAACCCTGGAGATACTAAAAGGTATCAGATAGAT
The DNA here is from genome assembly GCF_023864345.2 of Schistocerca serialis cubense. Classification (NCBI taxonomy): domain Eukaryota; kingdom Metazoa; phylum Arthropoda; class Insecta; order Orthoptera; family Acrididae; genus Schistocerca; species Schistocerca serialis. The sequence continues at coordinate 406,255,163 of NC_064646.1, forward strand.
TATATAATGGTAAGACAGAGATTTAGGAACCAGGTTTTAAATTGTAAGACATTTCCAGGGGCAGATGTGGATTCTGACCACAATCTATTGGTTATGACCTGTAGATTAAAACTGAAGAAACTGCAAAAAGGTGGGAATTTAAGGAGATGGGACCTGGATAAACTAAAAGAACCAGAGGTTGCACAGAGATTCAGGGAGAGCATAAGGGAGCAATTGACAGGAATGGGGGAAATAAATACAGTAGAAGAAGAATGGGCAGCTTTGAGGGACGGAGTAGTGAAGGCAGCAGAGGATCAAGTAGGTAAAAAGACGAGGGCTAGTAGAAATCCTTGGGTAACAGAAGAAATACTGAATTTAATTGATGAAAGGAGAAAATATAAAAATGCAGTAAGTGAAACAGGCAAAAAGGAATACAAACGTCTCAAAAATGAGATCGACAGGAAGTGCAAAATGGCTAAGCAGGGATGGCTAGAGGACAAATGTAAGGATGTAGAGGCCTATCTCACTAGGGGTAAGATAGATACCGCCTACAGGAAAATTAGAGAGACCTTTGGAGATAAGAGAACGACTTGTATGAATATCAAGAGCTCAGATGGAAACCCAGTTCTAAGCAAAGAAGGGAAAGCAGAAAGGTGGAAGGAGTATATAGAGGGTCTATACAAGGGCGATGTACTTGAGGACAATATTATGGAAATGGAAGAGGATGTAGATGAAGATGAAATGGGAGATATGATACTGCGTGAAGAGTTTGACAGAGCACTGAAAGACCTGAGTCGAAACAAGGCCCCCGGAGTAGACAATATTCCATTGGAACTACTGACGGCCGTGGGAGAGCCAGTCCTGACAAAACTCTACCATCTGGTGAGCAAGTTGTATGAAACAGGCGAAATACCCTCAGACTTCAAGAAGAATATAATAATTCCAATCCCAAAGAAAGCAGGTGTTGACAGATGTGAAAATTACCGAACTATCAGCTTAATAAGTCACAGCTGCAAAATACTAACACGAATTCTTTACAGATGAATGGAAAAACTAGTAGAAGCCAACCTCGGGGAAGATCAGTTTGGATTCCGTAGAAACACTGGAACACGTGAGGCAATACTGACCTTACGACTTATCTTAGAAGAAAGATTAAGGAAAGGCAAACCTACATTTCTAGCATTTGTAGACTTAGAGAAAGCTTTTGACAATGTTGACTGGAATACTCTCTTTCAAATTCTAAAGGTGGCAGGGGTAAAATACAGGGAGCGAAAGGCTATTTACAATTTGTACAGAAACCAGATGGCAGTTATAAGAGTCGAGGGACATGAAAGGGAAGCAGTGGTTGGGAAGGGAGTAAGACAGGGTTGTAGCCTCTCCCCGATGTTGTTCAATCTGTATATTGAGCAAGCAGTGAAGGAAACAAAAGAAAAAATCGGAGTAGGTATTAAAATTCATGGAGAAGAAATAAAAACTTTGAGGTTCGCCGATGACATTGTAATTCTGTCGGGGACAGCAAAGGACTTGGAAGAGCAGTTGAATGGAATGGACAGTGTCTTGAAAGGAGGATATAAGATGAACATCAACAAAAGCAAAACAAGGATAATGGAATGTAGTCTAATTAAGTCGGGTGATGCTGAGGGAATTAGATTAGGAAATGAGGCACTTAAAGCAGTAAAGGAGTCTTGCTATTTGGGGAGCAAAGTAACTGATGATGGTCGAAGTAGAGAGGATATAAAATGTAGGCTGGCAATGGCAAGGAAAGCGTTTCTGAAGAAGAGAAATTTGTTAACATCCAGTATTGATTTAAGTGTCAGGAAGTCATTTCTGAAAGTATTTGTATGGAGAGTAGCCATGTATGGAAGTGAAACATGGACGATAAATAGTTTGGACAAGAAGAGAATAGAAGCTTTCGAAATGTGGTGCTACAGAAGAATGCTGAAGATTAGATGGGTAGATCACATAACTAATGAGGAAGTATTGAATAGGATTGGGGAGAAGAGAAGTTTGTGGCACAACTTGACCAGAAGAAGGGATCGGTTGGTAGGACATGTTCTGAGGCATCAAGGGATCACCAATTTAGTATTGGAGGGCAGCGTGGAGGGTAAAAATCGTAGAGGGAGACCAAGAGATGAATACACTAAGCAGATTCAGAAGGATGTAGGTTGCAGTAGGTACTGGGAGATGAAAAAGCTTGCACAGGATAGAGTAGCATGGAGAGCTGCATCAAACCAGTCTCAGGACTGAAGACCACAACAACAACAACAACAATACATTGTTGAACTACCTCGTTCTCTTGTACTGTCAATCTTTATAAGGGATGTAGTTCGTGCTGCACCTATGTCACTTCTCTAAACTAAAAGCTCTCTTCAGAACATATCTGGAACCAACGTCTTTTTAAATTCTTTACATTGATGAAGCGCTTACCATTGAAGCCAGTTTTCTCCTGCATAGCTGTATCTTTTAAAATTCTTTACATTGATGAAGCGCTTACCATTGAAGCCTATTTTCTCCTACATAGCTGTAACACGTTTTTGTGATGTCGGGTATTCATATTCAGCACTTCAAAACATCGTTGTTAAAACCATCCATCTGTGTTACAGATTCTCTGCGATTTCGATGCTTGCCAGGCGAGACAGAATCAACTTTTTGTACGGTTCCTACAGCTCTGACACTTCCATTTACAATTCTCTTTACAGTTCTCTCGCCTACATCACATGGTTTTGGAGTCCGTTCTCGAGTTTTCAAATGTCAACAGCAGGAGATCTGCTTTCAAATTGACGTTTGAAGAAGTTGTAAATGCATAAATAATACCCTTCGCCTGCTTGTGAAGCACTGCACATTTATTGCCATCATCTGACCTTTTTTTATCGAGCTTAAACATTTACACATACCCATTCACAGCTATACTGCAAAAAGAAAAAAAAAAGAAAAAAAGAAAAAATTGAGAGCTGAATGAAGAATTCGGTTGTCGCGAAGTACGGCAACAGTGCAGCATGTAGGAGCGAGATTCTCGCTTTCCAGCTGTAAACTCTCTGGCTGCTAGCCACTCAGCTGGCTGCTAGCCTCTTGGGTAAAATATTCCAGAGGTCAAATAGAAGCCCATTCGGATCTCCGGGCGGGGACTACTCAAGAGGACGTCGTTATCAGGAGAAAGAAAACTGGCGTTTTACGGATCTGAGTGTGGAATGTCAGATCCCTTAATCAGGCAGGTAGGTTAGAAAATTTAAAAAAGGGAAATGGATAGGTTAAAGTTAGATATAGTGGGAATTAGTTAAGTTTGGTGGATGGTGGAACATGACTTTTGGCCAGGTGAATCTTCTTCTTCTTTCTTGGCTCTACAGCTCATGATGAGCCTTGGCCTCTTCTACAATTTCCTTCCATCTCTCTCGGTCCTTTGCCAATACTCTCCAGTTTCTATAGCCCATCTTCCTAAGATCTTCGATTACTCCATCTTCCCATCTGGCTCTTGGTCGACCACGTCCTCTCTGCCCTCCTGGCTTTCCTTGTAATATTCTTTTTGGTACTTCTGTATCATTCATGTGAGCCACGTGTCCCGCCCACCTCAGTCTGGATGATTTCACTATCCTTCTGATGGGTTGATCTTTGTATATGGTATGCAGCTCGTGGTTGTATCTCCTCCTCATCTTCCTCTTTCACAGATTGGGCCAATAATTCGTCTAAGTACCTTTCTTTCAAATGCAATTAGTTGTTAATGTCCAGGCTTCAGAGGCATATGTAAGCACTGGTCTTATAAGTGATTTATACATAGTTAATTTCCTGGTACTTGGGAGAGCCAGTCATGACAAAACTCTACCATCTGGTGAGCAAGATGTATGAGACAGGTGAAATACCCTCAGACTTCAAGAAGAATATAATAATTCCAATCCTAAAGAAAGCAGGTGTTGACAGATGTGAAAATTACCGAACTATCAGTTTAATAAACGGCTGCAAAATACTAACACGAATTCTTTACAGATGAATGGAAAAACTGGTAGAAGCCAACGTCGGGGAAGATCAGTATGGATTCCGTAGAAATATCGTTTCTAGCATTTGTAGACTTAGAGAAAGGTTTTTACAATGTTGACTGGAATTCTCTCTTTCAAATTCTGAAGGTGGCAGGGGTAAAATACAGGGAGCGAAAGGCTATTCACATTTTGTACAGACAGTTTGTACAGATGGCAGATATAAGAGTCGATGGACATGAAAGCAGTGTTTGGGAAGGGAGTGAGGCAGGGTTGTAGTGTCTCCCCGATGTTACTCAATCTGTATATTGAGCAAGCAGTAAAGGAAACAAAATAAAAATTCGGAGTAGGTATTAAAATACATAGATAAGAAATAAAACTTTGAGGTTCGCTGGTGATATTGTAATTCTGTCAGAGACAGCAAAAGACCTGGAGAGCAGCTAAATGGAATGGACAGTGTCTTCAAAGGAGGATATAAGATGAACATCAACAAAAGCAAAACGAGGATCATGGAACGTATTCGACTTAAGTCGGGTGATGCTGCGGGAATTAGATTAGGAAATGAGACACTTAAAGTAGTAAAGGAGTTTTGCTATTTGGGGAGCAAAATAACTGATGATGGTCGAAGTAGAGAGGATATAAAATGTAGACTGGCTATGACAAGGAAAGCGCTTGTGAAGAAGAGAAATTTTTTAACATCGAGTATGGATTTAAGTGTCAGGAAGTCGTTTCTGAAAGTATTTGTGTGGAGTGTAACCATGTATGGAAGTGAAACACGAACGATAAATAGTTTGGACAAGAAGGGCACAGAAGCTTTCGAAATGTGGTGCTACAGAAGAATGCTGAAGATTAGATTGGTAGATCACATAACTATTGAGGAGGTACTGAATAGAATTGGGGAGGAGTTTGTGGCAGAACTTCATTAGAAGAAGGGATCGGTTGGTAGGACATGTTCTAAGGCATCCAGGGATCACCAACTTAGTATTGGAGGGCAGTGTGGAGGGTAAAAATCGTAGAGGGAGGCCACGAGATGAATACATTAAGCAGTTTCAGAAGGATGGAGGTTGCAGAAGGTACTGGGAGATGAAGAACCTTGCACAGGATAGAGTAGCATGGAGAGCTGCATCAAACCAGTCTCAGGACTGAAGACCACAACAACAAACAACAGTTGCTAGTAGAGGGGGATACGCAGAACGTCTGAAAATTGGGTCGCCTTCCTACATCACGCGAACTAGTTATATTAACTTCGATCACAACGGACACATGTGTAGGACTGTATTAAATAATGACATGCAGAAAACTAGACTACGTAACACAAGAACGTAGTAATCGTCACACCCCTCTTATATATGTTCCTGTAGCAAGAAATATGCGTAGACCCAGCAGCTCTTATTTCTACCTTTTCTTGAGAATAGTGCCACTTAAAACTTCTCTCAGAGCACTTAGCTGCTTATTTGTAAGAGTATATGACTGTTAATATAAACAGTCAGTCAAGCATGACGTTGCAAATTAGTTAAAGTCTTTTGGCTAGGGTAATATCTCCCATAATTTTCTATTCAGTGCTATTTCTTCCACTTCTGCATTACGACTATATGGCGTGTTCTCTGTCATATGTACTGATTATGCCAGCATTTTACTATCTTCAGCAAAGTACTTACTTCTGATTCTCCTTTATAGGAAATCCATCAGTTATCAGCGAGCTCATTGCCAATGAAACTAACTGCTCTTGCAATTGCAAGTGCGTCGGCTTGGTTGTTTTACTTGTTTCACAAACATCGATATTGCGGAGCGCTGTATCGATGAATAATAACTGAACACACATACCACAGTCTAACATGTTAGACTGTGACACATACATCGAGAAAACTATCAACTGTCGTATTTATCGATTAATCGATATTTAGTGTGTTGTTTTATAATTTTCACTATAAATTTATTATAGTCGCTTAACTGTAAGTGGAAAATATTGAAGCAGTTAGTTGTTATGGCAGCAGTTGACATTCAAAATACAGCCACTCATGAAAATAGGTGTGGCGCCTGTAATGAAGTTTTTCAATTTACATGATGTATCCCATTTGTAATTAATGAAGATTCTTTTGTGTTCGACGATTTTGTGTGTTGTTGCCACTTCGATAACCTGTGACACTTGTGATAAGTGGCCGAAGAATTACACGCACTTAGTGATGGATATAATCGGGCGTGATACTTGTCCCAGGCTGAAAAGAAGCCTAAGTGAATGGCAGTTTTCTTGTAGCAAACTGAAACAGTTGCCCATTGATGAAATAAAAGAAAACTATGTCCGTGGGAATGTAGAAAATGCTGTGTTTTCAGAAGTGTCACCGGTGCCATTAAAAACAAAGCTAAGGCTTGTGTCGATCTCGCGAGATGCATTAACAGACATTCTTGACATGGATCCGGAAATAAGTGACACAGAGGAATTTATTCAGTTTATAGCTGGGAATAAAGTGTTGGATAGTTCAACACCGTTAGCTCACAGATACGGCGGGTACCAGTTTGGACTTTGGGCTTACCAACTAGGAGATGGAAGAGCAGTATCGCTTGGAGAATACGTTAACAGGTGAGCAGCACATCAAGCCTAGATACTATCTGTTGCATGGGTAGTGGTTGATTGATTCATTACACTTTTCAGCAAAGGACAACATTGGGAATTACAACTAAAAGGCTCAGGAAGGACACCATACTCGCGGTTTGGTGATGGACGAGCAGTGCTTCGTTCGTCAGTCAGAGAGTTTCTATGCTCTGAAGCCATGTATTATTTAGGTAGTGGTCACTGCATCATACAAAACATTAAGAACTTAATTTTTTATATGAATAATAGGCTGTATTTTTAGATAGACAGATTTCCAAATCATGATCAATCTTTAAAGAAATTATCTGCAATCAGTTCCTGTTTTCATGAAAATATTTTCAGGGATCCCAACTTCTAGGGCTGCCGCCTTAGTTGTTAGTGAAGATCCTGTTGTAAGGGATCAGTTTTACAAGGGTTATCCTAAAGCAGAGAGAGCAGCTGTAGTGCTCAGGCTAGCACCTTCTTGGTTCCGGTTTGGTTCCCTGGAAATTTTGACAGAGAATGGTGAATTGGCAACTCTTAAAGTTTTAGTAGATTACATCATTCAGGTGACAATTTTTTATAATAACTGTTTAAACACAGTGCTTGGGAAGTGACCAAGTGATAGGCTGTGGTAAAAACACAGTAACACATTAAGATTTTCTTTCAGGAATATTTCCCTGACTTGAAGGATGACAAGAACAAATATGTTCAAATGTTTAGTGATATAGCATATAAGTCAATGGACCTGGCAATACATTGGGATACTGTGGGATTTGCTCATGGTGTACTGAACACAGATAACATGAGCCTTCTTGGAATTACCATTGACTATGGTCCCTTTGGTTTTGTAGAAACTTATGATCCACTCTTTGTGCCAAATTCATCAGATGATGAGAAGAGATATGCTCTTTGTAAACAGCTCGAAGTAAGTGGATCAGCCATATTTGTTAATTTGTGCTAACATATCTTGACACATATTACCTGCACAAGCATTTTTGTTGATTTGTCATACATATCCAAAGTGCAGCAGTATTTGGAAGATTTAATAGGTCTGTTTAACATTTGTTTGTCAAGCAGTGTAATTCAGAAAAAATAAAAATGTTCTGAACTAGTTGTATACATAACTTAATTTCTCAGTGAATTACTTCAGTATACCAAATTTAATTTCTGAATATAATTGATATGAAATTCAGAGAGTCAACTAACTTTTGAATTTATTAAGCTAAAGGAGAAAAGAAGAAGTATTCATCATGAAAACTGTGCTGATGACAACTAAGTTAAAAGAGTCTGTGATGCCATAATTGAATGCCAGTTTCTGAGGTGGTTGTGTGTAGTGGACAGTGCACTGAATACTGACAACACGCACTAAAATATGTATTAGCTAATTTTTAGTGCTACTTGTTAGAAATGAAGGGAATAAACTTGATTGCTTCCTATATGCCACCAAGAGAGATGTCACCAGAATTTCATATTTGTAACTCAGATTGCACAAAACATACAGAGCCAAGAGTGGTGTCATATGTATTGTGGCTACATAACACCTAGCAGTATCATTTGATCTCAGACATTACCTGGTGCTGGAGCTAACTAATTGTCTGCCTGTTGTCTTCTAAGACTCAGAATTTGGTGCCAATCATAAGTGCCTGGACAGGTAGTAGCATGTGAAGTGAGGGACAAGGACGACCTGTGGTGGTTTGACAGTCATATTAGAAAGTTGCTCTGAAACTAAAGAGAGCTTCAGTGCATATTTAAATGTAGCCAAAGCCTCACAGACTAACAAAAGCTATACAGAGTCAAAATTCCCATAAGGAGAGCCATGCACAAAGTGTTCAACTAATTTGAAAGTAAAATTCTGTATATATGTGATCTGACAAAGAATATTAAGAAGTTTTGTTCTTACATTAAATCAGTAAATGAGTCAAAGCCATCTCACCAGACACTTCATGACAAAATGACATTGAAATGTACATTTGTAGAATTTTACTTCTGAGCAGTTCTAAGTCACAAGTTTCCTCCATTGACCATCATAAATAATGTGTGCCTCACATTCCTTTTTTTAGTGCAGGAACTGGAAGCAGTAATTTAGAGCCTCTGCACACTATCTTCCTCCAGTTTGTTTACTGTAAATTCTGAAGTATACTGGGCATTGATTTTGACATGCAGTATCATTGAAATGGCATATACAGACAACTCATATAATACCAATATGGCAACCATGAAGTTGTTTATGCAACCGTAATGAAACATGGCAACAGAAATTTCACCCTAAAACCATATATTAAATAATCTAAAACTAATTAGTAACTGATGGGACACCTGCCAGGAATTTGAGGGTAGCAGGAACAAATCACCATTTCCTGCTCCCCCTTCACATACGTCAAAATCCAAAAATGAAACAAAATTCCATTAACCTCATGGTACGTGAATCCTCCAAAAGAACACTGCAAAATTTTATCATTATCTTCAGTTAACTTATATAGCTAAAATAAATTTCAAGTTACCAACTAACCATGAAACAGTGATTTCTACTGGGAGGAAAATCCACAAATAATGATGTCTTAAATTCACTTCAGCCATGTACCTGAAATGAACACAACAATACTGACTGACCACATTAAAACAAAATTTCAAAGCAACTGAATAATATAGAAATAAGAATATACATCTGGTGTCTTTAACTTCAATTTACCTATAGAGTTAAAATGAAGTCCACAATACCCACTAAACACATATCAATACATTCATAACCAAGTCCAAAAACTAAATAAACACATCTTAGCAACTAATTTAGCTATCAGAAAAAACGACAGTAGCAACCAAATCTCGGGTAGCAAAAACCTAAAAATATAACATAATTCAAAATATGGTCCAAAAACACAAATCAATAAAACCACTAAAATACTTCCCGACTTGCCCATTGCCTACAAATCATTTCCCATTTTTCCTGCAACAGAAACTGTACCAACTAAAATTGAGTTAGAAAACAAAAGCCGCGCGGGATTAGCCGAGCAGTCTAAGGCGCTGCAGTCATGGACTGTGCGGCTGGTCCCGGCGGAGGTTCGAGTCCTCCCTCGGGCATGGGTGTGTGTGTTTGCTCTTAGGTTAGGTAATGTGTAAGCTTAGGGGCTGATGACCTTAGCAGTTAAGTCCCATAAGATTTCACACAGAAAAAAACAAAAAAGAACTTCTTTTGAAATAAATCATAACAGTGTTCAGCTTTTTAAAATTTTTGCAGTCAAGTAGCTTCATCTTAGGCCCAATCCTGTTTTTATTTTAGTAAATGATTTACTGCTACACAGAACATTGCACTCACTTTTATGTGCAGATGATACATCTGTGCTGATTGAAAGTGAGACCACAGGACAAATTCCTCAAAGAGTTATTGGCACCCCATATAGTTAATTGAAAACACTGGTTTGATGTAAGTGAGTTAAAAGTAAACATGAAAACAAAACTACCTCACACAGTTTAAAACTAAACAGTGAAAATCAGGTGACTTGCAAATCACCCATAAAAGTCAGAATCTATCAAATTCTTGGGAATATTTTTAGAAAAAAATTATTCTGGTCTTCGCATATAAGCTACTTGGTAAATGAGCTAAACAGTCTAGCATTCATAATCACAATATTGTCTTATGCAGGTGACATTGACACTAGGAAAGGTCTTTACAACAACTGTTTTGAATCCATTGTAAGATACAGAATAATATTTTGAGGGAATGCAAGTAGTGTAAATCAAAAAACTATCATTAGAAATTTGTGTAATATTAAGCCTAGAGAGTCATGCTGATCTTTATTCAAGGATTAAAACTATTCCATGTATTTACAGTTATGAAATGTTTGTCTTTATCTATACCAGTTCATAATTAAGTATAGAAAACTAATTACAACATATGCATGACACAAGAAACAAAGAGAACTTCATGTTGCCATCTCAGAGAATAAAACTCTACTTCCAAACTCCTCATTACATGGCTATGAAAATTTATAATAAATTAAAAATTTTCACTGTATGGAACTATGTTTCATGAAGATGAGATTACACATCATCCTAGTGAAAAAATGTTGTTATTCACTCGTGGAATTTTTAAATGATGATGAAGATTGCTTTGTAGGGTAATGAAACAAATTTGTAACAATTTTTGTAAATTAAGATTGCTTTTGTTCTTTGTTTGATACATTGTATGTATCACTGATACATTTTCTATATTGATGAGTCTCCTGTGCTTTAAATCAATGGTTTATGTATGTACATCATGAGACAATAAACTTCAGATTCTGAGGGTAGATTTGGTACCACTATCATGTCCATCATTCCTATTACTTTCAGGAATGATGTACAGGCAGAACAACAGTCAGTAATGTTCTGTATGAGCTCGTATTACTCTGATTTTCCCTCTGTGGTCATTTTTCAAAATGTAGGTGGGAGGAAGTAATAATTTTCTTTTAATCTGCTCCCTCTCCATGACGCACAGTGTCTTCCCTTAGAGTTTGATGAACATGTCCATAATGCTTTCATTCTTACTAAATGAAGCTATGATGAAATGTACTGTTCTTTGGATTCTCTCTACATCCTCTATTAATCCTATCTTTAATTAATGGTTCCATCTAACTAGAAAGTCTCAAGAATCAGTGGAGTGAGGAATTTGTAAGCTACTTGTTTAATTTTCCTTGTGATTCATCTTTTGAATCTTAGTCTTGCATCTGCTTTTGCTACATCTGATTTTGTGTGTTTGTACCATTTTAGCTCACTCTGAATGTATACTCCTCAATATTTTATGGTTCTTAGTGTTTCCAGTAATTGATCATCAAATTTGTAATTGGTCAATAATGTTCTGTATGTTACATTTATTTATGTTGAGGGTCAATTGGCAGTCCTTACACCAAACAAATGTCCCTGCATGTTGCTACAGTTATCTGGCATTGTGACTTCAGTGTACAAAACATCATCATCTGAGAATGCTTTCACAGAGTTTTCGGAATTATCCAACACATCATTTACATGAATGGTAACAACCTTATAATACTCCTTTTTGGAATCACTCAAAGTAATTTTTACATCTTATGATATCACCCCGTGTTACAACATGTTGAGATCTATTTGCTAGAAATACCAAATGTAATTACAAAGTTAGTGTGTTATTTCATAAGCTTTGATTTGGTTCGCTATGCAGCTATGCAGAATGTGGATATTTATCAGATGGTTTATTGAAGTCAAGGAACATGGCACCAACCTGGGAGCTGTTATATTCTGCCTTCTTGGTCTCATGGATGAACAGTGTAATCAGAGCTTCACAAGACCACTGTTGGCAGAACTTATGTTGCCTTCTACAGAGGTAATTCTCATTCTCGGAATGGGTCATGATACACAAGCATAAAATTTGATCTATAGTTGCACATGTCAGTAAAACCTATAGTTACATACATGTGTCTGATTGCCCTTATTGAACATGGAAATGACATGTACTGTTTTCCAACCACTTGGAATGCTTTGTTCTTTTGATAACCTACAGAGTGCAACTAGAAGGGTAGCTAGCTCTTTCATGCAGTAGTTGTTTGTTGTAGTAGTTTGTACTATTACAATAAAAAAAAGGAGTTCATATTTTACATTCTTATGGATCTAGTTTGGCAAGTATGGGACTGTTAATCTGTATAGGATAATACAGGAGTGTCATCTGATCGAGTTGCTTTTCCTCTGTAGAGTGACTTAAGTTGAGTTTCTGTTCAAAAATCGCTTATTTCAATGAAAGTTCAGGGCTGTTACTTACTAGGTGATCTGAGATGATGTCCTCATGAGTCAGTTCTGTAACTAACTACTCAGCATAGTTTCCAGAAAACACTTTCAGAGTAATCTCACACGAATCCTTGTCTCTGCCACCCAGTTTAATTGTCTTTCTCTCACAATCTATTGTTAGCAAGTTGAAATTTCTTCCTGATGCAGTAGCATCATTAGAAAATGTACTCTCAGTATTCTCCAATTTTCTGTGAAATGTTCTGCCACTATAGATCATGAGGCAAGTAATTTATAAAAGCATCAATTAGGAGTACCTTATAGCAATGAATACACCACCATTAGCACCCAGCATAAAATTTGTTGCTCTTCACTTCTGGTTTCACCCAGCTTTTTGTTCCAAGTACTGTGTGGGCATTATTGTTGCTAATAAATGAAACTAATTCTTGGACCCTATAACGAAACCTTTTGCAGTTGAGTGACACTAAATAAACATTTTTCTGTTTCTGACTTGCAAGGATGAATGATCTCATCTGTCATTAGTGTGGTTGATGTACGCCTTTCTCCAGTTGTGGCATGTAGTTTACCACCAAGCTTAGGGAGAGCTAACTGGAGTATCTCTAAACTATGAAACATCAATATGCGTAACACACGTACTCTGATACTCAGGTAGCCATTCCCTGTATGTATGTATGTATGCATGCATATCTGATATATCGAGAAAAACTTATTTTCTAATGTGTTCCCACAAATCCGGCATTCAGAGTATATATACATAAGGGGAAAAGAGTCAGTAGTGTCTGGGATAAAGGAGAGAAAAGGTTACATTCTCATAACCACACAATGTAACAGGGTGTCGTTGAAAGTGGTCTACTGACATCTCTCTATAGAATACTCATAAACAAAGAATGTAACAACATAAGGCTGAAAATATTTTGTTGTGTGCAGTGACTGATATATGGAGGAGAAAGCCGGGAACCTGAGTCAGATGAGTACACAGAGTCCCCAATTAATCCAAAGTTGCATCATTCTACGATAAGTTCCATTTTACCTCTTGTATCTGATCCTAGTTTAATTGATCTGGTGTAGAGCTTCATGTTATGGTATCAGTTAATAGAAGCAGATTGGCAGCAAGAAAAAAAAAATGGAAAAATGGTAGATAAAATGATCATCTCCCATGGCATAAATGAGGAGTAAAAGTGGAATGTAATAGCAGAATTTTAAACTTTGTTATAATTAAAAAATGATAAGCAGTTCACTAATGAAGAAACATTAATTATTAGCTAAAATGTATGTTGAGGCACAAGAGATGAAATATGCTGGAAAATGTATATTAAATAAATACTATCATAAAAACAAAAGCTAGAGAGGTAGTCAAGGAGTTAAGCAGATAGATAGGAGGAAACAAGGAAAATTAGTGTTTTAACATTTCATCAATGACTAAGTCATTAGAAACAAATGTAGTCTTGAATTGAACAAGAATGGGGAAGAAATCAGCTCTGTCCTTTTCAGAGGAACTGGACTAGCATTCATCGTACTTGCTTTAGGGAAACTGCAGGAAATTTGGACAGCCCAATGGGGACTTGAATCTCACTCCTTTCAAGTGCAAGCCATATATCTTACTATTACAATGCCCCAAGGAAAGGGTAACAGCAGTAGAGAATGCAAGGGGGGGGGGGGGGGGGCGGCAAGTGTGAATAGGTCTCACGTTGTGAGCATTCTGTACAAACTTAATTGTATATGTAAATAATAATAATAATTTAGTGTGGCTTAATTATTTGGTGCAAGTCTTACCTCAGTTATCCAACACGGGAAAGAGGATCTTCAGTCTAACGTGGAATTCCAACCACTTGTTGTTTCTGGCAACTCCTCAAATTGTTGAGAGGTGAAGTGTAGTTAAAACACAGACTAAAAAATCCATGGTCTCACTGAGATTCAATCCCACAACCTCTCAGTTTCCAGGCATGTGCTTTTGTGCTGGACAACCAGGACTGACATGTATGTATGTAGTTCATGTAAATGTTTTGATAAGAGTTCATGAGTACCAAAATATATAACATATATGACCCTGTCTTTTGATTGCATTGTCCTAGAAGCTTAAATTATGTACACCGCCAAGGGACCATAGACCTCAGTATTTGATGTAAATTTCAACTTGAACCTAGAACCGTTCCTGAGAAAAAGAGTTCTTCGCAATTGAACAGACAGACAGATGGACAACAAAATGATTCTAAAAGCATTCCATTTTTACTGATTGAAGTGCATAACCATAAAAAAGTAAAAGAACAAATCTAAATGATTTAAGATAAATTATGTTTAAAATGTAGCTAGAGCTGTAATTCATATAAGGCTGTATACTGATTGCAAAATGAAATTTTTTGCTAGTATAACTGGTTAAGACTATGATAGAAGTGAAGGCTAAATACCATAGGTCTTAGTGGAAACACTAGTATATCTCATCAATAATCACTTTTTTTTTTAAAAAAAAAGTTCTACGACTTCTAAGTTCCAAGATTTTATGTGATCAACAATAATGTGGCAAATTCATCACAATTTTTTGGAAATATTTATGTCTATGCCCTTACCTGTCACCAAGCATCACTGACAATACTATATTTAACTGGTGCTTGCATTTTAGATTGTCAGATGGAACCTCGAAAAGCTTGCCCATGCTTTGTCTCCTCTCTTAAACAATGATGAGAGGAGCCAGATATTGGATGTTATGAATAGCCTTTCATCTTATTCCACTCAGAAAAGGAGGTGAGGTTTTATTCATTCAATATTGTAACATTTTTCTTTCCAAAATGGGCTCCTTTGTGTAATATGTGAGTTTTAACTCAAAATTATACGGGCGCTTCTAATTTCAGACAAGCATTTGTGAGAAAGTTGGGTTTACAACAGCCTGAAGACTCAGATGATGAGCTAATCACACTCTTGCTTCAGATAATGGCAGAAACAAGAGCTGATTTTACAATGACATTTAGGCAGTTTGGTGAAATTGATCTGACTGATATTACAGACAAATCTAAACTAGACACCCTCTGGTCTTTAGAAAAATTGTCTGGGCACAGATTATTTGAAGACTTTATTGAACTCTATAGGAATAGAGTGAAGAAAGAAAAGGGTAAGTCTTTAAGCTTCCAGTTAGCTATGTCTGTTTGTTTTGTATACTGTAACAATATAACTGATCTTGAGTTTGTAATAATTTATAAGCTGTTGTATAAAGTGTATTGGTTTATCACACTAAACCCATGCAACCAAATTTAATGTTGTCATTATAAATATTTGAATAATGTTAGATAAGGAGTTACTTTTAAACATTTGATCCTGTCGTGAATATAATTTAAGTGTAATTTACTTTATTGGACATGCTAGTATTGACTCGTGTAAGGTGAAACATTGTAAAAAGTGCATATTTCTTCTGACATTCACAGAAATATTTGTAGAGTTAATTCTACCCATGGTAAAAATTAGTATATCACCCTAATATTGTCTATTTAATTTTATCTACGTGTTGAAGTGCAGAGAGAGAAAATAACTGGTTGTTTCTGATCATCACGAGGTCAAATTCATACATTGCCAAAAGATGCATTTAAGATTGAAAACCAGAAACTTTTCTGGCCTTTAGAAATGTTAGTTCCTTCCTCAGTAAGGTAAGAGAAATAGATTTATGAAGCTTATAAAGGAGGGACCCAGCAGTAGTGCAGATGAGGAGAAATCTTTGTTTCCCTTGTCCTCGTAACAGGATGGTGCCTGTCATCCTAGGATCTGAGAGACCTGCCACCAGCTTTTCACCATTCCTGATCTCTCCCTCCAATCCTTCTTTGCCCCCTCTTGATGAATGAACTAATTGGTCTGACAGTTTTCACTTTTAAGGTTATGTATTAATAGCTATTGAATTTTGCATCCTGAGGGTAAATACTGACCAGCCATTCTCTCTCCTTGTAATTAAATAATTTTCTTAAGTGTGTTTTCCTATGGATACTGTCTAAATGTTGGGGTTGTATAAAACTGATCAGTCATGAGTTACAAATATAGATATTAGTGTAGAGTGTTACTGTATATTTGTGAAACTGTCAAGTGTTTTTTTCCAGAGGTTCTGCATTGTCGTTACATTGAGCCAAATGCCATGGGGATGAAAAGGGCACTCATTAAGGTAACATGGGACTGTAGATTATGCTAAGAAGATTGAAACACTGCAGCACAGGAGCTCTCTTTGTGGGTAAAATCTGTGGGAGGTTTGCAGGCCAGGAGTTATAGGATCTTAGGTGTCATGAAAACAAATGTTAAACTTAAACAGATAACACAAAACTTTGAACAGATGTTTAAGGATTGTAACAGATATCTGATAGTGATGGGACTAAAAAGGCCCAGCTAAAGACATAAAATATAGTGTTAGAGAGACTGGGATAAAATATTAGAATAATTCGAAAAGAAATGTGCCGGTGTAAAATGATCGTAATGTCACTTTTCATGATCTGCTATCCAATGTACAGGTGGTACAAAAGAACAGTCAGTAAAATGATTAATTAAAACACAAAACACTTTATTTGAAATAAAATACATTTGTCTTTCTCATTCTCCATGACTGTGGCTGAATGTTTACATGTGGAATTATGTATGCAATTCAATGCCTCGAGATCTAAACACTAGCTGTGTGAAATTGCAACTCTGTAGAAGAATGAACTCTTGACTGTTGACATCAGTTACTATAAACACATGACCATTGATGCCATGTAACACAATGTAAATAACAAAGACTGATAAAGAGCACAACTGTCCACTGAAGAGCAGAAGTAGGCCTTTCTCATGATGGTGGCCCTTGTCACATGTGGCCACTTATCAAGGTGTGACAGTGGCAACTCACAACTCTCAAGGCATGTAGCTATTTCCTTTTTCCAATTGGCACTCTTTGATGCTGTGAGGACAGGCAGTGTTCTTGCAGTGGGCATCGGCTGGAACATCAGTGTTGATGGTCAATGACACCGCATTATTGCCTACAGATGTGTTAGTTCATATAAGAGTGCTGAGGCCACAGACTTGCTGCTGGAGGATGTGGATGTGCTCCATAGATGTTGGAGTGAGCATGTGTAAGCGTCAATTATCCACTACACTCAGTAGTGCTCAAAATGGAGAAGTAGAGTCTTCATAAGAACAGCAAAGAGATACAGTTGTTTTCTTACAGTGGAAGGAGAATGGGGAATGTAAAACTCATCGATGAATGTCACAAATGTATGGAGAGCACCAAATGTCCATTGCATTTCCAATGCTCAGTCCAGCCTCTGGGACAGAGACGGCCACTGTCATTCTTCAGTCTTCCATAATAAGGACATCCATCTGCTTTACAATGATATCAGTAATGTGGTGTGGCATTCATTGATTCTACATTGGCCAATGTCCTTGAATTGCTTCTATCATGCCTTGACCCTCAAAATGGACATGACTCTTTGTATACTTGTCCCATTCTTTCATTAATTCTCCACTCCTTCTGCTGCCAGAAATGAGCTATACTCCTTTGCTCTTCTTCTGTTTTCAGCATGACTGAATGCTGATCATCTTGTTATCCAAATGAGTAGGGAATTTTTTTTTTGAGGGGTGATTGGGGGGGGGGGGGGGGGGAAGAATAGAAATCTTCCAGCTTCTTCTTCTCTGGGTTTCTGACAGTGTTGAAAGAATCTCTGATTTATCACACAAGAATAAGTGGAAAAGTGGAATCTGTGCATGCTGTCAGAATATTAGCAAGCTAAAAAGTGAAGTATTTGAATATTTGTCAGTGGTAAATGTTAGACTATAAATTCAAAGGCTCAGGGTTCAGTCCTCAAACAGTCTTAGCTTTTTCTCCTTTTTTTCTTACTTAAAGTCCCTTGCACCTCTTATTTAATTCTTTCTTAAGGAACTTACATTGCTACATTCCTTTCTTTCCACAAATACAATTGCATTACCTTCTTTTGTCAATCAGGTGAAGTATTTCTTTTGTTATCCAAAATTAGTTCGTATCTATATTTGCCAATCCAGCCTCTGTCATTGCTCTTCACAGTGTAAGGGCAACAACATTATTATTGTATAAGGAATTCAACTGTTAAACAAAGAAGTGGGTGGAAAAGAGTACATTGAGGACCTCTAAGGGGACCAAATGTCTGCTAATGTGACTGAAGAAGAAATAGGCATTGATGTGGATGTTGTAGGGCATCCAGCATCAGAATCACAGTTTGAAAAAGCTTTGGAAGAGTTATTGTCAAACAAGGAGAAGACATAGATGAAATTTCTTCATAATTCTTAAAATCAGTAGTGGAAGTGGAAACCAAAGATTATTCAAGTTAGTATGTAGAATGTAGAAGAATGGAGGTACACCATGAAAGTTTCGGAAGTGTTGTTTATATAGTCACAAAGATATTAAAGGCAAATTAATGTGGGAAATATTGCACAGTCAGTTTAACAACTGCTGGCAAGAATAACATACAACAGAGTGGAAACAGGGCTTGAAGGTATGTTTAATGACAGTAAATTTGGCTTTAGGAAAGATACAAGCATCAGGGAAGGACAAAGATTGTCCATTTCTATGAACTTGAAATTAATCCACTGCACTGTTGCTGACTGTCCTCTTGGGTGTATGAAGGAACAATAATTGACATTTACGACAAACTGTAAGGTTCTATAACATCATGTGTATGTGTATTTATCCACAAATGTTGTGTACTTGTATTGGTTTTCGTTATACAAAAAATAAATAAACAGGGAAGCAGTTTCTTATGTTGCCCTTGATATAACAGCGGCAAAAGTTCAGAAAAATCAAGAGAGATTTGTAGGATTTCTTGACCTAGGAAAAGTGTCTGACTGTGTAAAATGGTGCGAATGTTTGAAATTCTCAGAAAAAATAGGTATAAGCTACAGGGAAAGACATAGGATACAATATTTACAAGAACCAAGTGAGATCAATAAGAATGAAAGAACAACAGAGAAGTCCCTGATTTAAAGAAGTTGTAAGACAAAGATTCAGTTTCTCTCCTCCACTCTTCAATCTGGACAGTGAAGAAGAATGATAAAAATTAAAGACAGGCTTAGGAGTGAATCGAATTCAAGGCAGAAGGATATCAACAATATTCACTGTGAGTGGACTGTTAATGAGCACAGATTTTGGACTGACAATAAAGCAAAGAAAGAAGAAAATAAATAGGAGTAGTAGAAATGAGAATAGTGATAAGCTTGGTATCACAATTGGGAACCATGAAATCCACAACGTGAAGGAACTCTGATACCTTGGAAGCAAAATAACACACAACAGATGAAGCAAGGAGGACACTTAGAAACAGACTAATATAGAACAACAGGGCAGTCCTTCCTAAAAGAAGCCTTGTATCGAGCATTGGCCTTATTTTGTAGAAGGAATTCCTGAGAATGTCTTTTTGCAGCGCAGAACTGTATGGCAGTGAATCATGGGTTGTGATTACACTGGGAAAGAGAATTGGAGCATTTCAGATGTGGTGTTTAAAAAAGACACTGATAAACTACTTACTCTGGTATCCATTGTCCGGTATCTGTAGTCTCATAGAATGTTAAAATCTCATCATCATTCCTCTGTTCTTCCATATCCCAATTCTTTACACATTGATTTTTCCTGATGATATCTTAAATTTCAGTCTACTCTCCATCATTATTAAACTGTGATCTGAGCCTATATTTGCCCTCGGATATGCCTTGCAATCCATTGTCTGTTTACAGAATCTGTCTCACCACGATGTAATCCAGCTTGTATCATCTTGTGTTTCCAGTTCCTTTCCAAGTGTGCCGCCTTCTCTTGTGATTCTTGAACAATATATCTGCTGTTACCAGCTGAAATTTATTGCATAGCTCAAGCAGACTTTCTCTTCTGTCGTTCCTGCTACCAAGCTATAGCAATGAAAATAAACAATTTTTGATAATATGATGTAATTGGATAGATTAAAAATGTACTCACAGAGCAGTGGCAGGAAAACACACATGTAAAAAAAAAAAAAAGGTTTTACTTATGCAGGCATTTGGAGCCAGAGGCTCCTTCTTCTGGCAGAAGTGTTGAAGGGAAAGGAAGAGGGGCGAAGGAAAAGGACTGGAGTGTTTAAGGGGTAGAGTTCAGAAAAGTCACCCAGAACCCTGGGTCAGGAGAGACTTACTGGACAGGTTGAAAAGGAAAGACTGATTGTTGGGGACTATACTGCACAAGATTTGAAAACCCGAGAGTTTAAGGGTGAAAGACACGGTAATATGCAAGACAGAGATTACTGCTGAAACATCATTCACAAGTTAATAAGAGTGAAAACCTAAGTGCATTGCATGTAATAGAGATGAGAGGGGGACGGTGAACAATAGACAGGTCAGAAAATGAAAGTTGTGGAAAACTAAAATGGAGTGAAGAAAGGAGTAGTTACTGTGAAGAAATGCTGAGACAGAAGAAATTAAAGTAAGTTATGGCCAGGTTGGAGGCAGGAACCAAGGACATGTTGTTGTGCTAGTTACCACTTGTGGAGTTGTGAGAAACTGGTGTATGGAGGAAGAAGCCAGATGGCATGTATAGCAAAACAGGCACTGAGGTCACAACTGTCATGTTGTGGAGCGTGGTTTGCTACAAGATATTGTGTGTCACCGGTATACACCCTTGCCTGTGCCTATTAACCAAGTTATCATCAGTTAGGATGACTGGGCATATACTGGGAACACACAATATCCTGTTGCTGAGCACACTCTACAACATGACAGTCGTCACCTTGGTGCCTGTTTCACCATACGCGCCATCCGGATTCTTTCCCCAGACATCAGTTTCTCAGAAATCAGCAGGTGAAAAGTAGAATTACAACATGTCCTTGGGTCTTGCCACCAACCTGGCATTAATTTATGTTAATTTCTTCCGTATCAGCATTTCTTCACGGTAACTAATCCTTTCTTCACTCTATTTTAGTTTTCTGCATTTTTCATTTTTTGACCTGTGTATTTTTCGCTGTCCCCCTCACATCTCTATTACATACAATGCACTTAGCTTTTCACTGTTATTAACCCGTGCATAGTTTTTTAGCAGTAATCTCTGTCTTGCATATTACCATATCTTACATCTTTTAAGCTCTCAGGTTTTCAAGTCTCATCTGGTGCAGTCCCCAAAAGTCAGCCCTTCCTTCTCATTCCATCCAGTTAGTCTCCCCTGACCTGGGGTCTTTGTTATGTTTCCAAACTCTACCCATTTTCTTAAACCGCTTCAGTCCTTATCCTTAACCCGTCTCCCTCCCCTTCAACACTTCTTCCAGAAGAAGCAGCCTTTGGCTCCGAAAGCTTGCATACATAAAATCTCTTTTTATATATGTGTTCTCTTGCTGCCACTTGGTGGATAGCTTTCTTATTTATCCAATTACATTATATTGCTACCAAGTTAAATTGGCATATATGCACAGTTAGCTTGATTCCGTAATTTACTTGCATGTGCTATATGTATAATACAACTTGGCTTTTTGCATTGGATGCTGGAAACATGCATGTGCGATTGGCACCTAGTTATGGGCTGCTGCAGAGAGAGGAGAGATACAATGGGAACAAGCCCCACCCCTTTCTCACAGTGCAGGCTGCACATTGCATTCACAGTGCCTACTATGTTGCTACAATATGTTGTATTGTTTAGCAGGTAAGGTGGGCAGCTAGCGGAAACATGCCATATTGGCCCAAAATCGTCTGGCTTCCTCTGACTCCTTTTCTTCCAGAAAAAGTCCATGTTAAATTGTGCTTATATTATTTTTCAAAAACACTTCATGAGAACATTAAGGATAAAACAGTATATAAAGAGAGCTTAAGTGTCGAGTAGGAAGAATTTACCGTGAGTCCAATGCCAGCTCTAAATTTAACATATTTGCAGCCATTTTAGAAAATAGTCCTCTCCCTCCAGATAATTCAGTGCAATTAGGAAACCTCAAATAAATCTTGAATTACTACAGATATCATACTATCTTCAGAATGAAACTGGAATGTCTACAAAATAGTCTGTGCAGATGGTGATCAAGGAAATTTACATATTACAAATAGTATTGCAGCAATATAGAAAAATTGTAAAAATAATCATGTTCCCTGAAATTAAAAGCACAGACAATACAATAAATATGTTGTTGTTGTTGTGGTCTTCGTCCTGAGACTGGTTTGATGCAGCTCTCCATGCTACTCTATCCTGTGCAAGCTTCTTCATCTCCCAGTACTTACTGCAACCTACATCCTTCTGAATATGCTTAGTGTATTCATCTCTTGGTCTCCCTTACAATATTTACCCTCCACGCTGCCCTCCAATGCTAAATTTGTGATCCCTTGATGCCTCAGAACTTGCCCTACCAACCGGTCCCTTCTTCTTGTCAAGTTGTGCCACAAACTCCTCTTCTCCCCTATTCTATTCAATACCTCCTCATTAGTTACGTGATCTACCCATCTAATCTTCAGCATTCTTCTGTAGCACCTCATTTTGAAAGGTTCTATTCTCTTCTTGTCCAAACTATTTATCGTCCATGTTTCACTTCCATACATGTCTACACTTCATACAAATACTTTCAGAAATGACTTCCTGACACTTAAATCTATACTCAATGTTAAAAAATTCCTCTTTTTCAGAAACGATTTCTTTGCCATTGCCAGTCTACGTTTTATATCCTCTCTACTTCAACCGTCATCAGTTATTTTGCTCCCCAAATAGCAAAACTCCTTTACTACTTTAAGTGTCTCATTTCCTAATCTAATTCCCTCAGCATCACCCGACTTAATTCTACTACATTCCATTATCCTCGTTTTGCTTTTGTTGATGTTCATCTTCTATCCCCCTTTCAAGACACTGTCCATTCCGTTCAACTGCTTTTCCAAGTCATTTGCTGTCTCTGACAGAATTACGATGTTATCGGCGAACCTCAAAGTTTTTATTTCTTCTCCATGGATTTTAATGCCTACTCTGAATTTTTCTTTTGTTTCCTTTACTGCTTGCTCAATATACAGATTGAATAACATCGGGGAGAGGCTACAACCCTGTCTCACTTCCTTCATAACCACTGCTTCCCTTTCATGCCCCTCAACTCTTATAACTGCCATCTGGTTTCTGTACAAATTGTAAATAGCCTTTCGCTCCCTGTATTTTACCCCTGCCACCTTCAGAATTTGAAAGAGAGTATTCCAGTCATCATTGTCAAAAGCTTTCTCTTAGTCTACAAATGCTAGAAATGTAGGTTTGGCTTCTAAGATAAGGTGTAAGGTCAGTATTGCCTCACGTGTTCCAACATTTCTACGGAATCCAAACTGAGCTTCCCTGAGGCCGACTTCTACCAGTTTTTCCATTCGTCTGTAAAGAATTCGCGTTAGTTTTTTTGCAGCTGTGACTTATTAAACTGATAGTTCGGTAATTTTCACATCTGTCAACACTTGCTTTCTTTGGGATTGGAATTATTATATTCTTCTTGAAGTCTGAGGGTATTTCACCTGTCTCATACATCTTGCTCACCAGATGGTAGAGTTTTGTCATGACTGGCTCTCCCAAGGCCGTCAGTAGTTCTAATGGAATGTTGTCTACTCCCGGGGCCTTGTTTCGACTCAGGTCTTTCAGTGCTCTGTCAAACTCGTCATGCAGTATCATATCTCCCATTTCATCTTCATTTACATCCTCTTCCGTTTCCATAATATTTTCCTCAAGTACATCGCCCTTGTTTAGACCCTCTATATACTCCTTCCACCTTTCTGCTTTCCCTTCTTTGCTTAGAACTGGGTTTCCATCTGAGCTCTTGATATTCATACGAGTGGTTCTCTTTTCTCCAAAGGTCTCTTTAATTTTCCTGTAGGCAGTATCCATCTTACCCCTAGTGATATGTACCTCTACATCCTTACATTTGTCCTCTAGCCATCCCTGCTTAGCAGTTTTGCACTTCCTGTCGATTTCATTTTTGAGATGTTTGTATTCCTTTTTGCCTGCTTCATTTACAGCTTTTTTGTATTTTCTCCTGTCATCAATTAAATTCAATATTTCTTCTGTTACCCAAGGATTTCTACCAGCCCTCGTCTTTTTACCTACTTGATCCTCTGCTGCCTTCACTACTTCATCCCTCAGAGCTACCCATTCTTCTTCTACTGTATTTCTTTCCCCCATTCCTGTTAATTGTTCCCTTATGCTCTCCCTGAAACTCCGTACAACCTCTGGTTTAGTCAGTTTATCAAGGTCCCATCTCCTTAAATTTCCACCTTTTTGCAGTTTCTTCAGCTTTAATCTACAGTTTGTAACCAATAGATTATGGTCAGAGTCCACATCTGCCCCTGTTCCTAAATCTCTGTCTTACCATTATATAATCTATCTGATACCTTTTAGTATCTCCATGGTTCTTCCATGTATACAACCTTCTTTCATGATTTTTGAACCAAGTGTTAGCTACGATTAATTTATGCTCTGTGCAAAATTCTACCAGGCGGCTTCCTCTTTTCATTTCTTATCCCCAATCCATATTCACCTACTATGTTTCCTTCTCTCCCTTTTCCTACTCTCGAATTTCAGTCACTCATGAGTGTTAAATTTTCATCTCCCTTCACTATGTGAATAATTTATTTTATCTCATCATACATTTCATCAATGTCTTCATCATCCGCAGATCTAGTTGGCATATAAACTTGTACTACTGTAGTAGGCATGGGCTTCGTGTCTATCTTGGCCACAATAATCCGTTCACTATGCTGTTTGTAGTAGCTTACCCCCACTCCTATTTTTTTATTAATTATTAAAGCTACTCCTGCATTACCCCTGTTTGATTTTGTATTTATAACCCTGTATTCACCTGACCAAAAGTGTTGTTCCTCCTGGCCACCGAATTTCACTAATTCCCACTATATCTGACTTCAACCTATCCATTTCCCTTTTTAAGTTTTCTAACCTACCTGCCCGATTAATGGATCTGACATTCCACACTCCGATCCGTAGAAAGCCAGTTTTCTTTCTCCTGATAACGACGTCCTCCTGAGTAGTCCCCGCCCGGAGATCCGAATGGGGGACTATTTTACCTCCGGAATATTTTACCCAAGAGGACACTATCATCATTTAACCATACAGTAAAGCTGCATGCCCTCAGGAAAAATTACGGCTGTAGTTTCGCCTTGCTTTCAGCCGTTCGTAGTAAACAGCACAGCAAGGCCGTTTTGGTTACTGTTACAACGCCAGATCAGTCTATCATCCAGACTGTTGCCCCTGCAACTACTGAAAAGGCTGCTGCCCCTCTTCAGGAACCACACGTTTGTCTGGCCTCTCAACAGATACACCTCCATTGTGGTTGCACCTACGGTACGGCTATCTGTATCGTTGAGGCACGCAAGCCTCCCCACTAACGGCAAGGTCCATGGTTCATGGGGTGGAGGGGGGGGGGGGGGGGTCCATTGAGATAGGCACACTTATATCACTCTGAGATGCAAACATACATAAAATCTGAAGCAGCTTATGACATGCTGCAGCTGAACTAATATTGGCTGAGGTGGCCACAGATCAAGGACGTATTTTATATATTGATGCCCAGTGGAGATACTAGAGAAATATGATAAGACATTTTTCATTTGTGGCAGATGTTTTTAATACTTACCATTTGAAAAGGAAGTAAATTTTGTATTTAGTGTTGCATCAAATATGAAAGCATTAGACAGGTACTATTTAAAAGTAGGTGGAAAACATGATGCAAGTGGTTCAAAAGAGAAGGCAAAACAGTACACCAGAGAAACAATACAAAGGAAATTGATTGAAGTTGAAATTTCTTACACATTCTCGTCTGTAATAAATAAAATTATGAAGCCATTTTAAAGTATAATTTCACATTGGGTTGATGATATTTTCAATTGGACACAAAAAAGTAATTCAGTTTTTTGGTGCGAAGTTTAAATATTGGCATGCCTATTAAAAAGATGGCTCTACAGATATCAGTAACTAGTGGTCAGCCCCTCTCTTTACGTAATTTTGAGAATATTTGAGACAGTGACTGTTTGTCACTTATCTGCGCAATAGTGGGATACTAAGTCAATTACAATTTGGATTTTAAATGATCACTAAACTGAGACAATAGTTTATACATTTGATGAATACAATAAAATTTTTAAATGATAGAATATCACCAGTTAGAATTTTCTATGACTTATTAAATTCATCATTTGTTTCAGTGAAAACTTTCTATTGAAGGAATTATATTTTTATGGAATGCATGGCTCAGCACATACTTGGTTTAGTTTCTTTTTAAGGAAAAAGTTGCAGAAAATTGCAGTTGGCTTTCTAAACAATTCACAGAGAGGTTCACAATTGTTATATCCTCTTCATGTGAAAAAATGACAATGGATATTTTGTAGTGCAATACCATGAATTACAGTGGGTTTTTCACAGTGTACTATCATGGGCTTCTTGATTTATGTTGATCAACCATTTCATTTAAATCAGGAATTTCTTATTAAGGATGATGCATTTTTTATTTTGGGCCAAGTAAAAAATGCACCAGCAAAGAAAATATTAATGATTTTCTTTCATCAAAAGTTGTCACCCTGTATGGCACAAATATGCAAAAGGAAGTAGTCAGAATTAGGTTTTGGGTTAAGATTTGTAGGCATTGGTTTAACCTCTAGGAACAGCAGGCTCACAACATTTATTAACTGATGAAATTTGCCATTTACACCTCTGAGTTCAAAAATTCAACAGTAGAAGGAAAACTAATCTATACTTTCCTCTGATGAATCTATTTTTGGCACAGAACAGAGTATAAGACATAGCTACAAAATTCTTTGATTACTAATCCATAGAAACAAAATGTCTGACAGATGGCAGAAATGTTTTCAAACATAGATTTACGTTATTTTTCCTTAATGATACCTGTACTGTAGAGGAACCCCTCAATAGGAAGAAGTAATCGATTACAGACATGAAAATGACCCACATATTGCAATGTAAATACATGTTTTAAAGAGTTATATACTAGGTACGTTGAGATGACACATTCCATCTCATTACATTTATATTGAATATGATGTATGGAATATGTAATCTGCCAGAGAACAAATAATGTGTTCTTATTGTTTGACCCATCAAAATATTTACTGTTCTGCTTTGTTTCCAGTAACTGACCACTGAATACCATTTATAATCATTCACAGGCTTAACTGAGGAAGTACGGAAGGAACGGATACTGAAATTCAATCCACGCTACGTTCTTCGTAACTGGATGGCACAGGTTGCTATTGAGCGAGCAGAAGACAATGACTTTACTGAAGTCCAGATGCTGCATGAGATACTGAAAAACCCTTTCACAGTTCAAGAAGAGGCAGAAAAGCGTAAATTTGCAGACCCTCCTCCGGAGTGGTCACTGTTCCTCCGAGTTAGCTGTTCCAGCTGAAACATTCAGTGCAATGTAAAAATATGTTATTTCACCATAATATTGTTTCTATTTAGTGTCTGCCTTACTTTTTTTCTGAATTGTATTGTGCGTTTCTTAATGTTGATTATTAGCCACTTTGAGAGATTCTGGCACTTCTGTTACTATTTGAAATAAAATGGGTTGAAACTAAATTTTGTTTTGACATTGAATATATATTCAAGAATTTAAACAGTTTACACCAATTCCCTAACGCGAATTCTTTACAGACGAATGGAAAAACTAGTAGAAGCCGACCTCGGGGAAGATCAGTTTGGATTCCGTAGAAATATTGGAACACGTGAGGCAATACTGACCCTACGACTTATCTTAGAAGCTAGATTAAGGAAAGGCAAACCTACGTTTCTAGCATTTGTAGACTTAGAGAAAGCTTTTGACAATGTTGACTGGAATACTCTCTTTCAAATTCTAAAGGTGGCAGGGGTAAAATACAGGGAGCGAATGGCTATTTACAATTTGTACAGAAACCAGATGGCAGTTATAAGAGTCGAGGGACACGAAAGGGAAGCAGTGATTGGGAAGGGAGTGAGACAGGGTTGTAGCCTCTCCCCGATGTTATTCAATCTGTATATTGAGCAAGCAGTGAAGGAAACAAAAGAAAAATTCGGAGTAGGTATTAAAATCCACGGAGAAGAAATAAGAACTTTGAGGTTTGCCGATGACATTGTAATTCTGTCAGGGACAGCAAAGGACTTGGAAGAGCAGTTGAACGGAATGGATAGTGTCCTGAAAGGAGTATATAAGATGAACATCAACAAAAGCAAAATGAGGATCATGGAATGTAGTCGAATTAAGTCGGGTGATGCTGAGGGAATTAGATTAGGAAATGAGACACTTAAAGTAGTAAAGGAGTTTTGCTATTTGGGGAGCAAAATAACTGATGATGGTCGAAGTAGAGAGGATATAAAATGTAGACTGGCAATGGCAAGGAAAGCGTTTCTGAAGAAGGGAAATTTGTTAACATCGAGTATTGATTTAAGTGTCAGGAAGTCGTTTCTGAAAGTATTTGTATGGAGTGTAGCCATGTATGGAAGTGAAACATGGACGATAAATAGTTTGGACAAGAAGAGAATAGAAGCTTTTGAGATGTGGTGCTACAGAAGAATGCTGAAGATTAGATGGGTGGATCACATTACTAATGAGGAGGTATTGAATAGAATTGGAGAGAAGAGAAATTTGTGGCACAACTTGACCAGAAGAAGGGATCGGTTGGTAGGACATGTTCTGAGACATCGAGGGATGACCAGTTTAGTATTGGAGGGCAGCCTGGAGGGTAAAAATCGTAGAGGGAGACCAAAAGATGAATACACTAAGCAGATTTATAAGGATGTAGGTTGCAGTAAGTACTGGGAGATGAAGAAGCTTGCACAGGATAGAGTAGCATGGAGAGCTGCATCAAACCAGTCTCAGGACTGAAGACCACAACAACAACAACAACAACAACACCAATTCCATGGTAATGTACAATATGACTGTTTTTTTAATAAATTGTTTTTTATTCTATATGCTCTTTGCTTTGGCCTCTTGTAACATTTGTGTTGACATTCAAAATTCTACTCTGAAAATGTGTTGTCATATTCAGTCATATTAATATATGCTCTTTTTTAAGAATAGACGTAACATGGCACATCCAACGGCCGTACCTTTTGTGTAGATGGTCAGCCACATTGTGATGTCCTATTAGATTTTATGACCAGCTTTTTCCCCAACTAATTAGATGCTTGTATCTTTATTTATCTTTGTTAAGTTATTGTAAAACTTAAAACTAGTAAAGGGCTCCATTATGGTGACAATAAATATTATGTGTTGTAAAACTATATACTGTATTTGCCCGAGTATAAGATGACTCCCCCTTTTTTTTCGGAGGCTTCTTGAGAAAAGTTTTATTTTTAACATATTCTGACTTATCAAAGTTACAAACTGTTTTATTGACATAAAATCTCTGTCTAAAAAGTTAGATTTGTACCTATACTAAATTTATGTCATGTATTGGTTGTCTACATTTTGATAAAAATTGGAGAAATAAAATAAAAATCATAATCATCATCATTGTCATCATCATCATCATCATCCTAATGTCACAGCTGAAAAATTTATATCTTCATTGTCACAAATATTTGACTGCTTTTTCGAATATATTGTGATTCCTACAGTTGTGGTTACTGTGGGACCTGATAACACACCCATTTTTAAACGAATACATAGCGGATTTCATATCTATACTGATGTGATAATATTACAATGTCACCTGCTTCCAAAATGCCTTCCGTTCTCTCATTGGCTGCGTAGAACTAGCAGCTGACACACCTTCTTTTGTTTTCGTCACATGTCACAATGAGCAAAGCAAGAGTGTGGCAAGAAACACATAAGTATGCCATTGACCCCTATCTGGACTTATACCATATCCTGCAGAAATGAATACTATTGTTGAGTATTTGTCCAATTTTAAAGTCAGTTCAATTCCGAAAAGGATTCAGGTAAACTGCAGTTTGAACATGGCAGATGCTCGTAAAAAGCCAAAGTATGTGGTTTACATTCCCATGATTGGTAAAATGACATAATTTGCTGCCCACACATTGCTCTCCTCCCCACAGTCCTCTAGTTCTCAGTCAAGCAGTCATCACTTTTACCTCTCCAACCCTTCTGTACTGCTGTGCTTGAGCAACTGGAAACATAGACTGCTGAAGCAGCAGATCATATGTAACAACAGCAACTAATACATAAATAAAAAATACATAAATTTAGATTCTGTCCGATTCTCACACTTTCACTCGCCCTGTGATCTACTGATGTCTGGTGGTACCATCTCCGTGACAGGTCTTGCTGCTATGATGTATTCTCAGAACAATTAGAGTCAGTTTAATTTGAATGATTTCATTTGTTAAATAGTTCGTTCTGGATTAATTTTCCTTCTCATTTCATCTGAGTGTCACCTTCATGTTCTAAAGCTGATTAAAAGCTGGTAACATTTTTACTCAATATTCTAATACGTGAAGAGCAGCCGAATTTCTCATTTGCAACCCACTTAGTAAATCATTACATCATCTCATAATCAAGTTAAATATTGATCTGAATTCAGAATCAAGTAATGTTTTTTGAAGGACAACATTTCCACTTTTGAATGTTACATTTACTTAAAAAGTAGCAATAATATTTTTATATGGTATCTACACAATGAGAACTTTTATTACAAACCTGTTCAAGTATAACAACAGTTTCTGAGATTATAGAATTTAGTGCTATTTCCTCCTGTTTTACAAAACCATCTGATTTTAAACAGAGCAATAGATTGTTGCAGTGGCTAGTTCATAGTTTCTCAAGTATCTCGGGTACTGCAGTATGAGTCGAATGTCATGTGATCGTTCGAGCGTGTCATTACTCAATACTGTATTGAGACCTTCAGTGTACCAGCAGATCTCAAACCTGTTCAAAAGTGAGTTTAGTTTGCCCAACCTTGCCCTTATTAATTCTTCAAAATAAATCTCACATGTCTTCAATATCTAAAGCTTCATATGTAAAGAAAAGCCAATACTTATATACTTTATTAAACAACATTAAAATGTCAACTCAGCACCAATAGTTAATCTGCAAATATAAGATGACCCTGTATTTTTTGAATTGACGGATTTGGGAAAAAACCTTGTTTTATAATTGGGTAAGTACACTATTCTATCCACTATCCTTCCCACCCATTTTCAGTGGTATTCCACCACATAATGAACCTATGCAATATTCTTGTCCATTGCTACTCCACCCCTGCTCCTAACCCCTTGCCTCACTGCTCATATCCCTGCAATAGACCTAGATGCAAAACCTGTCCCATACATCCTACCACCACCATCACCACCACCATCTACTCCAGTCTGGCCAGAGGCATCTCCTATCCCATCAGAGACAGGGCTACCTTTGCAAGCAGTTGTGTGAGCTACAAATTAAGGTGCAAACACTGTACTGCTTTATACTGGGGCATGACAACTAATGAACTCCAACAGTCTGGGGCCAAGTGATAGCTAGTTCACCCAGTTGCTGGACAAGCAGCCCAACACAATGTACTTCACTTCAGTGACTGCTTCACAGCCTGCACCATCTGTATCCTTCCTACCAACATCAGCTTCTCTCACTTGTGCATGTGGGAACTCTTCCTGCAACGTAACCTATGTCCCCATACTCCCCCCCCCCCCCCCCCTGCCCTCTCGCCCCTCCAGCCTCAACATTTGTTAGCCCCCGCCCTTCACCTACTTATTCCCTACCCTGCGCCCTCTCCAGCACTAGTCCCCACCATCCCCCTTCCTGCTCCCACAAGCAGCGCTAAGCCTTCACCCATCCCTACCCTGCTACCCTCCCCCTTTCCACCCCAGCTTCCTCCTTCTCCCACCGTGCCAAATTGCTTCTCCCATCAGGTTTAACTGAAGTCTGCAGTCTGGCCACAGTGGCCAGAGACAGTAGCAGTGTGTGCGAGTTGTGCTTGTGTGAAAATGTATGTGTGTGTTCTACTTCAGAAGAAGGCCTCTTCGGCCAAAACCTTGATGTGTAACAGTCTTTTTGTTGTGCACATCTGTGACTTAACATCTCCTCTTTTCATAATACTGCTGTAATTCCACCTAGGTCTTTGAAAAGTATGTGAAGATTTAATTCATTGTACTTCTTTCATTCCAACTCATGACAACAGGAGTTTACTTGAACTCATATAACATTCTAAAACAAACATGTACTGTGCTCCTTTCCTGCATAAATGAGGACAGCTGAGTGGAATAATCCAAACATACATTACTTTCTACTGGTGTCTAGTTGATACCATTCTTAGTGTCTAATTTCCTTGAGGCTGCAGTCATCAGCGCAGAGTGCAGTTTAATCCATAGCTGCTTCTTATCTCAGTCTTAGACACATGTATCCTAACAGCATTACCTTAATATTCTGTGTTACCCTGAAAATATAAAGTAGTATAGCAGGTACATTTTCTAGAAAATTGCACTACAGGAAAATTGAATATAAAACGAACTGAAGCAAGGAAGTAGTGAGCTGGAGGAAAACTCTTTGGTGAGTCTCAAATATACCAATTCTGTTTATCAAATCTCAACAGACAGCTGTTCAGTTGTCATTGTGCAGGGAGACATGCACAAAAACCTCTTCAGTAGGTATTGGTATATGTGCATCTTCAGTTGTACTTACTATTCCTGGCCTCATCAGATTTCAATGAGACTGTTGTCACGTATTCGGGAGACTATGCCTACAAGTATCCTCACTGCTGTTATGCAAATATAACAGTGCACGGCATTCCTTCATTCACAATTTTTCTTCTAGTTACTTGAAGAGAAACCTGTCTTACCAGATGACAAAACAAAAAAGTTTCTTCTCTCTTTCAAAAACATTGTTTTATTGGAAGGTTTGTCAAAGGTCTGATTGGATACTATATCGGGAGATATGAATAGATGTGATAAAAACAGTGTATTCAAATTTGTGTGCTTTTCAGCAACTGGGCTCATAAAAAAATGTTATTCAGAGGTTTCATCCATACACTGCTGCATTCATTTCTTGTGTCACCTACTAGAATTTGACAAAAAAAAAAAAAAAAAACTGCTGCTATGACTCCTAAGACCCATATAGCAACAGCCCTGTGCAGAGCTCTGTAATACGTGATGTTGTTGAGATTTCTTCTACAAATGTCTGTTAATAGTACTGGGACTTTGACCAGTTTCATTCAGAATGAAACTTGAACATTTATGTAATTGTCAAACAAGTAATGACCAAGATAACTTTCATATTATAAAAAATTCTGTAGCATATTCATAAAAATTGTAAAATTTAACAGCACAAACAATCAAATGAAACTGATATGGAAAAATTGTTAAAAGAGAGATGGGGAAAGGAGCCACTAATTGTCCCACTTACTTCTAATAAAGATTCTGAGACCTTTCTTTCGCAGGACTTGAGGGTTATTTTCTCATAAACCTTGATATAAACGTGTGAAGTAAATGTGGTATCATAAACCTGAATACAGAAGTTCATCATAGGCTAAGGCAGGCATGTCATTATGTTATTAATCCTATCACAATTCAAACTCAAGCATTAGTTTAGCAGTGGAAGACACAGTCAAAGTTAAAAAAGAAAATTGAGGTGTGTGTGTAATTTATTTCAGGATATAGTCATAAATCCCCTTATCAAAAAATTCAGTCTCGAATAATGTGTACTAAAGCACATCTACTGTTTGACTCTGTAGAAGGGTTGCACTTATTTCCCTTTATAAAAATATATTCTTCACTTTGGTTACTGAAATAAAACCAACCTCCATTCCTCATTATTATGATGCTAGGGCCATAGTCATTCATTAGAAAAAGACTGTACAGATCTTTGCAGTTTGTGAGAGCATGGAAGTTTGTCAAGACAACTTTAGAAGTGCAAATCTGTAGAATTGCAAGTGAT
Organism: Schistocerca serialis cubense; assembly: GCF_023864345.2. Lineage (NCBI taxonomy): Eukaryota > Metazoa > Arthropoda > Insecta > Orthoptera > Acrididae > Schistocerca > Schistocerca serialis. Next base: position 406,289,239 of record NC_064646.1, read on the forward strand.
GGATCCAAAGAATCCTTTTGATACAAAAAACTCTGAACAGAAGTAAAAGGGACCAATGAAAATGGTTAGCTCACTGTATGATGTGTGCAATGCCCCTTTTGCAGAAGCTTTGTGTATGTGATAAATTTAACATTAGCCAATCAGGTCATACCCTTGTAGAATATTCAAAGGGACATGAATGTCTCAGCAGCTGTAATAGCCCAGTAAACTTTATATAGTGGGGAACAGTACTGAAACTACAGGGCTATTACAAATGATTGAAGCGATTTCATAAATTCACTGTAGCTCCATTCATTGACATATGGTCACGACACACTATAGATACGTAGAAAAACTCATAAAGTTTTGTTCGGCTGAAGCTGCACTTCAGGTTTCTGCCACCAGAGCGCTCGAGAGCGCAGTGAGACAAAATGGTGACAGGAGCCGAGAAAGCGTATGTTGTACTTGAAATGCACTCACATCAGTCAGTCATAACAGTGCAACGACACTTCAGGAGGAAGGTCAACAAAGATCCACCAACTGCTAACTCCATTCGGCGATGGTATGCGCAGTTTAAAGCTTCTGGATGCCTCTGTAAGGGGAAATCAACGAGTCGGCATGCAGTGAGTGAAGAAACGGTTGAACGCGTGTGGGCAAGTTTCACGCGTAGCCCGCGGAAGTCGACGAATAAAGCAAGCAGGGAGCTAAACGTACCACAGCTGACGGTTTGGAAAATCTTACGGAAAAGGCTAAAGCAGAAGCCTTACCGTTTACAATTGCTACAAGCCCTGACACCCGATGAAAATGTCAAACGCTTTGAATTTTCAGCGTGGTTGCAACAGCTCATGGAAGAGGATGCGTTCAGTGCGAAACTTGTTTTCAGTGATGAAGCAACATTTTTTCTTAATGGTGAAGTGAACAGACACAATGTGCGAATCTGGGCGGTAGAGAATCCTCATGCATTCGTGCAACAAATTCGCAATTCACCAAAAGTTAACGTGTTTTGTGCAATCTCACAGTTTAAAGTTTACAGCCCATTTTTCTTCTGCGAAAAAAACGTTACAGGACACGTGTATCTGGACATGCTGGAAAATTGGCTCATGCCACAACTGGAGACCGACAGCGCCGACTTCATCTTTCAACAGGATGATGCTCCACCGCACTTCCATCATGATGTTCGGCATTTCTTAAACAGGTGATTGGAAAACCGATGGATCGGTTGTGGTGGAGATCATGATCACCAATTCATGTCATGGCCTCCACGCTCTCCTGACGTAACTCCATGGGATTTCTTTCTGTGGGGTTATGTGGAAGATTCAGTGTTTAAACCTCCTCTACCAAGAAATGTGCCAGAACTGCGAGCTCACATCAACGATGCTTTCGAACTCATTGATGGGGACGTGCTGCGCCGAGTGTGGGAGGAACTTGATTATCGGCTTGATGTCTGCCGAATCACTAAAGGGGCACATATCGAACATTTGTGAATGCCTAAAAAACTTTTTGAGTTTTTGTATGTGTGTGCAAAGCATTGTGAAAATATCTCAAATAATAAAGTTATTGTAGAGCTGTGAAATCGCTTCAATCATTTGTAATAACCCTGTATATATGCAATGGAAATATCACCATTTAAAAATTAGCCACAAACACAAAATTTTGGAAGTGAATGTAACACTTTGTGTCAGTGTAATAAAAGTGATTTTTCACACTGCTTTTTACATAATTCAAAATACAATGATAGCTTGCAAAACCAATCCATGTCTTAATGTAGAAGCTGTGAATAAATAGTTGGCCTAAGAACTAACCAAAAAGATCTACACTCATGCCAGCAGCCTCCAATCAGCCACCAAGTAAACAGACCAAATAAATATCCAGAGTGTGTGTCAAAAATCACAGCCAGATATAGAGGAATACAGTGTTTGTGGTAGTTGTAAGCAAAGCACATTCTGAACTGAATGAGCTCCACTGGACAATGAGCTGTATTATCCATGTGACATCCTCAATTACACCCACGTGACTGCCTTCCTATGCCATCTCACAATAGTAGGTGCAGCTTGTGGCAGCAGTGATCTCAGGCTATCGATTTCACTGTCCGAAGATGGAGATATAGCAGCAAAAATTGAGGAAGTTGAGGGAAATATGGAGTACTGAAAATATCACCAAAGAAGACAGTGCAGTGGCAATCCAGAAACCAAAATGAAGCTCCAACAACATAAAGATCGATGTCTCCAGCACATTTCTACCATCTGCCCAATGAAATGCTGCTTCCTCAAACTATCATAGTGATTTCACAAGTGGATCCAACAATACACAGATGTGTGTGTCTTCCAGTCTGTTTGCTATAGTTCATTGTAATTCTCACTTTTAACTGCACTTTAAGTGGATGTGGTCATTGAGTGTAATGCTGTTGCTGGATTTTTCTACCAACTGGCCATTTATGGGTAGTGCAAGTAGTATTAGTACTTATTCAACTTTGTACAGTTCTTTTGCCTACTGTTACAATAATTACCATATGGTACTCTCTCATTTCCTTCAGTGACTCCTTTCTCTCCATACACCAGGCTTTCATTAAGCATCATATTGTTAAATTAATTTAGTAAAATATGCCACTGTGACACACTGTGTTTGCCTCGTGTACAGAGTATATATTTGATAATAATTTTTTCCTTTTCATTTTTCGAAGTGTTGGAAGTTATTTTACATACTGCACTTTTTTATTAAATGGAGTTCAACATATTTTATTAACAGAATTTTGTTGTGTTTGGAAATCTACAAATCCAAGTTAAAACAATTTTTTTCCAGTCATTATTGGTGTTTCAGTTACAAGGTTTCAAATCAATCCGTGGAACTGAATTGATTCTAATAAATTACTTTCCACATTTCATTTACTAACGAAGCAACACTATAACAGTGGTTTAATGTCCAGTGTGAAATGAGCAGATGAATGTTCTGCTCTCAGTCAAATCCTTTTTACACTTTGCTATTCATTGAAAAAAAAATTTAATTGATATAGTACAATTCTGTTTAATAAACTGTTTTATTTCAAGCTAATTATTAGCACACATAACAAGTTATTGGAACATATTAGTAATTCTACATTATGCAACAGTCATATGCTACCACTTTATTAGTTTCGTGAGTTCTAAGTTTGTAACAAAACCATGGTATATCATTATAAATATACTTCTATTCTTAATTTATGTCTTCAAAAGCCCTCTTCTCCTGCAGGTCTGAGAATGATGTCATGGATCTGAAAAACCAAGAAGAAAAATACGTGAAATACAAACATTTGTCCAGTTGAAATGAAGTGTATAGTACAAAAAAGTTTCAATCAGCTACAATGCTTATCATATATTTTTCTAATCTGCGTAATAATTGTTACATCAAAATTGTTATTGATAATAAGGAACAACCTAAATATTAAATGAAATAATATATTGGTATTATATAGTGTTATGATAAGCAACATGATTCCAAAGTAAAAGGTTACTTATTTTTTGTGTCTATGAGTATACTGAAATTCCATTGTTTAACATAACTCCCTCCCAAACTCACTCTCTCTCTCTCTCTCTCTCTCTCTCTCTCTCTCTCTCTCTCTCTCTCTCTCTCGCTCGCTCTTTGTCTGTGTGTGTGTGTGTGTGTGTGTGTGTGTGTGTGTGTGTGTGTGTGTGTGTGTGTGTGTGTGTAAGTCAAAATCAATGTTAAGAAAGCAGTTTGAGGGTGGTTTAATAGTAAAACTAAAAAACTAAAGGCCTTTCCTTAGGTAGAAACCTTCATGTTAATTTTATATCATTTTCATTTCTAATGTAATAAAGCATAAAGACTCTAAATAATTATTCTTGGTTGTTAATGAGGGGCTGTTTTTAGGTAAAAATGGTTATTTTTTTTTTATGCAGTACTCTTGTAGGTCAGTACACTTGGGCAAATTTTCCAGTCAGTAGATGTCATCCTTGGACGTGCGTCTCTCTAAGGAATGCAATACAGTATATGCATATGTTGCTGTTAGTCCCTCTGTTGGTCTCAAAACATTTCCCAGCCACAAATTTCTATTGATTTGGCAGTAGGTTTAAATCGGATGGTACCAAATCTGGTGATGATGACATATGTTAGAAACTATCACTTGTACTTCAAATTTCTCAATGTCTTTTAAACGGGATCTTTTTTTAATTTCACAGACTTTATACAATCAGTTTTCAGTTCTATTTATAATCTTCTTGGAACATGAGTTCCTGATGTGTGTCTTCATTTTCAGCCTGTTTGCATATTTAGTTTATTGTTGACAGCTGAAGAGGTCACATATGTTTTTGAGTGCTCAGTGAATTCTTAATTTCAAAAAAGATGGAACAAAGAGTATGCATTAAATTTCACTTGAAAAATGGAATAAATTGCAGCATGGCATTCAAAATTTTGACTGGGGCTTTTGACAAATCTACTTTGAGTGAGACAAGACTTTACAAGTGGTGCAGACATTTCAAAGAGGTTCGCGAAGACGTTGAAGATGACGACCGCCCTGGATGCCCTAGCACATCTATTGCTGACGATAGTGTGGATGAAGTAAAGAAAATGGTTCTGGAAAATCACCATCAGAGAGGTTGCTGACAATATTAGCATACCGTTTGGCTCATAAAAGCTATTTTTTCAGATGTTTTGGGCATGAAATATGTAGCAGTAAAGTTTGTTCCAAAATTGATGAATTTCATCCAAAAATGATGTCGCCCAGGAATTACTGAATGAAGTCGATAATGTTCCAGAACTTTTAAAGAAGGTTACAACAGATGATGCAACATGGGTATATGTGTATGACATTGAAACGAATGCCCACTTGTTCCAATGTGAACGGCGTGAAGAGCCAAGATGAAAAAAGTTTGACTAGTTCGATCACATGTGAAGGTTCTTCCCACTGTTTTCTTCATTTACAACAGGGCAGTGTATCATGAGTTCCTGCCTTATAAGTGTATGGTCAATAAGGATTACTATCTGGAAGTTATGCACTGTTTGCATGAAACAATCAGAAGAGGATGACCAGAATTTTGGGAAGACCAGTCATGGAAATTGCATCGCAATAATGCTCTCGCTCACACCTCCGTGCTTGTTTGTGATTCTTTGGTGAAAAATAAAGCCATTATGTTGCCTCAGCCACCATGTTTACCGGACATGGCCCTCTGCAATCTCTTTCAATTCTGGGACTGAAAGGAACCATGAAAGGATGTTTTTTTGCCATCATTGATGAGATAAAAATAGAATTGCTGAAGAAGCTGAACATCACAATGAAAAGTAATCTCCAGAAGTGCTTTTAAGATTGGTAAAAGTGCTGGCCAAAGTGTATTGTATCTGAGGCAGTTACTTAGAAGGGTACAAACTTGATGTTAATGTGAATAAATAAAGATGCTTTAACAAAAACAAAAATTCTTATTACTTTTTGATAACACCTCTCTCTCTCTCTCTCTCTCTCTCTCTCTCTCTCTCTCTCTTTCTCATCAATCAATCAAGTTCTGTTTTCATATATTTTTAACTGAGTTGGTCTAGAAGACTTCAGTAGCATTCAACAGTTAATTTTGTATCATTTGTGAAGTAATAAGTAAAGAGAACACCTTTCAGCAGCTTTAAATACTCTTTCCAGTAGCAAATGTAAGCTGCTACATCAAAAAGAGCCAGAGCTACCAGTGGTCACTTGCTGCCAAAACTGGAAAAATTCTAGGAAACCACTGTAGGTACAAATTTACAAGATATTGACATGAAATTATGTTAATAGAGTTCCAACAATCATATATGAAATTGCTTTGCCATTTATGTTACAGCACATCAATTTCCAACCAATTTTGCGCTTCAGGATTAGTTTCTGGCATGAATTTGCGGCCCACGTCCCATTCAAGACATTGGTCAGTTTACAAAAATCAGTTGGCTTCTTTCAAAAACTTTCCAAATGGAAGCAACGGAAGCAAAATCCTTGCACACAGTTAATTCATCATGTAATTTACCATACTATCCTTTCTATTATGTCTCATCTGGCTGCAATTGTGAAAAGTCCATCTTGTGGATCTTCTTCAAGAGTGGTACAGCACTTTTGAGTTCACCTACTACTGGTTCAGTTGTTGAAACTGAAGAATTAGACTTCTTGTAAACATTCATCAACTTTGCATGAGTTTTTGTTAGCAAGCCTGCAGCTATCAAGGGTGCAGGGTGCAGTTGTAATGTTGACACCAATGACTTCTGTTATTTGGGTCCTGAGGCTATCCTCAGTTCCTGCAGGAGGCTGGTAGGAATGGTGAAGAGTGCTGGCCTTGCTCACAGGGTGCAAGCAGAGCTTATGATTTGCAGTGTCATACCCTGAGTTACTTGACTGGGATCCTTGGGTTTAAGCCAAGCGGGGGATCTCAACCAGAGGTTCCGTCGATTCTGTGATAGTCTCGACTGTAGACATCTGGACTTGCATTATGGGGCAGAAGATTGTAGAGGTCGATACAGATAGCTAATGTTCCTTGTATAAACACTCACCAGTCAAGAGACAGAGAGCACAATCAGATCATTTATAAGATTTTAATATTAAATTTCCAAAGACTGTAACAAAGTACCTGGATTTACAGCCCTCCAGGAAAGCTGTCATGTTCAAATTATACTTGGAACCAACAGCTGGATGAAATCTAAAGTAGAAAGACTTGAACTATTTAATTACGCTTGGAACCAACAGCTGGATGAAATCTAAAGTAGAAAGACTTGAACTATTTAATGAAGCATGGAATGTGTATCTAAAAGACACGTTAGAGATTGTAGGAGGGAGAGGGTTCATTACAGTCAACAAAAATATTTTCTATATCAAGGTCAAGGTTGAGTCCGACTGCAAAGTTATCTGGACATGAGTAATTGTCCTACCAGCCACGAATTCCACTGAACTAGTTGTAGAATCACTCAAAGAATGTCTGCTTTCGGCAGCACAGAGTTAGCCCCCCTCCCCCCAAAATCAAGCAAAATTAGTTAGATTCAATGTTAACCTACCAAATACACACTGGGATATTGTTGCATGTCATATGGACAGCAGACAGTCTTGTGAAATAGTTCTGAACACTTTCTCTAAAAGCTGCCATGGACAACTAGTGCAACGACCCACATCGTATGGAAATATTTTAGACCTCATAACTACAAACAGGGTGACCTTCTCAAAAGTGTCAGTATAGCGACAAGGATTAGCAATCACGATTCATTGTAGCCATGATGACTACTAAAGTTAACAAACCCATTGAGAAGGCTTGGAGATATTTAATGCTGTAAAGATCAGACAAGCAGTTGTTAGCATCCTACTTAGGCAGTGAATGGACACTTTCTAGTGCCAGTGCGATGGAATAGAGTAATTATAACCATAGTTTAAACTGACTGTAATTCAGGCTCTGGAAAAGTATGTGTCAAGTAAGTGGTTTGAGGATGGAAAATGCTCACTGTGATTTAGTAACAAAATGCAGAAAAAGCTAAGAGGAAAAAGAGATTTCTGCACTCACGGTTCAAAAAAGAATGCAGAAATGCCAATAGATAAACTTTAGTAAAAATTCACACATCTGTAAAAAGATTGGTACACAAAGCATGTAACAATTTCCTTTATGAGACGTTAATGAAAGATCATGGTAGCAAAAAGAAATCTGAAGTTTTAAATTTCATGTTTATAAATCATTTGCACAGGAGAATTGTAGATATACCATTCTTTGATTACTTCACAAACTCCCATATGGAGGGCATCCTTGTTGTTTAAAAGTAGCTGAAAGAGTTGAAAATGAATATGTCACTGGATCCAGGTGGAATCCCAATTTGGTTTTACTCTTCGCTATTGACCCCATACTTAGCTTGTGTTTATCATAATTCTCTCGTCAAGATGAAAGTCCCAAGCGATTGGAAAAAAAGTGCAGATGGCTCTGTATAGTGAAGGGGCAAAAGAATGGACCCACATAATTACAGCCTACTATCCTTGTGTCAGTTTGCTGCAGAATTCTTTAGCATATTCTAAGTTTGAATATAACAAAGTTTTCTTTAGAGAGGAAAGCTTCTATCCACAAATCAACAAGGATTTAGAAAGCACTGTTCATCTGAAACTTAGCTTACCCCTTTCTTGCACTTAGTATTGTGAATCATGGATGAAAGATAACTGACAGATTCCATATTCCTAGATTTGCAGAAAGCGTTTGACACAGTGCTGCACTGTACACTGTTAACTAATGTCTGAGCATAGGTAATGGGTTTTCAGGTATCTGTGTGGCTCAAAGAATTTTATCAGTAATAGCACCCAGTGTCTTGTCCTGGACAGTGAGAATTCATCTGAGGCAAAGAGAGCTCTTGTACTCTGTATACATAAACCATCTGATGGTTGGGGGAGCAGCAACCTGGATATTTCTGTTGATAGTGCCATACTGCATGTGAAAGTATTGTCCTTGAGTTACTGTAGGAGAATGCAGAGTGACTTGAATAGAATTTCTATTTAACATTATGAATGGAAGCTTGGTCTAGATGTGGAAAAATTTAAGTTAATGCAGATGAATAGTAAAAAAATCCTGCAGTGTTCAGATACAGTATTTATGATGTGTTGCTTCATATGGTCACCTTGATTAAATATCTAGGTGTTACACTGCAGAGCAGCATAAATTGAAATGAGCATGTAAGGTCAGTTGCAGGGAAGGTGAATGGTCAACTTCAGTTTATTGAGACAATCCTATAAAGGAGACCTTGCACAGAACACTCGTATGTCTCATTCTCGAGTTTTTCTCAAGTGTATGGGATCCCCACCAGGTAATCTGACAAAAGATGATGTCCTAAAAGTTACACTCCATCAGTTCAGAGGCATACTGGTAGATTTGTTACCAGGAGATTTAATCAACACCCAGGTGTTGTAGAAATGCTTCTTGAACTGAAATAGGAATTTGTACTTTTTGGGAAATGCTCTTGATAAAGTTTAGACAACCTGTATTTTCAGCAGTCTGCAGAACAATCCTACTGTCACCAACATACATTTTGTATAACAATTTCAAACACAAGGTCAGAGAAATTAAGGCTCATTTGGATGCATACAGAAAGCCACTTTTCCCTCACTCCATTTCTGAGGAGAACAGGAAAGGGAATGACTAACACTTGTACAATGTTTTCAGCACCATGCAACAAACATGTACAGCATAAGTACTTTAAAAATAGCTATAAAAATAACCTGCTGATCAAGTTCACTGTGGATTAAATTATTGTCTAACATGTACCAACATAACAAAAATCAAAATGTCACATTTATATTAGCACTGTCATCATGTCAGGCTATGAAATTTTCATCTTCAGAAGCATCTTTCAGAAGCAGATTTATAATGTCTGCCCACTTCAAATACATTCCACATTCTACTCCTTCATGGTGGGATCTTTTCAACACAACAAGTATCCCAAGCAGCCTTTGCCCAGTGTAAGGATGACATTAGTTATTGAATCGGCCCAGTGAAGAAGCAATATGATACCCACTATAAAGTAATTTGGTAATCGCAAAATTGTAGCAATGTGCTCTACCCTCAAGGACAGAGGGTTTTCTTCTTTCTCACCTGAAGAAAGAGTTTTTAGTTCATGTTTCAGTTAACTGTAACAGGATTTGCATCTCTTGCAGGTACAGTATGTGATCAAAAGTATCATGACACCCCCAAAAAACTATGTTTTTCATATTAGGTGCATTATGCTGCCAACTGCTGACAGGTACTCCATATCAGCAACCTCACTACTCATTAGACATCATGAGAGAGCAGAATGGGGTGCGCCGTGGAACTCGTGGACTTCAAATATGGTCATGTGATTGGGTGTCACTTTTGTCATACGTCTGTACATGAGATTTTCACACTCCTAACCATCCCTAGGTCCACTGTTTCTGATGTGTTAGTGAAGTGGAAACGTGAAGGGACATGCACAGCACAGCACAAAAGTGTACAGGCCAACCTCGTCTGTTGACTGACAGAGACCACCAACAGTTGAAGAGGGTCGTAATGTGTAATAGACAGGCATATGTCCAGACCATCGCACAGGAATTCCAAACTGCATCAGGATCCACTGCAAGTACTATGACAGTTAGGCAGAAGGTGAGAAAACTTTAATTTCATGGCCAAGAAGCTGCTCATAAGCCACATATCACGCCGGTAAATGCCAAATGACACCTCGCTTGTTGTAAGGTGCGTAAACATTGGACAACTGAACAGTGGAAAAATATTGTGTGAAGTAATGAATCACGGTACACAATGTGGCAATCTGATAGTAGGATGTGGGTTTGGCGATTGTCCAATGAATGTCATCTGCCGGTGGGTGTAGTGCCAACAGCAAAATTTGGATGTGGTGGTGTTATGGCGTGGTTGTGTGTTTCATTATGCTGACGCTGGTGTACTGATGGGCCTTATCCTTGGCCCGAGGGGGGTAGAGTTCTAGCTTGTTACAGCCTTGCCTCCTATTCCTTGTGGGGTGTGTGAAGGTGTTTCCTGTCTTAAGGATCTGTCCTGGTGCGGTTCGTCGATTATTCCTGACAGCTGGCATGCGAACATGCTAGTGGTGGACTTTGTTCTTTTGAGTTTTCTTCCCCTCGCGCGTGACTTGTTGAATTGCTGCCTCGAGCTCTGCTGTCAGCTACCTCTCGCTGTTGCGAGCCTCCTTCCTCAGCCGCACAACTGCGTCTTCCGGGATGTAGTTCCAGTGGCACGGTGTGAAGATGGGGTTCACCTTGATGACGTCCAGATCCTTCCTCGTGGTGATTTCGAGCATTATTGTCCGGTGTCCACTACAGAGGTCTAGCGGCCTATGTGGTAGTGAAGGCTTCTGCTCCCCTTCAACCTGGGCAAAGAGGTATGGGTTTTTCTGCACGTTGAAGCACCCATCCCACAGCATGGTGGCGATCTTCTTCAGCACCACTGGCATGCTGGTGCTGTCGAGGAATGGGATGACATTGGTACGCAGTTTCCCAGCCTCTTCTTTGTGTTTCCCCTGGTGTTTTACCTACCCGTCAGGAGTTGGGGAAGGGGAGGGCGGTGCCACGTCCATGGGCATCTCCCCGGTCTCCTGTATTGCTACAGGTTTCGGGGCGACGTCCGTTTGAGTCGCCACGTCCGTTCGCGGCGGACCATCCATCTGGGTCATCGCGTCCATCCCTGCTTGTCGACCCACCGTGGAGGTGGCGTTGGGGGCGAGTGTCTTCTTCATCGCCAACCTGAGTTCCTCTCGCAGCTGTTGAAGCTGTCGGTGAATAGCGACGAGCTACTTCTGCGTGGCTGCCGTCTCTGCTGCTGGGCGGGCCTCCAGTCTAGCCAACTTCTTGTTGCCGCGTTCATTTTCCCCCTGTAGAGAGGGATTGTGGGGCCACAACCTCTTCCTTATGTGCCACTTTTCTTGCGGCGGCTTGTGTCTTCTTTAGGTACGCGCAGCTGCGCAAGTTTGCAGCGTGTGCACCACCGCAGTTCACGCACGTGGACACGACGTGTTACGGTTTATCGCAGGCATGCGTGTCATGCACCTTGGCGCACTTCAGACACGCGACTGCGCCCTTGCATGTCCTGGTGACGTGCCCATCTCCCACCAGTGTGAGCAGGAGCTTGGCCATGGCAGCCAGCTTGCATCCCTTTCCGCGTCCCGACAAGGTGTTGAGCTAGTGGCATTGGCGTGCGTGAGTGTCGGTAACGAAGTGAGCCACAGCGAGTCGAGCAGTGGAGTGTGCGTGTGTGGTCGCGTGCATGTGTTTTTCATGGAGAGGGCTTGCACCCCTTGTTGTTTTGCATGGCCCTATCACAGCACAGGCCTACATTGATATTTTAAGCACCTTCTTGCTTCCCACTGTTGAAAAGCAACTGCATCTTTTAACACAATTGAGCACTTGTTCATAATGCACGGTTTGTGGCGGATGGTTGCACGAAAATAACATCCCTGTAATGGACTGGCCTGCACAGAGTCCTGACCTGAGTCCTATAGAACACTTTCGAGACATTTTGGAATGCTGACTTCGTACCAGGCCTCACCAACCAACATTGATACCTCTCCTCTGTGCAGCACTCCGTGAAGAATTGGCTGCCATTCCCCAAGAAGATTGAATGTATGTCTGCGCCAGCATTACTGACGGAGGGTGCCACTAACTTGCAAGTCATTTTTCAGGCAGGTGTCTGGATGCTTTTGGTGGCATAATGTAAGAACTGACCTGCCCATCTTTTCTAATATAATGAAGTATTTCAACAACATGTAATCTAGTGTGTTTTTGTTAAACTAGGGCATCTCTTGTAACATATAATGAAAAGTACCTGGCATGTTACAGACTAAAATTCCTTTCTAGATTCTTTCATTTCAATGGCTATTATTTTTATTGTAATGCTCGAACAATTTCTGAAAATGAAAATCAAGAGTGAACCACATCCATGATGGTGACAAACAGAATGTGCCACACAAAGACCATGTACTGTCTCCAAACTAACCCGAGGAGCGTCATGACTAAACCTAGGGTTTTTGTTGCAGGAGATTTGCCAAATCACATATCTTAAACATTATGAGTATTTGTTCTGAAGATGTTCTTTTTGGAGCCCATGTTTACTAAATATTTTATCTTGTTTTGGTCCATACTACCTCCTCGCAAAATATGGAAAGAAAAGAGCTCGTAGTAGAAGAGATGCATTTCACAGTATCAATGAAGAAGAAGAAGTGCTCATAGCTTTTATATTTTCCAAGAGACAGTCAACACTCCAAAATAATTAACTATTTAACTGACTGAAATATGATGACATTGTCTTTCAGCCTTAAAATCACAGCTGCTAGATATTTATTTGATATTTCTATCGTAGAGCATATATCCACACACAATTCTTATTAGCATGCTTTACCTTCATCAGAAAACAACTTTGTGACAAATCCAAAAAAGAAATATTAACCAAAATGTTCTAGATGAAATGTTTCATTGTGGATGAATGAGCCAGAGGGATCATCAAATCTTTGGTACTGTAAAGTTGATCAGTTTCATGGAAACAAAACCTTACTGGTCTGAAACACAGGAGGCATGAAGAAAACAAAAAAATACAAGATTAAGTTTAATAACACCTATTTTTCAAGAAATAACTGAGTCACATTAATTTAAAACTTTGACCTTCATGATCCATTTCTAACAGGGATGTGTGAAATAAAATTAATGGATTTGTCTGGCAGTGTATGTTGTGTAACAAAATTTAAATAGTTAACAATATTTTTGACTTTGGTCACCAAAGTGAAATTCAACATGCATCACACTTAAAAGCTTTCTGAAATTTCTTCAGGGATTCAGATCTGATTGCAGCATTGCATTTGAACATATTATGCGATGAGGCAGAAATTGCATACTGATAATAGGATATACTTGTACTGCACTTCAGCACTTAGCAGCAAGCTGGTCTGCTCTGTAAAAAGACTCACCTGGACACGTTCTGGGACAGACAGGACATATTCAACAGCATCTGCTATGTCCTCAGGCAGCATGTGTGCATGACTGGCAAACACTGTGTCGCTTGCTGCAGAGTGGAGATTACCCCTGTCTAATATTTCAGTCTTCACGAGCCCTGGGCTAATAGCCTGTGCATAGACACATATAGTGATTAAGAGACATTTTATTTTAATATTCATCAGCAACTAAAAGAATCGAGACTACTACTACTACCACCACCACCACCACCACGACTACCACCACCACCACCACTACTGTTGTTGTTGCTGCTACTGGTACTACTACAAGTGTTTAGTTTTCAACAGACAAAGGTGCTCTGAGAAGACACTCCATTTCACATTGTATTCGTGACATGCTGTTTTTACTATAACTCAGTTTTGTACTGTGCTGTCCTACTGTGTAGGAAGTGACAGCTTATACTGTTCATGAAGAAATTGAGAACAATCCACCTTGAACCCCCAACAACTGAAATATTTTTAGCAGTGTTTATACATCAGTAAAATACATTGGACTACATTGCAGCTCCAACAGTCACTTTTAGTCATTCCTCTCTCTCTAAACTGTATTCTGGCACAATTCGTAAGTCACCTCATTAGGAAGTAATGTGGGGATTTCTTATTATGATGTTGCTGAGATGGCATACTTTTCTCTGGCCTGTGGATGATGTTTCAAATATACACTCCTGGAAATGGAAAAAAGAACACATTGACACCGGTGTGTCAGACCCACCATACTTGCTCCGGACACTGCGAGAGGGCTGTACAAGCAATGATCACACGCACGGCACAGCGGACACACCAGGAACCGCGGTGTTGGCCGTCGAATGGCGCTAGCTGCGCAGCATTTGTGCACCGCCGCCGTCAGTGTCAGCCAGTTTGCCGTGGCATACGGAGCTCCATCGCAGTCTTTAACACTGGTAGCATGCCGCGACAGCGTGGACGTGAACCGTATGTGCAGTTGACGGACTTTGAGCGAGGGCGTATAGTGGGCATGCGGGAGGCCGGGTGGACGTACTGCCGAATTGCTCAACACGTGGGGCGTGAGGTCTCCACAGTACATCGATGTTGTCGCCAGTGGTCGGCGGAAGGTGCACGTGCCCGTCGACCTGGGACCGGACCGCAGCGACGCATGGATGCACGCCAAGACCGTAGGATCCGACGCAGTGCCGTAGGGGACCGCACCGCCACTTCCCAGCAAATTAGGGACACTGTTGCTCCTGGGGTATCGGCGAGGACCATTCGCAACCATCTCCACGAAGCTGGGCTACGGTCCCGCACACCGTTAGGCCGTCTTCTGCTCACGCCCCAACATCGTGCAGCCCGCCTCCAGTGTTGTCGCGACAGGCGTGAATGGAGGGACGAATGGACACGTGTCGTCTTCAGCGATGAGAGTCGCTTCTGCCTTGGTGCCAATGATGGTTGTATGCGTGTTTGGCGCCGTGCAGGTGAGCGCCACAATCAGGACTGCATACGACCGAGGCACACAGGGCCAACACCCGGCATCATGGTGTGGGGAGCGATCTCCTACACTGGCCGTACACCACTGGTGATCGTCGAGGGGACACTGAATACTGCATGGTATATCCAAACCGTCATCAAACCCATCGTTCTACCATTCCTAGACCGGCAAGGGAACTTGCTGTTCCAACAGGACAATGCACGTCCGCATGTATCCCGTGCCACCCAACGTGCTCTAGAAGGTGTAAGTCAACTACCCAGGCCAGCAAGATCTCCGGATCTGTCCCCCATTGAGCATGTTTGGGACTGGATGAAGTGTCGTCTCACGTGGTCTGCACGTCCAGCACGAACGCTGGTCCAACTGAGGCGCCAGGTGGAAATGGCATGGCAAGCCGTTCCACAGGACTACATCCAGCATCTCTACGATCGTCTCCATGGGAGAATAGCAGCCTGCATTGCTGCGAAAGGTGGATATACACTGTACTAGTGCCGACATTGTGCATGCTCTGTTGCCTGTGTCTATGTGCCTGTGGTTCTGTCAGTGTGATCATGTGATGTATCTGACCCCTGGAATGTGTCAATAAAGTTTCCCCTTCCTGGGACAATGAATTCACGGTGTTCTTATTTCAATTTCCAGGAGTGTATAACACCATTGGGTGGATGTTTGATATGTGTGTTTCTGAAATATAGCATTGTCTTTGTACTATATTGGATCATACTGAATTGAAGGAAGTGGCAGTGTGATAACCACCAACAAAGATGCTAAGTTTAACATCCATGTCTAATTGCCCCTTATGCTTACATTACACAAGACCCTGTAGCAATGTATGAAATAAATCTCAGAATGCAAGTGAACAGAGAGATTCCTTGGAATTGAAAGCCATTAGAGTCCCTCACCTTGCCTCTTTGATTTTCTTATCCTACCGGTTGGTGGTGAAACATGTAAATTCTGACTTATTTTTCAATTGTTATCTACATATTGTGATGCAAAAAAAAAAAAAAAAAAAAAAAAAAAAAGAGAATACTGTGTGAGACACATTTGTACCAGCCACCAGATACAGACGTGCACTCATTAAAATCCAGGTTGCAGTTGAACTCATAAAATATCAAAGACTTGCATTCCCTATAACAAAAATTGTAATCTTATTGTCAGAGCTATTGTTACAGTAGTTGTTCAAATACAATTCTGTCAGATTGACATGTCCTCAATGAGAAGCCAAGTTCTAGAAATAATATTCAAGTCAACAAAAACGAAAGAGAGGGAATGACCTGCAGCAGGAGCAGCCACAGATATGACAAGGGGCCTTTTAAATATTATCCAGCTACAGGGCCAGATGGTAGGGGTCAGAATGGTGCAACAAGAGAAGCCCTGTGAAATAGTTTGAGAGACAAACTTAATGAAGCAAGGTCCATAGCCAATAAAGAAATATGTTAAGTGACAGAATTTATGAAGCCAGAGCCTTAGATGACAATGAAATAAATATGGGACAGAGTTAATGAAGGGAATCATTAGATGATATGAAGTAAATAATATAATAGAGGGAGGGGTCTAAGGTAAAAGGGACAAGAACTGAGACAGGATGAGAGCATAAGCTGTGAGGAGAGACAGACAGAAGGCTTATGATGAGGATGATGTTATGCCATGATAGCTGCATACCACATAGGATAAGCTTCCTATCCCCTTCACTAAGTATCTGAAAGATACCTCAAGAATGACACACCAGAGTAGCCAGTAAGGTGATGTGAAGCCTTTTGACACTACAGCATGTCCTTGGGGGGTCTGAAGGGAAAAGCCAATAGAACTCAAGGACCAGGCATCTAGAGGAGGAGAAATATAGAAGAATGTGTAGTCAGGCTGTAGGCAGTGTGGATTAGACATGAAAAACTTTCGTGGGCTGAATCAGGCAGGGGAATATGCTGGGGTTGCTGAGAAGAAGTTAATTAGCTGCAACGGCTCTTCTGATCTTGAATTTCATGTACGAGGGTTTCTGTAAGCAGACAATAATGTGATAAACAGTCACTGTCTCTGTGTAAGGACTTGCAGAGGCATTTCAGCTGGGGAAATCATCCGTATAATTGATATTTTGAAATAAATTTAGAAGTCAATTGCAATTCCAGTTAGGACAAACCTCTGTCACTCAGTCCCTTGCAAAAACCACACTTGGGACACAACAAAATTCATTTGTCTTTAGATGGCATATGGTGATTACTGAATTGTTTTTGGCATCATCACAATAATGTCTCACTTCCATTAGTGGTGGTCAGATCCACACCAACATATTTCTATGAAACAATTCTTGGCCCCCTGCCTTTCCAACTCATTGAATCTTGGAGTGGGGATGTATGGTTATGACAAGAATAGTAAACTGTTGTCATACATATCCTTCATGACCTGGCTACCAGATGGCATATTGTAGCAGGATAACGCGAGTCGCCACAGTGCGAGCCCACACCACAAATGTTTTGAGCAATGTGTAAAAAGGAAGGAAGACTAGGTTTAATGCCATGACGACATTGAGGTCATGAGAGATGAATAACAAGGTCTGATTCTGTCAAGGCTGGGGAAGGAAATTGGCCATGCCCTTTCAAAGGCGAGGTGGTGTGGCCGAGCAGTTCTAGGCGCTTCAGTCTGGAACCACGCGACCGCTACAGTTGCAGGTTCGAATCCTGCCTCAGGCATGGATGTGTATGATGACGTTCTTAGTTTAAGTAGTTCTAAGTTCTAGGGGACTGATGACCTCAGCTGTTAAGTCCCATAGTGCTCAGGGACATTTGAACCATTTTGAAACCTTTCAAAGGAACCATCCCAGCATTTGCTAACCACTGCACCACCTCACTCAGTGAGCAATGTTTTGACCCTGTGACTGACCTGTTAGGTCCTCTGATAGAGCATGTCGGGGATGTGATAGAAAGATGCATACTTTCATAACAGCCTACATCAGTAACCTTCATGAATTAATACAACATGTTTCGAACATGGACAGAAATTTCTCAAGATAACATTTGGAGGCTGTTTACTTGCATTGCACAATCAACACAAGAGTGTATTTGTACCCTTTGGGGTCATACCTCTTACTGATAATGATGGGCATCAGTTCTGAATCAATTAATACCCATTGTGCAGTGTACATTGCTACAAAGTTTGACAAATATCAGGCTAGAGTGTCATGGTGTAATGTTTCCCATTTCCACCAGTGTTCATTTGCCTAAGGTGCAAGAAGTGACAACTAACAGAGCAAAAAGGAAAAAAAAATTGAGACTGACGAGACTGAGTGAGTAACGAACCCCTGTTATTGGATTTATGATTTGACATTTAGCTGCAAAGTCACACTGTTCACACACATGCTCTCAAAAGAAGCTAGTGGGCCACAAAACTTGATATTTATCAGACCATCTCAAATCGTTTGCCCTTTAAGCTTACCATATCTACTAGGACCAAGTACTTTGATAGCCTGGAAGCAGTCATTGGCCATTGTAATATTGGTGATGTTAGGTTTCTAATTTGAGAGCAGGTGCATTTTTGTATAATCAGCACATCTCTGGAGGCATGTGGAAGCAGTCAGAATTTAGAGGAGTGGAGTTGTGTGAGACAGTAATGAATATGAGATAAATGTAGATGAGGAGTTAAGTAGAGGAAAAGTGACAAGAGAGAGAATATTTATTAGTAATGTGGATGAATACTTTGGGATTAGGAGTTATTAAAAAATGTAGTGCTCTGATTTAAAGTGGCACAAAAGATTAAAGTTAGCAATGGGATCTGGCTGATAACGGAATAGTAATTGTCATTCATGATGTTTCGTCTAATTTTTTGTGGTTTTCATGGAGAACAATCCAGAACAACACTTTCCATAAGGAAAATGGCTTTGCAACAATAGTGACCTGTGGAAACTGAAGCTGTTAAGATTGAAATACGTGTCAAATAAATAGTGATTAAATTTACATAATTTGTTCATTCTGAGTTACTGAATATAAACAGTGTGAATACTATTTTTTTCTTTGAATTGAAGTAAATATATACAAGATTTGTTTAATTTGAAGCAGGGAAATGATTTGGCACTAGACACATGCTCAAAGCTCTTAACCTTTCTGCATTTAGCTGTATGACAGATTCTGATTGCTTTAGTTAAAGTTGAGACCATTAATATGTCAATTGAAATATAGGCCAGAGTAGGGGTGGAAGCTTACAGCCCTCACTCTGTAAGACTTGTAGTGAAGCAAGTTCTTTGTTTTCTGCCTCACTCTTAATATCAGGAAGGTGCTCTACATTCGGTCAGCACAGCTGAATGGTTTTGATTACAAGAGCAATTACTCCCTTATGCCATCTACATCCAACACAGCTGGATGACACCACATTGTTATGCAATCATTTGAAAGTAATATTTTTTATTATAGCCTTATTATCAAAAAGTTGTGATAGGTGCAAATAAATACCATCTGGCAAAATTTCAAGAAGGTGAAGTAAATAATTTTTGAGTTATTACATGTGTTTTGTGCTTTACAAGCAATAGGGAATAAAGAGAGAAGGTTCAAATTTACCAGAAACCTGTAATCTGATATAAACAACATTTTAATGTTTAATGAATAGTTTCAGTAAAAAGTTATGTTATGCAAATTCTAGTAGATTTAATGTTGCTTAACTGCCTCCTGGATTTGACTAATAGTCTTAAAATTCTAGTATGTTGTAGACACCAGAATTTAATAATTTCTTGTGGCCCTTCAATGTTGTATTATAAATATTTCATCCACAGTCCATCTTCATAGGATTCTTTCTGAGCACATAGGTATTCACATCATGTCTTTCAAAAATTATAATTGTTTTATTTTCCAAGATAGGGTGATAAGATTTACCTTGCTTTGGTCAGGAGAAGATCTTCTTTCTGCCGAATATGATTAGGTCACTGAAAAATCTCAGATGGGAAGGAAATGATCAGCTTTAATGATCAGAAGGGGTATGGCTGCTAGAGAAGCTATTGGCATTAAATGTTCAGAGCGGGGTGCTCCCTACGTCATCCACACTCATGAACTAAATCTGCCCCTATGGACTGCAGGCAAAGGACTGCTCTACAAGCTACTTGCATTGGAGGAACAACATGGCTGTGATGACACCATATCTACAGTATGGCCGATTAGAGCGGAGCGCCACAGGTGTCTGCACTTGGGCCCCTGTTATACTTACTGTACACCGTGAATGTTCTGAAGATGGCAAGAGTTCAACTGACATTATACGTCAAGAATACTGAGCTGTTTGCATGTGGCATCACCCACAGATACAACAGCACCACTTGTGTTGAGGTAGGCACATAGACCACAAAATGGAGGCCTAAGTCAATTTGGGCATAGGCCAGGCAGTTGTAATAACATGAGCTATTAAGATCTTAAAAACAATAAGGCACCTGTGGAAGATCAGAGCCAGGTGGAACTTCTCAAATATGGTGGGGAAACACTGTGGAAAGCAGTATCTAAAGTAATACTGAGCATCTGGCAGGAGGGGAGCATGCCATTGGAGTGGAAAAAGGCTATAATGTGCCTCATACATAAAAAAAGGAGATAAATTAAACTCTCAGAGCTATCAAGGAATCTCCCTGCTGAATACTACGTATAAAGTGTTCTCCAAGATCCTAACTAGGAGGTTTATTCCCTATGTGGAAGAGAGAATTAAAGACTATCAGAGTGGCTTTAGAAGAAATAGGTAGATATTCACACTGCATATATTACTTGAAAAATGTTATGAATATCAAATAAACATACACCAGCTTTACATTGATCTTAAACAAGCCTATGATAGCATCTCAAGACTGGCATCATAGAATGTAATGAAACTTACTATGGTGACCTCAGTGAAACCAACTGCAAAGTAAAAATACTGGGCAAAATCTCCAGAGAAATGGAAGTGAAGAAGGGTCTGAGACAGAGTGAGAATATCTCCTCACTGCTATTCAACCTTTGCCTAGAAAAAGTCGTAATTCAGATAGTGTGAAATAGAGGAGGAACCATTTTTAATCAATCACTGTAACATGTAGCCTACACAGATGGTTTGGCATTATTCGCATGAAGCACTGGTGTGCTGACTAAAGCCAATGAACAACTGGAGAGAGGTACAAGAGAACTTGGCCTGGTAGTCAATGTCGAAAAAATCAAATATATGGCAATGACTAAACAATGAAATCAACCAAACCTCAAGATAACCGACAAGGAATTTGAAAGGGTGAGAGACTTCAGGTATCTTGGATTGACTAGCACAGAGACAAATGACATCGGCAGCAAGGTGAAAGCTAGAACAGCAGGCAACAGATTCTACTCAACTGCACTACCCATGCTTAGGAGCTCACTTCTATCATGAAAACCTAAAACCCTCATTTGCAAAACAATTATAAGACCAGTTGTTGTGTATGGTGTCAAGACATGGACCATGATTGCAAATGAGGAAAAGATTCTTAGCATTTGGGAGAGAAAGCTTCTGCGTAAGATATATGGCACAATGTACAGTCGAGAAGATTGGTGCATCCATCCAAATACAGGACTAGAAGAATTTTTTAAAGAACTTGACATTGTCACCACCACTGCAGTGGGCAGGACACATGATCAGAATGGAGGAAGACAATTTTGATGGCAAGACTGGAGGCAGATGACGGAAGGGACATTCCAGAAAGATATGAGTGGACTGAATTCAAGACATGAAAAAGTTGGGTGTCAGAGGATGGAGCCAGAAAGCCCTGGACCGGATAGAATGGCAAGATATTATGATGCAGGCCAAGGCCCTACAAGGGCTGTAGAACTGAGGAGTAAGTGAGTAAGTCTACCATTAGACTGTAAACAGTGTAGATTATGGGAGGTATGTCCCTTGGTCAGCACTGGAAAATATCTTGCCCTCTCAGTGTGGCATCATGCTGTACCTAGTACCTGTAGAGTATCCAGTTTTCCCACGAAAGCATCATACACACAATAAAGAAAGGAAGTATTAACACAGTATGAAACTCAACAATTTCTCGTCATCTGGCTTTCACCGCACTCTATGAACTCCTCCACTTCCTCATGCAGAAGCTTCAGGCAGATATGATGGTCTGCTGTATGGTGGTTGGCCACTTCAGTGGCAAGACACAACAATATAAGGTCGCCTGTTGGCTGTTGCTATGATCAGATCACTTTCTGTGGCAATTTGAAACCCCCCATTACACACTGTGCACTATGGAAAAGCCAGATGTCTGGCATATAACGAAAACTGTAGCATGTTAAACAGGCCAATGTTTTGGTTGTCATTAATGAGACTGAATAGTTTTCAGACAAAGAAATTTTACCCGAGAAGTGTGTTTGAATTTTTGGTAGACAGTGTTTTCCTTCTTTGTATGAGCTTTCATTACAAAGCTCCTGTAGTGGAGGTGTTGCAATTGTCTAGCGAGACATCTGAAGGGGCAAGTCGTACAGCGCACTGTTTTTTTCCAGTATTTTTCTGGTGTCATTTCCAGTCGTGTGTGCTGCCTCTGCAATGGGAAGCCAGAGTTATGTCGAGCTGGAAAATTAGGGAGAGGGCAAAGTACAGACAGAAAGCGAGCTGCAAATGTCATTGGGCTGGAGAATCAGACAAACGATTCTGTCAATGAATTTGTCTTCTAAATAGCCCTGCACATGTTCAATACTTATTGACAAGACTACTTTGTCAAACCTTCGATACAGGGCTACTATAAATGATTAAATCGTTTTCAGAATTCTATATTTTCCAAAGTATTACTGTGCAAATATGATTGACGCATGAATAGAACTGTAAACTAACTGAGTTAGGAGTGCAGTGCCTTGGCAAAATGACGACCACGCAAGAAAAGAGTTTTTGGTGTGTTGGAACATACGAGATGTTTATCACTTACAACAGTGCAGCGTGTACTCAGAATGAATTGTGGAGGAGAACAGCCATGTGAACAGAGCACTGTGCATTGGTGTCGACAGTTTATGGACACTGTGTTGTCTCTGTAAACAGAAGAGAACCGATTGACCAAGTATGCCAGATGCAAACCTGGAGAGAATGAGGAAAAGTTTTGTATGCAATCCCGAAAATTGAACGCTCCGGTCAAGCCACGAACTCGTGCAACAGTTTCTACCATAAACTTAGGGCAGCGCCTTCAATTTTGTGTTACAATGCAGGAAGCACTTGAGGACGAATATTTCGCCAAGAAGCTGATATTGAGCGGCGAATCAACCTTTCATTTGTCTGGAAAGAGTAATCGCCACAATGTGAGTGAATATGGGGCACTGAAAATCTTCTTGAAACTATGGTGCATGAAGGAGATTCGCAGAAGATTAATGTTTTCTGTGCAATGTCACAGACTTAGCTGCATGGGCTGGTTTTCTTCTTTGAGAAGACTGTATGGGGTACCTCTTTCTTTGATATCTTGCAGTTGAGATTGTCTGGAAAACTGATTGCTGATTCCGAGAATTTCACCTTCCAACAAAATGGGGCACTCCCTCACTGGAGTATCAATGTCAGATGCTACCTAAACGAACAATTTCCACATCGCTGGATTGGGTGTAGTGGTGAAGATGAAGTTGCTCAGTTCCCTTGGCCCGTAGGTTGCCTGACCTGATGCCTTGTCGCTTTTCCCTTTGGGGATAGAGTAAGGATCATGTATACGTACCTCAAATACCAAGAACACTGAAACAGATCAAAAGACCCATCAATGCTGCTGTGATGATCAGTGATGGGATGTTGCTACATAAGGTATTGAACGAACTTGGCTACTGCTAGGAAGTGTGTTGTGCGACCATAGGACACTCACAGAACATCTGTAGTGAGCAGATTGCAAACTTGATGAGATCTGTTCAAGTATTAGTCATAGTTGTATATGTCATACACTGAAAAATACAGAGTCTTGAAAACGAGTGATTCATTTATAGTAGTACTGTATATTGGAGCGACTCTAAAGCCATCATTAATTTAGTCAAAATTGTTTGACTTCAGTTTGCAACTCGACTTCATAAGGTTAAGATGTCGAACACGCAAAAGAAGTACGTGCTTCAATCATTAACTATTACTGTCAAAATAGGAAATAGGTCCGCAAATAGCGTCAAAAGGGGCGAGTTGTCGGATTTCAGTATACTGACTGCAGTCAGAAACATGGACCAAACAGATTTCGTAAATTATATTCGGATGAGTCCTGCATCATATGAGAAATTACTTATGGTGATGCTACATACAATAAAAAGCAAAATACCTTAATGAGAAACGTAAGTTCGCTCAACAAGAGATTAGGAGTAACTTTGAGATTTTTGGCGAAAGGCGTCTGTTGAAAGGAAGATTTCTTCAACTCGGTCGAAACATTGGTGTATTTTAGTAGTTTGGTGTTTTAAGTATTTTATTAGATAAGGCAGCGACACATCCAGAAAGATTTTGATGAAACTGACTTCGACCATGAAAGCCTACTGATTTAGAACAATTAATAAAATTGTTATGGAAGCCTTTGGAGCAACTATATTGGACCTGCGAGGATATATTCAGGTAATTAAAGAAAAACAGTCTTTTTTTACGTTTTATTATAATTTGGTGAGGCTGTCTGCGTTTCATCCACACCAGATATATATTGCACGACAAAAAAGTGAAGCACCAAGAAAGGGAGGAGGGAACAAAATGAAACTTCACGGGTTGAGATCATATGTTATGTTCTTTCAGGGATTACGCAATCGAGTCAAATTTACAAAGAACTTGGCAGCATGAGCTCTCTTATCAATATGACATTTCACCCCCCTCCCCAGCTGGATGCATGCAATGGGTATCAAAAAAGCGATTGGCCCTAGATATCCTGAATACTGACACTGGGATGGAGTTTACATTCAAGCTGGTACTAAACATGTTCTATCACAGACATGTCAGGGGAACATACTGGCAACGAGAGTAACTCAACATCACGCTGACAGTTCATAGAGACATGTGTCATGCGTTGGTGAGCATTGTCCTATTAAAAAGTGGCATCACGACACTGTCACATGAGAGGTAATACCAGCTGTGACCTGAAGTCGTAGCTAATGGCTTCCCACACCATGCCAGGAGCAACAATGATGTGCCCCTCAAAAACACTACAAGAACCCCAGGTCATTGCCATACCTGCAGGCGATGGTCACCTTGGAGAGTGCAGAACTACAATTCATCACTAAGCACAGTCATCAGCAGTTCATTCTTCCCAGTTATGGCACCACTCCAAACGCAACTGTTTGTATTGCGGTATTAACATCAAAGTGAGCATGGGACAGTAATTCTGTATTCCGGCTGCTGGAAGTCTCTGTCCAATGGTGTGGTATGCCACAGAATGTTGCTGACTGTCCGTTACTTGTTATAGGTTAGCAGGTGCAATTGTGAAGGGGTTCCAATATGTCTGGTGCACAATAGGGCGATCCTCCCTTATGGTGGTGATACGTGGTCGGCTGGTATCTTGATGATGAGTATGCCTACCCCTGCATTCCTGTGCAGTCCTACATCAGGCCACTGTCACACCTGAATGCCCCACAAATCTCAATATTGCGTGATTTGGCCATAGTGTCAAATGGAGACCCGCAATGAGACCTCTTTCAAACTGTCTCATATGGCACTATCTCACAATGGGTAAGCGGCACCTCTGTGTCTTTCACAGTGATCACTCAACTTCTAATGCTGTTCACACTCTTTATATACCCTATCAAGTCTGGTTACACCACTAGACATGAACAGCAGTAATGCACTCTGGTGGCAATTCTAACTGTTGCAGAGAATTGCAATCGTAATCGTTTACATACCCAACACTGGAATATACATATGCAAAGATACATTGGCATCCAACCATATCTTCGGGGTGTTTCACTTTTCTTGTCAGGTAATGTAATGTCCATGAACCATGGACCTTGCCGTTGGTGTGGAGGCTTGCATGCCTCAGCGATAAAGATAGCTGTACCATAGGTGCAACCACAACCGAGCGGTATTTGTTAAGAGGCCAGACAAACATGTGGTTCCTGAAGAGTGGCACCTGCCTTTTCAGTAGTTGCAGGGGTACAGTCTGGATGATTGACTGATCTGGCCTTGTGACAGTAACCAAAACGGCCTTGCTGTGCTAGTACTGCGAAGGGCTGAAAGCAAGGGGAAACTACAGCCGTAATTTTTCCCGAGGGCATGCAGTTTTACAGTATGGGTAAATGATGATTGCGTCCTCTTGGGTAAAATATTCCGGAGGTACAATAGTCCCCCATTCGGATCTCTGGGCGGGGACAACACAGGAGGACGTCGTTATTAAGAGAAAAAAAAATGGCATTCTACAGATCGAAGCATGGATTGTCAGATCCCTTAATCAGACAGGTAGGTTAGAAAATTTAAAAAGGAAATGGATAGGTTAAAGCTAGATATCGTGGGAATTAGTGAAGTTCGGTGGCAGGTGGAACAACACTTATGGTCAGGTGAATACAGAGTTATAAATACAAAATCAAATAGGGGAAATGCAGGAGTAAGTTTAATAATAAATAAAAAAAAATAGGAGTGTGGGTAAGCTACTACAAACAGCATAGTGAACGCATTATTTTAGCCAGGGTAGACACGAAGCCCACACCTACTAAGCAGTACGAGTTTATATGCCAACTAGCTCTGCTGATGATGAAGAGATTGAAGAAATGTATGATGCGATTAAAGTAATTATTCAGATGGTTAAGGGAAATGAAAATTTAATAGTCATGGGGGACTGGAACTCGATAGTAGGGAAAGGAAGAGAAGGAAAAGTAATAGGTGAATATGGACTGGGGGTAAGGAACGAAAGGGGAAGCCACCTGGTATAATTTTGTGCAGAGCATACTTGTAACTTAATCATAGCTAACACTGGGTTTAAGAATCATGAAAGAACGTTGTATACATGGAAGAGGCGTGGAGAAACTGGAAGATTTCAGATGGATTATATAACGGTAAGACAGAGATTTAGGAACCAGATTTTAAATTGTAAGACATTTCCAGGGGCAGATGTGGGCTCTGATCACAATTTATTGGTTAGGAAATGTAGATTACAACTGGAGAAACTGCAAAAAGGTAGTAATTTAGAGAGATGGGACCTGGATAAACTGAAAGACCCGGAGGTTCTAGACAGTTTCAGAGAGAACATTAGGGAACGGTTGACAAATACAGGGGAAAGAAATACAGCAGAAGAAGAAGGGGTAGCTTTGAGAGATGAGTTAGTGAAGGCTGCAGAGGACCAAGTAAGTAGAAAGAAGAGGGCTAGTAGAAATCCTTTGCTAACAGAAGAGATATTGAATTTAATAGATGAAAGGAGAAAATACAAAAATTCAGTAAATGAAGCAGGCGAAAAGGAATACAAATGTCTTAAAAATGAGATTGGCAGGAAGTGCAAAATGGCTAAGCAATAATGGCTAGAGGACAAATGAGGTACAGGCATATATCACTAGGGGTAAGATAGATACTGTCTACAGGAAAATTAAATATACGTTTGGTGAAAAGAGAACCAGCTGGATGAATATCAAGAGCTCAGATGGAAAACCAGTCCTAAGCAAAGTTGGAAAAGCAGTAAGATGGAAGGAGTATATAGAGGTCTATACAAGTGCCATGTACTTGAGGGCAATATTATGGAAACAAAAGAGGACATAGATGAAGATGAAATGGGAGATATGATTGTGCATGAAGATTTTGACAGAGCACTGAAAGACCTAAGACAAAAAAAGACCTGTGGAATAGACAACATTCCATTAGAGCTACTGAAGCCTTGGGAGAGCCAGCCAAGACAAAACCTACCATCTGGTTTGCTCACCATCTTGCTCGATGTATGACACAGGCGAAATACCCTCATACTTCAAGAAGAATATAATAATTCCAGTCTCAAAGAAAGCAGGTGTTGACAGATGTGAAAATTACCGAACTATCAGTTTAATAAGTCACAGCTGCAAAATACTAACGAGAATTCTTTAAAAACGAATGGAAAAACTGGTAGAAGCTGACCTCGAGGAAGATCAGCTTCGATTCCGTAGAAATGTTGGAAAACGGGAGGCAATACTGATCCTACGACTTATCTTAGAAGCTAGATTAAGGAAAGGCAAACCTACATTTTTAGGATTTGTAGAGAGAGCGTTTGACAATGTTGACTGGAATACTACTCTCTCTCAAATTCTGAAGGTGGCAGGGGTTCGTTGTGAAAACGCTTCACTTTCTGGACTGGAATCTTTCGCCGACAGAGTCATCGCCTACAAGACTTAGCATTGTGAAATTGACCCGAAGACACAAAGCAGACCTAGTTATGTTCATAGTAATACGCCATTTACATTGTATACACGCTCATGTAGAAAAGTTAGTAATGACGAAAAAATACATGTATGGATGAAAGGACTTGGTGTACTTGTTGAAAATGGCGGGGTACAGTTTATACAGAAACCAAATGGCAGTTACAAGAGTAGAGAGGCATGATAGGGAAGCAGTGGTTGAGATGGGTGTATGACAGGGTTGTAGCCTATCCCCGATGTTATTCAATCTGTATATTGAGCAAGCAGTAAAGGAAACAAAAGAAAAATTTGGTGTTGGAATTAAAATCGATGGAGAAGAAATTAAACCTTTGAGGTTTGCGGATGACATTGTAATTCTGCCAGAGACAGCAAAGGACTTGGAAGAGCAGTTTAACGGAATGGACAATGTCTTGAAAGGAGGATATAAGAGGAACATCAACAAAAGCAAAACAAGGATAATCGAATGTAATCGAATGAAGTAAGGTGATGCTGAGGGGATTACAGTAGGAAATGAGACACTTCAAGTAGTAGATGAGTTTTGCTATTTGGGGAGCAAAATAACTGATGATGGTCGAAATAGAGAATGTAGACTGGCTACGGGAAGGAAAGCGTTTCTGTAGAAGCGAAATTTGTCAACATCAAGTATAGATTTAAGAGTCAGGAAGTCTTTTCTGAAAGTATTCGTATGGGGTGTAGCCCTGTGTGGAAGTGAAACATGGACGATAAATAGTTCAGAAAGAAGCTTTCGAAATGTCGTGCAACAGAAGAATGCTGAAGATTAGATGGGTAGATCACGTAAGTAATGAGGAGGCACTGAATAGAATTGGGGAGAAGAGAAAATTGTGGCACAATCTGACTAAAAGAAAGGACTGGTTGGCAGGACACGTTCTGAGGCATGAAGGGATCACCAATTTAGTACTGGAGGGCCGCGTGGAAGGTAAAAATAGTAGAGGGAGACTAAGAGATGAATACACTAAGCAGATTCAGAAGGGTGTAGGTTACAGTAGTTGCGCAGAGATGAAAAAGCTTGCACAGGATAGAGCAGCATAGAGAGCTGCATTAAATCAGTCTCAGGACTGAAGACCACAACAACAACACTGTAAACGCACCACGTCCGCAGCTTGCTAGCTCCACTGCGTCTGCTAGCGCAGCTTGCTCCTTGCTGACTCTCTAAGGTGTCTCTTACCGAGACCTTGATGCCAGCCCTGCCGGTCTTCACGAGCTCTCGGCGCAGCCCTTCAGTGAGGGCCGTCACGGCGTGCTTGCTGGCGGCGTAGGCGGCCGCTCCAGGCAGGGACGGGACCCAGTGCCCACCCACGCTGCAACAGACAGGAGCTATTACAGCACCAACTTCAATGTCAACCCGACAGAGTGTAGTTACATCACTGTTGTGCAATGTAAAATGCGATCTCGCCCTTTGAAAGTCCGGAGTTCACAAGAGAACCACCAAGTGTGGCATTAGATACAGTAATGCCTAAAAGTTAAACATACAATGATGGGAAAAAAAGGCTTAACACCAAGGAGTTGTGCGACATAAACGAAAGTTGGTAGGCGTTTTTCTACATTGCAAAGATGATGTCTTTTCAAATTTCGCGCCTGTCGCAATAGAGTGTCGATAATAGAGGCACTATAAGTATATAAATCAGGTTTGCCGTAAATACACGTTTTAACGATCGTCAGCCTCAATTACCTTCGGACGTGGTGAGTTGATGTTAGTCAAGAATGCGTGTAAGACGACAAAGACGCAATTACCAACACCTTACCTAGTTTGAACGAGATAGTGTAATAGGGCTATGAGAAACTGAATGTTCCTTCTGTGATATTGCAGAAAGGTTTGGCAGGAACATAGTCCCTGTACACGGTTACTGGTAGCGGTGGTAACGAGAATGTACGGTGGCAGTAAGACCGGTATCGGGATGGCAACATGGTCTACATAACGCTATTGTAACCCAACATGCTCTACATAGTGTCGACATGTTGCCTTGGCCTGCTCGATCACCAGCAAATATGGGGCATCACCGGAGGTCAACTCCAGCGTTTGCGTGCTTGCATTAAACATTCTGGCGGTTACACTGGTTATTAATGTTCCAGCATTTTATATTTGCAATGGCTTGTCTCGCGCTTACATTAACTTGTCATCTTGCATTGTTAATCACTAAAGTATGTTACCTAGGCAAATGTAATGCCGATATTTCATTATTCTACTTTAATTATATTCTAGTGCTGCGATTTTTTCGCTCAGTCTATTAAATGAACACGAGAGAGAAAGAGAAAGCGAGAGAGATAGAGAGATAGAAAGGGCCAAGATTGGAGAACAGAATAAAGCTTAAACATGAAACGTTCAACAAACATGGGAAGCTACAAAACTGATTTGACACGGAAGAGATACCAAAATTGCAAAAATCTTTTCCACAACAGTAAGATCGTAAGTATGGGATTAGGTTTAAGTAGTTCTAAGTCCAGAGGATTGATGACATCAGATGTTAAGTCCCGTAGTGCTTAGAGCCATTTGAACCATTACGTACTGTTAATCATTGTTGTGTTATATAGAATATTATTATTCACAGACCATGTAAATTAATGTCTGTATATATTGCCTAGATTGTAAGCACTATGACGTGTCCTGAGTTACAAGCACATGGCTGTATGAAAGGTAATTTTAGCGGACCAATAAAAATCACAATTACTCAAATGGAACGAGAAGAAATCCTAATACTCCCCCTGACATAGTCTTCACAGTGGGCTACAGAGTATAGACGTGGGTCTAAATAACATTGTACAACAATTATGAACAGTAAAGAAACGGCATAACAATATTAACTGGCCGCCAGCAACGATGTAAAAACATTGCCGCTTAGACTGTCACCTGTTGATGTGCACGATGTGTCCCGGCTGGGTGCTGCGCCGTTGCAGTCCGCGCAGGAACTCCCTGGTGCACACGCTAAGCGCCAGCACATTCACTTCCAGCATCTGGCGCCACTCGTCAGTCGCGCCGTCTGTACAGCGAACAACGACAGCACGTTAAGGCGAAGCAGCTACCGGATATATCGTCCAGCACCAAAATAAAATCCGATTTTTACTAATTTCATTTATCATGTGGCACACAAACGAAAATGGGCCTCTCCGATGTGACATCAAATAAGTAGATTTTGCGAAGTATGGCGGTAAAATAAAGGTACTGTTGCAGTAAAATATTTTATTTCAAAAACATACCAATTTAGTTATTGTCACACTCAATGTACTTATCTTCTCTATACCTACAACGCTCCAAGCGAATTTTCCATTGATGGAAATATTGCTCTGTGAGCTTCTTCATGAAGCGCGCGGCTTTTTCTTTCACTGTTTCGATGGACTGAGATCTTGTTCCATTTAATGCGAATTTAGCCTTGTGGAACAGATAAAAGTCGCATGACGCTGGGTGGGTGCTCTAACACTGGGATGCTGTGCTTTGCTAGAATTCTCTTAACAGGCAATGCGGTCTGAGCCGATGCGTTGTCTTGATGCAAAATCCACGACCCGTTTTTTCACAATTCGCGTCGCTTTTCTCGTATATTCTCACGGATTTGAGCAAGAGTCTGAAAGTAGTAATGTTGATTAACAGTTTGACCTTGAGGAACCCAGTGAAGACACACTATATCGAAGAAAACAATCATCATCGTTTTGAATCTTGATTTGCTCATTCGAGCTTTTCTCGCTCTCGGTGTAGATGGGTTCATCCATTGCATGCATTGGCGCTTAGTTTCTGGATCGTACATTAAGTGAAAAACCAAGATTCGTTACACATCATCACTCTGGCCAAGAAATTAGTATAATTTTCAGTGGTGTTCAAAGCGTCTGTACAAACATTTTCACGAGCTTCTTTTTGTGCGATCGTAATAATTTTCGACACCAGTTTCGCACACACTTTTCGCATGTTAAATTGGTTATGTAAAATTTGCCTTTCGCATTCTGTGTCAATTTCTACAGTTTCAGCAATCGACCGAGTTCTCAACCAACGGTCAGGCGAACCAGATTACGTAGTTTTTCTATATTTTCATCCGTTTTGTACGCTGAAGGTCGTTCCGGATGTGAGTCATCTTCAACGTCATTTCGGCCATCTCAGCCATATTGAAAACGCTTGAACTACTCGTGCACGTGATAAACAGCCTCCACTATATACTTCTTTTCATAAAAATAGCTATCAGTAGCTATTTTTCCTACTTGTATGTGAAACTTCAGACTTCAAGAAGAATATAATAATTCCAATCCCAAAGAAAGCAGGTGTTGACAGATGTGAAAATTACCGAACTATCTGTTTAATAAGCCACAGCTTCAAAATACTAACACGGATTCTTTACAGACGAATGGAAAAACTAGTAGAAGCCGACCTCGGGGAAGATCAGTTTGGATTCCGTAGAAACAGTGGAACACGTGAGGCAATACTGACCTTACGACTTATCTAAGAAGAAAGATTAAGGAAAGGCAAATCTACGTTTCTAGCATTTGTAGACTTAGAGAAAGCTTTTGACAATGTTGACTGGAATACTCTCTTTCAAATTCTAAAGGTGGCAGGGGTAAAATACAGGGAGCGAAAGGCTATTTACAATTTGTACAGAAACCAGATGGCAGTTATAAGAGTCGAGGGACATGAAAGGAAAGCAGTGGGTGGGAAGGGAGTGACACAGGGTTGTAGGCTCTCCCCGATGTTATTCAATCTGTATATTGAGCAAGCAGTAAAGGAAACAAAAGAAAAATTCGGAGTAGGTATTAAAATCCATGGAGAAGAAATAAAAACTTTGAGGTTCGCCGATGACATTACAACTCTGTCAGAGACAGCAAAGGACTTGGAAGAGCAGTTGAATGGAATGGACAGTGTCTTGAAAGGAGGATATAAGATGAACATCAACAAAAGCAAAACTAGGATTATGGAATGTAGTCGAATTAAGTCGGGTGATGCTGAGGGAATTAGATTAGAAAATGAGACACTTAAAGTAGTAAAGGAGTTTTGCTATTTGGGGGGCAAAATAACTGATGATGGTCGAAGTAGAGAGGATATAAAATGTAGACTGGCAATGGCAAGGAAAGCGTTTCTGAAGAAGAGAAATTTGTTAACATCGAGTACAGATTTAAGTGTTAGGAAGTCATTTCTGAAAGTATTTGTATGGAGTGTAGCCATGTATGGAAGTGAAACATGGACGATAAATAGTTTGGACAAGAAGAGAATAGAAGCTTTCGAAATGTGGTGCTACAGAAGAATGCTGAAGATTAGATGGGTAGATCACGTAACTAATGAGGAAGTGGTGGTGGTGGTGGTTTTGGGGAAGGAGACCAGACAGCGTGGTCATCGGTCTCATCGGATTAGGGAAGGATGGGGAAGGAAGTGCCCATTCAGAGGAACCATCCCGGCATTTGCCTGGAGTGATTTAGGGAAATCACGGAAAACCTAAATGAGGAAGTATTGAATAGGATTGGGGAGAAGAGAAGTTTGTGGCACAACTTGACAAGAAGAAGGGACCGGTTGGTATGGCATGTTCTGAGGCATCAAGGGATCACCAATTTAGCGTTGCAGGGCAGTGTGGAGGGTAAAAATCATGGAGGGAGACCAAGAGATGAATACACTAAGCAGATTCAGAAGGATGTAGGTTACAGTAGGTACTGGGAGATGAAGAAGCTTGCATAGGATAGAGTAGCATGGAGAGCTGCATCAAACCAGTCTCAAGACTAAAGACCACAACAACAACAACATGTGAAACTTCACTACAAATGGAAATGAAATGAGCGTATGGCATCGTTGGCCGGGAGGCCTCATTCGGGGAAGTTTGGCAGCCAAGTCCTATTCCATTCGACGCCACATTGGGCGAATTGCGCGCCGGTGATGAGGACGAAGTGATGATGAAGACGACACAACACCCAGTCCACGAGCGGAGAAAATTTCCAACCCGACCGGGAATCGAACCCGGGCCCGCTTGTACGTTACCACCAAGCTTAGCAGGCGGAATTCACGACAATTCGTTGCTCTATTATTACACATCATTTTTCCGACAAAACGAAGTAACAGCTGTTAGCAAACGGAGGGCACAGCCACACTGGTTTACCTACTGACACCTGAGATGCTGCATTCGACTGAGAATTCTTTGCGCTTCACAGCTATTGGTCGTTCATATTTGGCTCAAGCGTACTTAATCTGTGACAGCACCAGTCCCCTTATTTTATAGCCATACCACTTACTACAGTCAGCTGAATGGCATCATTATTTATGTGGCAATGCTCTTAGGTGATTTTAGATGCAAGGCTTATACAAAAAGCCGGCCGAAGTGGCCGTGCGGTTAAAGGGGCTGCAGTCTGGAACCGCAAGACCGCTACGGTCGCAGGGTCGAATCCTGCCTCGGGCATCGATGTTTGTGATGTCCTTAGGTTAGTTAGGTTTAACTAGTTCTAAGTTCTAGGGGACTAACGACCTCAGCAGTTGAGTCCCATAGTGCTCAGAGCCATTTTTTAGCTTATACAAAAATACGGTCTCGTTTTCAAAACATACCATTTGATGGACTAAAATAATTAATTCCCAAATTTTCTCTGTTGTAATAAATAGTAAAATGATTTTCAATAATTACCATGAAAAATAAAAATAACAATATTCAATCATACAGTGGAATATAGCAAACCAACCACATCCGTGTATTCTGTTGGTGATGAGCTGCTGCACACTGCTACACTGATTTGCTGACATTTTCATAGTGATGCCTAACAGTTGGCAGCTCTTGCGCATGGTAAAAAGCTTGAACATTCACAAATATGTACCACAGGTTTCCATTACGAAGAAATACTTCTTTTGCAGCTATGACACAGTAAAAGTTAGTGTACACAACTGTAGCCAGAGGGTCTAAAAGGCATAAGATGACTCGACATGGAGATGTGAATTTCAGTTAATGGCCGGAACTAGTTACTGCTTGGTATTTGTCTCTTGTACAGTAGATAATCTGACCTGTGAGTACTATTGAAGTAGTTCACAGTGCCGACGACTGATTAGTTAGACCAAGTGACCAGGTGGGTTGAGAGATGACAGACAAGTACTCGTGTCTGATAGAGATCGTTTCTACTAATTTTTGAAAGCATCTGACATTCTTATAAAGGCTTTTGGTCTGACACCTCACTAAGTTCGTTCGTCCTCTGTTAGAATATTGCGGTGTGGGATCCTTACCAGGTGGGATTGACGGAGGACATCGAAAGGGTGCAAAAAAAGGGCAGCTCGTTTTGTATTATCACGTAATAGGGGAGAGAGTGTGGCAGATATGATACACGAGTTGGGATGGAGGCAAAAACTCGTCGCGGCGAGATCTATTTACGAAATTTCAGTCACCAACTTTCTCTTCCGAATGCGGTGTGGGATCCATACCAGGTGGGATTGACGGAGGACATCCAAAGGGTGCAAAAAAGGGCAGCTCGTTTTGTATTACCACGTAATAGGGGAGAGAGTGTGGCAGATATGATACACGAGTTGGGATGGAAGCAAAAACTCGTCGCGGCGAGATCTATTTACGAAATTTCAGTCACCAACTTTCTCTTCCGAATGCGAAAATATTTTGTTGAGCCCAACCTACATAGGTAGGAATGATCCTCAAAATAAAATAAGAGAAATCAGAGCTCGAATAGAAAGGTTTAGGTGTTCGTTTTTCCCGCGCGCTGTTCGGGAGTGGAATGATAGAGAGATAGTATGATTGTGGTTCGATGAACCCTCTGCCAAGCACTTAAATGTGAATTGCAGAGTAATTATGTAGATGTAGAAGTATATGTGTCTGTTAGAGTAACAAATTGATTAAAGAAAGAGTAATGACTTGCTACTCAAGCAAACCACTTCTGTTAACCCTAGGAGAGTTACACATCTTCTGTATCCTAACCTCTTCTACCAAGCAGGTTTTCTTCCTCCCATCTCCGCTACAAAGGCTGATTTCAAAGCAAACTGAACCCACAATGTCGTCAACGTCCTCATTGCGTCACACAGCAGTACTGGACCTGTGCAGGGAGCTACACAAATGATGCACGGCGAACGCAATGACAGTCCCATTAACGCGTTTACTGTGCGATATGTAGAGGCTGCAGATCAGCGCATAGGTGGTTCTGTGATTTTTGAGTACGTTTTGCGTACCATGGCTTGGATCTTCTTATTCAGGATACCGTGAACGTGGCCCAGGATGTATCTTCCAACATTCGCGGTGACCAAGTGTTGCCATTTCTCCGACATCTTCATGATGAGTGTTCTTTCGATACTGCCCTCTTCCAAGATGACAACACCCGGGTTCACAGGGCTCCTCTCATTCGTTCCTGATTTGACGGACACTCAGGCACTCTAGCACAACTGGACTGACCCACTAAATCATCCGATCTTAACCCCACAGAAAATATCTAGAATATTTGGAACAACAGGCGAAACACAGCATACAAAATGTACGAAATCTGGTATCTCTGAGGAAGTTGATCATCAATAAGCGGCTTTATATGGATATAGCATACCTGAACCAACCTTGTGGACTTCC
The DNA here is from genome assembly GCF_023864345.2 of Schistocerca serialis cubense. NCBI lineage: Eukaryota > Metazoa > Arthropoda > Insecta > Orthoptera > Acrididae > Schistocerca > Schistocerca serialis. The sequence goes on from NC_064646.1 coordinate 406,325,829, forward strand.
TTCCTCGCCGAACTGAGGGCGTTATACAAGCTACAGACGGCGTTACACAATATTCGCGTAGAGCCTCCAGGGAATGACTGAATATTATGTTCGGTATGCTGTCGTAGATAACAATTTCAGCAACTTGTGGAACGTACTGACTCTTAAAATTCTGCATGCAGACAGTCAAGTATGCGTCAAATGTAAATTTGTTGGATAGAAGTTTCTCCGCAGAATCTACGTAAACAGAAACATATGGAACACACTTCCAAGAAGAAGAGGAAGGCTGATAAGACATGTGTTAAGACATCAGCGAATAACTTTCATGGTGCTAGAGAGAGCTGTGGAGACTGAAACTTGTGGGGGGAGTTACAGATTGGTAAACATCCAACAAATAATTGTGGATTTAGGGTGCAAGTTCTGCTGTGAGAAGAATAAGTTAGCGCAGGAGAGAAATTCGTGGCGGGCCACATCGAATCGATCGGAAGAGTGATGAGTTAACAAGAAAAGAAAAAAAAATCTGTCGTACGTTAACACTGTTTTTGAGATCGTTAGACTAGTCTCTTTATGGAGATATCCTCGAAAAAACTTCGATAGAAAACGTCGATGCTACTCACCTGGTGCACTTTGTCGCGTGATGATGTCGATCACGCAGACTGAGCAGATATCGTCGCACGATCTCCCACACACACTAAATGTACTAAATGAAAGATTGTGTTGGTCAGGGCAACTGACGAACGCTAATAAGCGTGCGTGAATCTGAGGTGGACGTCGCGGTGGCCACAGTGACCATGCTGTTTGGAGCCTACCAGTTACTCTCTCTTCGGGTTCTGCTGGAGTTTCATGCACCAGTAACTTCAGGTAACCCATAAGAAAAAAAAAATCTAACTGAGGGATTAAGAGTCGAGGATAGCGCTGGCCATGAGAGAGGACTGTTCCTTCCAATCTAATAATAAGAAGCAAGTTGATGGGTGCTTAACAACGAGTCTCTTTCCATATGAGCCAACACCATCTCAAATTATGCTGTGAGGACAATTCCTTACTAACAGCCTAGAGCAGTTCTACGTGGATCAAACGACTCAATTTCTCATTTCAACCCACGGCGATAAACATCTTCCAGTGACGATGGTGCCTGTTGTGAACTGGGCTCGGTACACTGCTTCCAGGCACTACGCCTTGGTATACTACACACTAGAAGCATTTCTGCAGAGTCCTCTAGTGAATAATACTTCATGTTCGACAATCAGTCATGAAATGTAGACAGTGGTAGATTCACTATGGAGACATTATTTGTCTGCTGCCTGGTGCGCTTCCATAGCGGCCACTCACTTGGCCTGCTCCCTCTGGGAGCAGCCAGGTGTGGGTCCAACACGGACAGGCGGGAAAGAGGTGCAGGTCATAATCACCTCCCCCACCAAAAAAAAAAAAAAAAAAAAAAATCACTTGACAAAAAAGTGAATCAACCAGAAGGGGTGGAGGAAACGAAGTTAAGCTTCACTTGTATGTGATGGTATTTTAATGATTACAAAATCGAGTCAAATTTACCAAGAGCTTCGCAGTATGAGCCCACTTATCACTATGACATACCACACTCCCTCTGGCTTGCTTGCATGGACAGATTCGGTCTTCTGAGGGAGTTGGCGGTCAACTGTTTATCTTGTCCTTGTTATCGAGCGAGGTGGCGCAGTGATTAGCACACTGGACTCGCATTCGGGAGGACGACGGTTCATACCCGTCTCCGGCCGTCCTGATTTAGGTTTTCCGTGATTTTCCTAAATCGTTTCAGGCAAATGCCGGGATGCTTTCTTTGAAAGGACACGGCCGATTTCCTTCCCCATCTTTCCCTAAACCGAGCTTGAGCTCCGTCCCTAATGACAACGACTGCACGTTAAACACTAATCTCCTCCCCTTCTGGTCCTTGATGTCCTGGATACCGGAAGTGGGATGGAGTGACATCCAAGCTCGTTCAATACACGTTCGGTTTGGGGAAAGAAGTGGGTCTAGAAAGAACTGGATCTCTTGTTAGTCACGAGAGTACAACATCACACAGATAGTTCGCAGAGAGACGAATCAAGTGGCATTGTCCTGTTTAAAAGTGGTACCACGATACTGTTGTATGAGAGGTAACACATAAGAACACAGCATGTTGTGATGTACCATTATACCGTCAGAGTTGCCTCAACCTCAGAGTTCCCTCAACCACTACCATCCGTGACCTGACGTCATGCCTGATGGCTCCTCAAGCCATGACATCAGGAATAACGCTGCAGTGCCCCTCCAAAACACTGGAAGAAAGGGACCTCTTCCCAGGTCGCCACCATAACTCCCAATGACGGTCATCCAGAGTAGTGCAAATTGAGATTCATTGCTGAACACAGTGAAAGGGTCCTGTAGTCCCCTTTCATTATCATTTTATTTGCTTCCCAATGATACAGAACTCTCTGGCATGCGTGAGTGAATGAATGTGGGTGTGTTTCATTTTGCTATACAGTGGTTTAGTCTGCTGCAGAGAATCAACGGTAGTCGTACAGAATGGCCAACCCTTGTTGTTTTCAGGTAGGCAAAGGGGTTTGCTCCCCTTGTGTGAAAGTTACCGGTGTTACGTTGGTGGCGGAAGCCTCATCTCTTGGTTTTCCTGGCCACGGAGTCACGTGGGAGGCGTTGAAGTGTGTGAGATGGTCAGTCTGCTTCCAGCTCGCCGAGGGTCTGCAGCCGAAGTGTCTTCGAAGAAGGGTGAGTTGACAAACGCGTGGCGCGTTGTCTCATAGCAAGAGGGGAGCTTTTAGCTTTTGGTCTCGCATTTCATCTTATAATGATTGATTTGCTGGGTCGCAGCAAGGAATGCAAGGCTTTTGCAGATTTTCAGTTTGATTCCTAATGCAGACTTGACTTTCATCCGTAAGAAGAACATGGCACAAAGGTGTTGTATATGTTGAAGCGCCCTCGGTTTAGTGTGAATGTTTGTGTGCCTGCAACTGCGTGTGTATGCATTCTAATATTTTCCGATTCTTGGTAATTTTTGCTTCGTTGTGAATTTTCTTTGTCCCACATGGGTGGAAACCACCCACATGGGTTAATATTAGAGTTTGTTGGCCCTCTGTCATTATCCTTTGTCTCTTCAAATGTACCCTCTGTAAAATGTTAACTGTCCGCAACTGCGTGGTTTGATGTTACTAAAATTGTATCTCCGCGAACCATGTTGACACACGAGTCTGTTGTGAAATGTATAGCGTTTCACTAGCAATTGTACTTAGTTACCAGGCAACAGCAGTCTATATATGCATTACATCAGTGTTTTAAGGAATGAATAATTTTGCCTCCAATCTTATCCAGTGTACCCATGTTACGACTCCGTTACCTACGCCATTTACCTTGCAGTTTTCCTTGTTAGCCCACCCATAGCGTTTCCATGCGCACAGGTCCAAAAATTAGTGTCCCTTTTTTATTTAAAACAAATGTTTTGGAATATATCTTGTTTTCAGGAATGTTGCTGCAAGCTGCACTTATGCACAGTGTTCACGTACTCTTTACTTTATTCAGTATTTGATTCACGTGAACAATGCCTGGATCATATTAATAATTACATCTCATTCTTTATCAGTGACTTTACAATGAATGTTCTTTTGTGAGTTTTTCTTATGAATGATGATGAGGTCCCATACTCCGAGGAGCGTGGGGAACGATGCGGGAGACCCGCACCGCCGTACTAGGCAAGGTCCTAGCGGAGGTGTTTTGCTCCATTGCCTTCCTCCGACCGTAATGAGGATGAATGATGATGACGAAGACGACACAACAACACCCAGTCATCTCGAGGCAGGGAAAATCCCTGACTCCGCCGGGAATCGAACCCAGGGCCCCGTGTGCGGGAAGCGAGAACGCTACGTTTTTTTTTTTAATTGATCTCATTTTGTTCGTTTTTGTTCGTTGTATCTGCTCGGGGCGGATGTCGCAAGACACCCGTTTCAGTTCGTCGTTGATCCATTAACTCAGTTTTTTTTTTTTTATTACAGACGGGAACTAACCCTCTGACCGAACACGCTGAGTTACCGTGCCAGCGTGCTAGACCACGAGCTGCGGACTTCTCTTATGAATAAATTAAGTAATTTTCCAGACTCAGCGCAACCTATTATTTGTCGTGTGGCTAGAGTTGGTGGCGACCCAATCTTTTACGTTGATTTGAATGTCAGATAGCATTTTCTTATTTAAAGTGCTCGTGGCTCTGTTAGCCATCAGAATACATTCAAAGTACGCTTCACGCTTCCTACACATATCGACCTTTTATTCACGCTACTGCTACTTACAACAGTGCAACACCATTTATCAACAATCCATGCTTCCCCGTCACGGCGTACTTCCACATGCAGCCGTTGTGTTGTGGTGTTAACGACAGCCTAAACATGAAGTGGAAATTCCCTAGTCTACTGCTAGTCTCCGACCAATGGTCAGGGACGAAACGGAATGTTGCAGTGAGTTCATGACTTGCTGTTAGCTGGCAGCCACAGATGTGGTTATGACGTGCTTGGTGCACAATATGGCGATTCTCCTTTGTTGTCAGACGTGGTCGCCCAGTACGTTGACGATGAATATGCCTGGCCTCACATTCGTATGCATTGATCACTCAATATCTAATGTTGTTCACACCTCTTACATTACCTAGTAGCCGGTAACATCAGTAAAAATGAGTGCTGAAGGACTTGGAAGTTCCTCTTATCATTCTGTTTATTGGTTTTCCCCCCCTTACCTTCTTCTCAGGCTTGACAATAAAGAAATTTGCAGTCCTTTTTATGGTCTCTTCTCCACTTATAGAATCATAATTTGGTCTTTTCACTTTTCACTTTCTCTATTGTACAACACCAAATACTACTCATCGTAGATAAAATCATAGTCAGTCCCAATTAAAATCGTGCTACTGAAGGAGGCTTCGGGAAGTTATTTCCCTAAAAAAATGGTCTTGCACTTTTCTCTGTATACGATACATGACAAGAGTGTGGCCAACTAAAAGATACACGTAAACAGTATATTCGAAACGCCATTACCTGACAGGAGACTCTCGTAGAAGAGGCCAGCATTATTGATGAGCACATCAATTCCACCAAAGTTGTCGCTGGCCCATTGGAAAGCACGCAGGATGTCTTCTTCCTTCGTGAGATCGCACTCCAAGACGTGAAGTTCACCACCTTGTTCTCGAGCAAGTTTCTCCACTTCCTGGAAAATTAACTTTTAAGAGAAGATTTACAAAGGAAATCCAATATAATTCAGTGAAGCTGCTGACAAACGGGTGGCATTTACCTCACATTTGGCTACAAATTGTTTGTTTTTCCGTTCAGTTTTCAGACTTTAGTTCGCCACGAACTCCTGTGTCAACCTCTTCATCTCGATTATTTATTGGATGTATTCCAACCTCCGTCCTCTCCCACAGTTTTAGTCCTTTGATCCCTCTAGTGCAAAAAAGTTATTCCCTGATCTCTAAACATAATGTCTTAATACACGACCTACATTCGTTTGTTCATTGACTCTCAGGAGACCCTCCTACAAATAGTACGAACCAATAATTCAGTTTCTGATCTCCTATAACCAATCGTATTTCATGAAGTCACCAATAGCTGCAATCACATTTGTGCCACATGCCGTCTGGTTAAAGAGGCATTACAAGTGTTCTTTGAGCGTAGTGTCCCGTCACCCTGGTCTTAAATCTCAGTTCTATGGCTTTGAGAGCCTGCTTCCACAGTGTGTGACTGGCAATATGCCTGATGCACAGGCACAACAAGTGAAATTGTTTTGACGGAAACTACTTGTTTTTATGGGGGATGTAATGCTGAGGTGGAACTGAGACATGAGAAAAGAGATTCTTATTAAAAGAGGTATTATAGCATGTTTCGTAATGTGAGGATCCATGTGGTGTGGCGATACGGCAGGGTTCCGAGATTTCTGAAGTAATGTTGCTACGATGCTCGCTACCTCGCCATACTGTTTACACTGATGACTGAGGAGGCAAAACATTATGACCGCCCGCTTATTAGCATACTGCTTCACATTTGGGATGCAATGCAGCAGCGATTCTGCGTGGCATGGACTCGACAAGTCCTTGGTAGGTTTCCGGAGGTATCAGACGTCTACGCAGATGGCACGCAATTCTCGTAAATTATGGGACGCTGCTTTGTGGACGTTGAGATGGCGCCATCGAACACTATTGTAGGACCTATGGACGCACAGGCGAATGTCTCCATAATACTGGCCCCAGCAGCCTGCATTTTTTGAGCATCCCTTCGCCTGGACGATGGCGTATCTGAACATCTACCTGGTATAACAAATGGCTCTGAGCACTATGGGACTTAACTTCTGAGGTCATAAGTCCCCTAGAACTTAGAACTACTCAAAACTAACTAACTTAAGGACATCACACACGTACATGCCCGATGCAGGATTTGAACCTGCGACCGTAGCGGTCGCGCGGTTCCAGACTGTAGCGCCTAGAACCGCTCGGCTGGGTATAACGAGAAATGTGATTCATCCGATCAGGCGACACGTTTCTATCATTCCACGGCCCAATATCGACGATCCCGTCCCAACCGCAATCGTAATTGACGATCTAGTTGGGTCAACATGGGAACACGTATGAGTCGTCTGCTGTGGAATCACATGTTCAACAATGTGCTCTGAACGGTGTGCTGGGAAACACCTGTGCCTGCACCAGCATTACACTTTGTCAGATTTGCCACATATTGTCAGCTTACAGTGCAGACAAGCCCCCAACCTTCAAGTTCTGTGATTAGGAGTGGACGTCCAACACCTTGCCGCCTACTCGAGGATTCACCGTCCTTTCGCCACTTTCCGCAGATGCTCACGACAGTAGCACATGAACAGCCGATCAGCTTCGTCATGTTCGAGATGCTCGTTCCCAGGCGCCAGCCCATATCAGTTTGTCCTTTCTCAGAGTCGCTTATGTAAGTAGATTTCCACATTTGCGTTGCTCTACTCCGCTTATATACGAGGTGGAATCCAAAATTTTCGGGACTGGTGCTGCCATCCGAAAAGTAGGAGTAGTAGATCTTTGCACCGCTAGGTGGCGAGAGCTGCATAGCTGATGAGTCTGTGTGCAGAGTGACATTCAGCTGGGAGGACGTGTTGCGTGTCCACAGCAATTTCCGTAATACTGTGTGTTTGGTGTGTGGCGATTTTACGGTGGATCTATGAATAGAAAAGCGTGTGTGTATCAAATTCTGTGCGAATCTCGTGAAAAGTGCTACGGTGACACTTGCAATGATTCAACAAGTGTTTGGGGGACACAGCATTAGCTGTACGCATGTGTCTGAGTTCAGGGCCGGCCGTACAGACGTCGAAGATGATGCTCACACTGGAAGGCCCGTTAGCTGCACAACGCCAGACATTGTTGCCAAACTTCAACAATTGGTTCGTGCGGATCGACGTCGAACCATTCAAGACTTTGCGGATGAAGTGGGTATTGGTTATGGGAGATATCAACGAATGTTGACTGATGAACTGGGCATGCATCGTGTCGCCGCAAATTTTGTGCGATCTTCACTGCCGATCAGAAGGCATAGCGTGTTGATGTGTCCACAGACCTTCATCAGACGGCATCTGATGATCCAACCTTCTTGTCTCGGGTTATCACCGGGGATGAGAGCTGGATTTACAGTTATGACCCAAAGCCACAAGAGCTTGGGCTCTCCAAGGCCCATAAAACCGAGACAGATGAAGAGCCAAGTGAAGAACATGATCATCGTTTTCTTTGGCACCAAAGGAATTGTGCACAAAGAATTCGTCCCACCCAACCAAACGGTGAATTCCGCGTACTACTGTGACGTTTTGCGACGGCTGCGTAAAAACGTGCAGCGACAACAGCCCGAACTTTGGCGACAAGGAAACTGCCTCCTACATCGCGACAACGCGCCCTGTCACACGTCCTTGCTCACCACGACCTTTTTGGAAAAAAACAGCATGGCGGTTGTACCGCACCCACCACACTCGCCAGATTTGGCACCTTGCGACTTTGCGCTATTCTCAAAACTGAAACTCAAGTTGAAAGGCCGTCGGTTCGGCACTCTAGACAGGATTCAAGAAGAATCGCTGTCGGTGATAAACACCCTCAAAGAACAGGACTTCCAGAAAACGCTTGACCAGTGGCAGACGCGCTGGGACTGGTGTGTACGTGCGGATGAGAACTACTTCAAGGGTGATGGTGACCATTAGTCCAAAGGTAAGGTTTTCAACAGATGCAGCACCAGTCCCGAAAATTTTGGATAGCACCTCGTACACTCATGTACAAAAAAGACAGAACACCTTAAACCACTGGAGATAGGACATTCATATTCACAGAACATGTACATTAGTATGCCCTGCAGAAATGGTTAGCATTTCAGTCACCTCAATTCAGCATGTGTACTCTTGCCTAGCAGGCTCAGGGTCTGTCGTGGGCCCCAATAACTTGTTCCATGCGTAATGGTATCGACGCGCATAAGGCGCGAATGGCATCCTGTGGTACAGTCGTCCATGCTGGATTCACCTGATTCCGAAGTTCATCTGTAGCCGTTGGCACTGGGTCACAGTACTGCACCTATCATTTCACCGTATCCCACACATTTTCGATTGGTGACAAGTCTGGTGATCTGGTGGGCCAGAGCAAAAGGCTGACATCCTGTGACAAGAAGAAGGCACGTGTTGGTGCAGCAACGTGGGGCCTTGCATTGTCTTACTGAAAAATGGCGTCTGGGTGTTGTGCAGAAAGGGTATGGCTACAGGTTTCAGTACGGCCTGGACACACACCAGCTGTGATTTGTGGCTGTACCCAATAGCAATCCACACCATAAGGCCTTGAGCTGAAGCTGTAATACATCACTGTGATGCCGCTCCCCTTGTTCGCAGCGAACCAAAACGCGACTATGATTAGCAAACAAACAGAATTTGGATTCGTCTGAAAACACTATCTGATGCCATTTCTGCCCCCAGTGACGCTGTCCCACACACCTTTGGCGTCTAGCATGTTTCTGCACATTCGTCAAACATAGGTGGAAAGTGAACGAAGTGCACATAATCCATGCCATAATAAACGGCGATGGACTATCACTCCTGATATTGTACGATGTGTTACACTGTTCACTGTTGAGCCAGAGCCGAGGAGGACGCAAATCTGCCCTGCAATGCCATTCGGATGAGGTGTCGATCTTCTCGGGGGGTGGTCTGGATGATGGGACCTGAACCATCTCATCGTGTTCTGCAGCCTTCCATGAATCATTCTGCAAACATCCCTTGCACTGCCGAAACCCTTGGACCCACACAAGCAGCAGTTTCTTGGATGGATGCGTGGCATTCTCTCATGCCGAAATGCGCACTCTTTCAAATTGACTCATTTGACGGTACGGTTCGCCCACACGTCTGCGAGGCATCCTGCACGTCCGCTCAGGTCACACTGATCCATTACATTCAGATTATAGCGTCAAGGAGAGGCGCGGGCACATTTTGCTGGTAGCTGGTGTTGCGCCGCGATATCGATGTTCACCTTGAACTCGCGGGCCGATGTGGTTCACATGCTAATCATTTCTGCAGAACATATTAATGCACATGTCCTGTAAACATGAATGTTCTATCGCTAGTCGTTCAAGGCGTCCTGTTTTTTTCTAATGCCTTGGCATATTGAAGTATTAAATATATTAATTCTGCTACGGTAACTGTAGAATTGTGTATAAACAATGATGCTTTGTACTGTCTACAACATATTATAAATGCCAGGTATGTATAAAACTGTTTCTGTAAATATAAAAACGTACGAGTGAGCTGGTGTAAGTATTAATGGTCATATTAGTAATTAGTAACTGTGAGACTGTGCTTGCGATTAAACAAGCGCGACAGCAATTTCGAAGCTGACATCGGAGTTATGCAAAAACTACTCCAGCAGTGACGAGCAACAGTGATAGGGACGTTGTGCTATGGCTGAAGGAGAGTCCCCAAGCCCAACAAGTCACCGAAAAACTTAATTTTTAGGTAACAGAATGCCAAATGCTCTCCAGTCAGTGAGGAAACGAATAATAATGACTGTATGCTCCGTAAAAAAGACATACTTGGTGCTCAGCTTTCCAGTAACATTCACTGGGAAGAGGTGTTCAGATGCTTGAAATCGAACGTCCAGCATGAGAAGCCTCCAGCTGTTCCTTTCAGCACAATGATCCAGCACTACAAGTAAAGGTATATACTGTTAATTTTGCTGCTTTAGGCTTCAAGCTAGTTCAGCATCACCACGAGCTTTGGTACGGTCTAATGTAATTACGCTTTGAGGCTGATGAAGGTACGGCGATTTACAATCAGGAAATTGCTTTAAAGCAGCATTTGAAGTTCAGAGTTGCTCGTCAATAGTTGCCTAAAATAAAAAAAGAATAGAATAAGAAACCGTGACTCGTAATCAGTGAAGATTGATCTGGACATCACAGAACTCTATTAATCGCGTTTTCATCGTATATGACGTGCCCCTGCCCACCCAAAAAAAGCAAATTATCACACCCACACGTCTGTCAATGGACCAATGGATTTATGTGGAATCCAAACCACAGCGCTACTTGGTAATTTTCGCACACAGGCCAAGAACTTCCATACGTAAAAGCCACATCGTGGAGACTGCACGAGATGGACCTCAAAATCTCGATGACTTCCTAATCATACACAGAAGTATCTGAATTTTACAAATCTCACAGCATTATCGCTTAATATTAAGGCTCCTACGATACTCTCACGATAGCGATATTGGCGTCCAGTTCTCAGTGTCCGTTCTCTTTTCCTTTTCGTAAACAGGAGTGATTTGCGCTCTTTTCGCTTGCCCGAGACTATTCACTGTTCGATAAATATGGGCTGGATAAGGGACTGATTTCCGCAGTGTATTTGTCTTCTTGTTTTTCTTGTCCCTTTGCGCAGAGTCGGCATGGTTCAGATTTGGCATGATTGGTTTAAAAGTTGGTCAGTTGCTCTTCTCTTCCTGTGCCCCTCCCCCCCCCCCCCCCCCCCCCGCATCCCGCCGATTACCTCTCCCCCCTGTAGGGAATGTGTGTACCCGAACTGTCTGCGTGTAATGTGATTCATTTGAAAGTGTGCGAAAGTTTCCTAAATGTTTGCGAGTCGTGCAGCTGAGGCGGGACAGCCGGCATTCACCTGGTGGGATGTGGGGAACCGTCTGAAAACCACACACAGGCTGGCCGGCACACCGACCCTCGTCGTTAATCCGACGGGCGGATTCGATTCGGGGTCGACGCATCACCCCATCCCAGAAGTGGCGCCTTAAGACGCACAACTATCTGGGCGAATGTACTCTGCATATTGAATGCAAAATATAATTGTAATTCTGTAAGGGCCTAGTGGCTTGCACGTTTTTAATAGTGTTAATTTTTCCGTGCTGAGGATGCTTATCTCAATATCTCCTATTTGTGTGTGTGCCAGTGGGCGGGCGGGGGGGGGGGGGGGGGGGGGCACAGACGGTGAAACACGGTGAAACATTGGTGTAGTAGTATCCTCATAAGTGGATTCATTTTTAAATGCAGCCACAAAAAGCCTGTATTGCGGATGCACGAATTACCTAAGCTATAGGGGAAGCCCCCTGACACATGCCGCCCACAAAAAGCTTTGCAACGTCCTCATGACTATTTAAATCGGCCGGAAACCTCTTTAGACCATGGGATATCACTGCATACAGTCATCCGAAATGTTAGTGGATTGAGTGGAATAGAACCTGGATCAATGTCGTCGATTTCTCATCGCCAGTGACTGCAGGATTTACATGATTCCTGATGATTATCGTAGAAGAGGCGGCCAGGTACCAACGCATGTGTCAGGCTGCAGTCCCACGGATTTTGCAGGGTGGTCGTCAGTCTTATTTTGGGCCAGTATCATCTACAAATCTCAGACACCTCTCATCGCTGTCGCGGGTAATTTCAGGGCTGTGCAGTATCTGGACAAGATCCTCCATCCTACCGTCCAGACTCATTTTCGATTTTTTGGCGACGGGTTCGTCTTTCAAGTCGATGATTCACAAGTACACCTATCCAAGTCAACCAACTGGAATAGCCTGTGCTGCCTGCTGACATGAACCAGATTGAATGTTCTTTGGACCAGTATGCCCCTGAAGAAACCCTCCTCACATACTGGATGACTTCAGGAGGACGATGACGAAAAGTGGACAGGTTTGAGCAGCGATGTCTCAACTACATTGTGCACAGCATGCCAAGGAGACTCCAAGCATGTTTCAGTGTACTAGGTGGAGCAATACTAGCAGTATGTTTTGATTTCACGGATATGCAAAGATATCCACTTTCAGAGAGAATGCCTTTTTTACTATTTTTTTTTCATTCAGAGTAAAATTTTTCCCCACTGGCTTATTGCCCCATCCTCTTGAATCTAAACTCACCAACGCTCGCATATATGCAGGTGTATAAAACATTTTTTGAGCAGTTTGGTTAACGAGGTTCGAGAATTAGCTCATACACTAAGCCGTTAGCATTTAATGTCTTGTGCTTGCCAAATCGATGGTGGAATTTAGTGTTCCATTTACGCTTTCTCTCCAAAATGCCACTGCTGACAGTGCACCTAAGTGTATGTATATAACTTGTAACCTCCCCACAAAAATTTATAAGAATGTAATGACAATACTTAATAGAAATGGGAGCCAAACGTAACCTCCCTGCAATTAAATTTAATGACAATAAAAGTGAGAATCGCAATCTGACTCAAGTATAAGTTCTTCATAAAAAATTAAAGTCCATTCAGTGATAAGAAAATCTCAGTGATAATAATGATTCAATTAAACCGAAATATCGGTCTTTGGCCCTGTGCAAAAATCAAAATTAAATTCTTACCTCATTGCAACACCTAGTCAAATTTCTGCTCTTGTTGTTGCGCACCGCTTGGAGGAACTGCATTGCAAATAATAATATTCCTTTTTTTTTTTGTAATCTAATTGAAAACTGAAACTTTTGTTTAGGGGAAGTGGAACGAAATAGTTACTTCAATTAAATGAAAATTTTATGTAAAATTGCTTTTGAAATCAAAATTATTATTGGGGGCACTTGTTGAAAATTAGTTACAATAATTAAACTTTACATTATCCGATGATTATCTTAATTAACAGTATACCTCATTCAGCATCTTGACCAGTGTTGTCGCCAGACCACATCACGCAATCCCACTGGACTGCTACCACTGACCGACCGCTCTGCATGACGACTACTAGCGTACTGCACGCCACTGAACAGAGCTACTGCTCGCGACGACTACTGACAGAGTACTGCCCTCAACTAGACAGAGCTACAGACTCGCAACGACTGACTGACAGACTCGCAACGACTGAACGACTGACTCGCAACGACTACTGACAGACTGAGAACCGCTCGCAACACTCGCGCGGTCAAGCGCATACTCTCTGGTCACAGATGCTACAATGCCTCGCCATCGCTGCTATGTTACATACGTGTTTCATAACACTCCACTGGGGGGGCAAAAATTTGGCAGCGATGGTGAGTCAGTTGGACTTGCCAAGCGCGGCAAAATTTTTCTTTAATTAACAAAATTCTACAACTTACAGAATATTTAAATGTTGTGCACACGCACTAAGTACAAAATATATCAGACAAAGACAAAATGTGAGTACAAAACATAGTAGCAAATCAGAAAAATGTATATACAAATTATTTGACAGATAACAAAGTGCACAGGCACTGAAAAAAAAATTCTTTAGCATATTCAGAACAAATAAACAGACTGGCAAAATATTATGTTGACAAGTGACATGAGTGCACATGCACTGCAGTTGAGAACATATCAGTAATTGATGAAATGTATGTACAATTAGTAACAAATGACATAAGTGCATATGCATTAAAGTATTGAATATACAGAATAGTAGAAATCATATTGAAAAATGAGAAAAGTGTACAGGCACTGAAGTTCAGTAGAAAACATATTAACACCTAACAGAAGTGCACATGCACTGTAGTTCAGAAAATAAAATGTATATACAATATAAAAGACAAAAGTGCACATATACTATACTTCAGAACAAATCAAAAAAATGTCTTTAGCATTTTGGCAATAAATAAACATAATAGCAAAAAAAATCATGTCGACCAGTGACATAAGTGTACTCGCACTGGAGTTTAGCGAATTGAAAAAATGTATAGCCATTAACATAAATAATGTTAGCAAAAATGATTTTCACTATGTGACAAGAATTAGGATAGGAAAGGGAAGGATTGCATCATGGTTGTAGCACTTTAGATTGCACACAGCTGTTTTGAAAGTCCATATCTTTCCACAGAAGTACAACACCAAGTGACACAACTTGAAGTTCTTTTCCCCTCAGAATTTATCAGCGTAGCCAAGACACTGAACTGTCGTAGTAATATTCCATTTTTTTTTTTATTTTGGCAGTATATTAGGTACACCAAACAGTGGGACCATAATAACGTCTTCATCGCTCACGGTGGTGGACAGCATGTCGTGTCAACACCACGCTCTTACACGGCACATCAACGTAGAATTAGTGCAAAACCAAATATAGTGCTCCATGATCACTAGGATAAACAGGTCAAATGGACATCGCAGTAATTCAGGGTAGTTAGCTCATGAGTTGAAGGACATTAAGTCACATAATATTGTCAATTACAGTAGTAGTTTGCGGCATTCATAGCCCAGTTATTGAACATTTCTGTACCATGTATGTAGTATTACAGAAAAATGTTCATTAATTGTTTTACATAGAATCAGTAATCTTCTTTTCCTAGTTACAAAGCATTATTAAATAATCGCATTCTTTTCCAGTTACTAAGTATAGCATAGTTAATTAATCATTTGTCATTCCAATATAGTATTAATCATTAACCTTCTCCTAATTACAAAGCATCATGAAACAATCGCATTCTTTTCCAGTTACAAAGCATAGCATAGTTAATTAATCATTTGTCATTCCAATATAGTATTAATCATTAACTTTCTCCTAATTACAAAGCATCATGAAACAATCGCATTCTTTTCCAGTTACAAAGTATGGCATAGTTAATTAATCATTTGTCATTTCAATAGTAAGAATCATTAGCTTTTTCCTAATTACAAAGCATTATTAAACAGTCACATTCATTTCCAATTATAAAGCATAGTTAATTAATCATTTGTCATTTCAATGGTAATAATCATTAGCTTTTTCCTAATTACAAAGCATTATTAAACAGTCACATTCATTTCCAATTACAAAGTATGAACATTGAAAACAAGAGCTAATTAATGGCATAATTAATAACAATTCATTAAGTGACACTAATTATTGGCACTCAGTGGCCATCAGGTATCGAATAGTATAAAGCATTGTTCCTCCTTCAGTATTATTCAGATCATTACGAAGTCATTATTAAAAATCAGTTAATTATAGTCATAGCATTAATAATCATGGGGATTATAAGTAGTCTCATTACAATAACAGTGGCAATTACTAGCCAGTTACTAAGCATTATTTTATATATATGTTTATTTCTGTTGTCTCATTAAGAAGTCATTACTCAAGTGACATACTATTCAGAGCTAATCAGTATTATTCAGAATTTTCTCAAACTGGTATCACTATTTGGGACTGTTAATACATTTTTTTTTGTTAGCAATGCATTGCGTTGGGATCGATAATTAATTGCTGAGGCATAACACTTTTTGCTTTTGACCTATTGCTGCCAATGAGGATAGGTAACGTCATTCGTCATGAGTCAGCTGTAGCAAGGTTATGTAACGAGGCAGTATATGTGATTACATTTATAAATGGTAAACACAAATGGGTAAAAAAAAAATGCAAGTACTAGAACAGGTATAATAAGTAACAGGTTTAGTAAGTATCATGACAAGCATCTCCTGGAAAAAATACAAAATGGATTATTGACCTGAAAGAAGAAACGCACACTATACTGAAAAGTAGTGAACTTCGAATTAACAAGTAGTGAAATGTGTATAAAATGTGTTCCATAGCTGTCCTTTCCAAAACTTTCCGTCATCCTACTATGCAATATAACACCTGCTGTCAAAACAAACTGCAACAAATACTTAAATAACTACATAGCATAAATATAAAACTCCAACATTATCCTCATCTGTAAAGAAAAAACTTCGTTATCAATCACTTCATTATCCATATTATCATAACTTCATTATTATCATCACCTGTAAAGAAAAACTTCATTATTCATAATACCATATCCTTCATCATTATTCATCAGTATTCATTATCATCTGCAAAAAATCACTTCATTACTCATTATACAACTATTCCTTATCTCTAGCATATTTCATCACTAAAACTAAGATGTGTAGTTCAGTCTGACAGCCTGCATCAATCACCTTGTATTCTGAAAGAAAAAAATAGTTAAGACTGCTATTCTACGATGAGTATAGTATATTCTTGTTAATGCTTGTTAATCCTGATCCATTTACTCTTCCTCATAAAGTTATTGCATCTTCTACCGTTTATTCCGTAGGTGAAATTCCCATTTCTGTTGAATTTATTTCTTACACGCACCATTTCTTACTGAAATTGATGAACAAAGATTAATGTCCTGCATTTAAATCATATACCCACTAAATAATGACTGGTTTATGGTAACATAATTAACCATACAGCATAACATGACAGAAAACGTAATATGTCAAAGGCATTGACAGTGTTCAGAGGCAAAATGTACAGATAATATCACAATGCAGCAGCAAAAATGTAAAACAGTCACGATGTTGAGATGTCATAAGGCAAAAAAAAAAAAAAAATGTCAAAGTCAACTGGTGTGTGTTATATCTTAACTATTTCACAGTGCATATAAACAAAACTGGAGTACAATCATATACACAAAAAAAGTGGAAAATGTGCACGGTCTGATGTGTAACGACAAGAAAAGCGACCTGCTAACCTTACCTTGCCGGGCACTTGCCAAGAAAAAATGCGATAATCATCAGTAATTAGTCAAGTGAAATAATTGCATTAATAAATGACATCATAGTGTGTTGAATCATAAAGTGTCTTCATTCAATAAACGGTTTAATGTTTGAGATATGGTGGTTGCCTTTCGATTTTCTAGTTCTCAAAGTTTCGACGTGTACAACATTGGGGTGAGGGATGCTGCGAATCCGATATGGACCTGCGTATAGAAGTTCAAATTTACTGCACTTACCTTTTAATTTGCTGGATAAATAGTGTGTTCGTACTAATATTTTCTGTCCAATGTGAAAGTCTCGGCGTCTACAAACCTGTTTTTGCTGTCTTCTCCGGCGCTCTGCGGCACGTTTGATGTTGTTCAGCGCAATGTCAATTATTTCGTGGTGTCTTAGTCGACGACATTTAGGGAAGTTTACTAATTCTTTAATTTTGTTTGGTGGTTCAACGTTTTTCAGTATAATAGACGGAGATAGCATAGTGGATTCATTTGGAATGGAATTAATTACGTCTTGGAATGAGAGTATGTGTGTGTCCCAATCAATATGTCTTTTGTGGCAGTATATTCGGCACAGTTTACCAATTTCTTTCATTAATCTTTCACAGGGGTTCGAAGAAGCGTGGTACTTGGATATATAGATCGGAGAAATGTTTCTAGCTCGTAACATACGTGTCCATGTAGCTTGCTGTAAAAGAATTTTGCGTAGTTGCGTGCGTTCGTCGTCTGTATTTGCACTGCTTTGTTTAACCTTATCGGAAATCATCTACATTACGTCGTAGTCAGTTTCGTCTGGAGTATTATAGTTGTGTACGTACGTATCCGTGAACAATGCAGAATTACAGTCTATGTTGCGTGTTGCGGAAATGACCTTTGTGCGGTTAATTGTTTGTTCTTCCACAGATAGTGAGCGCTGAAATTCTAAAGCAAGTTGTACATTTTCATCCTTTAACATTAAATAAGAATTCTGAAAATCAATAACTGCGTCGTGTTGTACCAGAAAATTCGTACCTAAAATTACGTCTGTTGTCAATAAAGGAACAATCCAAAAATTTGAGTGAAATGTGTGACCTGCGATACAAAATGATAAATGCGTCTGTAATTTGACGTCTACTCCTTTACTCGATACTGCTCCTTTTACTTTCATTTTGCCTAATGGTAGTGTAGGATACGTATTCTTTTTTTTTTACACTCGTTAAAAGTCTCCTCATTTATTACTGATATAGGTGAGCCGGAATCGATTACTGCTGAGAATTTCGAAGAACCAATTTTAATTTCAATAACAGGATGAGAAATGGTTTTCTGAATAACTGGTCTTTCCTGCAAGAGAGTGTCTCTGATGTCGTCAAATAATAACATTTTCGTGAATAACATTCTGCGTGTCTAAAGTAGTGCTTACGTTACTGGAATATGCAGTCTGTACTGTGTCTGGTCAAATTCTGTCGTACGTGCTATTATTTACGGGAAGATGCTGTGACATATCCACTATATGAACTGCTCTGTTATTTCTTACTGACCTGTTACGCTATGGATGACACCTATTGTCTGTTTCATTCATGATTATTTGTTGTTGCTGATGTTGTTGCTGCTCATAAGATCGACTGTTATTAAATGTACGCTGAAAATTGTGCTCATCATTTTTTTTTACGTCTGTCATGATAGTAATTTCTATACGGCGCATTGCGATACGAGTTGAAATAGAGTGTTGTCTGTACGTAGTTATTTTTTTGCTGCCGTGCGTTACTATTTGTTGGAGCTGGGACTATACGTGCACGCGGCGAAACATTAAAGTTTGGTTGACCTTGTGCATTCCATTGTTGGTTAGGTATGCTAACCGGCTGGTTTTGATGTTGTTGTTGTGAAAAACGTCTATTGTTACAAAAAAATGCGTTTGCTGTTAATTTTACACATACTGATGATTACGATTTTATCTGTAATTAAAATTACGCTGGTAGTTGTCATTACGGGAGTGCCTACTGAAAATTGTCACATTCGGTAAAAGATTTGTCATATCGGGTTTTCAGTACAATATTTCTTAATTCTAGATAGAGCAATAGTTAAAGAGCAGTTTTGATAGATATAAAGGATAGTAGAAGAGAAGGCAGCAGTGCAGAAAACTAAAGATGAAATAGCACTACTACAGCTCGGGGCCCTATGCTCGCTACGGCACATATTCATTAAAGCGTAATGAATCCCCTGAGGTCATTTACGCACTGCAAATAAATTTTAGCTTTTGTGTTACAGGCAATAGCGGTAAAATTTCAAAGGCAAATTGTTGTATCCGTGCTAATTCCAGTTTCTGCATTATAGGCAATGCTGTTGTAAATACAAAAATAAATTGTCGCATCTGGTTCAAAGCTAGCTTCTGCATTACAGGCAATAGCGGTGAAAGCATAAAAACAAATTGTCGTATACAGCTCAAAGCGTGTACCTGTGTTCTGTCATTATTAAATTCTTTACATTTTCTTGCGGATAAAAATTGCTCATAATCTATGTTCTCGTCACCGAATTTGAGAACACGTTCAGGTTTGTATGTGAATCTGTTCGTCTGTGTCATTTCGTACTTCAAGTTACGTAGCTTTTCAGATTTTAAGTCGCGTGGCTTTTCGGATTTTAAGTCGCGTAGTCTCTGTAAATTGTTCACATTATACACGCTGCGTGACTCTGACAAATGCTCGCAAAGTGGCGGACTCTGTGACGTATTGGTGACTGAAATAGTTTTCAACTCTGTTACTGTAACACTTTCGTCAATTTGGTTGATCTGTCGTGCAAATTTCTCGTCATCTTCCGTATTCGGAGTGTGTGAAACTTCCACTGACTCTAAATTAATTTCGTCGCGAATCTGTACTTCGTTTTTAGGGCATTCTTCAGTGACTGCATTAATTTCGTGTATCGGTGTTGCGTTTGCTGAACATTGTTCGGTGACTGCAATAATCTCGTCTTTATGTGATTCTGTTGTGTCTACACGTGTGCTACTTAATTCTTGTGCAACAGTGCCAATTTTTTCATTACTGTTATTAGCACAAGTCTTAGTATCCTCACGTAATTGTTCTTTAATGTCCTGGCATTGCACGGTAATAGCTGTATTCTGTTCACTAACTTGTCTGCTCCGTTCGTTAAGGTTGTCTTGTTTTTCGTTCGTCAGTTTGAAACTTTCATTAATTGTTTCGCTAAGTTGTTTGTAATGGTTGTCGACACTTTCATTTACCTGTTTGTAATGGTTGTCAAAACTTCCATTAAGTTGTTTGAAATAATTATTCATCATTTCATTCCGCTGTTTGTACTGTTCCCTAAGTTGTTTGAAATTTTCATCAATATTGTCAAGTTTTTCATTAATTTTATTAAATTTTTTGTCCTGTTCACTAAGTTGTTTGGAATTGTTATCAAATCTTTCATTAAACTGCTTAGTCATTTGTATCAACAATGCCATAATTGGATTCGACTCAAAGTCAGCATTTCTATTCTCAGTGCTGTTTAATGGTGGATCTGGAATTGTTTCACTTTCTGTAACCATTTGGTCATTTTGAGATTTACAAAAAGGTTTGTCAGTCAAATGTATACTATCAGTCATTGTTTCGGAATTAAATAAATCTGTCCTACTTTGTGTGATCTGTTCATTTTCATTAGACAAATTTGTCTGCTCGTCACGTGAATTTAGAAAATCGGTTGTGTTAAGCAGGGCAGCGCTCATTACAATAGTGTGCCCCGCGTCATCAATTGTCGTCAAATCAACACAAGACACAATCGAGTTCGTTTGTTCATCATTAAGGTCTACATCATTACTAATTGTTAGAACGCACTGATTGTCAGTGAACGCAGGATTGTCATCATTACACTGCGTGTCACAATTACTATCGGTCACGCTGTTTAAGTCGGTAATTTCGTTCATAATACCTCGCGATACACTATTCACAGTCTTTCGCGGCATTTTTACAATAGTCAAAATTTTTCACAAAACAAATAAGCACAATGCAAAAACAACACACAAATACAATAGAGCAACAAATTGCCGTTGACCTGTAGAAAGAAAGTCACAAGTTAACAAAAGCGTTGCGCCAAATCCTAATTATATCTAAGCAAATAAGAGCAGATATCTGACTGTTGCTCAAAAGACTCTCAACGAAATACGATCCTGGACTGGGTGTCGCCAAGTGTAACCTCCCTACAAAAATTTAAAAGACATAAATATTATTTAAGAATGCTAATGGACATTGCGCTAAGTGTAACCTCTCCACTGAAATTTTAAAGACAGAAATAATAAATGAATAGGAGCCAAACGTAACCTCCCTGCAATTAAATTTAATGACAATAAAAGTGAGAATCGCAATCTGACTCAAGTATAAGTTCTTCATAAAAAATTAAAGTCCATTCAGTGATAAGAAAATCTCAGTGATAATAATGATTCAATTAAACCGAAATATCGGTCTTTGGCCCTGTGCAAAAATCAAAATTAAATTCTTACCTCATTGCAACACCTAGTCAAATTTCTGCTCTTGTTGTTGCGCACCGCTTGGAGGAACTGCATTGCAAATAATAATATTCCTTTTTTTTTTGTAATCTAATTGAAAACTGAAACTTTTGTTTAGGGGAAGTGGAACGAAATAGTTACTTCAATTAAATGAAAATTTTATGTAAAATTGCTTTTGAAATCAAAATTATTATTGGGGGCACTTGTTGAAAATTAGTTACAATAATTAAACTTTACATTATCCGATGATTATCTTAATTAACAGTATACCTCATTCAGCATCTTGACCAGTGTTGTCGCCAGACCACATCACGCAATCCCACTGGACTGCTACCACTGACCGACCGCTCTGCATGACGACTACTAGCGTACTGCACGCCACTGAACAGAGCTACTGCTCGCGACGACTACTGACAGAGTGACAGAGTACTGCCCTCAACTAGACAGAGCTACAGACTCGCAACGACTGACTGACAGACTCGCAACGACTGAACGACTGACTCGCAACGACTACTGACAGACTGAGAACCGCTCGCAACACTCGCGCGGTCAAGCGCATACTCTCTGGTCACAGATGCTACAATGCCTCGCCATCGCTGCTATGTTACATACGTGTTTCAAACTCCTACAATTTTTTTAGGGAAATGTAGAGATTTAAAAGCTCCTACAATGAGGCCCACTCGTATTCATTATCCTATCCGTTCCCTCATCCTGGCAGACAAAAAACATTCTATCTGAGAGGTCAGTTCGTTTGACTGCCATGCGGAGCATACTGGTTCATTGTCCAGTTAGGCCAGGGATTTTTTCTTGGTGGAAGGACTGTAATGGACTGCCCTCAGCCTCTAGAGCCCAACTGAGGAGTTGTTTGAGTGAGAGGTAGCGGCTCCATTGTTTGATAAATTGACAAAGGGCCAGGAAAGAGTTGTACTGAACCCCACACTCTCCTTACCACATCCAAATGACATCACTCGCAGACAATAAGTTAATAGTACTGGTCAGCTCTGACTTGTCTGTCGAGGTCGGACCACAGAGCTGGAACTATACAGTATACAATGGTCCAGATTGCCTGATGGGCATTGTGTTCAGTGGGGACTTTCCGCCATACAACGTTTCGTATCTCCATAGGCGTGATAACATCTCGAAATCGTTATTATCAGCCCATAGTATTATTACACTAGCTGGCAGTATCTCGACTACAAGCATGGGGAACTGAACCTGAAGAGGGAATGAAATTTGACTTGCAAGTCAATCTAGAGGGGAGAAGAGAGTTCGAACAATGCGTAAACAAGTGTACAGAGCAAACCCAACATGATCATAATGAATGACAGAATGAACTAAGTATACGGAAAACACAGAATGGCTGGAGACAAAGGTCAGGTCCGAGGTAGTTGATGTCTAAGAACTAGCGGACCAGGTCTACTGCTGCCAGCAGGTAAACACTCAAGTCAGTGGCTCTGCCGATGCAATCTTAACGCACACATTTTGTGACAGAGTTCTGCAATATTCTCCTGGGTTACCCATGCCACGCCATCTGAAACCATCTCAGTATCTGCTAACCCCATCCCTGTAAAAAGGTCATGCAGGGCCGAAAACGGTCAGGTGGCATAGCTACAGCATGAAACAAGAGATGACGTGAGATTTCCTAGCAGCAGATCGACCACCACAGGAGAGAATGTCGATACACCTGGCTCCACTGATGGGGGAAAAAATTCTGGAGGCTGGGGAAGGGTTGGTCCACTGGCATCAACAGGGGAGAGGCCTCATCCACTGGCGAGTGGAGAATGGAGAACACTGGTTCAAATTTCACGGGCTCTGCATTGGCAGTCATGAGAGCTGCTCCCAACAGCTCCCTATTCTGGAGTAAAAGAAAGGAAATCGGAAGGTGCAATGGAGGTAGCAGTGGGTGAGCACACTCGCACAATTGGGAGCCTCCCAGCAGGACAATGCTGTGACTGACCCCATCGACTGGCTAGCTTGGAGACAGTAGTGCAGAGGATACAATGAGTTGCATATATAACTGATTCAAATGATGAGTCAACTGCTCCCAACCAGTATCTACTACAAATAAGCGCCAGCCTTAGTTGCCCACCATGACGTCTAGCAGCCACCCCTGCTGCCCTGCTACTGGCCAGAAGTCCAGGACCAAATGATAGCTCTATGAGAAAAATGCGTGGGCCACAATGGTCCAGGGCATCCATCTCAGGGTACAACAGATCCAAAAGACCAGACATCTGACGCCCATGCAAACATTGCGCTATATTCTACCCATTAAGAGGCATCATCCAGTACGTGGGAAGAAAGCTAGACAGCACATTGTCATGGAATGAGACAAACGCAGTTCTTCATTTGGGTTTTGAATGTTTACCTGATTCACTCCACCTCTGAGTTAGAAGCCGGGTGAAATGAGGTGGTAGTCAGATGCTGGATACCAACGTGGCTGCAAAAATCTGAGAATTCCTTTCTACATAAAGTGTCAACCATATACAGAGACGACGATCTGGGGAGATCACTTGATAGCAAAAGTGAATGACAACATGCAAATAGTTGTAGCGGACGTTGTAGAGGACAGGTTGGCCACATGTGGGAAATTTGGCAATGCATCACCCACCAACATTCACGTGATTCCCAAAAGAGGGCACACAAAGTCGAAGTGTTTCCTTTCCCATAGATGCTCCAGAACTGGGCAGATGTGGCGTCACAGTCTGATTCTGCGCACAGACCGCACAAGCCCACACACAGTGTCGAATCATGATCGATTGTCAATCAATACACATGACGCCATGCCAAAGCCTGGAAAATACGCCAGAGTGACACATGCAATATATACAAGTCATCCACAATGAAACAGAACAGTCCTGCTTAATCCATTACAAGATTTGATTACATGTTTTGAATGGAAAGCTGGAATATATATTGCTCTGTGGCCAGCATTAGACTCCCTAAACAATACTGAGCGTATCTTGCAACTGAAGAAATGTACACCACACCAAATCTGCTCCTGAAGGAGTGCATTTGGGCCATTCCATTTGGGCTACTGAAACTATTTTCCAGGAAAACGGGATGGTAGCCATGGTGGCTGTGAACCCCCATGCTGTCAAAGGAAGATCCAGCAATATCTGGTGCAGGTTACTCTCCAGTGTCAAAAATAGAGCCTTCTGTCAATCAAACTTTGGATTAGGCCTGGCCAGTGAGCACGATAGCACTTCTGCACTATCGTGCTGTGCACCAGACCAGTAATGAATGCTGTAGCAATAAGTACTGAGAAAGAGGGCCCACTTCTGCAACTGATGGACATTCCGATTTGGTAGCTTAGAGTGAAAGCTGGATAAAGAAACCAGGTATTTTTGGTCAATAATAAGTAGAAACTTATTTCATACAAAAAAAGCGTGAAAATTTTTACGCCGAAAAAGATTACCAACACCTTTTCCACCTGAGAGTAATTAACGCTGCGCCTCTGATAGCACCTTCAGTGCATATAGTCCAGTCAGATAGCATATATACCTTGCAAAAGGTGGGGTAGAAGAGTTTATTTTTTCAACTCGTTCATATGGTTGGAAAGATTAGAAAATCGAGTTTTGCCAACAAAATTTCGCTTGGGAAAACTTTCTGCAATCAAAAAACTTGGAAAATTTCAAAATATCTCAGTTTTTTTGCTCCTATCGCTTTAGCATCTATTTTCTTTTTTAAAGAGCACAAAATTCTCTAAAAATTTTATTCTTGCCATTTTTTTCTACTCCCAATATCTAAGGCGCTACAGCGCCTCAAAAAATACCATTTTTTCAAATTTTGAGCATAGTGGCAAGATACCTTATTTTTGAACACTATTTTTTCAGTTTCTGTTTGTGCAGTATAAATACATTATACATCATGTTATATGTTGGAATTTACCACCTCACATTCAGGTATTCAATTTCTCTGTATGCAACATGAAGATTGCTGGGCACCCAACTATTGTGATTCTTACATCACTACCTGAAGTTCACTATGGGCCACCTCAGCCCTGGTATTTGTAAAACTAGAAATATAAAAATACATCATTAAGAGACATAGACACACACACACACACACACACACACACACACACACACACACTCACACACTCACACACACACACACACACACACACAAAATAAATTGTCTCAGGAAACTGAACTAGCTGCTCTGAAAATGGTTCAAATGGCTCTGAGCACTATTGGACTTAACTGCTGGGGTCATCAGTCCCCTAGAACTTAGAACTACTTAAACCTAACTAACCTAAGGACATCACACACATCCATGCCCGAGGCAGGATTCGAACCTGCGACCGTAGCAGTCGCGCGGTTCCGGACTGAGCGTCTAGAACCGCTAGACCACCGCGGCCGGCAACTAGCTGCAATAGGCAACCTAATTAGGTAGGTAATTATTCTTGTGTATAAAAGCCACACAGTTGACATTAAAAATAATTAGCTTTATTACAGTTAAAATGCATTGTCAGTTACTAAAAAATGTTGACGGTTCTGGGTGTGTAATACTTGTAATATCGCACTTTAGCGCACTTGGGAGAGATATGAGCATCACTTCCAACGTTTTGAGGGACCAGGTTCCTCAATGTCACCAGAAATACCTTGAGTTACGGATTCAGGGTCTGTACATAGAGTTGATCCCAGATTGACCTCTTCTTTAAACAGCGAGTCAGCCTCAGCAATTTCGTTGATTTCGTCAGCGTTTTCCTCAACATCCTCCTTAACATCTTCTTCACTGTCTTCATATAAAAATTTTGGCACGTTTTCACAGTTGACCCCAATACGTTTCTTGCAAATTGAAGAACATTTCAAACCCGCTTTTCTGCAGGAGCACGCTCCGCCACAGTTCAGCTTGCATGAGCATGAAACAATGTGAAGAAGTGCTTCAGGTGCTGGATCTTAGCTCATTATAACGTGTATTGGACATTGGTCACTGTGATTCCAGCTCCATTTCTCAGGAGGTTTCCAGTTTCCCATCCAGCTTTGGACTTGTTGAAAAGTCCGCAACGAATGATGTTGTGCAGCATCTTGTGTAGGTGGCAACCGTGCAAGATTCAGTTTGCTTTTTGTGGCAGACTTGGCGAATAGCTGGTACCGCAAATGGTCTAGTGTGTGGGAACTGCTGACACCTCCACTATACAATGCGATAGTAACCTGTTCTCCTGCTGTTATTATTTCTTCACGGGTAGCATGTGGTTTATTGAACGTGCAAAGCGCTGAGATTAGGTGTTCATTTTTCGCAACAATATTGCAGCACTTAATTTTTCCTTGACCAAAAAAAGCGGATGTTGTATCACATCCGCTAAAGGTGTGAGTGAACAGAATATATTCACTGTCAAACTAGTAAGATGCAGTGAAAAACCACTTGTCTTCTGCATTTCCTCTTCCTGGCTTTAAGAAAAATAAATTTTCAATGCCTTGCCCCAAACCGGTCAAGAGCACAAGCAGGTTAACATCTTCTCCTACAATGACAACACTTCCAAAACCTTTGGTTCTTGAAATGGCAGATGTTACAATCATAACGTCAGCATCTTCTTGTGCCTGGAGCACTTCAATGCTACACTCCAGAAAGTCCTTTTTAAGAAGCGTGATCAAATGCATCTTGTTTCGTTCGTTGTACAAGAACTTGTCCTGAGGGACTTGGTTCACCATCTCTGATTCAACCACAACGTCAACCGAAGAATGTTTTTTGGACCTACGAATCCTCTCAGCACTCTTTGTGCTACATTTGTCTCCCTCACATGGATACCCATCATATACAATAGCAAACTGAGATCCAAAATGACGTTGCAGGTAAGAAACATAGCTTTGGGCTATTGACTTGAAGCAAACATTTCGAGTCCAAGTCACTTTGTGGATAAGGTACCCTCCATCAATGACAAAAAATTTACTCGGTCCACCTGACTTCACATCTTCCACTGGAACGAAGGCATTGTAGAATGAAGATTTTGTTCCTTTTCGCATTCCTTTTTCTGAGAATAGGGACATTGGGTAAGGAGCAAGTTCATATTTCAGAAAGGCTTTTAACTCTTCTTCACTTCGTTTCATTAAACAAATCCTTTGGAAAAGAGTTAAAGGATCAACAGGAGTAATTTTAGTGCTCCCAGCTTTTACAGAGTTGAACGCAGAAAGGAGAGTCGCAACTTTATCTTTTCTACGGAACTTTACATCGTAGATGGTTCAAATGGCTCTGAGCACTATGGGACTTAACTACTTAGGTCATCAGTCCCCTAGAACTTAGAACTACTTAAACCTAACTAACCTAAGGACATCACACACATCCATGCCCGAGGCAGGATTCGAACCTGCGACCGTAGCGGTCACGCGGTTCCAAACTGACGCGCTTAGAACCGCACGGCCACACCGGCCGGCTTACATCGTAGAAATTGTCACCAAATTCAGGAAGGTCAATCTCCACAATATCCCTTGCCTTCCAGTACAGAGGCTTATCAAATGTGACAAAGCATGTAGTCTGATTATGTCTTTTACATGCATCTCTAGCTATATGGTGTCATAATGGGTTGGTGATGAATTAAGAAATGGAAGACACTTTATTTTAGAACGTTCATATTCTTTGCCTGCCGTCAAGCGTTCCATGTAACCATTCCACCCTGAAACAACTGCATTATGAGACCATTTACAATATAACCACGTAATTACCGCTGTTGAGATGACGATCACACCTTTTGCAGGAGCAATTATGTCTAAATCTTCAATTTTTATAGTCTTCAGCCCTCCAACTTGTGTTCTGTGGAATGTCTGTATGTCATTTTTTCCGGCTTCACTAACGAGTTGAGCTGAGGGACGATGATTCAACTTTTTAATATTTTTCTGAGAAAGCAATGCATCATGAGGAGTAACACACATTATACCTCCCATTGCATGAAAAGTACCAGTTCCATCTAGGGTGTTTACATTGAAATCTGCATTATCAAACACAAATTGGCAAAATGCGTCACTTTGTTGTCTTTCGTTGTCAAGCTGAAGGATTGAAGACACTTCCAATAGGGCAGCTTCCGTATAAGATGCTGCAAAGCCAAGGGAAGACAAAACCTGGATGAGATGTTTTGAGCCAAACTTCCGGTACAAGTATGCACTAATAGCAGTCAAAAGTGATGAAATAAATGAACGTGGCCTCGCAGCACTTATGAGTGCATGAGCAAGAGAAACACACATTTTCCCCCATTTTCTGGGAGACCGCTTGTGTTTCAAAATTATAGTTTCAAAGAACAATCTTACAGATTCTGTTATGACAGACTCTACATAACATAAAAAATTATCAGAGGGAGGGTACTGTTTTACATCGCACTCTACTGATCTTATATCGTCTAATATGATATTTGCAGCTGCTTTAACGATTCGTAGTCTTTCTTGCTGAGGATCTGAATTTCTTTTGGTGTACCAATTTTCATTGAGTAGTTGGTGCCCAACATTCTTGAAACATACGACTGCTGGCTTTGAAGCTGTTTCAGCTATCACCACATCGTCACCATATTTCTGGAAAAGGCGAGCCTTGACAGTTCGAATATTAGGACGAGGTGATGTGGGTATTTACTCTAACATATCGTCCATAGAAAACTGACATTCTTCTGTATTGGTTACCAGGTAGTCAAATATAGCCTCCATGTCTTCATCTACTTGTGTTGCAGGTCGGTAACCTCGTTTCTGTCCAGTAGCTGAAACACGGTGAAAGAACTTTCTGTAGCAAAATCTGTGGTACCACCCATCTGCAGCAACCAAATCATTTACATTTTGAATCTGCTCTATCACTTGTTGACCAAATTCATCACCACGTCGTTTAGCCTGTTCTAATACTCTCGATTGCACTTCCAATTTCATTACCTCGTAAACAAAATTTCGTTTGGCGTATGGTAATCTTAACTGCTGGTTAAAAAGTCATCAGAATTCCCTTTTGCACGTAAGAAGCATTTCTCTTTGAAACTGAACTGACCTTTTTCCCGCGACCGACGTAGCACGCCTGTTGGTTCCTGAGGATGTCGAAGGCTAGCTGCTATCATTCTCTCATTAATGTACTCCTTGTAGCATGCTTCATGCACCATCACTTGACCGAGCGTTTTCAAAAAACGGGTGTTAGCAGACTCCCTGCGTTTAGCACTACAATCGATAAGTGTGCTCAGTCCTTTCTTTTTCACATTGCGTTCACCACTCACCACAGTTTTTTCGCAAATGAAACACAAATTCATGTCAGACATACTCATTTTAGCACCACAACATATACTGAATGGAAGCGACTCCAAACTGTAGGACCCTTATTGTTGTGTGCTAATAGCTGTCAGCGCGCTGCGAACAATCACCAGAGATAATCGCCTTCCGCCCGCCAAAGAATAAATACGCTTTTGTCCGCTAAAGAACAATTCCTACATACTTTTTCTTATAACTGATCATTAACGTCAATCAACTGTAGAAAATGTACGGCACCTGCATGCAATCGCATTACATATTGTAACACAAATAAACTTCACGCAATCCGACGTCACTGTGTTCGTAGTTACTGAATATGATGCTGTTTGTCCTGGTCCTGCAGCAGAGTGAGATGGTAAATTCCAATGAATAACATGATGAGTAATATGTTTATACTACACAAATAGAAACTGAAATAACAGTGTTAAAAAATGAGGTAATTTGCCACTTTGGTCGAAATTTGAAAAATTGGTATTTTTTGACGCGCTGTAGCGCCTTAGATACTGGGAGTAGAAAAAAATGGTAAGAATCAAATTTGTAGAGAATTTTGTGCTCTTTAAAAAATAGACGTCAAAGCGGTAGACAAAATGAAACATATATTTTGAAAAAACTGAAAAAAGCCAGATATTTTCGAAGTTTTTTGACTGCAGAAAGTTTTCCCAAGAGAAATTTTGTTGGCAAAACTTGGTTTTCTAACCTTTCCAACAAAATGAACGAGTTAAAAAAATAAAATCTTCTACCCCACCTTTTGCAAGGTACAGGCTTTTTTCTGACAGTTTCACTGGACTAATAAGTGATAGTTTGCTCGGCCTCATCTAGATTCTGATATGATAGAACCACACCATTGCGATACTGGGACCCATCAGTGGCCAGCGTTAGCGGTTACCTGGCGTAAAGGAAGCCAACAGGCAACAAAAACACTGCTTCAGATAATGAAAATCCGCAAACCACACGGATCTGTTGCAATTTTGGCGAAGCGGATTAAAAGGATGGCAGTTGTGTTCGGCCTGGGGAACGAACTTTACATGCCAAGAAATCTTTCCCAAAAAGACTGGAGCTCCTTTAGGTTCCTGGGATCTGACATACTAGTCCGTAGGGGAAACCACCTGCAGATTTCGTAAATGTGTGGAGACCCTGACCGAGA
This sequence comes from Schistocerca serialis cubense, assembly GCF_023864345.2. Classification (NCBI taxonomy): domain Eukaryota; kingdom Metazoa; phylum Arthropoda; class Insecta; order Orthoptera; family Acrididae; genus Schistocerca; species Schistocerca serialis. The sequence goes on from NC_064646.1 coordinate 406,356,570, forward strand.
TGTCATCGAAGTACTTTATGTAGCAAGAAATGTTCTGATTAAACTGTTCCAGATATCACTGATAAATTCTTGGCACAGACGAAATTCCAAAGGGGAAAGCGATTAAACTGGTAAAGTTAAAAAATCCAGAGGGGGTCGTGAGTACTTCAAATGGCTCTGAGCACTATGGGACTTAACATCTACGGTCATCAGTCCCCTAGAGCTTAGAACTACCTAAATCTAACTAAACTAAGGACAGCACACAACACCCAGCCATCACGAGGCAGAGAAAATCCCTGACCCCGCCGGGAATCGAACCCGGGAACCCGCGCGTGGGAAGCGAGAACGCTACCGCACGACCACGAGATGCGGGCGGTCGTGAGTACTAATTAATCCCAAGAAACTGCGTCCAACGGCAACTGCAGGCATGCGCCACGCAAGTTGATGAGCAAGAAATAAAGCCCACCTGGCAACTTCGCCAACTCCTCCTTCCTCAGAATTGGATACGAGTCCAACACTGCTCGTAGACAGTATGTTTAACATCACTGCAAAGGCGCCCGGCGCCATCTGTCATCTGGATCACCACCAAAGGCATGGCCCACTAGCTTAGCAGAATAGGAGAAATGACACCAAGGTCCTGCCAATGCTGCAGCTCGACCTTGACCTTGCCGCGCATGGCGAAGCATCTGCATCGATCTCGATATCTTCTGGCGGGTATACGAAATAATGTATCAGAAACAATATTCAAGTAGGTAACATATTACTATGTAAGAACTGAAAATACGTTCTTGCATTAATTGCAGTACCTGGAGGAAGGTTTAGGCAATGATTTTCATTATACATTATCAGGTCCTGCGTTGCCAGAAGTTATAAGTTATTGTTAGGTTTCGGCTGGTGCCATATTTACACTTACAGAAACCTGTAGCAAATACGATTGTCTCACGAATATGCCGACAAACGACCTAAAAAACGATGAAGGTCGATCTCTTCTTTCGAAACTGCATACGTTGTAATAAACTAAATTTAGAATCAGTTGTCAGATTTACTAACTATAATGTACTAAATTCTTGTAATATTTGTGCATCTTATTTTGACATTGTAATTTCCATTGATGTTAAGATCATAAATACTCAAAAAATAAACTGCTAATCGAATTCAGAAAGAATACCTATCTTAACAAGGCAAGAATAAAAGTTACACCCTCATAAACTGCCATGCACCTATAAATGCAAACAACAAAATAAATCTGGAGAAAGTGAATAAATTCTGCGATCTTTTAGAATCTGAAATTTCTATCATACCTAAAAAAAGTTCGTTGATATACTTCTTGGTGATTTCAATGTGCAAATTGGGAGGGAAAAAAAATTTAGGACTATTGTAGGTGAATATCCAGCACACTCAAGAACAAACGGAAATGATGAAAGATTGATCAATATGTGTAAAATGTTCCAGTTAAAACTCATGTCCACACATTTGCTCAAACTACCAAGAAATGCCAAAACTTGGAGACATCCAAATCCAAACCTAGAAGAATTTCAGCTGGATCACATAACCATATATGAAAGGTATATCACAGAAATTATGAATGTTAAAACAGTCAGAAATGGGGATTTCGACTCAGATCATTATCTCTCTAAGATTAAAATAAAATTTCTCCCATCTAAAACAAAAAAGGTGACCAATAAAGTGATCAGATACAACACCACACACTAATATTACAAAAGAAAATATAGAAAAATTTAGAGAAGAATTTGAGACAAGTAAAGAAGGAGATTGGCGTGAACTCCAGATACAAATAAATCAAGCACCAGAGAAAACTTTAGGATTGGCCAACAATAAAAAGAAGACATGGTGCAATGAGGAGTGTGAAGAAACACTAATACAAAGAGTTCAAAAACGGAGAAAATGGAAATGTTCTAAAAAAGAGGAAGACCTTGAACAATTCAGACAACAAAGGAAAGAAACATCAAAAATAATCCGGAAATCGAAAGAAACTTTTAAAATTCTCAGCTAATTGAAACAGAAGAAAATTTCACCAAAAATAATACTGGAAATTTTTGCAAACTTTTAAACACATACTTAAAGGATATCAGACACCAGGTATTTGTTTCAAAGATGAAAATGGCAAAATCGGATTAAATAACAAAGAAAATTGTGAAATTTTAGCAAAATTTTTTATAAAGCTCTTAAACTGTCTAGTTCCAACTGATAAATTAGAATTTCCAGTGACAAGTAAAAATCTAGAGAAAGATTTCCCACCAACAGAGTTATAAATTCATGAAGCCATCAAAACACTCAAAAAGAATAAAGCAAGTGGTGAAGACTCGATTACAGCGGAATTATTGAAGTGATCAGAAACAAAGTTCATAAAGGACCTATAACAGCTTCTTAAGAACATTTGGAAAACTGAAAAGATTCCAGTTGAATGGAAAACAGCATTAATCCACCCGCTACATAAAAAGGGAGACAAACAAAATGTTAGTAATTATAGAGAAGTGTCACTTCTTCCAGTGGCATACAAAGTATTATCAAAAATTCTCCTGAACAGAAAGGTAGATACTTTAGACAAACAACTGGGAGAATATCAGGGTGGTTTTCGAAAGGGAAGATCCTGTGAAGAACAAATTTTAAACTTAAGGTCAATAATTCACCATAGAATGTTAACCAGCAAACCAATAATAGTGTTAAAAAAATGGTTCAAATGGCTCTGAGCACTATGGGACTTAACATCTGAGGTCATCAGTCCCCTAGAACTTAGAACTACTTAAACCTAACTAACCTAAGGACCTCACACACATCCATGCCCGAGTCAGGATTCGAACCTGCGATCGTAGCGGTGGCGCGGTTCCAGACTGACGCGCCTAGAACCGCTCGGCCACACCGCCCGGCAATAATAGTGTCATTTATTGATTTCAAGAAAGCATTTGATTGTATAGGCAGAGAAACAAGAGATAAGGTCATTAGAGAATCTGGTGTTAAATCAAAATTAACAAATATAGTTCTTGAACTGACCCTACTACTTATCTTAGAAAACAGAATTTTATGGGAAGGGGTTACTTAAGAGGGATACGTAACATCCAGTTAACTTTGTAATAAGAACTCAACAAATAAGACCGCTGCGGTTTATCCACAGAAAGAAAAGAAGTAAATGTACTGTAAATGTGAAACTAACATAAACTCTGATCTTGAAAGTTGGCGTAACACCTAGATACTTCGTTTCAGCGAAGTCATCAGTTATGTTATCACAATCATGTTTACAATTTACACTTAAATTTACGATACAGACAATGCGATAAGTCTAATTTGTAAAACGGTAGGCGCGAGATGATTTCTAATACTTTTATAACATATATCGACCTTTCGACAGCACAGCTAAAAACCGCCATCGACAGGTGTATTCTGAACGAAACCATGACGTCGGATATAATTCTTCTTCTTCTTCTTCTTTTTCTTTCAGGAAGAACGTAAGTTTCAATGGTAAGTAGACGCAGCGATGAGCATTGTCAACCAAAGCAACGCCAACTCTTACACGAATCGATACGAAACACAGCTATATATCAGTTGCGGTAAGCGACATTATGAATCGCCCTATAACTGAACTCAACAATGAACAAAATCCTACGATAGCGACACTACTTGCCGTCCGTACATTCGAATTACATGCAGTTTTGTGTGGGCGCACGCGCGCGCGCGCGTGTGTGTGTGTGTGTGTGTATGCGTGTGCGTGTGAGAGAGAGAGAGAGAGAGAGACCAGGGTAGGGGAGACGGAGAGACCAAGTCTACTGAAAATACAAGCCCCGTCTTTTTCCGCGTCTAGGTGGCCACTGCTTAAATCCGGCCTTGATTGAAAACGCTGCTTAACTGCCTTTGCACGAAGAGCCAGCGAAACGCCATCAGTGCCTTATTACAGTCGTTGTTTAGATCCGGCGATAAGGCGTTAGTTTGGCACTGTTCGTGGTACAAGAAATAAACCGAACGGTTTCTGTCTCTCTTCTACACTCTTCAGAACGCGTTTAAAATCTTGGAGTTCTTCTGTGAAAAGCGACGACTTGCAGGGATGTAAACAAAAATGAAATCCGGAAAAATCTGTGTTATCAGCTACCGACCCGAGTGGAACGGCAACTGCTGGAAAGGAGGCGGCACCGTTAACTGAACAGCACTGCTGGATCACCGACTCACCGACTTGCGCGGCCTCCTCTCTCTCTCTCTCTCTCTCTCTCTCTCTATCTCTCTCTCTGTCTCTCTCGCCCCGGCGGATGCTGTCCGTGTCCCGTTCGCTGCTGCCTTGCTTGCCTGGGTCAGAGACCGCTTCACCACTTCCCTCAGAAAGATCATTTCAACAGCTCGTGTCGTCTCGACTCTGATTGGCTGACGTTGGCAGCACGAAATTTCACCTCTTTTCTCGTGAACAACTACGCCACTTCCTCACCGTCAGTATATTTTTGCGATTCTCGTTCCTGGGAATGAAATGTGAACATAGGAAGTCAAATCAGCTTTATTGAATATGGCCTACTAAAAGAAAATACTAATGAAGCATAGTGAATGGATTACACTCTGTGGAAACGAAATATAGAGATCAAATCATCTTAGTATGGAGTAATTCAGCAGTAATTTACCCATAACATTCATGTTAATTGGTAATTTAGTCATTTTGCGCCTTAAAAAAACTGGTGCGATTCAATACAGTACATATAGAGTACAATGAGAAAATTTTAATCATACAGAGGCATGTACATGGGTGTCCGCAGATTTATCAAAGAGGGGCGAGATTTTATAACTGCCATTTTTGAGACAACTTATTCAGTGAGCTTGGGATTTAAATTTGACAGGAAGGGCAAAAAAATTTTTGTATCTCAAACGAGTGACAGGTACCCCCGCAATTTTTTTAAGGTAGATTACTTTGATACCTAAACAGTAAGGATTTCACTAATATACGCAAAGTACATATTTCTATATTATTAATAACAATAGAAATGCTATCTTCGTAATTCTTCGATGTGAAATTGCATCTTTCTTACAATTAAACGCTGGTAGTCCAAAGAGTTGCCCATAAAAATATTTATATAATAAGAATGTTTGATGACATGGAAAATTAAAATTTTTGAATTGGGAAAAAGTGAAAATGAATGAAGAAATCCTGTTAAATCACAATAACAAAGAAAAAACATCAAAAAATCCCACATTAATACTCTTAAACGTGAAGAACACTTAGACTCTTAACGGAATTTCACATCGTACCATCTTATTGGATTTATTGCATTATTTGCATACCTTCTATTTTTTACTTTCGACTGGCGTAATTTGTTTAGAAAGCTACATTTTTTTGGACTCTTTGAGTAAAGTGTAGCCCAGGGCCAGCAGTCAGCTAGACAGCGGTCGGGAAGCTTCTCGAAACCATCCTGAAATAGTCCGATACAGACCACTTTCAACAGCCTAGGATTGAACTAGGCGGTCCTCGCCCCCCAGTCTGCCAACCAGTATTTTCTGTTACCCTCCGCAAATTTTAAATGTATGGTTTAGTAGAACCACAGAGATGACAATTTCAAATCCGTTCTAAACTTTTTCGCCCTTACATGCACCACTTGAAACATTGAACTCATTAACCCGTTTGTAAAGTAATCAAACGCTTGAAGCTGTTTTATACGTGGAAGTTCGATTCTTTGAAGAAACGGGGACAGGGGATGGGGTGGGGTATTGGTACTTCAGAATCATCGACTTCAATCGTCATAAAAGTGTTTAGCATGAAAGAAGGAATGACCTGCAGCTTGTGGAGGCGACGACCGAGTCCCAAGACGCGCAGCCCGCGTGCTGCGAGGCGCGTCGCGACGGCGGCGCCGATGCCCGCGCTGGCGCCAGTGACCAATGCAGCCTTCCCTCGCCAGCTCTCCATGCCACGGCCTTCCGCCAACTGCGCCTCTTGTCTCAGCGCCGCTGAGGCTGCTGCGGCAGCGGCTGTGCGCGGGGTGGGAGAAGCAGACGGAAACGGGTTACCCACTCCTGGCACCTGCAATGCGTTCAGGTCAACCCAGGTTACGCTACCTGGATTCAACTTTCCATTCATCGATATTAAATATGACATTGTTCAGAAAACTCTGTGTGGTCTAGCAGGTGGTATCGCTGGTTGCATAACTGGAGTTTGTAGTCTGGCCCGACATACGCATAGGCCAGGAAATAAGCCTGTCAGACTAGTCGAATGTATTCGGTGCTGTCGCGCTACATTGTTCGACAAATATATCGAAACACAGCGAGAACTGCTTGCTTGAGCATAAATGTAGATGCACTTGTGCAATGTCCTCAACACATTGCAAGGATCGATAGTGGTCAGAACACCGTTCTGCTTAGTTGAGAGAGTATTATGTCGAACCTAAGTGAATTCGAACGTGGGCAGACTGTTAGAGGTCGTATGGTGGATGCTTCCGTAACCAAGATAGCGGAAAGTTTCACGTTTCAAGAGTCAATATATCGAAGATTTTTCCCTCATACAAGGAAAGCGGAAGCACATCACCATCTAAGTCACAATGCGGATGAAAGTGCGTGAGAGCGACATATGGTGAATAAAGAGGATTATAACAAAAAAAGGTTCAAATGTGTGTGTAATCTTATGGGACTTAACTGCTAAGGTCATCAGTCCCTAAGCTTACACACTACTTAACCTAAAGTATCCTAAGGACAAACATACACACCCATGCCCGACGGAGGACTCGAACCTCCGCCGGTACCAGCCGCACAGTCCATGACTGCAGCGTCTTAGACTTGTTTTTTTTTTTTTTTTAGATCTCAGTTTGTTCGCTTTCGTTCGTTGTATCTGCTCGGGGCGGACATCCGTTTTAGTTCGTTGTTGATTGGTTAACTCAGTTTTTTATTACAGAGGACAGCTAACCCTCTGACTGAACACGCTGAGCTCGGCTAATCCCATGCGGCAGGATTATAACGGAAGATAACAGGACGACAGCTGCAAAAGTCACCTCAGAACTGAATGTCGCACTCGCGAACCCTATCAGCACTAGAAGCAGGCAACGGCAGGGCGAGCTGCAATTCCAGAACCACTCATCACTGACGCAAATGCCCGAAAAAGGAAAACGTGCTGAAGTCGTAAAAACTGGAATGTGGAGCAATGTAAGGGTGTTGTTTCGTCGTGCGAATCTTGTTTCACACTGTTTCCAACTTCTGGCCGAGTTTACGTTCCAAGCGAGAAACACGGTGGATTCGGTGACGATTTGGACAGCCATATTGTGGTATGCCCTTCAGGGACTCACACCTAGTGAGTACGTGGCTGGCGACCACGGGGTCCCGAGCTGAGTACTGGCATTGCTTCCACTTACTTATGCCAGGCTCCTCACTTTTATCTTTCCTATTTGGCCACCCTCGGCCAACTCTTGTTCTTTTCCGACCCTGACGCTATTAGGTTTCGAGGGCTAGGGGTCTTCCATTTCCAACCTATACTTCTACTGAGCCGAATATCTCCCGGGATAAGGAGATTACCTTCTATCAAGTGCCAACGGCCTTGTAGGAGGGCGGATGAGCGGCTAGAAGGAAGGGCACTCTCTTGCCCTTGGGGTGGGAAACTGCTCCTAAAGGCGGAGGAGCCACAAGGTGGCCAACGGCATAGAATGGAGAAGGCAACGGGAAACCACTCCATTAAAGACCCGGGCGGTTATCCCAAGTATCAACAGCTTATGATGGAAAGCTCTTTGGTTAAATTCTCCGGAGGTAAAATAGTCCCCCATTCGGATCTCCGGGCGGGGACAACTAAAGAGATACCAAAGTCCAAAAGCATTAATGTATGAAGGATAGCAACATGGAACGTCAACTCACTTCTTAAATGTGGTAAACTGGAAAACTTGAAAATGGAAATGAAACTAATGGATATTGATGTACTGGGAGTCTCAGAAATGAGATGGCCAAACGCTGGCGACTTTTGGTCAGGGGATTACAGAATCATACACACTGGAACAGCACAAGACAGACCCGGGATTGCAGGAGTGGGAATTATCCTCAATAAAGAGATGGGGTTAAGAGTAAAAGGATTTGTTCAACATAGTGAGAGGATAATTTATGTCCGATTGGAAACTAAACCAAGAGACACAATCATAATCCAAGTATGCATGCCAACTACGAGGCACGAGGATGATGAAATCGACATGATGTATGACCACCTTGAGGAAGTAATTGGCAGAATTAAAGAAGCTGAAAACCTTGTCATCATGGGAGATATGAATGCCGTTGTTGGGGAAGGTAAAGAAGAGGATGTGGCAGGGAATTTTGGATTAGGATTAAGAAATGAAAGAGGGGATAAACTTGTAGAATTCTGCCAAAGAAATAAACTTTACATTACAAATACCTTCTTTAATCATCATCCAAGAAGAAGATATACTTGGAAAATGCCTGGTGACATTAACAGGTACCAAATTGACTTCATATTAGTGAAGCAAAGATTTAAAAACCTAGTTAAGGACAGCAGATCATATCCAGGCTGTGATGTGGAAAGTGACCACATACTCGTTATGATGACGAATGAACTAAAATTCAAGAACATTAAAAGAAGAAGTACATGTAAATGGGATTTGACAAACCTGAAAAACGAAAATACACTGAAGCACTATCAACTAGAAACAGACAAGAAAACAAATACACAGGGCTGCAATGACATCCAAAGCAGCTGGAAAAAAATGAAAACTGGTATTTTAGAAGCAGCAGAAGAAGTAATAGGAAAAGAAAGGACAGAGAAAAGGAAGAAATGGATCACTAATGACCTGCTAAATATGATGGAAGAAAGAAGGAAATTAAAAAATTCTGTGAAGAAGGAAGACCAAGAGAAATACAAGAGTCTGAAAAACAGAATCAACAGAGAGGCAAAAGAAGCAAGAGAAAAATACCTTGATGATCTCTGTATTTCAGTCGAGGACAACATGAGCAAGGGAAATATCGACAAGGCCTATAAATGTGTGAGACATTGCTTTGGAGACAGAAGAAACAAATGTAGGGCTGTGATGGATGAAAATGGCAATATGTTGGATGACGATGATGAAGTTGCAAGAAGATGGAAACAATACATAGGAAAACTGTACAGCGGACCAGACCTGTCTGAAAACACCATGGAAGAAGAAACAGAAGTAGATGCACACAACATAGGTGAACCTATATTAAAGGTAGAGTTTGAACTAGCTCTGAAAAAATTGAAAAACAACAAATTGCCTGGGTTAGACAATATCCCAGCCGAACTTCTGAAATCTGGAGGAGCAAAACTGAATCTTGTTTTCAACATGTACGAGCAGGGTAAAATTCCTACAGACTTTGAGAAAAACATTGTGGTCCCCATTCCAAAGAAGGCAAATGCTACAAGATGTGAAAATTATAGGACACACAGCCTAGTTACTCACGCCTCTAAAATATTAACCTCAATTATCCTAAAATGCATAGAACAAAAAGTCGAAGCTACACTCTCCGAAGACCAGTTTGGATTCCGGAAAGATAGAGGAACCAGAGAAGCAATATTTGCTCTAAAACTAATAATAGAGAAACGACTAGATAAGAACCTGAAAACATACATAGCTTTCGTAGATGTAGAGAAAGCCTTTGATAATGTTAAATGGGATAAGATGTTTGAGGTACTCAAAAAAGTAGGAATAGACCATAAAGATAGAAAAATGACATGGAACCTGTACAAAAACGAGACAGCAGTTATCCGTGGACGGACAAAACAAGAAGAGGTGCAGATACGGAAAGGTGTCCGGCAAGGTTGCGCCCCTGTTATCTTTAACGTATACATTGAAGAGGCGCTGAAAAAAGTAAGGGAAAATTCACAGACAGGTGTAGTAATTCATGGCCAACGAATAGATATGATAAGATATGCCGATGATATAGCTGTCCTGGCTGAAAGTGAAGAAGGTCTTGTAGTCCTACTGAATAGAATGGATAAAGTTATGGGTGAAGAATATAATATGAGAATTAATAAAGCAAAAACAAAAGTAATGGCATGCGACAAAGAAGATCAAGTGAAAGTCCAAGTTCATGTAGGCAATGAACTGCTTGAACAAGTTGATAAATTTACTTATCTGGGCAGTAATATTACCAGGGATGGAAGGAGCAATGCAGAAGTGAGAAGTGGAATAGCTCAAGCAAAGGCTGCTTTTAACAAGAAGAAAAACATATTAACATCTAAGAGCATCAACCTTGAAACCAGGAAAAGATTTTTGAAATCATATGTGTGGAGTGTGGCATGCTATGGGTGTGAAACATGGACTCTCGGGACAGAGGAACAGCAGAAGCTAAATTCTTTTGAAATGTGGTGCTATAGACGCATGCTCAAAATAAAATGGATCGACAAGGTCACAAACGAAGTAGTTCTGGAAAGAGCAGGTGAGAAGTGAAGCTTCTGGAGTTTCATTGTTAAAAGAAGAGTGCAATTTACAGGCCATCTATTAAGACGTAAAGGACTCCTGAACACAACAGGACTCCTGAACACAATCATAGAGGGATATGTCGAGGGAAAAAGACCAAGAGGAAGACCACGACTGAGGTACATGGATCAAATCGTGAAAGATGTGGGATGTAACACCTATAAAGAAATGAAGAGAAAAGCTGAAAGACGCACAGAATGGAGACAAGCTGCCATTGTAGCTGTTGCAAACCAATCCTTGGATTGACCACTACAGAAGAAGAAGAATTGTGGTATGCTATGGGCCCCATGGTTACTCTACAAGGTCGCTCTACTACTCTGCATTATGTAACCTTATTGGCTGATCAGATCCATCCCAAGGTGCAACGTTTCCCCCCAATGGTGGTGTTGTGTTCCAAGACGGCAGGGCCTCTGTTTACACAGCTCGCCTCGTCCAGCACTGGTTGTGTGAGCGCTACAATGAACTGTCGCATCTTTCTTGGCCCCCACAGTCGTCAAACTTTTATTATTATGACTTTGTGGTCTACTTAGGAGAGAAGGGTGTTTGATCGCTATCCACCTCCATCATCGTTTCCTGAACGTGCCACTATTCTCCAGGCATAATGGTATAAGTTCCCTTCGAGCACCTTGCAGGACCTTTACTTATCCATTCCGGTGCGATTGAAATCCGTTTCGAGAGCTAACGGTTTTTCTACACCGTAAAAGTCATGGTAACGTGCTGTGTTTTTGACGTTTCTAAATTTTTGTCCACCCCTATAGCCTCCCCTGTATAAAATATTTGTTAATTGTTACTTTCGTTATTAATCATGTGTGCTGTGACATGGGCTGATGGAGAAGAGATCAAAACATGCCATGTTTGATTTCAATAAGAACACGCCATATGTGATTTCACAGTTCTTACTGGAACGTGTCGTATTTGCTGGTTTAGTAAGTGGTGTCCCATAAGATCTGTCCTTTCTATTCTAGTAAATGGGTAGCACTGAACATTGCACGATTTTCATCTGTTTTCCCTCTGGTTAGAAATGGAGCGCTTCACGACGGAACAGCGCGTTGTCACAGTGAAAACTTATTTACAAATGTGATGAATGTTGTGCAAAGACTGTTCACAAACTCCGTGGAATGTTTGGCCAACGTAATGCACCGAATGAGGCAATTGTGATGAGTCTGACAGCTGTATTACAGAAAAACAACTCGGTTGTGGACATTAAATCCTCAGGACGTTCTAGTATTAGTCGCTCTGCGAAAAACATAGCTATCGTTAGCGATAATATTCCTGTAAGCAGGACAGAATCCATTCGCTGACGTTCAAAACAACTGGACATTCCCAGAACCAACACGAAATGAATTCTGGAAGATTTGCACCTATGGACCTACAAAATCCGACTGACGCAAGAACCGAAAAAAATTATCACTAAAAACTCCGCTGGACAACAATTTCTTTAAGAAAATAATATCTACTAATGAGACAAATTTCCTGTTCAGTGGCTTCAGGAACGAGGAAAATTGGAGAATTTGGGTCGTAGAAAGTCCTCGAGTAATTATGGAGAAGCCGTTACAGCCACAGCGACTGACTATGGGTGTGGCATTTGAGCGTAACTGAGCCGTACTTCTTCGAATATGGCGCCAGAAATGCATTAACAGTGGACGGCGATGCTACCTCAGTATGTTAAAAGAGCTCTTGTGGTCTGAACCGAGTCCTGTGAACTCTGAAAAGGGCCGGCCGGTGTGGCCGTGCGGTTCTAAGCGCTTCAGTTTGGAACCGCGCTGCTGCTACGGTCGCAGGTTCGGATCCTGCCTCGGGCATGGATGTGTGTGATGTCCTTAGGTTAGTTAGGTTTAAGTAGTTCTAAGTTCTAGGGGACTGATGACCTCAGTAGTTAAGTCCCATAGTGCTCAGAGCCATTTGAACTCTGAAAAGGTTTGGTTTCAGTGGTATGGTGCAACCTGTAGCACATCGATTGCAATAATGGTCTTGTTACGAGAGAAATTCCCTGGCTGGGTGATTTCTCGCAACGGTGACGTGAATTAGCCACGCAGATCTTGGTAATTTGACACCACGTGATTTTTGTCTAGGAGGAAGGGGTATTTTTGAAATCCAGTGTGTACGCTAACAAAGAACGATTACTCCTAGAGCTCAAGGCCAAGAGTCAGCGTGTAATTTCACAACTGGAGGTGCAAGTATGCCGAAGAGTTAAAATTAATCGAAAGAGTGAAAGTGTGCCTGTAGAGTCATGGAGGGTATTTGAGCAATGTCATATTTCATATATAATCACAGGTAGCATACACTGCAATATTGTACACTGAAGAGTCAAAGAAACCGGTACACCTGCCTAATACCGTGCAGAGCCTCTGCGAGCACGCGTAAGTACCGCAAGACGACGTGGCATGGACTTGACTAGTCTCTGAAATAGTGCTGGAGGGAACTGACACCATGAATCCTGCAGGGCTGTCCATAAATCCTTGTCCGTAGGAGTACGAAGGGGTGGAAATCTCTTCTGAACAGCACGTTGCAAGGCGTCCCAGATATGCTCAATAATTTTCATGTCTGGAGTGTTTGGTGGCAAGTGGATGTGTTTAAACTCAGAAGAGTGCCCTGGACCCATTCTGTAGCAGTTCCGGACGTGTGACGTGTCGCATTGTCCTACTGGAATTGTCCAAGTCCGTCGGAATGCACAATGAACATGAATGGATGCAGGTGATCAGACAGGATTCTTACGTACGTGTCATCTGTCAGAATTGTATCTAGATGTAGCAGGGATCCCATATCATTGCAACTGAACACGCCCCACACCATTATAGAGCCTCCACCTGCTTGAACAGTCCTCTGCTGACATGCAGGGTCCATGGATTCATGAGGTTGTCTGCATACCCGTACATGTCCATCTGCTCGATACAATTTGAAACGAGACTCGTCCGACCAGGCAACATGTTTCCAGTGATCAACAGTCCTATGTCGGTGTTGACGAGTCCAGGCGAGGCGTAAAGCTTTGTGTTGTGCAGTCGTCAAGGGTACACGAGTAGGCCGTCGGCTCCGAAAGCCCATATCGACGATGTTTCGTTGAATGGTTCGCACGCTGACACTTGCTAGTGGCCCAACACTGAAATCTGCAGCAATTTGCAGAAGGATTGCACTTCTGTCACGTTGAACGATTCTCTTCTGTCGTTGTTGGTCTCGTTCTTGCAGGCTCTTTTTCCGGCCGCAGCGATGTCATATAATGGAAATGAGAGTACGGCATTGTGGGCCGGGAGTCCCCCATTCGGGGAAGTTCGGCAGCCGAGGGCAAGTACTTATTGCATTCGACGCCACAAAGGGTGACTTGCGCGTCGGAGATGGGGATGAAATGATGATGAGGACGATACAATACCCAGTCCCTGAGTGGAGAAAATCTCTTGCCCCAGCCGGGAATCGAACCCGCGCCTCTTAGCGTGGCATTCCGCCGCGCTGACCACTCAGCTAACGGGGGCGGACAGCAGTGTCAAATATTTTATGTTTTACCAGATTCTTGATATTCACGGTATACTCGTAAAATGGTCGCACATGGATCCTCATTTCATCGCTACCTCGGAGATGCTGTGTCCCACCGCTCGTGTGCCGACTATACACCACGTTCAAACTCACTTAATTCTTGATAACCTGCCATTGTAGCAGCAGTAACCGATCTAACATCTGCGGCAGACATTTGTTGTCTTATATAGGCGTCGGCGTATTCTGCCTGCTTACATGTCTCTGTATTTGAATACGCCTGCGTATAGCAGTTTCGTTGGCTCTTCAATGTACAAATTACTTAATTTCATTAATATATTTCTGTATTATTTTACTCACTCAAACGTTTCATCTTTATGGAATACCTTTTATTAGAGCTAGTGTGCATTAAAACGAATGCTGCTTGTAACCACTGATGCATTAAAGATTCATCGAAAAGCTGGTACATAAAAACAGCCAGTTGTGGTATCTTCCGTATTGTAAAGCATGTACAGCTGAATTGGACAACGTAGTTTGTAACCTGCTCTGTTGCTTAGAGGCTCAGTAGTTAAATGCTAGATTATTGAATAGGCCAAGGATTTGAACAAAAGTAATTTCTGAAATTTTTTTCTGTCACTTATGGTTTCTTTCACTTCCCACTGTTCAGAGGACAGCATACCCCTTTTACGTAGCACCCTTCAGAGTTTAATATAATAGTATAATTATATCTCCAAGTATAAATAAAGGGCAGGAAAACGTACTGAACTCTACCATGAGATCAGATGACTGACTTCGCAGTACCGTCGAGTTTGTTTCAAAGGTTATTGATTTTCATCTTTCCCCTTCAGAAGCAAATATCTACTTGCAAACTGCTACTGTTGGGGAAACGCGAGGGTGATGCCACCGAATATAAAGTTGACAATCCGTTGCGTAAATATCTATTAATTTCTTCCTAGATGTCTCATTGTTTATACACAAGGTATGATGAAAAAGTAATAGGATTTTTCGTTCTTCTTAAAGAATCTTTCTTTATTTATTAACATCAACTTCATCCCGGTCAAAGTAATCCCCCTCGATACAACACATTTGGTATAAAAGGGCAGTCCATTGGATGATCTGTCATTTGTACTCAGGTGATTAATGCGAAAAGGTTTCCGACATGATTATGGATGCACGGCGGAAATTAACAATCAGCGCGGAATGATAGATGGAGCTAGCCATATGGGACATTCCATTTCGGAAATCGTTAGGGAATTCAATATTCCGAAATCCACAGTGGCATGAGTGTGCCGAGGTACCAAATTTGAGGCATTACGTCTGACCACGCCAATGGCTTTCATTTAACGACTGAGAGAAGCGACGTTTGCGTGGTGTTGTCAGTGCTAACAGACAAGGAACACTAAGTGAAATAACTGCAGAAATCAATGTTGGAAGTACGACGAACTTATACGTGAGGACAGTACGGCGACATTTGGCGTTACTGGGCTATGGCAGCAGTCGACTGACTCGAGTGCCTTTGCTAACAGCACGACATCGCCTGCAGTGGCTCTCCATGGCTTATGATCACATCAGTAGGATCCTAGACTACTGGAAAACAGTGGCCTGGTCAGATGAGTTCCGATTTCAGTTGGTAAGAGCTGGTGGTACGGTTCGCATGTGGCACAGATCGCACGAAGCCATGGGTCCAAGTTTCGAACAAGGCACTGTTCAAGCTGGTGGTGGCTGCAAAATGGTGTGGGCTGTGTTTAAATGCAATGGGCTGGGTCCTCTGGTCCAACTGAACCGATAGTTGACTGCAAATGGTTATGTTGGGCCACTTGGAGACCATTTGCAGCCATTTATGGACTTCATGTTCCCAAACAACGGTCGAACTTTTATGGGTGCCAATGCGCCATGTCACCAGGCCACAACTGTTCGCGACTGGATTGGAGAACGTTATGGACAATTCGAACGAATGATTTAGCCACCCACATCGCTCGACACGAACATCGAACATTTATGGGACATAACCGAGAGGTCAGTTCGCCCATAAAATCCTCTACTGGCAATACTTCCGCAATTATGGGCGGCTATAGAGGCACCACGGCTCAGTATTTCTGTAGGGGACTTCCAGCGACTTGTTGAGTCCATGCCACATCGAGTGGATGCACTTCGCCGGACAAAAGGAAGTCCGTCTTAACATTAGGAGATATCCCATGACTTTACCCACGGCAGCACACGAACAGTTTGAAACATCCCCTTAGAAAACATTATGAATTACTGTGCTGGCAAACCTCTTACCTTACTTGATTTTCAAACAACTGAGCAGAACTGAACGTACTCAGACATTTCTCTCTTCACTCATTCTGATCATCACTAAACTGACACACAATATTTTTAGTGCAACGCGATCTGACTTCCAATAATCCCTACAAAAGAATGGCCCTGACTAACAATAACCTATACCTTTCATGAATCACTTACCTCACAAAAATCTTCGTTACTCGAACTACTGCAATACAGCGAGCGCCAATACTGCCAGATGAATAAAAGATTCTAACTACTGAAGGCACTAATTACTGATAGGCGTAGTTAGCAAATGAAAGATTTTGATAGAGAACAAACAATGTATTTACCTTAATAATGTTCAAAAGTTATCATATATATATCAATTTATGATATCCAGTATTACAAATTTACTCTTTCTGATGGACACGCGTCCAGATCGTCCGCTCTCAAAATTCTGCCATCTGTCTCCCCACATCCACCACTGCTGGCGGCTCATCTTCAACTGCGCAACGCTACGCGCTGTTCACATCCAACTGCCCAACACTACAATAGCGAATATTCCAACAATGCCAACCAACCACAGACTGCACACAAGACAGCCAGTAATTTTCATACAGAGCGCTACATGACGTTACCAACATAAAAACCTAAACAGCCAACTTACAAGTTTACAGACTTAGCAGATTCGGAAATGCCTCCACCCTTGGCCCGAAAGCCAATGATAATGTCCTTTTGGAAGGCAGATATATCGTTCCTTTTCCGCATCATGACAACAACTGTTTTCCACATCCTCCCCGACATGCTTCATATACCCTCCACAGCCAGTGCCGCCAACTGGCGTCTGTGAGTGGTTATTGCGCGCTGACATCGAACATAGGGGGTGGTCACTTTAATGTGACTGGACAATGCATATGTATGCAAGATATTTCAGTATAAGAACTACTAAATGAAGACTTCTCCAATAAGAACTGCAATTTTGTAGATCGGGGGGAGATGGCCAACTTAAGGTTTGCAGAATCAGAACTTTAGTTACAATATGGAGTATAGATTCGACACTAAATTGGTGTTCACTGAAGAGCCTTTTCTGTGTACTTGTCAGTTGGTGTTATGCTACCATTACAAATCACATGCGTTTTGAACCTTTTTATGAATAGTGTGGTTTAGGCATGTCACTCCGATCATCGGGGTGAAATGGTAGTTATATCGGAAGCAGACTCCAGCGCTAGTTTTGTGGATTTATGATACGATGTAGCTAAATATATAATTCGAAATCAAATTTAATAAATTATAAAAACGAAAATATGAAATAAACATGTGAATGGATGTAGTAAACTGGCAAATAACAAGATTGCTTCCACATTAAATCAGAGCCTTTTTGGGCAATTATTGCGCACGTTGTCTTCTTCTGTACGGGTTTCATGCAACCATTTTTTGTACATGCACACTGAAACTAATCTACCTGTGCTCTATTTTTATCGTAGTAATCCATAGCACACTGTCATTCTGTGACCCGCCTGGTTCGCTAATCTTAGGTTGCCTTACAGTGGACTTCTTGCTTTTAAACCTAATTCGCCATGACCTGGCTCTTGCCTCTTCAGTTCTACTGTGTTCTGTGACAACTTCAGCTGTTTCTGTGGGTCCAAGATGGGCGCAAGGAGTAATGTCTTTAAAGAGTGTTCCTGGCATCGGGTTATTCTCAGTCTCCGCTTCAAGTGTGCTGTTGTCCGTCAGTGGGAGAAGAGCCCGAGCACATCCTCTGTTGTCGAGGATACCTCCATCACCCCTGTCTGCCTCAACATTAGTAACCGTGTCAGAAACTTGAAATGCCTTCTCTAGAATTCTTTTAGCGTTGAAAGTGTACAAGCCACAAGCTTCGAACCCAGACTGAGCCTTGGATGGCAGTATAGCATTCTTCCATGCTTCACTAATGAAGAGTGGGAACGGTACTCTTGAGACTTACCGGCCAGGGCGAGACAATGTCGAGTTGCGCATTGCCGTGTAAAAATCTTCTTTCTGTGATTTGAAACCAAGCCTGTGAAGTGGCTGAGGAAAGTGCGCTGAGTGAGGAGGTAAACAAATCAAGATCACACCATTATCCGTAGCAAGCTGCAGCATATATAGAGTGTGAGATATGCTCATTGAGAACCAGAACCATTTTTTCTTCTTGTTTCTTGTACAAAAGTGGTCTTCCATCTAGCTCATGACTATATCATACCCTGATTTGTCAGTCATAGACACAACTGAGCCGTTCGGAGGTCCATCCTCCTATTCACGCTTCTTTCTTTCACCTTTAAAAATCCACATTGGTGGAATGAAGTTGCCTTCAGCACTGAAACAAGTGACAACTGTTATGGTTTCTCCTTTTTCTCCAGAAGTTACTTAACTGTAACTTTGTCAGACCTAGGATTCATCTGAAAGCCAGTTTCGTCCATATTGTACAGGCGCCAGGCTTAACCAGTAAAGAATTTGCTGTTCACATCCAGAACTAAGGAAAACTAAGCTGCAGTTGCTTCCCTAACCATTCCCATAGCTCTCTCAATAGAGAGACCTTGCGGCTTTCTGGTAGCTAGATGTAGATAACGTTTCACCAAAGACTGCAACCGATTCCAACCGGAAACCTGATTTTCTCTAGAAAATCTATGACGAATCTCATTTCTTTCTCAAACTGAAATACCAGACTACGCAGAGTTTCTCCTGTTGGTGGAAATCCAAACATCTCCAACTTACACTACGGGCAATTAAAATTGTTACACCACGAAGATGACGTGCTACAGACGCGAAATTTAACTGACCGGAAGAAGATGCTGTGATATGCAAATGATTGGCTTTTCAGAGCATTCTCACAAGGTTGGTGTCGGTGGCGATACCTACAACGTGCTGACATGAGGAAAGTTTCCAACCAATTTCTCATACACAAATAGTAGTTGACCGGCATTGCCTGGTGAAACGTTGTTGTGATGTCTCGTGTAAGGAAGAGAAATGCGTACTATTACATTTCCGACTTTGATAAAGATCGGATTGTAGCCTATCACGAATTGCGGTTTGTCGTATGGCGACATTGCTGCTCACGTTGGTCGAGATCCAATGGCTGTTAGCAGAATATGGAATCGGTGGGTTCAGGAGGGTAATACGGAACACCGTGCTGGATCCCAACGGCCTCGTATCACTAGCTGTCAAGATGACAGGCATCTTATCCGCATGGCCATAACGGATCGTGCAGCCACGTCTCGATCCCTGAGTCAACAGATGGGGACGTTTGCAAGACAACAACCATCTGCACGAACAGTTCGACGTCATTTACAGCAGCATGGACTATCAGCTCGGAGACCATGGCTGCGGTTACCCTTGACGCTGCATCACAGACAGGAGCGCCTGCGATGGTGTACTCGACGACGAACCTGAGTGCACGAATGGCAAAACGTCATTTTTTCGGATGAATCCAGGTTCTGTTTACAGCATCATGATGGTCGCATCCGTTTTTGGCGACATCACGGTGAACGCACATTGGAAGCATGTACTCATCATCGCCATACTAGCGTATCACCCGGCGTGACGGTATGGGGTGACATTCGTTACACGTCTCGGTCACCTCTTGTTCGCATTGACGGCACTTTGAACAGTGGAAGTTACATTTCAGATGTGTTACGACCCGTGGCTCTACCCTTCATTCGATCTCTGCAAAACCCTACATTTCAGCACGATAATGCACGATCACATGTTGCAGGTCCTGTACGGGCCTTTCTGGATACAGCAAATGTTCGACTGGTGCCTTGGCCAGCACATTCTACAGATCTCTCACCAATTGAAAACGTCTGGTCAATGGTGGCCGAGAAACTGGCTGGTCACACTACGCCAGTCACTACTCTTGATGAACTGTGGTATCGTATTGAAGCTGCATGGGCAGCTGTACGTGTACACGCCATCCAAGCTCTGTTTGACTCAATGCCCAGGCGTATCAAGGCCGTTATTACGGCCAGAGGTGGTTGCTCCAGGTAATGATTTGTCAGGATCTACCGGTATGCACCCAAATTTCATGAAAATGTAATCACATGTCAGTTCTAGTATAATATATTTGTCCAATGAATACCCGTTTATCATCTGCATTTCTTCTTGGTATAGCAATTTTAATGGCCAGTAGTGTATTTATGTAGGTGACCAAAAATTTCTCATTATCTTCACCAAGGCTACCTAGAAATAATAATAATAATAATAATAATAACGCCATAGTTATTCAACACAGAGAAATGTTTGCAGGAACTGGAAATGTGTAGTTAATTCGAACAACTTTCCCTCTGAATCATTAATTTTTGGTGTAATAAAATAGTACGGTTAAAAACTGTACTCATTTATCTCGTAATCAACTAAAACATTATAATTCATATACTGCTGCTTACTTTGTGGGTCAATAGCACGTTTCTTTCCATCGTTCATTCTTCTTCAGCAGACATCGTTTAGAGTTCTGTAATGGATGTCATATTCTTGGGAAGCTCTAAGACAATTCACTTCACCAGTTCCTAGATGCTCCGTAGGCACTTGTAGGGATTCTTTAGACCACTGACCTCCATTCGATATTCTTACATACATTTAGGTATTTTCAATGGAA
Organism: Schistocerca serialis cubense; assembly: GCF_023864345.2. Taxonomy (NCBI): domain Eukaryota; kingdom Metazoa; phylum Arthropoda; class Insecta; order Orthoptera; family Acrididae; genus Schistocerca; species Schistocerca serialis. The sequence continues at coordinate 406,377,282 of NC_064646.1, forward strand.
ATAACGTCTGTATAAGGCAGAAATAAAATTCGTCATCTTACCCCAACAAAAGAGAGCAACTCTCTCCAGTTTCGGTGTGGGATGCCACTTCCCATGATTAGCACCTCATGTCCACCGCATGGGAACTGTGCACGGCAACCTACACTACAAAGTAGCCACTATGCTCTACATGTTTAACATTTGCCTCTTCTATTTTATCCATACTTGAAAATATCTTTGTACCATTAAGAAGCCGTCCACTTTAGCTGTTACCTTGTATTTGAGGGTTCAAAAGTGGGGAAACAATAAACACAGTGACATACACAGCTGCCTTCTCGTCACACTGCAGTTAGCGAGTGCCCTCTACGATGGTGTCATTTGTCACTCCCTGTGGGAAGAGTCCCCCGTTCCACTCTACCTTCAGCAGCGACACAGCCATTTTTCATCACTGGAGACTTTGACAGCTACGGCGCCTATGATGCTAACCCGAAGGCAGTAACGATGGGGAGGCTGTTATTAATGGGCTTAAATAAACATCTGAGCTGATCCTTGATGACAGAATCCTTTCGTCTTTCAATAGCGGAAAATGATAAAAGGGATACAATCTGGATCTGCTTTTTCCAGTTAACGTACAACACATTACCCATAATGCTACAAAATATTTGCCCGCCGTGTCTCGCCACCCAACAAAACTCAATGTTGTGAAAAGTAACGCATGCTGCCTGCCTACAAAAACTGTTATTTCGACGCAGATATAGCTACCAAAACGGCAAACTAAAACTCATTTCAAAGCGTACTGATTAATGAAGGTGCTGAAATAACAGCAGCACCGAAGTTCTGCGACAAAATTCATCGACCCATTAAAAGGAAACTCAAGATAGTCTATCCCAAGAAGCTATAGGTGCAGCTACAACAAGGATCTCACACGAGAAACGGAATATACGCTGGATTTACATCGCTATTCGACTCCAACCTCCTTCTCTGAGAATAAATTTACTGCTGCAAACAATTAATCATTCCAGTCTTGGTTGCCGAAAGAGAAGGATAAAGGTAACGGAAGAGCCCGGATGCCTTTATTTATATACTAGTTGGGGTACCCTGCTTCTCTCTGGGAGTTAATATGAGATCGTATGGTAGTTGGAATAAAAGGATAAACTTTCAAGTACAAGAGGTAGAAAAAATTATCGAAACAAATGGCTTTGGGCACTATGGGACTGAACTTCTGAGGTCATCAGTCCCCTAGAACTTAGAACTACTTAAACCTAAATAACCTAAGGACATCACACACATCCATGCCCGAAGCAGGTTTCGAACCTGATCACACACATCCATGCCCGAAGCAGAATTCGAACCTGCGACCGTAGCGGTCGCGCGGTTCCAGACTGTAGCGCCTAGAACCGCTCGGCCACCGCGGCCGGCTTATGAAAACGTATTCTAACTATTTACAATTCTTGTTAAAGTATAAGAAGTAAAAAATTTTATTGAAAACATATTCTACACATATCAAAAAAAGTTTTGCATCACTCCGGTAACCTGAACGCCTGAAGATAGACATTGACTGTGGATATTGTATCACAGACACGATCCCTTTGACTTTTCAGAGATGTCACTAAATCCGCCCAAAGATGAAAACAACCATGCATGAGCAGTGCCTATTAGACGGAAGGGGTCCGACAGCCGATCAATTCCAGTCATTCCACAAGAAAGGAGATACTCGGCTCGCGTTGTCTGTACTTCAGCCATGCCTAGACAGTCAATAACGCGGTTCGATCACGACCGCATTGTTACTTTGTGCTAGGAAGAGCTCTCAACAAGGGAAGTCTCCAGGCGTCTCGGAGTGGACCAAAGCGATGTTGTTCGGACATGGAGGAGATACAGAGAGACAGGAACTGCCGATGACATGCCTCGCTCAGGCCACTCAAGGACTACTACTGCAGTGCATGACCCCTAACTATGAATTATGGCTCGGAGGAACCCTGACAGCAATGCCACCATGCTGAATAATGCTTTTCGTGCAGCCACAGGACGTAGTGCTATAACTCAAACTGTGCACAGTAGGCTGCATGATGCGCAACTTCGTTCCCGATGTCCATTACGAGGTCCATCTATTCAACCACAACACCATGCAGATGGGCCCAGCAACGTGCTGAGCCGCGCGGGATTAGCCGAGCGGGCTGAGCGCTGCAATCATGGACTGTGCGGCTGGTCCCGGCGGAGGTTCGAGTCCTCCCTCGGGCATGGGTATGTGTGTTTGTCCTTAGGATAATTTAGGTTAAGTAGTGTGTAAGCTTAGGGACTGATGACCTTAGCAGTTAAGTCCCATAAGATTTCACGCACATTTGAACATTTGAACAACATGCCAAATGGACCGCTCACCACTCGCATCACGTTCTCTTCACCGATGAGAGTCGCATTTGCCTTGAACCAGACAATCGTCGAAGATGTGTTTGGAGGCAACTCAGTCAGGCTTAACGCTTTAGACATACTGATCAGCAAATAGAGCATGGTGGAGGTTCCCTTCTGTTTTGGCGTGGCATAATGTGGGGCCGACGGTGGTCATGGAAGGCGATGTAACCGCTGTACGATACGTGAATGCCATCCTCCGACCGATAGTGCAACCATATTTTCAGCATATTGGCGAGACATTCGTCTTCATGGACGACAATTCGCGCCCCCATCGTGCACATCTTGTGAATGACTTCCTTCAGGAAAACGACATCGCTCGACTAGAGTGACCAGCATGTTCTCCAGACATGAACCCTTTCCAACATGCCTGGGACAGATTGAAATGGGCTGTCTATGGACGATGTGGGATCCACGCCGAATCGACATTGATGAGTGGGACAATCTGAACCATCAGTGCCTTGATAAACTCGTTGATAGTATGCCACGACGAATGCAGGCATGCATCAATGCAAGAGCGCATGCTACTGGGTATTAGAGGTACCGATGTGCACAGCAATGTGGTCTACCACCTCTTAAGGTCTCGCTGTACGGTGGTACAACATGCAATGTGTGGTTCTCATGAGCAATAAAAATAGCGGAAATGACGTTTATGTTAATCTCTATTCCAATTTTCTGTACACGTCCTGCAACTCTCAGAACCGAGGTGATGCAAAACTTTCTTTGATGTGTGTTTTTACAATACTTGTTTATAAATAACATTTTTGATTTTGTTATCTGGGCTATATATGTACAAATTTTTCGAATTTCCTGCTAGAGAACAAACTGTGTATAGTTGATCATTAGACAAGCAAGAGTCTTTGAGGTTGATGCCGCAATATTTTAAAGTTCGTCCTTGCGCTTTGTTAACTGTAAAACTGTAAGCTAAAATGATTGGAAATTGCAGTCTTTTAAATTGGAATGGTATTTAAGTAGAGATCAGTGATATTCTGGGGATAAACAGTGTGTGTCCATTGTACTCTTCAGTCATAAATTCGGCTTCGATGGTGTTATTCGATAGCTGTTTGACAATCAGCCTTGCTGCATTACATGCTTCTGGTGAATTGAGATTTCTGAGTAGTATGATCTGAGATTCAAGTTCAAATCAAAGACAGTGTAATGGCATTCCTGGTCGTAGAGGAATACTTCATTTGTTAGAGTGCACTGTTTACTTGTCCACATCCGTACATCTCGTAGGGTGATACTTTCGTGGCTGGCTTGCGTTCGCAGTCTTTTATTATAAGATTGTGTCGTAATTCTTGACTCTGCAGTCTGTTTCGTTTTTTTCGCTGTTCATTTGTTTCGCCATTTTGCTTCAGAACTGGCAAGATCTCCTCTTCCTTCACGTTTGGGCAATGTCTAAAACATAAATAAAATCAACTTTTTATTAACAAATACACTAAGCACACTTTACACACTTGTCATATTTTCTTTTCGATTTATATTCAGTCATTGTATCACTCTGGCTACTCACACTTCACTGTTTGTTTTTATTCAGTCACTACACTACGTTTCCGGTTTCTCCCTTCGTCACTGATAGGAAACTGACTTTCGAACCCACGAAGGGTCCTGCTTTCTATACCCCAACTAATGGGTAGCCCCACCAATTTCGACTTCCAGAATTTACCAAAAAGGCTTCGAATGGTCCACAATGTTCCAGATTATTCCATAACATTCTAAAGTGTTCTGGAATGTTTCACAGCGATCTGGGATGTGCTGGGATGCTCCCGAACATTCTGGAATCTTTCTGAATGTTCCAGACTTTTCCCAAACATTCCAGAACATCCTAGATCATTGTGGAATATCCTGGAATATTGTGGAATGCTCTAGAATGTTCTCGAAATTTGTAGAGGGCAAAACTTTCCAGCCCTTATATCTTCAAAAGTACGATCTTCAGGTAAAAACGGGAACCTTCTTCGTGGATGGGGGACAGAGGGCTACCACAGCATATGGCTTCCTTGATCGTACCAGGACTCATTTCTGGGTGTTAGAGAGACACAGACACTGTATACTTACTTTTGTAATGTATGTATTGATTAGAATGCAGCCTGTTTGTTACCTATAATACAAACAGCTATATCCATTCTTATTCAAAATTCAACAATTAACAGTTAATGTTGTTTTCTATACACTTGCAATTAATAAAATTGTATGTACTATTACAGTTCACATACTTGGCATCACCATACATATTTCTAAACATTGATAAGGATTAAACCCATTACCACACTACTTTCTCTGTTGGACTATAACCAATTTCCCTTCTATCTACCATTACTGTGCACTATATCTAACTGAAATACATCATGAATAGTGAGAAATCTGTTTTCGATTGCCACAATCCACAAGGCACTCCACATCTTCTCGGTCCGTAGGCAAGTTTCAGTTATTAGGTTTTCATCCCATTCCAATCGCGTATCGAGTATAAGAAATATGACTGCCTAAATGGCTCTGTGCTTGGTATGATTTAGTCTAATATTGTCTTCACGGTCTCTACAGGAGCGATACATACGGAGCTGAAGAATATTTCTGGACGACACAGTGACCCATTGGAGGTTATTAACGATGATATGTGAGTGGGTCGAAGACTTCTTAAGTAATAGAACTGAGTATGTTGTCCTCGATCCTCGATGGGTGTATTCATCTGACACAGATTTGGTGGGCAAGGAGGGCAACAATCTGTGGTTGTTTGCTGATGATGCCATGGTGTACAGTAAGGTGTCGAAATTTTGGAAATTTGTGATAAGCTCCTATGGGACTAAACTGCTGAGGTGATCAGTCCACAGGCTTACACGCTATTTAATCTAACTTAAGCCAAATTATGCTAAGAACAACACATACACCCATGCCCGAGGGTGGACTCAAACATCCTACAGGGTGGGGGGTGGGGGAAGGGAGGGGGCTCAAATGGCTCTGAGCAGTGTGGGACTTAACTTCTGAGGTCATCAGCCCGAAGGGAGGGGGGTGGGCGCCTGAGACCGCTCGGCTACCTCGTGGTATCAAAGTTAAATGACTGTAGGAAGATACAAGGCGAGTTAGACAAAATTTCCAGTTGTTGTGATGCGTGACAGCTAGCTATAAACATTGAAAAATGTAAGTTAATACGGATGGGTAGGAGGATCAAACCTGCAATGTTCGGATATGGTATTACTAGTGTCCTGCTTGACACAGTCAAATCGTTTGAATATCTGGGGGTAACGTTGCAAAGCGATATAAAATGGAACGAGGATGTGAGAATTGTGGTAAGCAAGGGGAATGGTCCACTTCAGTTTAAAATGGTTCAAATGGCTCTGAGCACTATGGGACTTAACATCTATGGTCATCAGTCCCCTAGAACTTAGAACTGCTTAAACCTAACTAACCTAAGGACATCACACAACACCCAGTCATCACAAGGCAGAGAAACACTTCAGTTTATTGGGAGCATTTTAGGAAAGAGTGGTTCACCTGTAAAGGAGACCACATACATGACGCTGGTGCGACCTATTCTTGAGTACTGCTTGAATGTTTGGGATCCATACCAGGTTGGATTGAAACAACACATCGAAGCAATTGAGAGGCGGGATGCTAGATTTGTTACCGGTAGTTTCGAACAACACGTGTTACAGAGATGCTTTGGGAACTCAAATGGAAATCCTTGGAGGGAAGGCGACGTTCTTTTCAAGAAACACTATTGAGAAAATTTAGAGAACCCGCATTTGAAGCTGACTGCCAAACGATTCTACTGCCGCCAACATACACTGTGCATAAGGACCACGAAGATGAGAGATGAGAAATTAGGGCTCATATGGAGGCATGTAGACAGGCTGTATTTGTGAGTGGAACAGAAAAGGAAATGACTAGTAGTGGTGTAGGTACGCATTGCACGGTGGCTTGCGGAGTATCTATGTGGATGCAAATCTAGACGAATTAATGCCGGTTCTTGGAGCCCTGTAAGTAGGCTTTCGAGGGATAATTATCGTCTATCTCCAAGAATTTGCCAATTCAGCAATTATGGAAAGGATAAGTTGCCATTCACCGTAAAAATGACGCATTGAACTGCAGACAGGCATAACCAAAACACTGCTACACATTAAGCTTTCGGTCAAAGCTTTCGTCGGAAAAGAGACTGGGGAGTCTCTTTGACTGAACTGTTCAGTGATGAGTCCCACTTCGAACTGAGACCAGATGACCTGCGATTACATGTCTGGAGATGACCCGGACAGTGGTGGGATACCTTACAACCCAACAACCAGGTACGATTCTATGGGTTGCAATTTCATTTCGTATCAGGATTACTTTAGTTGTCTTTTGCGGCATACTTACAGCACAGCGGTACGTCAATGATATTCTGTGCCCCGTTTTGTTGAGCTTCTTGGCAAGTCATCCTGGACTTCATTTCAGCAAGATAATGCCCGCTCCCATAGAGAGTTTCTACTGCTTGTCTTTGTGCTAGCCAAACCATACCTTGGCCAGCAAGGTTGCCGCATCTCTCGCCAAATTGGAAACGTTTGGGGCATTATGCGTAGGACTCTTCAACCAGCTCGGGATTTTGACGATTTAACGTTATAAAACTACAGAACAGACTGATCGCAAGGTTCTGCGAACAGAAAACTTCTCATCTGACAAACGAGAGCACTTGTAGACTCCTGGGGGTGGTATGCACACGGAGAGAAAAGGATGTGGTCCTAAATAACACTACAAGGACTTAGTAGAGCATATGGGCGCATTTACTGTTCTCTGATCTTAAAGAAACTGGACGGAAGAGCTTTGGCTACAAAAGATATGCCCCGCCGTGAAAATCGTACGACTGAATTGTATGAGTAGAACTGTTAGTACGGAACTAAGCAAGTTGATGGACGAAGTACAAGCGGACGTCGTCTGTCTACAGGAACCCTACATGCATGACGGTAAAATAACTGGTCTCCTAACACATATATGACAATCACATATGTAAAGGACACTAAAGCAGCAGTCGTGGTAACAAACACACGAATTACAGTGACAAAAATAAACAGAACTACCTACTGAACAATTTCTAACGACAGAAATTACACTGAGATGGGAATTAGGCTATGGATAGTCACATCATTATACGCACAGTAATCTTATAACAATGAGCCCTTTGCAGAACCTTTTAGGCAAATAGCAACATTCTCTAGGGTCTAAAGACTACTCATTCTCCCGGACATTATCGTATGCTCTATGCTCAACACTCTGGCATGCTGAAAGGGCAGATACCAGAGGACAAGTAATAACTGACATCCTAAATGAGGGCAGCCTTTGTGTGCTCAATAAGGCAGGGCAAGCCCCGACATAGCGTGGAAATACCTAAGGTATCAATAACATAGACATTTCATAAGCAAATGGAACATATGTAACACATATCGCTGATTAGCAGGTACATGGCAGAGCAACACACAGCGATCACAATGCAATAATTATACTCACAGCTACACACATAAATACAAACATATTCACTCAATAATACCTGCGAAAAGGGCAAAATAGCAGACACTAAAAGACACTATAGAACAGCGCCTTTCACTCATGGAAAATTGCGCGCGCGCAAAGCGATGTGCAGATTGTTTGCACGGTGCATCGGTCCAGCACGGTTTGTTTCGCCTCAACTCGGCATGCGTTGTGAAGCCGCTGTGGTGTGCTATCGAGTGCGTTGACAGACGTCTTCTTAACACTGATACAGATAAGCGCAAGCCAGTTACTAGAATAATGGAAAAATTTACTCCGAAAAAAGCAAAGATTTTCGAAAGTCCTTTAAAACCGGAGTGAGAACTTCCTTATTTTTGTTAGTTGTAACAATAAAATCAAATGTCTAATCTGCGGAACAGCAATTACAAGTGTCAGAAAATCGTGTGTATAGAAAACTGCATTCAGGAAAATATAATGGAATCATAGGGGACGCCAGACAGGAAGTATTAAGGAAGTTGCAAACTCTTGCAGAAGAGAATTTTGTGTGCACAAATGAGGTTTGTACCTGTACTCCATCATCATCATCATCATCATCATCATCATGTTTGGTTAAAGGACCTGTGAAATGAACTGAAGTTTCTTCACATTTCTCTCAGACGTTTATTCCTTTTTGTTTTTGCTTGTATTATATCTAACACAATATTCTCTCTCTAATGTAGGGTGAAGAATACTCCGATATGACACTTAGAGCTAGTTATGAAGTTGCTCTACGTTTGGCAAATGCAGGGAAGCTGTTTGTGAAAGGGCCATTAAGAAAGAATATTTTGTTGGATGCAGTAGAGACAATGAAACCCACATTAGCTCCCGCATACAGCAGAATACCACTTTCCAGTGTGACAATATCTCGGCGAATCAATGATATTGCCGGGAATTTGCATGAACAAAAGGCTGCCAAAACTGAAAAGTCCTGGCGTACTACGCCACTGCACTTGATCAGTCTACGGATATTAGCGTCATGTCTCAGATAGTCAGTTTTTTGCGTGGCATGGACGTTGACCTACATATAACAGAAGAGCTCCTGGGTATAATTTCAGTGACAGACACTGCTAGAGGGCGGGTATTTTACAAACGGTCGAAATGGCTGTTGAAGGAATAGGGTTCACCTGGAAAAAGTTGTTTCCCGTAGCCACAAATGGCATATAAGCAATGCACGGTAGAGCAAAAGGGTTTATTCGCCTACTGTGGAAAGAGCTTAACATGTCGAATTTACCTTCCTCTCCACACCAAGAAGCTCTTTGAGTAAAAGTTCTCGGTCTTCAAGACACGATGAACGCAGCGGTGCGTATCGTGAACTATGCTGAAGCGCCGAAGAAACTGATATAGGCACGTGTAAAAAGGCAGAATGCGGCGCTGTGGTCAGCAAAAGTTGTTAGATCGGTTACTGCTGCAACAATGACAAGTCATCAAGATTTAAGTGAGTTTGAATGTGGTATTATAGTCTGCGCACAAGTGATGGGACACAGCATCTCCGAGGTAGCGATGAAGTGGGGATTTTACGTACGACCATTTCATGAGTGTACTGCGAATATCAGGAATCCGGTAAAACATCAAATCTCCGACATCGCTGCGGCCGGAAAAAAATCCTGCAAGAACAGGACCAACGACGACTGAAGAGAATCGTTCAGCGTGACAGATGCGCAAATTGCTGCAGAGGTCAATGCTGGGCCATCAACAAGTATCAGCGTGCGAATCATTCAACGAAACATCATCGATATGGGTTTTCGGAGCCGAAGGCCCACTGTGTACTCTTGATGACTGCACGGCACAAAGCTTTGCGCCTTGCCTGGGTTGTCAAAACCAACATTGGACTGTTAATGACTGGAAACACGTTGCCTGGTCGGACGAGTCTCGGTTCAAATTGTATTGAGTGGTGGATATGGAGACAACCTCATGAATCCATGGACCCTGGATGCCAGCAGGGGTCTGTTCAACCTTGTGGAAGCTCTGTAATGGTGTGGGGCGTGTGCAGTTGGAGTGATATGGGACCTCTGATATGTCTAGATACGACTCTGACAGGTGAGACGTACATAAGCATCCTGTCTGATCACCTGCATCTAGTTCATGTCCATTGTGCATTCCAACGGACTTGGGGAAATTCCAACACAGCAGAACACTGCGACACGCCACAAGTCCAGAATTGCTACAGAGTGGCTTCAGGAACACTCTTCTGAATTTAAACACTTCCGCTGGCTGCCACACTCCCCCACGCATGAACATTATTGAGAATGTGTGGGTGCCTTGCAATGTGGTGTTCAGAAGTGATATCAACCCTGTGGTACTCTTACGGATATATGGACAGCCCTGCAGGATTCATGATGTTAATTTCCTCCAGCACTACTTCAGACATTAGTTGAGTCCATGCCACGTCGTGTTGCGGCGCTTCTGCGTGCTCGCGGGGCCCCTACATGATATGAGGCAGAGTATATTCGTTCTACGAGCTCATTCATTATCAGTTCAAGCAATTTTTGATTTCATTTGAAGAGGAATATCCCGATATCACCTATCATGCTGAGGTATGTTAGCTGAGCAAAGGAATAGTGATTTCCGCAGTTTTTGGAGGATGACACTCCGTGGCTCAGATGGTGGACGGCAAAGAATGTTCGGAGCCACTTTTACATGGCCCCAAATGGGTAGCTGATTTAGAATTTCAAACAGACATTGTGGCTTTACTAAATGATTTACCAGCAAGTCTGAAACTCCAAAAAGAAAATAATCTCATCAACAATTTGGTCATCAAAATAAAAGCTATTCAACATAAACTTCAGTTCCTCAAAAACAATATTTCAGAGGAAAGTACGCATCACATCCCTGAGCTAGGTAAGCTATACATATTTTTTTTTCTTAAATAAGGCATCCTGATTTTTAAAAGTGGTTTATTCAGTACGGTACTATGGTCTTGTTTGACAGCATTTGTGCAGGAAGGAGAGCTCTTTGAAAAATACGTCGAGGTGCTACAATACTTTGAAAATGAGATTAGCAACCGATTCCAAGTAATGTACCGGTATATCACTAACAGCAAAATAAAGTCAATTTTATTAAATGTACAAGTGTTATATTAGACAACCGTACGTGTTTACTAAAACATCTCAGCTTTCAGTATTTCAAAGCTACTTTATACATTAGTTTCATTTGTTTTTTTGTTTTATTACAGGAAATTACTAAGCTGCAGCCAATACTTGATGAGTTTGTAGAACCCCATTCGATTTACATTTCAATCTAATCGATTTGCAAATCTATTATCACCAAAAGTGTTTATTTTACAGTACCCAAGGTTTGCTCAAATTCTGCCAGAATTTGTCGAATGAAAAGTTTCCTAAGCTGCACGTAGAAGCTGTGAAGATTATTTCTGTGTCTGGTTCCATATATGTATGTGAAAGTATTTCTTCTGTTTTATCGTGTTCAAAGACTAGATTGTGTGGAAGTATTCCTGTTTGAGTTCAAAAAGTTCTCTAAGAGTTCAGCCGATCCCTTTTTTCCAGATCTTAGTAGCATTACTGCAAAAAAAGTTATTATAATTATTTAAATCTCTTATGTCCCGGTAATCTTGTCCCATCAAACTAAGCTCTCTGCCCACTGTTCATAAACATTTGGCAATAACGAGTAAAACAGAGGTGAAGTTGTGGAAAAGCTTGAGACGGGCGGAGCAAACGAGACAAGCATAGGGAGAGAGAGAAAAAAAAAAAAAAAAGGTTGTGCGATGCGCTGGTGGAAATGTCCTCAGAGGCCCTGCTATAGAATTCCCCTCACACACCACCCGAGGAACTATTATCACTTTATTACTATATCTTCATCATTTACCAGCCACGGCTGGACAGACTGCGTCACATATACAATGTTTATCAACTAACATTTATACAACACCACATACAAAATTTATATTACAAATAAAAGAAAATATTTATGCAGTGCACAAAAACACATAGAACATACAGAAAATGAAATACACTCCTGGAAATTGAAATAAGAACACCGTGAATTCATTGTCCCAGGAAGGGGAAACTTTATTGACACATTCCTGGGGTCAGATACATCACATGATCACACTGACAGACCCACAGGCACATAGACACAGGCAACAGAGCATGCACAATGTCGGCACTAGTACAGTGTATATCCACCTTTCGCAGCAATGCAGGCTGCTATTCTCCCATGGAGACGATCGTAGAGATGCTGGATGTAGTCCTGTGGAACGGCTTGCCATGCCATTTCCACCTGGCGCCTCAGTTGGACCAGCGTTCGTGCTGGACGTGCAGACCGCGTGAGACGACGCTTCATCCAGTCCCAAACATGCTCAATGGGAGACAGATCCGGAGATCTTGCTGGCCAGGGTAGTTGACTTACACCTTCTAGAGCACGTTGGGTGGCACGGGATACATGCGGACGTGCATTGTCCTGTTGGAACAGCAAGTTCCCTTGCCGGTCTAGGAATGGTAGAACGATGGGTTCGATGACGGTTTGGATGTACCGTGCACTATTCAGTGTCCCCTCGACGATCACCAGTGGTGTACGGCCAGTGTAGGAGATCGCTCCCCACACCATGATGCCGGGTGTTGGCCCTGTGTGCCTCGGTCGTATGCAGTCCTGATTGTGGCGCTCACCTGCACGGCGCCAAACACGCATACGACCATCATTGGCACCAAGGCAGAAGCGACTCTCATCGCTGAAGACGACACGTCTCCATTCGTCCCTCCATTCACGCCTGTCGCGACACCACTGGAGGCGGGCTGCACGATGTTGGGGCGTGAGCAGAAGACGGCCTAACGGTGTGCGGGACCGTAGCCCAGCTTCATGGAGACGGTTGCGAATGGTCCTCGCCGATACCCCAGGAGCAACAGTGTCCCTAATTTGCTGGGAAGTGGCGGTGCGGTCCCCTACGGCACTGCGTAGGATCCTACGGTCTTGGCGTGCATCCGTGCGTCGCTGCGGTCCGGTCCCAGGTCGATGGGCACGTGCACCTTCCGCCGACCACTGGCGACAACATCGATGTACTGTGGAGACCTCACGCCCCACGTGTTGAGCAATTCGGCGGTACGTCCACCCGGCCTCCCGCATGCCCACTATATGCCCTCGCTCAAAGTCCGTCAACTGCACATACGGTTCACGTCCACGCTGTCGCGGCATGCTACCAGTGTTAAAGACTGCGATGGAGCTCCGTATGCCACGGCAAACTGGCTGACACTGACGGCGGCGGTGCACAAATGCTGCGCAGCTAGCACCATTCGACGGCCAACACCGCGGTTCCTGGTGTGTCCGCTGTGCCGTGCGTGTGATCATTGCTTGTACAGCCCTCTCGCAGTGTCCGGAGCAAGTATGGTGGGTCTGACACACCGGTGTCAATGTGTTCTTTTTTCCATTTCCAGGAGTGTATAACTAAACAGGAAAGTAAAACTTCATAGCAGCAAATGAAAATACCATAAAGCAAAATGTTTACAAGACCATGTAGATCACACACATAATGTTTCATTTTGGCAAAATATGTACTTTAAGCAAAACACAAAATTAAATGTGCAGTTAACTGAGAACATAAAAAGAAGATTAAATTTAGGCAAAATTATATATAAAACATAACAATATTTATTATTTTTTCCATTCCCTAGAACCACTGTTGAAAAACTCTTCCAAGGAATATAGTGGATGTTGATTACAGTGCACACAAACTAACTGACCTACAACAGATAGCTTAAATCGCTGCAATCCTACAAATCAACGACATACCTAAACAAAGTATACCGTAGTCAACATTATTAACAAAACTTAAGAAGGACTCGCGGGATAAAAGACAGTATTCCCAACTAGCAAAGACAACACAAGAAAAAGAAGTCAGACTACAACAATATCTTGAAGCCAAACGACGATGCAAAGACGAATTACAAAAACCAAGGCAGGACCAGTTGGACAGTTTTGTCAGGACCAAAGTATTGAATACCATATGGGGACAGCTCTTCAAAATACAAACTGAGAGAGTTAAAACACCACCCACAATGTCAACATTAAAACGACCAAACGGCACAATGACGGTGGTGGAGATGTTCGGTGAAGCACCTGCTAAACAACCTGCTACCGTATGATTACCCTTCACACAACCAACACCGCCATATAGACCTACCCAGACAAATGGACACCAACTATTTAAATTATGGATTCAGTATTCCTTTTGCTCACGAGGAGATTGCACTGGCAATTACGAAACTTAAAAGACAGAAAAGCTCCGGGACCAGATGAGGTCCACTCAGAAACCATTAAATCTGCCGCATGACATATTGTCCTCTACCTGACGCACTTAATGACTCTCTACAGCAAAGGAGAATACCCGTCTGTTGAAAGATGGCCAATGCAGTGATTATCAAAAAATTAGAGGACAAAGACTCAACAGACCCAAAATCATATAGATCAATCTGTCTACTAAATATACTAGGCAAATTCCAGGAGGGACTACTGTGTGACAGGTTACAGTCACACAGTCAACTTCTGGGACTCAGTTCACATCAGTATGCACAGGCCTACAGAATTACAGTACGTAGGGTTTTACACAAAACTCAGAGTACACAGAACACATACGTGGTGCCAATAAATACAGTAAATAGGGCTTAACACAACTCAGAGCACACAGAACAAATATGTGGTGGCAATATTAATTGATATGTCTGGCACTTTTGACAACCTTCGCTGGCCTATGCTATTCACAAAGTTAAGACAAACGCAAATCCCACCAGCTTTATATATAGGAGATGACATCACAGAAATGCGCTAACTGAACTACCTGTGAAATGATACCTGGAGGAGACAATGGGATTCAACAGAAAAGAAGTGTCGCGTCCACACATTTTTCCCAAACATCAAGGAATGAATGAAGCTAAAACATATAGATCCCACATGTGGCAAGGTCAATTTCCTCTTAGGCCATGGTCCATACCCACAACACCTCCATCGGTTTAGTCTCACCCGAATGCCCAAGTGAACCTGCGGAGAACTAGGAACTCCTGAACATGTCACTTTACACTCCAAACCGAATGCCCAAGCGAACCTGTGGAGAACTAGGAACTCCTGGACATGTCACTTTACCCTATGATACACTCACACGCATATGGCCCCTAATTGAGTATGACAACAGAGGACAAATTCTACGATTGGTGCATAGCAAATGACGTAACTGACAATGTATCATGTGTCTTACATGAATTATACAAACAAGGATAATCACATACACGAATAGGAGCAAGCAAACATGGAAAAAGGATTCTTGGAATGACACAGACAGACACAAACACGGAAACAGACTCAGACACTGAAGCACATACAAACAGTGAGATTAATATACAGACCTAAATGTAAGATAAGACTAAATTGTGGTACACACAAATGGATCATATGTCACAAAATATTTTAATATATGTAGAAACATCTAGAGTAATACATGTAATTTAAATGATGTAATTGTTTATTAAGCTTATTTAAAATAATACTGGTAACAAAAATGATACAGTCAGTTATTAGGCTTAGATAAGGTTTTACCTTACCAAAAACACAGATACCATTACACAACATGTAGAAATAAGGAAGTCAAAGACGCACAAATAGCACACTGATTATGCCCTGTGTAAAGCACACATTAACTTTAACAAAAATAATATAAGAGTAATACAAATACACATCTACCATACACATAAATTTATCAAATGTATATTAAAGATGTATTTTGTACGCTACCTCGAATGTGACAGGCTGGATGATTTGCCGAGCCCTCATGCACAAAATAGCTAGGCGGTAGAATCTCTAATACAGAGCTATGTAGTTTCCTATTATCTTTTTTTTCTCCTTCTTAAATGCAAGAAGCTTGTTATTTTAATTTTTTCTGAATTTATAATATGTCATAACCTCTTTTCTGTCTTGCTACATTCTTATCTTCTATTCATAAATCATTAATTTTAAGATTTTCGTTTCTTAATTGCTCTTAAATGTATAAGCATTTAAAGGTCAAGTACTATTAATCCTTACTACAGACAAGAAACGTCAAATAAGTTTCACACTCTGTACATGTTCAATTCCATATTGTGAAAATACAACCTGTCTTCGTAACAAGGTGGCAGTTCATTTGTAAATGGGAGCAAATTAAATAGATGAAAAACTAACACACCAATTGGACAGAATTTAGTATGAAACACCACAGGAGGAAATCCAACAACTCAATTAGTTGATGCCAAGCCGAATAACTGCTTGCATAAGGGCAAAAGATCGGCCAACGAATTACTGACTGCTCATTTTGTGAGGCTGTCTCTCTTGAATAAATCACCCAGTTTTTCTGAAACTGTAACAATTTGTTGGTCTGTACATGTACATCACATCTCCCAATTTCTACCCCATTTGGATAATTCCTTTGTGATGCACTGCTTATTTTTTGTCTCAGATTGTTTTATACTACAAGTAAAAAGTGTCCATGATCTGAGGAATGCAAGCTTCAATGCGATAATTTTGATGGGAATGCAATTCTAGACATTATAAGACACACTGCATCTATTTAGTTGAAAAGGTGTCCCTATTATTCAAAAGCAACACAGAGCAATGAGGAAAAGAATCAGATTTGCAAGATTTGATGACACGTTAAGGAGATTATAGCATTTAATGGTGTCCAAATGGAAGAGATGTGCGAGCAACAGGAAAAATTTTGAGTGAGCACCTAAAATAGTGTACGTTGGTAAGTGAAGAACTTGAGGAGGGTCAGAACCTTCCCATCCCAGCATTGAAACATTCTTTGCCTGGGTGAACCTCGGGTGAAAACAATCTCACATTTAACTATATATGACGGTAGTATCTGTTCCCAAAAGAACAGTTACCATTGATGACCATGCAGCTTTGCTAGAAATGAAATGATAATTAAATGGACACCCTAGCTGCAAACAGGCATTGATATACTTCATTGGGGACATGTTGAAAATGTGTGCCCCGACCAGGACTCGAACCCGGGATCTCTTGCTTACATGGCAGACGCTCTATCCATCTGAGCCACCGAGGGCACAGAGGGTAGTGAGCCTGCAGGGACTCATCCCTTGCACACTCCCCGTGAGACCCACATTCCCAGCATGTCCACACCACTACATTAGGCGCACTACGAATGTAGTGGTGTGGACATGTTGGGAATGTGGGTCTCACTGGGAGAGTGCAAGGGATAAGTCCCTGCAGGTGCACTATCCTCTGTGCCCTCGGTGGCTCAGATGGATAGAGCGTCTGCCATGAAAACAGGAGATCCCGGGTTCGAGTCCTGGTCGGGGCACACATTTTCAACATGTCCCCAACGAAGTATATCAACACCTGTTTGCAGCTAGGGTGTCCATTTAATTATCACTTAATCTTACATTTAGTAAATTCTGGTGGAGTTAAAATACCATCAGTGTCACTACAAGTACCAGCCCACTAGATAGACCTCTACTTGTTCTGAAGGTTCCAGGAGTGAATTTGTCAATGGAGCATAACTTATTTTTAGAGCAAGAAAAGAGAGTGGCGGCTATCAGAGGCAAATGACTGCAACCAGTTTTGAGAAGTATATACCTATAAGAAAAATCTGCTCCCCAGTCTGCCCAAAGGTAGTATTACAATTATTGATAATGCTTCTCATCATAGTGTGCAAGGTAAAAAGGCACTCTCACAGCATGCTGTTAAAAATTGAAAACTATTTGAGGCAATCTGAAAGCTGAAAGCCCCGAAAAGAGGTAAAGTGTTGACGAGATAATGAACAGTCACAAGCACACAGTTTTCCAGTTACCTCCACATGTGTGTGAACTGAATGCCATACAGATGGTCTGGGCAAAAACTGGAAGAAATATACTGAAGCACAATGCTACAGCTGACATTTTTCTAGAAAAGCTGTAAGAAGTTACAAAGACTGGGACCGCATCTGTGACCACAACTGTGTGGGAGAAGTTCGATCACTATGTTGCCAAAATCAATAACATGTTTTGGTAAAAAGGCAGGCTAATAGGGGACACTATACATGAAATTGTCATAAACTTGGGAAGTATGTCTTCTGACAATGATGATGATGATAGTAGTAATAATTCAGATTCTGATTGGTTCATCCTCTAGAATGGAGTGACAGCAACTGAAGAAATCAACTGAGTTCATCATGAAGAACCACCAACTGCAACCTAAACAAAGAACAGGACATTGTTCTAATGTGAGTATATGCATATCAGGCAGAGTGTTTAACAGCAAGATGAAGAGGATGCGTTACTACTCACAATGTAGAGGAGGCATTGAGTCACACAGTCAGTGTCTCCGGGCACTGGAGCTTGATTGTGGACTGCCAAGACTGCAGTCCACAGACTGGCCCCAGAGCCCAGAAACTGCGGCTGTATGTGTTTGAGCTGTGTGAATATACACCAGATGTCTCTCCTAAGAGTCATCAGGAGCATTTTCTCTCGCGTTTCGTCAGTTACTTGAAATTATGTTTTTGTATTCTGTAGCTGGAGTCAGCCCAAACAATCACCAATCATCACATTTTTTATGCGACATCCAGTGTCAACAGAAAGTGTCTGTCTGTTTCCCATTGCAAACAAAATGATTTTTAAAATGGAATTTTAAGTGCCCATTTCCTAGAGAGCTCCCAAATTAGTCTAGTCCAATATTTGTTTTATCGATAAGTGTTAACAGGGACAATAAAACATGAAAAATAAATAGCAATTCAGAAGCAACTCGTAGGACTTCATGCGTGGCAGTAACAGTCAGCGCAGGCCAGGGCAGTGCTGTTGCTACTGGAGTACTGATTATTCTTCATGTTTTACTGTCCCTGCTAACATAAATCGATAAAACAAATAATGTTGCACTAAAATAATCTGCTACCCCTCGTTATGCTGTGTCAGAAATGTCAAGCAACTTGTCCAAGGCAATCGAGAAAGCAATGAACTTGCCAGTACTGAGTTAACTGCCTGTAAACATCCAGTGCCGCAACAGCTGTGGGGCAAGTAATTGTTTGTCACAATAGACTAATTTCGGAAAAGTTCTTTATCTCCAATGACATCACCAGTTCTGCTTCCTCAAGCCCTCTTTAATGAACTCACCATTGCTGAAAGGTTTTTAAACCTGGCAATTCTGAGCATTATTTTGCAGCTTGCTTTTAATGATGGGCCACTATAGTTGGTTGCTGGCCAAAAATTAGAAACAGTACAATAAACTGTAAACACACTAGATTCCTACAAGCAAATACAAAAGCACAAACATAATGATATTTATGGGGTTACTCAAGTTGACATCAGTTCGCCATGCAGCACTGCATCTTGGTACCGAGAAAGCCTTAACATTCCTTCATTGATTTCTGTCAGTAAAATGAAAACAGCTCCCAACCTAGCCACGTGTGTCTGCCTTGGAAGGAAAACCGACTCTTCAGCATCAAAATCAGCTCCACCTCCCACATTGGCTTTTCAAAGCCATCCCCTTTGCAAGTTTTTACAATACTACAAAATTAATAATTATCTAGGGATCATCCTGGCATACCACTATGCAAACAATTCTTTTGTAGGCACCAAAGGAAAACGGCTTTCCTTAATCTGGCACGCAACGGAATGGCGTCAGACAGGGTACATCAGTTTTGTATCTGGACCTCCCCACTCCTCAGTTTTCAGGAGCATAACGAGTATACATATGGTGAAGAAGAGACCCACTAATGCATCTCGCAGATACAAAAGAGAGAGAGAGAGAGAGAGAGAGAGAGAGAGAGAGAGAGAGAGAGAGTGTGCAGCCTTGCTTATCCTCACTATGAGAAATCTCCTTTTGCACAGCCTTACAAAGGAGGCCACCGATTGCTACCTACAGGGCAGCCAATGGCCTGTCCCTGACAGTACCCTGTATTGAAACATGAGCTGAAAACGGGATACATAAAATTTGCCCATGCGATGCCTCTCCTGGGAGAGCCATCTACATTACTGTGGCCAAAGCAAATCAGAGAGCAGTTGATATGTTATATTTGAACAATTGTGTCTATTACTTCAAGTATCATTTTCATTCCTATTGCCAGAGTGGTCCAAACTGGCATAATATAATTTGAATATGACAGGGGTCAGCCAGAGAACTGGTCAACACATTTCAACAGCCCTAAAGGATTTTGTAGTGCAAGACCTCAGAATTTACAGTTCTTCTCTAGTGTCTTCAGCTACTTCCATCACTTTTCTAAAACACAGTGTTGGTTTTTGAAGTCACATTTCCATTTTGTTTTTTTCCAATGAGTCTGCCTTCTGGAGCATATCCTTAGTTTTAATGCATTTAAAAGGCCACTGGAAACAAACTATTTGTGGTTTATTTAAATGGGAACCCCCTATAGATATTGAATGAATGACACAAAAGTTACACTTATTGTCATGTAAGGTTAGCATAATTAAATTAACACAATTATTAAATAGTATTTCACTTTGTCAGAATATAAATAAAAAAACTTACCATGAAATATCACTTCAGATCAACTGGATAAAAAAAAAAAAAACACAATCTGTCACACTAAGCACTGCAACTCCATTCTTCATACCAGTGTGACAAAACATAAGACTTTCACAGACTATCTTCGTAATTTAACTCACGTGTAAACAAACACAACCACAGTGCTTGGTCAGTGACCCTACGACACAACCATCAGGTGCTGTTGTGTCATTGGTAATAAGTCTAACTTGTGTATTAGATACATCATTGTTACATATATGTTGTTTAAACCCTGTTTCTTTATTTCAGGGGTAGTGAGCTGAGAGGCAATAGTTCTCTTACATATATATCGACAGAATTCTATATAAATTATTTGAGTGTGAGGTGTGGAGAACTTTGTTACCACACTGAAGAGGAATGTCTGATGTATAATGATGCAACTTACCCAAGGCATGCAGGCACAGAGAATCAGTATCAATAAATTACAAACAGAAGTAACAATATTAAGTTAAATCAAATCATAGAGTTCTTCATGTTCAAACACACTCCTTACATTATTTATTTTTCAGTTGTCACACAACACGAGTGTGCTGCACTACTGTAGTGTTACAGCTGCTAGATCACTTAAGTTGGCAGCAATCATAAATACAAGACAAAGTGTACAGACATGCACAAATAACAAGTAGGGAGCCAAAGTTCAACTTAGCATTGACTACTTACAGATATGCCACTTCACTGCTACAAAACTTGGCAGTCTAAATGTCGTCACAAGTGTTCAACAGGAGAAATTTAATCTCATGTTCATTAAAATTAATAACTGCCGTATTTTAATGTAAGTGAAAGAAAGAAAAAAAAAAAAGCTTTGTGCCTCTAGGGTGGGGACTGGATTGGACCACCCCCCGCCCCCATCTCCACCCCTGATTTTCATGTTGTTGTTCCATATCGGACTTTCCACTGTTTGGTAGTATTTAACAGCACACCTGCATATAAGGGCATTCAATTAGTATATGTATAACAAGACAGTGCACACTTACTGATATGAACACTTTGTTCTTAGTAATACTGTTACGCAGCTGCTAAGAGGCAGCAACCACCCCACCCCTCTCCCCTCCTGTCCCCTCCCCTCCGATTCGTGTCACATCTTATTTACTTGTAAATTGTCATTGACGGTGTTCTATCTTCTGTTTCTTTCTTATGAAGTGATGTGTTGCCTGCTCACGTACTTCACATTAATTTTACCTTCAACACTGGTTTTCTTGCCCTTTCTTCATTTGCAGCATCTTCCCAAAGGTGAAAATTCTTGTGAGACCAGTGTACAATCATAAAATCCTCATTGTAAGCATGAAACAGACAAGTAAATACCATCATTCATGATGTTTTAACTGAATAAGATGAAGTGTGTGTCGAGATGAAAAAAGACATGAAAACAGTTGTTTGTACAGTATCAACTTAACGAGGTATTCACACAGCAGCTATCGATATCATGGCAGCACAAATTAAGAATTTGACTGTAATTATTGTAGAAGTATCACTATGCACTAATGTGTGATGATTTAAAATGTTTACTTTGCTAGCATGTTAACAAGTGAATCATACAATGTTGACGCAACTGCATTAATGGTGTTTTCAGAACAGCACATAATATTTTGCTGTACTTTCATCATGTCTTACTGCAGCATAAATGCCCTGTGCGTTGTTCTCAGTTGCAAACAGTAAATGATACTGAGCAGGGAAACTTGTGGTCTGAATTGTCTGTATTTCTTTCCTACTTCTACCAACTTCCTTCTCTGCTGTCGCCCTGAATAAGGAAGTTAGTGACATGACAAAAGCCAGCACTTCTGTTAACTGTTATTTTGCATTTTTATCAACTCTACTGCAGAATGCATCTCCTGAGGGTAATTTCTGACCAGCCATCATTCTTATAACAATTCAACAACATTTATTGGATGATTGTTCATATCATGTAGCATCCTCTGAAAATTCTTGCATTTTGTACATTAATGTAATTGCAATTTGTTCATTTGGTAGGTCATATTTTGATTTTTATTAATTTTCATTTTAAACTAAATAGAAATAGTTTTGTATTACAAGAACTTGTATTAAGAGAAAACACTTTATTTACAGAATATACATCCAAATTATCAAAATAACCACTGGCAAATTGACATAATTTACATATTCACAACCTTTACAATCTTTTACTAAGGCACAAATGTGTTTTTTATAAAAGAAGCACCATGATCAAAAGTCTTGTTAACTGGTTACATGATTAATTTGACTTTTTTCATTATTTTCAATTTAGTGAGTGACAGTCACTCCTTATGACATGATAACATAGGAAATAAACAAGCCTCTGGAATAAGAACAGTTTTTAATTGGGTTACATCAAATATAACAACTGTATAGTATATCAGACAACAGCATAAATTGCTGATGTTTGTAGCAATATATGAAATACTGCCACAATAGTTATTTCATTTTCAAATTTAAAAAAAATCAGAAATATGCACTACACTGTCATCAGTCAAATCAGTATCAGTACAGAAAATTGTACAAAATTTTATTGTACAATTAAGATTTTAGATAATGTATCCACAATGGTATAAATAACAGTGAAAAATAGAATTTGAAACTATGTACAACCACTTATGACACATGTTAATACCAGTACATAGCTATTTTGAAACTGTTACCTCTTTCCTTTGATTTAAACCTGCTTTTTTTTTTTTTTTTTTTTTTTTTACTTCAATATATCATCTTCAATGCTGCATAAAAAAATTAAATTAATCAGTACAAACATGATGATGTGTGTGACAGAAGAGAGACATCTATTAATCACATGGGAAAAAAAGAACAAGTGGAGTGAGGGCCACACACACAGCAGTGTGGTTATATCCTCAAATTATAGTATTTCATGAAAATTCCTTCAACTGGGAGACAAATGGAAATATGGAAAGGAAACGGTACATACACATGTGATTAAGGAAAAGTTTCTGCAAAACCTAACCCAGGAAAGATACAATTGTATCTTGTGACACACTTGTATCACAGAATGAATGCACTACCTCTCTCTCTCTCTTCCTCCCTCCCTCCCCCTCTTTTTCCTTTCTGCTTCAGTGCCTATGCATATACTCTTTCCTCATTCAGTTTTGAATCATCATCATAATGAAGGAATTTTAAAAAATGTTGAAATCTAGAGATGCAGCCTTTTTTTAAATTTGTGTGACTCTTGGTCTTACTCCATTCATTCTTGTTTTAATGTTAGTTAACAGATTTCCTGTTTTGTCAGTACTATTATTAGTAGCTACCTGCTGTTGACTATAATCTGGCTAGCCATAATGACACATCAATGAACACAATTATGGTTAAATTTTCTACACACAACCAGTAGCAATATAGTATCATCTTAGGAACTGGATGGAAAGCTTATTCAAGAGCGCCGTAAAACTACTGGTAGCAACAGTCTTGGCTGCATTCTTGCACTGACCTGAAACATTAACAAAACATAAAAGTATTACAAATATCTGTAAGAAGAAAGCGATAAATCAAATTAAGAGCAAATGATCACAAACACTTAAACACTTTGAGTAGCAAACACTGTTCAGAATATATCAACACAGGATGAAAATAATGAACACAGTCGCTAAGGAGAATTCTGAATGAGTCCCTAAGGTGCATCTGAAGAATTTTTCCTAAAGCCAACTTGCACAAGTAATTGCCAGAATCAATATGTTTAACCAACACAGTATCTGTTCAATCTTTGGACCTACAGTATTTTCTCATTGTCCTCTTTTACGGCAAATTCCTCTGAAGATAGTTACATTTTAAACAACTAGTAGAACAGCAAAGTACTGCAATTAAAACAACCAATGAGATGAAAGTGCATAAATTTATGTATTAAATTGAAACCTAATAGGCATCTTTAAATATCAATAAATAAAAAGAAAAAACGCAATTCTTCCCTGCCGTAATTCTGCATATGTGCTCAACAACCAACTGTACTTTACATGACAGAGTATGTAAATAGTGTACCCACAGTGTTTAGTTCCTTCTTCTTCCATCTGTAAGTAATTTACGGAAGGAACAACTGTTGGTGCACCTTCTCATAAAACTAATTCTTTAATTTTACTGCCATGATCATTATACTGTATGAAAGAAACAAGGGTATTTGCATTAGTAAGAGACTATTTGTCTCAGTGACTGTCAATCGATAGTTTATTACAGACAAGTTCTTGTGGTGCACTGAAAAATTTAGTTTACGAGGTATAACGAAAGAGATCAATACTGCAAATCTGTGTACTTCTCAAGTATGACCTGTCAATGGTGATTTGCCAGCTACCAAAACATATCTTTATGAAGACACCTATGTTGCTCCACCATCAACTACAATGAAAACCTTTATTTTTGCCACCAGCTTTGACTGCTACCAACCTTCATTGAGTCCAAGATGTTTTTCAATTCCAGTAACTCTGTTGATCTCAATGCAATATAAAGCTGCTATTATAGTTTGTTTCATGTTCAAGAACAACCCTAATGTCTCTCACTACATTCTGACATTTAGGATTAACTATTTTAGGTCTTAAGAATCGTGTTGACCCAAATTTAAATTACTGCTTTGATGTGACATATCTCCCCGAGACATATTCTGAGTAAGAGTTGAATAAAAGAGGGTGATAATTGAATTATGCATTGCACTTTTGACTTCTCCCTCCCTTTCATCTCTTTTTACATGTCACTATTTTTTCTGTATCACCACTGCTGAAGCTTGCACATAGTTTACTACTTTTAACCTCTTCCTCTCTGAGATACCATGTCCTTTATCTTTATCTACTCTCATCACAACATGTGGGTCCCTCTGAATCTAGTGTCTCAGTAACCCGCTCTCCCCCTCTCAAATCTTCCCCCAAACAATACCTCTTTCCTACCTAGAGAAGAAACATACGAATTTCTAAAGTCAAGATTAGTATTTTCTACTCTTACATGTATCTAATGGCACTACTCAGAATTTCCCCTTCTACAGGTAAGTGCTGGCCAGCCGTCATGTCTCCTCGCAATTTTAACAGTTTTCTTAGCAGAATTTTCTCTTTGACAAATTACTAAATCTTATTATCACTTTGACTCTGCAATTAAAATACACTAGACATACAACACATCCCGAGTAAATTATTGTAGGCCAACTTGTCATGCTATCAAACATGAACTAAATTTCATCACACTGGATAAAGTGGGTAGTAAAAGCTATAATCTATTGCATGTTATTTAGGTAGCACTTCTGAAACAATACACAATTACTTCAGTAAAATTTCTCCAAATAATAAAACTGATACCAACAGTAACCATTTTCTAGACCATTTATTCTAGAGGCAAAGCATCTCATTCTCTTAAATGTTTGGGAGTGACAAGGCTTTCTTTTACTTAGAATATATACAGTAATTAGTATTACTATCTGATTTATTATTGTCTATACTTGGATCTAATATTTATACTTCAGGTATCAAAAGCAGCTACATTATGTAGAGTTCAATATTTAAAAAGCATCATGAATGCTTTCAGAATGCGTCTTTCACACTGCATCAGTGTGTGCACTTTTTGAAACTTGCTGGCAGATTTAAAGTGTGTGCTGGACTGGGTCTCAACTCTAGAAACTCACCTTTCATAGGCAATTCTCTTAACAAGAAATACTGCCAGAAGTAGCACTGTGATGACAGGTATTGAGGAGTGAGTGGATAGTTCAGTCATCAAGATCCACCACTCTTTGATTACACTGTTGACAACAAATCAATGGGAACAGTAACTGCAATAAAATAGCTAGGACTAACCATCCAGAGCAACCTAAAGTTGAACGATCATGTACAACAAATTGCACAAAAGTAGTAGCAGAAGAATGTATAATTCACTCCTGAAAGAAGTGGCTAATGAAATGCTCATTTCACAGACTACTGAGCATCGTTCAGCTGTCAGGGGCCCTTACCAAATAGCATTAATGGAAGACAGGGAAGAGATCAACAAAGAGCAGCCATTTCATCGTTTACTTGGGAGAAGAGATTTATAGTCAACAAATTAGAGTAGCAGACGCTTTGAGAGAGGTACTGTGCATCAAGGTCAGGTGTACTACTGAAATTCTGAGAGAGTACATTCCAGGAAGAGCTGATTAAGTTATTACTTTCTCCCACATGTATCTCTTGAAATTGTCATGACAAAAAATCAAAGCCCATATAGAGCTTTACTGACAATCATTATTCCCACATGCTGTTTGTGAATGGAACATGAAAGTGCAAAAAATAGTTGTACCAGAATTTCCCTTCACACACATTGTATGAGGGCTTGAAGACTACAGGTTTAAACATAAGAGCACTGCCCATGAGAGGCAAGTTCCTGGATTCAAGTCCTAGTCCATCACAGAGTTCTAATCTGCCAGGAAGTTTCACAGAGAATGCCATAAAACTACAATAATTAAACAATTGCTTATTTATAAAATTACTTATTTCTAAAATGCACGGAAGGATAGAAGACTGGTTTGTGGGAGAAATATGAGGGATGGGAGCGGTAGATGGAGGAACAAAGAATCATAGTCACAACAAAACTTGCATCATTCATCTGAACTGTATGTAGGAAGGTGCAAATAAAATGCCTAAGGAATTCACACATGCACATGGAATAGTTAATGGCCAATCTAGTATTTAAATAAAAGGCACAGAAGACTGGTTTGTGGGAGAAACATAAGGGATGGGGGTGGTAGATGGAGGAACAAAAGGGAGGGGTAGGAGGTAGAGAGGGGTAGGAGGGGGAGGGGGAGACGGGGGTGGGAGTAGGAGGGGGAGACGGGGGTGGGGGTAGGAGGGGGAGATGGGGGTGGGGGTAGGAGGGGGAGATGGGGGTGGGGGTAGGAGGGGGAGATGGGGGTGGTGGTGGGAGGGGTGGCAGAGGGGGGTAATGGGGTGGCAGAGGGGGGGTAAGGGGGTGGCAGAGGGGGGTAAGGGGGTGGCAGGTGGCAGAGGGAGGTAAAGGGGTGGCAGAGGGGGGTAAAGGGGGTGGCAGAGGGATGGGGAGTGGGGGAAGGGCAGAGGGACAGTGAAGGTGGGACAGAGTGAATGGGGTGGGGTATGATAGAGGGACAAGACACAGAGGGACTGTGGGATAGGAATGGAGGGACAGCAATGAAAAGGCATGACATTGGTGTGGGGGGGGGGGGGGGGAGAGGGGATTGAGAAGAGATAATTATTTGAATTTAATGATACTGTCCTCCTCAACATACATCTCAGAAAATATACAAAAAATCAAACTTATTTTGACTGGTAATTAACAATACATAGCTGAGGCCTTATTCTGCGTTCTGAGCATTACATGTTTCTGGCCGTGCAACTTACAGCACAAACATTGTATTTTTGATGTCTGCTATACAATTACTTGCAAGCACATGGTAACGAACAAAAGGAAATAAATGCAAAATTCCAACTCTGACTTAGAATTAACTGTTTGTGTACAAAAAGGACATTGTGACTGAAAACATACCTTTCTCCATATCCGTTGGAACCATGTGCTGTTAGTGGCCCACATACCATGCCCCTTACGCTCTGCCTGTTTCTCAGTCTTCAATAGTCTTTTGTAGTATGTGATGTAAAGCGGATCTTTTTCCAATGTGAAGTCCAATGCTGACACTGTTGCAAATCCCACTGAGACGAGGTCTACAGCCACATCACCTTTCTGAAAATTTGCACACAACCTAATGAAATAAATAAAAGAAAAATTTCTGAAATTTTTGTAGTATGCATCAGTTCAAAAATCAGAACTGAGTTACATCTATTTTTTTTTTTTTTTCATTCAACAGCCTTTATTTGGTATTAAACTGGTGCTTGAGGATTTACATGGTATTTTGTAGTTTTTGTTCACATTTAGTGCTGCTCTTCATTACTGACTAAATGCTCAGTTATTTGAAGTAACACCATAGATTATATATATATGCAGTACTTATTTATCAAATAAGCATAAACAAAAATATGAGACTTTACTCCTTTAACTGGTTCAGAGATTACTAGAAAGCACAAACAAGTATCAATTCTGGTATCTTAGATGCTACCATTATTGTATAATACAGTAATTCTCATTAATTCTTCTTGCATTTATGTCCTATTTCCTTTCATCTAAAGCTTTATGTCAAAAGCTAAGCATTTTTTGTCTTTTCTATATATCTGTCTGCAACTCTTCATTTATAGAGTAGTGAATTATTCTCATTTATATATTAAGTCTCTTTTTATTACATCTTGTTTGGTTCACATGTGTCATTCTAAAACTGTGTACAAGAAAGGAAAACTACTGTTTGAAATCTCATTGATATCAACGCCATTAAAATTCATTCATATTTCATATATTCTATCAATGTACTTGTATATATTACACATATATTAAGAAATGCTTTTAAAAATATATAGTCTATACCCATCACAATGTTGATTGTAGTATCATGTAAAAAGTTGAAGTAAATCAGTTATGAACTTTTGAAATTTTTGGTAATGTTAAATGATGACAAGTCTTGTTTAGTGCTACAGACAATAGATTATTACTTGTCATTCAGCATTACAACAAACACAGCTACTTGCTATGAAGCCTGAATCTAGATGTTCAAGTAATTTGCAAAATGAATGTGTAATGAGGTATGTTTTTTATTTTCTTTTAAATTGCTGCGGATTCCTGATTTCTTACTTTATATTGGACATGAGCTTCTTGAACTTCCTATTACTAGAGTATATAACTCCATTCTGAACACTGGACAAGAGGGAAAAGACTATATGAAAATTATTATTGTATCTTTATTGTGACTGTGTACATCATAGTTTAGTTGAATTTGATTTTTATTATCAGAAACAAAAACTATTAAGGAGTAAATATTTTGAGAAATGAGAGTAAGAATTTCATGATCTTTAAAAAGATTTCTGCAGGCTGTACAATTATCTATTTTACACAATATTTATACTGGTTGCTTCTGTTGATCGAACACTTTATGTACTTTAGGTGCACTGCCCCAAAAGTTAATTCCACAAGACCACAGCAAGGGCAAAAAAGAAAAAAAAGCCAACATTTTCGTCTTTGGGTCAACAAAATGGGAGCTACTTCTAAAGGCCTAACATACTGCTTCTCAATTAGTTTATTCATGTGTGTACCCAATTTTAACTTGTTATGGAACACCAATGAATTTTATATTCAGTGTGTGACCATTAATGTCCAGTTATGGTGTTAACAGGTCATTACCACTTGTCTGAAACTGCCTAATATGAGTCTTTGTGGGGTTAAGAGTTAGCTGTGGACCACTTGTTGGCCTCTTAAGCTATCATCTGAGTTGTGTCTGCTATGGTTGAATTTGGAGCCTTGACTAGGTATGCTTTTGTCATCATTAAACATTACAGTTTTCTATCTACCCTTTAATGTGATTGGAAGATCATTTATATACATTAGAGAAAGAAGTGGGCCCATTAGCAATCCCTATCGCACTCCAAGTTATGTCCTCCCATATTGAGGTTATTTTGATGCCTCTGCTTTCTGTTATGTAGGTATGATTCCAACCATGTGAGAGGGATGCAGTTAATGCTGGAACACTTTAGTTTCCAAAGTAGATTTCTGAAATGCAAACTATCAAAGAATTGATAAAGTCATGGAATATACCAGAAGGAATTTTTTTTATGTAGCTCCAGTAGCACTTAAAATTTGAGATCTTGTGTTGCTTTGTGCGTAGAAAATCCTTTATGAAATTCAAACTGAGAGGCTTTTAACAACTTCTGCTTGGTTAAATGAATCAGTATTCTGTCACTGGCCACTTTCTCAAATACTTTTGAAAAGACTGGAAAGAGTGATACAGATTTGGAATAAGAGGTCATCTGCTTATCTCCAATTTTGCAGATGGGTGTTACTACTGCATACCTAAGTCTGGAGGAAATATATCCACTCATTAATTGATTACAAACATACACACGCCAAAAAAAGTTTGGATCACCTTGGTTCTGAGAGTTCCAGAAACTGTACAGAAAATTGGAATGAAGATCAACATAAACATCATTTTCGCCCTTTTTATTACTCATGAAAACCACATATTACATGTTGTACCACCATACAGCGAGACTTTCAGAGATGGTGGCCCAGATTGCTGTACACACCGGTACCTCTAATACCCAGTGGCACCTCCTCTTGCACTGATGCATACCTGTATTTGTCATGGCATGCTATCCACAAATTCATCAAGGCACTATTGGTCCAGACTGTCCCTCTCCTCGGCATAGATCCCTCAGAGTGGTTGGTGGGTCACGTCATCCATAAACAGCCCTTTTCAATCAATTCTAGGCATGTTCGATAGGGTTCATGTCTGGCTAACATACTGGCCACTCTAGTCGAGCAATGACGTTATCCTGAAGGAAGTCATTCACAAGATGTGCACAATGGGGACACGAACTGTCATCCATGAAGATGAATGCCTCTCCAATATGCTGCCAATATGGTTGCACTATCGGTCGGAGGCTGGCACTCACGTTTCGTACAGCCCTTACGGTGCCTTCCATGACCACCAGCAACGTACGTCGGTCCCACATAATGTCACCCTATAACAGCAGGAAACCTCTACCTTGCTGCACTCACTGGACAGTGTGTCTAAGGCGTTCAGTGCGACCGGGTTGCCTCCAAACAGATCTCCGACGATTCTCTGGTTGAAGGCATATACGACACACATCGGTGAAGAGAAAATGATGCCAATCCTGAGCGGTCCATTTGGCATGTTGTTGGACCCATCTGTACCGAACTGCATGGTGTGGTGGTTGCAAAGATGGACCTCGCCATGGATGCGGGGAGTGAAGTTGTGCATCATGCAGCCCATTGCGCACAGTTTGAGTTGTAACACAATGTCCTGTGGCTGCACAAAAAGCATTATTCAACATGGTGGCAGTGCTGTTAGCATTCCTCCAAGCCATAATCCGTACGTTAACGGTCTTCCACTGCAGCAGTAGCCCTTGGATGGCCTGAGCGAGGCATGTCATCGACAGTTCCTGTCTCTCTGTATCTCCTCCATGTCCGAACAACATCGCTTTGGTTCACTCCGCGACACCTGGATGCTACCCTTGTTGAGAGTCCTTCCTGGCACAAAGTAACAATGCAGACATGATCGAACCGCAGTATTTACTGTCTAGGCATGGTTGAACTACGGACAACATGAGCCGTGTAACTCCTTCCTAGTGGAATGACTGGAACTGATCGGCTGTCGGACCCACTCTGTCTAATAGGCACTAATAATGCATGGTTGTTTACATCTTTGGGTGGGTTTAGTGACATCTCTGAACACTCAAAGGGACTGTGTCTGTGATACAATATCCACAGTCAACATCTGTCTTCAGGAGTTCTGGGAACCGGGATGATGCAAAACTTTTTTTGATGTGTGTAGTACATGGATAATCCAATCAAGTTAGCAAAGGACATTGATAACCTGCAAGAAACACCATCATAACCATAATAATCACTACTACTTAGTGGCCTGAAGAATTCTGTAATTTCCTTATGGGTTGTATTTTTGAAACCAGTATCAGTTGCTGGAACATGAAGACTCTGCACAAGTAAATCTAATGCACCTGTATTTGCTTGTTTATTACTGGGTACAGTGTTTGCTAAAACTATGAAGATATAATCACTAACTATTGTGGCCAACTATTAAAAGTCTCACCATTTCTGCTAGAGCTAATTTCTGGAGGTATAATTTCATTTGGATTACTATTTTTGTTTGTTTATAATTCAAGAATGTTCTAAATGGTTTTTGCCTGATTCTTTGAGCTTTTTTTTAGCATTGTACAACAGAATGAAGGATTCAACAACACTGGTGGTAATGAAGCTTCAAATTTTGATTACTGCTTGTACTCTGAATTACATTGAATTCACACTTCCTAGCAGAAGGTTCTTCAATCCCAGAAGTTATCCATCCTTCTTCATTCCTTCTGTTCAATGTTTCGTTTACTGTATATTGGACAACAGAACACTGGACTATTGCACTAATTGATAAATAACACAGCATTTCTATATTTTTACTCTAACTTTAAATTCGTTAATTATTGTATGTACATACATATTATTCCCATGTTTATTTGCTTTACATTTCACTTTTTTGCCACATACCAAGGAGGGAAACTTGTTTCGATTTCCTGTTCAAAATGTTTTTTCTAGGCAATTTTTTGCACCATACAGCAGTTCCAAAAAGATGGGAGAATTTGTGTGTGCTGGCAAATTGCATAACATCGTTTATGCACACAGTGGCTTCTTGATGCGTCTCAATTTTTCTCGGGTCATCATTTTGCTACTCTTCTTCTTCCTTTGTTTCTTCTTCATCATCCTCTGTATTGCGGATTTCTATTAAATCTATTGCTGAAGTGAAAGTGGAGCGACTTGAGAGAAAGTCAGCACTTTGAATATAATCATCTGCACCATATGAAACGATTCTCATTTTCATTAATTCAGCAGTTGCTGCTGCATTTTCTTTAGCTTTGATGCCCACAGAAGTATCTTGTTCGTGACCCCCAAACCCTGCTTTGTTGAAGCACTTTGTGACAGTTTCGAGTTTTATTTCCTTTACTGCCAGGCCAATCAAATTTCCAGCATCCAGGACAGAAACTGAATGAGCAAGAGCAAATGCACTTTCGGCTTCTTCAACACTAAGAATAAGAGATTGCATCAGTAATTGCCTGTAATGACACTTGAATGTGTAAATAACCCCCTGGTCCATGGGTTGTGTGAGGCTGGTTAAACCTGGAGGAAACCAAGACAATTACTTTCGGGTCACAGGTTACATTGTCTAGGAAAAGGAGAACTGGGTAATTTCCTTTTTCCATTTTGGTATTGAAAGAGCACAACCATTCTTCCATAAGACCACCCACCATCCATGCCTTTTTATTGCTTCACCATGTGACTGGAAGCTTAATGATATCTACCTTTTTGAAGCAACATGGATTTGCTGCCTTTCCAATCACTAGTGACTTTTCCATTTCACCTAACATGTTTCCACACAGCAGCACAGTGAGCCTTTCATCGGATTTTTTTCTGCCAGTGAACTTTTTGCCTCGAACTGCTAGCGGTTTTGAAGGCTGCAAGCAATAAAACAGTCCTGTTTCATCGGCATTGAAAATGTCTTTTGGGTCATAATTAACAATTATGTTAATTGTCTTCCACTCTGTTGCTGCACTTTCCTGTACATTCTTAGCTTCCCCACACACTTCATTCTACACGACGTTGTGCCTAGCTTTGAAACTGTCCAGCCATCCTACAGTTGCCTTAAATTCCACAATTCCATGCTCTTTAGTGACTTTCAGAGCCTCATTCTGCCACATGGGTCAGGATAAAGGTAAATTTCTTGCCCACGCATACCCACACTATTATGTTAATTTCTTCATTTCCGGTCTTCTTTTCATCTGCCCATTCCCTTTCATCCATTCATCCTAAATCTTATCCCTGTTTCTTAAAGTCTCATAAATTTGTGTTTTCCCCCATTTTAAATGTAACATAATTTCGTGTACAGAGAGATTGTTTTTATTAGTCGCCTTGATTACATTAATCTGTTCACTAAGTGTTAACGATAGATATTGTTTGTTCGACATCATGTTACTGTATCTCTTAAAGTGCTACTAGTAAACAAACTGGCGGAAAATAATGACACACCTCTTTCACTGCATACATTGCAGCAGTGTGTTGGTAGATGCGCAACAATGTCCCTGTATGCGCCGGCATGCATCAATAATGATGGAAACGACAAAGCTGCCAAACAGAATGATGACGAATGAACCATTCCCTTTGATGTACTGTACCGACACTGAGCGTAACTTATTCGTTGTTGCACAGAGTGGCGCAGTTTTAGGTCCATACCAGCAGCGCCGCGCTGGACCTCTTTTCTTTGTTTTGCGCTGCTTAAGAGAGGTGTTAAATGTAAAGTCCCCATAGAGTCATGAATAACTAATGAACTGTAATACAATAGTACCGTATAGGCTCTTTTCCACATTATACAATGAATTATTATGTTCTAAGATTTGCTTTCCATTTTCACGTTAGACACTTTCCACTTTATACAAAAAAATTCGGCACATAAAAGTGCACTGAATGCGTTGGTACTGAAATACTTGTACAGTTTGGGCAGATTTCCGAATTATACATGTGCTGATTTTAGCAAGTTTTACTGTATTTAAGAAAAACTTTCCATACAAACTGTCTGATTTATATATTTCTCCCTGGAGCTCTTCCCATAATTTCTCTCTAAACACTCATCAAGACACTTTATGGTACTGTGATACAGTACTTTTCTTCTATGAACAGTATTTTACTGCTCAGTGAATACTATTGTTAACATTTGGCCATCATGGTAAGATAAACCGTAGACTATTCGTTTCACGGTAAATCAATGTTGGCCACTATGTCCTTCACTCCTCATAGGGAATATTACTGTGGAGAATAACCCATAGCTGCACATCCACTACTCTGGGTGCTACCATTAAGCATCACCTGGCAGAATGTAAATGTTAAAGCAATGATTTTTGCATTTAAGCTTTCACAACCTTATTGAAACTGTTTCTAAAAGTTTTATGACTTCAAGACACTGCCTGCAGATGATCTGTAAAATTTCGTTACAACGAGCTTATGCATTTTCTGATAGATTATTGTGGCACAGAATTCCTTAGGCATTCCCAGTGATCTGTTGACTTCTTTAGGTATTGGGTATTCTGCCAGAAGCCAGCATTGTTAATGCGCAATATTTTGACAACGTGACTCATTATATTCATCAGGCGCTACCTGAAACTGCTCATCAAGTGGAATGTGCACAGTATTTATAACTACGGCCTGCCCCCTCCATGGTCAGGCCCTGGCATGCAACCTGCAGTCTGCACCTGCTAAAAGCATCCTTGGGTATTCCTTCTTCAGTCAGGTGCAACGGGCTGTACGTTGCCGTTCTGTTTTTTGTATGGTGTGCCCGTCCATGCATTGGATTTCCATTTTCCGTCCCACGCAAGTCTAGGTGTTCTCTTTGGCATCTGCCTCTAGAAATATTCTTATACATTCCCTCTTCAGTCCGGTATACCAGGCCAAGTGCCAGCATTCCATTTTTTGTCCAGTATGGTTCTAGGTGTCCCTCTGTGATCCATTCTCACTAGAAGCATCCTACGATGTTCCATCTTCAGTCTAGTGCACCTGGTGCTCTGTCTGGAGTTTGTTCTGCATGTCTACACTCTCAGTTCTCCTTATCGAAGAGTTCTGCTGCTTGCCCCATTGCATTTTCAGCAATTTTGGTGGAGGTTCCCAAGTGTCATGATTCATGAGATTTTCCATCACGTTTATCTTTACAATACTTTCCCAGTACTTCGGGTCTGCATCAGAATGTTCATTTCATCGTAGTTCATGGAATGATTGAGTTCCAAACAGTGCTTGGAAATGGTTGATTTCATTGCCTGTGTTCGTCAAGCACGCTTCTGATGTTCTTTACATCTTAGATCTACTATCCTAGTTGTTTGGCCAATATATAACATGCCACACTAAAAAAGAGATATTATAAATTTCTGGTTTTCTTAGCTCCTGGTCATCTTTTACATTTCCCAGTAGTCCCCTTAGTTTGGTAGGTGGACAGAACATACACTTGATGTTATACTTCCTGGAATCCTGTAGGTTTTTGCACAAACAGATCCCGCACAGGACACATACGGCACAGTCTTTGCTTAATCCTGCTCTTCTTGAGCATGTGGTGGACTGGCTGGTTGGAGGACTTACTGAATCTGTTTGACCCTGTAATAAATTTTGCAAAACACTGACTGTAGGTGTTCTATTTTTGCTGCCAAACTATCTAGATATAACACTGTGTGTGCCCTGAGGGCCAATATAACTGCATTCTTCTGCGATGGATTGTGACAGCTGCTAGTTTGTAGGTACAAATCACTCTCTCTAGGTTTGTGATACTCATTGTGGCCGAATGACCCATCTGCTCTCTGACAAGGGCATCTAGAATCGACAAACAGCCATTCCAGTTCCATGGTGAACTTAATATTTGGCAGGTGAGAGTTAAGATGTCCCTGAAACTCAATGAACTTCTTCCTGCCACAATGCGATATCACAAAGGTGTACTCCACATACCTGAAGAAGGATGTGGATTTGAATCTAGCCATCTCTGATGCTTCCTCCTCAAATCTCTCTATGAACATGTTGGCATCCACTGGAGACAGAGGACTGTCCATGGTTACACCTTCTGTCTGCTCGTAATGCTGGCCCCAATAAAGAAAATAAGCTGAGGTCAGTATGTGCCTGAACAAGTCCATGAGAGCATCGTCAAATTTCTCTGCAACCAGTTCTAGTGAGTGTTTCAGTGGTACCCTGGTGAACAGGAATACCACATCAAAACTGACCATTATATCAGATTCTATGACGTGTAGTTGCTTGAGACGTTGCAAATCCACCAAGTTGCGGATGTGGTGAATACGTTTCCTCACATATGCAAACAGCAGTTTCTTCATATACTTGGCTGTTGGGAGCACTGATGCATCAATGTCGCTGACAACTGATCACAGTGGCACGTACTCTTTATGTACTTTCGGCAACCCCTATAGTGGAACTGGCTCTCTCAATCTTAACTGTGTAATGACCTTGCAGCCATAACCATTTTCTTCAAAAGAACCCTTGGCTACTTTGTAGGGTCACA
Source organism: Schistocerca serialis cubense (assembly GCF_023864345.2). Lineage (NCBI taxonomy): Eukaryota > Metazoa > Arthropoda > Insecta > Orthoptera > Acrididae > Schistocerca > Schistocerca serialis. Next base: position 406,414,255 of record NC_064646.1, read on the forward strand.
TTCCAAAAGTCTGTATCAAGGCCTTCAAGAAATTGATAAACTTTCTCATCATAATCAGCCTGGAGTAAAATGGCTAAGGAATTACCTTTGTCTGCTGCCAACATCATGATGCTGCTGTCTTCAAGGAGCCTTAAGTTCAACTGTCAGTTCAACTGTCTCATCACTTCAAAAGTTTGGAGCCTTTTTCTTGGCGAGTGCCCTACAGATCTCCCAGCGAATTTCTTCTGCCACACTTGGAGAAAATGTGTTGGTTACTTGCTCCACTGCACTGATGAGACCTGAAATGGACACATTTTCAGGAGTCGTTGCGAATTTGAGACCCTGCTGGGTACCTTCAAAGTGATGTCATCAAACTGCTTGCCACTTACATTACTCATGTTGTGAGTGTCCTCCATTTGCAGTGATTTCTTATCCGTGTGGACAGAATGGGACACTTAGGTAGTCTTCCTGGTGCACTCCACTAGAGACAAAGAGGAACTGTCTACCCAGGCCCTATCTTCACCTGCTACAGAAAATGCCATGTACAAGTGTAAAAGCTCCCTAGCTATTGGCGAGTGCCCTACAAATCTCCCAGCGAATTTCTTCTGCCACATTTGGTGAAAATGTGTTGGCCACTTGTTCCACTGCACTGATGAGACCTGAAATGGACGCATTTTAGGAGTCGTTGCGAATTTGAGACCCTGATGGGTACCTTCAAAGTGATGTCATCAAACTGCTTGCCACTTACATTACTCATGTTGTGAGTGTCCTCCATTTGCAGTGATTTCTTATCCAAGTGGACAGAATGGGACACTTAGATAGTCTTCCTGGTGCACTCCACTAAAGACCAAGAGGAACTGTCTACCCAGTCCCTTCACCTGCTACAGAGAATGCCATGTACAAGTGTAAAAGCTCCCCAGCTATTACATCTAGTCTGTGGTATACATCTCATAAGTACCATGCTTGCATGATATTTTATCTTGTTTGTTCTGTTGGAGTTCATGTGACACCTGATGCAGGCAAAAATTGGTACAATGATCCCATCTCAACATCTCAGAAGGAAACAGGGGGAACTCAGTAACCTCCCTTTCTTCTGTCAAGGCTTGTCCAGCTACTCGATATTTTGGTACATATCCTTCCTACAGAATCTCATTATGTAATTCTTCTGGCTTTCCTGGTACCATACAGCGAGGTCATCAGTCCCATGCCATGATCTAAGGTGGCAGACACCATGGGAGGAACACCACAAACAGCACAGCCCAGTCAATGGGAAGGGAAAATGGGAAAACAAAAAGGTGAAAGGGAAGTCAGAGCAGCAGAAGGACAGGAAGCAGAATGGGAAGGGGGAGAGTAAAGAACAGGAAGCAGGATGGGAGGAGGGAGAGGTTGGGGGGGGGGGGGGGACAGCAAGAGCAGAGGCATCCCAGAGATGCTACAAATATTGGGGCACTAGCACTGCCGCAGATCCTTCCTGATCCCCACACCATACCATGTTCACAGCACACTGGGGGCAGCACCAGGGGAAAACGACCAAACAAAATGTAGGGAAAAGATGGGGAAAACCTGGCCGGTGTGGAGGCATGGCCAAGGCCTCCATAACCAACACCAGTGCTAACCAAGGGACCGCAATTCCAGTGGGAAATTCAGGTACTTAAACCTGGGAGGACAAATCAATTTAGAGAAAACCGATGAGAGACATAACAATGTGAGGGTCGTACACTAAAACCCATGACAAGAAAGGTCGGAAGGCATATTTAGTGCAGAGGGCCAAAAGGCAGGGGCAGTCCAACAAAAATATGGATCACAGTGAGGGGGCCCCACAACTACAAACGGGGGAGAGGAACATGTCACTGTGGAGCAAAAACCCGTGAGTCAATTTAACATGACCAATATGAAGACAACAAAGGATAGTAAATACCCGCTGAGAGAGGCAGAGAGAAGAATGCCACGTGCTAGGAATCTCCTGGATTGTACGACGTTTATTAAACAGGGGGTAGTGCCGACCCCCTCCCCCCACCCCCTAGGAATCCGTCCACAATTGAGTAAAAAGGAATTTGATGTAAAGCCACAAAGCTGATCCCGGAGTGGTCACCGAGAACCGAGAACATGGGTCGGTGGCAGCCCCCCCCCCCCAGCCAGACCATCAGCTTGTTCATTATGCAGGATACCCATATGTCCTGGAACCCAAAGGAAATCAACCAAACAAGTAGCATCACGACGGCCATCAAGAAGGTCATGGATGGCAGAGACCAAGGGGTGTGGGAAAGACACCGAGTCTGTACAAAACAAAACTTGGGTGAGGGAGGACCTTTTAAATAAAGCAGAGGGCCTGATAGAAGGCCTGGCCATTAGTTATACAGTAAACACCCACATGGCAAGCAAAAGATGATGTTCCGTGTGAACAAAAGACATGTAAATGTATCTCACATGATCAGCAGATTCAGAGCCAGTGGCGTAAAAAAGAAATAGCATCCTGAAACTCCTGTAAGAGTGGAGAGTACAATGGGACACCACTGGAGTGATTGAGGCTTTCAGACTTTGAAAGTAAATATTGAAAACACCTCATCGGTGGCAGAACGTACAGCTTCACATCACGCCAATAAAACATAACCTTGACCTCCTCTGGGCGGCGGGGAGGGGGTGGGGGTTGTATCTCCCTCAAATGTCAGAATACGTCCTTACGACCTTTCTGAAGACACCAAATAAAATAAATTCACCGTCATTCCTGATTGGCCTGGAGTTCCTCATAAGTTTGAAGGATGAGGTCCCCATGAAAAATGACTCCCTGAACCATATTTAAAGACTGGTGGGGAGTAATGGACAATGGGATGTCACCAAGATGATCACAAGCATGAAGGGCAGAAGATGTTGCGATCAACAGTGAACGCAACCACATCTTACCAAGAGACTCCACCAAATCTGTTATCAATATTTTCCACAATAAATAATGGCTTGACGGCAACAAATGTGTCCCCATCAGTCCTAGTGCAGGCCAGGTAGCGGGGAAAAATGTTTCACTCCAAGCTGGCGAGATTGGCCCTCCTCCCAGATTGTAGAAAGTAAAGGGAAAGCCGTAGGGTCATAAGTAGCAGCATTATATGATCCACTGCAAAACTAAAGAGATGATTGTAGAAGAACAGCCAGATTTTTGAAGTTTAATGCATTTCATACACAAAGCATCCACCCTGATATCACTCACTTTGATCAGGGACTCTCCCTGTGGGCACTACCCAGCCACAGCAAGGGCCATCTAGCACAGCAGCCATTGCCAGAAGTTCCAATGCTCCAGAATGACAAGCAACCACTTCTAGGCATACATGGTGAGGCAACAGCTCAGGTATCACAAGTCTGATCCTTTTGTTGTCAAGGGGCACAGCAAATCGTCATAATAGTCAATTAGATAACATGCAACCAATAGTTGTGTAAAATACTGAAGTCACAAAAAAAAAGAACTAAGAAATTGTGAACAGCAGCATCTGACCCATTAATTTAGTCAATGTGAACACCAAACCAATACTGAAGCATTCCTCGAGTGCAATAATCAGTATGATGCCTGCATTGTCTTAGGAATCACCAACCTGTTCACCAGTAGTGATTTAGGCAATGGGAAACACAGATCTGGATGGTCAAACAAGGATTTGAATCCACTTCATCTAGGATTTTAATCAATGAGATCTCTTTCTCACTTTTATGATATCAATAATAAATTAGTGGTGCAACAAACTAACTCCAAGGAAAGAATATCCTACGACACTTCATTCTGACAAAATAGTGCATCATTATACTCCTGCCCTGTCATCAGTTGTGAACTGTCATTAGTTGTGTACTGTTAGAACTCAATTGTCTGACTTTGCAATCATTTACAGCTGATGTTCTTACACATATGAGGTTTATTCACACTAAATGTTTATGAGGAAACAAAGTACAACTTTCTCAGTATACTATAAATAATTTTATGAAATTCTTATTTTGACTTACCGATGCTTTCACTATGCAGCTAACATTGCTCGGATTAATTTTCAGTGGTGTGAACTTCACTTGATCTCCAACCAGTACAGACTGCATCCAAGAAATTCCATTGCCAGAAATGTCAACTCCAGCAATATGTACAGGTAGACAAGAAGATGACTGCTGTGTAAGGGATATGATTGGTTGATGATCCACCATTAGCAATGGTGGTGTAGCTGGACCACCTAGTTCTACCCCTAAGACTCGCCCCTTTAACGGCACATGGCGTTCCATAAAGGTTTTTGGAATGTCTTGAGGCCTTACAAAGCGTGAGAACTGAATAAAAAAGAGAAAAAAAAAATTATCACATTCCATCCTGGATTTTCCATTGTTTGGAAAAGAAAGTCACACACACAAATGCTGAAGATTTATTGCCACACATATGCAGACCTAATTTGGTATTAAACACATAAAGAGTCTTAAACTGTTTATAATACTCTATGATAGACCAGGGATGAATATAATCAGTGCATTTAGAAATATTTCTATACTTGCTTTGTAGTACTGAAGTAAATGTCTGCCCACTAAAAAACACTATTCTTACTGTACTCCACTCTTCATACATCCAAACATTATTTCTGAGAGTCTTTGTTGTGTTTATCTGCAACTCATCTCTGCTATATGGTAAGTAGCAAATATTCTTTACCTAATATTGACATATTGCATCCCGAATTTTCTACTGTTTGATTTCTTTTCATAAGTTAAACAAATCATGGGTTTTCTTAGCCTTCAAATTTTAAATATTCAGTTTCTGCATAGTCTACAATAAAAACAGATATAATTGTTGTGACTCGCCGATTATTCAAAGTGCCCCCGCGCAAGTACGCACATCCTCTACGTGCGGCGCTGTCTGCCAGCCATGCAGCAGCTGCGCCACCTAAGCGGCCAGCCGAGCAGCGGCCGCTAGACTGAGACTCAGTGTTTAATCGAATGCCGACTTGTACACAGTTCAACTTACTCAGTGACTTATATGTGTTGTTGTGTCGTCCGAAATATGTATTAAATTTGAAGATTTAACAATTGGCGACGAGGTAGTGGATTTTTCCTTTTCACCGTTGACTCACAGGGTTCCACTGCTACTGTCGAGCAGCTCTTGCAAAATCTCCTTGAACAGCAAACGCTTCTAACAGCGGCGATTCGCGATTTCGTCGCGGCGTCAAATGCGGGGCGTTTCTCGGCGTTGGCTGTACCTCCTTTTCCACCTTATGACGAGACGGCGGAAGACTGGTCTGATTATGAAAAACGTCTTCGACAGCATTTCTTGGCATTTCATGTCACGGACGAACAACCATGTACGTCTCTGTTCCTTTCCTGGATTTCACCTCAAATGTATCGGTTGTTGTCGCAATTGGCTCCTTTGAAGGATCCTGCGTCTTTGTCCTTTGCTGAAATGTGCTCCCTTCTGTCTGTCTATTTTCAAAAGCAAACGCATGTGGTAGCCTCTCGTGTTGCCTTTTATCGTTGTCAAAAACAACCAAATCAGTCCTATCGCGCTTGGGCTGTTGAACTTCACGGCCTCAGTCGAAAGTGTCAATTTGTTACTGACGTTCACAAAGAATCCTATGCCGATTCCATGGTACGGGATGCTATTATCCGGTCGGCACCCCACAAAGAAGTTCGGCAACGTGCCCTTCAGTTGGCGAATCCAACTCTAGATGAAGTTCTCTCGATTGCGCAGTCTTTTGAAATTTCTCGCGCCGCTGGGGCGCAAATAGAAGCGTGGGGTGACGTCGGGGAAATACAACCTCTGTGCGCTGTTGACCCGCCGGCCGACGTGGCCACAGTACGCTCCCACACGCCGCCTCGGCCTTGCCGTAAACAACCCACTAAGAAACTGCAGCAAAATCCCCGGCAACTTCCTTCATGTCCGCAGTGTTTTACGAAACACTCACGCGAGGATTGTCCCCAACGTTGGGCTGTGTGTCACAATTGCAAAAAGAAAGGTCATGTGTCTTCCGTTTGCAAATCCGACCGCATGCATGATGTTCATGAACATGACGCTGATTCTGATTCTGTGTTGTCTGTCAATTGCACTTCTTCCCTTTCAGGGAAGTTATTCCTCACTGTCCAAATCCTTGGTCGAGATGTTCGCATGCAAGTGGATACCGGTTCTGCTGCCACTATAATTAATTCACAGACGTATCTTCAGCTGGGTTCTCCACTCCTGTCCCCTGTCACTCGACAATTACGGACGTACAATAAACAGAAGATTTCTCTCTTGGGACAGTTTAATACTGAGGTATCTTACAAGTCCGTCGTTCGCACGGTTCCCATATTTGTGGTCGACCAGAGCAACGCAGAAAATCTTTTTGGTTTCGATGCCTTTCGCGTTTTTGGGTTCTCCATAGATGAATCTGTCAATATTGTCTCTGACGCTATTCCTTATGCTCAACTGGCTTCCTTGTTGCCGACATTTTCGTCCCTTTTTTCTCCTGGGTTAGGCCGTGCAAACGACTTTGAAGCTCATATCACGCTCAAACCCACTGCTCGGCCTAAGTTTTTTGGGGCTCGGCCCATTCCTGTGGCCCTTCGTGATCGGGTAAAACGGGAGTTGGATCGTCTCACTGCTTCAGGGGTCTTGCTTCCTGTCACTTCCAGTGAGTGGTCCTCTCCTGTCGTTGTCGTTGCTAAGCCCAATGGTGATATTCGTCTATGTGGCGATTTCAAAGCCACTGTAAATGCTCAATGCCTCATAGACACTTATCCTATGCCCCGTCCTGAAGAACTGTTCACTAAACTCGCTGGTGGACAGTATTTTTCTAAAATTGACCTGTCGGAAGCTTATCATCAACTTCCTCTCAACGCTGCTTCCTGGCAGTTTCTGGTCCTTAACACACCTTTCGGCCTCTATCAATACCAACGCTTGCCATTCGGGGTTGCTAGCGCCCCTGCTCTCTTTCAGTGATTCTTGGAACAATTATTGCTCCCTGTCCCGGGGTGTATCAATTACATGGACGACATTGTTGTCACTGGCTCCACCACTGAAGAACATCTTCAAAATCACCGCACACTTTTTAATGTCTTACAGACTGCCGGTCTTAAGTGTAATCTTCAGAAGTCCCAATTTTTTCAGGCATCTATCACGTACTTGGGGTTTCAACTCTCTCGGGATGGTATTCGTCCGCTTCAACACACTGTTGCTGCGATCGATGCCCTTCCTCGCCCTACATCTGTTAAGGAACTGCAGGCTTTCTTGGGGAAAATAGCATACTATCACAAGTTTTTACTGTCTGCGGCGTCGGTGGCTCAGCCGTTGCATAAAAACGTGCCTTTTCACTGGTCTGCATCATGTGACGCGGCTTTCCGGAAATTAAAGACTCTGCTGAAACAGGCCCCGTGCCTGGCTACTTATCGACCTGGCCAACATCTTGTTCTTGCCACAGACGCCTCTCAATACGGGGTTGGTGCAGTCCTTGCGCACCGTTTTTCTGACGGTTCGGAACAACCCATCGCTTATGCCTCCAAAACGCTCACAGATGCCCAACAGAAGTATTCTCAAATTGAGAAAGAAGCTTTGGCCATCATTTATGCTCTTCATAAGTTTGGTGTTTTTCTCTATGGCTCAAAATTTCATCTTGTTACGGATCACAAACCACTTGTTTCCTTGTTTCATCCATCAACATCACTTCCCGACAAGGCTGCACACCGCCTCCAGCGTTGGGCTCTTTACTTGTCCCGTTTCAATTATGAGATTCATTTCCGGCCAACGGCTCAACATGCGAATGCTGATGCTTTGTCTCGCCTTCCCATGGGTCCTGATCAGGCATTCGATAGGGACGAACTTTTGTGTTTCCACCTGGATGTTGCCGAGCAGCAGGTTGTGGACGGGTTTCCCATCACTGGGGACAGGCTGGCGGCTGCTACGGGTTCTGACCCTACCCTCTCCCGGGTTTTACGCTGTATTCAGAAGGGTTGGCCAGATCGCCCGTCCGCTAAGACTTCTGATCCGTTGCGGAAATACTACACTTTGCGCTACCGCCTCATGGCTAGGGATGGTGTTATCCTCCTCTCCACTGACAATGCTTCGCCGCGTGTTGTGGTACCTGCGTCTTTGCGTGCTTCAGTCTTGCGCCTCCTTCACCAGGGGCACTGGGGTGTGTCTCGCACAAAATCTCTGGCGCCCTGTCATGTGTACTGGCCTGGCATTGACTCTGAAATTGCACACATGGTAGCTGCCTGCGGCCCTTGTGCATCACAGGCCGCTGCCCCAAAGTCATCTTTGTCACCGTGGCCTTTGCCTGAGAAGCCCTGGGAGCGCATTCATGCTGACTTTGCGGGACCCTTTTTAGGTACTTATTGGCTCCTCGTAATTGACGCCTATTCTAACTTTCCTTTCATTGTCTGTTGCACGTCACCTACCACCGCGGCAACCACCAGTGCTCTCGCCCGCATTTTTTCTTTGGAAGGCCTCCCCTCTACTCTTGTTACTGATAATGGTCCACAATTTGCCTCTTCCGACTTTGCGGATTTTTGTGCTCGTCACGGCGTTACGCATGTCACGGCCCCGCCGTTCCATCCCCAATCCAACGGTGAGGCTGAACGACTGGTCCGCACATTTAAGGCTCAGATGCGGAAACTTCTGACTTCTTCTGCTGCTGATGATGATGATGCGCTTCTCCAGTTCCTGGCATCTTACCGTTTCACCCCCATGGGCGATCACAGCCCGGCTGAGCTCTTACATGGCCGACAGCCCCGCACGCTACTTCATCTTCTGCGGCCTCCCACCTCACGGCCGCGGGTGCCTTCACTTGGCCGGTTCACCGCCGACGACCTCGTCTGGGTACGGGGATATGGCAGGCAGCCAAAATGGAGCCCGGGCAACATCTTACGACACCGTGGCAGACGCCTGTATGAAATCCAGACGGACACGGGTGTTGCAGTGCGTCATTCGGACCAGCTTCGGCCTCGGGTGCCAGCAACGCCTGTTCCGAATGCCGCCACACCACCTTTGGCTCTACCTGATGCTCGGGATCTTGGCATCTCTCAATACTCACAATGCAGCCCTCTCACCGTCATCGCGATGCCAGCACCAGAACGGACGCCACCAGGAGACGTGCCCATGCAGGAACAGGAGGACCATCCTCTGTCAGAGTACATCTACTCGCCTCCTCCTCCAACGGATGCCGACACATCGCCCATGTCTCCTGTCATATCAACTGGACGTGCCGCAACGGGCAGATTGGTGCATGGGGCCCCAGCAGATTCGACCCCTACGTCTCCTGTCATCTCGACCCGTTATCATCGGGGACACTTCCGTCCGTACGGGAAGCCTCCTCCTCAAGACTTTACGGCGAGTCAAACAACGTCTATGGACGTTAGCCATCTCCAGGACACCTCCATCAAGACCAGTGCAACAATTTCAAAGGGGGGAAAAGTGTTGTGACTCGCCGATTATTCAAAGCGCCACCGTGCAAGTACGCACGTCCTCTACGTGCGGCGCTGTCTGCCAGCCATGCAGCAGCTGCGCCACCTAAGCGGCCAGCCGAGCAGCGGCCGCTAGACTGAGACTCAGTGTTTAATCGAATGCCGACTTGTACACAGGTCAACTTACTCAGTGACTTATATGTGTTGTTGTGTTGTCCGAAATATGTATTAAATTTGAAGATTTAACAATAATGTATGGTAAGAATACCAAAATTAAAGACTGGACCAATTTTATACTGCTGCACTACAATAGTAAGACCCGCCTGAAAAATGTTTAGGAAAGTCATACATTAAACAAGCTTCCCTAGTTAATTAACTGGTTTAACATATGAAACAGTTCTGCCTGAGGGCTGGTAGAAATTGGATATTTAATGATCTGCTATAGCTTTTCCATTGTTTGGGCACTGTCTGAATACAGCTGACCCTTTAACTTATTCCACAGAGAAAATTCAGTAGTATACATATCTGGTAATTATGGTGGCCAGAAGATATTACTGTCTTTTCTGATTATCCTCTCATCAAACACCTCGTGAAATCATGTCAAGGTTGAAACAGATTGATAATGTGGGACAGTTTTATTGTGGCCACTCCATACTTGCATTTTATTATCTCTAACATCAAATAACTGTCATGTGATTCATGAATATCTGATGATAAAAAAGAGTTAAAGCCATAGGCATAGTTACATGATAAATTAAAGTGTCCCACTGTGTTTTTTCCTTCTGTATGTCATGGCTAATCTCAGGAACTACTGTAGGGATTTTTAAACAGTATTCACAAATAGACCGATTCCTGAAGTTTGTGTACATCACTAAATATTATACACAAGTCAATTGGCTATAGATACTTAGTGCTACGTGTGCAAAGCTGGATCAGGTTGCTAGTAAAATATGAAGTATTTACACTCAATTTAAGAATTTAGAATTAAATAAAGATTTCATGCGACTGCATTCATCTGTATTGTCAGAAAGCATCATGATGACACCTTATGTAAGTTATCAGAAAGAAACAATTTAAAAATTCCACAAAGATAGCTACCCAGAATATATCAATGCCCAAATGTTAACAGTAACATAACACATTTCCACCAAAATTTGGTTTACGGGATGAACTAAGTGACAAGAAGTGAGTGAGATGTTATCCCAATTTCACATTCAAAAAGCAGAAGTAGCACTGACAATTGAACTCAAAAGTATGAAAGGTTTCTTACTAAAACATCAGCATTTCACAATAACAACAATAATGCAATGTACACTAATATTATATTCACCAAATTCCCAAAACACCAAAACATGCAGCATAGTGTCCAGGACGGTTCTTACCACTGACAGAACCTGGCCATCCTTCAACAATTCATTTCAAAATATACAAATATGAATGCTAGTTCGACCAGTCCAACTCTTTGAAGAGTATAGTGTAACATAGTTTCGCATGATAATTGTCAAATCCAAATTCTGAACAAAACAGCATATATAAATTTTTGCTTACTATCTTCTCAATCAGTGTTTATTCATCTATACTCATATCCACATACAAATAATATTGCCTGTTACATACCTTCATATTCTGAAAGGGAGCATTATACTGTGACATCTCCTGTGGATGTTTTAGTGAAAAACCATAAAATGAAAAAGATAGTTCCAAATACCATCAGAGCATTGAACTCTGGCTTTGTTCAATAAGTCTGAAGAGGACATATAAGCAATGGAACAGAAAGCCCTCTTGAGGAAAATGAAAAGTTGGTACCGATCATAAACTCTCTAAGAGCGAACATATAGAAAAAAATACACTGTCAAAATGGCTACCATACATTACAGTGAAAGAGGTTCAGGATCTGTGAATGATACGTTACTCTAAGCACAAGGAAGACACTTCAAAGAGATTGGTATGCTCGTGCTTATGGTTTATTGCCTTCAGAGGAAGGATGACTTCAAAGCACAGACAGAATAACAGTGGTGTGACCACAGTCAACAACAGCAAATACCATTCCTCACACCCATTTCTCAAAACTAGTTTTTAAGCAATTGCTACAAAAAATGCATATACCATATATGATGACACTATGCTTTGGTATTCCACCACCATATGCTACCTAGTAAGAGAGCTTCATAAAGAGAATATCTTTTAAGTCTCCTGAAAATGGAGCAGGCCATGCATAGCGCCACTATTACACGGTGCTGATCTCTTGGTATACTCTCGCAACTTTGCAAAAATTGCTCAGCAAGAAGTGCTAAATGATTTGCACCTCAGATAAAGCTTTTAGATTTGGTTAGCAGGTTGGGCAATACCACAAAGGCTGCCTTTCCATCATCCCCATCCGACCGCACCTTGCAATGGATGTTCAACAGGTCAAACTGAACACCTAACAACAGTACCAAGTATCAGATGGATCACATTACAATTGTATCCTCAAAGCTACTTACATACACATTTTTTGGGTCATTAATCTTCTGACTGATTTTATGCAACCTGCCATGAATTCCTGTCTCTTCACACCCTCCTCATCTCACAGTAGCACACGTACACAACATCCTAAATTACTTATTGGATACATTCCAACCTATGTCTTTCTGCACCCAATTTACCCTCTTCAACTCCATCCCGATGACTTAACATGTCCTACAGTCCTGCTCATTCTTCTTGCCAATGTTTTGCACATATATTTCTCTTTGCTGATTCTGTAGAGAACCATCTCACTTCCCAACAGTCCACTTAATTTTCAAGGTCATTTTATAGCACCACATCTTTAACACTTCAATTCTCTTCTTATCCAAAATTTCCCACTGGGCACGATTCATTTCCATACAGTCTTGTGCTCCATACATACATTCTCACATTTCTTCCTTAAATGATGACCTGTAAGATTTCAGTCCCTCAGTCTTGATAAGAAGCTAATGTTTTGATTTTAATTTTGTTTCATGGAAAATTGCAACAGTGATTCCTGAACATACTCTAAATAATGAAGCCAGTACTCAAACTGGTGAATAAAAGAAAGATGTTCTCACCTGTTCCTTTTGTTGTTAAATTTTCAGAGAAAATGTGAATTACACATGACAAGTTCTGACAGTATACAATGACATACAAGAAATGACCAATAAAAGCTAGGAATAGTTTTTGGGCTTTTATTTTTCTATTTTTTACTGTCCCTTATCAGCAATAGGGGCCTCTGTAATTTCCTTTCCTTAAAGTAAATCCGACCAACCAACCTAAAGTTTAGCAATTTCCTGTATGGAACCTGTTTTGAATGTCCCTTGTAAGTCTGTTATACAATGCTATACATTATAATACAAAAACATTTTGGTTGAAGGGATCTGAAGTCTTAAATGAACACATCAGTTTTTGGCCACTGACTATGTGTTAGGGTGGAAAAATCACAAAGTTCCACAAGGCACAAGGTGACGTTTACTAGGAATAGTGGAAGTTTGTCATTATTCTATCTATTCCTTTACCTTTTGTGGAATGTTCTTTTGATAGAGCCTTTAGCTAAATAATTCTGGATGTTTAAACATGAACTGATGACTTTATAGCAACATTTGTTCTCCTCAATTCCCCCGAACATGGCTTCACATAAAGAAAGATTTCAAATATTTTCGCCTGTGCGTTTATCATTTTTTCTTGTAGGTACATGAAAAACAGAAGTAAAGTTCTGTCTCCAATTAAAAATGATTTATGTATCATACCCTTCCAGCAAGCTATAAAGTCATTCTCCAAGTTTAAATAATTATGGACTGCCAAAATTAAATGTCAATTATGGATTTGAGGAATCATTGCTCCAGCACAAATTTCAATATCAGTTTTACACGTCCAAGATATGCGTGTCACAGCAAGTGGAAGTTTAGTTACACTGATCTGTTCCAACGAGAGTACTAGTTAAGTTACGGTAAGGTTTCCCTCCTGATTTAGTTCTGTGAAAGTAGCGTACAGCAATCCAGTGGGTATTTCTGGAAAGTAGCCATAACAGAAACTAAACTGCAAGGAAAATATGAGGAATACCAATGACAGTATGACAGGCAAGTTATAAAAAGTGAAACATGAGATTTTCTGCATCTGTCATTGAATAACAAAATGTCAGAAGAGCTCTAAATTAAATGCACAGCTTGAAACATTAATAGAAATGCTTTGTTTATCACCATTCATTACTAATTTCTTGTACCTACTGCAAAGTTATGTAATTCCACGAGAAATATTCTCAGAGGGCTTTATAAAATGACTGACCCTCCAAAATTTGCTAGCAATATTTTCTACAGCAATGTCAGTGGATGCATTTACAACTGCTCGCTTGTTATAGATTTGAGTTCCGGTACGACATTTGTCCACAGGCTCATTAAAAGCGTACACAGCTGGGATTTTTTCATGTGACCGTAATTTTCTCAAAATACACTGGATAATTTATCTTGATAACAACGTTGGCGATTATCAAATACAACGCTACAAAGTTTTAAGCAGCTTATGTTATAATAATTACCGGTCGCACACTTTTCAAGGCCACAACAAGTCCGATCACGCCCACAGAATATATGCCGATCTGAAATGTAGTACAAACACAAATTCAGCTGTTGCTACAACAATTTTTATGTTACTTTTACTGCTGATGATTACAAGTCATTCATGTGATTGCCTTACCTGTACACCTCTAATATTCTGTTCCACAATAACAGTAAATTTGTCAAACCAGTTTTGTTCGTTATCCATCGCAATAGCGTTGATTAAAAACGAGGTTTTACCTCGCCGATCGTAATTTCATATGGTCGATGTCCAGTGTTGGGCTGGAAAGCATTTAATTTTTAAAGCGAGACTATTTACAGGTGCTGACATCAAAATGTTGTTGATAGTTATCAAAGGTCGCATGCGAAGATGCTGTACTGTTTTATACGGTTAGTAGCTTTATGAACGGGCGAGATCAAAACATTGCACATATACAATATTTACCAACAAACAACTTTGGTCGTTCGAGGATGTTTCACATCAGTGGGGGCGTGTATCTATGTAGCTACTGCCTACTAGTAACCTTGGCGTATACGTCGATGTCCCTTCCATGCCACCCCAAACTCCAAAGGCATTAATGGCACAAGCATGACGTAATGCTAATCGCAACTACTGTGAGCTGGTTCAACAATAACATTCAAGGCAACTTACAGCTAGCTTATCGTCACTGATATTGGAGTTCAGAGTATCCTCTAGAAATTCTGGTTTCTCGAGGGTAAACAGGAGAAATCGGAGATACTACACTGCAAATTTCTGTAAATACAATTTCAGATATTCACGCGCCCACACTGAGGAAATAGTAAATAGTATTGTGCTGCTGATAACGCAACAGCAGAAAACACATGACAAAAATGTACCTTCATTCGGAACAGTAGTGTTGCGGGTAAATGACGGACATTTCATGCACATTGACATAAAAGAACGACATTCTTGAAATTCCTTTTACCTGATTTCTGCGACACCCTCCTGAAGGGAAATTGCATTTCTCTACTTGTGAGCGGTTGATAAACTTTTTAATTTGTAAATACAGCAATGGAAATAATCAGAGAATTCCTAAATTTAATTTTTAACCGTGCGGTTACGGTAGGGCCTACTTGTTGCTGGAAAGCGGCCGCAGTTCATGAATGTTACAGACGTTGTACGATGATAAACCGGCTCTGCGGGCAGTTGAACCGTTATCAGACCAGCATAATAAAATGATACTGCCACAACATAAACATCTCGTTTTCTTTTGCGGAAAACATTTTGATTACATTGACACATTTTTCTATAGCCTTTGATCAACAAACGGTTTTTCTTGCAGTAAACGCTACAACAGCTGCCAATTTTTCCAACCACATTACAGCACAACTTCCAGAGAACAATGAGACACGTATTCTGTGATCCGCCTACAGTGTATAACCTGAAATCAGTGTATAACCTGCACATAACAGCAAACATGTATGATATGTACGTCTCCCACAATGAAACCAAAGTTGTGGCCTTCCACTGTGAAAGGCCACAAGAGAAAGAAAATTTCAATAGACAACTAAATCCTCGAGTACCTACAGTACAAGGAAACAATATGCAACACAAAATCACAGACTTCACACAGAAGTCACGGGCATAACAAAATTACATCTTCAGAGCCTCTGTTGTTCAGCAGCACACCAAACTCAAAGTATACAACACCCTGGCCAAACCTACCCTCTTGTGTAGCAGAGAAGCTTGGACACTCTGTAGAGATGACGAACAGAGACTACGGAGTGCCAAGTTGCAGTTAATAAGTAAACCAGTTGACTGCATACTATCGAGCAGAAAAGATATGACACAGTCCTTACGGGTTTGAAAGTAAAATCAATTATCAGTACAGTGCAGAACTACAGAACATCTTGAAAAAATGATACACACTGAAGCACCAAAGAAACTGGTATAGGCATGTGTATTCAAAAACAAACGGGCAGAATACTGCATTGCGGTCGGCAATGCCTATATAAGACAAGTATCTGGCCCAGTTGTTAGATTAGTTACTGCTGCAATAATGGTAGGTTATCAAGATTTAAGCGAGTTTGGACGTGGTGTTATAGTCAGCGCATGAGTGATGGGACACAGCATCTCCAAGGTAGCGATGAAATGGGGATTTTCCCGTACAATCATTTCACAAGTGTGCCGTGAATATCAGGAATCCATTATAACATCAAATCTCCAATATTGCTGCAGCCGGAAAAAATCCTGCAAGAATGGGACAAACGACATCTGAAGAGAATTGTTCAACATGACAGAAGTGCAACCCTTCCACAAATTGCTGCAGATTTCAATGCTTGGTCATCAACAGTGTCAGCATATGAACCATTCACGAAACATTATTGGTATGAGCTTTCAGAGCCGATGGCCCACTTGTGTATCCTCGATGACTGCACGACACAAAGCTTTACGAATTGCCTGGGCCCATCAACACTGACACTGAACTGTTGATGACTGGCGACATGTTGCTCGGTCAGACAAGTCTCGTTCCAAATTGTAGTAGGCAGATGGATGTGTACAGGCATGGAGACAATCTCATGAATCCATAGACCCTGCATGTCAACACGGAACTGTTCGAGCTGGTGGAGACTCTGTAATGGTGTGGGGCGTGTGCAGTTGGAGTGATACATCTAGATATGACTCTGACAGCTGACAAACATAAGCATCCTGACTGATCACCTGCATCTATTCATGTCCACTGTGCATTCTGTCAGACCTGGGCAATTCCAGCAGAACAATGCGACACCCTACACGTCCAGTATTGCTACAGAGCAGCACAGGGAACACTCTTCTGAGTTTAAACACTTCTGCTGGCCACCAAACTCCACAGACATGAACATTATTGAACAATCTGGGATGCCTTGCAATGTGCTGTTCAGAAGAAATCTCCACCCCCTCGTACTCTTACAGATTTATGGGCAGCCCTGCAGAATTCATGGTGTGAATTCCCTCCAGCACTACTTCAGACAGTAGTAAAGTCCATGCCATGTTGTGTTGCAGCACTTCTGCATGCTCATGGGTGCCCTACATGATATTAGGCACGTATACCAGTTTCTTTGGCTCTTCAGTAAATTATAGCCCACTCAATGAAGACCAAAATAGGTCGTCAGATGAAAACATTTGTGTGGTCACAAATTTTTGTACAGTGATAGGAGGGAATGCCATGCATAACACATTGAAAATCCAGACCAATGGATTGAGTGCTGGATGTGGAGAGGGGGGGGGGGGGGGGGAGTTAAAAGGTCGCATTTTTATGTTTTCTTGAATAACTTGAAAACTGCTGCTTCTAGCAAAAATTTTTCCCAGTAGAAAATTAAACTACATTAAATTTCCTACAAAAAAGATCCTATTGATTTTTCTCTGTACTAGTTTGCACATTGCAGAGGATGGAAAAATTGCAGATTATTAAAAATATTGTTTTAGTAGTATACAATCAATGGTTATTTTTAAATGAATGTATTGAAAACAAATGTTAAATATGAGCATCACATCCAAGAGCAGTAGAGAATGTGTGCATCAGACCCAAGTGCAGTAGAGCCATATTAAGAGATAAATTGTGTTGTGGGTTTGTAACAGAGTGGTGGTGGGGGGGGGGGGGGGGGGGCTGGAGAATAGAAGTAAGTAGAAGTAAGAGAGGAGGTAGATCTTTGATTATGGTTATGCAGACTAAAGAGTGAGCAGGCAATTCCCCATTCTGTCTATTTCACTACACCAGTACAAGTAACTAAGGTGTGTTTTACAAAGTTATATTGACCTTCTGCAGCACACCTTATGAATTACTGGTGAGACAGTGCACAGACATATCTAGGTGCTGTTTGTTTTTCACACAGCTTGTTAACACTAAACAGACTGCAGATATGAGTTACTAATAATACTAATGCAAGAAACACACATGGGCAGGATCTACTGTATATAAATCTCTGCCACTGTTCTACACTGCTAGAGGGGAAATTGATTCTTAGTCACCTTGTATAGTAACTGTAGTGTTCTTCCAGGATAGGCAACTCCCTCCACCATAAGCACTACTGGTGCTTACAGTCATATTATACCTCCCCTACATTTCCTGTCCATTTCTCTCGTGTGAGTAGACAAAATAACTTCATTGAGCACATAGTTATATAGTGTAGCTACTTTTGTTTATTAAGTGAGTACTTATTTGCAAGTGGTAAGTGAGCTATTTTGTAAGAAAGCTCAACAGCTGGAGCTGTCAACTGCTTACCACACTGAAGCGCCTGTCGCAAGTGTAACATGCTGCCAACATGTACTCGACAATGTCAGTTTCATTGTCTCCACTATCAGTGGCTGGAATACCTTTCACACTGTGAGTGGTATCAAATGCATCAACCCAGCCTCAGCTCTCCCAACATCTGAAGAGGCCCAGAGGCTTAAATGGTCTCTTCTGCAACAGAAGCAGGTCACCTTAGTGTTATGGAACTTCAGATACTTCAACATAAATCAACATTGTGTTATAGCAGATTGCTGTTCGACTCCTGAACATGATCATTTCCATCCCATCAGACATAGTCACAACCTTATTGGAAGATATATTGTGAGTGTGTGATCAGTGGCTCCACTTAGTACAGCTCACTCTACAAGTGCCAGCTTTCCTGAATGGAAGAATTATGCAGTCTACAAGTAACACAACTAATGGTGAGGGAAACTGCAGTAACTTTCTGGCAATGCAGTGATGCATCACCAAGTGGCCACAACTTTATTCATGACTTTACAATATGCTGTCAATGTTAGACAGGACGAGGTGCCATATTTACCATTCTAATTCCTTTCCCACCTAAACTACATATGCCATTGACAGCATCACATTTACAAATTAAACACTTTTCAGCCATTGTTTAGACGAATGTATTTTACGTAAAAACTCACTTAACAACTGCAAATAAGTACCCATTTAATAAACTGAAAATAACTCCACTATACAAACACCTGCTCAGTGAAGTTGTTTTTGTGTGTTCAGTGATAGAAATGGACAAGAAATGCTTAGGAGGTATAGTCTCTACAAACTGAAGGATCAAATAATGCTCAAGATGGGGGAAGCTGACTTCTCTAGGATAAAACTATAGCTTCCACTTAGGATTATTTAGAATCAGTTTCTCCTCTAGCACGTTAGCACTATGTCCATAGATTTACTTATTCCATCCATATGAATGTCTTGCATTAGTACTATTAGTAACTCATATATGTATTGCATGTTGTGTTAACACACTCTGTGGAAAATAAACACTCCTCCCCCCCCCCCCCCCCCCCCCCCGGCAAGTCTGCCTCTGCATAGCCAGTGATTCATAAGGTGTAATTTGGAGGATTTGTTAACTTTGTGAAACACATTGTAGTCCTTTCTTGTTATGTAGTGGGTTAGGTAGAGTGGGGAATCACCTGCTCACTCTCCAGTTTGAAAATGTATGAAGGAAGGCAGCACATGACCACAATATGGTGACCTGCCTTCCCTCATGAGCATAAAAAAGTGCAAATATGTTTGCATGCCAATATTTTTGGGAATGTTTTCAAATGTGCTGAGGAAGGTAAAATGAGCCAACTGGTGCCACACTTTTCAATCAGCGTTTTAAACAGGAGCATATTCACCATTTTTATGCTCTGATAGTAGAGTTTTTCCACTGGTCCCCAGGGCATGTCATTCATCTGAAAAGAACTTTCTGGGTCAGTAAAAAGTTTGGTAGCTTAATAATGTGAAATTGAAAGAACGCAAACTAATTTTACACCTCAGACCAGATTTTATGTGAAAAGAAATTTTGCATGTATTTCATTACTGCAATGTGGGGTTCCTAGGACCCTTACAGCATATTTCTCCATCCTATGTCATTTTTATAAACTACATTTTTGCCTCACATGTTTTCAAGGTTGTTCAAGATCATGTTTTTGGGAATAAATCATGAAAATTTCAGCCATTTGTTGTGGAGAGCCATCTTGGAATCCACAGCTGGATGTTGGTATGAAAAAAAAATGGTGAAAAATCCTTTTTCTGGGATTTTCCAAGGTAGTGCTCATAAATTAATGGTGCATCCATAAGCTCCTTAAAGCCCACTGTACCCAACATCAAATGCAAAAAGACCCAAACAATTTGCACCATTAGCTTAAGCAGGAGGAAATGTATAATATTTGCACTTTGTACGGCAGGATAATGGCGTTAAGAAGATCCTTCAGTTGGGTATACAAATTATCCTTAGCCCTTGACCCTACCTTTCTATCACCAGTAGAACATGAGGTATGAGCCACAGAAGAATGCCATTTCTATGCATGACGTTTTGGGATATAGTGGGTAATACGTGCCGTTGTCACATGCATAGTGATCATTAACAAATAGGTGTCAAAATTTAGGATGTTATGGTTTCACTTAACAGTCAGCAACATTTGATCTGAGAGTCTGTCAACTAACAATTTGTAAGCCAGGCCCAAGTTCCTAATGAGGCAAAACCATAGTAAAATAGAAACAAATGGCTCTGAGCACTATGGGACTTAACATCTTAGGTCATCAGTCCCCTAGAACTTAGAACTACTTAAACCTAACTAACCTAAGGACATCACACACACCCATGCCCGGGGCGAGATTCGAACCTGCGACTGTAGCAGTCCCACAGTTCCGGACTGCAGCACCTAGAACCACAAGGCCACTGCGGCCGGCAAAATAGAAACCCTTGTGACAATTTGTAATATGCAATATGTGGTTTAATGAAGTAGAATTGTAATGACTGTTATTAAAATGTTCTAAAACACACATAACTTTATGTCAGTGTCTATTATTTATAGTATTTTAAAAATGCTACGTATCTTGTGCACACTATTTATAAACCCCACTTTTACTCCAGATAGCTGAACACATTAATGCCCCACTTCTGAGATTTGGTAAGGTGAGCCAGCCCTAGACTGAATCCACCTCATGGATTAATGATGAGGGATGGTGAGCTGATGAGCCTGGATGTGATTTCAATCTGATTTCCCACTTTCAGTTGGGTAAATACTGGACTGGTACCCACATCCCACCTCAAATTCATGATACACAAACATTTTAAGACATCCTCACACTTGGATATGAGATTTACTCTAGATGCAGACAGATGGAGGTAAAGAGAATCCGTCCCCAGGAGGAGTGATGGCGTCAGGGAAGACATCAGTCTGTCAGCTGTTGCTAACATTGACAAATCCATATAACAATATCAACCCCTTAGGGAAATGGGAAACAGGCAAAGAAGAATAAGAAGAGATGCACAAATAATCCTAAACAATATTATCATTTTCAGTTCAAAACTGCTAATGGCTATTTTCGCTTGAAAAATTGGCAGTGTAGCTGCAGGTATCCTACAAAAGTGGGGTCATACAGTTTGTTGACAATCACCTGAGCCATGACCGAGTTTACTGAGTCGTGTCAGGGATGGAGGAAGCAACCATTGCCAGTGTTATGGGAATAAACTGCTCTTTCCTCCTGCAGTGCTGGAAGTAGGGTGCGAACAGAAATAAAGTGGGCAATCTGCACAAGGAGGGGGGGAGGGGGGGGGGGCAGTGCAAGGCAGCTTGATCCAATGCAGAGAATATCATCTTGGTATCTAATTAGGCATCACACTATGGCAGCCAGGTGGTGGCACTGACTAGCACAGCCCTGTGCCTTCTGGCAAGCTATAATGTACGAGACATTCCTTGTCCGCATTTGGTCCACCAGTTGGTGATGCACTATGCTGATGGAATTGAGGCACATGCGCTGAAATCTTTCTCAAACAATTCTATAGTGAGCACTTGGCAAAGAAAATATATTTTTCACGTTAATTATAACTTTATGTCAGTTTCATGGGCGAAGTGTTCAAAATTTCGATAATGGTCATCCTTAATGTAATGTCCAGATTTAAGTATGACACTGTGCAAAATTCGAAAAGTTTCCAGTCAAGTGATAGCTCTCAAAGAGGAGAATATTCTTCTATATGGCTAACACACAGAACTTCCTTACCTAAAGTGCTATAGCAGAAGCTTTCAGTTTTATTTTATTTTTTCAATGCAGTACTATAATATTTTTAAGAGTCTTGGGCAGCTATTTAAAAGAAAATTTGCTATTATGAAAATAAAAGATATTGACCTCTCTGATCATCAATTGCTCATTTAATATGACACTGTTTCAGAATTTGTCCCAATAGCTACTGCAAGGCAAGTTTGTCCCAATTACACTGTATTTTTGTAAAAGAAGCAAAATTAAACCTGTCAACAAGAGAAATGTAGTTGTTACTCATAACTGATGATGCCTTTTCAAATGAGAAAAGTCAACAATTCAGAAACAAATAACTCACCAGTTCTGTTGAATTTATGGCAGACTCTTGTAACCCATCATACTTTTAATAGTGGATGACTGGAGCAGTACTTACCAAAGGATTTTCTCCCTGCTCTTCATCTGAAAAATATAAAAATAGTTGTTCCTATCCCCATTCAGAGTGAAGTGGTGATCTTCCTCATCTTACTTGTCTTTCGATGCATTAAAGTTAGATTATATATATTTATAATCTATTTTAGCCTTAATGAGTAGTCTCATTCAGTTCATAAAGTGATGAATACTATGTTTTTAGAACCTAGTTATGAAATGACTCATAAAAACTCTTTCATACGTCTGACACGTGGACACACTGATGGCTTGCAGTACCTTGACAACTATTCATCAGAGTCAATATCAATGATGATTTAAAAGACATTAGTAGTAAGAAGATCCATCCCCTCACTCTGTACAGGGATAGGAGTGGAAAGGTGGTAAGCTGTTTATTGTAATTTTTTGTATGTTAAATATAACTGAGATGTAGAATGAAAATCCTTTGGTAACTTTCAGTCCCAGTTGTTCATTATTAAAGATACACTGGGTTACAGGATTCCCCTGAAATTGGAACAGAATTGGAGATTTATTTTCATCTAAGTTGTTAACCTCTTTTCTTCAGAAAAATGTCATCACTGACGAGTTTGGAGAAAAACATACATTTTTTCATTTCCACAATAAATTTTACATTTTTTTGCCAAAACACAACATAAATTGCACAAACTCACCTTGCAATAGCTATTGCAACAGAATCTTGACACAGAGTGTCTTATTAAACAATGAATAGGTGAACAGAGAGGTCTATACCTTACAGAAACCATCATTGTGTCAGTTTGATTTGACATAAGAGAAGACATTTCACATTTATTTTTACACTAGCAAATACCCTTTTCACTAGTGACCAATGATTTAAAAAAAAATTACAATACTGTATTGAAAAAAAATTAAATAAAACTATAGCTTCAGCTATATGGACGAAGATAAGAAAGTTCTATAGTTAACCATATGGCAAAATATTCTCCTCATTTCATGCTATCATTTGCCAAAATCTCATTTCAGTATCTTGAACAGTTTAGGAGATATGAGGTACATTAAGAATATTTCATTTTGCCCGTGTGGAGTAGGAAGTAAATGTGCTATGTAAATTCCATTTCCTCAAGAATGGAGACAGAGCTCCTCACAAGATTAAACAAAAATTCAATATCTTAACTAAATTTCATTTGCAGCAACATGTGGTGTAATAAGCAAAAAACACAAAATCACAGTGACCAAAATTTTTCATTGCAAACTTATTGAATTTCGCACATCATCTTACTTAAATGCAAAGGCCACAGTAAGTATGATCATTAGATGGGTGATGGGGATTTCACCATGAAGCTGACAAAGCTATATGTAATGTGAAAATCTTTTTTTTTATGAATAGTTTCTGTAAAATCTTACAAAAAAGACTATAAAATTAACAGAGCATACATGATGTTGCTGCACCTTGACTGGCGGGCTAACAAGTATTCTCTGTGTGCACCCTGTAGTGAAACATTCAAAACTTTGTGATATAGTATGCAAATTACTAATGGGACAGCCACATGCTGGGTGCCAAAAATGTACTGATAAAGCGAAATCGAAAAGCAAGAGGTGTTGCATACTTAGAAAATGCAATGAACAGAAGCCAGAAAGAATAAGTTTTTCTAGAAAGTCCTCAGAGTACAAATGTGATGCCACAGGAAGGGCAGTGGCTTGGGCAGTGGCCAGCAATATTACATGGACTCACGAGGTATCACATGAGCTCATGTGGAGAAGCCATGATGCATGGCAAGGCATTGGTGGGACTACATACGATCACATACAAGGCCTCAAAGGGCAGTGGCTTGGAGTGACAATGTGGAAGGGGCAATGCAGCCTGCCACACAGATAAAAGGCAGGGCGCCGTAGCTCACGAGAGAGTTCAGTACTGACAGTCAATGGTCCAGGAGGGATGTCTGTGTAGGTCATGCCTGGGGCCTGGACTTGTAGTATTCACTCTGGCTCTGATCACATTGGAAGCCAATATATAGTGCATTGAAGAATTCTTTTCTCTGACATGAAATGACTTTTAGATGGCTAATGAGAGTACCATACACTGGACACCAAACCTGTAGTGAACCTGGCAAAATTTTCTGTAATATGCAAATTACCAATGAGATCGCCTCACATTGTCAGCCAATGAGTGACATCAATGATAAAGTGAAATTGAAAAGCAAGAGGTGTTGCATACTTAGAAAATGCAATGAACAGAAGCCAGGAAGAATAAGTTTTTCTAGAAAGCCCTCAGAGTACAAATGTGATGCCGCAGGAAGGGCAGTGGCTTGGGCAAGTGGCCAGCAATATTACGTGGACTCACGAGGTATCACATGAGCTCATGTGGAGAAGCCATGATGCATGGTAAGGCACTGGTGGGACTACATACGGTCACATACAAGGCCTCAAAGGGCAGTGGCTGGGAGTGACAATGTGGAAGGGGCAATGCAGCCTGCCACACAGATAAAAGGCAGGGCAGCGTAGCTCACGAGAGAGGTCAGTACTGACAGTCATTGGTCTAGGAGGGATGTCTGTGTAGGTCATGCCTGGGGCCTGGACTTGTAGTATTCACTCTGGCTCTGCTCGCACTCATACTTAACTGCGTACTTCCTTCCATGGGATTTTGCAATCAGGAGTGGTGTACTTTCATTCAAATCATTATGTATTGTGATGACCAATTAAAGATTGTAGTTACTCAAGTCTCATCTTTGTTCAATTATTTCCTGACTGATTCCATAGCTCTTTCAAACTTCTAATTAGCCATCTCCAGATTGGCTTTGTGGATTCTCCAACCTCCAGTGTCATTGAGCATCCTCTTTTTTTTTCTTGGTGCCAAGTGAGGTGTAAGGTCATGTAACTGGTGTGCAGTTACCATGTCATGAGTTATAGGAATAGGTTGCCTCATAGGTGTGCAGCACGAGTTGACCACTATTCTCAGTGTGTCACACCTGTGCAGTGAGATCCAGTGCGGTCTCCATGTTGACAGCTTATTGTGTCTAGAATGAAATTTTCACTCTACAGCGGAGTGTGCACTGATATGAAACTTCCTGGCAGATTAAAACTGTGTGCCGGACCGAGACTCGAACTCGGGACCTTTGCCTTTCGTGGGCAAGTGCTCTACTGACTGAGCTACCCAAGCACGACTCACGCCCCGTCCTCACAGCTTTACTTCTGCCAGTACCTCATCTCCTACCTTCCAAACTTTACAGAAGCTCTCCTGCGAACCTTGCAGAACTAGCACTCCTGAAAGAAAGGATATTGCGGAGACATGGATTAGCCACAGCCTGGGTGATGTTTCTAGAATGAAATTTTCACTCTACAGCGGAGTGTGCACTGATATGAAACTTCCTGGCAGATTAAAACTGTGTGCCGGACCGTGACTCGAACTCAGGACCTTTGCCTTTCACGGGCAAGTGCTCTACCGACTGAGCTACCCAAGCCGGTGTGCCGGACCGAGACTGTGAGGACGGGGCATGAGTCGTGCATGGGTAGCTCAGTTGGTAGAGCACTTGCCCGTGAAAGGCAAAGGTCCCGAGTTCGAGTCTTGGTCCGGCACACAGTTTTAATCTGCCAGGAAGTTTCAGCTTATTGTGTGTTGATGTGGCTGTGGCAGCGTTATCATGGTGTCGGAAGGCGCCTATGTATTATAGAGGTTACAGGATATGTAGGCACAGTAAATCCACTAATCCTTGATCCAAAGCTTATTAGTGGTTCAGGCCCCTATGCTTCCTCCAAAAAATTCATGACTACATAGTTGCCAAGGTCCATTTTTCATATTACTTTATAATCATAGCTCTCAGTTTAGAGGCTTACTTCTTCATTTACATTTTGGACTACATTTCCAAATTAAACTCCATTAATGCTTCCATTCAGAAACCCCACTCGTTTATTATATTTTCAGTTTGAATAAAATAAAGTAATTCTTTTAATGTGTCAATGTTTATAAAGAGAAGAGAGTTTAAAATCTAATGATTGTTTCATTTATGGGGCACTGGGACATTTCCAGAGAGACTGCCCACAACAGAAGGAGGGGTTGGGTGCAGCAAAGCTTTTCAGTTCTGTTGCTGCTGCTGTAGGAATTAAGGAAGATCCACACATCAGCAACATTGAACACCATTCGCCTTCTGTAAAATTAATAATGAGCCAATACGAGGGCAGTGGAGCACTGGTTGATCGGCAACTTTAGTAATTGGCAGTACATGGGTGGTCGAATTTGAATGACACTCCATATGTCATGACAAATTCTAGTGCCTTCAGGATGTTGGGGTGGGTTCATGTTAGCTTGAGAATCTGGAAGTTTACATGGAAAATCAAGTTAAGGGTAGTGGAGGGACTATCTACTGAATTGATTCTTGGGTTGGATGTAATTAAAAGACCTAGACTCATATTGAATTGGGTGCAAGATCACTTCACCTTCCAGTTTTGCTAAAATAGGACATTATCATTTTATTTCATTTTGAAGCACCTTTAGTGACAGTACAACAGAGGGAAAGGAGGGGAATGTGATACAATTACATCATCTGCTACTGAGTCAGAGGGAGCAAATACAGTAATTATGAAGTGAATTTGGCAATGGGCTAATGGATACATTAGTGTTGACTGACCTAATTAAGTACCAGATCAAATTAATTAATACTGTGCATGTGAGAAGGCCATCATATCATCTGTCACTATTGTGCACTGCATCCTTCTGAGCTAAAACAATGCGAAGTGCAGTGCAAGTGGCTGTGGAGTGGAAGGGGGAATCCAAATACTTACAAAGGCAGCAGCATTCATAGTAATACACTCTTTATTTAAGTTCAGAACTAAATTAACAATCTCTCAATTTCACTGGTTTTAATGATAGGAACAAATTTCATATTGCCATCAGTGAGAATTTCAGCGATTGACATCATTTCTCAGGCAAAACAAATACGGGTGCTCACTCAGCCCCTGTATGCCAAAATTGCTGTAACATTGCCTCTCATAAACAATATTAAATTCAAACTGCAAAGAAAATTTACAGGCAAACCATAGTCATCCTGAGACTGCACTTAACCACAGGGGCTCAGATTATGAATGTTCTCCCTGTACAAACAATCAAAGTCCATAAAAGTCCTCTAAAAATTTAAAAACAAATATATAAGAGAACAATAAAATGATTAAATACACTGAAACAGGAGAGTCAAATAACTGCTAATATCCCCACACCTACGATCAAGTAATACAGAATCAATTAAAAAATAGTTTTGCTCCTGCAAGGCAATTAAATGTAACTTCTCCAAAATTTACCTAAAGTGGAAATACAGAAATAATACACAAATTAACAAACGTTAACACTAGAAGCAGCCAGTCTCCAGACAAACTACTATCTTGTTTAAATGAATCCAAACAGTAGCTTACCTAAAAATAAGACTTCAGTTTCTACTATTTTCCAGACCAGAGTAATGAATAATCAAATTATTCAAACATTCAATGTGAGGGCGAATTATCCATGCACAATGGGATTAAGATGTATTAATTTGCCCTATCAGGCTTCAATTACAACTACTGAATTAAAAAAGAAATTACAGCAAAATATCACAAAATAAACAAGATATAGCGAAGAAAATCCAGGGCAGGAGCAAACGCAAGCATCAGTGAGCACAGCCAAGCAGCAACCAGCCATGCGAATAGCTAGCAGGTAGTAATGACATGAGTAGTCAAAAACAATGCAATGGCTTAACAGCACAAACAAATAAACTGGGCAGGCAGGAATAGAAAACACAGAATGGAACTCAGAGCCACCTGCAAGCCAACGCACATATCCAACCCAGCATTTGAATTCGAAAATTTATGGCAAACATTATACCAAAACAGTCAAATTCACTCTTTCCATTTAAAACAAGACTATAAGGTAAAACAACCAGAGCTCTGGTAAGAATTCATCATGCATGATACAGATTTAAATTTTCATAAACAGGTACTACTCTTTAGTTTACCAAACAATCTTTAATTGCAAAACATCCCCTCAATCATTTTGCCTATCCAGACCCTTTTATAACTGCAAAGACAGCTATGCAACAATGAGGCCATTCAGGAGTGGCCATTAATTCAACAAATCAACACAATGATGACAAGAAGGTCACCACTGTAGTTTAACACATCAAGTTCAGTTTAAATTAGGAACAAGACAGCCAGCTGTGGCACGTGGTCACATTAGAGACTCAAAATTCAAAGGGCTTACAAGGTGAGACAATGTATCAGAAATATGATCCACATGCTACATTATGCTCCCAACACAGTCACTTGAGTAAAGAACCAGCCATTAGCAACTGTCGAGGTAAGAAAATACTGTCTGGTTGGATGCTCTAGCTACTTCCCAGGAAAAATGCTGGCAGTCTCCGGTGTACATCCAGAGCTCAGCCAGGACAATACGGCCTGGCAAGAACACTACTCTGGCTCCCGTAGTATACACTGCCAACTTGTGCTGAAGCCAGCCCAAATGTCATAGCTGGCAGGAGATGTGTGTTGTTAACTGGTGTCTGTTGCTAACTGCCAGCAGCATAGAACCACACCTCCCAGCTGCGTGAAAACAGCCAGCAGTCTGTTGCCCAGATTTAATGCACAGTGGAAGATAGCATGAATGTGTGGACTGATGTATTGTCAGCAAGCCACATGCCTCATCATGCACGAAGTAACTGAAAGCTCTAGTGGAAGAGATGTTGCATCAAAGAGTTATTTGCCCTTACAAATCACAGTATTTGGCTCTCATATTTCTTGTGCCAAAACTGTGTGGCAAAGCAAGACTGGTAGTTGATTATAGACAACTTACTGTGAAGGCAGTTCTCCTTTCCATTCTGTTGCCAGTTTTGCATACCAGTTTTGGCTTATTTGCAGGTGCCTGTGTTTTTACCATCTCGGATATGAACAAAACATACTATCAAATTCCACTGAATGAGGAACTGAAATGCATCATGGCATTTGCTACCTTTTGGAATTTGAGTTTAATAGGATGCCTTTGGGGCTTATCAATGACACAGTGAAGTTATTACAGCTCCCTGATATTGTAGTGCCCCTACCTAGTCTTGAGTGAAACTTGTAAGAATTTGTAGCAATTTTCTGTGCAGTATTGTGTCAGTTACTGCTGGCCAGTAAGTGCAGTGTGATGATGTGTAGGTTATAGCAACATTATGCAAAGAAACTGCAACACAGGTTAACAGTGCTCTGCGAAATCGGCACCACCCAGCGGTAATAACATCACAACCAGTATAGAATGATGTTATGAGCTAAGTAACTGGGTGTCTGGCAATAATGCAACAAATGCATCCCACAGAAGTGGAAATAGCTGTTAATTTTGAGACAGATTCATTTGGAGCTCAGCCGTAGTACCACGAAACCAGGGCTACACTAGATGACAAGACAAGTGCGCACTGTCAGCTGCAGCCACAGGGAATGTGACCGGGTCAGACAGCCCCCTCCCACATCTAATACACCCTGTGTGACAAAGCACCATGGTGCAGAAGATCTCCCATCTGTGCCTGCCAATGCAAGACTCCAGTCAGGAGGCAGCAGATTGTGTCCCGTGTATGTCAGAAGATGCGAGCCGCTTCTGAGTCACCTGGGCATGGGCCTACAACAGCAAAAGGCATACAGTAATGTGCCACTGATGGCAGGGCCTTGACTTACTGACAAACTGCCTGCTTGCTGGTTGACCTGATGCCAGTATCACAGATTGCCGATGCTTGTACCATCCCAATGGGCAGAGGCCATTCATGTGCTGAGCATTGCCAACCATCGTGCTGGAGTGAAGAGTGTCTGTCTCACATTGACAGTGGAGAAATGTGTAACTGACAAGTAATAAAGAGTTTTACTTGACAACCAGTCTGTCACTGGGTCCTACTGGCCCTCCATACAGTCCTCTCTCATTGCCATGGTCGCACCATCCCCAACAGTATGTTGTTTTCCGATATCAAGTTTGGATTCGTGAGTCATTGTGGTTTCTTTAGTAAAAATTGGCAAGAGCATATGGAATATATTAATGCCTCAGCTTCATAAATGGAGTACTTCTTCTCTAATGGTGTTAGTCCTCTAGGACCATATAATACTGCCCTTCACCCTTCTGGGTACTCTTGAAGTAAATCAGCTGCCACACCAGTCACTGAGGCATCAGTTTGTTTGATGAATACTTTAACATATCTTATTTCCAACAGAGGGGCACCCACCAAAGCCTCCTTCAAGCCTTTGAGTGCTGATTGCTGGGGTTCACCCCATTCAAACTGGTAATCCTTTTTCTGTAGTTCATTCAATGGTCTAGTTAATTGCACAAAATTGCTAAAAAAATTAACCGTGGTCACAAATCCCATCCCCAACAGTATGCTGTCTTCCGACATCAAGTTTGATTTCATGTACCATTGTGGTTTCTTTAGCATGTGGAACACTCTAGGGACATATTCATGTGTGTTGATGTATGGTCAGATCTGAAAAGGTGAGTGATACGTTTCATGACATGCCGTTTCTAGGGCTTATCATGTCACCAGGGAAATCAAAATTGATCCTGAATATATCAAGGCCATTAGAGAATGACCTCTGCCCAGGAACGATAAGGAAATAGCACGATTTGTGGCCATGGTTAATTTTTTTAGGAAGGGTGAAGGGCAGCATTATATGCTCCTAAAGGATTAACACAATTAGAGAAGAAGTACTCCATTTATGAAGTTGAGGCATTAGTAATGATGTTCACCCTGGAAAAATTCAGGCTTTATCTAGAATATAGGCCTTTCTTGTTAAAGACCAACAATCCAGCACTGAATTGGGTGTCTGCATGACTGTGGCACACAGGGATCGGCAATGTTACTGCAAATGGGTTGAGCCACATGTTTCAAGAGGATTCTGAGGAAGCTGAGATTAATGAGCCAGGTCAGGATAGTAAGATAAAAGGAATGAATCATATTTTGGGGGATTTTCCTGCCTTGTTTAATGGCATTGTCCTTGTTGAGGGCAGTCAAGTAGAAAATAGAAAGAGAGAAAGTGATTAAGCCATATTCTGCATAGAATGATATCCTATATTGTAATACTATGGATAGTAGTTGTTCCAGTCATTTTTGTTGGTCTAGTGGAAAAACAGCCATATATCTACAATCACAGCAGTGCTAAAATAGCATAGGAAAGCTCAAAATTAAGAGTGAGAAAGGAATGCAAATGAAATATCATAGACACATGCAGTAATTGGAATTCATTTCATTTTTTTTTTTTATGGAAGAGAACAAAGATATAGAACTAAATAGAATTATGTAAGGCAATTTTCTACAAAAACATGTCTTCAAATCTGTTTGGTGATTTTCTGGATCTAGAACAATATCAGACCCATTCTGTATGTAGCTAAATCCATACTTTGTTTTGAAAAGACCATGCTCCACTTTGGCTATGAAAGAAACCAGAGAATGGATCACTAAGTTTCATAACATTGTTTGTAGGTCACTATCAGTTTTCTGATTTTTGATATTCCTTCTCAGTAGGGTGGTACACACTGTGCTGCACAGATGACTTAGAACAGACATCATCATGAATCTGTATAAAGTTATGAAACAAAGGAATTGCTTGAATTATCACATAGATTTTATTCATGTCACGAAAGAAGACGAAGTAAATATTCCAGAATTGGAAACCAGAACAGCTGTTAGCATGAGTGACATAAAAGTAGATATCTTAGGTGTTGCAAAACAACTCAAATCACTTAAGAAAGGCAAGTCTTCCAGTCCAGATGGTATACCTATCAGGTTCCTCTCAAAGTATGCAGACACAATAGCGCCTTTCTTAGCAATCATATACAACCACTCATTTGAAGGGTCTCTTCCTATAGACTGGAAAGTAGCAAAGGTCAGACCAATATTCAAGAAAGGAAATAGGAGTAACCCATTGAATTACAGTCACTGACCTCAATTTGCAGTAGGATTTTGGAGCATATACTGTACTCGAACATTATGAACCACCTTGAAGAAAATGACTTATTGATACATAACCAACACGGATTCAGAAAATATCATTCTTGTGCAACACAGCTAGCTCTTTATTCCCAAGAAGTAATGAGTGCTGTCGACAAGGGATCTCAGATCGATTTCATATTCCTAGATTTCTAGAAGGCTTTTGATACCACTCGTCACAAGCGACTATTAACAAAACTGCGTGCATATGGAGTATCGTCTCAGTTGTGTGACTGGATTCGTGATTTCCTCTCGGAGAGGTTACAGATAGATAGACGGTAAATCATCAAGTAGAACAGAAGTGATATCTGGCGTTCTGCAAGGTAGTGTCACAGGCCCTCTGCTATTCCTGATTTATATAAATGATCTAGGTGATAATCTGAACAGCCCCCTTAGATTGTTTGCAGATGACGTTGTAATTTACCGTCTAGTAAAATCATCAGACGATCAACTCCAATTACAAAATGATCTAGTGAGAATTTCTGTATGGTGCGAAAAGTGGCAATTAGCACTAAACAAAGAAAAGTGTTAGGTCATCCACATGGGTACTAAAAGAAATGCGATAAATTTTGAGTATATGATAAATCGTACAAATCTAAGGGCTGTCAATTCGACTAAATACCTAGGAATTACAATTACGAGCAACTTAAATTGGAATGATCACATAGATAATATTGTGGGGAAGGCGAAACAAAGACTGCGCTTTGTTGGCAGAACACTTAGAAGATGCGACAAAACCACTACAGAGACAGCCTACATTACACTTGTCCATCCTCTGCTGGAATATTACTGCGCGGTATGGGATCCTTACCAGGTAGGACTGACGGAGGACATCGAAAAAGTGCAAAGAAGGGCAGCTCGTTTCGTGTTATCGCGCAATGGGGGTGAGAGTGTCACTGATATGATACGCGAGTTGGGGTGGCAGTCACTGAAACAAAGGCGGTTTTCTGTGCGGCGAGATATAATTACGAAATTTCAATCACCAACTTTCTCTTCCGAATGCGAAAATATTTTGTTGGCACCCACCTACGTAGGGAGAAATGATCATCATAATAAAATATGAGAAACCAGAGCTCGAACGGAAAGATTTAGGTGTTCCTTTTTCCCACGCGCCTTTCGAGACTGGAATGGTAGAGAAGTAGTATGAAAATGGTTCGATTAACCCTCTGCCAGGCACTTAAGTGTGAATTGCAGAGTAACCATGTAGAATGTAGATGTAGACCATGTAGATGTAGATCGATTCTATTCATGTCACCACTCTTACACCCAGATCTGCGACACTAATATACAGGGTTGCCAATATCTAGCTGGGACCTCGTCGGGACACTCTGATACGGAAACGTAAAAATGAAGTACAATATTTATTTAATATAATTACTTTTTATTTAGAACACAATTACATGGAACGTGTTGCGACAGAAGTAATTGGTACACCATAGTTTTCGGAAGATTCCACCTTTTTCAGCAAATCTTTTTTCCCTATTTACGTATTTGTAAAACTCGATGCAAGTCAGGTTGTAGTTAAACTGGCACTGTAAGACTGATTCCACAGTCCCTGGCGGCAATCGATTTCTTTCGTTAGTCTATCGGGCCGACATAAGCGAAGATACTCTTTCCACTGTGGCGTTGTCCGTCCCTGGTAGCTCAATGGTCAGCGCGACAGACTGTCAATCCAAAGGGCCCGGGTTCGATTCCTGGGTGGGTCGGAGATTTTCTCCGCTCAGGGACTGGGTGTTGTGTTGTCCTAGTCATTATCATTTCATCCCCATCGACGCGCAAGTTGCCGAAATGGCGTCAAATCAAAAGACTTGCACCAGGCGAACGGTCTACCCAACGGGAGGCCCTCGTCACACGACATTTCATTTCACTGTGGCGTTCTGTGTGGGAATAGAAAACAAATACTCGCAGAATTGTAGCAGTTGGTATTTGCCTTCAGGATTTTCAGTTTTATTAAGAAATTAAATCGACCTTTCTTCCACGGAGCGTTCAACAACCGCACGGCCGAGTCACGCTTAGTTTCTAAAAAGCTCCTCAGATTCGTATATTCCAGAAAACAATTGTCACCTGAAATCTTCACACCAGTTTTAGTTAAGTATGTAATAGTGTTTTCAGTCATCACGCAATCTGGGGTTTCAGATAGCGTTATCCAATCAAATACTTGCTATTTATTAAAAGAAACATCCAATTTCTCTAAGTAATTAAACGCTATGGTATAGAAACTCAAGTTCACAAGAGTATTTTGCAAAATCGGGACAAAATTGGATATTGTAGGGATGTTGGAGTCCCGATACATCGGGACGGGGCCAACCCTACTAACATACCAAAAGAACACTTTCACCGACCACCTTCATCTGACTAATCTGTTAAATATACGCCTTTCATTAGTTAATTCTTTATGAGTATATATTCCCCTTATAAGTTTTGTCAGAGGGAAAACAGTTTTCTTCTGCGCCTTAGATTACGTAAGCAGGAGCGTGTATCCTAACAATGCTTTATTGAAATAACTTTCTTTTAATAAGAAGCACTCGTGCTGCCATATTCCCCTATATCAACTGATAAAATAACCCACCAAAATATAAAAACAGCTAAAAACGGTTTGGATCGGAATTATAAAATATTGATCCAGTTTTAGCAGGACCTGTAAGTCTGATATGCTTTCCTTCGAAGTTACCAACACAGTTGCATAGATTCCGTACTTCCCGGCAACTATCAGCTGTTTTCCTCCAGAATAATTGAATTGATGTTGGTAAATATTCAGGTTGCAGATGTTCTCATACTACTGTTCACGTGTCAGCCATAATTCTTCGAATGGTAGTGTGTCCTCAGAAAAAAATAAAAGGACAGCTTTGTGAAAAAATGTAAATGTCATGTAACTAGGGCCTCCCGTCGGGGAGACCGTTTGCCGGGTGCAAGTCTTCGGCGATTTACGTGTCGATGGGGATGAAATGATGATGATTAGGACAACACAACACCCAGTCCCCGAGCGGAGAAAATCTCCGACCCAGCCGTGAATCGAACCTGGGCCCTTAGGACTGACATTCTGTCGCTCTGACCATTCAGCAAGCCGGCCGGTGTGGCCGAGCGGTTCTAGGCGCTTCAGTCTGGAACCGCGAGACCGCTACGGTCGCAGGTTCGAATCCAGCCTCGGGCATGGATGTGTGTGATGTCCTTAGGTTAGTTAGGTTTAAGTAGTTCTAAGTTCTAGGGGACTGATGACCTCAGATGTTAAGTCCCATAGTGCTCAGAGCCATTTGAACCATTCAGCTACCGGGGGCGGACAGCTTGGTGCTAGAAGGGTAAAAATAAAAGAGACATCTATTTTGACTGAAGTGCCAACACCCAGTAGTTTCAGAGAAAATAGAGGTCAAAGTTACGAAGCCACTTCGTCAGGCAGCTTGCTCAGTATCAAACATAATGAATTGGTTAGCGCAGTGGGTAAGGGCATCGTTTCGAATTTTTGCACCTTGTGTCCAAATCCGATCTTATGTTTCTTTTTTCTCTATTTTTTGTCGTCACGGAAGTATGTGACATAAGTGTTGTTTCGCGAGATCGTGAAATACAATGAAGTTATTGGCAAAAGAAATAAGCATTTAAAATTTTATTAAGATAGATTTTATCATGACAAGTCTTATATCATTAATAGTATATGAAAATGAAAAATATACGCTGTGTTCCAGGAGGAATGGTCAGTATTTAGGGATATGACAGGAGCGATAATCTGAAGCAAAAAACTTTGCGTGGATATATTCCCTATTTAACGTAGATTTTTGTTTATTTCCTGTATTTTCAGTTCATTGTCATGTTTTGCAACGTACCGCAGCGGTCTAGAGGAAGTTGAGACGAACAATTTAATATAAGACATCAAGCTGGGAAATTACCTCAAATTTGGCCTACAAATACTACCTAAGCTTCGAGCTTGATTTTCACTATTCTCTCGCTCTCTTTGCGCAAACTACACTGACGTGACTAAAGTCATAGGATAGCAGTATGCACGTATACAGATTGTGGTAGTATCGCGTACACAAGGTAGAAAGAGTGATGCATTGGCAGAGCAGTTGTTGGTACTTAGGTGACTGAAGTGAAAAGTTTTCCGACGGGAATTAACAGACTTTGAACGCGGAATAGTAGTTGGAGCTAGAGACATGGGACATTCCGATTCGGAAATCTCTAGGTTCAAATGGTTCAAATGGCTCTGAGTACTATGGGACTCAACTGCTGAGGTCATTAGTCCCCTAGAACTTAGAACTAGTTAAACCTAACTAACCTAAGGACATCACAAACAGCCATGCCCGAGGCAGGATTCGAACCTGCGACCGTAGCGGCCTTGCGGTTCCAGACTGCAGCGCCTTTAACCGCACGGCCACTTCGGCCGG
Source organism: Schistocerca serialis cubense (assembly GCF_023864345.2). Classification (NCBI taxonomy): domain Eukaryota; kingdom Metazoa; phylum Arthropoda; class Insecta; order Orthoptera; family Acrididae; genus Schistocerca; species Schistocerca serialis. Next base: position 406,450,833 of record NC_064646.1, read on the forward strand.
CAATCTCTAGGGAATTCAATATTCCGATTTCTACACTGTCAAGAGCATGCTGAGAATACAATATTTCAAGCATTACCTCTCACCACGGACAGTGCAGTAGCCGACGGCCTTCACATCACGACTGAGAGCATCTGGGGAGGTATCAAGAATGGTGTCCCACAAGATTTAGTCTCGGGTCCCTTATTGTTCTTAATATATATTAGCGACTTGCCACTCTATATTCATGAAGATGCAAGTTAGTTCTTTTTGTTGATGATACAAGTATAGTAATCACACCCAAGAAGCAAGAATCAGCTGAGTAAGTTGCAAAGAATGTCTTTCAGAAAATTATTAAGTGGTTCTCTGCAAATGGACTCTCACTAAATTTTGAGAAAATACAATTCTGTACAGTAAATGGCATAACACCATTGATAAATATAGACTGTGATCGGAAGTCTGTTGCTAAGGCAGAATACTCAAAATTTCTGGGTGTGTGCGTTGATCAGAAATTGAATTGGAAGAAACACATTGATGATCTGCTGAAACGTTTAGGTTCAGCTACTTATGCTATTAGGGTTATTGCGAATTTTGGTGATAAACATATGACTAAATTAGCCTACTATGCCTATTTTCATTCACTGCTTTCATATGGCATCATATTTTGGGGCAATTCGTCATTAAGAGAGAAAGTATTCATTGCAAAAAAGTGTGTAATCAGAATAATAGCTGTAGCTCACCCAAGATCACCTCGCAGACACTTATTTAAGGGATATTCATAGTACCTTCGCAATACATATATTCACTTATGAAATTTGTCATTAATAAACCATCCCAATTCAAAAATAACAGCGAAGTGCATAGCTGCAACACTAGAAGAAAGGATGGTATTCACTATTCTGGATTAAATCTCACTTTGGCACAGAAAGGGGTGAATTATGCTGTCACAAAAATCTTTGGTCATTTGCCAAATAATATTAAAAGTCTGACAGGTAGCCAACCAACATTTAAAAGCAAATTAAAAGAATTTCTGAATGACAACTCCTTCTACTCAATAGATGAATTCTTAGATATGAAGCAGTAACAGTAAAAAAAAAATTAATTAATTATTTTTTGTAAAGAAAACTTATGTTAAAGAGACACGTTCCACATCATTACTAAATGTCGAATTCATGATCTATGGAACAAGGATGTATGTCTGTATGTATGCATGTAGAGTTGCCAGTGTTAACAGACTAGCAAGATTGCGTGAAATAACCGCAGAAATCAATGTGGGACGTACGACGGACATATCCGTAAGGACAGTGTGGCGAGATTCCGCCTTAAGGGGCTACGGTAGCAGAAGACCGGCGCAAGTGTCTTTGTTAACAGCACGACATCGTCTGCAGTGCCTCCCCTGTGCTCGTGATCATTTCGGTTGGACCCTAGACAACTGGGAAACCGTGGGCTGGTCAATGAATACAGATTTCAGTTAGTAACAGCTGATGGCAGGGTTCGAGTGTGACGCAGACCCCACGAAGCTATGGACCCAAATCGTCAACAGAGCACTCTGCAAGCTGGAGATGGCTCCATAATGGCGTGGGCTGTGTTTACATAGAATGGATCTCGTCCAACTGAACCGATCATTGACAGGCTACATGGACACCATTTGAAGACATTCATAGACCTCATGTTCCCAAATAGAGATAGAATTTTGAATGGAAGACAATGCGCCATGCCACTGGGCCAAAATTGTTCGCAATTCGTTTGAAGAACATATTCTGGACAATTCGAGTGAATGATTTGGCCAGCCAGATCACCCGACATGAATCCAACCGAACATTTATGGGACATAATCGAGAGATCAGTTCGTGCACAAAATCATGCACCGGCAACACTTTCGCAGTTATGGACGGCTACTGTGGCAGCATGGCTCAATATTTCTGCAGGGGACTTCCAACGACTTGTTGAGTCCTTGCCACGTCGAGATGCTGCGCTACTCCGGGAAAAGGAGATCCGACACGATATTAGGAGACATCCCTTGACCTCTGTTACCTCAGTGTACTGGTCCTAGAGAATAAATGAATAGGAAAATTAATGTAGATTTATTTTATACTGCGACTCGTTTTCGCTAGAGGCCGCGGTTTTCCAATTATTCAAGAAAAACTTACAAAAGTGACATTAAATGTATTCTATCTCGGAAAATGAAAATGATCGTGTGGCATCGTTGGCCGGGAGGCCCCATCCGGGGAAGTTCGGCCGCCAAGTGCAAGTCTTGTTTCAGTCGATCCCACATTGGGCGACTTGCTTGCCAGTGATGAGGATGACATGAAGATGAGGACAACATAACACCACGAGCGGAGAAAATCTCCAACCCGGTCGGGAATCGAATCCGGGCCCACTGCATGGAACTATGCAGAACTGGGCATATGTCTTTATGGAGTTTTTTGCTTCAAGTGAGTGTTCTTGTTATATCCCTGAATATTGTCCATTCCTCCTTGGACACCCTGTGTAAATGCTAATATTGCAATTTTTGCTCTGCTTTTTAATTTTGTACTTCAGGAGAACCAGTGCATTCCCCATGGCGATATTTACCACAAAAACATTCAAAGCCTAAAAATTTGGAGCACCACGAGCAACGTAGGAAGGCACATACGTCGCAGTCACGTTTTTATAGTATGAGTATCATTAGGAAAAGCATCATCGCTAACGTTGCTAAATATCTCGCGATCTGGCGATAATTCTGCGCCACATCAGCATGTACCGGGTGATCAAAAAGTCAGTATAAATTTGAATAAATCACGGAATAACGTAGATAGAGATGTACAAATTGACACACATGCTTGGAATGACATGGGGTTTTATTAGAACCAAAAAAATACAAAAGTTCAAAAATGTCCGACAGATGGCGCTTCATCTGATCAGAATAGCAATAATTAGCATAACAAAGTAAGACAAAGCAAAGATGATGTTCTTTACAGGAAATGCTCAATATCTCCACCATCATTCCTCAACAATAGCTGTAGCCGAGGAATAATGTTGTGAACAGCACTGTAAAGCATGTCCGGATTTATGGTGAGGCATTGGCGTAAGATGTTGTCTTTGCATCCCTAGAGATGTCGATCGATCACGATACACTTGCAACTTCAGGTAACCCCAAAGCCAATAATCGCACGGACTGAGGTCTGGGGGCCTGGGAGACCAAGCATGACGAAAGTGGCGGCTGAGCACACGATCATCACCAAACGACGGGCGCAAGAGATTCTTTACGCGTCTAGCAATATGGGGTGGAGCGCCATCCTGCATAAACATCGTACGTTACAGCAGGTATTTATCAGCCAGGCCATCTGTCGGACATTTTGTGAACTTTGTTTGGAAATGGAAAGTCCCATGCGTCTAGGTCCAACTACCACACCGCGTTCAAAGTTTTTTAATTCCCGTTTGCGGCCAGCATCACGTCGCAAACATTTTCACATGACATCTAAGTACAAATGACAGCTCTGCAAGCATATTATCCTTTGATAACTTGTGTACGCGATCTACCGCCATCTGTATGATACCTCAGTGTAGCTCGCGCGAAGAGAGCGAGGGAATATTGAAAGACTTGCTCGACGAGCGTGCGATGTAGCTTAGATGTTTTTGTTGGACAATTTGAGGTAATTTCCCATCCAGACCAAAAATGTCCAATATTAAATTGTTCGTCTCGACATCCTATAGACTACTGTGATACGTTGCAAAAAATGACAGTGAATTGAAAACACAGGAAATAAATAAAAATGTAGTTTAAATGTATCTCGGAAACCGTTCGGAATAGGGCGTATGTCCACACGAAGTTTTTTGCTTCAAATGATCCTGTCATATCCCTGAATACTGACCATTCCTCCAGGAACACAGATTTGTGATGATAAAAAGTGCTTTCTTATAAGATCTGAAACACTTATTGCTTTTGTCAGTAGTTCTATTGCTCAAATGGTTTAAATGGTGTCAGTAGTTCTATTGCTCAAATGGTTCAAATGGCTCTGAGCACTATGGGACTTAACTTCTGAGGTCATCAGTCCCCTAGAACTTAGAACTACTTAAACCTAACTACCTAAGAACATCACACACATCGATGCCTGGGGCAGGATTCGAACCTGCGACCGTACCGGTCGCGCGGTTCCAGACTGTAGCGCCTAGAACCGCTCGGCCACCCAGGTCAGATGTTCTATTGCGTTTCACGACGTCACAAAAAATGTTTGTGCCATTTACTTCCGCAACAACAAATTATAAAGAAAAAAAAAAAACACCCTAAGACTGGATTGGAAGGTACGCAAAAATGTGACTGCGTGCTGTTAAACCGCTAACGCCTCACTTCCGTACGCGATGTGCTAGCAGACTGAAAGTATCGTCGAAACTTAAATCATCACTTTTTCGGACTCTATTAAGTGTCAGCACCTAAGACAAAATAGGTGTCGCTTTCGTCTCAACCTTCTTTAACCCTGCAAAATTTTCGTCTGTGTCAGAGAGCGACCTATGGTCGGTTCCCCCTGTGAGTTCACATGAGCGGAATGTTAGCGGAACGTCAGCTACGCAATAAAGTGTTGAGATAATCCTACATTTCCGTTACTGCCAGCAAGTCGCTTTAGATATTTCACTAACAAAATAATTGTACGTCTCATCTCTGTTTCTTATTGCCGACACATTTCTTGTTCTTTCATCAGTTTGTGGTACTCTCAAATCCTCTCGAAGTAAATGTGTCTTCAAGTTGATGACCTCCAGAACAGACAGTACTTTAGTTCCATTTCATGTTCATTGCTCGCTGGAACAGACGCCATTCGATCGACAATATGTGAACAAAACAATGGTTCGTGAATGAAGCTGTTAATGCAGATAAGAAAATTTGACTCTCAAATAAATAAGCGTGCCTGTGAACCTGTTATCTCTAGTTTTCAAATAAAAATAACTCTTGATGCAATGTTAAATTACAATGTGAATGTAACTGACTTCATACACCACATACGAAAGAGAAACACAATTCGCAGCTGCCAATAGCGCGTACCTATAGCATCGAGTGGGGAGTGTCGTACTTCGTCACGGCCAAACCTATCCCGACAAATAAGTGCCATACGATCATTTCATTTTCATTTCATCAAAATATATCACTTATTTATTCGAGACTGGAAAGACTTGTGTCTCTCTTATCAGAGTTAAAAACAATTTCGACACGTTAGCTTCATTTTGTACACCGAAACGTGTGACCTAAAATGCACCAAACGTAAAGTGGTCAGCGTTTAAATTTTTCATTGCAATGTTGTGGTATTTACTTAGTTGTGAAACATCAAAATAACCATACGTAAGACCGCAGAGAGAGCCAGTTCGTTATCAAGCTGCGGCATCAGACTATACAATGCGAAACAATCAATTTTTTCATAGAATAGTTTCTTCAATATCGAATGGAAAAGACTGCTTAGTGAGAACGTGCGTAAAATCCAAAATAGCGGTTCTTAATTTTTTACGCGAAAAGTAGTTTTATTGAGAAACTAACTACAGAGACGATTTAGCTCTGCTTCATCTACATAAAACATTAATTAAGTTGCTTAAAGGTAGAATACTTTCATCATGTGAAAAACAAATGGTGTCACGTTACTTCTACTGATGTCGAGTCGCGCGCATACCACGCTACAGCCAGAGATAACTGCTAAGCCACACGGAAAAGATAATTGCCAGAGGGGAAAGAAACGATAAACGACTGAAAAACTCGCAGAGCTAACCGACAATTTAACTCCACAACCTATGGTTTTGTAGCGTGACACTCCACCATGAGCCACGCGAAAATTTAGAATTATTTACACTATGTGATCAAAAGTATCGGGTCACATGGCTGAAAATGACTTACGAGTTCGTGGCGCCCTCCATCGGTAACGCTGGAATTCAATATGGTGTTGGCCCACCCACAGCCACTCTCGCAGGCATACGTTCAGTCAGGTGCTGGAAGGTTTCTTGGGGAATTGTAGCCCATTTTTCACATAGTGCTGCACTGAGGACAGGTATCGATTCCATCGGTGAAGTCTGGCACGAAGTCGGCACTCCAAAACATCCCAAACGCGTTGTATAGTATTCAGGCCAGGACTCTGTGCAGGCCAGTCCATTACAGGGATGTTATTGTCGTGTAACCACTCCGCCACAGGTCGTGCATTATGGACAGGTGCTCGATCGTGTTGAAAGATGCAATTGCCATCCCCGAATTGCTCTTCAACAGTGGGCAGTGGGAAGCAAGAAGGCGCTTAAAACATCAATGTAGGCCTGTGCTGTGATAGTGCCACGCAAAACAACAAGGGGTGTAAGCCCCCTCCATGAAAAACACGACCACACCATACCACCACCAGCTCCGAATTTTACGGTTAGCACTACACACGCTGGCAGATGACGTTCACCGGGCATTCGTCATACGCACACCCAGCCATCGGATCGCCACATTGTGCACCGTGATTCGTCTCTCGACACAATGTTTTTCCACTGTTCAATCGTCCAATGTTTACGCTCCTTACACCAAGCGAGGCGTCGTTTGTCAATTACCGGCGTGGTTTGTGGCTTATGAGCAGCCGCTCGACCATGAAATCCAAGTTTTCTCACCTCTTGCCTAACTGTCATAGTACCTGTAGTGGATGCAGTTTGGAATCCTGTGTGATGATCTGGATAGATGTCTGCCTATTACACATTACGAACCTCTTCAACTGTCGGCGTTCTCTGTCAGTCAACACACGAGTTCACCCTGTACGCTTTTGTGCTGTACCTGTCCCTTCACGTTTCCACCTCACTATCACATCGGAAACAATGGGCCTAGGAATGTTAAGGAATGTGGAAATCTCGCGTGCAGGCGTATGACACAAGTGACTCCCAATCACCTGGCCCCTTTCGAAGTCCGTGAGTTCCGCGGAGCGCCCCATTCTGCTCTCTCACGATGTATAATGACTACTGAGGTCACTGACATGCGGTACCTGGCAGTAGGTGGCAGCACAATGTACTTAATATGAAAAACGTATGTTTTTGGGGATGTGCAGATACTTTTGATCACATAGTGTGTCACGTGCTGCCGTAAAACGACAAGTAAGTTTCTTATGGGCATGTGCTTGGAACTGACAAAGAATCTGTCAGTTAAATGGAGATAATTCAACTGTCGTTACGTACATAGTGATTCAGCTGCCCCTAACGATGTCGTTTTATGTATTCGACACTATGTCTGTATCAGGAACGGTATTCATATAGGCGATAGCTACGTATTCGATATAACTTCCCTCTCAAAGCTTTGGGCAGTTGTTAGCACACGTAATCATACCGTATAAAATACAAGTGAGGATTGGCCATGAGTTACACGGTGTTTTTGAGCCAAGATGTACCTTTCTTCTGGCATATATATCCAGTTGTCTCTGATCTCTCTTTGTGCAGTTGTCAATGTAGTTGTATATGTTCTGGATGTCTCTGTAAGTTTATTTCCGTTATAGTAGTTAATATTTTGTAAATCGTTCAGAAACGTTGCCTTATACAGTGTGTTTCACCATCAGAAACAACGAAAATGGGAAGCGCGGAAATAACAACTTTCCGATGTATAGCCCAATTAAAAGATTAATATATGACTTGCTGCATTAATGTACTGAAGTAGTTTCATAAGCAAAATTTGTACAATAGGTTTAAGGTGTCTTCGTGTACTTTACCAGTTATTCTGCGACGTTCTGACAATGTGTGTCACATCCCTAGGTCGAACTGGCCGGTAACGTATCACGTGACGGGTTGCATATATCGACTTCGGCAGGGGCACCTCCTCACAATTGAAACCGCTCAATAAACTGCAATTCTAGACAGACGAAAAGTTAACCCAGGGAGTTTAGCAAGAGTTAGCTCAATTCTTCAGCATACACCCTGTCAATTTATGTCACATAGTCTATGGGTTGTGTCAAAAAAACCTGGGTCTCGGGTTAGATCTTGACCATTGCTTAAATTCTGAATAAATATTATCATCAATGGCGGCCGAAGATTTCTAATATAAAGAGTTACCTTCGTTCTGCCAATGGTATTGTCAAAACGTACGTAGTAGCGAATAGAGGTTCAGGGCATCTCTTGCCCTCGGAGTGTGTAACTGCCCCTAAAAGGCGGAAGAATCATCAAAGACCAACGACATGAAGTTGTAAACGGCAATAGAAACCACTGCTTTAAAGATTCATAAAATGAGGACGTGCAAAATGTAACTGAAAAATGTCACTATGATCCTTCCATTGTTAAAAGATTCAGGATTCGGATCTCCGAGAGGGGCCTATCAAGGGAGAAAGTGACCACGAGAAAAATATTGAATAACCATCGAAAAGTAGGCTTTCACGGCCGATATTGTCTTCATTAAAACCTCCGGGCTGATAGGCCGTGGTCGATGTATAAAATTCGCCCATGACGTTTCGTTTCCGACTGCAGGAGACGTCCTCCGAGGTAAAGCGGCGAACTGCAAAGAGATCCTGAAGAAGCGCTGATTATACAGCCAGTACAGAGGGCGCTAATCCATCACGTGGCGTCGGCTATGAGACTGTCTCTGGTAATGCCAACATTCTCGATTGAAAGTAATCGATCGTCACGCTCTCGGTGCAACGCTGACATCCAAATTTTACCCGGTTTAACACTTTCATCCTTCCTATTAAAATTATTACGGTGCTTATCAATCTCGATAGCCTCTCTATGCATGCGCGCATAATAATGCGAGGTTTTAGATATGTCTCTCGTCTCGCTGAACTTTATTTTATGAATACTTTCCTGGTAGGCATGATCTGCTACGGTCGATTTATGCGTGTGACCCAGGCGGCAATTCCTCTTGCGTTCAACACGGTGGGTGTTCACTCTTCTCTTTGTGATACCGATATAAACCTCTCCACAACTACAAGGAATTTTATATACCCCCGGTGTAGCCAAAGGGTGTCGTGCATCTTTTGCCGATTTAAAATATTCTTTTTTTTTTTCCTGGTGGGCCTGAAAATAGTTTCCATCCCATACTTGCTTAACACTTTCCCAATGCGATCTGTGACCTTACTAATGAACTGAAGTAAGATCTTGTCGTTGGCCGACTGTTGTTCGCCGTTGGTCTCTGCCTAGAGCGAAGTGCTCGATTTATATCCGTGCTAGAATAGCCATTCTTCGCGAAAGCTGACCGTAGATGTTCAATCGCATCTTTTAAATAAACAAGTTCAGAAACTTTGTGCGCCCTGTCTGCCAAGGTTTTTATTAACCTCTTTTTTGTCTAGAGTGGTGGTTCGAATCTTTATGCAGATAACGATCAGTATGTGTGGCCTTTTTGTATACCTTGTAGCCCAACGTTCCGTCCCGTCGCTTAATCACAGACACGTCCAGAAAATACAATTGCCCATTACTCTCCATGTCCATAATAAATTGAATTTTCGGATTAATGCTTTTTAGATGTGTCAGGAAGGCATCCATCTTCTCTGCTCCCTGTGTCCATACTACGGAAGTATCATCGACATAGCGATACCATCTGGCTGGTCTCTTACTGGCAGTCTGCCGGCCGTGGTGACCGAGCGGTTCTAGGCGCTTAAGTCAGAAACCGCCCAACTGCTACGGTCGCAGGTTCGAATCCTGCCTCAGGCATGGATGTGTGTGAGGTCCTTACGTCAGTTAGGTTTAAGTAGTTGTAAGTTCTACGGGAACTGATGATGACCTCAGATGTTAAGTCCCATAGTGCTCAGAGCCATATGCACCTTTATTTTTATTTTTACTGGCAGTGTGCAACGTCCGTTGTTCAAAAGTCTCCATAAACAAGTTAGCCACAGCAGGACTAAGAGGACTGCCCATAGCCACCCCGTCAATCTGTTCATAAAAGTCACTATTGCATTGAAAGTAGGTTGTGGTGAGGCAGTGTCAGAATAATGCCACAATATCGGTAGGAAAAATATTCGCTATGCATAAGGTAGCTTCGTTTACCGGAATCATGGTAAATAACGACACAATATCAAAACAGACGATGATATCATCCGGGTCCACGCTCATTTCCTTTAACTTGTCAATGAAATGAGCTGAAATTTTAATATGACTGTCCGTCCTACCAACATAAGGTTGCAGCAATGAGGCAAGTTGTCTAGCTAACCCGTGGGTGGGTCCGCCTATAGCGATGACAATTGACCTCAACGGAACCTCAGGTTTATGCACTTAGGGTAATCCATAAAGAAGGTGGGTACGCTTCTGTTTTACAAAGCAGCTTCTTATCGTCGGAGGAGAATGAAGACGCTTTCACCAGTCGATTGGCCATTTTTGAAATCTTCATACTCCGATCCTTCTGAAGTCTTTTGTAATTGAAGGGAACCAAAATATCATTGATCTTTCCATGATAGTCCTCACTGTTCAATATGATGATGGCATTACCCTTATCGGCATGAAGAACGATAATGTTTTTACCTGCGTTTATATCCCTCAGCTCCTTCCTTTGTGCCTGCGACAAATTACTGTAATATGTACGTAAAATCCTATCTGTTTCCATCCTAATTATATCAGCGGACTTCTGTGGAAGCTGACGGATACCTGTCTCAATATTTGCTACAATATCCTCTGTGGGTATGTTTTGGGGCGTCTCAGCAAAATTGCCTCTTTTAGCTGGTAAAGAAATTTATCCGAGAGGTTAATAACAGTTCGAGAATTGTCCTCAACCTCCCGAAATGTTCTTCTGTAAGTTAGCAGATTTCATTTTCTGTCTGTTCCCTGATATTTCTGCACTAACTTCCACAGTTTTGAACGCTAGACCGTCTATCTTATTCTAGTCACCACATTGCATAGCATTGCTAATAACTAAGTGGAGATGAAAAAAAGCTTACGGCTGGTTTCCGCTAGTGCTCGCCGCGTCTGATGAATCCTCTCCCGTAACAACGCAGATTCCTTACGGTTGAAAAAATGATGAGCCTGAGCCGAGGGAAACATCCTCTTCACCTTCAGAAATTTGGGAACCGGCGAAGTGTCCCTGCAGAGTGAGAGGAAGGTGAGGGTACACGGTTGTCGTGCTTTCTTCTTGCGCATTCCTTCGAATCGGCGACCGATACTGACGTTGCATTTGATCATACAGTGTAGGCTTTCACGGCCGGTATTGTCTTCACTTGAAACTTCCGGGTTGATAGGCCGTGGTCGATATATAAAACTCTCCCCTGACGTTTCGTCTCCGACTGCGGGAGACGTCTTCCGAGGTAAAGCGGCGAACTACAAAGAGAACTCCTCTTAGTCCTGTGTGGAGAACTTGTTTATGGAGACTTTTGAACAACGGGCGTTGCAGACTGCCAGTAAGAGACGAGCAACATGGTATCGCTATGTCGATGACACTTTCGTAGTATGGACAGACAGAGCAGATGAGTTGGATATCTTCCTGGCACATCTAAACAGCATTAATCCGAAAATCCAACTCACTATGGAGACGAAGGTAATGGGCAATTGAATTTCCTGGATGTGTCTGTGATTAAACCATGGGACGGAAAGTTGGGCCATAAGGTGTACAGAAAGGCCACACATACTGATCGTTATCTGCATAAAGATTCGAACCACCACCCTAGACAAAAAAGAGGTGTAATAAAAACCTTAGTAGACAGAGCGCACAAAATATGTGAACCTGTTTATTTAAAAGATGAGACTGAACATCTACGGTCAACTTTCGTGAAGAATGGCTATTCTAGCACGGATATAGATCGAGCACTTCGCTCTAGGCAGAGAATCAGCAAAATGGCTATAAGCATTATGGGACTTACAAGCATTATGGGACTTACCATCTGAGGTCATCAAGTCCCCTAGGCGTAAAACTACTTAAACCTAACTAACCGAAGGACATCACACACACCTCGATGCCCGAGGCAGGATTCGAACCTGCGACCGTAGCAGCAGCGCGGCTCCGGACTGAAGTGCCTAGAACCGCACGGCCACAGCGGCCGGCGAGAATCAGCAGCAACGACGAACCGCAGTCATCCAACGGTAAGGTTTACTCCCGTTAATTAGTAAGGTCACAGATCGCATTGGGAAAGTGTTAAGCAAGTATGGAATGGAAACTATTTTCAGGCCCACCAGGAAAAAAATCGGCAAAAGATGCACGACACCCTTTGGCCACACCGGGGGTATATAAAATTCCTTGTAGTTGTGGAGAGGTTTATATCGGTATCACAAAGAGAAGAGTGAACACCCACCGTGTTGAACGCAAGAGGAATTGCCGCCTGGGTCACACGCATAAATCGACCGTAGCAGAACATGCCTACCAGGAAAGTATTCATAAAATAAAATTCAGCGAGACGAGAGACATATCTAAAACCTCGCATTATTATGCGCGCATCTATAGAGAGGCTATTGAGATTGATAAACACCGTAATAATTTGAACAGGAAAGACGAAAGTGTTAAACAGGATAAAATTTGGATGTCAGCGTTACACCGAGAGCGTGACGATCGATTACTTTCAATCCAGAATGTTAGCGTTACCAGAGACCGTCTCATAGCCGACGCCACGTGATTGGACAGTGGCGCCCTCTGTACTGCCTATATAATCAGCGCTTCCTCGAGTTCTCTTTGCAGTTCGCCGGTTTACCTAGGAGGATGTATCCTGCAGTCGGAGACGAAACGTCATGGGAGAATTTTATACATCGACCACGGCCTATCAGCCTGGAAGTTTTAAGAGAAGAACCATCAAAAAGCTAAACTTCTAAGAGTCGAGGCGTGGAATGTCATAAGCCTGAATGTTGTAGGGAAGGTAGAAATCTGAAAAAGGCAATGCAAAAGCTCAATCCAGATAAGTTGCAGTGGGGTGGGTGAAGTTAAATGGAAAGAAGATAAATATTTCTGTTCAGGGTAATATCAACAGCAGAAGAATCGGCGTAACGCGAGTAGGATTCGTCATGAATAGCGAGGTAAGGCAGAGATTGAGTTACTCTGAACAGTTCATTGACAGGATTACTCTCATTAGAATCTATAGCAAGACCAAAACCAACATACATTGTTAAAGTGTATAGGTCAACAGCACAATCAGAAGAGACAGAAATAGCGAATTGTGGTTGCTAGTAGGACGAGGTCGTTTCGGTTAGAATTTGGGCTTGATAGTAGGAACGAGAAAAGGAAGAAAACCAGTTGGTTCTATGTAATTTTAGCTAGTAATAGCGAATACCCTGTTCAAAAGACACAAGAGGGGTTGGTATTATTCGAAAGATTCTAGTGGCTTACATCGTGGTCGGGCAGAGAAATCAGATATTGGATTGTAAGTCGTACCACCGAGCAGTTATAGACTCAGTTCACAATTTTGTGATGTTTAAGAATAGACTGAAATTTGGGAGAATTGTCCGAAAGAATCAGTGTGGAATGAAGGGCATAACGAAGAACTCAGGTGAGTTTGAAGTTATCTAGGCTGTAGATAACGCAATAACGATACTGCAATAGGCGGATCAGTGGGAGAGGAATGGACGTCTCTAAAACGGGCAATTAGAGAAATTATATAGACAAATATAGGTAGACCAACAGGGAAAGTAATTGGGAAGAAACGTTGGCTAACAGAAGATATACTTCAGTTGATTGGCGTAAGAAGGAAGTACAAAAACTTTCAGGAAAACTCAAGAAATACAGCAATATCAGTCAATTTGAAATGAAATAAACAGCAAGTGCAGGGAAGCCAAGACAAAATGGCTATAGGAAAAATATGAAAGAATTAAAAAGGAATGATCGTCGGACGGACTGATTCAGTATATAGAAACTTCGGTTAAATTAACAGCAAAGACATCAACATTAAAAGTGCAATTGGAATTCCGCAGTTAAACGCAGAGGAGAGAGCTTTGAATGAGCTGTGATCAAGCAAGGCGGAAATCATCGATAACATGTCTCTGGAATTTCTAAAATTTAAAAAAAAATTGCAATTTATATTAAATTATCGGTTGACTGCGGGCAATGACAAGATAAAATACATAATTGATTATATACGACAAACTCTTCTAGAAAGAAATCTTCTTCATGTAACTGACATTAACTTTCCTATAGATAAGAGAGGTAGAAGATTTACTTCGGCAAACGACAAAAGAATGGTTAAGAAACCAGCAGAGAACATTAGATGTTTTAGTTGTGCTACAAACTTTTCAGTGCTGAAACTTTCTCGTTTGCAGGTACTTCATGGTTTTCAGCGTGATACAATCCGTCGGGTTTTTTTAGAAAACTCGAGAACTCCCCAAACAATCTAAATGCATACCAATCATGGTGGGAATTACACATGCATTGACTGACTGTTCCTTCGGGTCTTGGTAGAATATTTTACATTATGAATGAAAACGCATAATATTCTACAATACTTATTACTTATTTCACAAACCGCCGAAAACGATATATGAAATAAATAATAAATGTTCTCGAATTTTACACCAGTGTTGTGTGTGTTTTCATTTATAATTACACTTGCGCTTGCGTCAATGCAAAATGCTTGATGAAGAAACCAAGAGACTGATTCAGGCTGAGACTAAACATTAGTATGAGGTAATAGAGAGGCTGTTGTAATACAGTTCTTGGGGACACAAGGGTTGGCATTCGACGAACAAGAGATATTGACTTTAAAGAAAATAACGGTAATTTGTTGAAATTAAAAGAGCATGCTGCCATGCTTGATGTTTTGTTGAAAGAGCATTTGCGAAGAAGTTCTTATGAAGACAATGTTTATTATCTCACTAAGAGTTATATCAAATAAACTCATCACTCTGTTTAAAAAAATGGTTGCTGACAAACATGGATCTCATTCAGACTTTCAACTTTAGTCATTTATGTGATACTTTGACGTCAATAGCGTCAATTGTATTTTGAAATATCGTGCAAAGTTAAGGACTAAAAAAATTTAATTCTAATGTTCTTATCCTAAGAGATAAATTGTCAGAACACGTACTGAAAAACTGTAGGAATTACACGTAATTTTACTAACAGAATATTTATCTTTAGTGTCACATAAAAAAGTGTTTTTTCCCTTTCTGATGCGCACACAACAATTTTTATGTGTTTGTCAGCTTTCAAATACTTTCATCGCAAATTTTCTAAAATTTAACTACTTGCTCCGTGAGTTTTCTTCACCTGTTGACATACCACTTACGCAGTTACACAGTGTCTTATATTTAAAATGTCAATATAAAATTAGAGTTTTTTTTGTGTTTATGTTCCATTTTTCCCTACGGAAAGAGAAATAATTTGTAAATCATAGAATTAAAAAGTTCCATTATTAAAATAAAAAACTACGCAGATTTTGTACTTTCATTCTTACCACTCAGTTTAAGAGGTAACATATTTTTATTGACGCTGGAACAACACAGTAGATCTAGTAATTTCTGTTTTCACTAAAAGCTTTTAAACATCTCTGGTATTACCTTAAATGGAAATGAAATGTTTCTTTCTTTTAACGTTTAACGATGGAATAAGATCCAGATATTTATTTCTATTATAGAGGAATCTCTACGCGGTAGCTATTTTGAAAGAAAAATCCACTCATTTTCACAATCACTAGATTTTTTTTAAAGGTCTTAACAAGAGCACAAGGAAAGGCAAGTAATGTAGTATGGACTGATGTGTTGGGGGTTAGGGGATGGAGGGAGGTAACGTCGAATAATATGTCGGTTGTGTGGAAAAATGTTGTCGGACAGACCCTAGTTAAGATAATACACAAAATCATCTGTGTCATAGGATTTTTATGTAAATGTCATATTTTGATGCCACCAAGGCTTTCTAGACAATAGCATCGAATATGTCAATGTTTCTGTAAAGGTGGGATACTGTATTGAAAAATTGAACGTTAAAGTCAACGGTAAAATGATAATGTCTTTCTAAAAATATAGCTGTTTGGATTTCAAAAGCTCATGAAGAGCGCGAATGAGCTTCTGATCGCAGCAAACTCTCACAAGCCTCGTTCATTTCGAAACCGCCAAAACGATTTGCCGAGCAGTTTCAACCACTATTAGGAACAACACTGTTCGTGATGTTCTGCTACAGAATATGAACTGCTATGTTTAGCAACAGTGGCAGTTGGTCTCTATATCCCCAAAAATACTCGCAAAAAAAAAAAAAAAATTAAAAAAATGGGATGATCAGATTTGTAATTTGCAAACTGTAGGTTACTTTACGGAATACACTTCGTTTTTCACTAACGCCAAGTGAGTTGGATAGCCTACAGTATATCTTTTCAGGGTGCTAATACAATTCCTTTTTCATTCATTAGTCGTAGAGCTTAGCCGCAAGTATTTACTACGATTTGTTGTGTAATCTCTATGCGTCTATAGAAATATGGTGCATTGGAGTACAGATGATTACCCTAACTCTTGTTATAAATTGTATGAGGGAGGGTTAGATTATATGAAATGACAAGTGACTTGAGTGTAGCTCTGTAATAGATATGAACTAAACATTTAAATTAAAATGTCCACTTGACATTACAGTGTGCTATTCTGATTAGAAGTTAAAGACACCTTAAAAATGCATGTAGTTGTTTAAAATACACTCACAATCCTCAGACGGAAAATAGTGTATCGCAAACATTACTGTGAACTTCCTGTCAGTTCTACATCAAAGGCTTCAAAATGCTAACCACTGCAAATCGAAGAGTGTCAATGCTTTACTTTTTATATTTGTATTACTTCTTAATGTTTTGCTTTTGTTGATGTTCATCTTATATCCTCCTTTCAGGACACTGCCCATTCCATTCAACTGCTCTTCCAAGTCCTTTGCTGTCTCTGACAGAATAACAATGTCATCGGCAAACCTCAAAGTTTTTATTTCTTCTCCATCGATTTCAATACCTACTCCCGAATTTTTCTTTTGTTTCCTTTACTGCTTGCTCAATACACACACTGAATAACATCGCGGAGAGGCTACAACACTGTCTCACTCCCTTTCCAACCACTGCTTCCCTTTCATGCCCCTCGACTCATAACTGCCATCTGGTTTCTGTACAAATTGTAAATAGCCTTTCGCTCCCTGTAATTAAGTCAGGTGATGCTGAGGGAATTAGGTTAGGAAATGAGACACTGAAAGTAGTAAAGGAATTTTGCTATTTGGGGAGCAAAATAACTGATGATGGTCGAAATAGGGAGGATATAAAATGTAGACTGGCAATGGCAAGGAAAGCGTTTCTGAAGAAGAGAAATTTGTTAACATCGAGTAAAGATTTAAGTGTCAGGAAGTCGTTTCTCAAAGTATTTGTATGGAGTGTAGCCATGTATGTAAGTGAAACATGGACGATAAATAGTTTGGACAAGAAGAGAACAGAAGCTTTCGAAATGTGGTGCTACAGAAGAATGCTGAAGATTAGATGGGTGGATCACATAACTAATGAGGAGGTATTGAATAGAATTGGGGAGAAGAGAAATTTGTGGCACAACTTGACTAAAAGAAGGGATCGGTTGGTAGGACATGTTCTGAGGCATCAAGGGATCACCAATTTAGTATTGGAGGGCAGCGTGGAGGGTAAAAATCGTAGAGGGAGACCAAGAGATGAATACACTAAACAGATTCAGAAGGATGTAGGTTGCAGCAAGTACTGAGAGATGAAGAAGCTTGCAGAGGATAGAGTAGCATGGAGAGCTGCATCAAACCAGTCTCAGGACTGAAGACCACAACAACAACACCTGTTAATGTACCGTTAAAAGTCAATTCCGGTCTGAAATTCACTTCCCAGAGTTGTTCGTGGTTCCTGAGTAAATGTAAGTTCTAAAGTTCTTGCTTGCGTTGGTAAAGCGAAACGAAACAAAACTACACAACCACGCTTAACAACCAAAGCGAGTCGCAGTTGGGCACCCATATTGTCATACATCGCATGCCAGCCCTCAGATTGTCTGGTATTTCATTGCGGTCAGTGATCTGCTGCCGATCACAACAATTTGTCCCCACACGTACGATCTACAAAGAGACTGCATCCCTATGCGGCGCGTCGCGGTACCCGCTTGTTCGTGAACCGGCAAGGTGGCGCGCAGACGCTACCCCCACCACGGCGCTTCCCCCCTCTCCGAGTCAAAAGCGTTGGAGAGACGTTTATTGGCTGGGAAACGCTCAAGGTCTCGCGTCACCGCGCCGCCTCAGTAAGCCAGCGGCTTTCGTGAAGAGAAGTGATATAACGTATCGTGCTAAGTGGCGGTCATTCCTCCAACAGAACTGTCATCGGCAACAGCTATGAGACTAGCTACAGGTCAGTACAACCGGCTCGGCGCCCCCTTTGTAAATCGGTAAATTTGCATAGCCGGCTTTCTTCCCTGAAGCACGCCATGGTCCGGTCTAAAATACGCAATGCCTGTGTTCGTGGGCGCAAGGACTACCGAAGCTGGCTTCTGCGGGGTACGTTGTTGTTGTATGTAAAACAACACTTCAACCAGTCACAGTTTGTCCGTTAAGTAATTTGCTGGTTCGGCCCATCATCTGACGGCGGCATAAACTACTTACGCAGTTAAACACAAAAAGTTTCAAGAAATCCATACCGTTATCAGAAGATGGGCTTAGAGCTGTAAATATTGTGGATAAATCGGTTATTCGACGAAATTGTGACTAGGTCCATAATTCTTATACTTCTTATATTTTTGTGTAGTAGTCAAGCTATTACGGATAGGGTTATATTCCTTTTATTTCTACGTGTGTATCTCCTGCTTTTAGTCTGGTTGACAGTTTTTGTCATTACAACGCAGTATATATAGTGCGTATTACATATACCTAGAGAAGATTGCAAGAGACCGTTTGATCCCAAACAGCAATAAGCTCCAATTCCTATTGAACTCTCATATTACGATAACGAGGAGGAATAGTTTTATGCGGCGTGCGTTGTGAAAAAGTTGTGTAATGACGAAAAATAAGAGCATCACCAGACATGACGTTTATTGTTCCTGCAAGTACGTACTTTTCATTGGATTCTATCATTCTTGTTTCTGTCGTCTATAGATCTTGTATGCCCCCGCTATAGGACGTTAACGCCTGTAACAATTAGCAAACGGGAAGTTCGTTTAGGTAATCCCGGAAACCCATACGGTAGCGAGTTTCTACAACAAATGGGTAGGTAAGGTGCAATTAAATAGATGAAAATTGATCTTGATGTATTGCGATGAAATCACTCACACTAAAAATTCGTGATTATTTTCACAGTATAGCTTTTTCGAGAGTTGTAATACCCTTGGTAAGGAAAACACTTTTCTTTTCCTGATTGTCCGGTAAACATCACAGAAATGACGAGGGAAATCTTTTTTCATTCAATGTACATCTTTGTATGCATCATGACTATTACAGAGCTCTTTATTAAATTCAAAAGGCGTGTATTGTCAACCAAAGCAATAACCTGACAGTTGAGAAAAAAATTGAGATAATGTTTTCCACGAGTTGCCAACGGAGCTCACTTCTGGAATGATGTGTGTTCTATAGTCAGAGCCACAAAGACCAAATTTTAAGGGATAAGAACTAATCAGGGATTAGCCTACGCCAAATTTCATATTAGTCGAACATACTATACGATATAAACGTGCCGATTTGCCGTGAAAATATAAAAGCGCGCGCAGCCGCATAATGTTATTGCTTGCTACGTATCTCTGTGGTGGAAAACAGTTCTAGAGTGAAGGCTTTATTTGATGGAAATAGGCAGCGTTTCACATTCTCTTCATCCGGAATCGTTACTCACTCGAAAGCAGAGTGAGGAGTTGTTTACAAAAGTGATGACAGCCGAAAATCACAGCAACAAACACCGATTCTCCGTGGATCTTCCTGGATTTTGCCACGGGCCTCACTATAAACAATAGCATTGTCGGAGAAAAGTCTTGCAGGAGCTTGCCGTGCTTCACATTCGCGGTTGTCTTTCCGCTTCATTTTCATTGTAGGAAATTAAAATGAAATGATCATATGGCATTATTGGCCGGGAGACCCTTTCTACAAGTTTCGGCGGCTACTTGGCGCTAGTGTTTGGCGCCAATTCGGCGATATGCGAGTCGATGAAGACGATATGAAATAACACAAACAGCCAGTCCCCGAGCGAAAGAAATCTGCGGCCTGGCCGGGAATTGAACCCATGGCACCAGATCTGGAGGCAGCGATGATTACGACTTTTTGTTGTCTCTTTTGATCAGTTTGCCAGTGATTCTGTGCGGATGTCGCGTGACATCTTTTAAATTCAATCGATGAGAACTTATTACAAAAAAGTTAAGCCAGTACGGTGGCCGAACACTTTGCCACCGTGCCGGCTAGACCATGAACTATGGACATTCTAGGGCACTGAAAATTCATCGTTTGCAGTAGTTAAATAAAGTATGCTAAATCACCCAAATCTGAAAACAGAAACATTGTATCGTTCCTTAAACGAAGATATCTAGAAGTTTAGCTTTCCAACTCAGCCCGGTGTTACCAGCTGTCCCGAATGCAGCCGGATATGCGGATTTTTGAGAAGTGGCATTACTCAAATACCTCAAGTTTTGGATGTTGGTGACAATGGAATATGTAACGCGTATTCGCTTAAAAAAACAGTGGAATACATGGAAGTTCGGATATGAGTTTCTGAACGCGTTGATTGTGGTAATTAAGAATGCGGCGCTGTAGGAGCTCAAGATCAGCCTATGAACTACGCAGCCATTTCCAAAGTGGTGTATATCCAACCACAGGGGTCGACTCTCACCTGCAACGAGAAAAAAATGAAAGGGAGCGCATTAAATGCAGGTCACAACCAAAATTCCGAATTCTTATCATGAGGCTGAAGTTTTTTCCTGTGTATGTTGCCGTTCGCCTCATCAGCTAAGAGGGTGGAACAACTCTTATTTTTGCTCTCCTGCTCGTAACGTTCAGCGACGTTATTATTTTTCTATCTCCACTCCCTTTGCCGTCTTCAGAGGACTGGAAAAAGCATCTGGCTTTGCCCGTAATGGGATAGGAACCGCTTCGTCACTCATAAAGAGATGTATTAATTTGGGACATCACATGACACAACAATCACTTTGCAGCTTCTGCCAACTCGCAAGTAGGGAGGCCTCGTTCATCTGTCTGTAAAATGGCTATAGTTAGGAACCTTAAGTTAAACGGAATCAATGTGATGAATAGGTCTGCTATACCAAGACAGTTATTTTTTTATCAAATTTTCTTTTTGTATTTCCGTAGATTGCGTAGAGACTTGCCGATCATTAGTTGGGTTGACAGGGTTGATTTTGATTGCTATGTCGTACCACATTTACTAAACAGCTCAATTTTTGTGCTGTGTCTTGCCATATTTACCTGAACAGCCCAGTTTTTGTCCACAGGAAACTGATTTTAAACATGAGCGCTATATATTCGAAGTTTGGCTGCATTCTATCACTGTTAGATAAATGATAACCTATGTGCTTTTTATGCAACAAATTAATGACGCTGGAGGATCATCTGAGAAGGGTTTTTGATGCAGTTGCCAAACTGCTTAAAGATGAACACGTAAATAAATAAAGAAATAAATTGGAAATCACTGACTGCGGAGATTTAAGGTGAAACCTAACAAAAACGAAGCCAAGTATTGAAAACTTGCTAATAAAGCATAGATTCATCCATCCCATGAAAAGCATTTACAAGGTGAGCGGGAAAAATGACTACGCTGCGAGCGATCTAGCAACGCTGTGTTCTACTCGTGTAGACCTGCGTGTTCATCCTTTCCAGATGCTCAGTCCACGATTCAGCTTCGTACAGCCATCACGTGATTTTTGAGAGTCCCATCACTGAAGTTGGGTTTTTAGTGTATTAGGAAAATGGAATACCGGAATTTTGAGTGACGTTATCAGGTTTTGTGCTAAACTTGGCGAATCCATGAGTGTGACCTTTGAAAAGTTGAAACAGGCCTATGGGGAACATTCGTTATCAAGACCACAAGTTTTTCGCTGGCACAAATCATTTCTGGAAGGCAGAGAACGTGCCAAAGATGAACCTCTCTCAGGGAGACCTTAATCTTTAAAAAACGACGAAAACTGCGAATGAGTGCGTTCTCGTGTGTGATGAGACTGAAGTTTAACAATGTCAACCAAGTGTTTTACAACGATGTACTTGAAAGGCTCAGGCAAGGGGTGAATCGATTGAGACCGGACATGGCAGACAAGTGGATGCTGCATCATGACAACGCCCCATGTCACACGACCACTTCCATCACGGGATTTTTGACTTCAAAAGGCATTCCGGCATACCTGTTGTTCCACAGCTGCCACCCCTCCCCCCCCCCCCCCCCCTTTTCAGTCACCTGATCTGAGTCCTTGTGATTTCATTCTTTTCCCGAAATCGAAAAATGTCCTAAAAGGACGTCGTTTTGGGAACTCTGGACAACATTAAAAGGAATGCTACCGACATGTTGTCTTTCAGCGCTACTACCAAGACTGGAGACGACGACTGCGCCGGCGTGTAGTTATCGAAGGGAACTGCTTTGAGGGGGACAAAATTGTTTCAGAAAATAGAAACTCATGTAGACAAAAAATAAGTCTCATTACTTTTCTCACACACCTCGTACACTACTGGCCATTGAAATTGCTACACCAAGAAGAAATGCAGATGATAATCGGGTATTCATTGGACAAATACAGGGTGTTACAAAAAGGTACGGCCAAACTTTCAGGAAACATTCCTCACACACAAAGAAAGAAAATATGTTATGTTGACATGTGTCTGGAAACGCTTACTTTCCATGTTAGAGGTCATTTTATTACTTCTCTTCAAATCACATTAATCATGGAATGGAAACATACAGCAACAGAACGTACCAGTGTGACTTCAAACACTTTGTTACAGTAAATGTTCAAAATGTCCTCCGTTAGCGAGGATACATGCATCCACCCTCCGTCGCATGGAATCCCTGATACGCTGATGCAGCCCTGGAGAATGGCGTATTGTATCACAGCCGTCCACAATACGAGCACGAAGGGTCTCTATCTTTGGTACCGGAGTTGTTGAGACAAGAGCTTTCAGATGCCCCCATAAATGAAAGTCAAGAGGGTTGAGGTCAGGAGAGCGTGGAGGCCATGGAATTCGTCCGCCTCTACCAATCCATCGGTCACCGAATTAGTTGTTGAGAAGCGTACGAACACTTCGACTGAAATGTGCAGGAGCTCCATCGTGCATGAACCACATGTTGTGTCGTACTTGTAAAGGCACATGTTCTAGCAGCACAGGTAGAGTATTCCGTATGAAATCATGATAACGTGCTCCATTGAGCGTAGGTGGAGGAACATGGGGCCCAATCAAGACATCACCAACAACGCCTGCCCAAACGTTCACAGAAAATCTGTGTTGATGACGTGATAGCACAATTGCGTGCGGATTCTCGTCAGCCCACACATGTTGATTGTGAAAATTTACAATCTGATCACGCTGGAATGAAGCCTCATCCATAAAGAGAACATTTGCACTGAAATGAGGTTTGACACATTGTTGCATGAACCATTCGCAGAAGTGTACCCGTGGAAGCCAATCAGCTGCTGATAGTGCCTGCACACGCTGTACATGGTACGGAAACAACTGGTTCTCTCGTAGCACTAGCCATACAGTGGCGTGGTCAACGTTACCTTGTACAGCAGCAACTTCTCTGACGCTGACATTAGGGTTATCGTTAACTGCACGAAGAATTACCTCGTTCATTGCAGGTGTCCTCATCGTTCTAGGTCTTCCCCGGTCGCGAGTCATGGGCTGGAATGTTCCGTGCTCCTTAAGATGCCGATCAATTGCTTCGAATGTCTTCCTGTCGGGACACCTTCGTTCTGGAAATCTGTCTCGATACAAACGTACCGCGCCACGGCTATTGCCCCGTGCTAATCCATACAACAAATAGGCATCTGCCAACTGCGCATTTGTAAACATTGCACTGACAGCAAAACCATGTCTGTGATGAACACTAACCTATTGATGCTACGTACTGATGTGCTTGATGCTAGTACTGTAGAGCAATGAGTCGCATGTCTACACAAGCACCGAAGTCAACATTACCTTCCTTCAATTGGGCCAACTGACATTGAATCGAGGAAGTACAGTACATACTGACGAAACTAAAATGAGCTCTAGCATGGAAATTAAGCGTTTCCGGACACATGTCCACATAACATCTTTTCTTTGTGTGTGAGGAATGTTTCGTGAAAGTTTGGCCGTACCTTTTTGTAACACCCCGTATATTATACTAGAACTGACATGTGATTACATTTTCACGCAATTTGAGTGCATAGATCCTGAGAAATCAGTACCCAGAAACACCACCTCTGGCCGTAATAACGGCCTTGATAGGCCTGGGCATTGTCAGAGCTTGGATGACGTGTACAGGTACAGCTGCCCATGCAGCTTCAACACGATAACACAGTTCGGCAAGAAAAGTGACTGGCGTATTGCGACGAGCCAGTTGCTCTGCCACCATTGACAAGACGTTTTCAGTTGGTGAGAGATCTGGAGAATGTGCTGGCCAGGGCAGCAGTCGAACATTTTCTGTACCCAGAAAGGCCCGTGCAGGACCAGCAACATGCGGTCGTGCATTATCCTGTTGAAATGTAGGGTTTCGCAGGGATCGAATGAAGGGTAGAGCCACGGGTCGTAACATATCTGAAATGTAACGTCCACTGTTCAAAGTGCCGTCAATGTGAACAAGAGGTGACAGACACATAACCAGTGGCACCCCATACCATCACGCCAGTATGGCGATGACGAATACACGCTTCCAATGTGCGTTCACGATGTCGCCAAACACAGATGCTGTAAACAGAACCTGATTTCATCCAAAAAAAAATGACGGTTTGCCATTCATGCATCCAGGTTCATCGTTGAGTACACCATCGCAGGCGTTCCTATCTGTGATGCAGCGTCAAGGGTAACTGCAGCCGTGGTCTCCGAGCTGATAGTCCATGCTGCTGCAAACATCGTCGAACTCAAAATGGTTCAAATGGCTCTGAGCACTATGCGACTTAACTTCTGAGGTCATCAGTCGCCTAGAACTAATTAAACCTAACTAACCTAAGGACATCAAACACATCCATGCCCGATGCAGGATTCGAACCTGCGACCGTAGCGGTCGCTCGGTTCCAGACTGTAGCGCCTAGAACCACACGGCCACTCCGGCCGGCCATCGTCGAACTGTTCGTGCAGATGGTTGTTGTCTTGCAAACGTCCCCATCTGTTGACTCAGAGATCGAGACGTGGCTGCACGATCCGTTACAGCCATGCGGATAAGATGCCTGTCATCTCGACTGCTAGTGATACGAGGCCGTTGGGATCAAGCACGGCGTTCTGTATTACCCTCCCGAACCCACCGAGTCCATATTCTAACAGTCATTGGATATCGACCAACGCGAGCAGCAATGTCACGATACGATAAACCGCAATCGCAATAGGCTACAATCCTATCTTTTATCAAAGTCGGAAACGTGATGGTGCGCATTTCTCCTCCTCACACGAGCCATCACAACAACGTTTCACCAGGTAACGCCGGTCAACTGCTGTTTGTATATGAGAAATCGGTTGGAAACTTTCCTCATGTCAGCATGTTGTAGGTGTCGCCACCGGCGCCAACCTTGTGTGAACGCTCTGAAAAGCTAATCATTTGCATATTACAGCATCTTCTTCCTGTCGGTTAAATTTCGCGTCTGTAGCACCTCATCTTCATGGTGTAGCAATCTTAATGGCCAGTATGTATTTAGGTACTAGTGTTACTAGATTTGCATTGTTTGTCGTTGAGGCAATAAATCTATAAAGCTTGACCTCTTTCTTTTTAAGTTTTTTCACTGTACAATTTTACAATTATACCTATGGAAGTGAGCAGCACTGTATCAGCCTCCAAGAAAAACGTTTGAAGTTGAATTTGTAAAAATCAGTATATGAAAGGCAAGAGGTCTACCCAGAACGGAAAGAATTGCAAACGTTCAAAGACAGTTGAAAGAAATCTCAGCGCAAGCCCGAACTGTACATTACGACACCACTCAGCCACGTAGCTTCCAATGTTGTATCACTGTCAGCCCGCCGCTGCTTTCCGAAAACTGTTCAAACTTTTCTCCTCTCTCCCACTGACTGGCAGCGACTTCTGATGCCGAATCAGTTACTTGTGCTGAAATGTGTAAAAAAAAATAAATAAATAAATAAAAATAAAATATTAGCAACTTGAGTTTCGTACTTTGGATGAAATAGAACTATACTTCCGACTACAGTTGTTCCAGTGTAACAGCTTTGTTCATTGTGTGTCTGATAATTCCTATTACAAGCTTCTAGGGCTTGTCGAGGAGACTTAATAAATAAAGCTTTTATAAGGAACCCATACTAGCAAATGTATCATTTGAATGTAAAAAAAGTTTGACAATCGGATCACTATCAAAACTCCTGCCACACGGTTACGCACACGGCGCAGGCAGTCATCTCTAACCTGTGTCCTGCACATGAGCAAGTAAAATGAGTAGGCCTACTGTACAACTGGCTTTAGGCTGAAATCGACCGATTAAATATGGAGCGAATGAAAACGTTATGCTCCGTTATAGGTCAGTCCTGTTTCCATAAACTTTATTTGGCATTTAGAATCGTTGGCGTCACCAACTCACAACCACATTATCACTTTTCAGCGTATCCTAGACCTCGGAGTGAGCTACAGATCAGTCACCTCAACCAAATCGATCAATTTCAGCCGCACACCATTTAGGCTGTGTTTACAGTAGCACCGGCAACAGTTGCCAGAGTAATCGCCCGATAACATCGGCCGACAACTTGTCACAGCGCGTCTGACCTCCTTCGTCGGTTTTGGTGGAGTCAGGACGGTTAGGTTAGGTCAGAATCTGTGCATGAAGTACGTTAGATTTGAACCTCCTAGGGTGGGACGGATACCATGACGCTCAAGTGCATTGCGACGGGACGGATACCATCACGCTGAAGTGCATTGCGACTTTTGCTGCTAAAAAGACGCCTAACGCTTGTGAATGAGCTGTATCTGTCTCGCAAAGAACATGGCGAGTACTGTACACTCTGTCCTCAGTTATCGGAATAACCAGACAAGTTTTACGAATATATGATATGAAGGGAGAAATCAAGATGATCTTCAGAAGCAAGGATACAAACAATGTTTTGCTGTATTTACATACGTGAATTAATCTTTAATGACTGTCAAAGACAAGCATAAAGTGTAGAATAAGATATTCTGAAGACCACGTACATTATATTTGCAAGCAATTTCTTATAACAGAATTACCATCCTAATGGCACAAAAAACGCCAGTAAGCAGTAATAATAATTTGTAGACAGCTAAAACCTACCTACCACAACCCCCTAAAAAAAGGTTAACTACATATAAGCACAAGATAAGCCACCCTTCTGACTCGACAGATTATTTTTTGAGGTTATAATTTATGTATCAAATTTGATAGATTTTGCGTGCTTGTGCTTTCCAATAAAATTGCGATTCCAGTCCACAGATTTCGGACTATACTCCGATAGTGATAGCTTTCATTTTCAGGATGCCACAAACTCTCCTTCTTGGGCTAAACCTAGCAGTTTCTCACAGCCCATATTCCCTGTGTGAGAACGTCAATCGATTTGACCGAAGAAAACTGATCTGATTTTCACCGTTTGTCGTCTGAAGTCCGTACAGTCGGAAGATGAGATCGGCTACACTGTCACTGCGACCCCTAGTGGCGCACTGATTTGAAAAGATCGGCCGTTTTCGACCGATGTCCGTGCTCCGCGGAATCCACCGACATCGGTGCCACTGTGACCGGAGCCTTATACCGTACTCATTTTAGCGACTCACGTATTGTACACCAGCTGCTCCACCTGACGACTGTCCGTTGCAAAATGTGTGCGAAATGTGATCACAAAGAAACTGAATAATTTTATTAGACACAAAGTAATAAGCTTACATGGAATTTGATTTAATCTCCTTCAGTGTACTATCCTTGACAAGCAATGCTCTTATCCCAACGTTGAATCCATGACTGGAAGCATTTCTGGAAGGCTTCTTTTTGGGAGGGCGTTCAGCTGCTCTGTCGTAACACTCTCAATGTCAGGAATAGTGTCAAAACGTTTTTCTTTAAGCACGGTTTTAAGTTTTGGGAAGAGCCAGAAGTCGCATGGTGCAAAATCTGGTAAGGCGGATGTGAGAATACAGGAACCCTTTTCCGGCCAAAAACTCGCGAATCAAAAGCGCGGTGTGGCACGGCGCGTTGTCATAATGAAGGAAACCAGTGGCCCACTTTTTCTGGTCTTTCTTCGTACATCGTTTCGCAAACGTTGCCGTACGCCCTTGTAAAATTCGGCGTTTAAAGTTGTTTCCCTAGAACGAACTGTGATCACACTACGCACTCAGAATCGGAAAAATGATCATGACTTTGCTTAAAGTGCCTTTTTAGGGCGAGGAGATTCACTGGTTTCCCCATTGGAAACCCTGAATCTCCAGTTATAGTTCTGGACACGAAGTGCGAATCCGAATGAAGACGATCCTTCGACTGCGTGCAGACTGAAACAAGATTTTCCTTCTGTTAATCAGTCAAAAGGCTGAGCAAATTTTGCGCTCCCCTGTCTCATCTGCAAATTATCGGTTAATGTTTTGCACGTACCCGTACGAGATTCTAAGTTCTTCAATAAGCTTAGTTATTTGCCTGAAACTTCCTGGCAGATTAAAACTGTGTGCCGGACCGAGACTCGAACTCGGGACCTTTGCCTTTCACGGGCAAGTGCTCTATCACCAAAGCTGTGAGGACGGGGCGTGAGTCGTACTTGGGCAGCTCAGTTGGTAGAGCACTTGCCCGCGAAAGGCAAAGGTCCCGAGTTCGAGTCTCGGTCGGTACACAGTTTTAATCTGCCAGGAAGTTTCTTATCAGCGCACACTCCGCTACAGAGTGAAATCTCATTCAGTTATTTGCCTGTTTGAATGCTTTTTGCACGTTTTCTTCTATTTTTGAAGTTAATGGACGTCCCGAACTTTGTTCTTCTACAGACTCATTTCCGCTTTTAAACGTACCACTGAAGTCTTCAGAATTACAGCATTATTGTTGTACACCAATCGCAACATTTAGTGAGCTTTAGTACGTTTTGCAACTGGAAACAGAACTTTAGGTTAACGCGTTGTTCGAAATCCATGGTGCACGACAGGCACGTAAACACAACCTCTAATGTCTCTGGACGCTGGGCAACAACTCAGAAGGTGTTGCAGCTTACCACTGCCTGCCTCAACAGACCAGGCTTTCGGACAAAAATTAATCAAACATTTGCAGCATCAGCTGTTGCTACTAAAAAATTCATTGTCTACGTTTTTTAATCACACCTCGTACCTCGTAATTGTCACGCGGGGCCGGTTTAACGCCCTAGTGACACAAGGGGGGGGGGGGGAGGGGGGGGGGGACCGGGTGACGCCAAATGCTAAGTTGCTTGTGTGGAAAAATGTTAAGAGGGCCTACCCAGCTGTCACGTACGCTTTCATACACACATTTCACAAACCCTGGTGTACGTCCCTGGAGCTCCGCAGTAAATTTTCCTAGCTGCAAACGTACCAGTTTCTGGCAGTCGTTGTTGTAGGCGGACGAAAATACTGTGAGATAGACACAGGTGATCCGATATGCGGCCTTCGTACTGCATGGTACTCGGCTATTGCGTAACATTTCACGCAGCAGTGACCGCACAACAACGCATAGAAGCCAGTAATAGGAATCTTCCGTATATTACAAGGAAATTCGTATCCTATGATAGAAAATTTACCTCTATTTTAGTCCAACTCCATGTTAATTGTAGCAAATAGAAGGATCATTTTTTTCTAAAACCATTAAATATATTGCTCTGAAATTTGGACGACATGTTCAGTGAATATTTCTCTACAAAGTTATAATGCCATGTTAAGAAATATGTATTGGTTTTTGTTTTACAATTTTTTTTAAACAGATGCTTATTTTTTCTCTAAAATTTTGCACTTTTCTTGTATAACTCTTGAATTATACACTATTTTTTTTACAATTTGTTATAAAAATGAAGGAAAAGAAGTAAACAATATCGTGTATAAATTTCATTGATATACTGTTAGCAGTTTTTGAGAAAATGTTCTTCAAAGGTGGAAAATTTTAAAGTTATGGGAAATGGCTTCCAAAGTTTTTTAACACATTCCTGCCCCATCCTCTTTTTTCCAATGTTAGTTTCCTTTTCACTGATGTTTTGTTCCCTTTTACTGCATGTTGTAGGCTTTTGTCTCTTCTTCCTGCTACTCTTAGTCTTTCATCATCAATTAGGCGCATTATGGAAATGGTGTTTTGTCCTGGCTGGGAACCTGACGTTACAGCACATCACATTTGATAATGTTTCCTTCATTGTATTTTGCCACTGCATCATACACTCCAACATGCAATGTTTTTATCGGCACAAACACTCTTTTGGGAATCCTAATCCAAATTAAATTATTTACACTTTCGTTTGGATTTTGTGTTTTCCCACGTAAACACTTTTCCAATAAACTTGGCTGTGATAAATCTCTGAATATGGGCTTAATTACATCAATTACAGCATTTGGCAAACTGTTTTTATGGGCGTATTCCTTTCCTGATTGGTAGTTACACAGAGTCATCACCAGTGGGGCAAAGTGCATGTTGTGGGTGCTCATTTGTTGATGCAGTATGACAAAATATTGCCAATACTGCTCTCCTCATATGCTCAATGCTTCTTGTATTTTGCCCAATTGCTTCGTCTGTCAATCTTCCTCTTCCTCCAAGTGTCTTACCATCACTAAGCTTCTGGGATCCTAATGTCTGCTTTAGTTTGTGTAAGCAAGCCCCCATGTGCTTCTGCTCATGTCCAATGCACTCCTGTTTTTTAATGTGAATTTCATTGCCATATGGTTTGAGTTCCTCTACAGCTTTATATGCCTTAGAATCACCATCTCCTAGATAGTAAGTGAATCGTACATTATACCAGTCCTGTGATCTGGAAAAAATTGCTTTCACTCCCTCTACTTCCATCGCTCCACTCGTGCCGTGAAAATTTGCTTCACAACTTTCACTATGTTCGTACTTGGTATTGCCCTTACATCTACAATGTTTTGAGAGAATAGCAACATCAATTACTTTGCAACTGTCTCCACTGGTAGCTGTCACAACTCCATTTAGAGATTTATGACTATGTTGCCATGATCCATCTAAAGCAACAGTTAAATCTCTACAATTCCCATTATCTGTCACAGCTTCTTCAACTGCTTTCTTCATTGTTGCTCGAGCAATATCTTCAGCAGAAGATCCCACCAATTCATTATAAAATCCAAACTTGGTTGGTGGTTTTGGCAAGTTCATAATTCCACATAACATTGCCCCTGCAGCACTGCCCTTGCCAATGCAACGCTAGCCATACACTAGCCTAACATTTATATCATACACCTTCTTTCCACTATTACCACTACGAAGAATACTGTTAGGAAACGAAACTTCTGCAGCACATTTGTTACACTTCAATAACATTTTACATGCCAAATTAACGTGTGAAGTTATTTTCAATTCCAGTCCTCTTTCTTTGCAAACTTGGCATAATACGTTATGTTTCAAAATATTAGAGAGCAAGGAAATGTTACATTCACATAATTACTGTCACTTTCATAGTTTTAAAATTTTTCTTTGCTGTCAGTTTCTTGCTGGAAGAAGTTCTATCACATTCATTTGGAGTAGTCGGTGAAGCAGTCTGTCAGCATCTCCCTTCGAAACAACAAAAGATTTCTTCTTCCACTCATTGTGCCTTTTCTTAAACACTCGGTTGCTGAAACGAGGCATATTGATATCCACAAACCAAATACATACAACAGGTACGAGCAAAATTCGTCAAATACGCAAAATTGAACAGCTAAACAACACAAAGCAAACTCCACAAGTCAACACACACGTATAGCGTTTATGTTTACCGATATGAACAGTCACTTGTCACAGAGATAAAGCCATACAACGTTGGAAAACATATCACTGTCGAATTCCGCAAAGATACCCTGCTTGCAGCCAGCGAGCGGCGCCGACAGAGGTGGCACGCCAAGTCGCTACAACCGTTTACGCGGCGCGTCAACTTTGCAGCGATGAAACACACACTTAGAATTCACTTAGAAGGGTGAAACTTGATTTGTTTTATTCAGAAAATTCCAAATAATTTTGTAATGAAAAAAAAACAAACAAACAAAAACGTTAATTTCGTCATTTTCATCGTTCCGGCTCCCCTAGCGTAAATCCGTGTAAACCCATCTGTCTGCGTGTAGAGCTAATCCTAGCAATACTAAAGCATTTTCCATAACGGGTAATACCAGGAAGGGGATGAGTACTGTATGTCTACTACGAAAAATTAAAAAAAAAAGGAATTTCGTTTATTAACTTATATTAGCCACATACTTCTTAAATAGGTACTGATAAATAAGTAGGGTCCAGAATCTTAACATATCTGTTAGGAATACCAACGCCTTTTTTTTAATGTGTACACTGAGATGAGAGGTACTTTATGATCAGCAAATAAAAATTGTCCACGACTTTTATTCAAAACGTATCTTTTAAAGATATACAGATGTGTAATAAGGGTCATGAAATTGAAAATATGAAAGACATTTATTGTGAAGTCACATTCACTACTAAGACTAAAATTTGTTGGTTAAGTTTTACTGAAAAATTTAAAACAATTACGGATTCTACTCTAAGAAATAACTAGAAACAAAAATTTTTAAAAATTTCAAGGTATAAAGTACATGGTAAGATAACATTTTCAAAAGGTGGGCATTAAGTGCCCTCCCCTCACCCTCTTCTTCCGTATGTATTGCAAGGGTTAATCCTATTTGCGTGGGAACGTTTTCTACAGCGGACTGCGGGCAAAAAGATGGAAACACCAAAATAACAAGGCAGTACCACGCCTAATATAGTGCAAGAAATCTGTTGGCATTCATAGTGCAAGAAATCTGTTGGCATTCAAAACAGCTTCCATTTATCTCGGAATGGATAAATACGGATCCTGTATAGTTTTCAAGGGAATCTTATACCGTTCTTCCTGCAAAACAGTGGCAAGCACAGGTAGATAGCGATCTTTTCGAAGTAGACCACAAAGGCTCAATGATATTGAGATATGGTGATTGTGGTGGCCAGGGGAGATGACAGTTCATCTTCCTGCTCACATAACCAGTCCTGGACGCTATGAGCTGTCTGAATAAGCGTTCTGTCGTCTGGGAACACAGCATCACCATTGGGTATCAAACATTATACCATGGGATGGACCTGATAAACCAGAATGGCCACATAATCCTTGGGAGTAGCGCGACTTTACAAAATAACCGTGGTCACAATGGCTGCCCATATCACCACAGAACCCCCCGCTATATTTCATTCTTTGGACGTAAACTTGTCGAGAAATTGGACACAGTGTGAAACAACTCAACCGATCAAATGACTTGCTTCCATTTTTTTATAGTCCAGATTTTATGGCTTCGGCACCATTTTTTCCTGTTAGGGGCATTTGCATCGTTGAGTGCTTTTGAAATTCCATCTCGCCCTGAAATTCCCCGCTTCTGGAGTTCCCTTCGTGTTTTGGAGTCGAGAGTGTTCGCGGTGCGGCATTTATTTCTGCAGCGACTTTTGCTGCTGTTGGCCCCTTAGTTTTTGTCACATTCCTCTCACGATCACGCAGAACACATTTTCGTCCGCTTTGTGACTTTTCTGATGATTTACCCCTTTCCCCGTATGCGGTATAAATCTTCAATACGGTGCCTCTTGAAACATCGAACACTTCGGCTCCATTGGTTACGGAAGTGCCCACTATCAGCACCAACAATTTGCCCATGCTGAAATTCACTTAGCTCCGACATAATGCACCTCACAACTACACAGAATACTATTGTGACAGCGACTTACATCTGCAAAGTCTTAAGGACATTGCACAGGTGCCGTTTGTGGTTAAACACAACAGTGCATCCTGCAGGCTTGTCTAACATTTCTCGCTGTGTTTTCATATTTTTGTGCTACTACTGCAAATGTTAACGTAACGTGTATCTGAGGCGGAATATGGATGCCAGGCCGGTATTCATCTAGTGCAGGGGAGTCCAACCCCACTGCCCAAACCAAGTAATCGTATAAGTATGCTCCAAGAAGTGAGTAGTAAAAAAAAAACCCATAATATTCCGTTTATGTAAAATTATGATAAATTAAATGTTATTGTCTTCTTCCAGTGTGGTCTAGGTAAGCTAAAAAGTTGGAAACCCCTGACCTTGTGGAATGTGGGAAACCAACTGAAAAGCACTTTCAGGATGGCCAGCTAACATGCCCTCACTAATCAGCAGTTGGTTAAGTGAACTGATTTACAGATTGGAGGAAGGCAAGGCGTACTGCATCCAATAGTGTCCTCACGGTACACAGCGTCTTCTGAAACGAAAGGTCGTGGTAAACCATCCCTCGATGACGAGGTCATTAGAGACTGAGTAAACAGATCAGGCACACAACAAAAGCCCAAGCTGGATAGCCTGGCGAGTTCTGTCCGCGGCTCAGAAGTACGCGCGGCAGGAATGTGGCTGAGAGGGTCGACATGGTCTAGACAGAATTGTTGGCAATGTTCTAAGATCATTTTTGTGAATGCAAGTACGTGAAGAAGATAACTGTGCCTGACTATATTAATTCTATCTAAAGTCTTCAGTGGAGTGTTATTTCCAAAATAATGTTAGTCGGTCTCCATTTGTTTACATGATTTCAGGAAATGCAGTACCAGTACCGATAGTTTAATACTGGTACTGTGCATGCAACTGCTGAAACGTGTTCTTTTTCATTACGAGACACGCTTAGTTTTATTCAGATAAGACATAGCCAATGGTTAAATTTTCGTTTCTATTTCTTGCTTTTAATGTGATTGCGATATCTGCATTCACCTTCACTATAAGTTTTCCCTTTGGCACTGAAGATACAAATAAGAAATTCGGATAGGTGAGAGTAAGATTCGCTCACCGAGCCTTCCGTAAAGATTTAATAACGTATGTACATAATTATCGAGCCCCAGAAGAAAGAGATTTTCTTCGGTTTTAGCCTGTCATCGATACTGGCAAGATACAAAAATATGTAACATAAATTGCCGTGTCTTTTAACCACATGGACGTAGAAATATCCAGATGGCAAATTTGACGAGTAAATCTAGACGGTATGAATTGCAATTATTGCAGGAGGGATAGTTTGCTTTAAAGGAGTAAGGTATACGTACACAGTCTAGGAATCGAGCAAAAGTAAGATATTTTGACCGTCTGTTGACCAAAAACAGTGTTCATACCAAAGTTATAGTTCTGTTACGCTCTTTTTCCGACTCTTGCTTGCCACGACGTAAATATTCCCTACTGCCCTTGCAAGGATCACTCAGGCGAGAAAGAATCGTAGGGGGCACACCTGCAACTTCTCACAGCACATTTTCCAGCCAATTTACTATCCAGATTAACATTCGGTATAATTGTATACGAATGCGTTAAGGCATTAATGTTACCTGATCTTGATAAAACTATCTCTGTGCTTCCGATTTCCAGGGTTCCTTCTTGTGCATTTTCTCTTCTGTTTCCGATTGCTCTGAGTTGCAAACAAATTCCTTAATCAATGATCGGATAAGTTTATTACATCATCTACGAATTTTCGGGGGCGATTACGCAGTTTGCTGTACATCGCCAAGTTGGCGGTTTGTCTGAAATTTCGTTATCTTAAGTTTTTCAACTCTTTAGCACTGTTTGAATTTATGCAACCATCCACTGCTTCCCTTGAAATCACTTAATCTATATCGCGCGCAATGATAGTGCATCATATTTTTTTACTGCGCTGCGGATGATCTTCCATATACGTAATTATGATTAGTACCCGCTCCTTGGACGTTTGTCCTTTACTACGTTTCATTAGAGATTTAATTTGTTTCTCCCTGTCAAACAAGGATGATGAACTACATCATTCGACATGTGTTTGAATCACTTTCAATTGTTAATCACGTGAAGTCATCCTTGCCCCTCAGGTACATTGTCCGCACAGTCGAGTGTATACACCAGCATTCATTCCACTGACTCATCATGCAGAAACGCAAATATTTCATCTGCCACTTCTTTCTACTCTGTAAAGTGCCTTGGGTTCCTTTATGACGAAATATCAACTACGGTAGCTGTTATTGTAGACATAATGCAATTTCTGCCTTGTTTATCGTTGCCTTTGCTCTGTTTTGTATCAACATCACTAGCACTGCAGCACTGTTGTGTGTTATTCGTCGACTAAGCAGTTCAACTATACTCTGCGCCTCATGTAGTGCTCACCATTGGATACCTCCAGCCCCCCCCCCCCCTCCCTGTTATCATTAGCAGCCAATATTGTGCTTGCATGGTAGACGATATGAGGGGCGTCGAATGCCGTAAACATCGTTGGACTTTTGCGTGTGGTGTCGACTGTGAGGACGACGTACACGAGGAGTACAATGACTGCGATAGGTGCTTAATGAAAAAGACATCGAAATAGGTATCAAGCCGTATAGTTCATCATTATTGTAGCGCAGGGAGCCACAAATCCAGTTTTCAGTGAAACGTAGTAAAGGACAACTGTTGTCAAAGGAGCGGGTACTAAACATAATTACGCACGTGGAAGAGCATCCACAGCGTAGTAAAATAGCGATTAAGAACAGATTTCTTGTAAGTGCGCAGTAGTATGACAGTGCAGTGCATAAGAAAACTGCTGATATTCAAGGGAGGAAAAGGCGCACTTGTTACAAAAACTGGTGTTTGCTCGTTTCAAGGATGCTCGACACAATAGTGATCTACGTTACGCACATCAAATTGCACGACATAGATTAGAGTGATTACAAGGGAAGCTGTGGATGGCTGCATAATTTCAAGCAGTGCTACAGAACTGGAAGACGTAAGATAACGAAATTTAAGAAAAAGCGTCAACTTGACGATGTACCGCAAACTGTGTAATTGCCCCATACATTTGCAGATGATATAAACTTAGCCCACCGTTCAGTGAGGAATTTGTTTTCAACCAGGCCATTGGGGATTTGAAGAGGAAATTCCTGTGGAAGGAATATTGTAAATCAGATACCGAGAGAGTTGTATCAAGATCAACTAATGTCAGTGCCGACTGTTAATCTGGATAGTAAATTGGTTCAAATGGCTCTAAGCACTATGGGACTTACCATCGGAGGTCATCAGTCTCTAGACGTAGAACTACTTAAACCTAACTAACCTAAGGACATCACACACATCCATGTCCGAGGCAGGAGTCGAACCTGCGACCGTAGCAGCAGCGCGGTTCCGGACAGAAGCGCCGAGAACCGCTGGGCCGATAGTAAATTGGCTGGGAAGTTATTCATTGTGCTGCGAGAAGTTGGAGGTGCTGTGCTCCCTAAGATTCTTTATCGTGTGCGTGATCTTGGAGGGGCAGTAGGGAATATTTACGTCATAGCAAGCAACAGTGGGAAAATGGGCGTAATAAAACAACTGTGATATGTGTATGGCTTTTGACCAATAGCTGCTGAAAATAACTTGCTTTTGCCTGATTCCTGGTCTGCATATAAAAATCATACTCCTTTAAAGCAGACTATCCTTTCTGAAAAGTGGCATTGCTATTCATACCGTCTGGGACCACTGAACAAATGTAGCCTCTGGATGCTTGTTTTATCCGTGCCTATGAAGTATATTACTATCTGAAGCTGTGCCTTAAAGGATAGCCAGTTTCACGATAAGCTCCACGACAGTGTGTTTCACATTCGGTTGCACGCAGTCACATTCCATCAGTTCCCATCATCCCACTACACCAAAACAATTCCATACTCGTTCTTTGAGTGGATACCTAGCTGAACGTCCTCCACTGTTCGTAACTCCCAAGAAGTTCATCTTCAGTCTTGATGGTGCGAACCTTTATCACTGTGTCGCGCCATTTTTCATAAGATATTCATGGCGAAAGTCAGTAGTTCGTTTTGAACATTTCTTGAATGTTGACGACGTCCATTTTGTGACACTGACTTTCTGTCGCCCTCCTGATGTACAGTGTGTCATTAGCAGCTAAGATTTTTCCTGTCATAACTATTAACACAACACTTTCAAATGAGCCTTATTGAAGATTGAACGTACGACCTCGCAATCAAGGAGTTCCTTTCAAGTACTTATTACAATGATGCGAAAGATGATCAAATCGGCAACCTCTTGGGTGTATAATTTACCTTGTGATTTACATTTAAAAAATTCTGTTTTTTAAAATAAGACGTTATTTTGGGGACTATAATTACGAAACTAAATAATATTCGTACATATAATTCATAAAATAATCTTCCTGAAATAGGAGCACCAAGTGTCACAAATTTTTACGAGAGGTGATTTGTTGATTTACATTTAACAGTGGCAACTATGTCTTTACAACTTATACAAAATACACACGTTTCCAAGTTTCACTGTCCTTCAGAGTGGTCACCAGCGTTATGTATAGCCAGTAGGCAGCGATTTTGAAGTCGTAAGATATCCTTAGTTCTAGTTTTGTTGATATTTCGAGCGGAGCGATCATTTTTGGGAACACAGTCTGCTACCAGTTTATAGAAAGAAGCGGCAACACACTCTGAAGGACCCGTCCATCATTTTGCAGGAAAAACCTCGGAGCCGTATGGTGCGAGGTGTAAGTGATTTGTTCGACCGATGGGGCTGGGAAATGCTGTACCGTTTATCACAAACCTCAGACTTAAAGCCGTTGTTATTTCAACTTGCTTCTTAAGATGAACAAAGCACGTTATAGAATACACGTCAGAACTGTCAGATTCGTCGGGCAATAGATCGCTCCTCTCGAACTGTCAACACAACTGGGACTGCTAAGGGTATCCTACAACTTCCACATTGCTGCCAACAGGTAATACACAATGCTGGTGACTGCTCTGAAGAACAGTAAAACTTTGAAACATGTCTATTTTGTATCAATTGCAAATAAATATTTACCACTATTACAGTTACAGCACCTATATATACGTTCATTCTAAAATGAGATAAATGTAAGTTTTTCTTACAGCCCTCTTGCAGTCATTTGCCATAAATCAGTTAAGTCCTGTTCCAGACCTTCGCGTGCTTTGCTGTTTTCAGCGATACCTATCCACTTGGTTCCTGCTTGTTTTCTAGATCTATTCCGTTAGACCATCCTCTTG
The DNA here is from genome assembly GCF_023864345.2 of Schistocerca serialis cubense. Taxonomy (NCBI): domain Eukaryota; kingdom Metazoa; phylum Arthropoda; class Insecta; order Orthoptera; family Acrididae; genus Schistocerca; species Schistocerca serialis. Next base: position 406,489,843 of record NC_064646.1, read on the forward strand.
GACTTTACTCAGTTCTAGGAATCCACTTAAGATCCTTCTACTGTCTGTTCGCCTGGACACATATCCCACCCGCCTCCATTTTGTTTACATTATAATCGCTAACGTCTCCTTCTTTTCGATCTGCAATAATGCACATCGAGTATACAAACTACACCCTACCCCTGAAAATCACATTGCTTACAAGCTGTGAGAAATGCTAAACTGAGGCATGCAAGTACAATAACCGACAGGACACGGACCACCTGTCCTGTAGAAAAGCCTGCATGGTCTTGGTACGGGCAAAGTAAAACACAGCTGATCCCATTGTCCCAGTCCATGAATTAAACCGTTATTTCACTTCAGCTACAACCACAATTGAGCGCAAAAGAAATAGACTTACTGATTACTACTTTGGGATAAGTTAAATAAGGGTAGCTGCGAAAAAGTCTATTTTAACTATGTTACTGGGAATACCATTAAAAGTGCATCATGTGTATCAGATCAACTTCTACTGAATATGATGGCATCACACACTCCAAATGATAAATCTGTCCACAGTAATAGATACCCCCGTTAGTCCAAAAAGACTGAAGACTGGATTAATAAAAAAGTAGAAGTTAAATAGTGGTGTTACTATTTAGTGTTGTAAAGTCTTACCCTCCACTTGAGTACAGCGCACAGAACGTTCATATCACTATGCCAAACTGACATTCGCTTGAATATCGGTTATGTAGTCAAAGGGCTGAACCTGCGTGTGGATTTCTGCACTTAGTCGTTTTGTGGTAGGCTCGTATTGATGATACAAAGTCTCGTCAACCATGATAAATTTTTCCTGAAAGGAAATGTCCGCGTTTTGCATTCCAATCAAGTCACGGCAGGGATCAGTGCGTTGGTTTTTTTTGTTCGGGAGTCAAGATGTGCGGGACACGTCTTCAAAACGCTCTGTAGAATATCTTGAACACGTGCTGTAGAGATGTTGTTCCACGCGATTTGTGACACAATACGGCCGCACGTACACTAATAACACTGCCTGCTCACAACTGACTACTCGAATACACATCTGAAGTTTACAATTGTTAGTTCGAGCTGCCACAGTAGTTATTGCGCTGATGTCGTTTATGCGCCAGGTCTAAAACAAGTCTCGGAACTTTCTGGTCAGACGGTGTACAGGGTGTGCAAAAACGTGGAAACACCGCGAGAATTGCTTGCTTGAACATTAAACTAGATGCTAACCAAGTCTGCAAATTTCAATGTGGTATTTGACCACGAACGGCAGCTGTACATTGCCCTCAATACGTTGCAAGTATCAGTCGTGATCAGAAAGTGTTCCGTGTAGCTTTGAGTGCGTTACGTCGAAGCTGTCAGTTCGAATGTGGGTATATTGCTGGTGCTCGGAGGGTGGATACCTCCATAACAAAGGGAACCGAAAGTTTTGGTGTTTAAGGGGCTCCGGAACGCCCTATACTTGCAATGTTAAAATAACCCTTATAAATTACATCTTTCCTCACAAAGTATTTGAGGTAGGAAGTTGAACTTTTTACAGATTATTTATTGGAATATGGGCTACAACTTAACACAGGGATTTTACAAAATTTTAGTTCAGTTATTAAAGATGATTTTTTTCAATTGTAATGAAAATTCACAACATTTTTTGCAATTTTTTATTTATATATTAAAAAATGTATAGTTTTTTGGAAAAAGGCTGTGTTAAATTATGCAGAAGGTACTGTGTAACATTTACTGAAAGTTTGAAACAAATATGTTTGGAAGATCCTTAGAAAACATGTAATTAGTATGAGAAAATAAAAGTTTTGGGAATCGAGCGACAAAGATTGGATTAATTTTTAGTGCATTCCAGGTCCATAGGATGGATTATCTTCATCCTCTGCAAACTCCTCCTCCAGCTTCCTCTTGTTCCTCCTCCTGTTTACTCTTGCTTGTATTTCTAGACTCTTTACAGCCCTGTCTGCAGCCCGAAGGCGTTCCTTGTCTAAAGCAAGCATCGCTCGTACCATGTTAGAACCTATCTTCATTCCCATATTTCTAAATACCTTGCACCTTACAATGTTGCCATCATTGAAAGTCGCAACAGCATCATACACACCAAAGTGAAGTGTTTCTATTCCAACAAATACAGTCTTGGGGATTCTCGACCATATAACACTATTTACACTTTCATTGGGGTTTTGAGTTTTTCCGTGAATACACTTTTTCAACAGTTCAGGTGCTGCTAAGTCTCTGAAAATAGGTTTTGTCACCTCCATGATTGCATGAGGCAGACTAAAATGTACCTGATGAACACGGACGTTAATAATAACACCATTTGACAGCAGTTTAACAGCGCCACAGTGGGTCACGCCCATGTAGAACACATTTCAAAAAAAATTTAAAAATAGTTGTAGTCTTCGGAATTGAATAAATTATATATCTATTAAAAGGTAATAGTCTGCAGATTCAGAAAACGCAAAAAAGTAAAAATTGAACTTTTCATGATTTTGAGCCTTTCCGGAGCCCCTTAACAGGTGTTTAAACCGCATAGAGGGAGAGCGGAAAAAACACCATCCACCAAGTCACAGCGCTGTCAGGCGATCGTAACGTACGTATTGAAGAGAATTGTAACGAGCGAGAAGAGGACTACAACTGAAAAAGTTACTGCAGAACTGAATGTTACACTCTTGAACGCTGTACCCACCAAAACACGGTAGAATCTCCATAAGCAGGGAACTTCAGGGGGAGTTGGAATTAAAAAACCACTGAGCAGTGATTCAAATGCCCTTAACAGGAAAACAGTGCCAAAGCTGAAAACCTGGACTCTGGAGCGAGGGAAGAAACTCATTTGATCTGAGGAGTCTTGTTTCACACTGTTTCCAACTTCTGACAGAGCTTGTCCCAAGAGTGATACGTGGAGGGGGGTTTGTGATGATTTTGGCTGTTATATTGTAGATGCCATGGTTACTCTAAAAGATCGCATTACTGCCAAGGATCAAGTATCCATTTTGGCCGATCAGGTCCATCTCGTGCCACAGTGTCTATTCCCAAATAGTGATGTATTCCAAGACGCCAGGGCCCTTCCTCACACGGCTCGCATAATAGGACTGGTTTTGCGAGCACGAGGATGAATTGTCACATCTCCTCTGGACACCACTGTCACCAGACCTCAATAATATTGAGCCTTTTTGGTCTAGATAGAGGTTTGCTTGATCGCTTTCCACCCCATCATTATCTGAGCTTGCCGTTATTTTGGAGGAAGAAAGTTAGGAGATTCCTTTGAAAATCATACACGACCTTTACTTATCCATTGCTAGACGTCTGGAAGCTGTTTTATATGCCAACGGTTTTCATATACAGCACTAGGACGGTAATGTGTTGTTTTATTCTTTCCATGTTTTTGATCACCACCCTGTTTCTTGACCACAAGGGTTTCTCCTGAGGCCTAGAAACAGTGACTTGTCAAGCAACTATCCAGGAAGCACTCTCTGATTACCGACGTACTTACATTCTTTCGACTCTGTCCCACGCCTCAGAATATAGTATAGTCTAAGACTAGGTAACCAATTAACTACAAACAACTTACTGGACGAACACCAGTTAGATTCCCGCAAACACCGCAGCATGACATCTGCTTTAATAAAAAGAGACAACAGGCGACTATCAGGTGTTTCTCATACTTCAGAAAAGCCTTTGACTCTTGTCGACCAATATTTTACTCGCCATGTGGCCTACATTTCTGTCAGAGCGCAGTGCAATTGCTTGCCTCGTACCAACTATCTACTGAGCAAAGACAGTGTTCATACCATAGCTTTAGTTCTGTTACGCTCATTTCCCCACTCTTCATTGCTATGACGTAATATTTTGTACCGCCATTGCAAGATCACGCACACGAGAAAGAGCCACAGGGGGCAAAGCATCTCCAACTTCTCGCAGCACAATAAATAACTTTCCAGCCAATGGGACCGTGTTGAATATTAGAAGAAAAGCTCAGTCCACTCAAAATCCGAGCTGTCCCTGTTGATTTATGTAGACTCATTAGCACGAAATATCGACAATCCGTACCATTTTTAATCCCAAATAGGGCAAAAATAAATTTCACTCGCTCGTCAGAGTCTAGGCGTAATAATAAATGAAAAACTAAAGTGGCTCGTGCCCGGCCCTTTGCTTACCCGGAATGATATCTCCAAATACTGTTCCATATTTATAACTGTATTACCAGTACCCCGTATGTGCGTTGTCATGGCAGATCTGGATGTTCAAATGAAGATTTTCTTTGAACTGTGCCTCAAAACCCCTTCCTGTCTGCCTAATATACCTACTTTGACAGTTATTACAGGTAATTGCATATACACTTGTACCCCAATAACGGCTGTTATTAGTTCCTTATGTCTATATCTAACCGAAAAGCGCTGCAGTCAGGCACGGCAGCTAAGTACGAGGAGGCATCAGCTCTCCCCATGCTCAACAAAAGTGTAAATAGCTCTTCCCTTTAGACTTTAGGAAGAAAGTTGCACAATTAATAAAAATATTCCGGGCTATTATGCCGTGGTCGGATGGATTTTACATTAAAACCCAACGTTTCGCCCCTCTCTTCGGAGGATGTTTTCAAGGGGGATCGTAGCTTCTTTGAGTGAGTGTCCAATCTACACTCTGACTCGCTACTTTTGCCGTAGTCCAGTGCTGCTATCACCCCATGGTAGAAGACTCGTACACAGCGATGTAGGTTCAAATGGCTCTGAGCACTATGGGACTCAACTGCTGTGGTCATAAGTCCCCTAGAACTTAGAACTACTTAAACCTAACTAACCTAAGGACATAACACACATCCATGCCCGAGGCCGGATTCGAACCTGCGACCGTAGTGGTCGTGCGGCTCCAGACTGTAGCGCCTTTAACCGCTCGGCCACCCCGGCCGGCACAGCGATGTAGCGCAGTGATTAGCATACTAGACTCTCACTCGAGAGGACGACGGTTGAAACCCGCGTCCGGCAATCCAGAATTAGGTTTTCCGTGATTTCCCTGAATCGATTAAGGCAAATGCCGGGATGGTTCCTTTGAAAGTGCACGACCGATTTCTTTCTGCGCTCGTCCCTACTCAGAGCTTGTGTTCCGTATCTAATGACATCTTTGTCAACGGGACGTTACGCTAATCTCCTCCTCCAGCACTTTTTCTCTTCTTCCTCCTTCTGGAAGGTTCGTATACATAATCTTCAGCTCCAGTATCAAGATGTCATTTAGTTTCACACCCTCATCTTTTCTGTTGAAATCCATGTGTTGTTTAACGCTCTCTATAGTCCCTCTGTATAGCTTTTTTATGGTATCTGCTTGTAGCTGTCAGCACTTGAAATGAATGTGGTGTACTCCTGGCTGCAAAACATGTCCCGCAACAGCTGTCAACCTCTCCCCTCCTGCAGTTGCCCTGTGATCTTTCAGTCGTTTTTGACCGCTCTTTTTTAGTACCCACGTATACCTTTCTACAACTACATTGAACGTGTATAGAGACTGTTAAACAGGAAGTAAGAGTGTGTGACACAGAATACCTGGATCCTGGTGCCGATGAATATGTGTACCGAACTTCCACCACGTGGTGATAATGGCGGACGACGGCAACCGACAACTGCCACTTGGCCCCTGGTATGCAACGCATGTGACCTCACGCCACTGCGCGGGTGGCGCGCGTAAACGGAATTTTGCTGCAGTCAGCAGCGAACCAAAGTGTGAATCGGTTATTCAAAGAAGCTCCGATGTCCCTTGAAAATGTACTCAGCAGATGGGGACGAAAAGTTGGGTTTTAATACCTGTTAAGTTAGTCTTTTGGATCATATTTCACCATCAAATACACAGCTATGCTGGCTACGTGCAGACAGGCGCAGTAATTTCCATATACTCTGTCCCCTCTCCCGTCTTATCAATGCACACAGTCCCTCCTATCTCTCCTCGACCTGAACGCTCTTGTCTGAACAACATGGCAGCAACATTCGTTTCCGTCAGAACAAATTCCCTTCTATCCCACTCCATCACGCAACAGCTTTCCCGAAGCCCTTTCCTCAGTAGAAACCAGACTCTGGAGTGACCTCCCGCATTACATCGAGAACAGAATATCATCTACTACTTTAGGTACGTTGACGTCAAACATCTTGCCGCCTACATCACCGTTCTTTACCCGCTTTCCATGGATGCTCCCGAAGGTAGCACGCGGCGGCGGGGCCTACCAACTGTTCCCTTTGCGAGATGCTCCTCCCCAGTCGCCGAACCACAGAAATGTTCCTTTTGTTGAAGTCGTCCATGTCAGTGCATTTCGCCAAATGCGGCTCGTATCATCGCTAGCGTGATACCCCATTCGCCTCTGCTCCTCGTACATTCTCCTTATCCACGCGGTGGGCAGTGGCCTTAATGCTGCGGTTTATCAGTGCTTGCGAACAATAAGTACGGCATCCACAGCTACAATAATTACACATACTGAAAGGAACACTCAGATTAAAATACATCGAGGTGTTGAAACGTTGGTAAAATTGATTCAGCTCTATTTGCTGCGTTAGCTGTTTTATTGTAGTAGCTCATAGAGTCGTAAAACCGGTTCGTACCATGCAGGTGTATTTTTGCTTAAAAGTTTTTGTACAATACTTTATAAGAACCGTACTATTGACTAAGTTCAGAATTCTTAATACTAAAAAAGTAAATGCATGGCACGCAAATTAATAACAGAAACCATGAGCTATCACAAAAATTACTTTAATGGTCTAATGTCCCATGTTATCTAAATGAGTTAGTGCGTGTTCCAAGGTGCAATGAAAAGCACCAACTGACGCAACCACCATCAGTAATCAAACATAATGAAGCCCATTGTCACTGATAATTTCTGTTCGGAGAGCGCCAGATGTCCCTAATACAAAAACTTTATAAAAGTAATAATGAGCAAGGTCCAACAGGGGCTACAAGCAGAGCCAAACCAAGGAATATCTCAATTTTGAGGTAAAAGTGGTGATTACACCAATGTCTACCGCTCCCATTTTGACAACGCATGTACGTCCTCAGCCATTGTAGGTGTGTTCCTAATGATAGTATATATGAGGCGAAATTTCTCACAGTTCCAAATAACATGAAGGAAACAGGAGCTAAGGACGGTACTTACGAGAAACGCATGCTATACGTGTGTCCGCATAGTAATGACGGCGTCAAATTGGCTTCCTAGGATAAAAGTGCTGTCACCTTGGCCGGGACCCAAGTTCACTTGGCCAATACATCAATACACGAAACAATTACGTCCTTCTGGCCTTAGATGGGCCAGTCTGTTCCGACCGACCGCCATGTCATCCTCTGGCAATTGAGTCATCCGTAGCGGTACGGAGAGCACGTAGTCAGAACAGCTCGTTTTCCGGTCGTTGTCGGGTCTCTTGACCTTGGAATCGTCACTAATCGTTAGAGTAGCTCCTCAGTGACTGCCTTCCATACCAGTCTTCTGTGGAAATACCGATAATCGAACCCTTGTCCCATGCACGAATAAGCCGGACTGACCACGGAACTAGTGTGTCGGCGAAATATTGTATAGGAGAGTGAGTCCATAATATTTTGAATAGGAAACCGTGTCCGGAAACGTACCGTGATACAGCCGTTTGAAAACATGTTTTGTAGATAGGTATGCAACAGGGAGGGGGGGGGGGGGGGGTTACGTCGGACTGGCTGACGATGACGTCTGTCCTACCTCTCTGACCCGATACGGGACTCAATCACGTGCCTGTGTGTGTCGAGTACTCGCTTGCAGATTACGAGATTACGACGACATGATCCTTTTGAATGGTGAAGCTCACGTTAATGAAAGAGTTGCTCGTCGCCTTTATCAGGATCGTTCTCCACTACGTCCGACTCCATTGCATACCCTTTTCGCCACAATTTCGCTTAAAGAAGTGGTGCCATCACCTTCAGTAGGCGTGACTGGTACTCAGTGGAGATGACGCACACCCGAATTGAAAGAGACCACACTGCTTCACGTTGAAGAAACCCCGTAAACGAACACACGAGCAATATCTTCGGTTATTAACGAGTGGGACTGTAAAACAAGTGAAGTGCTGGGTCACTCCTAATCAATCACTTATAAAAGTGGTTGCCTTACCAACATGTTATGAGCACGGAAACGGTACATTTGCGGATATGGGTTCCAATTCAAAATTTTATCCACTCACTCCTCTCTACAAGTCCTCGAAGTTTATAACGTGAATTTCCGAACACCATGTATACTGAGATGGACAATAATATGGAAACACATTATCATGTGGGGTTTTCGAGAGAATCTTGTATCTTTATATTCCTGTAAAGTAGCAAAATAGTGGCAAGTTCAGGTAACGATGGCAGAGGTGGATAGAGATCACGGACCCTTGTCTCCAAAGTACGCCACAAGGGCTCAATAATATTGGTTTGGTGACTGTAGAGGCAAGGGGAGACACAAATGCATCCTCGTGCTCACAAAACCAATCCTGGACGATGCGAGCTTTGTCAACAAGGACCTTGTCTTGGAATACACCAGCACCACACTGTACGGTGGGATGGACCTGATAAGCCAAAATGGTCACATACTACTTAGGAGTAACGCGACCTTGCTGAGTAACCACGGGGCTCATGGAATACCACAACATGGCTGCCCAAATTACCACCGAAACCTCGCCTTGTTTCACTCTAAAACATAAACTAGGCCAGAAGTTGGAAACAGTGTGAAACAAGACTCACGTCCAAATGATGATATGCTGTTGTTCCATAACTCAGGTTTTTTGGTTTCGGCACCATGTCTTTCTGTATGGGGCATTTAAATCACTGATGAGTGGTTTTGAAATTCTAGCACGCCCTGCAATTCTCCAGCTTCTGGAGCTTCGTTCGCGTTTTGGTGCTGACAGGCTTCGCCAGTGTGACATTCAGTTCTTCAGTGACCTCTGCCTCTTCACAATTCTCTTCAGTCACCGTCTGTTAGTCACTCAACGCACACTTTCGTCCGCGATATGACTTTGTAAGCGGATGATGTTTTTCGCCTTTCGTGTATGTGGTATAAACGTTCGATACGGTGCCTGTTGAAACACCAAACATTGTGGCTCCCTTGCGTACATACCATCCTAGCACTAGCAATCTGCACACGTTCGAATTCGCTTATCTACGACGTAATGCACTCCCAAACTTGCAACGTATTGAGGACACTGTACAGGTGTCGTTCGTGGTCAAATAAAACAGTACAGCCTGCAGGTTTGGATTGCATCCACATTATGTTCATGATTCTTAACTGTCATAATAAACTACAGTAGTGTAGAACTGTAGCTTAGTTTTTTCAGTTGTTACAGTCATGGGTGACTGGAATTCAATAGTAGGAAAAGGAAGAGAAAGAAACGTAGCAGGTGAATATGGATTGGGGGGGGGGGGGGGGGGGAAAGAAATGAAAGAGGAAGCCGCCTGTAGAATTTTGCGTAAGGCATAACTTAATCATGGCTAACACTTGGTTCAAGAATCATGAAAGAAGGTTGTATACATGGAAGAGGCCTGGAGATACTGAAAGGTTTCAAATAGATTATATAATGGTAAGACAGTGATTTAGGAACCAGGTTTTAAATTCTAAGACATTTCCAGGGGCAGATGTGCACTCTGACCACAATCTATTGGTTATGAACTGTAGATTAAAACTGAAGAAACTGCAAAAAGGTGAGAATTTAAGGAGATGGGACCTGGATAAACTGACATAACCAGAGGTTGTAGAGAGTTTCAGGGAGAGCATTAGGGAACAATTTACAGGAATGGGGGAAAGAAGTACAGTAGAAGAAGAATGGGTAGCTCTGAGAGATGAAATAGCGAAGGCAGCAGAGGATCAAGTAGGTAAAAAGACGAGGGCTAGTAGAAACCCTAGGTGACAGAAGAAACATTGAATTTAATTGATGAAAGAAGAAAATGTAAGAATGCAGTAAATGAAGCAGGCAAAAAGAAATACAAACGTATCTAAAATGAGATCGACAGGAAGTGCAAAATGGCTAAGCAGGCATGGCTAGAGGACAGATGTAAGGATGTAGAGGCTTATCTCGCGAGGGTAAGATACATACTGCCTACAGGAAAATTAGAGACCTTTGTAAAAAAGAGAACCTCTTGTCTGAATATCAAGAGCACAAATGGAAACCCAGTTCTAAGGAAAGAAGGGAAAGCAGGAAGGTGGAAGGAGTATATAAAGGGTCTATACAAGGGCGATGTACTTGACGGCAATGTTATGGAAATGGAAGACGATGTAGATGAAGACGAAATGGGAGATATGATACTGCGTGAAGAGTTTGACAGAGCACTGAGAGACCTGAGTCGAAACAAATCTCCAGGAGTAGACAACATTCCATTAGAACTACTGACAGCCTTGGGAGAGCCAGTCCTGACAAAACTCTACCATCTGGTGAGCAAGATGTATGAGATAAGTGAAAGACCCTCAGACTTCAAGAAGAATATAATAATTCCAATCCCAAAGATAGCAGGTGTTGACAGATGTGAAAATTACCGAACTATCAGTTTAATAAGTCACTGCTGCAAAATACTAACACGAATTCTTTACAGACGAATGGAAAACTGGTAGAAGCCGACCTCGGGGAAGATCAGTTTGGATTCCGTAGAAATATTGGAACACGCGAGGCAATACTGACTCTACGACTTATCTTAGAAGCTAGATTAAGAACAGGCAAACCTGCGTTTATAGCGTTTGTAGACTTAGAGAAAGCTTTTGACAATGTTGATTGCAATACTCTTTCAAATACTCAAGGTGGAAGGGGAAAATACAGAGAGCGAAAGGCTATTTACAATTTGTACAGAAACCAGATGGCAGTTATAAGAGTCGAGGGGCATGAAAGGGAAGCAGTGTTTGGGAAGGGAGTGAGACAGGGTTGTAGCCTCTCCCCGATGTTATTCAATCTGTATATTGAACAAGCAGTAAAGGAAACAAAAGAAAAATTCGGAGTAGATATTAAAATCCATGGAGAAGAAAGAAAAACTTTGAGGTTCGCCGATGACATTGTAATTCTGTCAGAGACAGCAAAGGACTTGGAAGAGCAGTTGAACGGAATGGACAGTGTCTTGAAAGGAGGGTACAAGATGAACATCAACAAAAGCAAAACGAGGATAATGGAATGTAGTCGAATTAAGTCGGGTGATTCTGAGGGAATTAGATTAGGAAATGAGACACTTAAAGTAGTAAAGGAGTTTTGCTATTTGCTGATGATGGTCGAAGTAGAGAGGATATAAAATGTAGACTGACAATGGCAAGGAAAGCGTTTCTGAAGAAGAGAAATTTAACATCGAATATAGATTTATGTGTCAGGATGTCGTTTCTGAACGTATTTGGATGGAGTGTAGCCATGTATGGAAGTGAAACATGGACGATAAATAGCTTTCGAATTGTGGAGCTATAGAAGAACGCTGAAGATTAGATGGGTAGATCACATAACTAATGAGGAGGTATTGAATACAATTGGGGATAAGAGGAGTTTCTGGCACAACTTGACTAGGAGGGATCGGTTGGTAGGACATGTTCTGAGGCGTCAAGGGATCACCAATTTAGTATTTGAGGGCTGCGTGGAGGGTAAAAATCGTTGAGGGAGACCTAGAAATGAATACACTAAGCTGATTCAGAAGGATGTGGGTTGCAGTACGTACTGGGAGATAAAGAATCTTGCAGAGGATAGAGTAGCATGGAGAGCTGCGTCAAACCAGTCTCAGGACTGAAGACAACAACAACAGTTAACACATTTTATTCGTACTTTAGTCTTTGCAATAAATGTTATTTGGCGCAGCAGTTCTATCGTAACTCCTCCTTGAGCTCTAACTGAACACTAGCATCAGCGCACACAGTCATTACTTTGTATCTGGGAGTAAGCATTTACACTGAGCGAACAGAATTAATCCGAGGGGGTGAACATCGAAGCATTTGCTGTGTATTTCCTTTTTTTTTTTTTTCGCGCTAACGTTGTCGCGGAGAAGTTGTTATATTGCGTACAGTGCGATAGAGAACTGAAACGTACAACTTGATTTGTCATGTATGGCGAGCACACTGTTGGTCGTCGAAGCAAAACGGCGTAGACACCAAAAAATTTAGGTATCTGAATTTTTGCGCAGATGTGAAACAAATGGTGGTTTGGATCTGAATAATGATTTGCAACTGCAGCTATCGTCAGCCGTAGACGATTTTCGCCTCCTCCTAGCTGCAACTGAACCGAAAGTTTTAAAGCAAGACAAGACTAGTGACGAGCCATACCAGCAGAAGAGGCTCGCACTAGCGCCCGTCTTATATACATGGTGTCCCTAAATGTCGCCAGGCGCATTTTCTCTGGTGTTTCGGCAGATAGTTGGAATTTAGTTATTGCGACATGTAGCTAGAGTCAGCCCCAAACAGATTCTTCTCATCGCGTCTTTTCTGTGACGCTCAGCGTCGATGGAATGCGTCGGTTTGCTTCTCGTTACAAACTGTATGATTTTATGTAGAATTTTACGTTCCCATTCGACAGAGCGCCCCAAATTATGAGATACTCGTGTTATCGATGTGTATTAACAAGGACAGAAAATCACGAAGGATTTTAACAGTACTCCAGCAGTGGGTGCGCAGCGCTTCCATGTGGCGGTAGCAGTCACCATGGGTCAGGGCGTTGATTTCACTGCTGGATTACTGATTATTCTTCGTGTTGTACTGTTTCTGTTAATGAATATCGAATAAATCACTAGACTACTTCTGGACCGCTCTATAGAATGGACACGTAAAATAAAGAATTAAAATCATTTTGTTTGTAATGTGAAGCCAACCGACGCTTTCTGCCGACGATGGGCGTCGTATGAGAGGCGTGATGAGCAGTATTCTTATGGGCTGAGTGTGGCTACAAGTCACAAAAACGAAATTACATAGGTCTACCGAAACACCATTGAAAATGCTCCTAACGACGCACAGGAGAGACCCCCGGTCCACCAATGTTGTTGTGGGCTTTAGTCCGAAGACTGGTTTGATGCAGCTCTCCCGCTACGCCATCCTGTGAGAGCCTATCTCCAAATAACTACTGCAATCTACAACTTTCTGAATCTGCTTAGTGTATTCATCTCTTGCTCTCCTTCTACGATTTTACCCCCCCCCCCCCCCCCACACACACACACACTTCCCTCAGAATGTGTCCTATCGACCGAGCCCTTCTTTTGGTAAAGTTGCGCCACAAATCTCTTGTCTCCTCAGTTCTGTTCAGTACTTTTTCGCTAGTTATATGATCGACCCATCTAATCTTCAGTGTTTTTCTGTAGCACCACAGTTCGAAAGCTTCTATCTTCTTGTCTAAACTGTTTATCGTCCATGTTTCACTTCCATACACGCCTAAACTCAAGACAAATACCTTCAGAAAAGACTTCCTAACACGTAAATCTATATTCGATGTGTCGCGCGGAGGGGCCGCGCGGTTGGAGGCGCCATATCACTGATAGCGCAGCCCTTCCCGTCGGAGGTTCGAATCCTCCCTCGGGCATGGGTGTATGTATTGTTCTTAGCGTAACTTAGTTTAAGTTAGTTGAAGTAGTGTGTAAGTCTAGGGGCCGATGAGCTCAGCGGTTTGGTCTCCTAAGGATTGACGCACATTTGAACATTTTGTATTCGATGTTAATAGAAAATGGTTTTCTTGCCATCGCCAATCTACATTTTATATCTTCTGTACTTCGGCCATCATTCGTTATTTTGCTGCCCGAACTCATCCAACACTTTTGTCTCGTTTCCTAATCTGATTCCCTCGGCAACACCTGCTTTAATTCGACTACATTCCATTATCCTTGATTTGTTTTTGTTCATGTTCATATTATATCCTCTTTTCGAAATACTGTCTACTCCGTTCAACTGTTCTTCAAAGTCCTGTCTGTGACAGGATTACAATTTCCTTGCCAAGCCACAAAGCTTTTATTTCTTTCTGAATTTTAGTTCCTACTCCAAATTTTTCTTTGGTTTGCTTTTTGCTTATTCGACATTCGGACTGAATAACATCGGGGATATGCTACAATCTTGTTTCACTCCCATGCCCTTAGACTCGTATTACTGCCTTCTGGTTTCTGCACAAGTTCTAAATAGCCTTTCGCTGCCTGTATTTTACCCATGCTACCTTCAGAATTTCAGAGTATTCCAGTCAACATTTTCAAAAGCTTTCTCGTCATCTACGATTGCTATAAATGTAGGTTTACCTTTTCTTAACCTGTCCGCTAAGGTAAGTCGTAGGGTCAGTATTGCCTCGCGTTTCCTGCATTTCTCCGGAATCGAAATTGATCATTCCCGAGGTCGGCTTCTTACAGTTTATCCATTCTTCTTCTGTAAAGAATTCGTGATATGTTGCAACCATGACTCATTAAACTTGTAGTTCGTACCTGCCAGCAACTTTCTGTGGAAATGGAATTACCACATTCTTCTCGAAGTACAAGGGTATTTCGCCTGTCTCATATCTTGCACACAAGATGGAAGAGTAGTCGTGTCATGACTGGCTCTCCTAAGGCTATCAGTAGTTCTGACGGAATGTCGTTACTCCCGGGGCATTGTTTCGACTTAGATCTTTCAGAGCTTTGTCAAATTCTTCTCGCAGTATCATATCTCGGATGTCATCATTATCTGCGTCATTTTCTATAATATTGCTTTCAAGTTCATCTTCCTTATATATACCCTCTACTACTCCTGCCACCTGATATTATTTTTTCAAAAATATCCCCACACCTCTGTCCGCGGAATTGACCACTAGATATCAGGAAAGCCGGAATCGACAGTGGGGCCAATAAAAGGAGGTATTGTGTTGTCGATAATTCGCGACTCACGTGACTATTCCAGCGCTGGACTGACTGAGCCGAAAGAAACAGTAGGAGCAGAAGGCTCAGTCAGTCCAACTCTGGAATAGTCACATGATGTCACTTGAGTAGCGAATTTATCAGGGACATTTGGACCCTTCTAAATCTGCACACGTTAGCTGTTGATGTGACTGTAAAGTGGAGATATATGTCGTGTGCATAGGGCCTCCCGTCGGGTAGACCGTTCTCCGGTTGCAAGTCTTTCGATATGACACCACTTCGGTGATTTGGGCGTCGATGGGGAGGAAATGATGACGATTTGGTCATCACTACACCCAGTCCCTGAGCGGAGAAAATCTCCGACCCAGCCGGGAATCGAACACGGGCCCTTAGGATTGACATTCTGTCGCGCTGACAACTCAGCTACTGGGGCAGATACTGTAGAGTGGAAACACGAGGAAACATCTACAACTAAACAAAGACCAGGCAGGCCTCATATACTACCGGGCAGGGACCTTCGAGCATCGCGGAAGGTGTATAAAATCCCACGAAATCAGCGGGAGGAATCACACTGTAGTTCCAAAGAGCTACTAGCAGTTCAGATATCACATCAACTAGGGAGTTGCAGTGGTCGAGCAGCTTCTCATAAGCCACACATTTCTGTAGTCGGTGCAAAGCGACGCTTGAGGTGGAATAAAGAGCGACGTCACTGAAGAGTAGGTGAATGGAAATGAGTGATTGGCGTGATGAATCACGATATGCCGTGTGACAATCCTGCTGTAAGTTGGCTTCCATCTCCGCCAACTCAAATATTCTAGAATTCCGTTAACAGACTGAAGATTGTTGTCCCAGTATTTCAGTAATGTAATTTCCAAATTGTGATTCGGTAGTCGCTCTATGCCGTGTGACTGATTTTAAAAATTCAATCTTTTCTGAATGACGGCAGGTTCCGCACATGTAACGAATAAGACTGGACATTGTAAATTAGTGATAAAATCTCGCCAGTGGCGGATCGGTACCACATCAATTTGATGCGTCTTCCCTGCAAGAAATGCGGAAAAATAACTCGTGGCACAATGAATGATGAAATTAAACATGCGGACTTGTTAACTGATAAAACTTTCGTGTCGTCTCGTTGTCACTGTAGGCTTGTACCATGGGAAGTAAGGAGAGGATGTTGTTTGGTGGCCAGTATCTCACTCATTTGTCTCCTTCGATAATCAAACTTCTGATGCTGTTCACATCCCTTATAAACCCTCCTAGGCCTGGTAACAACACTAAACATCTTCAACGCCAAAGCACTGTGGTGGCCGCTCTGTCACGACTCTGATCATTTACATACATGGTGGATACGTATACAAAATTACACTGACATCCGACCATGTGTTGTGGGTGCCTTCACCCCCCCCCCCCCCCTTTTTGTTCCAGGCAGTCTGTATTGCAAACGTCAGCTTTGTATTGGGATGTCTTGTGACACTCCTGATACTTCGATTTCTGTTGAACATCCACTGGCTGGTACTGCAAACTCTGTTCTATTACCAAACAATTCTTCGTGCCTATCTCACATTTATGAAGGTAAAGTATCAGTCGACACTCTGGTATAGTGTCGAATACCTTCCTGTAATCTAGGAAAATGGCATCCACTTCTTCTCCAGCAGCACTCATGCTCATAAATTAAGGATAATGCTGATACATGGTGAAACAACGCTCTGGTGAGCGGTTTGCGGGTTTAAATCACCTCGTTATATAACCATGTGGTGCATTTGACCTGCGGTCGTCGCACGGTGACGCTGGCGGCACTCCACATACGCAGAGGTGTGTTGGTGCATGTCAGAGTACGGTGCAGCGAGTAAGTGTGCAGACGTTTTCAGACGTGCTAATGGTGACGGTGTGTTGAAAATGGCTCAAAGAAGACACATTGATGACTTTATGATGGGTAGAATACTAGGGCGACTGGAGGCTGGTCAAACATAGCAGGTCGTAGCATGGGCCCTCTGTGTGCCACAAAGTGTGATCTCAAGATTATGGCAACGATTCTAGGAGACAGGAAACCAGGCCAGGCGCTATAGTGCACAGTGTACAACACCACAAGAAGACCGATACCTCACCATCAGTGCCCGCAGACGGCCATGAAGTGCTGCAGGTAGCCTTGCTTGGGACCTTACTGCAGCCACTGGAACAGTTGTCTCCAGACACACAGTCTACAGACGACTGAACAGGCATGGTTTATTCGCCCGGAGACCTGCAAGGTGCACTCCACTGACCCCTGGTTACAGGAGAGCTCGTAAAGCCCTGTGTCAAGATCACAGTACATGGTCATTGGAACAGTGGTCCCAGATTATGTCAGACGATCCAGGTATAGTCTGAACAGTGATTCTCACCTGGTTTTTATCTGGCGTGAACCAGGAACCAGATACTAACCCCTTAATGTCCTTGAAAGGGACCTGTATGGAGGTCGTGGTTTGATGGTGTGGGGTGGGATTATGATTGTTGCACGTACATCCCTGCATGGCTATGACAGAGGAACTGTAACAGGTCAGGTGTATCGGGACGTCATTTTGCACCAGTATGTCCGCCTTTTCAGGGGAGCAGTGGGTCCCATCTGCCTCCTGATGGATGATAACGCCCTTCCACGGACCCGTCATCGTAGAGGAGTACCTTGAAACAGAAGATATCAGGCGAATGGAGTGGCCTGCCTGTTCTCCAGACCTAAACCCCATCGAGCACGTCTGGGATGCTCTCGGTCGACGTATCGCTGGACGTCTTCAAACCCCTAGGACACTTCAGGAGCTCAGACAGACACTGGTGCAAGAATGGGAGGCTATACCCCAGCAGCTGCTCGACCACCTGATCCAGCGTATGCCAACCCGCTGTGCGCCTGTGTACCTGTGCATGGTGATCATATCCCATATTGATGTCGGGGTACATAGGCCGGAAACAGTGGCGTTTTGTAGCGCATGTGTTTCGGGACGGTTTTCTCAACTTATCACCAATACAGATTTGTGTCGTGTGTGTTCCCTATGTGCCTATGCTATTAGCGCCAGTTTTGTGTAGTGCCACGTAATGTGGCACCTCATTCTGCAATTATCCTTAATTTATGAGCATGAGTGTATAACAAAACTGCACACACATATTAACAGGGTTCCTTGTTAACATAAACAGGAAGCTACTTAAGATAGTCAAGGTGTTGTGGTACTATCTCTCCGTAATAGTCCACATTAGCCTCACTGCTGGTGAAGTAGAAGTCCGCTATGCACACTACTCTGGTCGCTATGTACTGCCTGAGAATGAGAGCCTGATTGCGCCTGCGACTGATGACTCGACTCGGTGACTCACTGGATGACTGACTGGAACCTCCGGTCCGCAGCGGTGATCTAAAAGGGCTGTTCAATAAAGAATGATCATTATTTTTTTACAACATACCTTTACTCATCCTCATAATGTTGATGGTCCTTCTCAAAGTAGTCTCCCATGAATGCGATGCGCTTGTTCCAGCATTTCTGCCAGTCTTCAAATACATGATGGAAACCATTTTTTGAGAGATCCTTCAAAATCGCATCCGCAGCCTTCACCACTGATTCTGATGATGCCTGCCACGAAGGCGTTTCTTCGTGTTAGGGAATGGAAAAGTCACATGGGGCTAAATCCGGACTACAGGGAGGGTGAGGGATGCACTTCACGTTGACTTTTGCAAGATATTCGGCAACAACATTGGCAATATACGGCCGCGCATTATCGTGCTGCAGCATCTAGCCTGCTTAAAGGAAATGGGGTCTTTTGCGTCTGACATGGACTTGCAGTGATTCATGACATCCCTGTAGTACTGTCCAGTTACTTATGCGTGTGCAGGTACAACACGTTGATAAACCATTCCATGAATATCAAAGAATGGGACGGCGATAACTTACCCAGCAGAAGCAACCACTTTTGCTTTTTTGGGGATTGGTGATGGAGATTTCCCCACTGGGCTTTGGTGTTTGCTTTCAGGATCAGAATGATGTAGCAAAGTTTCATCAGCAGTGATTACGTTTGAAAGAAACTCCGGATCTTCCTCTAACATCAACTTTAACTGCATGCAGACCTGCACGCGGAATATCCTTTTGTTCGGAAATCAACAGTCTTGGTACCTATCGCGCACAAACGCGTGTCATGTGTAACTTTTGTCACCAACAGTGTGGGTGGCACCCAATGAAATGTTCTGTATTTCAGAAAGTGATCTTAGGGTAATTCGTTGACCCTCTCTCACAATGACAGTAGCAGTGTTGTTTTCTTCCGTAAGAGCAGTAACTGGAGCAACCGGTCCACCTTCCTTCGAAATTGTCTCCCCTCTTTAAACATTTTAAACCACCTTCGAGCTGAGCTGTAGGGAAGAACACTGTCCATAGGTCTCCTGTAACATTGTATAGGCCTTAGCTGAAGATTTATTGAGGCGACAGCAGAATTTCAAAGCTTCATATTGTTCCACGCGTGTTACCTCCATTGCAGCGGTGGGGACACTGAACATGTCTAACCTTGCCTGCCTCTCACAGGTGGGAACCAGGAGTTCCAACAATGAACCTACTTCGGCGTGTTTGTTGCACATTAAGCTAGCAGAATATCAAAATTACTTTTGAATACATTGTGGGAGTGAACAGTGATCAATGTGTTACAAATATTTACTATCAAAAACAGTCTTGATCACAATTTATTACGGTGACCGGTTTCGACCACTGCTTTGGTCTTCTTCAGACCTAAAAGTCGTATACAAAGCTTTAATTAGAGGACTACATATATTAAGGAAAATACATAGCTATAAAACGATGAGCCGGGTGGAGTGGCCGAGCGGTTAAAGGCGCTACAGTCTGGAACCGCACGACCGCTACGGTCGCAGGTTCAAATCCTGCCTCGGGCATGGATGTGTGTGATGTCCTTAGGTTAGTTAGGTTTAAGTAGTTCTAAGTTCTAGGGGACTTATGACCATAGCAGTTGAGTCCCATAGTGCTCAGAGCCATTTGAACCTCTTTGCCGATCGGAGGGCTGGCGACAGCTTCGCCACGACAAAAACAGCACTCGAGTAACACAAAATAATTATATTGTGAAATTACAACTACAATCCACGATGCTTAAATTGTCAAAAGTTGAAGACAGGAGGAAAAGTGCGAACAGCCAGGCTTCTCCTAGCTGCTCTCAAAAAATTTGAAGGCTGCGTCTTCTTTTATTACAGAGATAATAGTAATACAAACACTCTTTGGTCGGAAACTGTTTAGATAAATTTTTACATAAAGTGTAGGGGTATTAAATGACACAAGGGTTTGGTGAATACCTGGAGAATGTTAAGAAAACACTAAACGTGGAAGGGTGTGAACACACATTGTAATATTTTTTACTACATACAATAGAGAAACAGTTTGGAGACAATGATTGCTTTTATCAGTATGACAGTGCACCCTGTCGTAGGGCAGCATCTGTGAGGCATTGGTTTGCAGGGAGTAACATTCCTGAAACGGACTGGCCTATCCAGAGTCCCGGCCTGAACCAAATGGAACACTTTGCGCTCGGTTAAAACGTCGACGTCACTCCAGAGGCCATCTGTACCGTCTGTGATTTCGGCTCTTGAGGACGCATGGGCTGCCATTTCCCCACAGACGTTTTACCTCACTGAAAATTCTCAGCAGATTTTACGCCGTTATAAAGGTCAATGTCAGACACGCCGCATATTAATGTTCACTAACAGATGTCCGAATACTTTTAATCAATAAGTAAACATTAAGAGTCTTTAATGCAGTGGTTTCCATTGTCTCGTGCATCCTCGGGTGATTGATCATTGCTCATTTTCCCGCCTTTTCCGCCTTTCTCGGGCAGTTTCGCACCCCAAGGGCAAGAGGGTGCCCTCAACCTCATTTCGCTCCTCTGCCCTCTTTGAGTAGGCCGCTGGCAGAACGAGGTCTCTCTTCATAGCTAAAGTCTTTAGCCGCCATTGCTAATGATTTTTGTTCAGTTTTGACAACGTTCTGGTATCGAAACCGGGACCCAGGACGTCTTGATTTCAGAGACACTACCGCTTGAACCGCTGTAGGTCGTCCTTCGCGTCATGCTCAGCAATGGAAACTATTAATCACAAATTTCTTGTAAAGTGTGCCTCATGTGAAGTGTTTTTTAGCCGCAGCACGTGCGCAAACCGCACTGTTTTTAACAGCATTTACGTCGCTATAATCTGAACACAAATATGCCTCCTTACATCCTCTGTGACAATGTTTGTAGTCGCAGTGTATTTACACAGCTTTAAGTGTGTACATAACTGTTGCCATTAAATCCCTTTGTTATGCCTCAGAATCGCTCGTAATGCGGAGGTAACGACGCGTTTTTGAGACTTGAGAGGCAGCATGCCCCACGTGCGGCTTTATTCTTTTTTGTTTCCCCTCTGCAGAGAACAATATGCACTGTAAATATCCGTCCCCCTTTTGTTCGCCCTTAGTAAGCGGATGACGACATTCTGCTCTCTACAAAGCACAATACAGCAAAGTGCTTTGTTTGACCGGGCTTAAGTGCTGTTTTGTAGGGAAACAAGTTCCTATAAATATAGGACGACGTTACAAGATACTTTATATGAATACGTTTGAACTTCAATATCTAAATTTAAAGTTATCCACGAACTATGGGAGACAGACTACAAGGTTTCTTGGACTGTTTCCGTACATACATACGAGGGTCAAAGTAGCGTCTGGGAAACCGAATATATTCGTAAGTAAATATTTGATTTTCTGTCAAGGTAGCATACAGGGTAAAAGTACTTCAGATGAGAGAAAGCTGTAGATGTTTGTCGGCAATACAACACATGACACCATGTTAAATGGGTATTACAGTGCTCGACAGAAGAAGTTGTCGCTCAAATAATATAGAGAGTGTACCATTCATCTTGACCACCCCAAGTAACTTGTCTAGAAGAAACAAAAAAGCTGTATTAAGGAAAGGTTCTTTAGCTATCAGGGGGACATTGACCAGCATTGGTACCTTTCTTGTAACTTCGAAGATATGAACAGCAGTCCGTCTTTCTTAATTGCACCTTGTATTTTTAATGCGGTAATCTACTTTCTCTCCTCATGACATTTCAAAAATTGCATTGTATCATTCATGTAAAGTTCACCTCATTAAAAACTTAACATAAGACTGACGTTGACTTGCCTGTACTAGCATATAGTGGAAGTACCTGGGGTAACGCAAAGCGTCCGCTTGGTGGAGTTGACAGTGAAGAATCTGAAAAACAAATAAAATGCACATTGGTCGTTTAGTCATCCATTTTCTGTTGGTGGTTTTAGTTACTCATTGTTACACAGTATACTCGCATCAGCCTTCAACTGAAGGCGTTTGATTGAATGACCGGTGTGCACTTCGTGTTTTCATTTGCTGTCAACTTCTGCGTGTGGATTCCTGGTCTTCAGTCGGAAGACTGGTTTGTAGCAGCTCTCCACACTAGCCTATCCTGTGCAAGCCCCTTAGCGTCCGAATACATACTGAAACCTATGACCATTTGAACTTGTTTAATGTATTCATCCCTTGGCCTCTATCTACAATTTTTAGTCTCCACAGATCATTACCAAATTGACGAGTACTTCATGCCTTAAAAATCCCTTCTTTTAATGAAGTTGTGTCGTAAATTTCTTTCCCCGAGACGATTCAATTGGAGAGTAATTCCATCTTATGCAAGACACACCTTCATGAGTTTCTCTATCTACCAATTTGATCTTCAGCATTCTTCTGTACCATGACGTTTCAGAAGCTTTCATTCTCTTCTTGTACGAACTGCCTAAGCTCCTATTAAATGATGCAGTAGCGCTCCAATCGCAAATCTTTGGAACTGCACACATTCAGGTCGACCGATTACAATTGACACGATACACGCGGAATACTCACGGTTCGACGCCGCGAATGCGCACTAGACGGCAATAACGCGTGAAAGTGGAAGGTGAATGTCTGATTTCTTGTAAAGTCTTTCATTCGCATTAAAAATTTCTGAGAGTTCAGGTTTCCTATTTAACTAATTGTTGTAGTCTTACGTAGCTATCACAGAATTATGCGGTTTCTGTTCCGAACTATGGCTTCAACTGTTTATGTCTCTTGCTTCCACAATGAAATTTCATATAATTTTACGTTCATACAGCATTTTGTAACATGAAGGATGCAGTTGTTTTTGGACCTATTGCCCTGGCATTGTCCTTAACCCTCAGGATTAGGGAGGAACGACGACGAAAATGCAGACGTTGGGTCCGATCCTGGTGGGAAGATGGCAGGAAGATATATTATCTATTAATGAAAAGTGAGAATTGAACCATATTGTGAGCGGACTCTCTCGCCGGCTGTAGCCAATTTCTTCTCCATAGCGTGCCGAAATAAAGCAAAAGATTTAATAAAACCAAACGTGAACTTTCGTCAACTAAGGTACAAACACAAATCGAAAAGCGTATCTCCTTAGAAATAAAAAATTGCCGACAGCAGCTTATTGTGATACAGCGGCCGCGCGGATTGGCCGCACGGTTAGAGGCGCCATGTCACGAACCGGGAGGCCACTCCCGCCGGAGGTTCGAGTCGTCCTTCGGGCATGTGTGTGTGTGTGTGTGTGTGTGTGTGTGTGTGTGTGTGTGTGTGTGTGGTCTTTGGCGTAAGTTAGTTTAAGTAGTTTGTAAGTATAGGGACCCATGACCTCGACAGTTTGGTCGCATAGGAATTCACACACATTTGAACATTTTTGTGATACAGCGGGTCGTGAGGATCATACAGACACCTTTACTCGTTATACGTCTGGATTAGAATGCTGAATGATTGTTAGGTCCATTCCATTTCTGCAATAGAAATCGGTACAAAGAATGCTTTTCGCAAACAGCTTGTATAAAAGAGAGCCTCCTGGCAAAAAGTACTGCTTTTGTTTAATTACTGAACTTACGAAAATTTACTCACTGAAAATGGGCATAAATATCCAATTTGAAGAGTTAGCTGAAGGCCAGAGATGTCAACTATAACAGGACATCATAACAACTAGCAGAAAGCACACGCTGAGTACTAGCCAACCACGATACTTTTTGTAAGTTAGGTTCCAGCATCATTGCTTAAAACATTTATTGATTATTACGACAGATGTTTCGGAAGATTTACATTTTCAAACAAATCATTGTCCTGACGTATATATAACATCTGGTGTGACTGTATCTGGTGACTGTTCTCGTTATACTTCATGAAAATTCACGTCATTTTGTGCTGTTTTATACAGTGTGGCGTAATATTTTGGTATAATATTGTAGATTTTTTGACATTTTACACCATCTATGGTGTGAATTGTCCTTTCAAGACATGTATTTCTCTGCAGGCCCAATCATCAAGAAACACGATATTTCTGCTCTTGGCCTCCTGTGGCCGCTATAGGCAAAATGAGGTGACGTCGCAGTGAACAAAAACCAAATCCACTTTTTCGACTCTTGTATATACTGTCGAGGTCCGAATAGCTTACTACTACCCCCTCTGCATATGCGCGTCTTTATCGCCGTCTGTGCGCGTGCGCGGTTTCACGGGAGGTTAAAACTTTCGTCTGTTCGAGAATTACAGTGTCATTGGTAATTTTCGAAGATTTAATTTCTTCTCCGTGAACTTTAATCCCACTCCAAATTTTCTTTGGTTTCTTTTGCTGATTGTTCAATGTACAGATTGAATACCAGTGGGAACAAGCTATAACCCTCTCTCTCTCTCTCCCTTCTCGACCACAATTTCTCATTAATTTTCCTGTACTCTGGTGTTGTACAAGTTGTAAATTACCTTTCGTTCGCTGTATTTCATCCCTACCACCTTCATAATTTCAAAGAGTGTAGTTCAGTCAACACATCAGACCTTGTACTACGCTGATAAATTACATCCAGTGCGTATGTCACAGCAAGATAGAGGAAAAAAAGTGGCTTAACACCTCATAAACAAGGGAAGCAGGACCACAACATTAAAAAACGTACAACACCGTAAATAACACGATATATAGCGATTGTCTGAAATGGACGACGAACGGAGAAATAGAAATGGTTTCGTTGTTTGCCAATGGACAAACTGTAGGATGTTTGGTAGATACAATACTACCAGCATACGCAGTTAACAGCGTCATTTGAGGTATTTGAATGAGTATCTAACCGTATTTTTTCCTAATATAGTATCATAGATCTAAATCTTTCGGCATGTCTCGAAAAAAATTCAAATGACTCTAACAAGGGAACCTCCCCATCGCACCCCCCTCAGATTGTTATAAGTTGGCACAGTAGATAGGCCTTGAAAAACTGAACACAGATCAATCGAGAAAACAGGATGAAGTTGTGTGGAACTGTGAAAAAAATAAGCAAAATATACAAACTGAGTAGTCCATGTGCAAGATAGGCAACATCAAGGATAATGTGAGCTTAGTGGTCCCGTGGTTAGCGTGAGCACCTGCGGAACGAGAGGTCCTTGGTTCAAGTCTTCCCTCAAGTGAAAATTTTAATTTCTTTATTTTCGCAAAGTTATGATCTGTCCGTTCGTTCATTGACATCTCTGTTAACTGTAATAAGTTTAGCGTCCGTGTTTTGCGACCGCACCGCAAAACCATGCGATTAGTAGACGAAAGGACGTGCCTCTCCAATGGGAACCGAAAACATTTGATCGCAAGGTCATAGGTCAACCGATTCCTCCACAGGAAAACACGTCTGATATATTCTATACGACACTGGTGACGGCATATGCTTCACATGACAGGAATATGTTGTCGACCCACCTAACTTGCAAAAAGATTCTTCTACCTTGCCCGATTTAGGTTTTCATGTGGATGTGATAATCACTCCCAAAAACGTGATGAAAACATAAGAGTTTGTCACATAAACTGCAACAAATGAATGCAACAGTTTCACAGTCGCACAGTTTTGCCTGTGCTCTATCAAAACATATGTTTTTAACGATTTAAAATTTTTCCGTGTGTAGACCGTCAAATCCTGCATATGTCCAAGCAAATCTGAACGTGTCCTGGAATTTTGGAGAGCGAAGTTGATTATGTATGAGTGCCTGAACTTTGATAATTGTGTGAAAACAAAAAATTAAACTCTTCGCTCGAGGGTAGACTTGAACCAAGGACCTCTCGTTCCACAAGTGCTCACGCTAACCACGAGACCACAGCGCTCCTGGGCTCAGACCACCCTTGATGTTGCATATCTTTCGTATGGACTACTCAGTTTGTATATTTTGCTTATTTTTTCATAGTTTCACACAACTTCTTCCTGTTTTCTCGATTGATCTGTGTTCAGTTTTTCAAGGCCTATCCACTGTGCCAACGTATAACTAAATCTGAGGGGGGTGCGATGGGGAGGTTCCCTTGTAAGTACTATGGGACTTAACATCTGAGGTCATCAGTCCCCTAGACTTAGAACTACTTACACCTAACTAGCCTAAGCACATCACACACATCCAAGCCCGAGGCAGGATTCGAACCTCCGACCGCAGCAGCAGCGCGGTTCCGGACTGAAGCGCCTAGAACCGCTCGGTCACAACGGCCCATCTCAGTATGCCGTGAGTGTAAAAGAAATAACTCAACTAGTGACATGTTTAACTGTATGTCGTATGCAAACTAATATAAAATACCTTTTATCCAAAAGTTCGTATAAAGTACACAAGATGTTAACGTGTAAGAATATTTTTTGAGAGAGAAAATAAACAAAATTTCTTTCTGTAGTCCACCACCAATGGAGAATGAATATTAGGCACTGCCATCTATTCGTGTTGGTGAAACGTCAGAAAAATCGCTAAACGAACGTCTACCGAAGATTCCGAGACAAAAGCCAACGCGCAAAACGTCAAATTTTGTGAAACTAATAAAATAATTTGTAAAATGAAAACAAAACAATAAGCAAATTAAAGGCAGCCCGTTCGGAAGTAAACACGTATAAAATCAAGATCTGTTCTTGGGTGTTATTCAGTACCGCGTTGATCCATCCCGCTCATCGCAACATGTTTACATCCTCCTTGATATGCTGCCCATTCCATGGCCGCGACGTTGGTGCTCAAGCACGCTGCATTCTTCGCCGACTGCAGTCGTGAGGTCACCTAGTGTTTGAGGACGGTTCCTTTGACGACGCACTGAAAATTTCTGCTGGTCACAAGAATGCTCAGTCGGATTTGTCAGCAGTTCCACAGGTTATTCGATTAAGTTGACTCACCTCCTGGAGGAAAATGTTCACGAGATACTATGTGCATCATCGATTTGAAAGACTAAACCTGAAAGGATAAGGGGAAAAGATTAGGCTATTTTTACCTTTTGAGCGAGGTTGCTTGGATACAAGGATCCTAGAGCAGACGTCAGTGAACTATTAGATTCGGGATAGGATGATTCGGTGGAAGAGACCAAACAGCGAGGTCATCTGTCTCATTGGATTAGAGAAGCACGGGGAAGAACGTCTGCCGCTCCCTTTCAAAGGAACCATCGCGGCATTTGCCTGAAGCGAATAAGGGAAATCACTGAAGACCTAAATCCGGATGGCCGGACGCGGGATTGAACAGTCGTTCTACCGAATGCGAGTCCAGTGTGCTAACCACTGCGCCATCTCGCTCGGTGAACTATTAGATTTCTGAAACTTCATTATCACAGCCTAAAAAACACATTATAGGCATGTATCAGTTCTTACCCTGAGCAATTGATGATAATAGTTATGTTTTACCTGAACAACCAAAGATTCTTAACACAGACGGTGGTAATATACATGAACAATTTGTCTATGAAACAACCCTTTTAAATAACAATAGTTCAAGAATAGAGCTGGTGGAAATAGATAAATGATTCGAGGTTGGCACTACACTTCTTAGATCAGCTAGCTTTAAATAACACTTACGATAACCATCGACACTGCGGTGATATACTGTGCTCAATAAATTAAATTGGACACCGAACAGTTTTACACTTATACGTGTACAACATCGAGCACTACCTCAGACCGGACAGCTAAATATACCGAGCCACATAATTTTGCAGCCAATAGTTTTTAAACATTAAGCATTACTCAATGAAATGGCGGACATACTGTAGTTCGCCACAACTAATCAGACCGAATAGTCGGTAAACAAAAATGGTATGTTGCGCAAAGGAAACAAAAACGGAATGTTGGGCAAGGAAAATACGAATGAGTACTCGAATTAAGAACACTAGCCCAAAAATAAATACATCACGGACACAGTCCGCCAAAGTTAATTTGGGAGGTTTAATACGAAATAGCAACCAGTGGTGGTGCTACTAAAAGAAAGGCACTGCGAAATATGTAAATAGCTGCTCAAGCTAAGAGCGACAGCCGACTTAGATTAACAATTGAAAATAACTGCTTTAAAAGAAACAGCATCCTTAAGTCCATCGGAAGAGTACTGTTGTCGTTGTTGTGGTCTTCAGTCCTGAGACTGGTTTGATGCAGCTCTCCATGCTCCTCTATCCTGTGCAAGCTTCTTCATCTCCCAGTACCTACTGCAACCTACATCCTTCTGAATCTGCTTAGTGTATTCATCTCTTGGTCTCCCTCTACGACTTTTACCCTCCACGCTGCCCTCCAATACTAAATTGGAGATCCCTTGATGCCTCAGAACATGTCCTACCAACCGACCCTTCTTCTAGTCAAGTTGTGCCGCAAACTTCTCTTCTCCCCAATCGTATTCAATACCTCCTCATTAGTTATGTGATCTACCCATCTAATCTTCAGCATTCTTCTGTAGCACCACATTTCGAAAGCTTCTATTCTCTTCTTGTCCAAACTATTTATCGTCCATGTTTCGCTTCCATACATGGCTACACTCCATACAAATACTTTCAGAAACGACTTCCTGACACTTAAATCTATACTCGATGTTAACAAATTTCTCTTCATCAGAAACGCTTTCCTTGCCATTGCCAGCCTACATTTTATATCCTCTCTACTTCGACCATCATCAGTTATTTTGCTCCGCAAACAGCAAAACTCGTTTACTACTTTGTCTCATTTCCTAATCTAATACCCTCAACATCACCCGACTTAATTCGACTACATCCCATTATCCTCGTTTTGCTTTTGTTGATGTTCATCTTACACCCTCCTTTCAAGACACTGTCCATAGTGTTCAACTGCTCTTCCAAGTCCTTCGCTGTCTCTGACAGAATTACAAAGTCATCGGCGAACCTCAAAGCTTTTTATTTCTTCTCCATGGTTTTTAATACCTACTCCGAATTTTTCTTTTGTTTCCTTCACTGCTTGCTCAATATACAGATTGAATAACATCTGGGAGAGGCTACAACCCTGTCTCACTCCCTTCCCAACCACTGCTTTCCTTTCATGCCCCTCAACTCTTATAACTGCCATTTGGTTTCTGTACAAATTGTAAATAGCCTTTCGCTCCCTATATTTTACCCCTGCCACCTTTAGAATTTAAAAGAGAGTATTCCAGTCAACATCGTCAAAAGTTTTCTCTAAGTCTACAAATGCTAGAAATATAGGTTTGCCTTTCCTTAATCTAGCTTCTAAGATAAGCCGTAGGGTCAGTATTGCCTCACGTGTTCCAATATTTCTACGGAATCGAAACTGATCTTCGCCGAGGTCGGCTTCTTCCAGTTTTTCTATTCGTCTGTAAAGAATTCGTGTTAGTGTTTTGTAGCCGTGACTTATTAAACTGATAGTTCTGTAATTTTCACATCTGTCAATACCTGCTTTCTTTGGGATTGGAATTATTATATTCTTCTTGAAGTCTGAGGGTATTTCGCCTGTCTCATACATCTTGTTCACCAGATGGTAGAATTTTGTCAGGACTGGCTCTCCCAAGGCCGTCAGTAGTTCTAATGGAATGTTGTCTACTCCCGGGGCCTTGTTTCGACTCAGGTCTTTCAGTGCTCTGTCAAACTCTTCACGCAGTATCGTATCTCCCATTTCATCTTCATCTACATCGTCTTCCATTTCCATAATATTGTTCTCAAGTACATCGCCCTTGTATAGACCCTCTATATACTCCTTCCACCCTTCTGCTTTCCCTTCTTTGCTTAGAACTGGGTTTCCATCTGAGCTCTTGATATTCACACAAGTGGCTCTCTTTTTCTCCAAAGGTCTTTTTAATTTTCCTGTAGGCAGTATCTATCTTACCCCTAGTGAGATAAGCCTCTACATCCTTACGTTTACCCTCTAGCCATCCCTGCTTAGCCATTTTGCACTTCCTGTCGATCTCATTTTTGAGACGTTTGTATTCCTTTTTGCCTGCTTCATTTACTGTATTTTTATATTTTCTCCTTTCGTCACTTAAATTCAATATTTCTTCTGTTACCCAAGGATTTCTACTAGCCCTCGTCTTTTTACCACTTGATCCTCTGCTGCCTTCACTACTTCATCTCTCAAAGCTACCCATTCTTCTTTTACTGTATGTATTTCCCCCATTCTTGTCAGCCGTTCCCTAATGCTCTCCCTGAAACTCTCTACAACCTCTGGTTTAGTCAGTTTATCCAGGTCCCATCTCCTTAAATTATCACCTTTTTGCAGTTTCTTCAGTTTTAATCTACAGTTCATAACCAATAGATTGTGGTCAGAGTCCACATCTGCCCCTGGAAATATCTTACAATTTAAAACCTGGTTCCTAAATCTCTGTTTTACCATTATATAATCTATCTGAAATCTGTCTGTATCTCCAGGCTTCTTCCATGTATACAACCTTCTTTTATGATTCTTGAATCAAGTGTTAGCAATGATTAAGTTTTGCTCTGTGCAAAATTCTACCAGGCGGCTTTCACTTTCATTTCTTACCCCCAATCCATATTCACCTACTACGTTTCCTTCTCTCCCTTTTCTTACTACCGAATTCCAGTCACCCAAGACTATTAAATTTTCATCTCCCTTCACTACCTGAATAATTTCTTTTATTTCATCATACATTTCTTCAATTTCTTTATCATCTGCAGAGCTAGTTGGCATATAAACTTTTACTACTGTAGTAGGCGTGGGCTTCGTGTCTATCTTGGCCACAATAATGCATTCACTATGCTGTTTGTAGTAGCTTACCCGCATTCCTATTTTTTTTATTCATTATTAAACCTACTCCTGCATTACCCCTATTTGACTTTGTATTTATAAGCCTGTATTCACCTGACCAAAAGTCTTGTTCCTCCTGCCACCGAACTTCACTAATTCCCACTATATCTAACTTTAACCTATCCATTTCCCTATTTAAATTTTCTAACCTACCTGCCCG
Source organism: Schistocerca serialis cubense (assembly GCF_023864345.2). NCBI lineage: Eukaryota > Metazoa > Arthropoda > Insecta > Orthoptera > Acrididae > Schistocerca > Schistocerca serialis. The sequence goes on from NC_064646.1 coordinate 406,520,800, forward strand.
ATTAAGGGATCTGACATTCCACGCTCCGATCCGTAGAACGCCAGTTTTCTTTCTCCTGATAACGACGTCCTCCTGAGTAGTCCCCGCCCGGAGATCCGAATGGGGGACTATTTTACCTCCGGAATATTTTACCCAAGAGGACGCCATCATCATTAACCATACAGTAAAGCTGCATGCCCTCGGGAAAATTACGGCTGTAGTTTCCCCTTGCTTTCAACCGTTCGCAGTACCAGCACAGCATGGCCGTTTTGGTTAGTGTTACAAGGCCAGATCAGTCAATCATCCAGACTGTTGCCCTTGCAACTACTGAAAAGGCTGCTGCCCCTCTTCAGGAACCACGCGTTTGTCTGGCCTCTCAACAGATACCCTTTCGTTGTGGTTGCAACTACGGTACGGCTATCTGTATCGCTGAGGCACGCAAGCCTCCCCACCAACGGCAAGGTCCATGGTTTATTGGGGAGTACTAGCTGGTGTAAATTATCCAATTTGAAAGGCAGTTTTTTAAGAGTAACATCTAACCAAGATGGTAGTGCACGTAGGCTTTAACCACTAGTAGGGCAGTGTGACAGGTAATTCTAGCCCGTTTCGTGGTAGCAAGATGTTGAAATAGATACTCAGACAAGGGCGCTAGCCAACTAAAAATTAACAATTTTTTTGTTTTAAATAGTAATAAATTAGTGACTGACTCACTTGTCAGTACTGGACAACTACTTTCTAGCAAATAAACATTGCAACAAACATATTCTTCACGTGCCGAGGATTATTAAACAGACTGCATCGTCTTACTACAAGTAGTACACAAAACTTAGTTAACTGCATCATCAGCCACGCCAAGCGGTGGAAGTAACGAACGGCCTGGGACAGCCGTTAGATAGGCTAAACATTCTGCCATCGTCAGAGCAGTGAGAGGGGTGAGCGCGTGTTTGACAAGAATATGAACGCCAAATTGCACGCCACCACACTCACGTCCAAAACTGATCTTATACAGCAAATTCACCCATGAATTTCCATAATAAAATACGGCAACTTCATTAGTGTACAGAAGATCCCAATGTTCGAAAAGCAAGCTCCGAAAAAGATAATTGACAGACAACCAAATCAACCACTGAGCGCCAGTTCGCGCACTAGGAGATGGAATGGTGTTACTCAACCTAGAGCGTGAAACGGTTACAGAGCGGATCTCCTCACGGTCATTTCCCACAGCTGGTTCCGGCCACATGTGCCCTAACACCCGACTTCACGCAGTTGCTAGCCGTGGCACAGTGCAAACAGACGTAGTACAAGCGGTTCCAGGAAAAATAGCTCCAGACGGACGTATACACAGTACGCTATTCCGACCAGAGCACTGTCTTCGGGATTCACTTCTCTTGCCCAAGTCCTCACGCCAACTACCTGCCAACTCTCATCGCCTAAAATCTTTTTCCTCACGCGACGCGCGCTCCCGCTAGGCTCCGTTAATTGGACAATATAAACGTATCAACACCTTCGTACAAATATTGAGAGTATGACTGTACAGTCGGTTTGAGGATCATGTCTGTGCTGCACAGTCCTCAAATTACACTCTCGATATCGATTAGAGGCGCCAGACATCCGTACGAACTGGTCCAAAATTATTGCTGTACCACCTTCCTGCTGAGCCTGTCAAACTGAAACCTCGATATGTGCTTTGGTACTTGACTGGACCCGCTATCTACTAAGAAGATCGTCAGACTTCAAACAACTGTTATACTCGTCGGCGAAGTGAGACTGATATTAATCCAGGTTCCATTTCAAATGTTACCTTGTCCATTTTCGGCGGTGCTGAGGACTTATCCTGTTCATAATGGACGCCTTATGGCCAAATTCATCGAGACGGTTGCACACAGGACTACACCCCATCCTCCCCCCCTCCCCTCCCCACCCACCCACCCACCCGCCTTCCCCAGTTGCCTCCGGCGCATCTGTTGTATTCTCCTGTTTTTCAAATTACGTCGCTGCGGTGTACGCCAATTAGGATGGGCATCTTCCCGTTCTGGCAAACCTTCTTGCCTTAAAGTGAGCATGAGCGCACGGTCTAACAAGGAGACGGCACGAGCGTGGGGTCGGGGATTTGTCCGAAATTTTGTGTGGTGAAAGAGGACCCCTAACACCACACGTGGTTAAAATATTAGGACGCACTACCCGGAAAATCTCGGCAAAAATCGATCCTAAGTTTCTTAGGTGCCTTATGAGTATAAAATGTTGGTCCATTGCCGAGCCAGTCTGGCCTAGCTGTTTAGGGCCCGGACTCTTACGCCCGAGATCTCGGGTTCTATTCCTCCTGTCACTTTTTTCCTTCTGTTTCATTTTCTTTTGTTAGTCCAATTATTCAGAAAATTTCCCAAACCTACATTATCTTCAACAAATTAGTTACATTATTGAATAAAAATTATTTTATTTTTGTCCAACACAATTCATGGCGGTGGGTTTTCCATTTTTCATTGTAAAGTATATAAGGAGAATCATTGGGTTTTTAATCAGAATAAAAAATTCGATTGGGAAACATTCAATTTTTATACATATAATAATTACAAACAAGAACCGCAGTGGTAATTATTGTAAAAACAAACAAAGCAATAATTTTTGCGACATTGCGCAACATATAAAAGCGGATTTTTTACAATCACGGGGCGTTTGTATAAATCTGTACAAAAATATGACCCATTAACATTTACGAAAATGTTTTGAGTTTCTGATAATTTTGAGCCAAACCAGGCATATTGAATCATGTCTCGGAATATTGGTGACGATAACTGATGGTGAATTATAGAATGAATTTTTATACAGTCTTCCTGGGAATTAATTTCACGATTCTCCTGTAACAATGCGCTGCAATTTTGCAAGCAACAGAAGGAAAAAAGGTGCCAGAGGAGGAATCGAACCCGAGACCTCTGGCGTAAGGTTAGGGTTAGGGTTTTTTTTTAACTTCCCGTCGACAACGAGGTCATTAGAGACGGAGCGCAAGCTCGGGTTAGGGACGGATGGGGAAGGAAATCGGCCGTGCCCTTTCAAAGGAACCATCCCGGCATTTGCCTGAAACGATTTAGGGAAATCACGGAAAACCTAAATCAGGATGGCTGGAGACGAGATTGAACCGTCGTCCTCCCAAATGCGAGTCCAGTGTGCTAACCACTGCGCCACCTCGCTCGGTTCTGGCGTAAGGGTCCAACTGCTAACCGTGTAGGCCAGACGGCAGTTCGGCAATGGACTAACATTTTATACTCATAAGCCACCTAAGAAACTTTGGATCGATTTTTCTCGGGATTTTCCTAGTAGTGCGTCCTAATATTTTAACCACGTGAGGTGTTAGGGGTCCTCTTTCACTACATTAAATTTCGATCAAATCCCAGATCCCAGGGTCGTGCCGTCTCCTTGTAAGCTTGAACTGGTCCTTAGAGGTGTGTTAACAGGCTGAACAATGCCTGTAATATACACGGCCACGTTAACTATTGCCGATACAGCATGCTCTGCTGAAGTGCGAGGAGAATGCATCTTCACTTACAGAGTTGGGCAAAAATATGAGAAACCGTAAACACAACACAATACCATGCTTAATACTGTGTAAGAAAACCGTTGACATTAAGAATAGCTCCCGGTTGATTCGGAATGGGTAGTTACAGATCCTGTATGGTTTTGAAGGAAATCTTGCATCATACTTCTTGCAAAATAGTTAAAAGTTCAGGTAACAATGATGCAAGTGGAACGCGATAACGCATTCTTCTCTCCGAAATATGCCACAAAGGCTCAATGAGAGCTGATGGCTGTGGTATCCAGGATAGATGGACAGTTCCTCGTGCCCACAAAATCAGTAGGTGATGATACGAGCTGTGTGAACAGCGGTTATGTCGTCTTGGAGCATAGCATAGCATAGCCATTGGAGAACAAACACTATGCCGTGGGATGGACCTGATCATCCAAAATGGCCACGTAGTACTTTAGCTGCGACCTTGCTGACTGTCCACGGAACCCATGAAGTACCACGATATAACTCCCAAATCATTACTGGACCCCCGATTTGGTTCACTCTTGGGACGTAAACTCTGTTATAAGTTAGAAACACTGTGCGAAGTAGTCTTGTCCGACCAACTCACATTCTCCCATTGTTACACAGTCCAAGTTTTGTGTCTTCGGCACCACGTCTCCCTATGACAAGCATTTGCATCATTGGAGTGGTTTTAGAATTCCAGCTCTCCCTGCAATTCTCTGCTTATGGAGCTCACTTCGTGTTTTGGTCCTGACAGGGTTCGCCACTGCTACATTCAGTTCTGCGGTGACTGTGCAACAGTCGTCCTGTTTTTTCGTCACAATTCTCTTCAATTACCGTCCGCCACCATCACAAAACACTTTCATCCTCGTTTTCACTTAGCAGATGCTTTTCCGCTTTCCTTGTTTGTGGCGGAAATCTTCGAAACGGTGCTTCTTTGAACACCAAACACTTCAGCTATCTTGGTTACGCATCTGACCACCATACACGCACGAATAGCTTGCCCACGTTCAAATTCTCTTACCTCCGACATAATGCACTCAAAACTGCACAGAACACTGGTTTGATCACGACTGTATCGAGGACATTTAACAGGTGCCGTTCGTGGTCAAATAAAACAGCACAACCTTGCAGGCTTGACTTGCATCTGTATTTATATCGAAGCATGTATTTCTCACGGTGTTGCCACATTTTCGTCCAATCCCTGGGCTTGCATTTTACTGATTATATTCTTTGCTTAAGTGTTTTGAGAAAGAAGTTACCGACACAAGTGTTTTGATTTTTTATTTTTAGTCGACAGATTCATTTACCTTGCTGTTTCGGCAGTATTCACAGTTTCGTCCCTAAACAAATATTGCTCTTGACGTATTTCGCGCGATCCCGAGCGTTTGCATAAACTAGGCAGGGGCCAAGGGTTCCAGGTGACATGGTCGCGCGTGATTTTTGTGACATGTGGCACCAATGATCAACCAAGAAACATATGTTGGCGGACCTGGAGCAATTATCGGAACTGTTACAGCTTCAAAACAGTCTGAACAAATATTTGTTCTGCGAAACGTAATAAAATTATGCTTAGAATTCAACTGTTGCCTTTGTAGCATAGTTGTCAATCCAGTACCCGATCATGCGGTGGACACAGGTTCGATTCTTGGTAGTGCCACGGATTTTTCCTTGGTGGAAGAACGGGACAGGTGTGCAGTCATCCTCACCAGACGAGGTGGCAGTTCCAAGGTATGGATGATAACTGCGGGAATGTGGTGTACTGACCCCATGCTCCTCCACACCGCATTCGATGATTGGATAACACAGCGGTTGGTAGACTGACGCGTGGTCTTCAGGGGCTGATCGCCGGTTTCCTTTCTTTCTTTCTTTCTTTCTTTCTTTCTTTCTTTTCTTCTTCTTCTTTCTTTCTTTCTAAAATTCAACTGTCCAGTGCACCTAAACTTCAATGATTTTGAAAAAACCTTTGGCAGTATACACTGAGCCATTGTGGACTTTAAGCCAATATGGGATTCTTTACCATCTTACTGAAGTCTTCAGAAACCTGTATCTAGACTAGAGTTGCTATGTAAGAACAGAAGATGGGAACACCCCTTTTTTTTAGCATTCTGACAGGCGTCAGACAAAAATATCTTTTGCCACACTCTCTTTTCATATTAGTTATAGATTTCATAATGGGAGAAACTATCGAAAACTACAACCTGGGCATACGTTGGAATTAACGATCTAGGGTTAGGGTCTGGATTTTGCTGATAACATTCTTCAGGTAGAAACATCACGAAGTTTACAACTAATGGTTACCAAACTGGATGGAATGGCCATTTTTGCAGGGCTAAAATTAAATTGTGATAAGACAAATGCAATGTGCACGCAAAGTTGAAACGTATAGACAACTTTCAACGCAACGGAAGGTACTACAAGATGCTGACAGTTTTCCATATCTCGGCGGGCTTATTATCTGTAAAAAAGGGAAGTAGTTGTAGAAATCAGCAGCAGAACTGGAAAATACAGGGCGATTCTTGCAGAGAAGAAAACAGCATCTAGACACCTTTAATAAAACTGTCCATTCACATAAATAACACCGTTACTAGTTCCGAACCGACAGGTCCATCAGCAGAGGGCTGTTCACGTTAAGATATAAATTCGTGTTGTTTACATTAGTTTTCACTTCTTATTTCCCATTGTGGTGAAAATTCCTTGGGATGGAGGTGCACTACAAATAAAATACGATGTGAGGGACGGCCTGTTTAATTGTACCTAACAACGATTGAAAACAACGTAAACAAATTATTAAACTGAAACTGTTTCAGATTACTTACGTCGAAAATCCGGCATTATTATGTTGCTGCTTGTGTTCATGCAGTAGACAAGACTGTATGAAGCACTTTTTGGATAACGATAATATATCCGCGTAGTGTAAAGCGTCTCTCTCTCTCCCTCCCTCTGCAGTATACCTCCTACAACACAGCAACCTTTAACACACTCTTGTCCTGCGGGTAGCTATGCTTCAGGCGTCGTCCAGCGTAACAGTCACTGGCTCCTGCAAGCTAAACAATGATCCACGATCATGCCGCATGTTGGTCAATGTTCTGGACAAAAACTTCGACACAGCAACATACCTAGTTGTTGACCCTGGAGTCTCTGGCAGCCGCCACGAGAGGAACCAAGTCTACTGCCAGCAGAGCGCACTTTGATGAGCATGGAATTGGGAGCGCGGGCGCTATTTTCCTACGACTTGTCATATCAGCGGCTCGCACCATATCCATACGCCACGACAGGTCTTACTGCGTACTATTACTTTTCAGCTTCACATTTGACAGATTCTTGGATTTCTTATTAACGTAATACTGTGGGCGTTCAATAAATAACGCTACACGCTTTTTTTTCTGAAAGCAGCTTGGTTTTTTCTGGATTCTAATACACCTCTGTTCAATAAGACCGCCTTACAGCACCTTACTGGGAGGCTCTGTGTTCCCGCACAGTAGCACTCTACTGTTCGACGTCGGAGCCAAAGTCTTGCTGTATCAACAACGTCCCCATCATCCACATATTGCTTCCTGTGAAGTGAATCCTTCATTGGGCCAAACAGATAGAAACCGTAAGATGCGAGATACAGTTTTCAACCTTTTATTTTTCGAATGTGTGAAATACGTTTTAACCATGAAAGTCTTGAATCTCACCCGTGTAACGACGTCCATTCCGCCACAAAAGATTTCGACATTATCTAGTCGAAGAAGTTGGGGCTTACACCATGGTTAGATAGGCGGCGCTCCTTGTGACTCACCGGTCTAGAGAAAATGATCCTTTAACAAGCAGTAGCTGGGTGCTCCACTGACATCATTCACGGAGTGGAGACTGTTCCCATCATCCATGTGATGTTCTGCTGAAACCTGGCTGCTCTCTGCTCAATTGGATTATGGTTTACTATACAGATTATCAATTGCTGTGTTGATAATTACTTTGAGGACTTACGGGCTTTCTGCTATTATCTTTCCACCATCACGTTTGCTCGCTGACACCGGACCAGCTTGTCCAGATTTTGTGGATTTCAAATTGATTCTGTTTTGAACTAATAAGTTGTGCACATTGGCACACAGGAGCCAAATAACGTGTAAACGAGAAAAGGTTTAGCAGTAATACAACAGTGCTCGTATGGTGCAGCCGTCCAATTGCACAACATATATACAGACTCACTCAGACCTACACTGTGTGATTCAAGCTATCCGGATACCCCAGTGTAATGCGCAGTCGAGCATTAGATGTTAAGAGATGAGGACCAGCCAGTATAAAAAGAGGCGGGGAGTATTGTTTAGTCGACAGAGAACCAGTAATGACAGAATGGATCGGGCAGGAGAGCTGGGCGGCTTCGTACGTGGACAGTCATTGGATGTCACCTGAGTACCGGATCCATCACTGACATTTCAACCCTCCCAAAAGTACCCATGCAGACTGTTAGTGATGTGACTGTGAATTGGAAACACGAAGAAATAACCACACCTAAACCAAGACTTGGCAGACGTCCTGTACTGACGGACGGCGGTTGACGAGCATTGTGGGGTGTGGCGGCTGAAAAAAAATTAAATGAAATCCGCGGAATGATTCGTTAGTGGTATCCAAAGTGTCACCAACAGTACAGTTAGTGCAATGGCTGTGTGTAGAATGTTAAAAAGAATAGGAGACAGTGTTAGAGTATCTCGTCATAAGCCACAAATTTCTCTCGTCAGTGATAAGCGACGTTTGAGGTACTGTGAAGACCGACGCCACTGGGCGATGGATCATTTATAACGCGTGATTTGGAGTGACGCATCACGCTATGCCAAGTGGCTGTCCGATGGGACGGTGTGGGTTCGGCAGATACCTGCAGAATGTTACCTGCCAACTTGTGTAGTGCCAGCAGTGAAGTGCAGAGGACTTGGTATCCTAGTGTGTGTTATTGTGCGTTTCGTGTTACGGTGTGGTCCCCGTTTCGTCCTTTGTTTTCCTCGACAGTTTTTAGACCATGAATTCCTGTCTTGTACCAACCGTTTCATCTCACAGCACTGGCATCCTACGTCCTCAATTATTTGCTGGATGTATTGCTATCTCTGTCTGCCTCCAGGCACCTAGGGAGAGGGGGGCGAGGGGGCGTAAATCGGGGTATCAGCCCCAGGCAGCTATCATTCTTGAATAATAAGCCCTTGTTTCACAGAGCGCCTAGCATCCAGCGCACGTTGGTCTATCGATTATTCACATTATTTTGAAACACATCTGTTGGTTTTTGAACACATTCTAATTACATTTCTGAACGAACCGTAAGATATTTGAATGTGTGCATATTGTACATGATGTCTCTGCCGCATCTAGATATACACACATCAAAAAAAGTTTTGCATCATCTCGGTTCCGAGAGTACCGGAACCTCTACAGAAAATTGGAATAGAGATGAACATAAACATAATTTCCCCATTTTTTATTGCTCATGAAAACCACACATTGCATGTTGTAACACCATACAGCGAGACTTTCAGAGGTGATGCTCCAGATTGTTGTACACACCGATACCTGTAATACCCAGGGGCACGTCCTCTTGCATTGATGCATGCCGTGGCATACTAGCCACAAGCTCATCAATGCACTGTTGGTCCAGATTGTCCCACTCCTCAATGGCGATTAGGCGTAGAATGGTTAACGGGTCACGTCTTCCATAAACAGCCCTTATCAATCTACCCCAGGCATGTTCGATACGGTTCACGTCTGGAGAACGTGCTGCCCACTTTAGTCGAGCGATGTCATTATCCTGAAGGAAGTCATTTACTAGATGTGCACGATGGGGGCGCGAATTGTTGTCCATGAAGACGAATGCCTCGACAATATGCTGCCGATATGGCTGCACTATCGGTCGGAGGATGGCATTCACGTATCGTACAGCCGTTACGGCGCCTTCCATGACCACCAGCAGCATATGTCGGCCCGACATAATGCCAGCCCAAAACAGCAGGGAACCTCCACCTTGCTGCACTCACTCGACACTGTAAGGCGTTCAGCCTGACTGCGTTGCCTCCAAACACCTTTTCGACTATTGCCTGGTTGAAGGCATATGCGATACTCATCGATGAAAAGAACGTGATGGCAGGCCTGAGCGGTCCATTCGGCATGTTGTTGGGCCCATCTGAACCGCGCTGCATGGTATCGTGGTTGCAAAGATGGACCTCCCCATGGACGTCTGAAGTGAAGTTGCGCATCATGCAGCCTACTGCGCACGGTTCGAGTCGTAACACTACGTCCTGTGGCTGCACTAAAAGCATTATGTTGGCGTTGCTGTCAGGGTTCCTCTGAACCATAATCCGTAGGTAGCGGCAATCCACTGCAGTAGTAGCCCTTGGCCGGCCTGAGCGAGGCATGTCATCGACAGATCTTGTCTCTCTGTATCTCCTCCATGTCCGAACAACATCGCTTTGGTTCACTCCGAGACACCTGGACAATTCCCTTGCTGAAAGCTCTTCCTGCACAAATTAACAATGCGGACGCGATCGAACCGCGGTATTGACTGGCTAGGCGTGATTGAAGTACAGACAACACGAGCCGTGTACCTCCTTCCTGGTGGAATGACAGGAACTGATCGGCTGTCGGACCCCCTCCGTCTAATAGGCGCTGCTCATGCATGGTTGTTTACATCTTTGGGCGGGATTAGTGACATCTCTGAACAGTCAAAGGGACTGTGTCTCTGGTCAAATATCCAAAGTCAACGTCTATCTCCAGGAGTTCTAGGAACCGTGGTTGTGCAAAACTTTTTTTGGTGTAAGACGTTCCTGCGGACAAAAGGGGACGCGGCGATGAGCTGACCCGAATAAACCGGAACGGGTGGAATGCCAGTCGTTCTTTGTACATGTGGTTGACTGGGTGTGCAGATGATCAGCATTGTTATAATTATTAGCGAAATCCATAGATTCAAACTACCAGAGAGTAAATAAACGACTAACAGGAATAACATGTAAGAAAGATACATATTATCTTCTCGGTGTGTCCAAGAAAAGGAAATTTTAACAGAAAATTTTCGACAGATGGCTACACTACTAAGAGCCAGTTGTACAGTCCGCCGTTAGCAGACGCTTAAGTTCTACTCTCGGAACAGCGCGGAAAACGCGTTGTATGAACACGTAATAACTCCTACATGGAGAATAAATGCGGGATAACTAAAGCGATGATTCTGGCAGCGTTAGTAAAGCAGTTTTGAAAATTGGAGGAATAGTTACAGAGATTGTTTGTTAGAACCAGAAAGGAGATGGAAACGGGGACATCACAGATATGAAGTGGAATGATATGACGGTGCCAAATTTATACAAAAATTTCGTGCTACTACTTTTCGATCTCATGCTTCAGAAACTCGAGCGTATGAATGAAATTTGAAACTATTTCGCAACATAATACGTTTTGGTTGTAGTAGGCCTATTTTCATTTGATACTGGCAGATCGTGAATTATATTATCATGATTTCGCAAATAATACGTTTTGGTTGTAGTAGGCCTATTGTCATTTGATACTGGCAGATCGTGAATTATATTATCATGTTATTTATGTAAATGAGGTTGATGAAAATGACCATTTGTGCCAAAGCAGTCTTGCTTATTTGGCGTGTGTTACAGTTGCTGCAATATTACAGAGGCCTACTTCGTTTTGTCTAGCAGACGGCGACAAAATGGACATCAAACCGAGGAAACGCACCAGTCTTGAGTCCCATTCGTATTAACAGCTTTTTCAATATTAGGAAACGACATTTTGATTTTTCATGTAGCAAAATGTGTACATTGGTGAGGTGTCACGTTCTTTGAATAAAGGAAAGTACGCCGTGTAGAGTTGTAACAACAAGAAAAAATACTGGGACCTAAAGACTGAAGAAACGTCTACAGTCTTGCTTATCTTTTGTATTTACTGGTTTTGTGTTTCCTGTAGTTGTCACATGAGAGAAAGTAATTAGCTGACAGACAATAAGGAATACAAATTTTCTGAAGAGTTCGTATTTTCCCGGTTACAAATAATCCCATCCAGTATTGTGGAATTTCTTTTAAGTGGGTTGGGATGTCACACCGACCAACTGGGAGCAGGAGGGACACCACAGGACATTTTAATTTCCACTGTGCTCAATATGTTTGATGGCTTCCATTACAAATTATACGCGTTCGAATCCCACAGAGCGAAACACAGTGACCTGCGATAATAGAACGCTGTGTGAAGAGACGTGGCACTGCACTTTGGCACATTTAAGATCAAATAATATGTCTTTCATTTCTTCAAACATAAATGTTTTATATATCAAACATCTTCAGAAATAGGTGCAATAAAAAATGAACATATTTTTGAAAAATCTGTTTATCGATGTGGTTAAATTTTCGATGTTCTGTCTCAAACGCTCTAGAGGCGGACGTCATAAAGATTTTGCCCCGATTCGGAAACATCGTAGATCCGGGACTATCTGCTTCTACAGATTTTACCCTCTACAGCTCCCTCTAGGTTTAAATGGTTCAGATGCCTGTAAGCACTATGGGACTTAACATCTGAAGTCATCAGTCCCCTATATTGAGAACTACTTAAACCTGACTAACCTAAGGACATCACACATATCCAAGCCCGAGGCAGGATTCGAACCTGCGACCTTAACAGCAGCGCGGTTCCGGACTGAAGCGCCTAGAACCGCTCGACCACGGCAGTCGGTAGCTCCCTCTAGGACCACGGAAATTACTCCCTGATATTTTAACACATGTCTTATCATTCTGTCCCTTTTTCTTGTCAGCGTTTTCTGTATACTCTTTTCCTCGCCGATTCTGCGGAGGAACTCTTCATTCCTTACCTTATCAGTACACCTAACTTTCAACATTCTTCTGTAGCACCACCTCTCAAATGCTTCTATTCTCTTCTGGTTTTCTCACGGTCCTTATTTCAGTACCATACAGTGCTGTGCTCCAAACTTACGACTAACTTCTCAGAAATTACTTTGTCAAATGGAGGCCTATTTTTGATACCAGTAGACTTCTCTTGGCCAGGAATTCCCTCTTTGCCTGTGCTAGTCTGCTTTCCATGTCGTCCTTGCTTCGTCCATCACGGGTTATTTTGCTGCCTAGGTTACAGAATTCCTTAACTACATCTACTTCGTGATGACAAATTCTGATAAGTTTCCCGTAGTTCTCATTTCTACTTCTTCTCATTACCTTGCACTTGCCCGCATCTCGTGGTCGTGCGGTAGCGTTCTCGCTTCCTACACCCGGGTTCCCGGGTTCGATTCCCGGCGGGGTCAGGGATATTCTCTGCCTCGTGATGGCTGGGTGTTGTGTGCTGTCCTTAGGTTAGTTAGGTTTAAGTAGTTCTAAGTTCTAGGGGACTGATGACCATAGATGTTAAGTCCCATAGTGCTCAGAGCCAACACACTTGGGATAGCAACACCATCTGTAAATCTTTACTACATTGATATCCTTTCATTCTGAATTTTAATTCCACTTTGAACCTTTGTTTTATTACTGTCATTTCTTCTTCGCTGTACAGATTGAACAATAGGGCTGAAAGACTACATCTGTCTTACACCCTTTTTTTAAATCTGAGCCCATTGTTCTTGATCTTCGACTCTTATTATTCCCTCCTTTTTCTTATACATATACAGGGTTTGCCCAGAAAGTAATGCACCGCTTTTTTTTTTCTCAGCCGGAAACTATGCTACGAATGCTAAACTTTACGTATGTATTATTTGAAGTCTCCTGACTGAGTTTGCCAAGTTGCGGTCACTTCCGACAGATAGCGTAGCTGCAGGACAGGTTCAAAATGGCGTCTGTAGGTGATGTATGTTACAAGCAATGTGACGTCACTGAATTTATCACTTCAGAGAAAGAAACTGTAGGGAATATCCGCAAATGCTAGTACCGTGTATGGGGCATCTGCTGTCGACAGAAGTACAGTCGCTGGGCACGGAGGGAGAGGTCATCAGGAGGCGGTTCGGCGGAGTTCGACGATTTGCAACTGTCGGGAGACCATCCACGGCTGTCACACCTGACATGTTGCAGCGAGCTGATGCCGTCATTCGGGAGGACAGGCGCATTACGACTCGACAGTTGGCGCTGCATCTGTCATTCAGCAAAGGCAGTGTCGATGCAATTATCCGCACCCTTGGGTATTCAAAAGTGTGCAAGATGGGTCTGGCGTTGTATAACGGTGGATCACAAATCGCACAGAAAAAACATTTGTCTTCATTTGTTGCAACGTTTCGAAGCTGAGGGGAGGCCTTCTTGTCCCGGACTGACAGTTAGCGAAACCTGGGGTCACCATTTTGAGCCCTAAACAAAACGACAGTCGATGGAACGGCGCCATTCCCATTCCCCACAGAAGAAAAAAGTTTAAAGAAACTGCTTCCGTCGGTAAGGTCATAAGTGTTCTGGCACTGTGAAGGCGTGATTCTCATTGATGTGATAAGAGGCGGTAGCATTAGTTCAGAAGCATTAACAAAACTTAAGACGTGCTTCCGGCGACTTCGGCACGACAGCATCCCAGGAGATGTTTTGCTGCAACACGATAACGCTCGGCCCCACACAAGTCTGCGGACTGCTGAACACATCGCAAAACAGGGTTGGACAGTGTTCCCCATCCACCCTGCAGCCCTGACCTAGCATCCTCGGACTTCCACTTGTTTGGACCTTTAAAGGATGCCATTCATGGAAGACATTTTGAGGACGATGAGGAGGTGATTCACACAATGAAGCACTGGCTCCACCACCAGGACAAGGATTGGTACCGGCAGGGCATACACGTCATCGCTTCGCGCTGGAGGAAGGCCACAGAACGGGATGGAGATTACGTGGAAAAAGAGGTTGTGTAGAGAGAACACCATTCTCATTATGTTCAATAAAGAATTTTTGAAGAAAAAATGTGGTGCATTGCTTTCTGGGCAACCCTCATAGTGTAACACCAATCTTCCATTCTGGCTTATCTCTACTTTTCTCAGAATTTCGAACATCATGGACCATCTGACTTTGTCGAACTTTTTTTTGAGGTCGACAAATCGCATGTCGTCTTGATTTTTCTTCCGTCTTGCTACCGTAATCAACCGCAACGTCAGAATTGCCTCTGATGCCTTCACCTTTACTAAAGCCAAATAGATCATCTAAGAGATCCTCAATTTCCTTTTCCATTCTTCCATATGTTGCTCTTGTCAGTAACTCGGATACAAAAGGTCTTAACCAGATTGTGCGATAATTCTCGCACTTGGCGGCCCTTGCCATCTTCGGAATTGCGTGTATGTTGTTTTCCCAAAAATCTAATGCTGTATCGTTAGCCTCATATATTCTACATACCAGCTTGAATAGTAGTTTTGTTGCTGATTTTAGGAATTCTGATGGAATTTTATCCATCCCCTCTGTCTCATTTGATCTTAAGTCTTCCAAAGGTCTTTTAAATTCTGATTCTAATACTGAATCCCCTATCTCGTTCCTATCCACTCCTGTTTCTTTGTCTATCATGTCATCAGAGAAGTCGTCCTCCTCACAGAGGCCTTCACCGCACTCTTTCCACCTATTCCCTGAACATTTTTCTACTTCTTTCGTCGGTCAACTGAAGTATTTCTTCCGTTACCCGTGGTTTTATCGGAGTTACTTCATTTGCACCTATGTTTTTATTTCAAGCTTCTGTGACTGCCCGGTTTAGAGATGTCTTCAACTCAACTGCCTATAGAACTATACATTATCACAGTATCTATAGCCTCAGAACTTCAAAGCGTATCGCTTCATTTCTTAGTGTTTCCGTTTCCCACTTATTTGCGCATTGATTCTTCCTGAACAGTCTCTTAAACTTCAGCCAAGTCTTGATGACTAACTTGTGATCTCAGTCTATATCTGCTCCTGGGTACGCCTTAGAATCCAATAACTGATTTCGGAACTTCTGCCTGACCATGAAGTAGTCTAACTGAAATCGTCCAGTTTCTCCCAGTCTTTTCAATGAATACCTCCTCTTGTGACACTTGAAAAAGGATTCGCTCTTACTAGCTGAAATATGTTGCAGAACTGAATTTGTCTCATTCCTCTTTCATTCGTCATGAGCATATTCTCCCGTAACCATTCCAATTACTCCTTCTCCTACGATCACATTCCAGCCCCCCATGACTTAGATTTTCTTCTCCCTTTACTTACCGAATTACGCATTCAATATCCCCATATGCTTTCTCTATCTCTTCATCTTCTGTTTGCGACGTCGACATGGATACCTGAAGTATAGTTCTCGATGATGTTTGCTGTTGATTGTGATGCTATCACTGAACTGTTCAGTGACTCACTCTGTCCTACCTTCACACTGATAACGTACCTACTCCCGTTACACCATTTTCTCCTGGCCGGAAATCCCTGTCTCTTTTTTCATTTCACTAACCCCCTTATATCTTGATTTCCCTTATCAGATCTTCTAATTTCCCTACGACGTTCAAACTCCTGATATTTCACTTCTCGACTCGTAGAATGTTATCCTTACGTAGGTTATTCTATCGTTTTCTCATAGTCTCCTCCTCCTTGGTAGTTCCCTCCTGGAGATCCGAATGGGGGACTAGTCCAGAATCTTTTGCGAATGGAGAGATCATCATGACACTTCATCAATTACAGGCTATATGTCCTGTCTTTAATGCAGAGGTTTCCATTGCCTTTTTCACCCTGACGCCGTTGGTCATTGCCGGTTCTGTAGGGTAGTTTCCTATCCCAAGGTCAAGAGTGCCCTGTATCTGTCCGCACCTCCACCCTGTTTGACAAGGCCGTTGGCGGAATTCTTATGCCGGAAGTCATTGGCCGCCATTGCTGATGTTTTTTTTTTAATCAAAATTTAGACAGTGGTGGGTTTCGAACGCGGAACCGTGGACCTTTCGATTACTAGTAAAAGACGCTGCCCGTAGACCACGAGTGAAGAAGACGTGAATGCAGAAGGATATCGACACATCTTACAGCAGTATAAGAATAGTTTTGCGATGCTGATAATTTATATCGACTTGGTAGTGGAGCACGTCATGAAGCAGCATCTGTGACGCAATGGTTTGTGGAATAATGTTTCTGAAATAGACCAGCCTACACAAAGTCTATACTTGACCTAAGTGAAACACTTTTGGGATGAATTCGAACGTCGACTTTTCTCCAGATCCCAAATCTCTGCATCCAACATGACCACCTTCTCTGCTTTCGGTTCTTAAATGGCTGCAATTGATCCAGATTTCGGCCACTGCATTGAAAGGGTCCCAGCAGGGTTCAGGCCGCCATAAGGACAGCGGGTGTGCACAGCCCATATTAATGTCCACTGATAGGGGTGCAGATTCTAAAATGAAACTTCCTGGCAGATTAAAACTGTTTACCGGACCGAGACTCTAACTCGGGACCTTAGCCTTTTGCGGGCAAGTCTCCTATGTTCCAAACTTTACAGAAGCTCTCCTGCGAAGGTAGACGAGGCACTGGCAGAAGTAAAGCCGTGAGGACGGGGCGTGAGTCGTGCTTGGGTAGCTCAGATGGCAGAGCACTTGCCCGCAAAAGGCTAAGGTCCCGAGTTAGTCTCGGTCCGGCACACAGTTTCAATCTGCCAGGAAGTTTCATATCAGCGCACTCTCCGCTGCAGAGTGAAAATCTCATTCGGGTCCAGAGACTGTTGATCATGTAGTATAGATTGTTGATGCGTAATGTCCTACAAAGCTAAAAACGTGGCAGCGGTTTCCATGCTGCACTCAAAAGTACACTACTGGCCATTAAAATTGCTAGACCACGAAGATCACGTGCTACAGACGCGAAATTTAACCGACAGGAAGGAGATGCAGTGATATGCAAACGATTAGCTTTTCAAAGCATTCACATAAGTTTGGCGCCGGTGGCGACACCTACAACGTGCTGACATGAGGAAAGTTTCCAACCGATTTCCCATACACAAACAGCAGTTTGAAACGTCCCCTTTGAACAATTATACAAGACTGTCCTTAAACTGACACACAATATTTTTAGCGCAACGCAATCTGACTTTCAAAAATCCCTACAAACGAATGGCCCTGACTAACATTAACCTACACGTTTCACAAATCACTTACCTCACAAAAATCTTGGTTACTCGAACTACTGCAATACAGCGAGCGCCACTACTGCCAGATAAATAAAAGATTCAAACTACTGAAGGCACTAACTACTGATAGGGATAGTCAGCAAATGAAAGATTTTGATAGAGAACAAACAATGTATTTACCTCAATAGTGTTCAAAAGTCATAATGTATATAGCAGTTCATGACATCCAGTCTTACAAATTTCAAAACCCTGCCATCTCTCTCCCCACATCCACCACTTCTGGCGGCTCACCTCCAACTGCGCAACACTACACGCTGTTCACAGCCAACTGCCCAACACTACAATGGCAGACAACAATGCAAACTAGCCACAGACTGCACACAGCACAGCCAGTGATTTTCATACAGAGCGCTACGTAGCGTTACCAATATAAAAATCTAAACAGCCTATGAAACTTCATGGCAGATTAAAACTGTTTGCTGGACCGAGACTCTAACTCGGGACCTTAGCCTTTTGCGGGCAAGTCTCCTATCTTCCAAATTTACAGAAGCTCTCCTGCGAAGGTAGACGAGGCACTGGCAGAAGTAAAGCCGTGAGGACGCGGCGTGAGTCGTGCTTGGGTAGCTCAGATGGCAGAGCACTTGCCTGCAAAAGGCTAAGGTCCCAAGCTAGTCTCGGTCCGGCACACAGTTTCAATCTGCCAGGAAGTTTCATATCAGCGCACTCTCCGCTGCAGAGTGAAAATCTCATTCGGGTCCACCCCACGTGTCCCGGGGTAAGAATAGGCCCGAGGTATTCCTGCCTGTCGTTAGACGACTAAAAGGAGTTTAAACTGTTTCGGCCTCCTAGTAGTAGGTCCCCATTGTGGTTTGACCTCCGTTTTTCAAAATTCTACAGAAGTACGAGCCTTTTGGGGAAGGACGCCTTACGTGGTGTATCACTGGTCCTCAGTGCACTAAGACCTTGGCACTCAGCATTGTAACGGCGTTGTAACCACACCCACTAGTCCTCAAATTGGGCCTAAACGCCTGATGGGTTGCACAAGTTACGCCCATAGTGCGTCCCCATCTGCACCTACGATCATGATAGACCTTCCGTGGCACCCGAAATCCAGCACGGTAGCCAGCCCGTTGTGGTGGGGTCGTCATGTACCTTCTAGGTTGTAGCCCCCTGACAACATAGGGATCGTACTGCCGATACCTGAGCTGCACCCTCCCCACGTCGGCCAAGGAGTAGATGACCATCTCCTTGGGGCATCGGGACTCCTGCCAGGTGGCCCTTGCTGAGGCTGGGTGGCGCCCGTGGGGAGAGCCCCTGGTTGGAGTGGGTGGTATCGGGGCGGACGTTTCGCAGATGAAACATCAACATGTATCAGGTCGCTCTGCAGCAGAGTCTTTTAAAAAGAAAGGTACTGTCTCTGGTTCTGGTTCTCCTGCCCTTTCCCCCTTGGCCACTCCCTGGGAGGAAGGACAGGCCCACCGGCTTGGGGCGAAGTACTTCCCCCGCTATTTAGTCTGTTCTCGGACCGATGGGGGGATGTTGGCCACCTCCAAGCCCATGTTCTTTGTTGAGCACATCGAGGACATCTTCGGGGAAATCAAGGCTCTCAATAAAATGCGTTCGGGGTCCGTTCTTATAAAGACCACCTCCGCCACACAGTCGGCGGCGCTCCAGGCGTGCGACCGACTAGGGGACATCCCAGTGTCTATTGTCCCGCATCTGGCACTGAATAGGATGCAGGGGGTTATTTTTCATCGGGACCTCCTGCTGCAATCTGATGAGGAGCTCAGGGCCAACCTGGAGTACCGAGGCGTGCATTTCGCCCGGCGAGTTCAGCGCGGCCCCAAAGACCGTCGCGTTGACACCAGAGCTTTTATCCTCGCCTTCGAGGGGGACGTTCTCCCGGAGAAGGTAAAGGTGATGTGCTACTGGTGCGATGTACGACCTTACGTCCCGCCTCCTATGCGCTGCTTTTGATGTTTGCACTTTGGGCACATGTCGTCCCGGTGTGAGGCTGAGCCCCTTTGTGGCGATTGCAAACGTCCTCTTCGTGACATACATGCACCCCACCACCTCGGTGCGTCAATTGTCCTGGCATCCACTCACCTAGATCTTTAGACTGCCCCGCGTATCAGAAGGAGAAGAAGATTCAAGAATTAAAAACTTTTGATCGTCTCTCTTATTCTGAGGCCAGGAAGAAGTATGACCGCCTCCATCCCGTGACATTGACAACTTCATTTGCCTCAGTTGTGTCCACTCCTTCCACACTATCCTCACCCCTCTCCTGTCCCCAATCCACCTCCTCACCCCATCCGGGGTCTATGCCTCTGCCTCCCAAATCCCTCCCTTCCAAATCCTCCTCCCTCGCAGCCCCTGCCCCCTCTGCCCCGGGGGCAACCCTTCCTCCTCCTCCCCCTCCGCTGCCTGAGAAGCGATCCTCTTCTCAGGCACTGGCCAGTGTGGCCGTGCGGTTGGAGGCGCTTCAGTCTGGAACCGCGTGACCGCTACGGTCGCAGGTTCGAATCCTGCCTCGGGCATGGATGTGTGTGATGTCCTTAGGTTAGTTAGGTTTAATTAGTTCTAAGTTCTAGGCGACTGATGACCTCAGAAGTTAAGTCGCATAGTGCTCAGAGCCAGCCTCTTCTCAGGCGTCCGTCTGGGAAACGTTCCGTACCCTGGCTTCCGAAGTCCGCGTTCCAACACGGACCCCGCATGTGAGGACCTTCTTCGGGTCCAGCCCACCATCCCCGTGCCTCATCGGACTTCCAAGAAGGCCTCCAAGAAGAAATCTTTATCCCCCTCTCCACCCCGGTGCGTTTCGTCTGACGCTCCATCCGTGAGTCGCTGCTCCCGGCTGTCCTCAGTTTTGCCGGGACGCTCTGCTGCCAGGCGCTCACCTGGCCTCTCGTCGGCTAATGATGCTGCCCCTCCTACGCAACCCGGGAAAACGGCCGCCGCTGGCGACGACGCGATGGAACAGGATCCGCCTCCCGCCGGTTGTATCGTTGTTCCCTCGACACCTGGCCCTCCGCGGCCGTCGAGGTGACCAGCTCTTCACCCGTTTCGTTCCCCCTCTTTTCTGACTAGCGATGGCTTTGTTACATTGGAACATAAGAGGTATTCGATCTAATCGGGAGGAATTACAACTGCTCCTCTGCCTGCACTATCCACTCGTCCTTGGTCTCCAGGAAACCAAGTTGCGCCCAACTGACCGTATTGCTTTTACCCACTATACCTCGGAGCGGTCTGACCTCCCCCCTGTGGACGGTATTCCAGCTCATGGTGGGGTCATGTTGCTCGTTCGGGATGATGTCTATTACCACCCCCTTCCATTGACCACCCCACTCCAAGCAATAGCTGTCCGTATTACTCTTTCTGCCTTTACTTTTTCTGTTTGTACCATCTACACTCCATCGTCATCTGCAGTTAGTCGGGCTGACATGATGCACCTGATTGTTCAGCTTCCTCCGCCGTTTTTATTGTTTGGCGACTTCAGTGCCCATCATCCCCTTTGGGGCTCTCCTGCATCCTGTCAGAGAGGCTCCCTCTTGGCGGATGTCTTCAACCATCTCAATCTTGTCTGCCTCAATACTGGCGCCCCGACTTTCCTCTTGGACTCTACTCATACCTACTCCCACTTGGACCTCTCGATCTGTTCTATCACTCTTGCCCGTCGGTTCGAGTGGTATGTCCTTTCTGACACCTATTTGAGCGACCACTTCCCCTGTGTCGTTTGTCTCCTGCACCACACCCCATCCCCACGTCCTTTGAGCTGGAACATACCGAAAGCTGACTGGGGACTTTACTCCTCCCTGGCGACCTTTCCGGACCACGATTTTCTCAGTTGTGACAGTCAGGTCGAATACCTCACGGCTGTTATCATCAATGCTGCCGAATGTTCCATTCCTCGTGCTGCCTCTTCTTCACATCGCGTTTCCGTCCCCTGGTGGAATGAGGCTTGTCGAGACGCTATCCGTGCTCGACGACGTGCTTTACGCACCTTTCGCCGCCATCCTACGTTGGCGAATTGTATTGGATACAAACGACTCCGAGCGCAATGCCGTAGAGTCATCAAAGACAGCAAAAAAGCTTGTTGGGCCTCTTTCACCAGCTCCTTTAACAGTTTTACTCCATCTTCTGTCGTCTGGGGTGGCCTGCGCCGGCTGTCGGGCATTAAGACCCACTCCTCGGTACCTGGCCTGACTTCAGGTGATGAGGTCCTTGTTGATCCTGTGGATATCTCCAACGCCGCTTTTTCGCGGAGGTTTCAAGCTCCGCCCATTACCACCCTGCCTTCCTTCCCAGGAAAGAGGCAGAAGAGGCTCGGCGACCTTCCTTCCACTCGCTGAATCTGGAAACTTATAATGCCCCCTTTACTATGCGGGAACTCGAACGTGCACTTACTGTCCCGGTCCTCTGCTCCAGGGCCAGATGCCATTCACGTTCAGATGCTGGCACACCTTTCTCCGGCAGGCAAAAGCTTCCTTCTTCGTACCTACAATCGCGTCTGGACTGAAGGTCAAGTCCCTATGCGTTGGTGTGACGCCGTCGTTGTTCCTATACCCAAACCCAGGAAGGATAGACACCTTCCTTCTAGTTACCGCCCCATTTCTCTTACAAGCTGTGTCTGTAAAGTGATGGAGCGCATGGTTAACGCTCGGTTAGTTTGGATTCTTGAATCTCG
The DNA here is from genome assembly GCF_023864345.2 of Schistocerca serialis cubense. Classification (NCBI taxonomy): domain Eukaryota; kingdom Metazoa; phylum Arthropoda; class Insecta; order Orthoptera; family Acrididae; genus Schistocerca; species Schistocerca serialis. The sequence goes on from NC_064646.1 coordinate 406,543,011, forward strand.
ACGGCTACTTACCAATGTTCAATGCGGCTTTCATCGCTGCTGCTCCGCTGTTGACCACCTTGTGACCCTGTCGACATTCATCATGAACAAATTTTTGCAAAAGCGCCAAACGGTCGCCATGTTCTTTGATTTGGAGAAGGCTTACGATACCTGTTGGAGAGGAGGTATCCTCAGCACTATGCACAGGTGCGGCCTACGCGGTCCCCTACCCCTTTTTATTGATTCCTTTTTAAGAGATCGACAGTTTAGGGTCCGTGTGGGTTCCGTATTGTCCGACATCTTCCTCCAGGAGAACGGAGTGCCTCAGGGCTCCGTCTTGAGCGTAGCCCTTTTTGCCATAGCGATCAATCCAATTATGGATTGCATTCCACCTAATGTCTCAGGCTCTCTTTTTGTTGATGACTTCGCGATCTACTGCAGTGCCCGGCGAACATGCCTCCTGAAGCGCTGCCTTCAGCGTTGTGTAGACAGCCTATACTCATGGAGTGTGGAAATGGCTTCCGGTTCTCTGAAGAGAAGACGGTTTGCATCAACTTCTGACGATATAAAGCGTTCCTTCCGCCATCCTTACATCTCGGTCCCGTTGTTCTCCCATTCCTGGAAACAACTAAGTTTTTAGGGCTCACACTGGACAGGAAACTTTGTTGGTCTCCGCACGTCTCTTATTTGGCTGCCCGTTGTACACGTTCCCTTAATGTCCTCAGAGTTCTTAGTGGTTCATCTTGGGGAGCGGATCGCACTGTCCTGCTTCGTTTGTATTGGTCCATCGTCCAATCAATGCTGGATTATGGGAGCCTCGTCTGCTCGGCCATCCCTCTTACGCCTTCTCAACTCCATCCACCATAGGGGGTTACATCTTGCGACCGGAGCTTTCTACACTAGTCCCGTCGAGAGTCTTTATGCTGAAGCTGCCGAATTACCATTGACCTACCGGCTCGATGTACTGCTTTGTCGGTATGCCTGCCGGCTGTTGTCAATGCCCGACCACCCCTCTTATCAGTCCTTCTTTGCCGATTCTCTCGACCGTCAGTATGGGTTGTATGTGTCTGCCTGCTGCCCCCTGGAGTCCGCTTTCGTCGCCTGCTTCGACGATTGGATTTTGCCCTCCCTACCACCTTCAGAGAGGGTGAGAGCCCGACACCACCTTGGCTCCAGGCTCCGGTTCATGTTTATCTCGACCTCAGCTCACTCCCGAAGGAGGGTACTCTGGCTGCAGTGTATTGCTCACGGTTTGTCGAACTTCGTGCGCGACTTGCCAGTCACACCTTCATTTACACTGATGGCTCCAAAACTGACAAAGGTGTCGGCTGTCCCTTTGTCGTCGGGGCCGGCACCTTTAAATACCGGCTCCTCGACCAGTGTTCCAGCTTTACGGCCGAGCTTTTTGCTCTCCATCAGGCCGTTCAGTATGCCCGCCGCCACCGCCATTCATCGTATGTATTCTGCTCTGATTCACTCAGTGCTCTTCAGAGCCTTGGAGCTCCATATCCGGTCCATCCCTTGGTGCAACGGATCCAGCAGTCCCTCCATTCTTTCGCTGAGGGTGGCTCTCCTGTCAGCTTTCTGTGGGTTCCTGGCCATGTAGGAGTACCTGGGAATGAGGCTGCTAATGCTGCAGCCAAGGCTGCAGTCCTCCTGCCTCGGCCAGCCTCCCATTGTGTCCCGTCATCTGACGTTAGTGGGGTTGTTTGTAAGAGGCTTGTGTCCTTGTGGTGGGATACTTGGTCCTCACTTCAAGGAAACAAGCTCCGGGCAGTAAGACCATTCCCAACTGCTTGGACAACCTCCTCCCGACCATCTCGGCGAGAAGAGGTCCTTCTGACCAGGTTGCGGATTGGGCATTGCCGGTTTAGCCACCACTACCTGCTCTCCGGTGACCCAGCCCCGCAGTGCCCTTGTGGTCATGCATTAACAGTGCGCCACGTTTTATTGTAGTGTCCCTGTTTTAGTCAATCTCGTGTTGTCCTGTCTATGCCATCTACTTTACAGGATATTTTAGTGGATGACACTCGAGCAGCTGCTCGTGTTCTTCGTTTCATTACTTTGACTGGATTGTCCAAGACATCTAACTCTTTCACTTATTTTACCTGCATCTTTGTAAGAACTTTCTGGTGTCCTTGAGTTTTACTAGATTCTATGTGCTCTAACAATTGTGACTGGGTGCTAATGACCTCAGTAGTTGAGCGCCCTTAAACCCCAAACAAAAAAAAATCATTTGGGTCCAGATACTGTTGATCATGTAGTATAGATTGTTGATGCGTAATGTGCTAAAACCGTGGCAGCGGTTTCCATGCTGCACTCAAAAGTACACTACTGGCCATTAAAATTGCTAGACCACGAAGATCACGTGCTACAGAAGCGAAATTTAACCGACAGGAAGGAGATGCTGTGATATGCAAACGATTGGCTTTTCAGAGCATTCACATAAGTTTGACACCGGTGGCGACACCTACAACGTGCTGACATGAGGAAAGTTTCCAATCGATTTCCCATACACAAACAGCAGTTGACCGGCGTTGCCTGGTGAAACGTTGTTGTGATGCCTCGTGTGAGGAGGAGAAATGCGTACCATCACGTTTCAGACTTTGATAAAGGTCGGATTGTAGCCTACCGCGATTGCGGTTTATCGTATCGCGACATTGCTGCTGCTCGTTGGTCGATATCCAAAGACTGTTAGCAGAATATGGAATCGGTGAGTTCAGGAGGGTAATACGCAACGCCGTGCTGGATCCCAACGGCCTCTTATCACTAGCAGTCGAGATGACAGGCATGTTATCCGCATGGCTGTAACGGATCGTGCAGCCAAGTCTCCATCCCTGAGTCAACAAATGGGGACGTTGCCAAGACAACTACCTGCACGAACAGTTCCACGACGTTTTGCAGCAGCATGGACTATCAGCTCGGAGACCATGGCTGCGGTTATCCTTGACGCTGCATCACAGACAGGAGCGCCTGCGATGGTGTACTCAACGACGAACCTGGGTGCACCAATGGTAAAACGTAATTTTTTCTGATGAATCCAGCTTCTGTTCACAGCATCACGATGGGCGGATCTGTGTCTGGCGACATCGCGATAAACGCACATTGGAAGCTTGTATTCGTCATCGCCATACTGGCGTATCACCCGGCGTGATGGTATGGGTTGCCATTGGTTACGCATCTCGGTCACCTCTTGTTCGCATTGACGGCACTTTGAACAGTGGACGTTACATTTCACATGTGTTACGACCCGTGGCTCTACCCTTCATTCGATCCCTGCGAAACCCTACATTTCAGCAGTATAATGCACGACCGCATGTTGCAGGTCCTGTACGGGCCTTTCTGGATACAGAAAATGTTCGACTGCTGCCCTAGCCAGCACATTCTCCAGATCTCTCACCAACTGAAAACGTCTGGTGAATGGTGGCCGAGCAACTCGCTCGTCACAATACGCCAGTCACTACTCTTGATGAACTGTGGTATCGTGCTGAAGCTGCATGGGCAGCTGTACCTGTACAAGCTCTGTTTGACTCACTGCCCAGGCGTATCAAGGCCGTTATTAGAGCCAGAGGTGGTTGTTCTCGGTACTGAGTTCTCAGGATCTATGCACCCAAACTGGGTGAAAATGTAATCACATGTCAGTTCTAGTATAATATATTTGTCCAATGAATGCCCGTTTACCATCAGCATTTCTTCTTGGTGTAGCAATTTTAATGGCCAATAGTATCTGAAATGTCGTGGCTGCGTCGGAACGACAGTTATACTTACAATTGTCGCTTGTCAATCAATGCAAACAAAAAGTAATGCTAATAAACGCTTTAAAAGTTCCTCGACCAAAACGTGGCCGCCCTGCCTGGATACGTTTACTTTGGTGGTGTGAGCAGTGGGGCGCGCGCTTCGTGCCTGCAGTGTGGTGCTGCCGGCTGTCTGCGGCCTTCCTCTGCGGCGTGGCGCTGGGCTTCGCGGCGGCCACCCTGGACTTCCGCAGCTCGTCGGCGTGGCTGCAGCGGCAGCTGCAGGCGGCCCTCGCCGGAGACTTCCTGCAGTACGAGTACGAATACGAGTACGAGTGGTCCACGCTAGCCGCTTCGGACATTCCAGCGAGGGCACTGCCCACCCTTCCTGCGGCTCGACGCAAGCCAGGTGAGTGCTGCCGTAGAATTCGTATGTCTGAGCACAGTACTTTGTATCCTGTGCTATGTTATGTTCCCGGCCTCTAAAGCGCTTCGTCTCCATTCGTGAAGCGAAAAAAGTTCGGATACGATCGTTTCGTGAGACAACCTTAACTTACTGTTTCAGGACCGTGTCGACGATCACAAAATTATCTGTATTCTGTCTCTCCTCCTTGCAATTTTGCAATTTTTCAGATAAAATAAGGCTTACCTCAGATATTTGCATGTCTCCTTGACTGTTTAGCATCGGGCTCGCAACTTACAGCAGGTGTTTCAATACTGTCGTGTGTGCTTTTTTTTTCGGGGGGGAGATTGAGAAAGCTGCAGACGAGCTATAGTTCAATCCAAAATTTTTATGTTGATCTCAAACTCACGGGAAAGGACGACGGAGCCTTCATAGTGTGGGGAAAAAATGCGGTTAGATCATTATCTACATCCATACGACCTGACGGTGTGTGGCGGAGGGTACCTTGAGTACCTCTATCGGTTCTCCCTTCTATTCCAGTCTCGTATTGTTCATGGAAAGGATTGTCGGTATGCCTTTGTGTGGTATCTAATCTCCCTGATTTTATCCTCATGGTCTCTTCGCGAGAGATACGTACGAGGGAGCAATATACTGCTTGACTCTTCGGTGAAGGTATGTTCTCGAAACTTCAACAAAAGCCCGTGCCGAGCTACTGAGCGTCTCTCCTGCAGTGTTCCACTGGAGTTTATCCATCGTCTCCGTAACGCATTCGCGATTACTAAATGATCCTGTAACGAAGCGCACTGCTCTCCGTTGGATCTTCTCTCTCTCTTCTATCAACCCTATGTGGTACGGATCCCACACTGCTGAGCAGTATTCAAGCAGTGGGCGAACGAGCGTACTTTAACCTACTTCCTTTGTTTTCGGATTGCATTTCCTTAGGATTCTTCCAATGAATCTGTCTGGCATCTGCTTTACCAACGATCAACTTTATATGATCATTCCATTTTAAATCACTCCTAATACGTACTCCCAGATAATTTATGGAATTAACTGCTTCCAGTTGCTGACCTATATTGTAGCTAAATGATAAGGGATCTTTCTTTCTATGTATTCGCAGCACATTACACTTGTCTACATTGAGATTCAATTGCCATTCCCTGCACCATGCGTCAATTCGCTGCAGATCCTCCTGCATTTCAGTAAAATTTTCCATTGCTACAACCTCTTGATATACTAGAGCAACATCAGCAACAAGCCTCAGTGAACTTCCGATGTCATCCACATGGTCTTTTTTGTATATTGTGAATAGCAACGGTCCTACGACACTCCTCTGCGGCACACCTGAAATAACTCTTACTTCGGAAGACTTCTCTCCATTGAGAATGACATGCTGCGTTCTGTTATCTAGGAACTCTTCAATCCAATCACACAATTGGTCTGATAGTCCATATGCTCTTTGTTCATTAAACGACTGTGAGCAACTGTATCGAACGCCTTGCGGAAGTCAAGAAACATGGCAGTCTCGTAGACGAATAGCGCGAGCTGGATTTCACACGATCGTCTTTTTCGAAACCCATGCTGATTCCTACAGAGTAGATTTCTAGTTTCCAGGAAAGTCGTTATACTCGAACATAATACGTGTTCCAAAATTCTACAACTGATCGACGTTAGAGATATAGGTCTATAGTTCTGCACATCTGTTCGACGTCCCTTCTTGAAAACGGGGATGACCTGTGCCCTTTTCCAATCCTTTGGAACGCGACGCTCTTCTAGAGACCTACGGTACACCGCTGCAAGAAGGGGGCAGTTGGAAGAACCAAGCTATCCACGAGAGAATAATTCATAAAAGCACACACAGAAAATAATGGTCAGTGCGCTGCCAGAAGACGTCGGTCTTACGCTGTACAAGGCCGCCATACGATCGCTGCTGGAATACGCAGCGGTCGTGTGGGGAAACACGGCCGATACAAATCTGAAGCGCCTGCAGACGATCCAAAACAGAGCGCTACGACTGGCACTTCACCTGCCCAAAGACTTCCCCACCGAGGAGCTCCACCGCGTCGCTGCCGTCCAGCCCCTACGCCAGAGGTTTAAGGACGCAGCGACAACATTCTACGAGAAAGCCGAGAGGTCGACCAACCAGCTGATCAGAGGACTCGGCAGCCGACCACACTGGCGGGCGTCATTACGCTGGCCAGACCTGCTGCGCCTGTAAAAGTGATGCAGCTATCCTATCAACAATTGTCCCTGTGCAGGACAGCTTAGAAACTCGCAAGCCTATCCCATAACCTTAACAAACATAATGCAGGAAAAATAGCGCTAGGCTATTAAAACCTATACCATAATCAAGTGGAACACACTCCCCTTGTTCCACACATTAGCACACACGCTAATGGTCAGTGTTTGTTCCAGCTCTGAAGGAAAATTACGTGTCGAGAGAGAACTAATCAGAAGGAATATGAGAAGTGTTCAGTAAGTAATGCAACACATTTTTTCTCGAAAAAATTTAGATTGAAAAAATCTGGAGTTTTAACTCTCACGATGCGGCCTGGCACTGAGAGAAGCTAACACACTACATGTCATGTAGCAGTAGCCCAGTGTGCCGTCTTCTACTAAAGCCAGCCTTACACTCTTACCCGAATTAGTAGGCAGTGTGAGTGGTATTACTTTAAATATTATGCTTATTAGTTACGACACCTTAACAGAGTGACATGCAACAGTTTGTGGACTTGCTTCTTGTCATGCTTTCCTTATCTGGGAGGACGACGGTACAAAAAAAATCAAATGGCTCTGAGCACTATGGGACCTAACATCTGTGGTCATCAGTCCCCTAGAACTTAGAACTACCCAACCAACCTAAGGATATCACACACATCCATGCCCGAGGCAGGATTCGAACCTGCGACCGTAGCGGTCACGCGGTTCCAGACTGAGGCGCCTAGAACCGCACGGCCACAACGGCCGGCGACGACGGTACAGATCCGTGTTCGGTCATCCCGATTTGAGTTTTCCCTGATTTCGCTTGAAGTCTAGTCAAATGGCGCCCACAAAGGCCAAATAGCAGAAAGTTGTTTTTAAACATTTTTGACTAGTTTTCTTTGTTTTCGAGGGTGCTGAATCCGAATTTTCAAATTTCCACCAAAATTTCGGCTAGGAAATAGGCTAAGAATGAAAAAAAACAGAAAAATGCTACTTTTACGGTTTTTTCGCTTATAAATTTAGAAATGACGCAATTTTAGGCAAAGATGATTTATGAAAATACAGGAAAAGATTTGCGACGAGATAGGTCCCAATGGCCATTTTCTTTAGAGCAACTGTGTGGCATGTAGCGCGAGTTCACTAACGTCACGATGTTGCTAGAGTGGCTGGTAGTTGATAGGTGACTGGGCTGTATAGTATGAGAGAGAGAGAGAGAGAGAGAGAGAGAGAGTCATTATTGAAACGCCCGCTAAACCCGCAGGGCAGAACAGGTGATTAGGACTGTGGAAAGGGCCAAATAAGGTGTCGGTAGGTTCACTCAAAATTGTAATTTATTGTAATTTATTAACACCTTTAAACCAAAATGGCACATAGACGAACATACAAAACTAAGGTTTCCAAAAGGCAATTATTTCACAGCTGAAGGCCTCCAAACAAGAAATCTTAAAAATCAACAAAATAAAAATAAAATAATTAAAATATACATGGTATCACAGCTAGGCTGGAAAGCTCAAAAGGCAAAATAAAATAGCAAATAAAATAATTAAAATATATGTAGTATCACAACTAGGCTGGAAAGCCTCAAGGCAAAATTAGATAGAACAAACATATGCAAGATGCAATACAAGCGGCTGAGGGCTACAATTAAATTTGAAAATTTTAAAATATATTACCATAATTTTTTAAGGCAGAAGGCAGCAATGTTTTTGCTAAAAGGGTAATTTCAAGAATAAGGTTTTAAGTAGCATAAGGCCCAAAATAATTCCAATCCCAAAGAAAGCAGGTGTTGACAGATGTGAAAATTACCGAACTATCAGTTTAATAAGTCACAGCTGTAAAATACTAACGCGAATTCTTTACAGACGAATGGGAAAACTGGTAGAAGCCGACCTCAGCGAAGATCAGTTTGGATTCCGTAGAAATGTTGGAACACGTGAGGCAATACTGACCTTACGACTTATCTTAGAAGAAAGATTAAGAAAAGGCAAACCTACGTTTCTAGCATTTGTAGACTTAGGGAAAGCTTTTGACAATGTTAACTGGAATACTCTCTTTCAAATTCTGAGGGTGGCAGGGGTAAAATACAGGGAGCGAAAGGCTATTTACAATTTGTACAGAAACCAGATGGCAGTTATAAGAATCGAGGGGCATGAAAGGGAAGCAGTGGTTGGGAAAGGAGTGAGACAGGGTTGTAGCCTCTCCCCGATGTTATTCAATCTGTATATTGAGCAAGCAGTAAAGGAAACAAAAGAAAAATTCGGAGAAGGTATTAAAGTTCATGGAGAAGAAGTAAAAACTTTGAGGTTCGCCGATGACATTGTAATTCTGTCAGAGACAGCAAAGGACTTGGAAGAGCAGTTGAACGGAATGGATAGTGTCTTGAAAGGAGGATATAAGATGAACATCAACAAAAGCAAAACGAGGATAACGGAATGTAGTCAAATTAAGTCGGGTGATGCTGAGGGAACTAGATTAGGAAATGAGACACTTAAAGTAGTAAAGGAGTTTTGCTATTTAGGGAGTAAGATAACCGATGATGGTCGAAGTAGAGAGGATATAAAATGTAGACTGGCAATGGCAAGGAAAGCGTTTCTGAAGGAGGGAAATTTAACATCGAGTATAGATTTAAGTGCCAGGAAGTCGTTTCTGAAAGTATTTGTATGGAGTGTAGCCATGTATGGAAGTGAAACATGGATGATAACTAGTTTGGACAAGAAGAAAAATGGTTCAAATGGCTCTGAGCACTATGGGACTCAACTGCTGAGGTCATTAGTCCCCTAGAACTTAGAACTAGTTAAACCTAACTAACCTAAGGACATCACAAACATCCATGCCCGAGGCAGAATTCGAACCTGGGACCGTAGCGGTCTTGCGGTTCCAGACTACAGCGCCGTTAACCACACGGCCACTTCGGCTGGCCGGACAAGAAGAGAATAGAAGCTTTCGAAATGTGGTGCTACAGAAGAATGCTGAAGATAAGGTGGGTAGATCACGTAACTAATGAGGAGGTATTGAATAGGATTGGGGAGAAGAGAAGTTTGTGGCACAACTTGACTAGAAGAAGGGATCGGTTGGTAGGACATGTTTTGAGGCATCAAGGGATCACAAATTTAGCATTGGAGGGCACTGTGGAGGGTAAAAATCGTAGAGGGAGACCAAGAGATGAATACACTAAGCAGATTCAGAAGGATGTAGGTTGCAGTAGGTACTGGGAGATGAAGCTTGCACAGGATAGAGTAGCATGGAGAGCTGCATCAAACCAGTCGCAGGACTGAAGACCACAACAACACAACAAGGCCCACAATTGATATTTCAAAATTCAAAAAACATTTAGTCCATTAAAAACAAGAATTTTTAAATCATTGGCTATGATAGATTATCAACAGAGAATTAAACACCGGTGAGCAGGACAATGAAGAAAACGGCACTCCGAAGCCTCCAGACAGGGAGGTCGGTCTGCCCTCTTTCACTTAGGTAAGACAGGTGGTGAGCCCAACTACACTTGATCCCACGGAACCCAACCAGGGGACAGCCACGGACCGACCGACACGACGACTCGCTTGGTACCAAAGGTTATGAACGTGATTATCCACAATGAATATGTACTAGCTGTGACAATTACACACCATGTTGGACAGCAACAACAGGTGAGGAAAGGACCCTACCTGAAATTACGTTGATTGCCTGGGCAGATAACCGGATCTCTAACGGCCATAAGGCAGAAAATTCCGCTGGTACACCTGAATTTGAAATACGGTAATACAGTTAACTTCACCCAAAAGGAACACTGTCTGAATTTGTCAGTGGCCAGGGCAGGTAACCAGAACAATAACGTCCACAAGGCAGAAAATTCCGCATGTGCACTCTAATTGTAGTCAACCAATGTAGTTAATTGAACCGCATGGCGGCTAAATTTCAGCAATAGAAACACAGTGTTGCTCACAGGAAAACCTCCCCAACAGCGAAACACCGAAACGAACCACACAACATGAATAGACGTGGCTTGGGTCGTTGAAACCACTACTCAACTTTGACGTCCTGGGTCGGTGAACCACGAAGCTCGTAGCGATCGGACAGCTCCACACACGATCCAACACTGCGAAGGGACCGCCAGCGGACATAGCCGACTGCATCGCGCGGAGATAACTTCTCTGGTCCGGAGCAACCGATGGACTACCCTCAGAATGCCGACAACATCTAAAATAGTCCAGTGGAAATAACACCAACTACACACACAACCTGACACACTTGCACGAAGACCTGAACGACATCCAACAGTAACTAAGCACGCACGAAGACAAGATGCGCCCGACCGACGATCCACCAAGACCGCGGCCCGGCTCAAGTGATGCTTGGTGGCAATGGTCGGGCGAGCCATGTCGACGCAGACCTCACTGCACCAACCCGACTGCACTAGTGCCGCATTGCAACTCCCCGCCTGGCAGGTCCGGACTGCTCTCCAGACGCGTTCCAACTGACTGGCAGACCCGAACTCGCGACAGGAACTGCTTACGACAGACAACGACCGGGAAATAATATCTGTCGAGCAAAGATACTACGAGAGGGGATATATCGATACGCGCTGCTAGCGCCGCTCACGGACAGGCAAAGCAGCAACGTAGTGAGGTGGAAGTACGTTAAAAACAGGGTGTAAAATACATGATGGCGGGAACACGAGCCACGCACGGCTCAATTATGCACTGACTTTGATATCAGTTTGAGACCAGGTTTGTGTGTTAATATCATTGTTTACTCCGTCGACAAGTGAACTTGAAGCTCATGTGTGTTCTGCAATATGGCATGCATCCCATATTACACAGATTAGATGTCAGCAAGACATGGCTTGTCGGAACAAATAAAACGTTCAGTTAGTGTGTTCAGCATAGCTGATGCCTGCATGTCTGCCTTGTAACACTTGACAAGAATCGTAGCACAATTTAAAAGTGGAAAATACTCGTAATAATTTTCGGGGACCGCGCGCCGTTCGAGAATGGAACGGTAGAGAAACTGCTTGAAGGTGGTTCATTGAACCCTCGACCAGGCACTTAATTGTGAATAGCAGAGGAATAACGTAGACGTAGATGAATGGGCGATGAGGTAAACGGTTGACAGCAGTCCACGGACGCAAAGCCTGTGCAGCTCGTGGAAGAGCAACAGCTTGTCCTGCAGCGGCAGTTGCAACAACAAGTCAAACAGCAATTTCAACAAAAACTGAACTGCTCTGACAGAAAACTCAGCTTTTGTCTGATCCCTTAGGTTCTGGGTTCCCATCCCATCCAGCTGCTGAAACAGCACTTCGCCACTTTTCGGGTTTCTGATGACGCTCTCCAGTCGTCGCTCTTCCTTTCTTGAGCCTCTCTGGAGACGTTTTTCTTACTAAGGTTGGCTCCACTCCCGAATCCTGTTGCGCTCACATTCGAAGAGAAGTGTTCGTTGCTGCCAAATTATTATTCTCAACGTTTCCATGTTGTCGTATCGCACCTGGAGTTCCATCAACACTGCAAGCAACCTGGTCAGTCGTACTGCTCGCGGGTAATGGATTTGCAGGGTTTGAGTCGACATTGTGATTGTATGAACCCTGCCTGCAAAAGGTCATATGCTGATGTTTTCATTCGAGAGGTAGTGGTCCAAATGGCTCCAGATCTGGAAGTATGCACTGCAGCCTGTACACTAGACAATCCTTCCTTGGACGCTTTTTTTTTTTAAAGTAGTGCACCCTCTTTAGAGATTGTACAAGTGGCAAATGAATGACTCGCACCTAGATTCCCAGTAGCACAATTCTAGCCTCAGTGGCCTCTGAATGGTCTGTCATGTCCCGTTGGCGTAAGCAGCAGGGTCTCCAGTCATGGCCTGATTCCTTCACACCACAGCTGCATCCAAACTGTCCGGATCGCTGGGCACACTGGACGTATTGTGGGGAAAGATGGACATATCCAAACTGTCGTCAGCTGTTGTGACAGTTGGATGCCACCCCCAGCCCCCCTCCCCACATGCATCAACGGATGATGCGTGTACCTCAGGCAATTCTTTCTTAGGGCGATCCTTCCAGCAGTTTATCGACATCATGACTGCAAGCCAGGAAGTCCATTTCTCGAGGGACAAGGAGGCTACCGTTTCTTTGATTAATCTCAAGATGTATGCTCATCTTTGTTCTCCTGACTTGGTCACTCCATCCTGCACCTTAATTGTGTATGGTGACAGTCCAATTCCCCTCTGGCGTCAATCAATGCAGTGTCAAAAAGGTCGTACAGCTGATAACTCTGTTTGTTGTAGGTAGTCACAAAGCTGGCAACATTTTTAGTCTGGATGCCTTTGCTCTTTGTGTTGTCCTACTGATGAGGTTGTTCAGGCACAGATCTCTTTCAGGAGCTCGACGACCTCTGTACTGCCTTCACATCTCTAATCGAACGTGGCCTGGCGTGTCCCACATATCTCACTATGTCCAGACACAGTGCCCCATTTCTGCCATGTGTGTCCTATTCTTGCTCCTTAAAGGTGGCAGTTAAGCAAGAACTCGATCGCCTCCAAGAAGCAAGTGTAGTTTAACAAGCAAGTGTAGTTTAACCAGTGTTTGGGACACACCCTGGGTGGGATCAAGAAATCAGATTGATCTCTGGCTATGTGGAGATTTTAAATCAGCTGTCAATGCCGAAACACGAGTGGAACCTACCCCATACGTCATACTCTGATCTTCTCAGAAACCTTATCAGAGGTGAATGAAATGGAATTCTCAGCCACTTGCTCATCAAAGAAGGGATCCAACTGTTGCCATTAACTCTCTACCATGCCCTCAAATCTTATAGTAGCTGCAGGATTTTTTGAGTAAGGTGAATTATTATTCTAAGTTTGTTCCACCTTATGTATCTGCTCAATTGATTGCGAAATGACGACGTTCAGTTCAAGTGGGCTGCTGACTGAGCGCATTTTCACATGGCCGAAGCATCTGCTGTGTTCCGTGCCCGTCTTTAGCCCTTTTCATCATAATACCCCCTGTTTTTGGCTGCTAATGCTACTCTCTATGGCACTGGTCCAGTGCTAGTGCATAGGAATGATGACATTACTGAACAATATATTGCCTATGCGTCAAAGACGGAGACACCTGCTCCAAAGAACTACTCGCAAACCGAAAAAGCTTTGGCGATCATTTTTGCCACTAAGAAGTTCCATGTTCACCAGTTTAGGACCAAGTTTACCCACATTAAGAACCACTTACCACTGGTAGCACTCTTTGGGCCCCGCTCTCGGCTTCTGGAGCAGATGACACAATAGCTTCAGTGTTGGGACACCGTTCCTCAGCTCTTACAGTTATGCCATTAAATGCAAGCCCACAGCACAATATGCAAATGAGGATGGCTTCTCTCATTTGCCCTCAGTAACTGTCCCAGTATTTCTCAACCAGAAAATATCATGTTTCCACGTCGATGTGGAATGACAGCATGCATTGGCTGGATTTCCAAATTGCTCACATCACTGCAGACGTGCACCGTGACCCTGTCTTACAGTGTGTCATGCACTATACACTCCATGGGTGGTTCACTTATCTTCCGAAATTTTCCAATCCTGAACTCCAGGCCTGTACTCTTCTCTCCCAATATTTGTGACTTCTCTCCATTGTTTTCCTGCTTGATGCAGGGCCAGATGCTCATGATGTTTTCATCCTGTCACCTGCACCCCCAAGTTTTGCAACTCTTACATCATGGGCATTGGGGTATGTTGCAGACGCGAACCGTTCAAAGGCGACATGCCTACTGGCCAGAACTGAACAAAAACGTGCAGGCAATGGTGCACAGCTATTCTGATTGTGTCTGGAACGAGGCTTCTCCTCCCCAGTCTTTCAACACCTGGCCCAACCCCACCCTGTCCCTCTTGGGACTTCATACACTTTGACTTTTCTGGCCTCTCTCTGGGCTCAGTGGCTCATTGTCATGGATGCTTATTCTCTCATACACTGAAGAGCCAAAGAAACTGGTATACCTTCCTGATGTCGTTTAGGGCCCCTGCAAGCATGCAGAAATGCCACAATACAATGTAGCATGGACTCGAATAATGTCTAAAGTAATGCTGGAGGCAACTGACACCATGAATCCTGCAGGGCTGCCCACAAATCTATAAGAGTACAAGAGGGTGAAGATCTCTTCTGAACAGCAGGTTGCAAGGCATCCCAGATATGCTCAATAATAATGTCTGGTGAGTTTGATGGCGAGCGAAACTGTTTAAACCCAGAAGAGTGTTCCTGTAGCCATACTGTAACAGTTCTGGCGTGTGGGGTGTCTCATTGTCCTGCTGGAATTGCCAAGTCAGTCGGAATGCACAATGGACATGAATGGATGCAGGTGATCAGGATGCTAACATACATGTCACGTATCAGGGGTCCCATATCACACCAACAGAGCCTCCACCAACTTGAACAGTCTCCTGCTGACATGCAGAGTCAATGGATTGATGGGATTCTCTCCATACCCATACACGTCCATCCGCTCAACAAAATTTGAAAGTCGACTCGTCTGACCAGGCAACGTATTTCAGCCATCAACAGTCCAATGTCTGTATTGACCGGTACAGGCTAGGTGTAAAGTTTTGTCATGCAGTCATCAAGGGTTCACAAGTGGGCCTTCGGCTCCAAAAGCCCATATCGATGATGTATCATTGAATGGTTCATATGCTGACACTTCCCCCAGAGGGCTCGCCACTCTTCAGTGGGTTTGTGCTTGGCTACCACAGGGCCAGAGACTATGCAGCGTTTTTCCCTTCTGTGCTGTATGTCTCTCCTCTTGCTCCCGTGAAAACTTCCTCTGTCCCTCCAGCCAAACACTGCCCGAGTCTTCCTCTAACCAGAAGGGCTCAAAGAACACCGAAGGCAACCGGTCTTCTCCTTCACCAAGATCCTCTTCGATGGTGTCGCCATGTGGTACGCTAGCCCAGTGGACCACTGTATCGCCGGTGCACACCACCAGTCGTTTTTCAGCGTTGGACCGCACAATGACGCCAGTGTTTCCGTGGACCCCATGGAGCAGGATCATCCTGCTTCTGTGCTTTGTAGTAGCGACTCTACACTGGCTGTCACTCAGTGGCCGCTGAGTTGACACCTCCTACATCTCTTCCCCATCATGACTGTCCTCCAACAGAATGTTAGTGGCCTTCAGTCCCACAAAGAGGATTTATGGCTGCTTTTAGCATTGCAGCGTCCCCTTGTGCTCTGCCTTCAGGAAGCGAAATCATGCACTCATGACTGCTTTGAGCTTTCACATTACTTCCTGATTCGTTTTGACCTTCCCCTTGAGGTTGGCATTCCATCTCATGGGGGCATCATGCTGCTCATATGGGATGACATCCATGGTCAACCCTTCTCCCTGATTACCAGTCTTCAAGCTGTTGCAGTTCGCCTTTTCCTTCCCCCACGTGACTTTTCCCTCTGTACCATTTATGTCACTCGGTCACTTGGTGTTACCAGGGCGGCCTTCTTTCAGCTTATTGGGTAGCTGCCTCCCCCACTTTAATGTGCATCATCCCCTTTGGGGTTCTCCCAGGACCTGTTGGAGAGGTGCCCTCTTGGCTGACCACCTTAACCAACTTAACCTCTTCTGCCTCAACACTGGAGCACCCACTTTCCAACTCCTCGCACACCTATTCCCATTTGGACCTATCCTTTTGGAGCTTGCCCATCGTCTTGAGTGGTCCGTTCTTTCTGACACCTGCTCGAGTGACCATTTCCCACATGCTCTCCGTTTTCTGACTCCCACCCCATCTGTGTGCACGCCCAAATGGCAGCTGGGACCTTTACATTTCCCTGGCAAGATTCCCCAGTTGTGATGACCAGGCTGATTCTCACTATCATCCTTACTGCCGCAGAATATTCCATTCCTCCCACTTCCTCTTTACCACGTCGTTTCCTCGCCCATTAATGGACAGAGACATGCTGCAATGCAATTCGTGCATGGAGATGTGCTGTCTGTCATCTTACAGTGGCAAACTGCATTCATTATGAACAGATGTGTGCAAAGTGTCGTCGCGTTTTTCGGGATAGCAAATGAGCTAGCTGGATTTCATTCACTAGTTGTTTTAACAGTTCCAATCCTTTCTGTCGTGTGGGCAAACCTCGAACAGATCACTGGGCCCAAGATCCGTTCCCTCATTTCCGACCTCACGGTGGCAGCCGATGTTGTCGTGAACCCTATTGCTATCTCTAACACCTTTTGTGGAAGTTTCGAACTCTTCCCACTATCACCCTGTCTTCATCCATCGGAAACGAGTGGAGGCGGCTCGGGCGATACCCTTCTCTTCTCCGAATCGTGAGTGTACAACGCTATATTTACTATGAGGAAGCTCCATCATGCTTTCAGTTCATCCCGGTCCTCCGCCCCAGACGCCATCCACATTCAGATGTTGCAGCACCTTTCTCTTGCAGCAAGCACTTTCTGCTTAACATGTACAAACGCATCTGAGTAGAGGGCACGTTTCCCGGACGCTGGCGTGAAGCCACCGTCATACCCATACCTAAGCCCAGTAAGAACAAAAACATTCCTTCTAGCTACCTCCCCATCTCTTACCATCTGCGTTTGCAAGGTGATGGAACACATGATTCATGCCCGGTTGGTATGGTGGCTCGAGTCTCGCAATTTATTGACCAATGCACAGTGTGGATTGCGAGTGCTGCGTTCTGCAGTTGACCATCTTGTGACTTTGTCCACCCATGTCATGAATGGTTTTCTGCAGAAATACCAGGCTGTGGCCGCGTTTTTCAATTTGGAAAAAGCGTCCGACACCTGCTGGAGAACTGATATCCTCCGCATTCTTGACACGTGGGGCTTCCACGGCCGCCCGCCCTGTTTCCTTCAGGCATTTTTAAAAGATCGTGTTTTCAGGGTGTGTGTGGGTCCTGCCTTTTCGTTTATCCAGGAAAACGGTGTGCTTCAGGGTTCCGTCCTGAGTGTCGTCCTCTTTTCTATCGCCATTAACCCTATCATGGCCTATCTCCCACTGCACATCTCTGGCTCCCTTTTTGTTGACGATTTTGCCATCTATTGCAGTTCACCACGGACCTATCTCACTGAGCGGCGTCTTCAGCGGTGTCTTGATCGTCTTTACTCCTGGAGCATCGTCACTGCCTTTCGCTTTTCCACTGAAAAAACTGTCTCTATGAATTCCTACGACCCCCCAAGGGGTCCACAACTCTTTTGTGGATACGTGTGTGGCGAGCACGGGGCCCCGAGCTATTGCACGGTAGCCAGTCCGTGTGGTGGGGTCGCTATGTACTCTTTTGGTTGAGCCCCCTGAACACACAGGGATCACACTTCTGATACCTGAGCTGTGACCTCCTCATGCATGCCTTGGAGTGGTTGCTCGTCATCCTGGAGCATCAGAACTCCCAGCAATGGCCACCGTGCCAGACGGCCCTTGCTGTGGCTGGGTGGCGCCCCTGATCGGAGTGGCTGGTATCAGGGCGGATGCTATGCAAATGAAACGCATGCGGGTCCAGAACTCTGGCCATTCTTCTGCGGCCATCTCTCTGCGTGGAACTGATTCTTCAAGTGCTGCTTCTCTTGCCCCTTTGGCCTTTCCTTCCATGGCTACCCCCTTGGAAGAGGGTCAGGCCCGTCGGCTAGGGGCGAAACCTTTCCCCTGTTATCTAGTTTGCACCAGGACTGATGGAGATACTTTCACCAATACCAAACCTTTATTCTTTGTGGAACACATTGAAGACAAGTTTAGCGAAGTGGACTCCCTGAGCAAGATGCGGTCGGGTTCGTTGCTGATCAAAACTGCTTCAGCTGCCCAATCTGCGGCCCTTCGTGCCTGCACCCATCTTGGCACAATTCCTGTGTCCATTACCCCCCACCAGTCTCTAAATAAGGTACAAGGTGCGATTTTTCACAGGGACTTCATCCTTCAAAGTGATGAGGAACTTCGGGACAATCTCGGATGGCGGGGTTTTCACTTTGTTCGGCGTGTTCAGAAGGGTCCTAAAGACAATCGCATTGATACTGGTGCCTTTATCCTGGCCTTTGAAGGGGATACCCTCCCTGAGAAAGTTAAGATTATGGTTTATCGATGTGATGTGAAGCTGTACATCCCACCTCCTATGAGGTGTTTTAAGTACTTGAGTTTTGTACACACGTCTTCCCGCTGTTCACAGGCCCCTCTCTGTGGTGACTGTGGACGTCCACTCCATGAGGGGAGTCCCTGTGTTCCCCCTCCTGTGTGTGTAAATTGTCATGGTAGTCATTCTCCACGTTCACCAGACTGCCCAGTGTATAAGAAGGAAAAGAAAGGATTTTAATGCTCATCATCCCTTGTGGGGCAGTGCCTTTCCATCTAGACGAGGTCTTCTTATAGACCAATTTATTGCAGACCACGACTTGTGCCTTCTTAATGATGGCTCCCCTACTCATTTCAGTGCCAGTCACGGTACCTTTTCTGCCATTGATCTTTCTCTTTCTTCTCCCTCTCTCCTCCCTTCATTACACTGGTCGCCACACGGCGACCTTTGTGATAGTGACCATTTCCTGTTGATTATCTCGCTCCCTTCCCGCTCCCCGATGGACAGGTTACCTCGTTGGTCTTTCCACCGTGCCGATTGGCCTCTATACACTGCACAGGTCGTGTTTTCTCCCTCTTTGTCGGGTTGTATTGATGACGTCCTACGTGACGTATCTGACGCGATTGTTCGCGCTGCTAGCCTTGCCATCCCGCGCTCATCTGGGCCATTTCGTCGCCGGCAAGTCCCATGGTGGAGTACAGCCATTGCCATTGCCATTCGTGATCGCCGTCGAGCTTTGCAACGCTTTAAGAGGCACCCATCTGTAGCCAGCCTTACTACCTTTAAACGCCTCCGCCCTAAAGCCCGTTATTTAATCAAACAGAGCAAGCAGATGTGTTGGGAACGATTCGTTTCTTCCCTTGGTTCTACTGTCCCTCTGTCATGGGTATGGGCTACACTTCGCTCTCTCCAAGGTTGCCATCGGCAGTAAACCCTCCCAGGCCTTCATCTCCCAGATGGCCTTTGTACGGACCCATTAGTTCTTGCGACCCATTTTGCAGTGGCATCAGCATCAGCCTCCTATCCAGCTGCTTTCCTTCACCAAAAACAGCGGGCTGAAGCTTCCACCTTATGTTTCACCCCTTGTGAGTCAGAATCTTACAACGAACCTTTTACTGAATGGGAATTTCTTTCTGCTCTATCTTCTCATGATACGGCCCCTGGCCCAGATTCCATGCATAACCAACTGCTTCAACATCTCAGTGCTCCACAATGGCAACATCTTCTTCAGGTGTTTAACTGTATCTGGCTCCAGGGTGACTTCCCTTCTCAGTGGAGGGATAGCATCGTGGTTCCTGTCCTTAAGCCTGGTAAGAACCCCCTATCTGTTGACAGCTATCGGCCAGTTAGTTTGAGCAATGTTGTTTGTAAGTTACTCGAATGGATGGTAGCCCGTCGGCTCAATTGGGTCCTCGAATCTCGGGATCTATTGTCCCCTTAGCAGTGTGGCTTTCGAGAGGGATGGTCTCCAATCGATCATTTACTTCGCTTGGAATCCACAGCTTGGCAGGCTTTTTCCCAGCACCGCCATTTGGTTGCAGTGTTTTTTTGACCTTCGCAAGGCCTATGACATGGCCTGGCTCCATCACATCTTACTTACCCTTCATCAGTGGGGTCTTTGGGGGCCACTCCCGATTTTTATCCGCCAGTTCCTGTTCCATCAGTCATTCAGAGTTCGAGTTGGTACTGTTTTTAGTTCTCCACGGACCCAGGAGACGGGCATCCCACAGGGTTCTGTTTTAAGTGTCCTTTTCCTCATTGCTATCGATGGACTTGTGGCCTCTGTCGGTACCTTGGTCGCCCCTGCCCTGCATGTGGATGATTTCTGCATTTGGGTTAGTTCCTCCTCGATGGCATCTGCAGAACGGCAGCTTCAGAGAGCTATACGGCGTGTCTCTGCATGGACCCTCTAACACGGGTTTCAATTCTCCCCTTCAAATCGTGGGTGGTCCACTTCTGTCGCCGTACTATGATCCACCCTGATCCAGAGCTCTATCTCGATGCACAACGATTGCCTGTGGTCCCACGGTTTCGTTTCCTGGGTCTTCTTTTCGACAACAAGCTCACTTGGCTGCACCATATCAGACTCCTGAAGGTAGGATGTTTCCGTAAACTCAATGTCCTTTGCTTCCTTGCCCACTCCTCTTGGGGTGCGGACCGTTCCCTCCTTTTCCATCTTTATCGTGCTCTGGTTCTGTTTCGCTTGGACTATGGTTGTCAAGTTTATGGTTCAGCTGCTCCTTCCACACTGCACGTGCTGGATCCAATCCACCATCGTGGTATCCGTTTGGCCTCTGGTGCCTTCCCTACTAGCCCTGTTGATAGTCTCCTGGTTGAAGCTGGTATCCCCCCCCCCCTTTCTGTTCGGCGGTCCCAGCTTCTGGTGTCTTATGCACTCGCTATCCATTCCTCTCCTACTCATCCTTCCTATTCTATCCTGTTCCCAGACCATGGACGTCGCCCACCCGACTCCCGCCCACGGGCAGGTTTACCGGTTGGGCTCCGCCTTGCGTCTCTTTGCCGTGATTTTCAGCTTCCTTCTTTGTCCTGTCTTCCTCGCTCCCTCCCCTCCACCCCCCCCTTGGTTAGTTCCTCGGCCTCGAATTTGGATGGCTCTCTGCCGAGGTCCGAAAGATTCCATCCCCTCGGTGGTGTTCCGTTCCTTCTTCCGCCAAATTTTATGGGAGTTTCGGGATGCTGTTGTTTTTTACACTGATGGCTCTAAATCTGCTGATCATGTGGGGTATGCCTTCACGTCCTCTGTTGGAACGGAAAATCATCTGCTGCCACCTACATTTGCGGTGTTTACTGCGGAATTTATGGCAATTTCCCAGGCCCTTACCTTTATTAAACAGTCCCAACGCAACCGTGTTTTGTTATGTACGGACTCGATGAGTGGGCTTCTTGGTATTGACCAGTGTTTTTCGCGCCATCCCTTGGTCTCTGCCATCCGTTACCATCTCGCTGATATTCGCCGTGCTGCTTGTTCCATTGACTTCCTTTGGATCCCTGGCCATGTGGGTATCCCGGGTAATGAGCTCGCTGATCGTTTGGCTGGGGGAGCAGTCACTTACCCCCCGTTTTCTGTAACCCCTCCTGCAGCGTATTTATGGCTTCACATCAAATCCCACTTCGCACAGTCATGGGCCAATTCTTGGGAGGCTACTCCCCTGTCTAATAAACTTTGTGCGATTAAGGTGACACCAGTCCCATGGCGTTCTTCCTTTCACCTCTCCCGAAAGGACTTGGCCACACTGTGTCATCTCCGCATTGGCCATACCAGGCTGACCCATGGTTTTCTTTTGCGTGATGAGCCACCCCCACTTTGTGGTTGTGGAGCCTTCCAGTCAGTAGCCCACATTTTGGTTGAATGCCCCCTTCATTTTGCTCTGCGTGCTAAGTACAGACTCCCTCACACTTTACCTTTGATGTTGGCTGACGATTCCCGGATGGTCTCTCTGGTTCTCAGTTTCCTCTGGGAAAGTGGTTTTTGTTCTCAGTTTTAAGGTTTTTAATCTCTTTCTGGTGTTGGGGCAGGGCGGTGAGTGTTTGGGTGTCTCCCACTGTAAGCCGTGTTTGGAGATTGCCGATTCACCTCCCTGACCGAGATATTCTTTTCTTCCCCTTTTACTCTGTTTTTACCCTTTCTTTAAGGATTGGTTAGTCTCCTTTTCCCATACGTCTTTCTACATTCTAGCGGTTGCACCTTTTAAGTCACAGGTGGTCTTGCCTATGCTGCTTCAGCATAGCGTTGGGTTCGTTCTCTTGCTGACTTCCCTCATTTTGTTTTTTACCATTGACAACATGACTGCCCTTTTATGTTTTTCCCTTTTTCCCTTTTATTGTTCTGACTTTACTGAGATGTCCCATTAGCGGAATGGACCATATTTGAAACAAGGGACTGATGACCTTGCTGTTTGGTCCCTTAAACCTCAAACAACCAACCAACCAACTAATTCCTACCAAGCTAGTGGATTCTCCCATCATCTTTAAATCTTGGGCCTGTTGCCCTTCCGTTCGTTGAAACTACGAAATTCCTGGGGCTCATGTTCGATAGGAAACACTCTTGGTCCTCCCATGTCTCTTACCTTGTAGCCCACTGTACACGGTTCCTCAGTGTCCTACGTGTCCTCAATGGTACGTCCTGCAGTGCCTATCGAACGACCCTCTTCCTTTTGTACCGGTCCCTTGTCCGTTCGAAACTCGACTATAGGTGCTTTGTTCATGCGTGTGTATGCCCATCCCTCTTACCCAGTGTCAACACTATCCACCATCATGGCATCCGTCTGGCCACGGGCGCCTTTTACACCAGCGCGGTTGAGTCTGTATGCTGAAGCGGCTGAACTACCACTGTCCTACCACTGTGACTTTCTCCTGAGCAGGTATGCATTCCGTTTGACATGTGTGGCCACCCATCCTATGCCTCCTTCTTTGATGATTCATTTGATCGCCCATGTGTTGCTCGTCCTGTTACCTCTTGGAGTCCACTTTCGGCACTTGCTACAGCGGCTTAACTTCGAACTACCTGCATCTTTCCCAGTGGGTGTGAACCCTTCGCCACCTTGGCTTCGTGAAGCCTTCATTCGCTTCCTAAGGACACTACTCCAACCTTGGTCTATCGCCTTCAGTTTCAGGACCTTCGCATGGAACTTCACGATAGTACCTTTGTATACACTGACGACTATCAGACCGACCATGGTGTGCGTTCGTCATTGGCACCCGTGTCTTTAGATATCAGCTTCTGGCACACTCCTCAGTACTTACAGCCGAGCTCTTCACCTGGTATCAGGCCACGGAGTATATCCGGCGACACAGCCTTTCCAATAGTGTCCTCTGCTCAGACTCACTCAGTGCCCTTCACAGTGTATGTGTGCTGTACACCGCCCATCCCTTAGTGCAACAGGTCCATGAAAACGTAAACTGCTTACTCTTGGTGGAGCCAGTGTGATGTTTCTGTGGGTTCCTGGTCATGTCAGTCTGCCAGGAAACGAGGCTGCTGACGCTGCTGCCAAAGCTGCAGTCCTAGTACCACAGCCTGCGAGTATCTACGTTCCCTCCGATGATCTCTGTGTTGCCGTCTTTCAGGCGGTGGTCCCTTTGGCATCGCCAATGGTCCTCCCTTCACAGGAATACACTCCAGCTTATTAAGCCTCTGCCAGCGGCTTAGATGACCTCCTCTCGGCCCTCCCGCCAGGAGGAGATTATTTTAACTCGGCTGCTTATTAGCCATTGTCATTTGCTACCCCACTATTTTGTACACATTGCGCCCACGTTTTAAGTGTCCGCCACTTCCTGATGGAATGTCCATTTTTTGACCTTTTACATTCCCATTTGGGTTTGCCATCTGAGTTATCTGCTGTTTTAGCAAATGAAGTGCGGGCTGTTGACCACGTTTTACTTTTTATCCGCCAAAGCAATATGGGGAGGCCATTTGATTTTTAGTTCTGGACCTCCGTTTCTTATGGTCTTTTTTAGCCCTTTTTCCACGTGCCTGTTTTTAGCAGTCTTCTATTGTCAATTGGGACTGACTAAGTCGTTTAACTCCTTTCTGTGTCCGCATTCTGTATTCTTGACTTGGGCGCGTACGACCCTAGTTGTTTTTTGCGCCCTAAAGGAAAACAAGCAGAGCATACGGTGTGAGCATTTAAACAAATAATGTTGCAAGCAATGGATATTTCCACTACCACAGCTGTGCTCACGTTGTTTCTGAGCACTTACAGAGCCAACTCTATCCGTGACCATAGCCCAGCAGAACTCCTCCACATTGTCTCCCGGGCTCCACTGTGTATGCATGCTCGTTTGGGGCGAAATCCTCACGCCTGCCGTCGATGGTGGTTGCCACCCACAAGTATCGCCTTACGATGGTTGACACAAGCGGTTTGGGGCGCCGAGGGATCAGTCAGCCCTGGAATACCCTCTCACCCCGCATGGTTACAACTCCCGCGTCCAGTGACGGTTTCTGTAGACATGGGTGGACGTCTGAGTGCAACCTCCGCCCTTTCAGCCATTATCACGCGCACCGTTGTTGCCCACGTCACAGCGCACCAGCCCATTGCCAGGAGCGCGAGTTTCTTACTCCCAGCCGGTGGGTTACTGTTCCAGGACTCAACTCATGCCACCAGTTCACCTTTTCAAGCATCGTCCGAGACATTGGCCAAGTGGGAGGGAACTTGTATCCCAGCCTGACGAGTCTGAAGACCCACCAAAGGATACGTAACTCGATGACAGCCACTAGATGGCGCTTCTGCACCTGTGGGCGCTGGTGTCGCCACTGCAAGTGCCATCTCGAGAAAACGGCTGTCAGTGCCCGCAGCAGCCCTTTAAAGCCAGCAGCGCAACGGCTCCGCAGTCAATTGTGATTTCTCTGCGCCATTATATTGATCTCGCTACACTTCGTCTTGATTCTGAATTCGCTACGTTTTAAGTTTCTATCTTGGTTTACTTACTGGACTCGCCATTCTGCCGCCTTTGTCTGTTATTTGTTTTGCTGTAACCATTGTCCACTTGTTTACTCGTTGTGACACCTTCGGCCAGTCGACCTGTTCCACTGATTTTCGAGTCGTTCCCGATCTATCCAGATTCTGACCGCTATATTCAGTGGAAGGAATCGCTCGAGAGTTCCAGTACTACCACCTGTCCAGTTAGCACAATCACTACGCAGGGAGTTACACAGAATGAGGCACAGTGGTCGATCAGCTGCTCATAAATCGCACATTTTTGCAGTCGATACTAAGCGACTATTGAGGTGGTGCAAAGAGCTACGCCACAGGATAATGGATGACTGGAAACGAGTGATTTGCAGTGATGAATCACACTTTATCCAGCAGTAATCCGATGGAAGGATTTGGGTTTGGCAGTTGACCGGAGGATGTTAAGTAAACGTTAAATCGAAAGGATAAGAATACATTTTACAGTAACGTGTATTGCATACAGTATAGGAATAATTTGGACACAACGACTGTTTGTTTCAGCGCAGCAATTGATGCTGGACAGTAAATGGGCTG
The DNA here is from genome assembly GCF_023864345.2 of Schistocerca serialis cubense. Classification (NCBI taxonomy): domain Eukaryota; kingdom Metazoa; phylum Arthropoda; class Insecta; order Orthoptera; family Acrididae; genus Schistocerca; species Schistocerca serialis. Next base: position 406,568,370 of record NC_064646.1, read on the forward strand.
TCCCGTCGTGAACCCAATGGAACACCTTTGGGATGAATAGGAACCTAGACTTCTTTCCTGGCCCCCGTGTCCAATATCTCTACCTACTCTGCTTTCAGTTGTTGAGGAAAAATGGGCTGCCATTACTGCACAGACAAATGGTTCAAATGGCTCTAAGCACTATGGGACTTAACATCTGAGGTTATCAGTCCTCTAGACTTAGAACTACTTAAACCTAACTAACCTAAGGACATCACACACATTCATGCCCGACGCAGGATTCGAACCTGCGACCAGAGCAGCAGCGCGGTTCCGGACTGAAGCGCCTAGAACAGCTCGGCCACAGTGGCCAGCCTGCACAGACATCCTCACTGAAAGTATTCCCAGCAAATTTCAAGTAGTCATAAAGGCGAAGGGTGGACCCACTCCATACTGATGTCTACTAATAGATGTCCGGATACTTTTGATCAGGTAGTGTGTATCACAATGAATGAAAGGTGAAAAACAGCTCTGGCTAACCGGCTGTATTTTCACAAGTAAAGGAACTATGTATGATCATCTCTTTTGTCCTAGAGAAATGTTGCTAATTCTCAAAAGCAATTTATGCAGGTGTTCTTACTATCCCCCCTCCGCCCCCCTTCTAGTTGCAGCGTACTTGGGGAGTCATGAGAATTCAGTTAAATGCTATTAACCTACCAGCAATGGTAGGTTGTAACGCGAGAAGTAAAATAACCATATAGTAAATATCTTGGAAAGTTTCATGTCCTTAACGCGGTGTCCGCTGCGTTCGAAAGTTCACTGTTACTTCCCTCGATCGACACTACCGCAAATAATTAAGCAGCACTCGGACTGCGTGTAGCGGAAGTGCTGACAGCAAGGAGAATATTAGTCGTGACCTCAAGAATCGTAGAATGTATTTTGTGTCAATGACGCAAAACAGCATATCTGGAAAGTTGTAAAATTTCGTCACGCTACACTGGTGGCGCCGTCTTCAAGCTAGCATATCGTAATACCACAGTCTACAAATACATCGTTGTTCTGTTCAATTTGATCTTTTATTTTCGGAAAGGTGCAAATGATTCTCGCGTTGTTGGTAGTAATCCCCCTCATTATGTGCCTTTTCATCTATTTCTTTTTAAATAGACACCACCGAAAACTTTGCAATTAGTGCAATAATTTGAAGTCGGCGATGTGGCAAAGCAGTTCTAGGCGCTTCAGTCCGGAACCGCGCTGCTGCTACGGTCGCAGGTTCGAATCCTGTTTCGGGCATGGGTGTGTGTGATGTCCTTGGTTAGGTTTACGTAGTTCTAAGTCTAGGGGACTGATAACCTCAGATGTTAAGTACCATAGTGCTTAGAGCCATTTGAAGTCGGCGACGGCAAATTTTTGTCATATTTCTCAAATACCGGATGATCGTACACAAAAATAATCACCTGAAAAATGTTCAACTTTTCTTGTATCTTCTTGATTAAATGTAGGCAGCTGCCTTGCCTTATTACGTTACAGGTCACTTTCGTAAGGAACAGAAAAAGTGACCAGTGGCGCGATGTAGTTTCTGCAGATATCTCAAAACTTTCAAGGTTCTCAAAATTTATGGAAATATTAGTTGCTTGTATAGTTAATAATATTCCGACTCGTGACACATCAATTGAGCAGCAGTGTAGTGCAATAATTTTGAGTTGTGTGAAGACTGTATTTCGGCCGACCACAGGATTTTAACACCCAGTACTTTCTACCAATCGGAAAGAAAGTTTAAACTTCATCTGGAAGTAGCTTTATGGCCAGTAGAGGCCATCTGTCGTAGAAAAATGTGGCTGTTGCCATAACGTTTCCAGAATATATCTTTTTACTATAATTCATGTGGAAATCCGTGTAAACAACAGTGCGACGCTGGCAACTTTTCTTTCTAACTGTTTCTCCATTTTAAATTACTCAAGCTGTAAGCCCTCTCACGATAAAGGAAATATTGCGTGAAGTTTTTGCCACAGTTCGTCGTTGAATGTACGTATTATTATTATTATTATTATTATTATTATTATTATTATTATCATTATTATATCAATAATAATAATTTTTCTTCTTTAGGGAGATTAGAGACCACAACAAGTAACTAAAAGGAATTTCTAGAAAGCCTTTTTTGCAGCGTAACGGCGTTGCATCCTTTTTGTGCTCGCCTTCTCTCTCATGTCCAGCTGCTATTCTGCTTTCGCTGATCGTGTACGCCCTTAAAGTTGTTGGTCAGTGATCTGTACTTTGATCGACTGAGATGGCTTCTCTATTCAATCCAGTGCTCTTGAGGTCCTTCCTTACTCCCTTGAACCACGGAGAATTTAGGTCTGTCTTCCAGTACATTTCACACACGGGGACTGTTAACAGATCTAACAACTGTTCATCAAAACGTTGTCAGTAAATAGTAAAATACAGCTATTAGAAGCTGAGCAACAGTATTTCACCTGTACAATAATTTGCATTACAAGACACTGAGGGATACAGAAATCAAACATATAAAATTATTCTCGTACGAAGGGTCAAACTACTGTAAGACCTGCTGAAAAGGAGAGGATGTATATAATTATTTAAAAATGGAAACCTCAACTATTTTGGTCAAGAATTGGTTCAGACCTGGCTTTTAATAATTGACTAGTGGTCGGGACGTTAACAAAATTACCGCCACTAGGCATTTCAACTATTGATTGCTCATAAACATCTGTGTTAACATTAGCGTTATTGTCAATATTTTGTTCGATATCTCTCTCTCTCTCTCTCTCTCTCTCTCTCTCTTGTGTGTGTGTGTGTGTGTGTGTGTGTGTGTGTGTGTCGTGCTCTATTTTCTCGAGATGTTTGCATGTTATACCATGCTATACGTAATGAATTGTGGAACGAACAAAATCTTTAAACTCGTCAGAAATTAATTTCGTAAATTTCAGTATAGCAACAATGATGGTTTTACTGAGCAAGAATAGCAGTTGATCGGAAAATTTTAGCTATAATGGCTGCTCGCCATTTTGCGTTCTACGAGAGACAGTTCGACCATTTTGTAAAGTAGTGTAAGTCTATTGTTACAGTGGTTTGTTCGGCAAAATAAATTGCAATTCGCGCTTTTGAGCAAAAGTGATTGCTAAAATTTCGGAAAATTTTTACGGAAGCAAAGTGCAATTACGGAATGCCCTTGAACTAGCGTGCTAAAGTATAAATGTGGTATCTTACCTTGGATCTTATTTTTCAATGCAGATTTCACGTTTCATCACTATTCCCATTAAAATTCTCTCCAGTTTGGTTGTTCAAATTTTTTCAATGGTAATGGCTCCTTATGTATGTTCCCATTGTCTATGCAATAAACAAACGTAATATAGTATACACAATAATTAGTGCACACAGGAAGTCGCCTGTTTAAATTTTCTTTTATTATTAATTCTGACGGGATCGTGCATGGATAAATGCTAGGCAGTGGGCCAGCTTATTAAAATAATCAAGTAATGTCTTAAATAAATGTTTGTAAATACGTTACTTTTGTTAGGGGCGCTTGACAATAGCGTTCTGTGTAAGGTCTATTTTAATTCTTTTACTCGACTGTGGATGTCTCTTCTTTTATCGGACGTCGAAAGCATTTACTCACCGAACAAATGGTTCGTACTGTAGTAGGCCTATTAATGTGCATTTAATGAACACGGGACCTTTCATCATGTCAAGATGCAGTATAGCTGAGATGAATTTTAACATAAATTGAAACAAATATTAAGTAATATCACTACATTCAATTATCAAACAATTATCAAACAAATTTGTAATGAGACTTAAATTAAGCAAAATGTAAATAATAATGGCGATGTGCAGTATTAATCTGCCGTATTCACTGAAAAGTCGTCTTGGTTCCCTTCTAAAACAAAAAGGTGCTGTCCCCTTCATAAAAATAATTGAGGGACGTAATTCTACATTTGTTTCTGCCGTCGTAGCCTACACTCCATACAACCCTTCATAGTACTTGATTTTTTTAATTAATACTTTACTACGCTGCAAATATTTCGTTTGTAAATTCTGCTCTTTCCGCAAATGTGCCTTAAAAAGCGTTATATGTATGTCCCATTTGCGAATGCAAATTAGATAACAAAAACAATGCAGAACACTTGATTGCTATGGAATCGAGAGTTTTAGATTAGAAAGGTGTGAACTTCTAAATGTAGGAGCAGATAATACCAGGTTTATAAACCAGCGCACTCCAAAGCCAATTAGTGCGTCTACAAGAAAAAGGTCACTTACAGAACAATCGTGCACACTATTTCAGAACAGTGCTAAAAAAATGTGGGACCCATACCACGGAAGGTTTTGAGAGCATACAAAGGAGGACGGTACGAATGGCCACATGTATTCACCAAAATGCTGATAACCACGCCTTGCCAAACGCTTTAGGAGAGGCGCCAGCTATGCGACGAAAGCCTCCTTACAGAGTTTCGAGGACCAATATTACGTGAAGAATCCAGATATTTCTCCAGTGATCTTACGTATCACCTCTGTCGAGACCGCGAAGGGAAGGTTCCATTGATTACTACGTGCAAGCATTCTTCCCGCGCTCCGTGCGCGAACAACTGGGAACAAACACTAAGGCTGCTGCCACAGTGGCACCGACATCTGATTCCGCTGACGACCGACATCGGCCGACGATGGCCGATCTTTCCAAATCAGTATGCCACTTCGTATGCACTTACACTGTAACCGATCTAATCGCCCGAATTTACAGATTTCGGACAACGATCAGTGAAGTTAGAATCGGTTTGTTTTGTTCGGTGAAATCAACAGACATTTTCGCACAGTATATACAGAGGGGCCCAGAAAAATATAAGTATTAATGGAACAAAATATAACTTTACAATTCTTGCACGGGCGGAAGGTAACTATGTGTGTTCAAAGTGACCCCCTTAGCAGCCAAACAACGTTGATACCGCTGAACGTTGACCGAACTACGGCTATCAGCCGCACAGGACGCCTCGTTGGTTTCTCGTAGCTCGTTCAGTGTAGCTGGCTTTTGTTGACAAACTTCATTTTTCAAGGCCCTCCGTAGATAGAAGTCAAGATGTGTAAAGTCTGGAGACCGTTGTGAGTACTCAACAGCTCCTCTTCGCCCTGGAAGTTCTCATCCAGTAAGGCTCTGACATCTCTGTGGTATTGAGGCGCAGCACCATTTTGTTGTAGGTAAAATCTTTCATTTCCAAACACCTCTCGTATTGCAGGTCAAATCGATGTTTCCAGCATATGAAGGTACACCTAACCAGTTACGGTACCTTCAAAGAAGGTGGGACAATCAAACCGCGCGCTGACAGACCGCACCACATATTAACACACAGTAGATTAACATGAAACTTCCTGGCAGATTAAAACTGTGTGCCGGACCGAGTCTCGAAGTTTCATATCAGCGCAGACTCCGCGGTAGAGTGAAAATTTCATTCTAGAAACATCCCCCAGGTTGTGGCTAAGCCATGTCTCCGCAACATCCTTTCTTTCAGGAGTGCTAGTTCTGCAAGGTTCGCAGGAGAACTTCTGTTAAGTATGGAAGGTAGGAGCCGAGGTACTGGCAGAAGTAAAGCTGTGAGGGTGGGGCGTGAGTCGTGCTTGTGTAGCTCAGTTGGTAGAGCACTTGCCCGCGAAAGGCAAAGGTCCCGATTTCGAGTCTCGGTCCGGCACACAGTTTTAATCTGCCAGGAAGTTTCATATCAGCGCACACTCCGCTGTAGAGTGAAAATTTCATTCTGGTAGATTAACATGCTTGCCCATGTGAACCTGTAGATTTTCGGGAGCCTAGTACATAGAGTTGTGGCGGTGTACAGTACCATTCAGTTTGAACTACGTCTCGTCATACTAGATAACCATCTCTGCAAATCGTTCATCCTCGTGAAGCATGCCTTCAAACCACTCGTGCTACTCCATCCGTAGATACGAGTCGTCCTCGTTCGTAGCATGGAGCGATCTTGGAATGTTCATTTTCCACTCTACAGCCTCGAGAATTCGTTGTACGCTTGATCGGCGGCTTACTTCGCCTTCACGTGCACGCTCCTTCAAAGGATGTTTGAGTTGACTTAGTAAGGTCCCCCATACGTAGAAGTCAAGATGTGTAAGGTCTGTAGACCGTGCTGACTACCCAACGGCAGCGCTGGAAGCTGGACTTGATGTTTCTGGTCGACCATAGCTTTCTTTTTGCGCATCTTGAACAGTGCCGTTGGCTTCAAATTAATCCCGATAACGCGCGAAGAAATAGTTTGGGAAAACAATCGACTGCGCTGCCGTGCAAAATTGCAACGATACTTAATTTTATTCCAGAGATATCGGAACCTGTGGACTAAAATCGCAGGTTTGTTGGAAATTACAAGTACCGTAGATAAAATCTTTATTGGAAAGTTTAGGCGTAAATAATAACCTCAAAAAATAGTGAAATGGTGGCATATCTTATGCTTACAATTACTGTAGTTGAACATTTTTGGGTTGTGTTAGGTTGGCATTAGCTATCTACAAATTATTACTGCTTTCTGGCGTTTTATGCCAGTAGGGTGCTGATTTTGTTAATATGAAGTGGTTCCCAAATGTGGTGTATGGTATAACCACTTCCAATGCTTTAGGTATTAAGAGTATCTTATGCTAAACCTTGTGCTTAACTTTACTCCACTGATGAATTTCTTAATAAAACCAACTGATTTGTATATAAGTACAACATAACTTCTGCACCATTTCAGTGCAGTAATGTGTTCATTGTAAATAAGTATTACAGTAGTTGTATTACATGTTTATTACCTTATAAATAAATAAAAAACTTTTTTATTTTAAATTCAATGCATTAGTATTTGTAAAATGACTCTTAGTGTTCATTAAAAAATGACGATCATTCCACTTGGGACCTGTGGAATGGTACATTAGCTTATTTGTTTTAGTTGTAAATATTTGTCATGTATTGTTGTTTTTCTGACATGTTCCACATCCTGGAGGACCTCCTCACTACGGATCAATTGGAATGAAAGTAAATCTAATCTAATCTTAGGCTTGTCTTTCACATTTATGCTGAATGACAGCCATTGACGAATAACTGACGTACGTCTCCACAACCTTAAACAAATACAGCAAAACAGTGTGTTCGTAACTCGGTTTTCAAGGTCACCACGAATTATCTCGAGTATGCAACACAACGTTTCTCCCGTCATCTCAGGGATTCGTAAAACTTGTCTGGTTATTCCACTAACTGAGGACAGAGTGTACAATACTCGCCATGTTCTTTCCGAAAGAGATGTAGCTCATTCACAAACATTAGACGGCTTTTTAGTAGCAAAAGCCTCAATGAAGTACTTACCTCTAAGCACAGAGGCGTCATTGTATCCATTCCACTCTAGTAGGTTAAAATCTAACCTACTTCATGCATAGAATAGATTCTAACCTAACCTACTTGAACTCGCCAAAAACTGACGGAGATCAGACGCACTGTTGCCAAGTCGTCAGCCGATGTTATCGGGCGACCTTCGGCAACGGTGTCTGATGACAGTTGTCGCCACTGTCAAGCTTTTGCACCGGTTCGGAAATATCGTAGATCCGGGACTGTCTGTCTGTTGCCACGTGGCCATCCAGTACCCAATGTTCTTAGGTTTATTCATTTCCTCCATAGTATGTTTGACATTTTGAGAAGTAATAAATGTTATGTGCATACTTTTCTGCTTTGAAAGGCAACAGGCTATGTAGATCGCTGACAAACAATGGACAAAACTGGTTCGTGCACCGATCCCTGAGGCACATCATAACGCCTGATGTTTTGTTTGAATTGGTTAGAACCATTTTCTTGCTATTGGACTAGTATGATTTTAGTAATGTCAACCCCCTATCTGATATCTTATATTGTTTAAGTTGATTTACAAGTATACTAATTACCTGTGGTATACCTTTCACTACTTCTTCGTATCTTATTCTCGAGTTTAACGTGGACGAGGGTGCAGCTTGGCGTTTGTCGCATAAAAAAATGCTTTTCAATGGGGTTAAACACGAGACCTATAGGTTTGTAGAAGTAGCACTTCGCCGATACAGCTGCGATGCAAGAACGAAATATGAGAGACTTATCTATCAATGGAGGGAACTTATTAATTTTTCTAATGCTTGTGTAAATAACTAGTATGAAATTGACAAGTTCACACTTCCAAAGAAAGAAAAGGCAACAGTCGCTTCCAAAATCGCAATGAATGTCGCAACTGAGGATGCGCTGCTGCTTTAATTCCTCTGCTAGAATGGTTGCTGCACTTTAGGATCTCAATGCCATGACAACACACACGTCTATCGTTCCTTCCGTAGTCCAAAGTGCACACTTCTGCTGGGGCTGGACGCCTGTTTAGGACATCTCCAACCTCCTTTTCTGCTCGTCTGCTGCCTCACTACAAAACACATGCCCTTATTTACCTATACGTTATGAGAGGTACTGTGGTTGTGCTCGCTTAAAATATGAAGCCAGGAGTGACACCAATGAGCCTCTCCAGAACATTGGGAGACTGGGTCTTCTCCCTGGCTTGTCACAATACTCGCCGATCTGGTGTATTGCCAGACTGCGACTCGTTGATGAACACAATGCAAAGCCATTCATCAGGAGCCCGTACTTCCCAGTCATAGCGCCAGTCCAAATGCGTACGTTTGTGTTGGGCTGCTAACGGAAGCCTACGCATGGGACGGTAATTCCCTAGTCCAGCTACTGTGAAATGGCGCAGAATGTTTCAGGAGTCATTATTTGCTCTCGAATGGCAGGCACATATGTGAATGGGTTATGATGTGCTTGGTGCACAATAGTGATACTCAGACATGGTCGACCAGAGCCTTGACAATGAGTATGTCGGCACCAACGTTCCTATGCAGTCCAATATTGGGCCACTGTCATATCAGAATACCCCCACAAATCAGGATATTGCATGATTCCGTCAGTCGACCACAGTGAGACCCCTATAGACACTGTCAGGTGCTGATAACTGTGTATCACAAGATTACATGGTATTTCTCTCCTTCAATGAACAAACGTCTGAGGCTGTTCACATCTCTTATAAACCCTCCTAGGCCTGTCACGACTCTCATCATTTACATACATGGTGGATACGTGTACAAACTTACATTGACATCCGACCATGTGTTCTGGGTGCCTGTGCCCCCCCCCCCTTTTTTTCAGGCAGTCTGTATTGTAAACATCGGCTTTTCTATTGGGCTGTCTTGTGACACTCCTGATACTTCGATTTCTGTTAAACATCCACTGGCTGGTACTCCGTTCTATTACCAAACAATTCTTCGTGCCAGTCTCATATTTATGAAGATAAAGCATATGATCGTACATTGAGTATCAGTCGACACTGTGGTACAGTGTCAAATACCTTCCTGTAATCTAGGAAAATGGTATCCACTTCTTCTCCAGCAGCACTCACGCTCATAAATTAAGGATAATGCTGATACATGGTGAAACAACGCTCTGACTGGCAGTTTACGGGTTTAAATCACCTCGGGGTATGACCATGCAGTGTATTTGACCTGCGGTCGTCGCATGGTGGCGCTGGCAGCAGTCCACGTACTCAGAGGTGTGTTGGTTCATATCAGAGTACGGTGCAGCGAGTAAGCAGACAGGAAACGCGTCCAGGCGGTACAGTACGGGACGTCCACAGTGTACACCAGCACAGGAAGACAGATATCTCACCATCAGTGCCTGCAGATGGCCACGGAGTACTGCAGGTAGCTTTGCTTGGGACCTTACTGCAGCCACTGGAACAGTTGTCTCCAGACACACAGTCTAAAGACGACCCAACAGACATGTTTTATTCGCTCGGAGACCTGAAAGGTGGATTCCACTGACCCCTGGTCACAGGGGAGCCCGTAAAGCCTGGTGTCAAGAACACAGTACATGGTCACTGGAACAGTGGTTACGTTCACGGACGAGTCCAGGTATAATCTGAACAGTGGTTCTCGTTGGATTTTCGTCTGGCGTGAACCAGGAACCAGATACCAACCCCTTAATGTCCTTGAAAGGGACGTGTATGGAGATCGTGTTTAGATGGTGAGAGGTGGGATTATGATTGGTGCACATATACCCCTGCATGTCTTTGACAGAGGAACTGTAACAAGCCAGGTGTATTGGGACATCATTTTGCACCAGTATGTCCACCTTTTCAGGGGTGCAGTGGTCCCACCCTCTTCCTGATGGATGATAACGCACAGCCCCACCGAGCTGCCATTGTGGAGTAGTACCTTGAAACAGAAGATATCAGGCGAATGGAGTGGCCTGTCTGTTCTCCAGACCTAAACCCCGTCGAGCACGTCTGGGATGCTCTCGGTCGACGTATCACTGCACGTCTTCAAACTCCTAGGACACCTGAGGAGCTCTGACAAGCACTGGTGCAAGAATGGGAGGCTATACCCCAGCAGCTGCTCGACCACCTGATCGAGAGTATCCCTGCGCGTTGTGCGGCCTGTGTACGTGAGCATGGTGATCATATCCCATATTTATGTCGATGTACATGCGCAGGAAACAGTGGCGTTTTGTAGCACATGCGTTTCGGGATGGTTTTCTCAACTTATCACAAATACCGTGGACTTACAGATCTGTGTCGTGTGTGTTCCCTATGTGCCTATGCTACTAGCGCCAGTTTTGTGTAGTGCCACGTTGTTTGGCACCACATCCTGCAATTATCCTTAATTTATGAGCATGAGTATATTTGCAGGATATCTTCTCTATATACACTGAGGTGACAAGTCGTGGGATAGCGATATGCACATAATATACAGATTAGTAGTAGTATCGCGTATACGAGGTATAAAGGGCAGTGCATTGATAGATCTGTCATTTGTACCCTGGTGATTCATATGAAAAGATTTCCGACGTGATTGAGGCTGCACGACGGGAATTGAAGACTGAACGTGGAATGGTAGTTGGAGCTAGACACACGGGACTTTTCATTTCGGAAATCGTTAGGGAATTAAATATTCAGAGATCCACAGTGTCAATAGTGTGTCGAGAATACCAGATTTCAGGCATTCTCTCTCAACGCGAACAATGCAGTGGCCGATGGCCTTCACTTAACGATCGAGAGCAGTGGCGTTTGCGTAGAGTTGTTCGTGCCAGCAGATAAGTAACACTGCGTGATATAGCCGCAGAAATCAATGTGGGATGTACGACAGACGTTTCCGTTAGGGCAGCGCAGCGAAATGTGGCGTTAATGGGCTATGGCAGGAGACGATTGACGGGAGTGCCTTTGCTATTTAACAGCACAACATGCCTACACTGTCTTTTTCTGGCCTAGTGACCATATCGCTTGGACCCTAAATGACTGGAAAATCGTGGCATGGTAAGGTGAGTTCCGATTTCAGTTGGTAAGAGGTGATGGTAGGGCTCGAGTGTGGCGCAGACCTCAAGATGCCGCGGACCTAAGTTGTCAACAAGGAACTGTGCGAGCTGGTGGTGGTGCCGTAATGGTGTGGGCTGTGCTAACATAGAATGGACTGGGTTCTCTGATCCAACTGAACCAATAACTGACTGAAAATGGTTATGTTCGGCTACTTGGAGACCATTTGGGGCCATTCATGGACTACATGTTCCTAAACGATTGAATTTTTTGCAGTGACAGACCGCCATTTCATGGTGCCACAGTTGTTTTGGATGAACGGAACGGTTGACGTGGTCGGGGTTGTAGGGTGTGGCTGGGTAGAAGAAGGTGGCTGTTTTTAGCAATCTTCTTCTTTATTGTTGGTTCTTCCAATTCATTTTCAGCCCCACCACTCGTCGTAGTGGAGACGTGCTGATGCGTGCAGCCTGGGGAACACGATGCAGTGCTCGGTCAGCGGCTGCGCAGGTGGTAGGAGGTCAGCAGCACGAGGCCTGGCCTAGCTTGGCTCCGGTCATCGCGCACTAAAACACTATTTCGCACCATATTTCCTAAAAATAATCCCTTGCCCTCTACATGAAGAACATTCTGGACAATTCCGGCAAATGATTTGGTCATCCAGGTGGCCGGCATGAATCCCATCGAACATTTGTGGGACATAATCGAGAGGTCAGTTCGTGAAAAAAATCCTGCACCAGTAACACTTTTTGCAAATGAGGGACGTCTGTACAGGGAGTTCGGAAATTCCTGTTACAAACGTCTATGACTTGTGGAGTAGATAATATTTTGAATTGGGGCTAATGTCTGGAAATGTACGCTTTCCATATTACAACCATTTGAAAACTTGTTGGTAAGGTGACCACTTTTAAAAGCAATTGATTAGGCGTGACCCACGACATCACTTCTTTTACAATTCCTCTCATTAAGAGCAAAGGAATTTCGGTGTACTCATTGGCAGGTTCTCCTCAACATTATGCGGTATGGCCGAACTGGCATTCACAAACACGTGATTGAGCTCGAAGCAGGTCAGAGGGGTAGGACAGCTGTCGAATGACAGCCAATCCGACGTAAGCACGCCACACCATGAGTATTCTGTTGCACGCTTATGTACCAAACATGTTTTCAAACGGCTGTAGCACTGTACGTTTCCGGACGTGAGTTTCTGTTCAAAATATTATGTTGTCACTCTGCTCTAAAAGTTCTAGAACCAAGAACTTGTGAACACCCTGCAGAGGCAGCATGGCCCAATGTCTCTGCAGGTAGCTTCCAACGACTTGAGTCCATTCCACGTAGAGATGCCGCACTACACCGGGCAAAAGGAGGTCCAATACGATATTAGGAGATACCCCATGACTTAAGTCACCTCACTGTACAGAAGGAAATATCCCGACAGACTCATCATCACAGAGCCCAAACCTCTAAGGACAGAAACTTGAAATTTGGAGAGGATGTTGACCTTATACCGTAGGTATAGTTTAACAAGGGATTTTTCGAAATTCCGTCCCTAAGGGACTGAAATAGGAGATGAAAAGATTTTTGAAAATGTGTCGCGACTGCGGCAATTTTGAAGCTAGAACTACGAAAATGTATATTTGATTTTACACTTTGTACAGTGTGGTCCTTTGCACTTGAGTGGTGGCCGTGGGAACATAAAATTTCGTTTAAATAAAAATTAAAAAAAAAAACTGTGGAGACCATAAAGTCAACGTGAGCAAAGCAGCAAGTGCTAAGCTAGTTGGTTATGAAACGACGAGGTGAAGCAGTGTTGATCCTTTGAGTGAAACTTCCTCCAGGAATATCAGAATGTTCAAGGCTAGAACAGTTATTTAGTGTATTTTCGAATCTCACTCTTCCCAAGCAGTTTTTACCCTCTGTAGCTCCCTCTAATACCATGTAAGTTATTCCCTGATGTCTTAACACAAGTTCTATCATGTTGACCCTTCTCTCTGTCGATTTTTTTTGCATGCAGTCCTAACCTTGCCGTTTCTGTGTAGAACCTCCTCATGTCTTACTTTATCAGACCATCTAATTTTCAGCATCCTTCTATAGCACCACATCTCAAACGCTTAGAATCTCTTCTTGGCTTTCCCCACAGTCCATGATCACTTCCATGAAGTGCTGTGTGCCATATGTACATTCTCAGAAATTTCCTCCTTGAATTAAAGTCTGTGGTGGATACTAGTAGGCTTCTAGCCAGGAATGCCCTCTTCACTTTTGCTAGTCTGCATTTTATGTCTTTTTGCTCCATACGCCAGATATTGTGCTTCCAAGGTATCAGAATTCCTTTATGGTCACCAATTTTTATATTAATTTTATTACTGATCTCATTACTGCTACTCCTGAAGCCTCGTCTTTCATTTCATTCAGTATGACTTTTAATTCTTTTCACTTCCACTGAGGATAACTCTTTATAATCTGAGTGCTTCGCTTTTCGTCTTTAATTCTTATTGTTCCATTTTGGTTCTTATACATATTGTGTATTACCTGTTTCTACCTACAGCTTACCACTATTTTTGTGACAGTTTCCAACATCTGGCACCATTTTGCATTGTGGAACGATTTTTCTAGGTTGACACATTGTATGAAGGTGGTTTGATTTTTCATTAGTCTTGCTTCCATTATCAACCACAACATTTGAACTGCCACTCTAGTGATCTTGCACTTACATAATCCAAACTGATCGTCATCTATAAGATCCTCAGTTTTTTTTCTCCATGCCTCTGTATATTATTTGCAGCAACTTTGATACCCGAGCTGTTGGCTGTTTGATAGTTTTTGCACTTGTCCACCCTTATTTTCCAGACTGTGTGAATGATATTTTGCTGAAAGTCAGATTGTACGTCTCCATTCTTGTGTATTCTAACATCAACTTGAATTGTCATCCCAGGGATTTCCTAAGGAATGTTATTTTGGCTTTCCATCGTACTTGGTCATAAGTCTTCTAAATCTGTGTTACACTCTATAATATTAGATCATCTGTGTCATCCATATCAAGTCCCACTTCTTCCATCACATCATCAGACAGTTCCTCCTCCACTGTAGATGCCTTTACTTCCCTCTTTCCACTCAACTGCTCTCTCCTCTTTATTTAAAAGTGGAGCTCCTCTCGTACTGCTAATGTTCTTTGCTTTTAATTTCACTGAAGGTTATTTTCATTCATTTATATGCAAAACCTGTCCATCGAAGGACCGTTTCTTTTTCTGTATCTTCACATTTTTACTGGAGCCATTTCACCTTAGTGTCCATGCTCTTCCTGTTTGTTTCATTGCTAAGCAACTTATACTGCTATATTCCTTTCCTAAGCCTTTTTGCACTTAATTCTGTTGTCAGTCAGTTGAAGTACTTCTTCAGTTACCAAAGGTTTCACCACCTTCCTTGTATCTATATTTTTCTGTCCAACTTCTGTGATTGCCCTGTTTAGAGATGTCCTTTCTTCTTGAAATGAACTGCCTACTGCGGTTATTCACTATCAAAGTATCTACAGCCTTAGAGAAATTCAAACATATAACATCACTCCTCTGTGCTTCAGTACCCCATTTCTTTTCACACTGACTCTTACGATGATTTTCCTGAACTTCAGCCTACTCCTCATCATTACTAAATTGTTATACGAGTCTATATCTGATCCTGGGTATGCCTTACAAACCAATATCTGATGACAAGATTTCTCCTGATGATGTAATCCATCTGTTATCTTCCTGTCTCTGCAGGCCTTTTCCAAGTATACCAACTCCTCTTGTTACTTTTGAACAGTATGTTCTCTATTAGCATCTGAAATTTTCGTCACAACACTATTAGTCTTTCTCTCTCATTCCTACTGTCAAGCAGATTTTCACCTGTAATCCTGTTGTCTATTCCTTCCCCTGCTACTGAGTTCCAATCATCCATGACTGCTAGTTTTCCATCTCCTTTAATTTACTAAATTACACATTCAGGCTCCTTTCTCTCTCTCTCTCTCTCTCTCTCTCTCTCTCCCCCCCTCTCTCCCCCTCCCCCTCCCTCCCCTCTCCGTCTTCTACTTATGTCAGTGTTACTAGCATTAGTTTATTGCTGATTCTACTGAGAATACTGCTATCATTGCATTGTTCAAAGTAACTCAGACTTCCCCTACCTTGCTGTCCATTATGAATCCTCCTCCAGTTACACCATTTTCCGCTGCTGTTGATTTTACCCTTCATTTTACAGACCAGAGATTCATATCTACTTCTGCTATATCAGAGAAATACAGAAAAGGGAGAGAGAACCCCCCTTGGGCATGCATGAAGTCTACATGTCCCCTACACGTCTCATTGTGTCTACACAACATGTGACAAGAGTGTTAAAAGTATTTCACCAGCATTAGCTCCAATGAAGCACCAAAGAAACTGGTATAGGCATGCGGATTCAAATACAGAGATATGTAAACAGGCAGAATATGGCACTGGGATCAGCAATGCCTATATGAGACAAGTGTCTGGCACAGTTGTTAGATTAGTTACTGCTGCTACAATGGCAGTGTAGTAACACGGTTCACTTTTTCCGTCGCACTTCACATAGCGTGGACCGGGAACTGTCTCCTAGGCATGCCTGATGTGAACTCACTGGTCACGGCCCGTGCTGCCTGAGTTGTTGTTTTGCCGTTTTGCCGTTCCGCCTGCAGAGGTCGCGGCCGAATTCTCGCGTGCCCTCTGGTGGACGGGACCCTACTTGTGGCAACTACCATCCGTGATGGCACCGTGCCGATGTGCGCCTCCCGCGATCTTTCTGGTGGCTACTGCACTCCTCCTCCTTCGGGGGTGAAGCCACTGTGATCCACTGCATTTGAAGGTGGAACGTCATGCAGGAGCGATGACCTCCACGTCCATCTGAAGGCTGAAGTCGAGGGGATCTGCCAACCCTCGAGCTGGAACTTCGAATACGGCTGGAAGTGACCCACACGAAGAGGCCCCCGTCGTCCCACCACTGGAGCCCGGGATAGAACGGGCGACAAGCCATCGAACTCCAGAGCCTGGTTCACTTCAGGAGGGGCAAGACCCCATGGCAGGGATGATGGGGAAGGGACGACCACTGGTGACCCAGCCTCCTGTGAAACCGGGCCTGTGAGGGGGACCGGCTCTCACTGGGGCATCTCTAACAATGGCGATGGCGGTGCTGGAGCTACTGGAGGCTGCCAAGGCTGAGAACCATCACAGTGTGGCAGAGTCACAGGCGGAGAGGCGGTAGCATCCCCTGAAAAACCAACACGGGTGCCGGCAATGGGGAAGCCGGTGCCCGAGGGGTCGGAGGGTGGGTGCACAAATGTGGACGTAGCTGATTTTGGTGACAATGTACATCCTGGTCCCCCACCTGCAAGGTATAGAGACGGCGGCCATTTCGGCGCAGGACCACCGCCGGCATCCAACGTGGATTGCGACCAAACCCACGTGCCCAGACCGACATACCCGCTGGGAAGCCGGGTACTCCATTTTGCAAATACTGGCGAGGACCAGGCCGGAGGAGGTGCAGCAGAGTCCTAGGTTGGTGCCCATGGAGGAGCTCTGCAGGGCTGCGTTCTCCCATTGGTGTGGTCCGGTATGCCGTCAGGAAAAACGTCAACGCCTCCTCCGCAGGAAATTCGTGCACATACTTTTTCATCTGCGTCTTAATGTGCTCACCATGCGCTCGGCTTCCCCATTCGATTGTGGATGAAAGGGGGAGAGCAAACGTGCCGAATACCGAAGTGCCTATAAAAATCCTGGAAGATCTGCAAAATCAACTGAGGTCCATTGTCCGAGACCAGGGTGACTGGCAGACCTCCCACAGAAAAGATTTTTGCTAGTGCCTGGATTGCAACTTCTGAAGTGGTTGAGGAGCAGTGAACCACATATGGGAATCGGGAATAATCATCAGTGACAATGAGGCAAAAGCCATTTAGAAACGGGCCCGCAAAATTGATGTGAACACGTTCCCATGCCTGGGTTGCAGGCGGCCATGAAGAGAACGCTGACCTGGGAGATGCCTGTTGGCTCGCACACTGGGAACAGGCGGCCACCAAGTGCTCAATTTCTCTGTCAATACCAGGCCAGTACACATGTCTGCGAGCTGAAATATGGCATCCCGGCTAAGACACAAGTTGAAAATATGATCACTATTTTTTATTTACTTAAATTTGCCATATTTCGTGACAGTACCTTTTCCGTTAGACGTTTGCAAGGCGATATTAGTCTTGGCTTCAGTTGTCTAAGTATGATTCCACAATGCATCGTTGTCGGCTGCAGAAAATGACGTGGTTCAGCGTGTTTCTCTCATTTTGGTGTTTCAAATACAGTTTCTTCCAATGTAGTTTCTTCTTTTCAGATAATACAAAAATAATAGTTAACATAATTCAAAATTATTTATGACTGCGACCTTCACATTGTTCTTCCGTCAACACACACCAAGAGTTAGCTTCCGACTCGGACTGACTATAGTCAAAGACGACTCCAATGTCAAAGATATTTTACACAATCAGTTTCTTTGCTATTCTTCGATACATTTTCTAATAGTAATCAATATGCTTTTACTCTCAAAAACAGAAGTAAATTAACATATAATAAGACAAATTATAATAAATTCTGACAAAAATATAAGAAAACATTTTCAATTCAGTATCGACAAATACGGTAAAAAAATAATATCTCCCAGATCCATTACAACTGCTCCCCAGGGCTTTTGTTGTTATGGACATATACAACAAAATCCCGACAACACTCAGTGATGGATCTGTATTACACAATTAGTACATTAATGATGCAGTCTGATAACCTCTTCCAAATTTGGACTCTTTGAATCTGTGGACTTGTTACTGGCTGTTGTTGCAATGATACTTCCCCATCAATCCCATACACAAAAATTTCAAGTAAAGAAATTATTTAACATGACAAATATACATGGTATAAAACATACATGAGAAATATTCTAACATACAGATTGAAAGTAATAGGAAGGTAAAACTCATTTCCTAGAATAAGATTTAATTTTTTTAAAAAATATTAATGTTAATTTCATTCTGCTTACATATTGTAACAGTAAAAATGATACTGGACATATATAGTGTAGTGTTTTTTTTTTCTTTTGTATATTTTTTTTTTTTTTTTGCTTATGATTTTCTTTTTAACACTCTCTGTACCAGGCCTATTTTATGCACCCGTCCCTAGAAACCGGGCAATTTTACCAATATTAAAAAAATGACTGCATCAAATCTACTGTTTGGATTGTGGCAAATTTGGTACCATCTTGAAGCTGCACATTTCTACTTTAATTCTGAGTGAAAGAAACTACTTTACAATGCACAGCTTTAAGGTACAGTTATAGAAATCACTTAGATGTTTTAAGAATTTAGAAAAAGTCATACGAATAAGGGAATACAATTGTGATTTATTTTTAACCAAAATTGTGGCACTACATTACATGTTTCTGATAGTATACAGTATTACATATAAATTTCACACAGAATCATATTGTTTTTTAGTGTGGAAAATTTTAAAGCAAGGTTCCAGGCAGAGTGCAACGCCACACTGTTCACATTCGTATCGTGTCTCTTTGCGAGAAGCCTTGCCACTCTGTTTCTTGCTCCTGGAACTGCACACGTGACACACACGAGCAGCATACTTCTTAGTAGTTGCAGGTATGTGCTGCAAAAAATGTCTCTTTGTTAGCCGACCTACAGTTCCTTCATTTCTTGGAATGAATTCAAGTGTGTCGTCTTCAACAAGCTGAACTGCAAGCACTGTTATAAAGTCTGTTATTGTAATTTTCTTCCTGTGCACTGCATTGTACAGCCAAAATGCATTTGATACTCCCATAAGCAGCAAATGGAAATATAATTTTCGCCACCATTTCACAGTTCTGTGCTGGAACGGATTGTACTGCAGGCGTTGGTCTCCAATATCCACTCCAATTTTATTGAGGTTGTAATCAAGTACCTGAAGTGGTTTCAATACTACAGACCCATTTCTCTTAGTATGCGTACCAAATGTTGCTTGATGCCTTGTAGACAATGTATACACATCTCTCTTATCTTTCCACTTCATTGCCAATACATTATCTTTACGCCGAAAAGACATTTCGCCCTTTTTCAGCTTAGCAGATACTAAATCTTTAGGCAATCCTTTCCTGGATTTGTTCACAGTACCAACAGCTCCAGTGCCTTTCTCTGCCAGTTGCTGAAATAGCTCTGGACTGGAATAAAATCGATCTAAATACACAGTGTGGCCTTTGTTCAGCAAGCTGCTGTCAGACAACAATCGCAAAATAACCGCAGACGAAGAATTGTCAACAATATGCTTACCAGCATAAACTTCAAAATTTACAACATAGCCACTACTGGCTTCAGCAACAGCATATACTTTCAGTCCATACTTATGAGGCTTATTTTGCATGTAAACACGGAAACTCACACGACCTCGAAATGGGCAAATTCCTTCATCAATTGTCACTTTTTCTGAGGGACGATATGCCTGGATACATCGCTCCTTCAAATTATTATAATATGGCAAAACTTTGTAAAGTGGATGAAATCCATCTTCGCCTGGTTTTTTCTGATTTGAATTGTCAACAAGATGCAAGCATGACAGTATCTGAGTGAAACGCAAACGGCTCATGACATGGGGACAAAAGTTACAACTAAGAACAGGATTAGTGCTCCAATGGTCCGCAATTTTGGGCTTTTTCGAAACACACATGTGGAAAATAATACCCAAGAAACGCCTCATCTCACTTATAGTCACTGGCTTCCACGAACTCAAAACTGAATGGGGCTTCAGATTATTTCCTCTTCTTTTCTTCTGTATTGTCTGTGATGCATACAAATTTGTCTGTCTCTTGAGTTCATTTACGTCACTGTCAGTAAGGAACACTTTACTGCAATCCAGTACAGAACTCGACTCATCAATATCCACTAGTATCTGCCTGGGTGTCGTGTTGACAGGCAGAGGTCGGTAGGTGTCAACTGCAGTCCACTCACTGTCTTTCGGATACGGCACAGCTGCTGGATTTGAAGCAACACCTTCAACATCATTCTCGTCTTCATCTGAAGACAAACTGTCATCAATCTCGTCTTCTAAAAAGAATATCACATTATGTGTAACTACATACATCGTTTACACATGTTCAACAGATATGTGCGTACTGCACAATTACGTGGAAAATTCGGAAATACGTACCTTCAAACACACCATTGCATTCAGAATCGTCTGAATCACTCTCTACATTATCCAGAGTGTCGCTATGATTGATCAAATCCGCAATTTCTGCGTCTGATAAACCGCGCCGAAACATGATGACAAACAACTGAATGATATACAGACTGAGAACGCAAAGATAAGTTTTAACATGAATTACAGCGCTGCCGTGACATCTATGGACGCATTTTGTTAATAAACATCTGAAAAACGTATAGCGCTGGCCAAACCCGTAGAAATAACGTTGCAGTGTTTTGAATGAAATTAAATGTAGCGGCCCGTAAATTTTACGGGCTTGGTGATTTTCGCGCGATCCCAGGCCCGTAAATTTTACGGGCTTGGCGCTTAGAGTGTTAAATTTTTTTTTACTCATGTTTTTTTTTTATTTTGTATTTTTTTTTTTTCCTTATGATTTTCTTCTTTTAGTACAGCTAAAGATACATCAGTATTATCTAAATTTTTTGCAATTATTTATGTACACTTTCCTCTCTACTACAATATTACTACAAGTCACATTCTTGTGAAGAGTACTTTTGCTCCCCACAACATCAGTATAAACAACAATAAACTGCTCATATATCATGAGGCTTTATCTAAAATTGGTTTTGAAACTTATACCTTTGCATGCATGTCCTCACATGCGTGCCTTCACCCACAGGGAAGACTTAGCTTCCAAAAATTAGAAAAATTCAGAAATGCTCACTATGGAGACTTTTTTTTTGTAAAAAAAGTAAAATTAAATCTTTCTCTCATTCTTTGTTACAACAGTGTTTTTTTTCATCAGTTTCAATTAATATGTGACTTCAAATTATTAATTTATACATGCAAATATACACACTTGGTTGTACAGGCAGTTTTGTTCTAGCAAGTGTATTCCAGTGGAGGACTTTTGTTTTAGATGATAATAGGTTATTTAAATTTTGAAATTATGATTTCTGTTTATACAGTTTTAAAGAGACAACATTCCTGAGACCAAATAATTTCTTTGACTTAGGATACACCAAACGATAAGCATTAGGGTGTGGATTTTCTATGACTATAGATATCAAAGAATTTTTTTAATTTCTGAAGTTAAAATTTTTGATCTTTCATGAGATTTGACCAGAACAAGATCCCCAATTTTAAAAGTGGTTTATCTTACCCTATTGTTATGTCTTTTATTCCTCTTTTCCCCTTGTTTCCTCATAGTTTCCCTGACAATATCTTCTCTCTCTTGCATAGTTAATGGTGTACATTTAGGAAATTCAATTAAGTTCTGATATAAGATTTGGAGGTCTAATATCAAACATAATCTCATACGGTGAAAATCCTGTGGAACTATGTTGTAGGCTATTCATAATATCTTCAAAATTTCGAATGTGCTCAAACCAGGTTGGATGTTTATGGCTACAAATATGTAACGATGACCACCTTTACTCTTTGGTAACATTCCATATAAATCCACTGCGATAAGATCTAAAGGTTTTTCCGGAATAATGTTTTGCATCTCTCCACCATATCTTTGATTGCTCACTTTAACTCTGACATTTGTCACAGGTTGCCAATTCTTTTCTTACCTTCTTTCCAATATTGTAAAAATAAACATTTTCTTGTATCTTTTGAATGCACTTCTGTATCCCACAATGACCAAAACTTTCATGTATGTAAATGATCAGCTTATCAGCATCTGCCTCTGGCCAAAACAGTTTCCAATTATCAGAATCTACATCTGTTCTCCGAAATAAAATCCCCTTATGCAATTTGTAAAATTTATCAAGTTTCTCATACCCCTTCTTGCCTAAACATTCTTTGATTAATTTCCAACTCTGATCTAAATTTTGATTTTTTTCTAATTTTGTTACACATAGCTCTAATTGTTTTTTCATTTTCCACCCCTTTCAAGTATCTAATTTTAAATTGCTTTTCCTCCTCTTGTTCAAAAATCTCCTTTTCTCCCCCAATTGGTAACCTTGAAAGTGAATCAGCTACTACATTCTCAGAACCTTTTATGTGTTTGATTTCAAAGTCAAACTGTTGCAGAAAAATTGCCCATCTGGTCACTCTACTGGGGTATAATTTGCACTCTTGTAAGTAACTCAAAGCTTTGTGATCCGAAAATACTATGGTTTTATGTCCAATAAGGTAAATTCTAAATTTTGTAAAAAGCCCAATGAATTGCCAAAAGTTCCTTCTCTGTGACTGTATAATTTTTCTCATGCTTGAGCAACATTCTGCTTGCAAATGCTATGGTACAATGTATCTTAACTCCATTCTCTACTCTTTCTTGAAATAACTCTGCTCCAAGCCCATAATTACTGCTATCAGTGTTCAAACAAAATGGTAAATTAAAATCAGGTCTGTGTAATAAGTGTTGCTTCCTCAACTCTTGCTTAATTTTATCAAACTCTTCCTGACAACTTTTATCCCAAACCCAAACAGTGTTTTTCTTAAGTAATTGACTTAAACATGGTGCATTCAGACTCTGATCACTTATATGTTTTCGGTAATAACCGCATAACCCAAAGAACGACTTTAATTGTTTTTTAGTCTTAGGAATAGGAATTTCTGAAATTGCTTTAATTTTTTCTGGATCTGCCAAAATTCCCTTGTCTGTGACAACATGACCCAAAAATTTTAATTCAGAAACTGCAAATTTACATTACTCTAATTTCAATGTCATCCCCCCTTTTCTAAGTTTTTCACAAACTGACTTCAAAATCAAAAAATGTTCCTCCCAATTTTTCCCTGTAACCAAAATGTCATCTACATAGATTATCAGTTTAGACGCAAGTTCTTGCCCCAGTACATGATCCAAAGCTCTTATAAATTCGGAAACAGAAGAATTTAACCCAAATGGCACAACACAATATTGGTAACTCTTACCATTGTACAAGAAAGCAGTATATTTTCTAGAATTAACCGAAAGTGGTACCTGATGAAAACCCGAAGTTAGATCCAAACTTGACATATATTTTATATCTGTAAATTTATAGAGTAACTCGTCAATATTTTCAGGATGGTCTGTCTGTCAGAACAAAATTTTGTTCAAGTGTCTAGAGTCCAAAACCAATCTTACTCCACCATCTTTTTTCGAAACTACTACTAGAGGATTATTATATGCACTGATACTCCTTTCTATTATATTACATCCTTCCATCTTATGCAGCTCTTTCTCAACAGCAGGCCTTTTTGATATTGCTATACTGTATGGTTTTATGAAAAATGGTTCATGAGGTTTTACCTGAAGCTCACACTGATAACCCTTTACCCTACCAGGTATGTCACTGAAAACATCACTGTATTCCCACAGCAGATTTTCTAACTGTTGTTTTTGCTCCCCAGATAAATTTTGTGTTTCTGAAATTTTCAAATTTACTAAATTCCCAAATTCAACTTCATCAGGATCAAATCTATGAATTTCAATATTCTTCAATCTATTTTCTTTTAGTAAATTAATACTGTCAAAATTTCCATTACCCTGATCACCAAGTGTGTTCACAAAATTTGTCTGAATGTATTCCCTTTCACTAGTTTCTATCAAAAGTTTTCTTCCAACCCAATCAAAAGCTGTATTTACTTTTACTATCCAATTCATACCAAAAGAAAATCCTCATTAAATTCCTGAATTACAAAACATCCATGTGTGAACAACTTGCCTTCAATTAAAAATGTGACTAAAGCCTGGCTTTTTACCAATTTACTGCTCTTCCCAGTAGCACCTTTTATCTTTACCCCAACAACTGGCATTTCAACATAATCTTTCCCCACTTTCAATTTCTTGCTTAACCTTTCAGATATTCCCGAGATCTCACTTCCTGTATCAATTAAACATTTTCCAATCCATGACCCAATTTGAACTTTTATATAAGGAATGCAAAATTGATCACTTTTCTCAGAACCTGTATCCTCTTGTAATAAATCACTTTCAATTTCCCCAAACCTATACTTATCAGAATCATATGGTATATCATTACATGTACACTCCTGGAAATGGAAAAAAGAACACATTGACACCGGTGTGTCAGACCCACCATACTTGCTCCAGACACTGCGAGAGGGCTGTACAAGCAATGATCACATGCACGGCACAGCGGACACACCAGGAACCGCGGTGTTGGCCGTCGAATGGCGCTAGCTGCGCAGCATTTGTGCACCGCCGCCGTCAGTGTCAGCCAGTTTGCCGTGGCATACGGAGCTCCATCGCAGTCTTTAACACTGGTAGCATGCCGCGACAGCGTGGACGTGAACCGTATGTGCAGTTGACGGACTTTGAGCGAGGGCGTATAGTGGGCATGCGGGAGGCCGGGTGGACGTACCGCCAAATTGCTCAACACGTGGGGTGTGAGGTCTCCACAGTACATCGATGTTGTCGCCAGTGGTCGGCGGAAGGTGCACGTGCCCGTCGACCTGGGACCGGACCGCAGCGACGCACGGATGCACGCCAAGACCGTAGGATCCTACGCAGTGCCGTAGGGGACCGCACCGCCACTTCCCAGCAAATTAGGGACACTGTTGCTCCTGGGGTATCAGCGAGGACCATTCGCAACCGTCTCCATGAAGCTGGGCTACGGTCCCGCACACCGTTAGGCCGTCTTCCGCTCACGCCCCAACATCGTGCAGCCCGCCTCCAGTGGTGTCGCGACAGGCGTGAATGGAGGGACGAATGGAGACGTGTCGTCTTCAGCGATGAGAGTCGCTTCTGCCTTGGTGCCAATGATGGCCGTATGCGTGTTTGGCGCCGTGCAGGTGGGCGCCACAATCAGGACTGCATACGACCGAGGCACACAGGGCCAACACCCGGCATCATGGTGTGGGGGCGATCTCCTACACTGGCCGTACACCACTGGTGATCGTCGAGGGGACACTGAATAGTGCACGGTACATCCAAACCGTCATCGAACCCATCGTTCTACCATTCCTAGACCGGCAAGGGAACATGCTGTTCCAACAGAACAATGCACGTCCGCATGTATCCCGTGCCACCCAACATGCTCTAGAAGGTGTAAGTCAACTACCCTGGCCAGCAAGATCTCCGGATCTGTCCCCCATTGAGCATGTTTGGGACTGGATGAAGCGTCGTCTCACGCGGTCTGCACGTCCAGCATGAACGCTGGTCCAACTGAGGCGCCAGGTGGAAATGGCATGGCAAGCCGTTCCAGAGGACTACATCCAGCATCTCTACGATCGTCTCCATGGGAGAATAGCAGCCTGCATTGCTGCGAAAGGTAGGTATACACTGTACTAGTGCCGACATTGTGCATGCTCTGTTGCCTGTGTCTATGTGCCTGTGGTTCTGTCAGTGTGATCATGTGATGTATCTGACCCCAGGAATATGTCAATAAAGTTTCCCCTTCCTGGGACAATGAATTCATGGTGTTCTTATTTCAATTTCCAGGAGTGTATTATTTGTCACAGTTATAAAATTTGCACAAGACACAAAATTGTCATGAGTACTCTCTATTATCTCAAATAGCCAAGAATTTTCATCCAAATCACATTGTATACTATTGAAGTACTTATCCTTCAGGTTTTCGAAAATAACATCTCATCTTTTTCCACCACTCAGGACATACAGTTTCACATACATTAATAAGCATCTTTCTAAAGTTCTTGTCAAAAGAAATAGTTTCACTGTTCAGCCATATATTCATAAGAAATGTGTGTGTATCATTAGTATCTGTAAAAGTTTCACTTAGGTTAGAAGTTATACATGTGTTATCGTTATTTGTGTAGTCAGATTCTTAACATCAAAATTCACACTTTCACATACATCCAGCTTGTGAGCTTTATTCATCCTGGTAACATCCCTGGGAATTTCTATAATATTCTCACTATTTAATCCATTTTCAACCATGTGTATACCCAACTCCCTATTTAAACTAATGAAATACCTTTCCTCAACATCATCATCAATACCATTACCATCATTATCAACTTTATCAACAACATCATTATCATTACACATATTCAGGTCATACACATTCAAATTATCCCCCAAAATATTATTTCCCCTTTCTAAAGTTACCAGATCCCTTTCACCAACATTTTCATTCTCACAGCATGCATTCTCTCTTTCATTCACACACAACTCTGAACTACTGCAAATTACATCATCCGACAAAGTGTTTTTCTTTTCTGCCCAAGTGTAAAACTCTGTTAAATTAAATGAATCACAATTACTTTTATCTACTGTATGTTCTTGTGTACTGAAAATTTTATCTTTATCAATATTATTTTCCTCTTGAAATTTTTTCAGTAAGTAACAACTAATAACCTCATGTGATAGCTTAGGTTTGGAACTGTCATGTTTGGGTTTATGATAGTCACATCCATTGGTCCTTTCATCATGCTCACCTTCTGCCTCAACCTTGCGGACCTTCAAGGGGGCGTCTACTCGTTTTTTATTTCTGGTTCCAGTTTGAACTGCTGATTATGGTTCTGCCAATGTCTCTGATCAACATTTCTGATCCCATTCCTATGCCAAACATTACCTGATTGTTGGTAGTTTCTATCAAAATTTCTGTGATTTTGATCCCTAAAATGTTTTCTATTTTGTTGATTATTAACGTGGAAATGTTGTTATTGTTCTGGATAAAAATTATGGTCCTTCTTTTCAAAATTGCTATATCCCCCTGAATTTTGACTGACACCATGATAATTGTTTTCTTCCCTTTTTTGAAAGTTGTCATTTCCCCAATTTCGACCATTACCTTTCTGAGTAAACCCACTGTGTGTTCTTGTTGTTACCCTATCCAACTTTTCAATATAATTGAGAAACTGCTCTACATTACTATCAGGACAATGAACTAAACTCAACTGCATTGCTGATGGCAATCTTCTCTTTAAGGTATCAATTTTGATCAAGTCATCCAAAGGTTTTGTTAAATGAATAAGTTTTTGAAGTTCACTTTTGCAAAATTGTTTCATGTTCCCATCTGATTCCCTATAGTTTTGCCCATTCAAAAATTCACTTTTGATTCTAGTTTGTTTAAGATCATCCCAAAATTTTTCCAAAAATTTTGATTCAAATTCTGAAAAGGTCATCCCTAAAGTTACAATCTGGTTTGCCCAAGTCAAAGCTTCCCCTTCCAAGAATTTTTTCACAAATTTAATTTTTATTTCATCTGGTGAGTGAGGTAAAAAACAATCCTTACAATACTGCATAAAATCAACGGGATGTAAGGGTCCATCTACCGAAAAGTGCTTCACTGGAATATTAGATATAAGATTACACGTGTTGACATTGTAATTTTTGCTTTGAAATTCAATGTCAAAACTTTCAATTTTTTCGCTAAGTTCTTTGACAGATTTTTTGTTTTACAAATCATTGCATTCTACTTTTTCTTCTAGAGTAACCAAACGATTGTCAGTTTCTTGTTGTACATTTTTAACTAAAACTTTTGTATTCTCATCCAAATTTTTAATTTCCCCTTTTATCTCATTAAAATCAATTAAATTTCTTTCCCTATCTACCAGTAACTCATTTTTTACAGTATTAATTTCACCGCTCAATTTAACATCAATTTCATTTACTTTTGCTTCCACAGATTCAATTTTTTCCTCAACACTGCCAACTCTGTTCGAAAGCTCACCCACTTGGGTATTGACTGCTTGGACTTGCAACAAAATGTTATCAATTTTTTCATCCCAGTATGTCTTATTGTCGTCAACTGATTGTTTAATTTCTTTCGTGAAATTTACAAGAAAACTTTTTAAATCAAATTGATCGGTTCTTTCTGTTTCATTTGACCTGTCCTGATGTTCGAAGTCTATTAAATTACTACTTTCTACTTTAGGCACAATACTCTCGAAAATCTCATAAGTCATTGTGAAGAACAAAAATTTGTACACAACAATACAAAACAAGATAAAAATATTGTTTTAACAAAATACGAGGGTTTCATGACTTATCTGGAACACTCTTCTACTGTTGCAAAACCACGTTTTCCATCCATGTGATTGTTGACCAAAATTCTTGAAGTATTTTCTTCTGTCGAAAATTATATTTTTTTGCCGAAACATTTCTTCTCCAAAACTTTTACTTCCCGATGAACACAAACACTGTAACACACATTCTGAAGAAACTGGTATTAACACACACAAATTTTCTTCCTCGTAGCACTGTTGAAGATCTCGTGAACACAATATCCTGGCTACAGTCCCCAGTTGAAATATGGCATCCCGGCTAAGACACAAGTTGAAAATATGATCACTATTTTTTATTTACTTAAATTTGCCATATTTCGTGACAGTACATTTTCCGTTAGACGTTTGCAAGGCGATATTAGTCTTGGCTTCAGTTGTCTAAGTATGATTCCACAATGCATCATTGTCGGCTGCAGAAAATGACGTGGTTCAGCGTGTTTCTCTCATTTTGGTGTTTCAAATACAGTTTCTTCCAATGTAGTTTCTTCTTTTCAGATAATACAAAAATAATAGTTGACATAATTCAAAATTATTTACGACTGCGACCTTCACATTGTTCTTCCGTCAACACACACCAAGAGTTAGCTTCCGACTCGGACTGACTATAGTCAAAGACGACTCCAACGTCAAAGATATTTTACACAATCAGTTTCTTTGCTATTCTTCGATACATTTTCTAATAGTAATCAATATGCTTTTACTCTCAAAAACAGAAGTAAATTAACATATAATAAGACAAATTATAATAAATTCTGACAAAAATATAAGAAAACATTTTCAATTCAGTATCGACAAATACGGTAAAAAAAATAATATCTCCCAGATCCATTACAGAGCCAAGGTTTTAGTACTAGAAACACCCCAGTGCCCCTCATGTAATAATGTGAGGACTTCCCTTCGCAAACTTGCAGGAACAACCACGCGAGGAGCTGTATCATCGGTAGCCAGAAGGAGAACTCCTTCCAAGATGGAGAGGCGGTCTCGTAGAACAAAGTAATTATGAAGAGGGTCCGAGGCCCGGCCTGGTGGTCGGGATGACCACCCCCTGCTGAATGAGGCGAACCACTTGCCAGAGAACCAGGTCAGCTGCCGTTTCCCTGGCGACTCTAGAACTAGTGGTCGGGAAGCCATCAAATGCTTGGCAGGATGCCACATCCAAATGAAAACACATAATCTCCTCCCGATCGAACTTAGGATCCGGGCCCACCGGAAGACGGGAAAGAGCGTCTGCATTGGCATGCTGTCCGGTAGGGCGAAAATGAGTGTCATAATGGTACTTATAGAGGAACAAGGCCCAGTGCTGTAGTCTGTGGGCCGCCCTATCCGGAATCTGAGAGGCGGGGCCAAATAACGATATTAACGGCTTATGGTCAGTGATTAACTGAAACTTCGTGCCATACAAGAAAGGGTGAAACTTGGTAACAGCGTAAACAATGGCCAAAGCCTCCTTTTCCACCTGGGAGTAATGGGCCTGTGCAGGACTAAGCGTTTTAGACGCAAACGCCAGTGGCTGCTCGGAACCATCTGCATTGCGATGGGCCAGGACTGCCCCCACCCCATACTGCGAAGCTTCTGTAGCCAGGGCCAACGGCTTATGGGGGTCAAATGTAGCCAAACAAGGCGCTGATGTGAGGAGGCCCTTCAACGAGGTGAACGCTCACTCGCATGCAGGCGACCAATCAAAAAGAACACCCTTGCGCAGAAGGCAGTACAGAGGGTGGGCTATGGTTGAAGCCCTGGGTATGATCCGGTGGTAATAGGCAATCTTGCCTAAAAAAGCTTGTAACTCCTTCAGCGAAGCGGGGTGCGGAAGGTCGACGATACCTTGGACCAAACTTCCTAGCGGCTGGACGCCGTGCCGAGAGATGGTGTAGCCCACATACTCAATGGACGGTTGGAAGAAGTTTGGCTTACGCAGCTTGCAACGCAAGCCCACGGATCTGAATTTGAGAAAGAGGGTGCGAAGGTTGTGCAAATGTTCCTTCGTGCTGCGGCCTGTGACAATTATGTCGTCCAGGTAATCAATACAATGAGGGATTGTCGACATGACGTGCTCAAGATAACGCTGGAATATCGCTGGGGCACTGGATATTCTGAAGGCCAACCGCTGGTATTGGTAAAGGCCAAACGGGGTGTTGACGACCACCAGCCATTTGGAGTCCTCATCAAGTGGTATCTGATGATAAGCCTCCGAAAGATCGATGTTCGAAAAATATTGGCCTCCCGCCACGGCGGTGAACAATTCATCAGCACGAGGCAAAGGATAGGTGTCCACCACCAATTGGGAATTAATGGTGGCCTTGAAATCGCCACAAAGACGTAATTTTTCCGAGGGTTTCCGGACAATAACGAGGGGCGAGGCCCACTCACTAGAAGAATTGGGTAGAACGACCCCTAAGGCTGTCAGCCGGTCTAGTTCTTCTTTTACCTGAGGGCGGAGAGCCAAGGGGACCTGCCTCGCGCGTGGAAAACGCGGGCGAGCCGACGCCTTCAACGTTAAATGAGCTTCAAAGTCTGAAACACGCCCCAGGCCCTCCTCAAAGATATCCGGAAAGTCAGAGATCAAAGATTCCAACGATTGATAGGGAACGTCTTCGGAGACCAACTGTACGGTGTCAGCGATAGAAAAACCGAAAGCTTGAAAGGCATCCAAGCCAAAAAGGTTAGCGGAGCTCGCATCACTGACAACAATAAAAGTAATATGCTGAGTAACTGATTTGTAAGTCACGTCGGTAGTGAATTGACCCAGTAAGGGAATGAACTGGTTACCATAACCGCGGAGACGCCGGTAAACTGGCGCCAACGAGGACGACCCAAGGTCGGAGTATGTTTGTGCATTCAACAAAGAAACTGCCGCGCCCGTATCTACTTGCAGTTGTAATCGGCGCGACCGAACGGACACCTTGGTAAAGAGTTTGTGTGCCGATGTGTCGGGAGCATGGCCCGAGGAAACTTCCTGAATGTCAACGTCCATGTCCTCTGTACCTGCTTCCTTCGATTCTTTTGAGGCCGAGCGGCAAACTTTAGCAATGTGTCCTTTTTTATTACATTTGCGACAAACGGCCCAATGCTGGGGCCGCCCTGACCGATCATGACGTATATAGCATGACGCACAGGACGGCAACAGGGGCCGGCGGCCGGAACTTTGTTTACGCGCCGTGCGGGAGCGGTCGTAACGGCCGGTTGTACCGCTCGCACGTCGTCCACCCTGGACGCAGTGGACGCGGCCGCGCCGCCCTGAACCGCCGCAACGTCGCACCACGCTTCCAACTGTTGACCTGCGGCGTGAGAGACTTCATACGATTGATCAATGGACAGGACGTCCTCGAGGGAAGGGTCTTCTAACTGCAGGGCCCGTTGCCGGACCTCCCTATCAAGGGCTGAACAAACAATGACGTCTTGCACCATAACGTGGGCATACGACTCTCGCGACTGCTCCATGACAAAATGACACTTGCGACTAAGACCGTGCAGGGTAGCGGCCCACGCCCGGTAAGACTGATGGGGCTGCTTCTTGCATTGATAGAGCTCGACCCTAGCCGCCACAACACGCGTGCGGCGGTGATAATATGAAGATAGCAATGAACACAACGCGTCAAAAGACAAGGACGAGGCTTCCTGCAACGGCGCTAGCTGCCACAAAACTTGATACAGCGAGGGAGATATCCAAGACAAGAAAAGAGCACGACATACCTCCGCATCGGCAACATGAAACGCCTGGAAATGCTGCCGAAGGTGATGTTCATATGAGTCCCAATCCTCCGCCGTCTCGTCATACGGGGGAAAGGGAGGAGGGAACGGCGCTGGAGCAGACTGCGTGGAGAGCAGCCCCGGAAGCACTTGTTTCATGGTGGTCATGAGCTCCGTCTGCTGCTCAACCAAAACCCGCACTAAATCCTCCATACCGGAACAGTAACGCAACACGCGAAAGAACGACCCTACTCTTTGCCAATTGTGTAGTAACACGGTTGACTTTTTCCGTCGCACTTCACATAGCGTGGACCGGGAACTGTCGCCTAGGCATGCCCGATGTGAACTCACTGGTCACGGCCCGTGCTGCCTGAGTTGTTGTTGTTGTTGTTGTTGTTGTTGTTCCGCCGGCAGAGGTCGCGGCTGAATTCTCGCGTGCCCTCTGATGGACGGGACTCTACTTGTGGCAACTACCGTCCGTGACGCGCCGTGCCGATGTGCGCCTCTCGCGATCTTTCTGGTGGCTACTGCAGGCAGATTTAAGTGAATTTGAATTTTAGTCGGTGCACGATCAATGAGACACAGCATCTCCGAGGTAGCGATGAAGTGAGGATTGTCCTGTACGACCAGTTCACTAATGTACCGTGAATATCAGAAATCTGTTAAAACGTCAAACCTCTGACATTGTTGCACCCAGAAAAAGATCCTGCAAGAACAGGACCAATAATGACTGCAGAGAATTGTTCCACGTGACAGAAATGCAACCCATCTGGAAATTGATGCATTGTGATGACTCCACAACACAAAGCTTTATGCCTCACCTGGGCCCGTCAATACCAACATTGGACTGTTGGTGACTGGAAACATGTTGCCTGGCTGGATGTGTCTCATTTAAAATTGTATCAAGCAGATGGACGTGTATAGGTATGGATGTAATCTCACGAATCCTTGAACCCTGCATGTCAGCAGGGGGCTGTTCGAGCTGGTGGAGGCTCTGTAACATGTGTGGCATGTGCATTTGGAGTGATATGGGACCCCTAATATGTCTAGATATGACTCTCATGGATGGCACGTAATCATCCTGATCACCTGCATCCATTCATGTCCATTCTGGGCAACTACAGCAGGACAATGCGACACCCCAAACGTCCAGACTTGCTACAGAGTGGCTCCAGGAGCACTCTTCTGAGTTTAAACATTCTGCTGGCCACCAAACTTCCCAGACATGAACATTATTGAGCATGTCTGGGAGGTCTTGCAACTTGCTGCTCAGAAGAGATCTTCACCCTCTGGTACTCTTATGGATTTGTGGTCAGCCCTGCAGGATTCATGGTGTCAATTCCTTCCTGTACTACATCAGCCGTGTCTATGCCACATTGTGCTGTGGCACTTCTGCATGCTCGTGGGGGCCCTACATGATACTAGGTAGGTGTACCAATTTCTTTGGCTCTTCAGTGTATAAAGGCTGATGCATGGACTACATGAGCCAGTTCTTCCAGCTCGACACACTCTTGGCCTACTCACGTCGTCATCATAGAGACAAAGGCAGCTATTCTGAGCTTTCCTATGTGTACTTACACTGCATTAAAATTAGACTTTTCTGTGCCTGTGTTGGACCTAATTGGGATGACACTCTCGAAACTTGGATTATTTTTCTGCAGTTGTACTTTTCAACAAAGCTCCTAGTGGTGTACTGCATACTAGAATCAGATGACTTTTAGATATCAGCTCTGTCAAGCCTCTGTACCAGTACCTAGTGAGATACTGTATTTTGTACAGTCAATAAACTTGTTGAAATTTGACCACTGTTTTCCCTGTGTTCATGTGAGAGACGCTTCAACTTTCCATTTTGCTTCACTTCATTTATGGGTAAAAGCTTTTAATTCAGTAATCCTTATCATCTATGTGAATAAGAAGACTTTGTCTGCTATTAATTTTTATTTTGTTTGTTTATTTTTCATTCATTCATGACTCCTCCTTTGGACATAATGTCCACAATCCACCCTGAGTACAGAAATGTAACAGAAACATCATGTGCCAACACATCATCAGCTAGTCACAGCTTACACCCTCCATGACAGTAAATGCAAGTGGCGAAATATACAAACTTAAATTACTTCCTTTTGTGCTGCCCCCTCCTTCCCGTTGTCTGTCCCTCCTCACAACTCACAAGAAAATGTGTGCTCACTATGTGTTTATCTGTATGATATTTCCAAAACACTAAACTCCATGACTGAGCCATGGTAGAAAACCGCTGCTTTGAAGAGCGCACCGCAGCGCATAGTGTGAAGCAGTCGCTGTCCGTTTCTGGCGGTGGTGCCGCTGTGGCAGTCACAGCTTTGATGTCTCCCTCTGGTGAGAAAGGGGAAAGGTAGCTTGTTCAAGGGCATTTAAGGGGCACTATGAGCTCGCTTGGGGGGAGTCTAATGAGTTGGTCAGCCGGGTCAGTGTGGGGCAGTCAGTGTCTGTCTGTCGTCCGGAGTGCTAGTATGTGTTAGGCCGCCAGTCTGCTCGAGTTTGTTCAGGCAATGGGCATTGGCAGTTGGATCGATCGGTTGGTCAGTCGCGCATTGGGACACAAGATGACTTGTCCGTCTTGAGCATCGGTGCATGTGAGGTCGCCACATCAGTCCAGCGGGCCGCGCCTTATAGTGAGGGGCAGTGGCTTCGCGGCCGGCACGAGAGCAACAGGAGTCAACCCACGACATCGGCCTGGCCGGTGCAAGCTGCAATGCCGTGAGGTGGGAGATCGGCGCGCCTTCCTGCGTCCGTTGAAGCGGTGAGCAGCGGATGGTTCAGGAGAGCATTTTGGGGGTGTTGTGCCAGGTCTTTGCCAGACATTGCAGTTTATTAGAAGTTGAGTGATTCGTAATATGTTGTTTCATTTACTTATTAGATTCTACTTATTTTCTTGGTCAGTCTCTCATCCCCAGCTTGCTCGTCTGTCTCTCGTCCGCATTTGTTAGGCAGTTAGTGTCTGTCTCTTTGTTTGTCTGTTGGTCTGCCGTACGTTAATAGCTGCCTGTGTCATGTTTGTCGAATTTGGTGTTAATGAATTTATTAAACTTCCTGGCGGATTAAAACTGTGTACCTGACCAAGACTCGAACTCAGAACCTTTGCCTTTCGTGGGCAAGTGCTCTACCATCTGAGATGCCGAAGCACGACTCGTGCCCATTCCTCACAGCTTTACTTCTGCCAGCATCTCGTCTCCTACCTTCCAAACTTTACAGAAGCTCTCCTGCGAACCTTGCATGGTCATGAGTCATGCTTCGGTAGCTCAGATGGTAGAGCACTTGCCCGCAAAAGGCAAAGGTCCCGAGTTCGAGTCTCGGTCGGGCACACAGTTTTAATCTGCCAGGAAGTTTCATATCAGTGCACACTCCGCTGCAGAGTGAAAATCTCATTCTGGAATGAATTTATTGCTTGAAGTGTAACGGCCAAATCCCTGAGATGTTTTTATCTTGCCTATCATGTGTAACATAGAGCATGTTTGTATATTTTATGTAAGACTGCATTTCATGGGTTTTTATTTAAATGGTCATTTTAGTATATAAAATTGCTACCCTTCCACCGTAAGTTTTTTTTATAAAATCAAGTTGCACCTTTGGTGGCAAGTTAATTTTTTTTAATGTGAGGGTTTTTTACCATTTCCATCCCTCCTACAGGGTGCATAGTTTGTGATTGTGAGAGTTGTTAAAATTTTTTTAGTTTAAAGTAATCTGGTGTGTTGCAGATTTGCACCAGTGTAGTCTTTCAGAGGTTGTTGTGAGCAGTCATGACTATGGCCGTGTCAAAAAGCAGCGGCCAGGTTCTCAGCCGGAAAGCTCATACTGTCGATATTTGTTCTTCCTGCCTCTGAATAAAACTGTAACTTGATATTTTGAGGGTGCTTTCTGATTATAATTTTAAATCTGTTTCCAAAAAAAAAAGCTTGTAGGAATAAAATTTCCATTTGTTGAAACAAATTTAATTTTTCATCAGTTATCCACTGGCAACTACTTCCACGCTCACATAGTGTGATTAAATGTGTTATGTTCTTGATGAATCGTTAGTAAATAAAGTAAATTCTTAAGAAAAGGTTTTGAAAGTAAATTCATGGTTCAATGACTACTACTAGTATGTTGCAAGTATTTCCATAATTCAACCTGATTTTCACTTATGTTTAACTTTTGTGCCAGTCACAAATAAAATTTTTAAAAAGTCTGCCTCATAGGACTCCCTAAGAGCCTCGTATCATCTAGTACTGTAACAAAAATTACTGTAATGTTGAAACTGATTTTGGAGATTCCTACTTTTGGGTCCTTTATGCAAATCTGGCATGCTCTTAAAGCAGTAGTTTACCTTCCTGCTGCACTCCTTTGCAGTTGGGTTGCCATACCCTATATACCCTCCCTATTATGGTGACCGCACAACTGTTTCAACCCTGCTGTAACGGAAGCTGAAGGTTATGTACCAGATGAACCAGCTCACTGTAACGTCTGTGCAATTGACAGACACTAGTGATGTTATCTGCCACATTGTTGCTAGGAATTTGGACTAGGTCTCCAGTAATATTGAACTGTACATGGCAACAGAGACTGATACTTTGTTAATACATTGTGGAAAAATATTTTGACAGTGTGACTTTTCTCATTAGTCACACAGCTATCATGAATCAAGTGGCATCAGTGATGAAAACAAAATAAAATGTAAAATTTTAGAAAGCATTCTGTAATTGGAGCAAAGCTGCAAATGGTGCAGAATGCTAAAAATCAAATAATAAAAAAGAAGGTAGTGTCATCTTACTTCTGTGGATCTCTCTCTGTCTGCTACCACTAGCAGTCATAATAGTTAGAGGAAAGCCTGAAGATGAAGAAAGGAAATGGCCTAAACCAGTTGGTAATGAATAATAATGTGAAAATGTGACTATTGTTGTTTGATTTTTAAAATAGACTGTGTACCCACAAGAGGTCCTGCCAGTGCACTGGACTAAATAAATAAAAACTGCTCCTAGATTTCATGGTCCAGGTAGATACATGTAATTGTGCCAGTGGTTGAATTTGGAGTGGAGTTTTATGTTTAGAAATAGAGGTTTCATTTCTTTGCTCACTTTCTTGAAAAATTACTCACCTACTGGTCAATGATGGATTGTTTCATCATTAATATAATTGGATAGTTGTTTCTGTGGAGTTCGGTAAGTGCAGTGGATTGAGATGTCACTATTATTTTATTATGATCTTTGCCAAAAGACATTAAATTATAGCAACAGAATTATGCCATGAGATTACTGTTAAATATTCATCTGACACACAAACTTCAGTACACCACTTGGCTTTCTTTCAAATACTTCTTCCATCCAAGTGTTGATGATCTGAAGACTCCAATTAACTAAGACTGCACTTGTGTGCTGTCAAAAAACAAGCAACTCTTAAACTCATTGTTGAAACCAGAGAAGCTTAATCATGTGTTGTAACATTCCACAGAGGTTGTATCTGTTCTCACATTTGATAGAGATGCATAACAGTGACCTCACCAATTCTACCATTGTCTGTTCAGACCATCAAGAGTATAGTAGAACTATCCCTAAATAAAAAACCTGGACTGTGCTATGACTGGGTGCATGACTGTTAAGGCAAAAAATTGTAAGCAAACAACATCTAGGCATCTC
Source organism: Schistocerca serialis cubense (assembly GCF_023864345.2). Lineage (NCBI taxonomy): Eukaryota > Metazoa > Arthropoda > Insecta > Orthoptera > Acrididae > Schistocerca > Schistocerca serialis. The sequence continues at coordinate 406,606,134 of NC_064646.1, forward strand.
TTGCTAACCCCAATTGTATAAACTTTGTTTGGATTATCAGGTTACTGTGTCCACATCACTTTTGATTTTTTAATTGATAATGGGATTTGGGTCAAGCCTATTAATTCAACCAAATCATTTCACTTCCATATTTTCATGAGTTGACAAATTCCCATTATGACTCAATGATATTGAAGTCTTAGTGTACAATGCACTTTGTTTTGTGAATTCCATTAACATTCGAATTTGTGAATATGTTAATCAAGTTGCCAATCTTTGCACCACTTTGAATCTAATCAGGATATAACTGAAAATTTCTGCAGAATTTTTCAGACTGTACTTTATTACTGATAACAGCACTGTCTACAAGGTAATTAATATACAACATGGACACCAGGGTCTCAACAAACTTCCGTGGGAAATTGGCGAAGTTGCTTCTATATCTGGTGATGACTCTCCATCTAAGATCACATGCTGCATTCTCCCTATCAAGAAATACCAACCCAGTCACACCATATGATCATATTTTTGGTAATAAACATTGATGTGGTGCTGGAGTTAAATGTGTTTTGGAAATCAAAAAATACTGCAGCTTCCTGAATGGCTTGATCCATGGCTTTCAGGGCATCATGTGAGAAAAGCATGAAGGGTTTTGCATTACTGATGTTTGCAAATACAGTACTGATTGGCATGGAGATCATTGTGTCAAATATATCTCATTACATTTGAACTCGGAATATTTTCTAGAATTCTACAACACATGAATGTCAAGAACAGTGGACAGTAGTGTTCTGGATCACTTCTGTTACCCTTCTTGCACACTAATGTGATCTGTGTGTTCTTCAGAAACAGTGAAATGAGTCATAAATGGGATTTTTGTAATATTTAACTAACAATTGACACCTGTGTTGAAAACACAGCATCTTGAGGCGTAAATCATACATCCCTGAAATGGAGATAAGGTGTTGTCCTGCAACAATATAGTGAATTGGAAACTTAAGGACTTCAGGAAAAATGAAAGTATGATGCTGTCACAAATGCGAGAAATTTTGTGCAGAGGGTTAACAATGACCTGCAGAAGATGACAGCATTTATATGGATGTTTAACACATCCTAGTTCAGAGTTTATTAAAGGCAGATTCAACAGATTCAAAATACTGCCCCAGTGATTAGGACATGACAAACTTCCACGTAAGACACAGGCAATATGGAGACATTGTGACATTGAACCAGGAACATAATTTTCATTCCTACGATCTGGCATTGGATGATCTTGATGTCATGTTACGTGGAGTAAATATTGTCTTCTGTACTCAAACTGAACTGTGTAGGTAATGGTGTGTGCACATGGGAGGGTAGTGACACAGGGTGAGAGAGGTGAGGGATAAGGTGTGGGTGACACTTTGGTGAGGCAGGGAAATGGGAAGGGGCCCCACTTCAGGTACTTGCCTCAGGTCTCCATGACTGTAATTATGCCCCTGACGCAACTGTAAGTCTAGCAAGTATGGCAAATTATTCGTATGTGGCACTTAATTTTACTGATTTGTCTGTTACCGAGTGATCAGCTGCTGATGAGAGAAACTATTGTCTGATCAATGTAGCTGTAAGGAGACTGTCTTCCATTCTAGAATGCAACCGTACTGCAGCTGACAGCCTGCGACAGCGTGTTCGGGTGTTGTGCTGGGTGATGACCAGTCCTAAGAACCATGCCACGAAGGCGGCTGCTGTCAATGCCACATGGGGCCAAAACTGTGACAAGCTGCTCTTCATGACCTCAGAACATGGTGAGTGTTGACTGTGAATGTACTCTGACTAGAAGTATTGATATCTCATTTAAAAAATATGCGGACATGAAATGGGTTTCAAATGCCAAATTGAAATTCTTGTCTTACTTTGTATCTTGTAGCACTATGTATTTAGTGTCCCAGTTTAATGTAGATAACAGTGCATGTAGGTTGTGTTTTCTAATGAGAAGATACGCGTACAGAGACTGCTACTCCGGAGTCAAGATAAAATATGTAAACATAGAGTAGATCAGAATAACACAGATTTTTACAAAATCTGTTTCATTTCCTTATTTCATTGATGCTACATCTAAATTTAACAATTCCAACTTAGATGTTCTCCAAGTGTCTCTCTCTCTCTCTCTCTCTCTCTCTCTCTCTCTCTCTCTCTCTCTCTTTCTCTCTTTCTTTCTTTCCTCTCCCCCCACCTGCTTAGTTGCAGCTATTGTTTACAATGTGCAAAGTTTTTTTTCTGAAGATTTGACAGGAGTAAGAGTACAATAAACTTTTTAGTTAACTTATCTTTTCTTGTAGAGTTTACTCCAATTCTTGTCTACGGGGTCTGATTCTCGAATCTGAAATTCTCCCTTTTAGGTCCTCCTGGTTGAACTAATCTAAATAATTTTGATGATTGTCATTGCATAATTTTTGTGTTTACATTAATTTATTTTGCCACATTTTAGTATATCACAGACTTTTGAATTTTCACATTAACAAAGCCAAAAATTACATTGTTTGCCCAAAATACAAAAATACATCCGATCACATCAGAGACATGCTTATACTGCTTCAATCTGTGGTAATAACAATGTTCCAGAGGTTTTACAATTTTCCTTTACAAATGAATCTCTATTAGTTTCAATTATTATCTCATAAATGAATTAAGAAATAAACATAATAAACAGTACTAGATTGTGTAATTAATAATAGAATTTTTAAGTATGCCAAATAATTCATAATTTCAAATGTTAAAAAAAAATTAACCGTACATTCACTTATTGATTGTAACATCCAAACTAATTCCTATTTGTAAAGTTTAGCTTTCATTATAAAATATTGCGGTTAAAATTACGTGATATTTTTTCAGGAAAACAGCTGAGATAATACTGACCAGTCCAAAATTTAACAAATATTACTGGTATCGACTACTACTGTTGAGGGAAAGTAATGCTACAAGAGGATGTCTTGTTAAAACTTCTAATTTGACAAGGAAAGAATAATTCTTAGTCTGTTTTCTTATCTTGTTAGGTAAAACCCGTGGTGTAGGGGTAGCATCTTTGATTCATAATCAAAACGTCTTAGGTCCCAGGTTCGATCCCCGCCACTGCCTAAATTTTGATAAATAATCAGCATTGGCGGCCGAAGACTTGCAGCATAAGAACGGCCTTGTCAAAGAGGGCGGAGGAGCGGATAGAGGTTCAGGGCACTCTCTTGTCCTAGGGATGGGAAATTGCCCCTAAAGGCGGAAGAATCAGCAATGATCAACGACATGAGGATGCAGAAGGCAATGGAAACCACTGCATTAAAGACACGTAACGTGTATCCACAGGACATATGGCCTGTAATTGAAGAAGTGTCATGATCTCTCCATTGGCAAAAGATTCAGGAATAGTCCCCCATTCGGATCTCCGGGAGGGGACTGCCAAGGGGGAGGTTACCATGAGAAAAAGATCGAATAATCAACGAAAGGATAACATTCTACGAGGCGGGGCGTGGAATGTCAGAAGTTTGAACGTGGTAGGGAAACTAGAAAATCTGAAAAGGGAAATGCAAAGGCTCAATCTAGATATAGTAGGGGTCAGTGAAGTGAAGTGGAAGGAAGACAAGGATTTCTGGTCAGATGAGTATCGGGTAATATCAACAGCAGCAGAAAATGGTATAACAGGTGTAGGATTCATTATGAATAGGAAGGTACGGCAGAGGGTGTATTACTGTGAACAGTTCAGTGACCGGGTTGTTCTAATCAGAAACGACAGCAGACCAACACCGACAACGATAGTTCAGGTATACATGCCGACGTCGCAAGCTGAAGATGAACAGATAGAGAAAGTGTATGAGGGTATTGAAAGGGTAATGCAGTATGTAAAAGGGGACGAAAATCTAATAGTCATAGGCGACTGGAATGCAGTTGTAGGGGAAGGAGTAGAAGAAAAGGTTACAGGAGAATATGGGCTTGGGACAAGGAATGAAAGAGGAGAAAGACTAATTGAGTTCTGTAACAAGTTTCAGCTAGTAATAGCGAATATCCTGTTCAAGAATCACAAGAGGAGGAGGTATACTTGGAAAAGGCTGAGAGATACGGGAAGATTTCAATTAGATTACATCATGGTCAGACAGAGATTCCGAAATCAGATACTGGATTGTAAGGCATACCCAGGAGCAGATACAGACTCAGATCACAATATAGTAGTGATGAAGAGTAGGCTGAAGTTCAAGACATTAGTCAGGAAGAATCAATACGCAAAGAAATGGGATACGGAAGTACTAAGGAATGACGAGGTACGTTTGAAGTTCTCTAAAGCTATAGACACAGCAGTAAGGAATAGCGCAGTAAGCAGTACAGTTGAAGAGGAATGGACATCTCTAAAAAGGGCCATCACAGAAGTTGGGAAGGAAAACATAGGTACAAAGAAGGTAGCTGCGAAGAAACCATGGGTAACAGAAGAAATACTTCAGTTGATTGATGAAAGGAGGAAGTACAAACATGTTCCGGGAAAATCAGGAATACAGAAATACAAGTCGCTGAGGAATGAAATAAATAGGAAGTGCAGGGAAGCTGAGGTGAAATGGCTGCAGGAAAAATGTGAAGACATCGAAAAAGATCTGATTGTCAGAAGGACAGACTCAGCATACAGGAAAGTCAAAACAACCTTTGGTGACATTAAAAGCAACGGTGGTAACATTAAGAGTGCAACAGGAAATCCACTGTTAAATGCAGAGGAGAGAGCAGATAGGTGGAAAGAATACATTGAAAGCCTCTATGAGGGTGAAGATTTGTCTAATGTGATAGAAGAAGAAACAGGAGTCGATTTAGAAGAGATAAGGGATCCAGTATTAGAATTGGAATTTAAAAGAGCTTTGGAGGACTTACGATCAAATAAGGCAGAAGGGATCGATAACATTCCATCAGAATTTCTAAAATCATTGGGGGAAGTGGCAACAAAACGACTATTCACGTTGGTGTGTAGAATATGAGTCTGGCGATATACCATCTGACTTTCGGAAAAGCATCATCCACACAATTCCGAAGATGGTAAGAGCTGACAAGTGCGATAATTCTCGCACAATCAGCTTAACAGCTCATGCATTGAAGCTACTTACAAGAATAATATACAGAAGAATGGAAAAGAAAATTGAGAATGCGCTAGGTGACAATCAGTTTGGCTTTAGGAAAAGTAAAGGGACGAGAGAGGCAATTCTGACATTACGGCTAATAATGGAAGCAAGGCTAAAGAAAAATCAAGACACTTTCATAGGATTTGTCGACCTGGAAAAAGTGTTCGACAATATAAAATGGTGCAAGCTGTTCGAGATTCTGAAAAAAGTAGGGGTAGGCTATAGGGAGAGACGGGTCATATACAATATGTACAACAACCAAGAGGGAATAATAAGAGTGGACGATCAAGAACGAAGTCTTCGTATTAAGAAGGGTGTAAGACAAGGCTGTAGCCTTTCGCCCCTACTCTTCAATCTGTACATTGAGGAAGCAATGATGGAAATAAAAGAAAGGTTCAGGAGTGGAATTAAAATACAAGGTGAAAGGATATCAATGATAAGATTCGCTGATGACATTGCTATCCTGAGTGAAAGTGAAGAAGAATTAAATGATCTGCTGAACGGAATGAACAGTCTAATGAGTACACAGTATGGTTTGAGAGTAAATCGGAGAAAGACGAAGGTAATGAGAAGTAGTAGAAATGAGAACAGCGAGAAACTTAACATCAGGATTGATGGTCACAAAGTCAGTGAAGTTAAGGAATTCTGCTACCTAGGCAGTAAAATAACCAATGATGGACGGAGCAAGGAGGACATCAAAAGCAGACTCGCTATGGCAAAAAAGGCATTTCTGGCTAAGAGAAGTCTACTAATATCAAATACCGGCCTTAATTTGAGGAAGAAATTTCTGAGGATGTACGTCTGGAGTACAGCATTGTATGGTAGTGAAACATGGACTGTGGGAAAACCGGAACAGAAGAGAATCGAAGCATTTGAGATGTGGTGCTATAGACGAATGTTGAAAATTAGGTGGACTGATAAGGTAAGGAATGAGGAGGTTCTACGCAGAGTCGGAGAGGAAAGGAATATGTGGAAAACACTGATAAGGAGAAGGGACAGGATGATAGGACATCTGCTAAGACATGAGGAATGACTTCCATGGTACTAGAGGGAACTGTAGAGGAAGACAGAGATTGGAATACGTCAAGCAAATAATTGAGGATGTAGGTTGCAAGTGCTACTCTGAGATGAAGGGGTTAGCGCAGGAAAGGAATTCGTGGCGGGCCACATCAAACCAGTCAGTAGACTGATGAAAAAAAAAAAGGTAAAGCATAATTTCTACTCCTGTCTCTATTGTAAGAACAATTTTATGCTTATACATCGCACTGTGTTATCAGTTCACATAGATTCAAGATTCTAACAATGCAGTTTGGTCTTTGTTTGCAGCTAGCTTGTACAGGGTTGCCACAAATTCTGAAAATCAGAGAAATCAGAAAATTCAAGGAATGTCAACCATGTCAGGAAAATTTAATAAAAAGGAAACACTGTAAAAAATCTCATTTCTTGTCTCAGTAGGTGAAATCATTTGTTTACTGACATGTCGTGCAACATTGCTGGCAGGATGCAGCTGAGTGTATGTGCAGCTTCCCTACATCCTCATTCTTACTGCTTCTTCCCTTTCTACCACTCCCCTCAGCCTGCAGTCAGTGCTGCCACCACTTCGTGCCACTAGCTTAGCAGCTGACGTTGAGAAGCAGAGAGGTGTGAGAAGACATTTTTTTTGATCTGATTCTCAGAGACTGTTGATGCAGCAGTTAAAGATAGAGGTCATGTGCGCATGAGTTGTCAGTGATTGTGTGAATGTGTGTGTGTGTGCTCAATTTCTGACAAAGGCTGTGGCAAAAAATTTAGTTGTGAGTGTGTGATTCTTTTCCATGTGCCTGTCTGTGTCTCAGCAATCATTTTTATGATGAATTGCTATATCAGTAGTCTTGAAATAAAAACAGTTTCTGACAAATGTGGCAACTCCTCCTTTCTCCATGTTTTCTCCACAGAAGTAAAAAGCTAACTTGAATCCTGTAACATTTAACATACCTATACCAGTGGTAGCATGATGTTCATAGAAGCAGATTATATCAGCTGATTTGCTCAACTCTAATTGTTAAACACAAATAAGCAACTAATTAAGGTTGCCCCTTAGCCCTCAGATATTCTGGTGCAATAAGGATAACTGTTTTGTACACTGGCAGAATTACAACTAGATGAACCTAATTGTCTTGTTGATTTTTGAGTATATCTCATTTCAATCAGAGGCTGTCTGCATGAATTGGGTACATTAAAATTGGCTTTCTGGCTGCCTATTTTATCTATGTGAATGTCATTTTCAGCCTGTCTCTGAACATCTTTTGTTTTGGCACATTCTGTCATTTGTAACAACTGGTACTTGTGATAGTACCCACCTTAATTATTTGCTATTAGCCCAGACAGTTTCCCATCCCTTTCCTGTCGAGATGAAGGCCATGCCTACTATAGTCCCACATGCTGATAGTCAACAGGAACCACATCAATATGAGACCCCATACCAAATTCAAGCAGCCGATCCACCTCTAAATTAACTCTGCTAACAGAAGAGTTTAAATGGGCCGATCATGGTGCCTCAGAACAGACACAAGCAAAACACCAGTATGTCTCATTTACCAGGTCAGTCTCAGTTGAGTAATTAGGGTTCTTGTCTATGCTCTTACCCACCCCACCCATTATTACCACAGTGTCTTCCTTTGTGAAGTATCTACAAAGTGAGCCTACATCCTCTATCACCTGACCCAGACTTGCACTAAGGTTTTAAAAAAAATTTGTGACCTGGCAACCTGACCCTAGTTTATCCTGCAACAGTTGGCCAGCACTTCTACCCAACAATAAAACTTTCTTCTTTTTTACAACTTTTTCTGACTTCTTACTTTTCAAACACTTTTGAAAGTTTGTTGTCTTGTCGACTCCTACACATGCTTGTGGCTCATCAGTTTCCAATTGTGATGACAGATCAAATCTGTTTTCCACATTCACAACAATACTGTCTGAGAAAGTCATATTCCTATGTCTTCTATAACCTGTTGTCACATCCCAACTCTTTCCCTTCTCCCCCTTAACCAATCACATTTCATCATCATAGTGTCTGTAACATGTGAATAGCTGGCCACAAGAGTGGACTTCCATGACGGTGAAGACTGCAGGCCATTTCTGTGGTTATCTCTAATGGATTGGGCCTGCTGATCTGAAGCTCATCATTTCCCACTAACATACAGGCCCTGCCCATTGGATCTAATCTCACATGTCTGACCACAGGCCAGGTCTGTTTGTGTGTGGTGTAATGCAGTGGGCTTTTATGATTTATCTGTGGACCCAGGACTTTGGTGCTCCTCGGCAGGCCAGAGAATTTCAGGAATTGTGACTGTGTCACTGCAAGTACATTGCACAGTGTGTTGCTTTATAAACATTTTATTTAATTTAGTACATTTTGGTACTTCAAAAATAGTTTATATATTAGAAAGTATGGGTGATAAAAAGAAGAATATTGTGGCAGACACAGGCAGTTTGTACGATATGTACTCACGTATTTCTTGAGAGAGAGAGAGAGAGAGAGAGAGAGAGAGAGAGAGAGAGAGAGAGAGAGAGAGAGAGAGAGGAAAAAAAAACACACATGCACTCAATACCTGTAAAATAAGACACAACACAGTGGGTAATGCCCGAGAATAATGAACATAGTAGAACCAACATTTTATTGGTGGTCACTTATAGTGTTAGTTTACACAACTCCTCCCTGCCTTGTACAGTTCTTTCAAGAGGCCTACCTTTTTCTGAGGTTTCTTCTGAAATCAGTGACGGTATTTAAAATCTGTCTTGTGACGCCAAAGAAATGCATATTTGCCACCAAATGTCTTTTGTTTTATTGAAATAAAATATCATCAGTGTTCTTAATGAAACACACATACCATTTGGCCTGCTTTCTTCATCTAAAAACAGTTCATTACAAAAAATGTGGATATTATTACTTAAGATTTTTGCTTGCACATTTAGAAGTACAGAAGTCCTTAAGTTTTTTCAACTTATGTCTTTACTTGACCTTGAGATCTCAAAATTTGTAAGGGAAAAATGTTAAAATTTATCAGGAAATCAGGGAAATACCAGGGAATTTCACTTGGGGAAACTTGTGGCAATCCTGTAGGTAATTCACCCTTAGTGTACGGAGAGAACAAAATGTTTCCATTCAAAGACTGTACAGTCCAGAATCGGTATTCCAGTCAGGAAAAATATGAGCATTAAGGCGATCATCACACTGATACATCAGGTTGAAGGTATTCATTTGGTTCAAATGCCTCTGAGCACTATGGGACTAAACTACTGAGATCATCAGTCCCCTAGAACTTAGAACTACTTAAACCTAACTAACCTAAGGACATAACACACATCCATGCCCGAGGCAGGATTCGAACCTGCAACCGTAGCGGTCACGTGGTTCCAGAATGTAGCGCCTAGAACCACTCTGCCACTCTGGCCAGCTATTCATTTGATAAAACACTGTCCTGTTGCATGAAGAAGTTTGCAACTGCCAGCTGCAAATCATCCTACAACAGGAATTGTTGACCCTTAAAGGTTTTTTTTTAAAAAAAACAGACTGAGGGTGTGATAATTACATGGGAAGTGATCAGGACCATAGGGCAGGTGCTAGAGTGACTGTCACTTGAGGTGGCCTATCTTGAGTGGTAAGATGTTTGTGATTGGGTCATGCATTATCATGAAGCAGTAGCACCTCTTGTCGCACACTGTTCCATAATTGGCAGATTTCAATAGACATTCTGCCCCATACACATTATTCTCTTGATGGATGTCCACCAATGTTTGTCCTATGGAAATCAAGAAAAGAATAACAGCATGTCATTCCTGTTTGGACACATTTGGTGGTAAAGTCGTCATAGTTCGCGTTTCTGCATTTACCACATGCATGGTTGGTAAGATAAAAATGCCACATTGATCCCTTGTCTAAATGTTGGTGCTTGTATACTCATATTGGAGTGCTATGATGTTTACATGCTGCAGCCATGCCCTCAGACTAAAACTATTGAACTATATAAGAATATGATTGAGTCCATGTCTGACCATCCTCAATTAGGTTTTCCTCAAATCATTGTCGAAACATACCGTTATGTTTTCCTTAGAAAGCCTACAGTCAATTCTCTTCACCATCCTTGTCCAGTGGAGCCAGTGTTTCACCATTAATGGCCTTAATGCTGACATAATGGGTCTCTAACTTTTCATCTTTGTTGTAAGTGCAGATGGTATGCAGAATGCTGTTATATGTGATTTTTTTTATGAGTGGACTGTTAGGCAATAGTGTTAGCATGTGTTTATCTAAATTGGGATTCATTTCTTGAATACTTAAATGTAAGTTTACCTTGTGATGTTGAACTCTCGGCATAACTTTGTGATTGAAATATTGGTAGCATGCATTTTAGTTGAATCGCCTTTTTTCATGCTGTGTTATTGAGATGTCAGCATGCTCTTGTAAAACTTGTTGCCTCAATGTTTTGTCATGAACTTCATTTGTATTAATTACTTGGCATTATTTTTGCTATACACAGATTCCAGACTACCCACAGTGGCCCTCAAAGTACCAGAAGGACGACAGCATCTATGGGCTAAGACACAAGCTGCCTTCAAATATATTGTCCATGAAGGCTTGTTGGAGAGTATTGATTGGGTGCTTAAGGCTGATGATGACACGTCAGTATCTGTAAAATGTAGTTATAGTTTTTCTTTCGTATATATTACAAATATTTAAAGAGAGAAATAAGGAGCTGCAATAGACTTGTTGTGGCATAACTGTCAAGGGTAAGATGTAAATTCCCTAGCACCGAAAAGTCCTCTTTGTGCAAGTTGAATCATATAGTCTAGCATAAAATACAATATTCTGAGTAAAGAAAGAAATGAGGGAGAATTTTCAGAGCAGCATACTGATCTACCAGCACATGGTAAGCCAACAAAAGAAACCGGTGCTGTTTGAAGTTTTCCTGACATAATAAATTCTTCGAAGGTTCTGAGTGTTGTCAGATGTTAACACTCATCTTGTGATATTTGATTGAATGACTTGGTATTTTATTTATTTATTTATTTATCAGGTTCTGTGGGACCATGCAATCCAAAGCTAGTTGGTTGTGGAAGGAGTCAGTACATATTTTACAGAATGTTGAATTAGAAATTTTGTAAACAGGTAATTAAAGAATTAATAAAGCACAAACAATAGTTGAGAGATTGTATGAATGAATAACATTTCTGTTGGGAGTTTATTGAAAATGAAACATAATGAATAATGCACACTTTTCTGTACAGTGCTTAAGGAAATGTTATCCAAGTTCATATCATTTTTACATCTAGTGTTCAATGAATGAATTTTGCAGTTTCTTCTGAATGAGTCATTGTTATCAACAACAAATCCCAACATGAAATATATGTACAGGAATACCAACATTAGAATTCCAAGACACTTCAACATAGGCCTTTGCGAAGTTCGCAAACTGATATTTTCGATTATTCTGACCACCCCTTTCTGGACAAATAAAATATTTGGTGAATGGACAGAGTTGTCCTCAAAATATAATAGAGTGAAAGCAAACGAAATAAACAAGCCCTGTCACAGACAAGGAGATTATCCTTGCAGTGTAGGTAGCAGCATTCAGTTTCTGCACAAGTTCTTAATGTGATAGTGGTACTTGCAAAAAAGCTCTCGATCTACCATCATCCCGAGAATTGAAACCGATTGACTTCACTAACTATTTTGACCACCTTGTGAGAGTAAAAATTCACTTTTATAAGAGTTCTGTGTCAGAAACTGCGTGCATAGCGTTTTGTTGCAGTAAAACATGAAACTGTTGTCTGAAATCCATGTGCTGATGCAACTGTTTACTCTATCAGCTATATCATTTACATTATGTTTCACATCTTTTAAAATAACACCTGTGTTATCACTGAAGGGGAAAACTGTTGAGTTACCTGTCATGCTTAGTGGCATATCATTGATAATATATGAAGGAAAGCAAGAGGCCCAGGACAGAAATGTGTTGCACATGTGTTTAACATGACCTAAGAAAGTTCTAAATCTCTTCCCTGTATGTTGCACTGGAGGACAACATTCTGTTTACATTTATAGAATTTGTTGTGCGGTCCACACAATCGAATGCTTTCGCTATATAGAAGGAAATATCTACTGTTCTTTACCTATCATTTGACCCTGATAGTACCTTACACATAAAAGAATAAATTGCATTTGATATGGGAAGCGATCCTCAAACCAAGCTGCAAATGTGACAGCAAATTAGGTGTCAGAGATGTGCTGCTACTCATATATATTGCTTTCTCAAAAACTTTCCAAAATACCGATGGCAAAGAAATTGCCAGGTAATTGTGTACATCAACCTTTTCATCCTTATTATAAAGTGGTTTCACCAGACAGTATTTCAGTCTGTCAGGAAACTGAGCACACTAACAAGGCACACTGCACAGGTGTCATAGTACAGAACTAATATATGCGACACTGATCTTCATAATCCCACTTGAAATTTCACCATTCCAATAAAAGTGATTTAATACTTAACTGATTTAATACTTGATTCAATTCTATCTTTGCTTGTCCCAATAAAATTTTAATTTAACTCGCCAGTTATTGACAGGAAGAGATAATAAACTATTATGCACAACTCTGGTGGATCGTTGACAGTTTCATTCTCTTGCAAGAGTGGAGGTAATGTGTTTATAATTCACATCCTTCCCTGGTATCACTTTCACAATTGGTGGGGTCAGCAGAAGAAAGTACCCTCAATTTAGTAAGGTTGTATTTTCAGATGTACCACATGCTAGTAAGAAGCATTTCCCTTCGAATTCCTAGAAAGCACCATCTACTGTAAAAGTTCTTTTCTATGCTGTATTTATATTCTTGCGTTTGGATTTAGATATATCTATCTATACCTGCATATACATACATTCTCCACAAGCCATCATATGGCGCATGGCAGAGAGTACCTTGTACCATTAAAAGTAGTTTCCCTTCGTGTTCCACTTGTAAATAAAGTGAGGGAAAATCATCTGTCTGTATAACTTTGTATGAGCCACATTTTCTTGTAGCTTGTCTTTGTGGTCCTTATGCAAAATATATGTTGGCAGCAGTAGTGTCATTCTGCAGTCAGCTTCAAATGCCAGTTCTCTAAATGCTCTCAATAGAGTTCTTCAAAAATAATGTTGCCTTCCCTCCAGGAACTCCCATTTGAGTTCCTGAAAAATCTTGGTAGCACTTGCATGTTGTTAGAATCTACCCATAACAAACTAGTAACTTGCCTCTGAATTGCTTTGATATCTTCCTTTAAGAACCACACTTTCCTAAAATTCTCCCAGTAAACTGAAGCTGTACCATACACCTTCCCTACCACAATCCTCACATGCTCATTTCTTTCATATCACTTTGCAAAGTTGTGCCCAGATATGTAAATGATGTGACTGTGTCAAGTAGGACACTATTAATGCTTTATCTGAACATTACAGGGTTTTTTCTGCTCATTCACATTAACTTTCATTTTTCTACATTTGGAGCCAGCTGCCATGCATCACACCAACTATAAATTTTTTTAAAGTCATCTTGTACCATCCTACTCAGGAGGACATCATTATCAGGAGAAATAAAACTGGCATTCTACAGATCAGAGCGTGGAATGTCAGATTGCTTATTCAGGCAGGTAAGTTAGAAAATTTAAAAAGGGAAATGGATAGGTTAAAGTTAGATATAGTGGGGATTAGTGAAGTTCCGTGGCAGGAGGAACAAGACTTTTGGTCAGGCAAATACAGGGTTATAAATACAAAATCAAATAGGGGTAATGCAGGAGTAGGTTTAATAATTAATAAAAAAACAGGAGTGTGGGTAAGCTACTACAAACAGCATAGTGAACGCATTATTGTGGCGAAGATAGACACGAAGCCCACGCCTACCACAGTAGTACAGGTTTATATGCCAACTAGCTCTGCACATGATGAAGAAATTGAAGAAATGTATGATGAAATAAAAGAAATTATTCAGATAGTGAAGGGAGACAAAAATTTAATAGTCATGGGTGACTGGAATTCGGTAGTAGGAAAAGGGAGAGAAGGAAACATAGTAGGTGAATATGGATTGGGGGGAAGAAATGAAAGAGGAAGCCACCTGGTAGAATTTTGCACAGAGCACAACTTAATCATAGCTAACACTTGGTCCAAGAATCATAAAAGAAGGTTGTATACATGGAAGAACCCTGGAGATACTGAAAGGTATCAGATAGATTATATAATGGTAAGACAGAGATTTAGGAACCAGGTTTTAAATTGTAAGACACTTCCAGGGGCAGATGTGGACTCTGACCACAATCTATTGGTTATGAACTGTAGATTAAAACTCAAGAAACTGCAAAAAGGTGGGAATTTAAGGAGATGGGACCTGGATAAACTGAAAGAACCAGAGGTTGTACAGAGTTTCAAGGAGAGCTTAAGGGAACAATTGACAGGAATGGGGGAAAGAAATACAGTAGAAGAAGAATGGGTAATTTGAGGGATAAAGTAGTGAAGGCAGCAGAGGATAAAGTAGGTAAAAAGACGAGGGCTGCTAGAAATCCTTGGGTAACAGAAGAAATATTGAAGTTAATTGATGAAAGGAGAAAATATAAAAATGCAGTAAATGAAGAAGGCAAAAAGGAATACAAACGTCTCAAAAATGAGATCGGCAGGAAGTGCAAAATGGCTAAGCAGGGATGGCTAGAGGACAAATGTAAGAATGTAGAGGCTTATCTCACTAGGGGTAAGATAGATACTGTCTACAGGAAAATTAAAGAGACCTTTGGAGAAAAGAGAACCACTTGTATAAATATCAAGCGCTCAGATAGAAACCCAGTTCTAAGCAAAGGAGGTAAAGCAGAAAGGTGGAAGGAGTATATAGAAGGTCTATACAAGGGTGATGTACTTGAGGACAATATTAAGGAAATGGAAGAGGATGTAGATGAAGATGAAATGGGAGATACGATACTGCGTGAAGAGTTTGACAGAGCACTGAAAGACCTGAGTCGAAACAAGGCCCCGGGAGTAGACAACATTCCATTAGAACTACTGACGGCCTTGAGAGAGCCAGTCCTGACAAAACTCTACCATCTGGTGAGCAAGATGTAAGAGACAGCCGAAATACCCTCAGACTTCAAGAAGAATATAATAATTCCAATCCCAAAGAAAGCAGGTGTTGACATGTGTGAAAATTACTGAACTATCAGTTCAATACATCACAGCTGCAAAATACTAACTCAAATTCCTTACAGACGAATGGAAAAACTGGTAGAAGCCGACCTTGGGGAAGATCAGTTTGGATTCCATAGAAATATTGGAACACGTGAGGCAATACTGACCCTACGACTTATCTTAGAAGTTAGATTAAGGAAAAGCAAACCTACGTTTCTAGCATTTGTAGACTTAGAGAAAGCTTTTGACAATGTTGACTGGAATACTCTCAAATTCTGAAGGAGGCAGGGGTAAGATACAGGCAGCAAAGGCTATTTACAATTTGTACAGAAACCAGATGGCGATTATAAGAGTTGAGGGACACGAAAGGGAAGCAGTGGTTGGGAAGGGAGTGAGACAGGATTGCAGCCTCTCCCCAATGTTATTCAATCTGTACATTGAGCAAGCAGTGAAGGAAACAAAAGAAAAATTCGGAGTAGGTATTAAAATTCATGGAGAAGAAGTAAAAACTTTGAGGTTCGCCGATGACATTGTAATTCTGTCAGAGACAGCAAAGGACTTGGAAGAGCAGTTGAACAGAATGGATAGTGTCTTGAAAGGAGGACATAAGATGAACATCAACAAAAGCAAAACGAGGATAATTGAATGCTATTTGGGGAGCAAAATAACTGATGATGGTCGAAGTAGAGAGGATATAAAATTTAGACTGGCAGTGCCAAGGAAAGTGTTTCTGAAGAAGAGAAATTTGTTAACATCGAGTATAGATTTAAGTGTCAGGAAGTCGTTTCTGAAAGTATATGTATGGAGTGTAGCCATGTATGGAAGTGAAACATGGACGATAAATAGTTTGGACAAGAAGAGTATAGAAGCTTTTGAAATGTGGTGCTACAAAAGAATGCTGAAGATTAGATGGGTAGATCACATAACTAATGAGGAGGTATTGAATAGGATTGGGGAGAAGAGAAATGTCGCACAACTTGACTAGAAGAAGGGATTGGTTGGTAGGACATGTTCTGAGGCATCAAAGGATCACCAATTTAGTATTGGAGGGCAGCGTGGAGGGTAAAAATCATAGAGGGAGACCAAGAGATGAATACACTAAGCAGATTCAGAAGTAGTTACTGGGAGATGAAGCTTGCACAGGATAGAGTAGCATGGAGAGCTGCATCAAACCAGTCTCAGGACTGAAGACCACAACAACAACATTGTACCATCCTACAGTCACTCTTCTTTGACACCTTCCCATATATCACAGCATCTTCAGCAAACAATTGCAGATTCCTGCCCATCCTGTCTGCCAGATCATTTATGTATATAGAAAATAATAGTGATCCTATCACACTTCCCTGGCGCACTCCTGACAATACCCTTGTCTCTGATGAAAACTCACCATCGAGGACAACATACTGGATTGTATTACTTAAGAAGTCTCTCATATCTGAGAACGTATTCCGTATGTTTGCATCTTTAATAGTCTGCAGTGGGTACCATGTCAATTGCTTGTCAGAAATCTAGAAATATGGTGTCTGCCTGTTGTCCTGCATCTGCAGTTTGGAGTATATCAAGTGAGAAGAGGGAAAGCCGAGTTTCATGCAAGCAGTACTTTCTCAAACCATATTAATTTGTGGGCACTAGCTTTTCGCCCTCTTGTGGGCACTAGCTTTTCGCCCTCTTGTGGGCACTAGCTTTTCGCCCTCTTGTGGGCACTAGCTTTTTGCCCTCTTGTGGGCACTAGCTTTTTGCCCTCTTGTGGGCACTAGCTTTTTGCCCTCTTGTGGGCACTAGCTTTTCGCCCTCTTGTGGGCACAAGCTTTTCGCCCTCTTGTGGGCACAAGCTTTTCGCCCTCTTGTGGGCACAAGCTTTTCGCCCTCTTGTGGGCACAAGCTTTTCGCCCTCTTGTGGGCACAAGCTTTTCGCCCTCTTGTGGGCACAAGCTTTTCGCCCTCTTGTGGGCACAAGCTTTTGTTGTTAGAATATTCAAGGAGGGCATTAACTGCTGCAGTGAGAAGGAATGGCAATGCCTGGAGCAATAGTCTTGGGCTTTGCCACTCCCAGAAAAGTGCAGTCTTGAGAAAGGAAGTGAAAATAGTCAGGTGTACTGCCAAATATGAAGAGATGAAGTAATGGCTTCTTAGTTTTGTCATTACATTATTCTCTGTGGCCTTCATTGTATATTTATTTATCAGTATTGCCCTGCCATCATTATAGTCTGTAGAGGAAATACTAAGATACAGAGAATGCAATATGTCAGGCCTACAAGACAAATGCTTTGTGGTGAAATAAAATAGGCCATCAGGATATTGCACGTGCTGTTTTGTAACTGTTTCCTTTGGGTCCTCATAAGTGGAGAGCTGCATCAACCCAGTCTTTGGGCTGAAGGCCATCACCAGATCATCATCATCATCATCATCATCTGTTGCCTGAATATAAATCTAAGTTCTGATTGGTGGGGGATAGTTGAGACTGACTTACATAACATTTTGACAACAGTCTGAGCTGTAACTGTCAATGGACTGATGCCAGAGGGCTGCAGTGACTCAGTATACATATCTGTATGCATCCCCCACTCCTTGCATGCACCATAGTCTAGATGTTGTGTTATAGGTTCACACCATACACTGTGTTTGTATCTGTATTGCCCACTTCAGCAGATTCTATATCCACCATGGTATACAATCTTTACATTCTGAACATCAAATTATGATCTAAGCTCTTACAGGTGGATTGAGGAAAAGATTTCAGGCTTTGCTGAGGTGGTACTTGTGAGACATGGCCAATAAGATTTTAGTGAATTAATTCCAGTTGATTATTCTGTGATTGGATCTCAGAAGTTATAGGTATGGACCAGATCCTCTGCTTGGTTGAATTCCATTGAGTGTCCAATTAGAAAAGTGTTCCTGCAATTGCCATATTGATGGGGTGTTTTAAATGAGTATGTTGCTTATGTTTCTCACCATTTATGCATTTTACCAAGGGTAGCAGTATTAGATAGGCTTTGAAGTGGCCACAGAATTCATGATTTAGTACGGTCTTCTAAAGATGCAGTGATATATTTCAATACCACCAGCATATATGAGATACATTGTGAGCACAGTGCTGACTACGCTGGGGAAACCAGAATGCCTGTTAGCACACACATAGCACGGCATGAGTGCTGTCTTGGGTTGGGGCAATACATCAGATTGGTGCTAGTGGAGGCACTGTTGCAATTGTGGGTCTGCTATCAGTGGTATTTTGTCCATAGTTGCAGACATCTTCTCTATGTCTACATCTATGCACGTACTCCACAAGCCACTATACCTCTCTCTCTCTCTCTCTCTCTCTCTCTCTCTCTCTCTCGCCCCCCCCTCTCTCTCTCTCTCTCTCTCTCTCTCTCTCTCTCTCTCTCTCTCTCTCTCTCTCTCTCTCTCTCTCTCTCTCGCCCCCCCCCCCTCACTCTCTCTCTCTCTCTCTCTCTCGCCTCTCTCTCTCTCTCTCTCTCTCTCTCTCTCTCTCTCGCCCTCCCCCCCTCTCTCTCTCTCTCTCGCCCCCCCCCCTCTCTCTCTCTCTCGCCCCCCCCCTCTCTCTCTCTCTCTCTCTCTCTCTCTCTCGCCCCCCCCCCCCTCTCTCTCTCTCTCTCTCTCTCGCCCCCCCCCTCTCTCTCTCTCTCGCCCCCCCCCCCTCTCTCTCGCCCCCAATGATGTCCATTCACTGTCTAAGTGGGATAGGAACAACTGCATATCTGCTTTTTCTAGCATAAATTCCTCCCTAGCCTTCTTCATGGATCTATTAGCTTTAGTAACCCTCATCACTGTATCATCACAATTGCTAATTCCTGTCAGTTTACTGGTAAGCTGTCTATATATTTTCAATACAGTCAGGCCTGTTTGTAATGATGTCTAAAATATTTGTATTGTGTGTGGGCTTTTGAACTAGCTGCTCAAGGTAATTTTCAGAAAACATGTTCAAAAATACTTCACAAGTATATATGTCTGTATTATCTGCTGTGAATACTTAAATGTCCCAGTCTGTAATTGATAGACTGAAGCCTCTTTCAATTAATAACGCATGATATGGGTATTTCTGCACTACTGAGCATAGACTTCTCATGCATTATTCTACAACTGTTATGCAAATTGGGTGGCTGGTACTAGTGTCTACTAGAGTCAAAATTACTCAGATTGACTCTTTCAGCCTTGATAGACAGAATAGTTTTTTGTTGATGGCAATGAACAAATGAAAACTCCCCCCCTCCTACAATGTCTAATCCGTCTTTTCAATATATGTTCCATGGCACAATAAATATTTCAGAGCTTTCTTCTTTGGGTTCCAGCTAGCTGTCATTTCTCAGAATAATTTGAGTGCAACAACTTTCCTGGAGCACAGTAAGTTTGTTTTGAATACTTCAATTTATTGTTAAAATTTTGATAGTCAAAATTTCTCTACATTGTAAGTGGTCTGATTTTGCTCTCTGTTTATCAACTGGTGAGCATTCATCAGAAGATTTCAAACTACCACCTAGCCTAGAAAGACTTCACAAGTACACTACCTCAGTAGCTGTTTCCTTTGTGCTGTGATTCTCTGATCTATCAAGGGGAGTCCTACAATTCTGCACCCCTTAACACAGGTCCAGAAATCTGCAGTCATGTTCATCATGGAACTGATGAAGCCTCTAGTTGAGACCACGTACTCGGCTCCAAAGCAAAGGACCCCAATTAACTATAGATAAAACAATGAAAATTGTGATCTGTACTTGAACCCCATGAGAGAGGCCAGCAGTCTTCACCACTTCTACCAACTGCCCATAGGGATTCAGGTTGGTTCAGAACCCGTGACAGGTGTCAGTGATGCCAACATGAGCAACAACTGGTAGACTACTACCCTCAATAACTGTGGGAGGGCCTCCACCACATCTCAGATGAGGCCCTCCAGTACACACACTGAGTGCACATTGCATTTCTTTCCTGATCTGGATGCTATTTCCCTAAGACTCTCCATAATGTACCTGGCATTGGAGCTCCAATAACTAGTAAACTCCTCAAACTCTGTGTTTGCTCAGACCCCATTAAAGGAGCAGCCACCATTCCATGCAGAGTGAATGGGTGAAGCCAGGCATCCAGCCTCCACATCAAATTCCACATCAAGCGACACTACTGTGTAACAACCATTCACCATGCAATGAGTGCAGATCCCCACATCGAGTGTGCTGGAAGGTGCCCCATCAGCAGAGCCTGTGGGCAAAACATGCGACACCTGAGGTGTCACATGTGATGTGCTGTTTCTCTGCTGTCACTATATCCTAAGGCAACAGCCTGCAGACAGCTGACGACAGCTGTAAGTGTCTTCAGCTGTTTGTGGACTATGGCCAGCTCCTCCTGCATCCACACACAGCTTCACAAACCCTATCATCTATTACAACTGACTTAAAAATCAAACTATGAAAAACAGAAAAGGCTAAATAGGTGAATGCTAGTCTCCTGGTGCTTCAAATCAGTGGAGGCTGGCAGCTGACTAAGATGTAGTCAGCTGTCACTGTCTTTCCAAAACAAACAAACTGACTGACTGACTGACTGTTGTGTGGCTGCGCAAATGTACATGTTTACCATTACTAAAAGTGATACTACAGGACTACTAAGGTGGTTTATGAAGTCATCACAGTCCGACCGTACATTCGGAATCTAATGCATTGCTAGCAGTGTCAATGTTATAACCACACTCACATCTCCCAGCAAAACATGATCAAATATGTTGCTTGTGGTAGAGATGGTTATGAGGGTGATTGACCGCTTTCTTCTTTATGATGTATAACTTGTAATGATGACCATACCATCTCATCCTGTGAATGTCCCATGTATCTTTGAGCAGGCTGTTCAGGAGGTCTGGGAGATGAAAAGAGTACCTTACCCTTTCACTCACAAGTTGCTAGCTAGTCTAAAGACCTGCATTTTACCATCTGGCACTCGCAGTACCATTCTTGCTGTGTCTCACTCAATGAAGGACATGGCCATGCTGACTTGTGACCTGCAATTCAATACTACAGTTGCGAAATTGTCCAGTATCATAGTATCATCCCCATCTTGTTCTTCTACATCTGTGGAACAAGCCTCCAAATCTTCAGCCCCCCCCCCCCTCCCGCCCACGTGATAAAATCACCTGCTACACAAATGGCAGGCCAGGAAGGACAAAAGCAACACTCCCACAAAGATTTTTTATCTCCTTCCAGCCAACAAACATCTGGGTCTTTCTCTGCCAACAATGAAGGCTCTAAGAAATTTAAAAAAAGGGAAATGGTCTTCTCCTTCCTCGACTTGGAAATCCTCTTCAGTAGTGTTGTCACATGTTACTGTCACCCGGCTAACTTCCATTTCACTAGGGCACACTGTCTATCATTTCTCTGCCCTAAAGTCCACAGGCCAACCAAGGGAGAATGCGGATAGCTCCATAGATTTCATTTAAGATGATCCTGCAGCCTCTGTGCCCTGTAACAACGAGTCTTCGAAAACTGGCATTTGGCAGGTGCTGATGTGACTACTCTTTGTTTGTTCTCTTCTCCCCATTCCCAGTTATAACTCTTCTCCAAAGGAACATTTGTGGCACTATATCAAACGAGGAGGAATTACAGCTCCTCTTGGAATCCCAACATCTGATTGTTTTCTGCCTCTAAGAAATGAAATTGCGTCCTCACAATCACTTTGACTTGTGATTTCCCTAAGTCACTTCAGGTAAATTCCAGGATGGTTCCTTTGAAAAGGCACAGCCAATTTCCTTCCCTAATCCAATGGAACCAATGGCCTTGCTGTTTTGTCCCCTCCCCCAGATCAACCAACCAATCTTCCGCTCACTGAAACTACAAAATTCCTAGGACTCATGATAGGAAACTTTCTTGGTCCTCCCATGTCTTACCTGGACACACACTATACTCAGTCCCTCAATGTCCTACATGTCCAAATCAGCAATTCCTGAGTAGCAGATTGGCCCACCCTTCTTCATTTATACCAATCCCTTGTCCATTCAAAACTAGAATGTGGGTGCTTGTCTATTCATTTGCATGTCTGTCCATCTTGTCACCTTAGAAGAATCCACAGTCATCGAATAAGTTTGGCCGCTAGTGCCTTTTACACCAGCCCAGTTGAGTCTCTATTCAGAAGCTGCTGAAGTACCACTGTCCTACCAGTGAGATGCCCTCCTCAGTGAATATGCATGCCATTTGTCTTCCATGCCCAACCATCCATCCTGTGTCCCCTTTTTCGATGACTCACTTGACCACCAGTATGGGGCATTCCCTTCTTCTCTATTACCTCCCAGAGTTCGATTTGGCTACTGCTCCAGCCCCTTAACTTCATGCTACCTTCCACAGTCCTGATTAGTGTGAACCCTCCACTGCCATGACTTTGTCCGGTTTCACATGTTCATCTTGGATGTCATTTGTTTCCCATTTTCAACCTATCCCTATTAATTTCTCAACCTTTGCACGATAGCACCTTCGTGTATAGTAATAGCTCTAAGACCGACCATGGTGTCGGGTGTGCCTTCATCATTAGCTCTGACCATTTTCAGTATTGGCTTCCAGAACACTGTTAGATTTTCACTGCAAAATTCTTCACCCTGTATCAGGCCACCCACTACATCTGGCAATATAGGCTTCTTAATTGTCGGCATATGCCCAAATTCTTTGTGCCCTTCAGAGCCTCTGTGTGCTGTACACAATCCATCCCTTAGTGCAACAAGTCCAAGAAAACCTCCACCTGCTCCCTGTTGAGGAAGCCATTGTTCTGTTCATGTGACTTCCTAGTCACGTTCATGTGATTTCCTAGTCATGTTGGTGTGATGGTAAATGAGACGGCTGACACTGCTGCCAAGACTGCAGTCCTCCCACCTCAGCCTGCTAGCTCTTCTTTCCCTTGGACGATTTCCGTGTTGCCATCTACTGGCAGATGGTGTCACTTTGACATTACCACTGGTATTTTCTTCACAGGAACAAGCTCCAGGGAATTAAACCTGTCTCAATGGCTTGGTCAGCCTCCTCACTGCCCTCTCATTACAAGGAAATCATTTTAGCTAGGTTGTGTATTGGGCACTGTCTTTTTAGCCATCACCATTTAATTTGTGATCCCCCACCACTTTGTGCTCATTGTCATCAACCTTTAATGGTTCACTGTCTCGTGACCCAATGCCCTTTTTTTCACCAGTTATGTTTGAGTGTATATTTGTCGTCTTAAGTTATCGGCCACTCTAAACGACGTATGGGCTGTTGATCGCTTAGGTTCCTCTGCTCTCTCTACAGTGTATGTAGATCTTCCTCCAAGGGGGAGTCCTTACTTTTCGAGATTTTTTTTATATATATATATATATATTTGGGGGGGGGGGGGGGGGGGTATAGAATGGTAGAACTTGAAAGTAGTTGATTCTCATCTAGCAACATGATCATTCCCTCCCTGAGCTTAAAACCTGAATATTGTAGGTAGGAGTAGTTATGATATAAAATGTATATAAAGTTTCAAAACTGTTTAACAACTGATTTCAGTTAATTATAGTGCAGATTTCCTGCCAGAACACAATGTATTGTCATCAAAAACAGAAAACAGTAGACAACTTGGGGCACATGTTCACAAGGGAAGAAATTGGTTTACATATCTTTGGATTCTTGTCAAATCACTTGACAAAGTAAACACATATGTACATAAAGAGCATTTCTGAATGAAACGGTAACTGAAACTAATTTTGGTGTGACTTATTCCAGAGTAGTGCTCCAGCATTATCAACTCTTGTCATATGGGAATAACAACAGACAGTGATTAGATTCAGAGACACATGGCTAGGATTGTAGCTTTTCAGATCACACAAAAATGTTTGAGATGTTCTGGAAACTTAAGTGGGGTCTTTGGGAAAAGAAAGGGTGCTCTTGTTCTCATGAAGCCTAATGGGGTAAATTAAGAGAACCAAGATTCAAAGAAGATTGTACAAAAATCACTATCTCCCTCATCTGTTCCAATAGGCATCATTACAATAAGCTAAGCGAGATTAGGGTGCATACAAAGGTATGTATAGTAATTTTTCCACCACTCATTGTTTGAAAGTCACTAATATTAGTATGAAGTACCCTTTTTCATGTACTGAATGGTGGCTTGCAGGTTTCAGAGCACATAATGGCAGGACTGAAATTTGAAAAACTGATTTCAAAATGCAAAATATGCCACAAAACTGCAAATGCCATATGGCGTTAGAGAACAAATTGAGTTAGCTTGTGATATTGTTCCATTAGAAGCAACATGGTTGCTGTATCACTCTGCTCTAAGTTGTTGTCAACAATGCGCTGTGGTAAAAGCTGTTTATTTTGAGCATATACCATCTTAAGTTACACCGTAATATACATGACACCAAAATCTTTTCCTTTCTATCTGTTTTAATGAGAGATACTAGTTTGCAAAGTGTGTGTGAGTGTGTATTTACAATTAATTTTCTAGCTGTGTGAAACTTTAATGTTCAACATTATTCTCATATTACTCTCACGTATATAGTCCTCTAAGATATGGTATTAAATTTTGGGGGAATACAGGTATCACAAAAAGTTCTTTTAAGCTCCAAAAGAGAGCTATTCATATTCTGAGGGGTGCTGCCTACAGAGAGCCATGTAGAGGACTATTTAAGGAATTGAAAATTTTGACCCTCCCTAGTTTATTCATCTACAAATCAGTATATTTCCTAAAGTCAGATCAAGAATTCTCCTTTCTAAACAGTGAATTACACAACTATCAAACCAGGAACAGGCATGTTTTCCATAGAAATATACATTCAAAAGCCCTGTACCAAAATAGTGTGATGTATCTACCCAAAATAATGTTCAATGCCTTACCACAAGAAATAAAAAAACGTACAAAAACTTTCATATATTTAAGAAAGAAAAGGGCTATCATTAGGTCAAAGAAAATGTTATTTCCCTTAATTGTTGAAAATATAAATTGTTCTCTCTTCCTCCCTCCCCCTCCCCTTCTCCCTCTCCCTCTCTTTTTTTCCATATGACAATTTCTATGTCATGGATAATGATAAATTGAACTGGATAGAATATTTTGAGTAAATGTTAGTGCTGCTATAATTCCTGTGGTTCAACAGGTTCATTGTGATGGAAAATTTACGTCACCTGTTGCTGCCTCTGGATGCCTCACAATCTCTCTTTGGGGGTCTGCGGCTGCGGCCGTTTTCACCAAAGGGCTTTATGAGTGGCGGAGCAGGGTATGTGCTTAGTCGAATGGCAGCTCTCCGATTTGTTGAGCAGGGAATATCTGGAGACCTCGGAGGTTGCCGTAATCCAGGATACAGAGGCGAGGATGTTGCCATTGGTGAGTTGAGTGATCATTCTTAAGTGGTATGGTATCTTGCTGTGGAAGTCATTTAATTTGCTTCTTGTGTTGCTCTTATTGAAATCTGATACTACAGTCTTCAGAAATACGCATCCATGTTGATCCTTCATATTTTATGTCATCCACCCACTTTTGACTGGATCATCTATGATTTTTCTTATCTGTTGGACACCAACAAAGAACTCATCCACTAGTTATACAACATCACTGTTAATTTGTAGAATTTTCTTATTGTGTTGATTATGTATTATTTCAGTCTTTCTATAGTTGGTCTTCAAACCTATTTTCACACTTGCCCTATTGAGTTGTTCCATCAATTATTGAAGTTTAACTGCAATAGAGGCAAAGATCAATGTCTTCAGCAAAATGAAGGTGGGTCAGTCTAATTCCATTAACATACAACCCTTCTTCATTTTCCCAATTAAGTACTTGAAGGAAAAAAACACTCACATTCTGCATATTCAGATTTTATGTGGTGTAAAAACATTATTGCAATTGGTATACAGCATTTCTGTAGTATCATTTATCCTTGCAACCTGAAGTCCTGAAAACAGAAGCTAATCCCAACTTAGGTTTTTTTTATTGCCTTTATATCAAGACTGTTGCTGAAAAGAAACCTGAATACATGTCTCCTAAACAGTCCGCAAAGTGACATCGTTATAGTGCTTGACAATAACTGAAATGAGCACAACCATAATGCACATCACACATTATTGATTTAGAACCTGGATTTCTTAATGTACTATTTCTTTTTGTAGAGACAAAAAGTGTTCTCTGTGAGTAATAAATTAAAAATTGTTGATCTTGTGAGGAATGATGATCCAAAAGGTAATTTAGCTTGTGAATATAATGTACCTGGAGTATTAATCAGGATGATTGAAAGAAGAGAATCGACTTAGAAGTTTCATAAGCGCAATGTGATAAATGTCTTTATAGTAGGTTTAAAAAAACTGGAAAGGTGCCACTTACGCCAAGCTGCAAAATTTCACTTTGATTATATTAGCAACAAAGAATTTATTGGTTCTAATAGATGCTTTTCAAGGTGTAAATGTCATCATGGTATTAGCCAAATGATACTGAAGTAGTAATAAGATCTTCCAGTGGCAAATCTGCTGAATTTCTAGGCAATATAATGGTAGATGAAAGCTAAAATGAACATAAACTGTATAATTGTGAAGAAACAGTTATTTTTTTATTGACTGCTTCCAACCAGAACTTTCATTGTAAAAACAATTTAGGAAAAAAAGGTGGGCCTCAAAATGATAAAGATGTAATTATGCTCCTCTTGGGGTGTAATGTATGGGATTTTGATTATGATGTGTTCCACATTTTAGTATTTGCAGTAGGTGTGACAATGCTGCTATTCAGCTAACTAGACAATCAAGTCCTCAATTAGCAAATCTGCATAAGGGGTAGCAAGTTTGGGACACTTGAAATCTCACATGTGTGAGAGGCCTTACAAATCAGTGATCCAGGCCACATAAGACTACTCAGGGCACCTGTGATACTAGTTAAACTGTAACTGTGCTGCTACCAGATGAGTTTGATGGCCAGAATACTGCATAAGCAACCAACAGCACTCATCCAGCAGAAATAGAATGACTCGCTAAAGGTGAAAGAAAAGAAATATGACAAATCTTGGATTTGTTGATTCTAGCTGTTCACCTATCTGCTTATTATGTAGCAAGCTACTTCAGAATACTTCCTTGCTACCTGCTAAGATGCACTGAGATTAGGAACTATGCAACCTGATGGCAAAGAAAAGAGTGAAGAATTTTTTATGTGTAAGAAAGTCATTGTTGAGTTTGAGGGATCATTAGGCAACAGTTGAGTAGAACAGGGAAAAGGAATACCATAGAAGAAGAATGGGTAGCTTTGAGAGATAAAATAGCGAAGGCAGCAGAGGATTAAATAGTTAAGACAAGGCCTAGCAGAAATCTGTGGATAACAAAGTATACACTGCATTGAATTTATCTGACAAAAGGGGGAAAAAAAACATAAAAATGCAGCAAATGAAGCAGGCAAAAGGGAATGGAAACGTCTAAAAAATGAGATTGTCTGGAAGTGCAAAATGGCTAAGCAGGCATGGGTAGAGGACAAATCTAAGGATTTAGAAGCATATTTCACTAGGGGAAAGATAAATATGGCCTACAGGGAAATTAAAGAGGCATTTGGAGAAAAGAGAAGCAGGTGTGAGACTATAAAGAGCTCAGATTGCAAACCAGACTCTGAATGTGGCTCTCCAGCAGGGATACGACTTCCTCAAATCCTGCCATGAAATGAGATCCATCCTTCATGTAATCCTCCCCACTCCACCAAGAGTGTCTTTCCGCCGTCCACCTAACCTGCGTAACCTCTTAGTTCATCCCTATGAAATCCCCAAACCATCTTCCCTACCCTCTGGCTCCTACCCTTGTAACTGCCCCCGGTGTAAAACCTGTCCCATGCACACTCCCACCACCACCTACTCCAGTCCTGTAACCCGGAAGGTGTACACGATCAAAGGCAGAGCCACGTGTGAAAACACCCACGTGATTTACCAACTGACCTGCCTACACTGTGATGCTTTCTATGTGGGAATGACCAGCAACAAACTGTCCATTCGGATGAATGGACACAGGCAGATAGTGTTTGTTGGTAATGAGGATCACCCTGTGGCTAAACATGCCTTGGTGCACGGCCAGCACATCTTGGCACAGTGTTGCACCGTCCGGGTTATCTGGATACTTCCCACTAACACCAACCTGTCAGAACTCCGGAGATGGGAACTTGCCCTTCAGTATATCCTCTCTTCTCGTTATTTGCCAGGCCTCAATCTCCGCTAATTTCTAATTTCAATTTGCCGCCACTCATACCTCACCTGTCTTTCAACAACATCTTTGCCTCTGCACTTCCGCCTCGACTGACATCTCTGCCCAAACTCTTTGCCTTTACAAATGTCTGCTTGTGTCTGTGTATGTGCAGGTGGATATGTGTGTGTGTGCGCGCAAGTGTATACCTGTCATTTTCTTCCCCCTAAGGTAAGTCTTTCCGCTCCTGGGATCGGAATGACTCCTTACCCTCTCCCTTAAAACCCACATCCTTTCGTCTTTCCCTCTCCTTCCCTCTTTCCTGATGAAGCAACCGTTTGTTGTGAAAGCTAGAATTTTGTGTGTATGTTTGTGTTTGTTTGTTTGTGTGTCTATCGACCTGCCAACACTTTCGTTTGGTAAGTCGCATCATTTTTGTTTTTAGATATAACTTTACATGAAGGTAGATGAACAAATAGTTTGAACTGACTTGTACAAGTTTAAAGTATAGAAATGGCACAATTCAAAAACCCCTGAAAAATGTTTTTTTGCATGTAAAATCCAAATGAAGCAAGATTTTTTTCAAATGGTTAAAACTTACCTCAGTCCTGGGCCAAATTTTAATCATCAGTTGTCTCTAGCCCAGAGTTATTTAGGGGTGACTGTTTTTGCATGTGAAACCCAAATGGTGCATGCAGCAATGGTGCCATTAGCTGAGCTTTAATTTCAGGTCAATTAAAAACTCTTGCAAGAGAATTTAATAGGTTTTCACAAATTGCATGTGCGCCAGCTCCAGTTCACTGTTCAAACTTTGCTTAATATACAGTAACATAGCTACAGTAAAACAGATGTTCAAATAGCCATTGGTCCAGGCTAAACCAAGAGCTTTTTACCCCATGTGCCCCGCTCAGATAGAAACCAAGCACAAAGACCGAACCACCCACCCGCACCCCCCAAACAGCGATTGTGCATTCAACTTTTTCATACATATTTGTTATAGTGTTTCCATGCTGTAATGATTTCAAAATTATATGTTGTTATAGTGTAAAAGAATTCATGCCTGATGAACATACATAGGTAAAACTAGAATTATTCATGAATAACTGTTGTTAGAAATCAAAGTGTTTGAAGTGATATTAAGACCAAAAATGTGCATATCTTAACCCATCATTGATGAGCAGTCTTACCATTCATACTCCCCTCTGCTCAATAAGTACTGTGCTTAGTCAAATAAAAAAAAACTTTGAAGACAACTGTGTGTTTCCTGCTTGACAGCCCACTCTTTTTTGTTTGTTTTGGAGACTGAATAATAATAATAATTTTAGGTCGCTGCATGGTGGCAATAAATGCAACATTTCTGGACAGCCGAGACTCTGATGGGCTGGAGCGCTTTCACGCCTATGGCCCAGAACGAGAAATGGCACCAGATAAGAGAATGGATTGGCTGAAGAATTATTCTTATCACCCACTACAACCTGTAAGCATTCCTTCACAAGTCTGACTATTTTTCTTTCACATTATTATTGTTTCCACAATCTAAAGAATGAATATAATAGGAAAAAAAACTGTAAAACTTTCTGTTGTTATGAAAGAAAACTTTTCTCTCTACTTAGTTCCTACTATCTTTCAGACTGCTGTAACATAGTTGAGACAGATAAAACAAATCAATTTGATTTTCTTCTTAACACAAGTAACGTTATGAGTAGCATTTAATTAAAATTAAGCTATTCATAAGAAAACAAGTCTTTCATGTATGTTTGATATTTGTTTCATTATTCTGCTTTCCATCTGTTTCATTTAGTTCAAATTAAGTGAATTAGTTCCCTGGATGGCTTGTAAAATATTGAAATGATATGGCGCAGGTCAGTTTATACACTATTTACCGTAACTTGTACATAAATATGCCCGCAAATGTGACTTTATATAACAATTTAAGCTATTTTGTTTGGTTAAATAAATAATTATTTAATTCTTGTGAACTACTTTTGGTACTAGGTTCTAAATAATAATTCTTAAATCAAATGATAGTAGTTAAATTTTATCTGTCAGGCAGTGTGAGTATTTTGGCAAGAGAACAAAGACTTTGATACTACTGTTATTCACTCTTTTATGAGCTAATGTCAATTAATTAAGAGTAATGAAGTAAAACTTGAGCTTCTCACAATATATTGAATGTTCAAATAACTTATAAGATGCCTTGACAACCTCCAATTATTCAATTAGATGCATTATCGAGGCACATATGCAACAAGACATTGCTGTGCATGCCAGTTTAAACATACAATGTGTGGGGTTGTCCAATCATAGAAACAAAGAGGTGACAGACAACCAATGTCAGACAAGATAAATAGTGAAAATTAGCCAACCATAGGTGAGCAAATAGCACTGATTCTGTCCTCTTGTTTAACAAGAGATTGAGCAGGATTCCAATCAGAATTTAGGTATAACTGTGTGTGTCTATCTAAAAGGTCACTTGCAAATTTAATACCGACAGTTTTCTTAATAGCACTATTCCAATAATTGGAAGTGGATGCCAAAATTTCATAGAATGGCTAGTACCAAGGTAATGTTATGCAGTGAAAACTTGATTGGGCTATTGTAATTGACTATATTACTATTGTCCTGTACAATTACCCTCCATGATCCTAATGGTATGAGTGGTGTAAGACATGCTAAAATTGCAGAGAAAGTGGGAGATACCCTCCTTACACAGACCAAAAAGATGGTTAACCACTACCCTAAAAAGTCCTTGATTTTAAATGATTGTCCAAAAACACACTTTATGCCGTGTTTCTTCAGAAACAACTAATTCTGTGTGAATGTTACCTGTGTAAAACAAAACAGCCATAGACTTAGGTGCCATCTCATTATTCTCATCACTTACCTGATTCACAGTTGGTTGTATTGTAAAGCATATCCTACTTTTCTATGAACCAAAGTGTTGTGTCTAGACAAGACAGCCTAGACACAATGAGAGGAAGCCGAAAGGCATGTGCTTAAACTCACGCAGGCTGGCGTGAGGTCTGAAACAGGATACATAATGAATGCTATAAAGAAAAGTACGTAGCTTCTGGAATACTTAACTTTAATCCATAATTGTATAACATCACTATTGTACGGATATAATCTCCATTTCAATATACTTGGTGATGGCGCCTTGCTAGGTCGTAGCAAATGACTTAGCTGAAGGCTATGCTAACTATCGTCTTGGCAAATGAGAGTGTGATTGTCAGTGAACCATGGCTAGCAACGTTGTCTGTACAACTGGGGCGAGTGCTAGTAAGTCTCTCTAGACCTGCCGTGTGGTGGCGCTCGGTCTGGTATCACTGACAGTGGCGACACGCGGGTCCGACGTATACTAATGGACCACGGCCGATTTAAAGGCTACCACCTAGCAAGTGTGGTGTCTGGCGGTGACACCACACAAAGTATGAAGTATAGTTTGATGCTGAGATGGATGCCAGCAACTGCCAGCCTGAAGATAAAATTCTGTGAGAGTCCACTTCCTATAAATGGCTTGTCCCAGTGCATTTCCTCCTGGCCAGCACATCACAGTGCGAAAGGTTGCCATCCTTTTCCATCTCCTTTCCAAGAGAAATCATCCTTTAGATGAGAGGAACCCTCTGTACTCAGTAGTGAAGGAACTGTGTAGGCAGTGTGTACATGAATACTTAGCATCTGTAGAGATCCTGTCTGATAAAAAATAAATTTTCATGAAATGTGCAGTAGTTTTCTAAAATTAAAAAGAAATACATTCCTCAATGATTCAGTTTTATACAAACTGAATTTTCAAACTTATAAGCTATTTCTTAGCATTAGTCCTGTGAGAAGTAGAACTTCATCTGCAATTTAACTAAAAGCTAAATTCAAACACCTATTAAAATTGGGCAAGTTGAGGTCTTCAGAAGCAGCAGTGCAACAATGGTTGATACTTTATTTCTAAATTCAAGAAAAAGACAGTGCCGGTAGGTCTGTGCAGTGTTGCATCAGTCTCAGTAGAAAATCAATTTTATAGTACCAAAAATAGAACACACAGACCATCAAGAAAGTGAAAAACAAAAACAAAGCACTAGAAACAGTGTGCCAGTTACATTGAATAAGTTTTCAGCACTAGACTCGGCCAGCGAAACATTGAATAGTGTAAGCAAAAGTAAATTTAACACATCTCCGATAAAGGCTGAAACAAAAAAAATCTAATACCTGGAAGCACAAAAAAGTTATTACTGTATGCATACAGCCACAGAAAAGGCCTCTTAGCTCCCCTTTATGAAGCTTTACACAATGATTATTCTGTATTCACAAAAGTTAAACCCATTAAGTGCTGTAGTTCAGAATTTATCAGAAACAAACAATCTTAAAAACCACATTGTATTCATTGGTGGCACCAATGATGTTTACAAAAACGAGAGCAAGTCAGCACTCGCAGTTTACAGGAAGTTATTGCCAAAACTATACAACATGAATGTTACCATAATAAACCTACCAGTGTGACATTATCTCCACAGTGGTCATGTGTTAATACAGAAATTGAGCGCCATAATTTAGAACTGCAGAAACTATGTAAAAAACTGAATCATATGTGCTTGCTAGATATAACAAACTGAAATGTGAAGAACATACCAGGCACAGACTTCACTTAAACGGAAATGGAAAGCTGAAGTTAGTGAACCAGATAATGGAACTTTGTAAGGAGATGCATAAAACCATGGACCCAATCATCTTAGATTACAATGAAAAAGTTTTTTTAGGCTCAGTTTCAAGCAACACGATTTTACTGAACTAAATGCTTTGGATTGGAAAGAAACCCTGTCCAAATGCCGAAGAAACTGACTTGGGAGTGAGTAAATTCTCATTACAGTGCAGTGTTAGACTTGTGTAACACCGAGTGAGGTGGCACAGTGGTTAGCACACTGGACTCGCATTTGGGAGGATAACAGTTCAATCCCATTTCTGGCCATCCTGACTCAGGATTTCCGTTATTTCCCTAAATCTCTCCAGGCAAATGCCAGGATGGTTCCTTTGAAAGGGCATGGTTGACTTCCTTTCCCATCCTTCCCTAATCTGATGAGACCGATGACCTCACTGTTTGGTCTATTTCCTCCAAACAACCCCCAACTTGTGTAATAATTCAACTGATTCAGAATACCATGTCACAAAGTGCTGTAAAATATAAGTGCCCTTTAGGATAATGCATGTAAATGTACAGTATCTTAGGAATAAACTCAATTTGCTGCAACTATTTGTGGATGAGAACTCACCACACCCGTCAGTTATTACAGAACATGGACCAAAAGACAATGACATTATCACAAATTAGATGGTTATGTGTTAGCAGACAGTTACTGCAGGCAACAGCACAAAGGGGATAGGGTGGCAATATTTGTAAATGAACATCTTCCATTAAAAAAAATCTCATTCGTTGAACAATACTGCAAAGAAGGAACAATTGAAATGGCTAGTGTGGTGGTGCACATAAACACTCATTCAAGCAGGTTAGCTGAACATAAACTTATTGGTATGTACCACCCACCAAATACAGATGTGTTGTGCTATCTTGATAGACTGAACAGGGCAATTAGAAAAAAAGGGCCACACTGACCTTAGTATAGTTGGAGACTTAAATATTGCTGCAAAGTCCTGTAGTATAACACAGTTGAAAATAACAGATACATTAAACTTATACAATCTCACAAATATCTCCTTAATTTCCTCCATAACCTCAACTCCTTTTCAAATCTGAATTTCACCTGGTCCTTCTCCAAAACCCAAGCCACCTTCCTGGATGTTGACCTTCATCTTGTTGAAGCTCACATCCACACCTCTGTCCATATCAGACCCACAAACAAACAACAGTACCTTCACTTTGATAGCTGCCATCCATTCCACATCAAACGTTCCCTTCCCTACAGCCTAGGTATTCGTGGCAAACATATCTGCTCCAGTGATGAATCCCTCAACAATTACACCAATAACCTGACCAGTGCTTTCCTCTCCCGCAACTATCCTGCAGACCTTGTCCACAAACAGATCTCCCGAGCAATACATTCCTCCCCATCCAACAACAATGTTCCTACCCCCAGACCACACAGAAGCATCCCCCTTGTCACCCAGTATTATCCTGGCCTCGAATACATCAACAAATTACTCTGCCAGGGATATTACTTTCTCAAGTCAACCCCTGAAATGAGATCATCCCTTGACAAAATTCTCCCCACACCACACAGAGTTGCCTTTCGTCGGCCCCCTAACCTCCGTAACATCCTTGTTAAACCCTACAATATTCCCAGACTACCTTCTCTACCCAGCGGTTCCTACCCCTGTAACTGACCCCTCTGCAAAACCTGCCCCATGCATCCCCCCACAACCACCTACTCCAGCCCTGCTACTGGTGAAACATACACAATTCAAGGCAGGGCCACGTGTGAAACTACACGTCATTTATCAGCTGACATGCCTGCACTGCACAGCCTTTTACATCGGTATGACAACTAAACTGGCTGAGCGCATGAACGGACACAGACGAACTGTCTGCCTAGGAGATGTCCAATACCCAGTAGCAGAGCACGCCCTCCAGCATAATTCTAGGGACCTAGGAACCTGCTTCACCGTATGTGCCATTTGGCTTCTCCCACCCAACACCAGTCCCTCTGAACTGCGGAGATGGGAACTTGCACTCCAACACATCCTTTCATCCCACCATCCCCCTGGACTGAACCTACGTTAAACAACCTCGCTCCCATTTACTCTTCAGTCTTCTCCTCTTTCCGTTTCATCTTTAGCCATTCACACATCTTTTCATCCTACATAGTTGTGTTTATCTTTATACTGTATTCCTCTTTACTTATGTATGCATCCTCTTTGGTTTGAAGCTGGCACAGTACTTACAGTAGAATATGTTTGGCTTCTCTCTGACAACCATGCCTCCATCCTTGCTACCGTCCCTGTTTCCCTTTCCCTCTTGCTTCATAACCTGGGTTGTGAGTAACTGAATCCACTTTCCCTTCTTCCCTTTCTTTCCCCCTCTCTCCTCCCTGATGAAGGAACATTTGTTCCGAAAGCTAGGAACGTAAATTTTCGGTTCTGTTTTTTGTGTATCTATTGGCTGTACTGAGCTGAGGTAAGTACTGGCCAGCCCCTCTATCTCTTTGTTAGTATTTGTTTCACATCTTTATATGAGATTTTCCATTAATCATTTAGATTATGTAATAGTCAATAAAAATGTAAAAGACAGTGTTAACTCTCAAAATGTTGTTTTTCATTACTCAGATCACTATTGTCAGGTGTTAGAATATTTAAGATTTGCTGTACCAACAGCAACCACAATAACTGAGGAGAAGCAGATCCTGAATAGCACCAACATCAGTACCTTTAAAACTAAGTTAGCAGAGGAGAAATGGGATGCTATCTACCAAACTAAAGGGTCAGAAAACAAATGGGAAAAAATTATAGGGCAGTGCTTAAGCATTTAGACTGCTGTTGCCCTCTCAAAGAAGTAAGCAGAGTATGAACCAACTCTAGTCTTGAAAGTGATACTGGGGTGAAACTTATACCTATGCTGATTAAGTTATGGCAGAATATACATGATCTCGACTGTTTATATAACGAAACAAAGCTACATATATTTAAGGAAAAGTACAATCAAGCCAAAAAACTTTTAAGACAGACCTTTTACACTTGAGGAAACAAATAATGATGCTATAGAGTGTTCAGCCAACATGGTAAGGCATCCTGGAGACTAATCGATAAACATCATAAAGCCACTAACAATGGACAGGGTGAACCAGTTACCATTAGACACGAGTGCCATCTAGTGAAAGATCCTAAAGAAGTATGTAATTTATTCAATAAGCATTTTATCTCTCCTTTTGACCAACCATCCCCTATTATAGATCTACAGGCTGGCACACCAAATGATGTCACAGATGGTATAGAACTTGAATTTATTGAGGTGAATGGTGAATCAACAGGAAATATTTAACAGAATGCAAAAGCTAAAGGACAAGCATTCATCTCTGGATGGAATGGTATCTCAAGTGTGGTGTTAAAGAAATGTGCCAATGAAATAACTAAACCCCTTATCTACCTTATCAACTGTAGTATTAATGAAAACATATACCCAAATGCCTTAAAAATAAGTGTAATTCAGCCAAGCCATAAGAAGGGAAGTAAAGTAGTATTTTCAAATTATAGACTGATATTACTAATCCCTACCTTCAGCAAAATATTTGAAACAGTTATCCTATCACAACTCACATCATTTTTCTCAAGACACAAAATGATTACCAAATTGCAGCATGGGTTTAGGAAAGACCTAAGCATGGCCACTGCTGTTACCAATTTCCTCCATGAAGTATATAGCAGTATAGAATGGGGTATCCAGCATAGCCGGAATATTTCTTGACCTGAGCAAAGCTTTTGACTCAGTAAACCATGAGCTTCTCGTAAGAAAACTGTGAGTGTATAATATCAGTGATGCATCAATGAAACTTCTATCCATCTGCCTGGTGAATCGGAAACAGTGTACCAAAATTACACAGCCTATTGACAATAAGATCCTAGCCTTGAAATCCACAAGTGAAACAGTGATACATTGAGTCCCTCAAGGCTCAATTCTTGCACCTTTCCATGTTGCAAACCCCATTAACTCACGCATTGTAAATTATGCTTATGACACCTCAGTTTTATTTCTTAATAAAGACTGTGAGGAACTGAAATTCTCAGCAAGTAATGATATACTAGAATTATGTTCAACAAGGATTAAAAGTCAATGTAAATAAATCCCAGATGCTAATATTTACAACTGGCAGCTCACGCCACTCATGTGTAAATGAGGTATGCAGCATAGTGACAGAGGAAGCAAATGAGTGTAAATTTCTAGGGGTCCATCTGGACTCAAACCTCTGGTGGATTAGCCACATTAATGCAGTATGGAAAGTAATAATAATAATAATAATAATAATAATAATAATCTGGTTCTGCCTTGCCCTGAACCCACTATCCAACATGCTAAATAATACAAATTATGGATACAATATTACTGGAACATACCCACACAAAATCACACATTTGCTATACATGGCTGATCTAAAACTACTGGCAGCAACAAATCAACAACTCAACCAATTACTAAAGGTAACAGAAGTATTCAGCAATGATATAAATATGGCTTTTGGAACAGACAAATGTAAGAAAAATAGCATAGTCAAGGGAAAACACACTAAACAAGAAGATTACATACTGGATAACCACAGCGACTGCATAGAAGCGATGGAAAAAACAGATGCCTATAAATATCTAGGATACAGACAAAAAATAGGAATAGATAATACAAATATTAAAGAAGAACTAAAAGAAAAATATAGACAAAAACTAACAAAAATACTGAAAACAGAATTGACAGCAAGAAACAAGACAAAAGCTATAAATACATATGCTATACCAATATTGACCTACTCATTTGGAGTAGTGAAATGGAGTAACACAGACCTAGAAGCGTTCAATACACTTACACGATCACAATGCCACAAATATAGAATACATCACATACATTCAGCAACAGAAAGATTCACATTAAGCAGAAAGGAAGGAGGAAGGGGATTTATCGACATAAAAAACCTGCATTATGGACAGGTAGACAATTTAAGAAAATTCTTTCTAGAACGAGCAGAAACTAGCAAAATACACAAAGCAATCACTCATATAAATACATCGGCTACACCATTGCAATTTCATAACCACTTCTACAAACCCTTAGACCACATAACATCAACAGACACGAAGAAAATAAATTGGAAAAAGAAAACACTACATGGCAAGCACCCGTATCATTTAACACAGCCACACATCGATCAAGACACATCCAACACATGGCTAAGAAAAGGCAATATATACAGTGAGACGGAAGGATTCATGATTGCAATACAGGATCAAACAATAAACACCAGATATTACAGCAAGCATATTATTAAAGATCCCAATACCACAACAGATAAATGCAGACTTTGCAAACAACAAATAGAAACAGTAGATCACATCACAAGCGGATGTACAATACTAGCAAATACAGAATACCCCAGAAGACATGACAATGTAGCAAAAGTAATACATAAACAGCTTGCCTTACAACATAAAGTTATAAAACAACACGTTCCCACATACAAGTATGCACCACAAAATGTACTGGAGAATGATGAATACAAATTATACTGGAACAGAACCATTATAACAAATAAAACAACACCACATAACAAACCTAACATCATACTCACCAATAAAAAGAAGAAATTAACACAACTAATCGAAATATCCATACACAATACAACAAATATACAGAAGAAAACAGGAGAGAAAATTGAAAAATACATCCAACTGGCTGAGGAAGTCAAGGATATGTGGCATCAGGATAAAGTTGACATTATACGAATTATACTATCAACTACAGGAGTCATACCACACAATATCCACCAGTACATCAATGCAATACAGCTACATCCAAACTTATATATACAACTACAGAAATCAGTAATTATTGATACATGTTCAATTACCCGAAAGTTCCTAAATGCAATATAACACATACCATACAGTTAAAAGGAAGTGATGCTTGATCAAGGTCCGCGTCACTTTCCATTTTTAACCAGACTTAATGTCTGAGAAAGTAAAGAATAATAATAATAATAAACCCTGTGGAGGCCCAGGAAAAGAATAGGCCTCCGGTATGTTCTGCCAGTCATAAAAGGCGATGAAAAGAACAAACCACTAATAGGGCTAACCCCCTTTTAGTGTGATTACTTGGTTCAGGACAGAACTAAAGAAGCCTCGGACAAGTGCCGTCATGGTCGGGGACGACGCTTGAACCCTATGCCCGTCCACAACGGTAACGACACTGCTAGCCAACTGGAAAACGATTTAAAACCAAATAGAGGTGTTTTGCAGGATATGCTTCCTGCAACCACCCTAGAAGGAAAACAAAGACAGAGGATGAGGTGGTCAGA
The DNA here is from genome assembly GCF_023864345.2 of Schistocerca serialis cubense. Taxonomy (NCBI): domain Eukaryota; kingdom Metazoa; phylum Arthropoda; class Insecta; order Orthoptera; family Acrididae; genus Schistocerca; species Schistocerca serialis. The sequence continues at coordinate 406,645,527 of NC_064646.1, forward strand.
TGAAGTTAATCGACACCTCATGTTCTGTTATTACCAAGCAACAAACCTAGGAACCAACACAACTGGATACAGATCAGAAGTATACACAACATTTATTACCAGATACCCAGAATTAAAATTTTTAACAGAACAACTTCTAGCTGATCAGATCCATGTAATAATAAAAAATAACAAGATACCCCAGTCAGAATTAGAAAACATCAAACAACAAGTACAACAAATACTGGAACAAAATAATGTGCAATCAGAAGAAGAAGAAGAAGAAGAAGATACAGTAATGGACTCAAATATCCCAGAGCAAACAAACAAAGACCAACACGCATCAATTAAACAATCAGAGGAAAACGAAATCTTAAGACACCCACCAGAACAAGCACAAATAGAACACGAAGTTACACACATGTTAGATATAGAAGAAAAATTTCAGCTGACATATATAGAATACAAAGACACAAATACAGACATTAGACCATTCTTGCATAGACCGCCAAATAACCCACAACTCGAAACAACAATAAAAACTATCAACACAATCATACACAACAAAATAAATGAAAACACAACTATGGAAGAGTTACAACTACTGGTTTATATAGGAGCACTCACTACACTAAATATACACACTAGGCAGAGATCAGAACCAACCAACACACAGAAGCAGCCCACAAAACCAGCATGGCAACACAGGCTACAGATCAGAATAGAAAAACTGAGAAAAGACATCGGACAGCTAACACAATTTATAAGAAATTAAATGTCAGAAAAAAAACAAAAAAGGTTAGGTAAAATCTCACAACAAGAAGCAATGGAGCAATTAGATGAAAAGAAGCAGAAATTACAAGCATTGGCCAAACGACTTAGAAGATACAAAAAAAGTGAAAATAGAAGGAAACAAAACCAAACATTCAACACAAACCAAAAGAAATTTTACCAGACAATAGATAACACACACATTAAAATAGACAATCCACCAAGCATAACAGACATGGAACACTTCTGGAGCAACATATGGTCAAACCGGTACAACATAACAGGCATTCACGGTGGATACAAGCAGAAACAGACACATACAAGATGATACCACAAATGCCTGAAATGATAATTTTACAACATGTCACCCAAGCAATTAATTCTACTCACAGTTAGAAAGCCCCTGGAAAAGATAAAATAGCAAATTTCTGGCTAAAGTAGTTCACCTCAACACATTCACATCTAACTAAATTATTTAACAGTTACATTGCAGACCCATACACATTCCCTGATACACTTACACATGGAATAACTTATCTGAAACCTAAAGATCAAGCAGACACAGCAAACCCAGCTAAATATCGCCCCATAACATGCCTACCAACAATATACAAAATATTAACTTCAGTTATTACACAGAAATTAATGACACATACAACACAGAACAAAATTATAAATGAAGAACAAAAAGGCTGTTGCAAAGGAGCACGAGGACGTAAAGAGCAACTGATAATAGATGCAGAGGTGACATATCAAGCTAAAACTAAACAAAGGTCACTACACTACGCATACATTGATTACCAAAAAGCTTTTGATAGTGTACCCCACTCATGGTTACTACAAATATTGGAAATATACAAAGTAGATCCTAAATTGATACAGTTCCTAAACATAATAATGAAAAACTGGAAAACCACACTTAATATCCAAACAAATTCTAATAATATCATATCACAGGCAATACAGATTAAGCGTGGAATATACCAAGGAGACTCATTAAGTCCTTTCTGGTTCTGCCTTGCTCTGAACCCACTATCCAACATGCTAAATAATACAAATTATGGATACAATATTACTGGAACATACCCACACAAAATCACACATTTGCTATACATGGATGATCTAAAACTACTGGCAGCAACAATTCAACAACTCGACCAATTACTAAAGATAACAGAAGTATTCAGCAATGATATAAATATGGCATTTAGAACAGACAAATTTAAGAAAAACGGCATAGTCAAGGGAAAACACACTAAACAAGAAGATTACATATTGGATAACCACAGCGACTGCATAGAAGCGATGGAAAAACAGATGCCTATAAATATCTAGGATACAGACAAAAAAATAGGAATAGATAATACAAATATTAAAGAAGAACTAAAAGAAAAATATAAACAAAGACTAACAAAAATACTGAAAACAGAATTGACAGCAAGAAACAAGACAAAAGCTATAAATACTTATGCTATACCAAAATTGACCTACTCATTTGGAGTAGTGAAATGGAGTAACACAGACCTAGAAGCACTCAATACACTTACACGATCACAATGCCACAAATATAGAATACATCACATACATTCAGCAACAGAAAGATTCACATGAAGCAGAAAGGAACGAGGAAGGGGATTTACCGACATAAAAAACCTACATTATGGACAGGTAGAGAATTTAAGAAAATTCTTTCTAGAACTAGCAGAAACTAGCAAAATACACAAAGCAATCACTCACTTTAGATCACACAACATCAACAGATACGAAGAAAGTAAATTGGAAAAAGAAAACACTACATGGCAAGCACCTGTATCATCTAACACAGCCACACATCGATAAAGACGCATCCAACACATGGCTAAGAAAAGGCAATATATACAGTGAGACAGGATGATTCATGATTGCAATACAGGATCAAACAATAAACACCAGATATTACAGCAAGCATATTATTAAAGATCCCAATACCACAACAGATAAATGCAGACTTTGCAAACAACAAATAGAAACAGTAGATCACATCACAAGCGGATGTAAAATACTAGCAAATACAGAATACACCAGAAAATATGACAATGTAGCAAAAATAATACATCAACAACTTGCCATACAACATAAAGTAATAAAACAACACATTCCCATATACAAGTATGCACCACAAAATGTACTGGAGAATGGTGAATACAAATTATACTGGAACAGAACCACTGTAACAGATAAAACAACACCACATAACAAACCTGACATCATACTCACCAATAAAAAGAAGAAATTGACACAACTAATCTAAATATCCATACACAATACAACAAATATATAGAAGAAAACAGGAGAAAAAAATTGAAAAATACATCCAACTGCCTGAGGAAGTCAAGGACATGTAGCATCAGGATAAAGTTGACATTATACCAATTATACTATCAACTACAGCAGTCACACCACACAATATCCACCAGTACATCAACGCAATACAGCTACATCCAAACATATATATACAGCTACAGAAATTTGTAGTTATTGATACATGTTCAATTACCCGAAAGTTCTTAAATGCAATGTAACATATACCGTACAGTTAAAAGGAAGTCACGCTTGATCAAGATCTGAGTCACTTTCTATTTTTAACCAGACATAACGTCTGAGAAAGGAAAGATGATGATGATGATGATGATGATTACTAAATACGGGGTATAATAATAATAGTTATGGGCTGTATCTTCTTAGCCAAGGGACAATCTATTCCCATCTTAGCTACTGTACGGAAATACGAGGTTGTGCTGCAGATGTTCACCTTAACAGAGTATTATTGCTACAAAAAAGAGGGTTAAGGATTATGCATGGGCTAGGCTATAAAGACTCTTGCCATTATGTTTTCAGACAACACAAGTACTTCTCCATATATTCTTTGTATCTTTATAAATTAATTACTTTTTCATCTCGCAGAAAACTGAAGTAACTAAATGTAGTGATATACGTGACCACAACACCAAGTCCAAAGAGAATTACTACCAGCAAAGAACAAGATTAAATATGACAGATCAGAGCTCATATACTAATGGACTGATATGGTATAATAAACTGCCAAAGTCCATGAAACACAGTAATAAAAAGCAATTCAAATCAAAACTAAAAGAATTCTTAATTGAAAAGTGTCTCTATTCACTCAATTAATTTTGAATGGTTAAGTTTAAGAGCTGTAAAATAATGTAAAAAAAATTGGCTGTATTAATATGTGTAAGATGTGATGTATTTTAACAAGCATCAATTTACTGTTTAATTACTACCTGTGAGGCTAAGATCTAATGCATTTTGTGTTTGTAACTGTACTTAACATTTGCAAAAGCCATCATATTGATGACTCCACGGAAAAAAATTTAAATAAATAAATCTGTTTTCGAAACAGATTTAAGCCTCATAATAAATTGTTTAAGGTCAAATAGCAGTGATAATCCTCCCCCACCCAGTGGTTTACCTAAAAGGGAAAAGTAAAATTTCATGTGATCATCCAGACAGAATTTACAGGATGACTATGGCAATAAGTTTACCAAGGAAATATAGTAGATGAGAGATTTCTTTCTTTCCTACAAATATTTTTACAACACTATGAATACAGTTTTCCTTTACAATATGTCGGGGACAACTACATAGACAGTGAAGAGAGAGGCTAGGTTCTAAGTGTATTAATCCAGGAAAGAAGAGCTTTGTATAATGCAAAGGACTAGCTCTGATAAAGTTTTATAGTACACCACAAGAAGCATGGCAAAATTCTTCAGCCAGTCATCAAACAAAAAAATGCAGTAAAAAAATTCAGCACATAAAGATCGAAGCAAAAGCAATTTGAAACAGTGTTAGACAAAATAAATAAGCCTAGTAAGACAAATAATGTAAAACTCATTGATGACCGTAGTAGTGAGACACAGGACACTAAATTCAAATCATTGGCCACTAATTGTAATTAAATCTTCCTAACAGTAGCTGAAAACACAAGGACAAAGAAGGGACCATGAAAATCAGATCCATTAGCCTTAACAAGATGGGTATTGCACACTTCACCAGTGCATTTTACTGAATAATTATTAAACAGATAATAAAAAGTGTTTGGGTACTAAAAAGCAATAACTCCTCTGGCCATTGTAATATTTCAGCAAAGTACTACTGTAAATTTTTGTGCTGTCTTGGTAACACCTCATGAGTTGAAGCATATTTCCTGAAATGCTAGAATAAATTATAGTAGCCCTTCCCATGTTGTCATATTTACAACATTTCTGAGAAGAAATGTGTAGCAAATGCTCATTTTGGCTTTTATAACTACTACTTGATTGAGAAAGCAATATGTGAGCCAAGAAACACAGTTCTAATAAAACTAAGAAATAAAAACGCTCTGTTAAGACCATCTATTCTGTAGATCATAAAATTCTACTAGGGAAAGTAAAATGCTGTGGTATTATAGGTATTACCCCATCGCACAGATGGAGTTACATCTTAATAATAGAAACAGGGGATTACACTAACAAATATGACATGAAAAAAGACAAAATTCAGCAGGAGAAAACATTAAAAGTGTGTCCCCCACGATTAAGTACTTGGTTCATTCCTGTTCATCAGCATAAATTATTTACTTGATAAATTGAAAGAAGGGGAAATTGGGATTTAATGTTTTGCAGTGATGTCATTAGAGATGGAACACAAGTTCATTTCTTGGAAGATGGATAGTAAAATTAGCTGTGTTCTTATCAAAAGAAGCATATTGGCATTTGCATTAAGCAATTTATGAAAACTATGGAAATCTGGATGCACGGATGGTGATTTGAATCACTGTGCCACTTTGCTTATTGGAACATTGGTCTAATGGTCACAAACAGTGAGGTCTGCTGATAATGCAAGTATAATGGTAAAAGGTCCAAACACATCCATACCAGTCCCAGCCAGACAATAATGGAATAGGCTCTCAACCAGTTCACAGCAAATAAGTTAATCTTTAATCTTTCAAAGAGTAATATTATGCAATTCAAACTTGACTTGTTAAGAATGAACCTTCAGATGTGTTAAAACAGGATTTATGGAACATTGTATGCAAATGAATGAATAAGCAGGCCACAACACTAATTTTGTTAGTACTGGAAGGTCATCATGAGGAGAAAAAAAACTGGCATTCTATGGGTTGGAGTGTGGAATGTTCGCTCCCTTAATGGGGCAAGTAGGTTAGAAAATTCAAAAAGGGAAATACATAGTTTGAGATAAGATATAGTGGGAATTAGTGAAGTTTGGTGGCAAGAGAAAAAGAACTTCTGGTCAGGTGAATACAGGGTTTTAAATACAAAAGCAAATAGGGTAATGCAGGAGTGTGTTAATAATGAATAAGAAAATAAAAATGCAGGTAAGCTAGTACTGTATTCACATAATAGTGAACACGTTATCATAGCTAAGATACACACTAAACCCAAACCCACCACAGTAGTAAAAATTTGTATGCCAACTAGATCCGCAGAAGAAGACACTGAAGAAATGTATGATGAGATAAAAGAAATTATTCAGATAGTTAGGGAACAGAAAACTTAACTGTGGTGGGGTACTGGTATTTGGTAGTAGGAAAGCAAAGAGAGAGAAGAATAGTAGGTTAAGATGGATGGGGGGATGTTAATGAAAGAGAAAGTGACCTGATAGAATTTTGCACAGAGCATAATTAAATCATTGTGAACACTTGGTTTAAGAATCATGATAGAAGGTTGTATATGTGGAAGAGGCCTGGAGACACTAGGTGGTTTCAGACTGATTATATAATGGTAAGACAGAGATTTAAGAACCAGGTTTTAAATTTTAAGACATTTTTTAGGGGCAGTTGTGAAGTCTGGTGGCAATTTATTGGTTGTGAATTGTAGATTGAAACTGAAGAAATTGCAAAAAGGTAGGAAATTAAGGAGATGGGACCTGGATAAGTTGAAAGAACCAGATGTTGAAAGTTTCAGAGAGCACTAGGCAACAACTCAGTAGAGCAGGGGAAAGGAATACAGTAGAAGAACAGGTAGCTTTGAGAGACGAAATAGTGAAGGAAGCAGAGGATCAAATGGGTAAAAAAGACAAGGTCTAGCAGAAATCAGTGGATAACACAGGATACACTGTATTGAATTTAGCTGATGAAAGGAGAAAATATAAAAATACACCAGATGAAGCAGGTGAAAGGGTATGGAAACATTTAGTAAATGAGATTGACTGGAATTGCAAAATGGCTAAGCAGGAATGGCTAGAGGACAAATGTAAGAATTGAGAAGCATGTTTTGTTAGGGGAAAGGTAGATGCCACCTAGAGGACAATTAGATACGATTGGAGACAAGTGAAGCAGCTGTATATCAAGAGTACAGTTGGAAAACTGGTATTAAACTAAATGGAAGAAGTATACAGAAGGATTACAAAGGGAAATAAAGTAGAGGACTATATTGTAGAAAGATAAGAGGAAGAGGAAGAGGAAGAAGATGAAGATGAGAGGGGAGGTATGATACTGTGAAAAGAATTTGACAGACCATTGGGAACTTGTGTCAAAATAATTCCACTTTAGTAATTGGCATTCCATCAGAACTACTGATAGCCTTGGGAGAGCCAGTCATAACAGAACTATTCCATCTGATGTGAAAATTGTATGAGCCTTGCAAAATACACTCAGACTCCAAGAAGAATGTAATAGTTCCAATTTCAAAGAAATCAGGTACTGACAGTGTGAATATTACTGAAATATCATTTCAATAAGTCACAGTTGGAAAATACTAACACACATTCTTTACAGAAAAATTTCAAAACTGGTAGAAGTTTGTCTCAGTGAAGATAAGTTTGGATTCCAGAGAAATTTAGGAACATGTAAGGCAATACTGACCATAGGGCTTCACTTAGAAGACAGGTAAAGGAAAGGCAAACCTCCATTTATAGCATATGAAGGGTTAGAGAAACATTTTCACAATGTTCACTGGAATACTCTCTTTGAAATTATGAAAGTAGCATTGATAAAATAGTGAGTGATAGGTTATACATGAGCTGTACAGAGACCAGATGGCAGTTAAGTGAGTCAAAGGGCATGAAAGGAAGCAGTGGTTGAGAAGAAACTGAGACAGGGTTGTAGCCTGTCCCTGATGATGTTCATACTGTACACTGAGCAGGCAGTAAAGAAAACCAAAGAAAAATTTGGAGTAAGGATTAACATTCAGGAAAAATAAATATCAACTTTCAGATCTGTTGATAAAGTTGTAATTCCCTGAGACAGCAAAGGACTCGTAATAGCAGCTGAATGGAATGCACAGCATCTTGAAAGGAGGATGTAATATGAACATAAACAAAAGAAAAAAAGGACAACAGAATGTAGATGAATTAAGGTGATGCTGAGGGAATTGGACTGGGAAACAGCCGCCAATAGTAGAAAATGAGTTTTACTATTTGGGCAGCAAACTAACTGATGACAGCCAAAATAGAGGGGATATGAAATGTAGACTGACAATGGCAAGAAAAGTATATCTGAAGAAACTTTTTAACATCAAATATAATTATCAAACTAGTCTTTGGAATGAATGTCACAGCAGCAGTTCACATATAAACTGCCTAACAAAATAAGTGAAGCATCCAGAAGATATGGCTGGGTGTTAATGTAACTTTGTACTTGTACACATCATCAGAAGCTATACAAATGATTAGAGCTGCCCTTTTCTCTCACAGGTAGAATGGCTGCCACGTTGCTTCAGTTTGTCTGTGCTTAGCGTTGTTACCAGACATGGTGGGATATATGAGGTGTGAACAGTGCTACATGTTGAGTGTTCATTCTGAAGGACATGGAGGTGCCACATACTCATCTGAGACAGTATTATCAGCACTTGAAAGAGTTTGAAAAAAAGTGTAATTGTGTGTCTCCATTTGACCAGCTGATAAATATGTGCAGTATCCAGATTTATAGCTCATTCTGGTGTGACAGTGACCCTGTGTTGTACAGCTGGGAATGTGAGAGCAGGGATACCCATCATCAAATTTCTGGCCAACCATGTCTGACTACCACAAGGGATAATTGCCATAGTTTGCACTGAACTCACAGAGCACAATGGAATGTCATGTACGCGCTACCTCCTCACCCGTTACTTCTCATGTGACAGTATTGTAGTGTCATTTTTCAACAGGGCTATGCTCATCCAGTCCACAATAGAACATGTGTGCAAGCAACAGAAAGATCAACTCTGCCGCAGTGCCAGCATCAGGATATTGAGGACCAGTTACAAAAATTGTGGAACAGCTTGCCTCGGAAGGTGAGATGACAGCTTTGACACCCTTCCAAACTAAACCAGTGCTTGCAATCAGGCCGGAGGTGATGCAACACCACACTGAAAAGTGGGCTCATCCTGCTAAGTTCTTTGTGGAGTTGACTCAGTTTTGTAATCACTGAAATAACATCATGTACTCAACCTATGAAGTTTCATTTCATTTCCTCCTCCTCTTCTCAGTTTTCACTTTTTTTGTCACTTATTGAGATAAAAGGTTATACTAGTTGTACTTCTCTTACCATTAAGAGATAAATACATACATTAATGTAAATAGTAAAGATCTGGAATTATCAGCTTTTGTTACAAAAACAAATCTTATGAGTGTAAACACCAACAGTTTTACAAGGAAACATTCCAGTTCAAAATCTTATCTTGAATAACAGCAGTTCTCTATTAAGTCTTTGTTTATTCTTTAAGATATTTAAATTAATTATCTTAAATGTAGTTGTAGTATGTTGTAAAAATTTGTTGCTGTTGTATGTTTTCCCTCCCCTGTGTGTTGTAGGTATGTACAATATTTTTCATTACATTAATGTTTTGGATTTAGTTTCACAAACATGATTCCCTGCAGGATTTACATAGAGTGGGAGGCTAATGTTTTATATTGTCTAAAAATTTCTGTACAAGGCTGTCTTGTTTACCTTAGATACCACTCTTTACTGCCTTTTCTTGCAGTCTAAAAAGCAATTCTGTATAGACTACTGGTGCCACACCCCAGTTCTCAATACAATACTGAAGACACTAATTGCAATTTGGAATATATTTGCCTTAAGGTATCATAGTCAAGGAAGCCTGAGGCCTGTATTAGTAAATATATATTTGTACTGACTGTCTTACAACTAAGATCTGTATGCTCTTCCCACGACATGTCATCACCCCAATTATTTCTGTTTATTTGTATAGCTAAGTGCTACTGGAGTGTAAATGGTGTATTATTTATATTTAGATCACAGCTAAGGAGGAAACTTATTATCTTGTCTTCTCTTTATTTACAAGTAGCTTCTTTACAGTCATTTAAGTTGATGGAATACTGTTATTGATTTCACCACTGTTGCGAGCTGTTTGCATATCACTGCCCAAACAACAAAGGTTAAGTCATCCATATGGCTTATGGCTTTGCAGTTTTGGGGCTCAATTAAATCATTAACATACACAATGAACAGAAAAGACCATAATATGCTCATTCTTCCTTGAAGGTCTTCATATGCTCATTCTTCCTTGAGGTGCATCATATTCAAGTACCCTGTAGGTTGTTATTAGCATATCATTCATGTTAACACATTGTTTCCTGTCTTTGAAGTAGGAGGTAAGTAGTTTTAAGGCTACTTTTCTCGACCCATAGCCTATTAATTTATGCAATAAAATGATATGATTCCCTGTATTGAAAGCTTTGCTCATATCCAGGAAAGTGCCTGTTAACTTGTCTCCTTTATCCAATCTTTTTAATGTTGCATTTATAAAAGTTTCTGCTGCTGTTATGGTAGATCTTTCCTTATCTGTAGCCATGTTGTAGATTATTGAATATATTATGTTTGATGAAATATGCCTGAAATTGATTTAATATTACTTTCTAGCAGTTTGTGAAGTTCCAAAGTTAATGACAGTGGTCTGTAATAATCTGTCATTTTTCATTTCCTTCATATAAAGTGCTAGAATTTCAGTGATTTTCAAGTGGTCAGGATATTCTCAATGGCAAAGGCAGATTCTTCATTTTTTAGCACCTTAGGTAAAACGCCATCCAGCTGAAAACACTTTCTCAGCATTTTTGGATTATTGCTAGGAGGGCATGGATAGTAACGCCAAGGATGAAAAAAAATTAGCCCAGTCATATACTTTATTCATGCCAATTGTACTGAACTTTGGTCTGGATTTCTCTCTACTTATTTTGGGTTATTTATTATTTCATTGTTTTCTTTTTACATTATATTGTCATGTTCATGATACCGCTATTGCTATCTCAACTGGAGGTGCATATTTGAAATGCAAATTTATGAGCTTTACAGTTATCCATGGCATGTATATTTTTTTCTGTGCAGTTTGTATATTGTTAAAAATAATATAATTAAGAATCTCTAGACCATTTACAACTATCTTCACTATTCCCTGTACTTTCTCTTCTGCTGAGCTTGTGATAATGTGATCAATGTATGTCTGTTTATGTATAATTATTCTTGTAGGTGCATAGTGTGTTTATAGTTATAGCACTTTAGTGAGTCAACATGATGCATATAACTTTTCCTATTATTTAATAAGTCTATGTTGATGTCCCCAACAAAAAATGTGTTGTTTATACACTGATGGCTTCTACAGTAAGTCCCCTAGACAATTAAAAAATTCTTAAATCCTGTTGCCAGATGACTAAAGGGCTACTGTAGTCAGGTTCCTTTTCCATAATTTTAAGTTTATTGTTGCAGTGTCAAGTACCATTTTATAATCAGCTCATCATCTCCTTTGATATTTTAAAGTGCTATATCATTACTCTCATAAATGATTCCCCCACCACCTATGTGTCTTTGTACAGAAAGGTTGAGTTTGTAGTTATTTAGCCCGCATCCATATGCTTCATCTTCCTTGTAATCCAGTTCACTCGCTATGAGAAATGTGGTTTAGTTTTATGCACATTCTTAACTTTATGTAGTAGAATAGAAAAATCTCCTGCACGAGTTAATTTGCTCTTATTTACTCCAGAAAAGCATCCTTTGTGCCTTGTGATTGAGACTTTCGTTTGTCATATTTTTGTGCAGAAAATAATGTTGTCACTGTGCAATATAACAGCAGTGTCCCAAAACAAGATGCCACCCTTTTGTAAATTTTTAAAGTGTATTTTCAGGGTTGCAGAATCCCCTTACTTGAGTTTTAGCATCATATTGTTTGTAAGTGGAGTTGGCCACACCTCATTGAAAATGTTGCTATTCTGTCAACAGGATTCTTTATCATTGCAGAACTTACGAATTTTTGAAAGTTTCTACCTGCTTTTCTTATTCATTTCAGGTTGTGTAAAACTATAGTATTCTAATTACCATTTTACACTTACAGGCTTCTAAGTGTTGTTCACCAGCTGCAGTGTCATTTCACTACATCACACCCACAGCCATGCGGGCCATCTACTATCTGGTATATAGGTTAAAACCATATGGACTGGATGAATGTGAATTACCAGCTAGCTGACAGTTTGAAAATGATTAGAAAAATCCATGGCTACAGTATTATGTAAGGGTTGGACAGTGTGCAAAGTACATCTGGACAGTAAAATGTAATTTAAAAGAATCAACAAAGTGCTAAATATTGAACTCCTTGTGATGTGTGAAAATACTTTGACCAAAGACTTGACAAACTAACAGAGATACTCTTCACAGCAAAGTAAGAGTATATGTGATAAATGTGCCATCAACAATCCATGAATAAATGTATTCTTTTATCCATTTATTTCCCAAAGAAATGTGCAAATTGTGTATAAATACTATGCATTTGTGTTGTATAAATAACATTTTCTGTGACTTCATTTATCTTTCATTCTTGTGTTTCACTCATTTTACATAGACTTGCAATGAATAATACATCGTTTAGCAATTGATAGTTCAACTGATTTTTAAATTAATTTATTTCTAATAATGTATGATAAAATAACCTGGAACTATCTGACTTGCTGGTGAAGTCTATTTTCAATAGATCAGACAATCTTGTAAAGAACTACTGAACTACTTTGAGACTTGAACTGTGTAGGCTTCTGCAGCCAGAGTCAGTTGACGCAAGTTTTCTCAATATTGCATAACAGTAGACTTGGGAGCAGGTCATTGTAACTGTGGCCAAGACATTGGTTTGTCCAGTATAGCATTTTACTTTATGATGCAGTACAATACTCAGAAAAATTTTGTGTGTCCTTTGACATTTATTATTGGTAATCTAGTTTACCATATTTGTAACATGACGAACTGCCTTAGTCTCAAGATTCATCTCAGTGTGTTTATTCACTGATATTGAATCAACTTTCATCACATCAGTGAATAGTTAAGAGATTTGTCCAGTGTTGTTAAAAAAGTTAAATTTATTTTCTCTCATGTATGCCATGAAACTATGTAACTTCGTGATTCAATACCACTCAGTTTAATAATACATTATGCATATCACCTGTTTCATCTATTGAATGGAAGCCAAGTACAAGCATTAAAAGTATTTTATTCTGAATGATTACATTGAGTGTACTTTGATATTTGAACTGTGCCTTCAGTGATATTAAAATTACATGAACCTGGAGATCTAAAGTAACATCAGATATATTTTACAGTGACAGATCATTAAATATTGTGTAACAAATAAAACTAATTTTCTTTATGGCCTACGAAAATCTGATATGTCATAGAATTGTTTTGGAACAGTTTATACCTAGAATTTCCCAAATGTACAGTTTCATATTTTAATCTGAACTGAACTTATAATAAATGCCAGTGAAATAAATTATAAAATTTTGCTTCCAGAAAGGAAAAAGAACTTATCCATATAAACATGCATTATGTATTGATTTTTGCATATCTTTATCTTTGTTTGTGACAAATCTGTGAAACACGGTAAAAAAACATAAGGCAGACTGCTTGAAGAAACAGAATGGATACTTTGAATATAATAGAGGGAAACATTCCACGTGGGAAAAATATATCTATAAAGAAAGGTGATGTGACTTACCAAAAGAAAGCGCTGGCAGGTCGATAGACACACACACAAACAAACACAAACATACACACACAATTCTAGCTTTCGCAACCAACGGCTGCTTCGTCAGGAAAGAGGGAAGGAGAGGGAAAGACGAAAGGATGTGGGTTTTAAGGGAGAGGGTAAGGAGTCATTCCAATCCCGGGAGCAGAAAGACTTACCTTAGGGGGGGGGGAAAAGGACGGGTATACACTTGCGGGTGGCCAGTATTTTTCTAAAATTGACCTGTCAGAAGCTTATCAACAACTTCCCCTCGATGCTGCTTCCCGGCAGTTTCTGGTCCTTAACAAGCCTTTTGGCCTCTAGCAATACCAATGATTGCCATTCGGGGTTGCCAGCGCCCCTACTCTCTGTCAGTGACTCTTGGAACAATTATTGCTCCCTTTCCCTGTGTGTATCAATTACATGGACAACATTGTTGTCACTGGCTCCACCACTGAAGAACATCTTCAGAACCTCCGCACACTTTTCATGTCTTACAGACTGCCAGTCTTAAGTGTAATCTTCAGAAATCACAATTTTTTTCAGGCATCTATCACGTACTTGTGGTTTCAACTCTCTCGGGATGGTATTCGTCCGCTTCAGCAAACTGTCGCTGCGATCGATGCCCTTCTTCGCCCTACATCTGTTAAGGAACTGCAGGCCTTCTTGGGGAAAGTAGTGTACTATCACAGGTTTTTACCATCTGCTGCTTCGGTGGCTCAGCCATTGCATTGCCTGTTGCATAAAAACGTGCCTTTTCCCTGGTCCGCGTGATGCAATGCGGCTTTCCAGAAATTGAAGACTATGCTGGAACAGGCCCCGTGCCTGGCTACTTATTGACCTGGCCAACACCTTGTTCTTGCCACAGATGCCTCTCAATACGGGGTCGGTGCAGTCCTAGCGCACCGTTTTTATGACGATTCTGAACAACCCATTGCTTATGCCTCCAAAACGCTCACAGATGTCCAACAAAAGTATTCTCAAATTGAAAAAGAAGCTTTGACCATTATTTATGCTCTTCATAAGTTTGGTGTTTTTCTCTATTGATCCAAATTTCATCTCGTTATGGATCACAAACCACTTGTTTCCTTGTTTCATCCATCAACGTCACTTCCCAACAAGGCTGCACACCGCCTCCAGCATTGGTCTCTTTACTTGTCTCATTTCAATTATGAGATTCATTTCTGGCTGACAGCTCAACATGCAAATGCTGATGCACTGTCTCGCCTTCCCATGGGTCCTGGTCTGGCATTTGATAGGGACGAACTTTTGTGTTTCCACCTGGATGTTGCCAAGCACCGGGGACCGGCTGGCGGCTGTTACAGGTTCTGACCCTACCCTCTGCCGGGTTTTACACTGTATTCAGAATAGTTGGCCAGATCGTCTGTCCACTAAGACTTCTGATGCGTTGTGGAACTACTTCGCTTTGTGCTACCGCCTCACGGCTAGGGATGATGTTATTCTCCTTTCCACTGACAATGCTTCGCCGCGTGTTGTGGTCCCTGCATCTTTGCGTGTTTCGGTCTTGCACCTTCTTCACCAAGGGCACTGGGGTGTCTCTCGCACAAAATGTCTGGTGCGCCGCCATGTGTACTGGCCCAGCATCGACTCTGAAATAGCACACATGGTCGCTGCCTGCGGCCCCTGTGCGTCACAGGCCGCCACCCCGAAGTCATTTTTGTCACCGTGGCCTTCGCCTGAGACGCCCTGGGAGCACATTCACGCTGACTTTGTGGGACCTTTTTTAGGTAGTTATTGGCTACTCATAATTGACACCTACTATAACTTTCCTTTCAATGTCCGTTGCACGTCACCTACCACCGCAGCAACCACAAGTGCTCTCACCTGCATTTTTTGTTTGGAAGGTCTTCCCACTACTCTTCTTACTGATAATGGTTCGCAATTTGCCTCTTCCGAATTTGCGGATTTTTGTGCTCGTCACGGCATCATGCATGTCATGGCCCCCTCCGTTCCATCCATAATCAAACGGTGAGGCTGAACGACTGGTCCGCACATTTAACGCTCAGATGAGGAAACTCCTGACTTCTTCTGTTACTGGTGATGTGCTTCTCCAATTTCTGGCTTCTTACCGTTTCACCCCCCATGGGTGACCACAGCCCGGCTGAGCTCTTACATGGCCGACAGCCCCGCACGCTACTTATCTTCTGCGGCCTTCCACCTCACGGCCGCGGGTGCCTTCACTTGGCTGGTTCACTGCCGACCTTGTATGGGTACGGGGATATGGCAGGCAGCCAAAATGGAGTCCGAGCCGCATCTTACGACACCGTGGCCGACGCCTGTATGAAATCCAGACGGACACAGGTGTTGCAGTGTATCATTCGGACCAGCTTCGGCCTCGTGTGCCAGTAAGGCCTGTTCCGAATGCCGCTACACCATCTTCGGCTCTACCTGACACTCGAGTTCTTAGCATCTCTCATTACTCACAATGCAGCCCTCTCACCATCATCTTGGTGCCAGTACAAGAACGGATGCCACCAGGTGCGTGCCCATGCAGGAACCGAATGACCAACATCTGTCGGAGCAACTCTACTCGCCTCCTTCTCCTACGGACGCCGACACATCGCCCATGTCTCCTGTTATATCAACCGGACTTGCCGCAACGCAGATTGGTGCACGGGGCCCCAGCAGATTCGACCCCTACGTCTCCTGTCATGTCGACCCGTTATCATCAAGGACACTTCCGTCCGTACAGGAAGTCTCCTCCTTGAGACTTTACGGCCAGTCAAACAACGCCTATGGACATTATCAATCTACAGGCCACCTCCATCAAGACCAGTGCAAAAATTTCAAAGGGGGGAAAAGTGTTGTGACTCGGCAATCATTCAAAGTGCCGCCACGCAATTACGTGCATCCTCTACATGCGGCGCTGTCTGTCTGCCAGCCATGCAGCAGCCACGCCACCTAAGCGGCCAGCCAGCCAGCGGCCTCTAGACTTGGACTCAGTGCTCATTTGAATGTTACTGTGTTCACATGTCTTGCTTTGTCATCTTGCTCTGTGACTTACATGTGTAGAGTCGTTTTGAAATATATGTGTTCAACTTGACGTTATAACACTAACACATACCATTATATGCAAAAAAACAGACCTGTGTGCCCATAAATTTATCAATTCTAACTTTTGAAAGAGAAAACTCTTGAATTTAATTGCAAAAACTTCTGTACCCTTACAAAAGGCACACAAACCAGTCTTCAGACTGAATATCTGTCATTCATTGAGATATCCTTAGCCACACAATATAAAACTTACCTCTGACTGCATCCTACAAACGGTTTCAAGTTGTCAGCAAACAGAGGTGGGATCATCTAGCAGAAGCTAAAATGGTCACAGCTAAAGATAAAAGTTTGAGCTAAGAAGAACTTGGCTGTAACATTAGGAGATTCTGAAAGTGTTTTAAGAGACAAATTAGATTTGATACAACAAGTTTTAATACACCAAACAGTGATTACATGTGGGTTTACTTAGTTTCCCACAACTAAGTTAAGAACTTAAACAAACTGTAAATAGAATCACACATGTAATATATTCAGTCAACTCATGACTGAGACTGCTACCTTCAGCAGAGTTCCGAGATACAGAGGCAAGACTTAGATGTGCAGTGCAGCTACATGCTTACCTGGATGGGTGTCATAGGCACCTCACCCTCTCAAACCATGACTCCTTATATCATGACTGTTGAACTGTTAACTAACTCTTGGACAGCCAGTCCAGGGATTATTTGCTGCTCTGCACATTATACAAGCAACAGCTGAGAAATGGCATGGATACGAACACTTTGACATTGATAGTGGAGTCAGGAATGTTAAAATTGATTTCACGAAACATGTGCCTTCTTTTCTCCCAATTCAAGGATTCAAAGCCCTTGTAGTATATGACAGACAACTGTGGGCATGCATCAGTTGTAGCTCCACAGGACATCTAAAAAGCAGATGTCCATATATAAAACTGCAACATCAAGACTGACTCAAGGAAGCAGGAGTAATAACATATATGCAAACGCTAATAGATCTGCTGTCACCAGGCACAGAGCTGCTGGGACTCAGTACAGTGGGACCAGCCACAATTGGCATGGTGGCAAACAACACAGCAGGAATTCATGAGCTGGCTTCCTCTTGCAAAAATGCAATAGACATATGGATGGCTCCAACAAACAGCAGCTTCAGATGTAAGACTCAGGAGAGGGGCCAACAATAGACTGTATGAACACCTCTGAGCAGACAGACATTGATTGTACTCTGAGCTATAGTACCTTTTAGACACTGAGTGTTCATGTGACAACAGAGGCACCTAAGCCATAAAGTATAGCAACCGGTTCTGAAGAAGGTGGCAAAGAGCACACTGTGTCATCACTGTCCACTGTGGCCACATCCACCCAGGATATAATTGACAGACTGCCACATGGGAAACTTCAAATGATTAAGCAGTACATCTTCCAGGATGGGGTCATCAAATTGCAGTGCCCACTGGTGGACCTCTTCATCAGGGGCTGACCTAATTATGGTATCCCTGGCCATAGTATCAATGTAAAACTCCTTGTACTGAGTGGTAACAGAGTAGCGCTACCAACTGAGACTCCACTGCTCCACTGTCCAATAATGGTGAGGTTGCTTCCTGCACTGACAGAATTCCACCTACATGGAAATATCATAAGCATACCAGTGGTGATAAGACATCAATAAGCGACAAATTTCATTGAACAAGAGGGATGTGGGTTCCTGAAGTGGAGCCAATTTGCATAACAAGTGATATGTGTGGGGTGTAACTGACAACAGAAAGAGTCTCAATAATGTCAGTATTATTATCTCAAATATGGTGATGAGTTGCTGTTACTGCTTCACTGTTAGTTATGAGATGCCCATATGTATTTTCTGGTTGTCTTTTTTGATATTCTACTGTAAAGTTTAAAATGTATGTTATGACAAAGAGGACCAAAAATTCCACTAGTGATGTTTTACTCACTGTAATAAAATCACTTATAAATTTTCAAAATTATGACAGTCCATATTTTTAACTTAGTGAATCCTTCCACTATAAGTCTGAAGTAAACTACAGTTATACGTATCAGCAAGTATCTGCAAGTAATATTCTCCATGGACGAAGATTTTCCAGAAAATTAAGTGGCAAGCCCTCATGAAACTTGCATGTACCAATACTGGTATCAACAACAAGTTTGGCAATGTACTCAGCATACCATGTCATTTCTCTTCTACTGCATAATTGATTTTTCCTTTTATTATGCTTTTGTCCAAAGCAGGTTCCTCCATGTGTTCAAGTTCAGTGGCCAGGTCATTGCATTGTTTTTGCACACCAGTTACTATTTTGAGTGACTGTTTATGCTGTGAACAACTACACTTCATTAACAGAATGTCTGTGCTATGTTTTCTGATTTTCTTCTTCAACCAGCGTGATTTTATTGTGCATGTGATCTTCATCTTGCTTGGATCTTAATACTCAAACTTCTGATTTGGGCTTGAATTGTTCCACCATAACTTCATTATGCAATCTGTTCTGTTTTC
This sequence comes from Schistocerca serialis cubense, assembly GCF_023864345.2. Taxonomy (NCBI): domain Eukaryota; kingdom Metazoa; phylum Arthropoda; class Insecta; order Orthoptera; family Acrididae; genus Schistocerca; species Schistocerca serialis. The sequence continues at coordinate 406,664,789 of NC_064646.1, forward strand.
CCATGAAGATGCTGATGAGCTTTTTTTGTGACTTTTCTAATGATTCTCACAATATTGTGAAAAGGAAGGTTGCTACTTTCCTTTTCACAATATTGTTACAATTCATCCTGGATCTTCCATGGTTTGATCCTAATGATTCTCGACATTCTTATGCTTTTTTTTTTCTTTAAATTTTATTTGATCCTCTGTCCCATTTAATTCACATATAAGCTCAGTTAAGATCATCATTTTGCTTTTGAATTTGCTGTTTAAGATCATCAATCTGCTGCTCAGTGTTGACAGTTCTTTGTTGAAGATCATTATTCATTGCCTTGATGTACTCAAACAATACACTTCGTTCAAATGGTACTGGTTCATGGATTACAATTGGTGTGGTATCCTCTATTGTTAAGCTATTTGTCAGAACCCCAGATTCATTACCACCACCATTTGAGCTACTGTTATTTGACGAAATGTTTGATTTCAGAACCACCATTTGTGACTGAACTCTCCAGCATACTGACATCTCCTACACTCATGTTATACTTCACTATTAGCATTCATTTTTAAGGGTAACAGGTGACTTATTGTTTCTCATAGTCACACATACTCACAGTTTACAGTCAACAATTTCACTCCTTTGCAAGTTGATTCTAGCAAACTGAGGCACTTCTATGCTGAAATGCTGCACACTCACCATTTTCTGTTGTTCTGCTGTATTGGGCATTTCTGAAGATTATGATTAAGTTATCATTCAACACAAGCATCACCAATTATGATCTCACTACTTGCTCACTACCTTTATCATTACTCCTCTCGTTGTTGGTAACAGATTGTTTCTTAGTTAGCATTACATGCTTTTTCTTGGAAGTAGTTCATTTTGCACAACAGACTGAACTGTCACTATTTATTTAGTATATAGTCTTTGAATCAATTATTGAATTGCAGTTAATAAAGTCATACCATGAGACTCGAATAAAACTTCAACTTTCTTGAATGCTTCAATCTTGGATTACATTCCCAACTTGTGAATTTCTCTATAGTATTATTATTTCACTGCACCTTACAGGCAACCATAAAATTCAGTACACTACTTGTCTACCATGCAACCACTTCCTTCAACCAACTGTCCCCAACCAATGACATCTATACACTCCACCCTAATGACTTCCAGACCAGTGCACACTCAAGAAGCTGCAATACTTGTTGAACCCAGACACACTTAACCACATGTCACCTCACTGAGGTACTACCTGTTCTCATATTGATTGAGACATGACAATTGAACTTCATGAAACATAGACATCTGCCGTCACGTGCTTACAATGCTGTATCAGTACATTTAACAAGAAATGTGTTTCATGTGAACCAACATCATTTTGTAAACTGAACTCCTTCTGATGCAAGAGAGATTCACATTTCCTATGTATTTAGGTGTCTGTGATAAGAAGGACAAATTCTGAATGTGTGAGAGATCAAACTAATCATGGTAATAATACAGTTCATAGTGGGAGGGCACCTCCATGGAATACATGGAGAGGGTTTTAAGGGCGCACGACGGCAAGGTCTTTAGTGCTTGCTCATTAACAGATTGAAATGGGGGTCAAGAAAAGACTCAGAACAATAAGATAAAACAGAACGTAAGACACAGAAAACTAGCTTGGAAAAATATGTGCCTACCCACACCAAAGCATGAGATGAAGCATGCCGCCAGCAGTAAAACATGGACAACCCAGGAAGAAAGTTGTAGAGGGAGCTAAAACAATATAGCAGATGGTAGTGGCTGGCTGACTGCAAGGAAAAAGGGAGGAGACAGTCACTTTGCAATACACTAAAACCTCCAGCCTAAAAGTTTAGGCCAGAGTCCAGACACATCACAAAACTTTAAAACACTAGACACACACGTCTCATCATTAGCTAAAACACAGGGCAGATCCCCATCAACTTGTGCTTCAGTCCTTGCATCATGGTATAAACTGCAGTCTGTTAAAATGTGTGTCACTGTATAGAAACTCCTAAAGAATCAGAGATTACTGCAATAATGGGTATAAAACAATTGTATGGCTTTAGACAGAGAGATGCTGAATGAAACATGCTTGTTTGTCAAGAGAGCAATGTGTGATGTCTTCAGTGATTACCTTGACCAAATGTTCTCAAGTGATCTTTCGCAGAACCCAAAGAAATTCTGGTCGTATGTCAAGGTTGTTGGTGACACCAAACTGAGTCCAGTTGCTAGTGAATGAGACACGAAATGAGACTGAGGGTAAAAGAAAAAGCTGAAATGCTTAACTCCGTATTTAAATGTTCCTTTATAAAGGAAAACTCAGGAGAATTGCCCCAATTTAATCCTTGTACCACTGAAAATATGAATGAAATAAGTATTAGTGTTGGTTGGTTGGTTTGGGGGAAGAGACCAAACAGCGAGGTCATCGGCTTAGGGAAGGACGGAGAAGGAAGTCGGCCGTGCCCTTTCAAAGGAACCATCCCGGCATTTGCCTGGAGTGATTTTAGGGAAATCATGGAAAACCTAAATCAGGATGGCCGGACGCGGGATTGAACCGCCGTCCTCCCGAATGCGAGTCCAGTGTGCTAGCCACTGCGCCACCTCGCTCGGTAAAGTATTAGTGTTAGTGTTAGTGTCAGTGGTGTCAAGAAACAGCTGAAATCGTTAAAATGGAACAAAGCTCTAGGGCCCAATGGAATCCCTGTCATATTTTATACTGAATTTATATCTGAGTTAGCCTCTCTTTTATCTATAATCTAGCATAGATCCCTTGAACAAAACCTGTGCCCAGTTATTGGAAAAAGGGACAGATCACATCTGCCTACAAGAAGGATAGCAGAAGTGATCCACAAAACTATTATCCAGTGTCACTGACATCGATTTATTGTAGAATCATAGAAAATATTTTGAGCTCAGACATAAGGAGGTATTTTGAATAGAATGACCTCCTCAGTGCCAACCAGCATGGTTTTCGAAGACATCGATCATGTGAAACCCAACTTTCACTTTTTTCACATGACATACTGAAAGCTTTGGATCAAGGCAATGAGGTAGATGCTGTATTTCTTGATTTCCAAAAAGCATTTGACTCAGTACCGCACCTACACTTATTGTCAAAAGTATAATCATATGGGATATCAAGTGAAATTTGTGACTGGATTGAGAACTTTTTGGTCTGGAGGACACATGTTATCTTGAATGGAGAGTCAGTCAGATGAGGAAGTAACTTCAGGTGTGCCCCAGGGAAGTGTGTTGTGACTCTTGCTATTCATGTTGTATATTAATGACCTTTAAGACAATACTAATAGTAAAATCAGGCTTTTTGCCAATGATGCAGTTGTCTATAATGAGGTACTGTCTGAAAGAATCTGCATAAATATTCAGTCCGATCTTAATAAGATTTCAGCATGGTGCAGAGATTAGCAACTTGCTTTAAATGTTTGGAAAACTAAAATTTTACATTTCACAAAACAAAAAAAATGTGGTATCCCCTGACTGTAATATCAATGAGTTACTATTGGAATCAGCCAACTGATACAAATACCTGGGTGTAACACTTTGTAGAGATATGAAATGGAGTAATCACATAGGTTCAGTCATTGGTAAAGCAGGTCATAGACTTCAGTTTATTGGGAGAATACTGGCAAAATGCAATCAATCTACAAAGGAGATTGCTTACAAATCACTCATGTGAGTGGTTAATGGTCACAGATTTGTTTAATCTGTGTGAGAGCATCACAGAGATACTAAAGGAACTGAACTGGAAGACTCTTGAAGAGAAACAAACTATCCTGAGAAAGTCTATTAACAAAGTTTCAAGAACTGGCCTTAAATGATTACTCTAGGAAAATACTTCAACCCCCTATGTATCCCTCACATAGGGATTGAAAAGATAAGATTAGAATAATTACTGCACGCACAGAGGCAGATTAGTTTAGATTAGATTAGTACTTGTTCCATAGATCATGAATACGACACTTCGTAATGATGTGGAATGTGTCGGGTTAATAAAAGGTGTCTATATAAGATATTACATTACACAAAATTTTACGACGCTTAATATTTTTAATTTTTTTTTTTTCCAAACAGTCATTCTTTATGTGCTCCATATGTGAATACGACAGGAAGAAACCCTAATAACTTGTACAATGGGATGTAACCTCAGCCATGCACCTCACAATGTTTTGAAGAATATATATGTAGAAGATGAAGTTATCACACTGAAGTGAGTTACCTCCTTTGCAGAAGTATGAAGATTGATTTCTACCAGTCAAATGGCATGACTCAACAGTTATAAATAATGCGTAAAAATGCTGAGGCCAATAAATTCCTGTTCTGTCATTACTTTTTTTAAAGAAGTTTGAAATTAACTCAGCTTGTCCTGGACTAACTTCTACAAGTACATAGACTGTAGATAAGGAAAAAATGACACCCACAATAAGGAAGCATGACCACTTTATTGCTTGTGATTCACATTCCAAGGCAAATGAATTAAACAATTGTTTCAGCACAATGTTCACAGCAGATATGCACCTATCAAAACAATGACACAGTTGAGACAAACTGAACTGAGATAAAGGTCTCTGTGATCAAAAAACATTTACAAATAAATCTGGTGGACTGAATAATATAATTGAAGATATTCTAAAAACAGGACAGGATGCAATGATTTCTAATCTTATACTTTTAATTCATGTAAGTCTTAATAATGTACATGTGCCAGAAGGCTACTTTTAATCACGAGTGTCCCACTTCACAGATACTGTCCCAAGCCTGAACTAAGTTCTCCCTCTACATTGGCCTTCCTTGTGCGGGAATAAAATGCAACAGGACTTAGAGCCAGAGATGGACCACCCGGACAGTAATGAGGCCACATGGGAGACAGCCAGCACCCGTCATCAACCCACAAGCTGAATATACAGCCACCACTTCTGTGTTACAGCCTTCCATGTGACAACACCAGACCAGTCTTCAGAAAGTTAATAAAGCTGACTTACTGCCAATTACAACAGACTGCAATTATTCATTAACCTGTTCCAAATGGTTCTGAGGGCTTGGGGTTGGGTTGTTTTGGGGGAGGAGACCAGACAGCGATGTCATCGGTCTCATCGGATTAGGGAAGGACAAGGAAGGAAGTCTGCCATGCCCTTTCGAAGGAACCATCTGGGCATTTGCCTAGAGCGATTTAGTGAAATAACGGAAAACATAAATCAGGACGGCTGGACATGAGATTCCTCCCAAATGTGAGTCGAGTGAAATGGTTCTGAGAGACACACAAACAAAGTTAATATCATGCATTCAGCAATGAGCAACAGCATTTAAACCCAATTGTACCAGCCCTCATCACCAAGCAACTAAGCAGTTTAGGCGATGCTGAGCCTGTGCTATTCAGCATTGTGCTGATAATGCAGCCACATCTACCTCTACGAGGCTGCCTAAGCATCTGGGCACTTAGGCAGTCTGACACTTTGCCATCATATCAGAAGTATGTCATGAGGAATCAGCCATTGCAGCCCTTGCTGAGGTATCAATAACAGATCTCTATGCTAGGATCACCAGAGCATGATGCAGCTAGCCGTTCCTGCAGCAGCTGCTGTTGGCCACATATACTGCAGCCGAGGAATGCAATAATCTAGTGAATCAACAGCAGTAGCAGCAGCAGCAGCAACAATGGCAGCACAGAGCATTATCAGCAGCCAGAAGCCAACACATTGGGAAACACCCTGATATTCATCTCACCCACCATCATTACTTGCAGCTCTAAATCAATGATACTAAACAAGCTGCAATTAAGCAGCTTTTGTAACTGTGATATGACCTCCTTTAGCTCAACACAAGATCCTTCTTCAGCAGATAATCTCACCCCCACACCAAGCCATCCTAGACAACCCATTATAACTGGTATCAGAGGAATTACTGAGATAGAGATGAAGATGGATAGCAGAAGACAGCAAGCAGAACCATGGATCTTCTGCAGCAGGGGCATCCTAAGCAGCAATTCCAGTAAGTGTCAATTTTTGTTTTTGGGCCTGTATGGTTGTTTCCATATGCTTTCTTCTTCCTTTTCATTTTATTTTTGGTATACTTTGAGCTTATGTTCGTAATGAGTAGACAATGTGAAGCAGCAAATGTCAGCTCAGGACTTTGTTCAGCAAGTGATAAATCAAGTAGCTAGGTTACAGGCAGAATGAGGGTAACTAAGAGAGGAAAGGTCATGCTCATATATTAGTACACCTGCTATGGCCACTAATACTGCTGCATTAGACACTGGTCACCCCATTTCCAGGAAAATCAGAGGAGAATGTCTATGTATTCTTAGATGGTTTAGATGCAGGCACTAGATTGAAAAAAATAGAGTAATGAGCAGTTTTTAAGTGTAGCCAAGTCAAAACTAACAGGGGATGCCATGACATACATTGTATGTCATGAAAAGTTTTGGGAAGCACAGTCATTTAATGAATTACAAGGGTTAGTGGAGAGCTGTTGTATGCTGGGGCCTTCAGACTGAAAATTGGTTTGATGCACCTCTCAATGCTAGTCTATCCTGCACAAGCCCCTTCATCTCTGAGTAATTACTGCAGCCTACACCTTTCTGAATTTGCTTACTATTTCATCTTTCTGTCCCCGTCTATGATTTTTACCTCCTACACTTCCCTCCAACACTACATTGGTGATCCCATGATGTCTCAGAACATGTCCCATCAACTGATCCCTTCTTGTAATCAAGCTGTGCCACAAATTTTTTCTCTCCTCAGTTCTACTCAGTACCTCCTGATTATTTACATGCTCCATCTTTCAACAGGATGGTGCTCCACCGCACTTCCATCATGATGTTCGGCATTTCTTAAACAGGAGATTGGAAAACTGATGGATCGGTCGTGGTGGAGATCATGATCAGCAATTCATGTCATGACCTCCACGCTCTCCCGACTTAACCCCATGCGATTTCTTTCTGTGGAGTTATGTGAAAGATTCAGTGTTTAAACCTCCTCTATCAAGAAACGTGCCAGAACTGCGAGCGCGCATCAACGATGCTTTCGAACTCATTGATGGGGGACATGCTGCGCCGAGTGTGGGAAGAACTTGATTATCGGCTTGATGTCTGCAGAATCACTAAAGGGACACATATCGAACATTTGTGAATGCCTAGAAAAACTTTTTGAGTTTTTGTATGTGTGTGCAAAGCATTGTGAAAATATCTCAAATAATAAAGTTATTGTAGAGCTGTGAAATCACTTCAATCATTTGTAATAACCCTGTATACAGTTTGCTTAGTTCTGTCTATAGTTGGACAGTGATAATAGTGAATTCTCAATCATACCACCAGAGAAACTTAATAGTTTGGGCCCCCACCATTCACAAGTGTGAAGATGAGTGAAAACTAGAAAATGTCAATCACAGTTAATGAAAGTTCACATAATAACTTAGCTGCTCCATATGATGAGATATTCAGCTTTGATATCTTCGGGTGTTGTTCCTTCAGAAAGTCACAGAATTCGGCATCACTTTGTACTAATTTTTAAATAAAACACAGAGTATATCATTTTTCTTGTCTTATATTGTGACCACTTATCATGCACTTCGGTGGAATTTACATTGGCCTTCTGACAGCCTCCAAAAGACTCACACAAACAACTTCCAAAAGAGAATAATGCAAACTAACTTCAAGGCTCATGTGCCACTTCCATTTATATAAAACTAAACAATCAAATGGATTGTTAAATTTACAATTTACGAAATAACAATTAAAAGTCATGAGATGATTTTAGTTACTTAAATCAAAAAATGTGGCCTGTATTGCCCTACATGTCCTGATATTCAGTTTACAAAAGTTTACTTAATTTTATATACAATTTTAATGAATTTTACAGTACAACAATTTAAATTACATTTTAGTTCATTATAAACAAATCACTTTGAATAAAATATTGTTAACAGAGCTATCATTTTAAATGATCATAATGAATAAACATCGTAGCTTTTCAAAAATAGTGAAAAAGTAAATTTCCAAGAATATGTGGTGCAACACGACTGCACAGTTCCTATCATAAAATTTCAAAGTTGGTTTATTAACAAACTGGATGCTTCCCTTAGCTGCTAATATAAAATGAGTAGTATATTAATGTGAAATTTAATCTGAGATAGTAACCTCATTTGTACTAATTTTTTAAAGAGGCAGTTTACTACTGAAACTGGGTTTAGACATAACAGTGTAGAGACGTAGAACCACTGGCTCTACCCCCAATAATATCACTGCCCTACTGCAGCAAGAACAACTGTATCTTTGCCAGATCAGTTCTCTAAAGTATGCGCTCTATGCTACACTCGTCGTGTATATGGAGGAATACAAGTGATTATTTATCATCGTAATTACCACGCCCGCTCTCCACTACCTACAGTGGTGGCCCCATTATTTTCTTTTCAACTGCACCAGAAAATACCGAGTTATACTCACGCTGGTACACTGCCAATCACCGCAGGATACACATTTCATGGTACGAAGAATATACTCCATGACAGTGCTTCACTGCAAGGATCACCACAGATGATTTATTTGCGCATCTATTTGGTGTTCTTGTTGATTCCTATATGATATAACCAGTGCAGCTGTGGTTCTCAAATGGTCAAGAATGTTACCATTGTTTCAACAACTGCCAAACCAGGGTATCATTACCTCTCCGCAAATGGATGAACACACTAAATTGCAAATCAAATTTGATGTTATCAGAGAAGAAGGTGAGATAAAGCCTGCCACTCTCTTAATTAACTGTGCTACATCAACAGTGACCATACACAGTGAACAATGGCTGCCTGCCACCATTCCCACCTTCCATCTAGCCATTGCTACTAATATAACAATCAGTGGCAGTGTTAATGAACTGCATCGCACACATTTCCCCTCTAATGGCTCAGCATGTATCGACATTCCGTGTGCTACATACCAATCACCTCCATGTGAACCTGCCTTCCACTGCAGAGAACCAATATTTACATATTATTGTGGACAAATGTGTTGTAAAAGTGACCTTCTTGTGCCAGACCATGTCTTTCTACAGCCTACATTTGAACTTTATGTTGCACATGATACCATACATCACCCGGGTGACGTCACACTTGTTATGGCCACATCACGTCGTCATGATGGCATCACACCAACAACAGCCATGCTGTGCTCTGGCCCAAACCTATCACATGACATCACTCAACAAGGAGGCATACCATGACTACCTGCAACCGCACAGGGTTTTCACACCTCGTGACCGCAGCATATCAATACAGTGAGCCTGACCGCACTATGACCCACACCCCATTGGAAACACAAGGAGTTCCTACAACAGCCGCCACATTGGGTGACCTATACCGATGCACCATCCACCACAATTGCCACCAACCAGGACTTGTCCTCCACACAGCATTCCTCGGTACCCCACTGAGAGATGTTGTCCTCCACGACACCGATGCACCAACTGCGTCACCTGTGCAGTGCCCCGTGATAATCGATCACAACACTCACATTACTGTCACACCTATTGCAACTACTGTGCTGTGACAGCAGCTGCCACCTCTATTAGCACCACCAGATGGTGTTCATGATCCCACACCATGTACTCTGCACGATTACAACAACCTCATACTACTCCCGGCTCCTCGCCACCAGGCAGATTACTGCCGGCCACACACCACGTTACATCTGCCGCGACTACAAGTTGATTCTCTGCAAGTATGGTTTGCACTCTGCAAATGCATGATGCAGTCGGTCAGGATCACAGACGACCACGACAAGTTTTTGGTAGTTTTGAACCATCTCTACACCAACACTGACCTTATCAGCGGCCTCCTATAGAACACACCAACCACTGACAGATACAAGACAGTGAAGATGTTCATACTACAGCCCTGTCAAGTTCACCTGAACAACAACCCCACCTAGCCATCGCTGAGACATCATTAAGCCATGATACCCCGTCAGTGCTCTGGTACAGGTTATGCCTCCCAATCGACACAAAACTCTAATCAGATCATGCTCTCTGGTCACTATGGCTTCTCAAGCTGCCTGAAAATATACAGACGCCCATGCTGACACACTAAGGCAAACACCTGGAGACCCAGTCACGTCTTGCCGACTGGATGTTTGCCCTTGCACATCATCATGCCTTGATAAAAACTCTGGCATCAACATCAACACTGACTGCATCTACAGCCAGCCCAGGCCAGCCTGCACATTGGTTGCACACATGGAGACCACCGCACAGTGCTCACTGCACAGTTGCCGGTTAACCAACAGTCGCCGAGCCACAGCGGCCTTGCAAGACTGCTGCAGCGAGGCACCAACAATCAGATACAATGATGACCCAGGCACCACATTTGTAGCAGAATGTAAAACAACAATCTGCTGCATTCACACCTGACCATCAACCCACACGTAACTGTCACAACTCACTCAGCTAGGACACTGTGCCTACTCAGCCGCACTGCCCCTGCTTGTTCATGCACACTTCGGTGCCATTGCAAGCCACTGTTACCTATCCTGCAGCTACCCAAACTAGTACAGTGGCCCAAAACAGGCACATCAGGTCACTCCCCTGCTTCAAGCTACCTCACTAAGAAACGTGACAACACTCACTATATCCCAAGTCTATATTCTATCAGCGTGTGGCTCTTCATCTATGACAACAATCTTAGAGCCAACTTCCTAGTCGACACGGGTGCTGACATTAGCACGCTGCCACTTCAGCTGGCACCTGGAAAACATACACCATCCGCTACACAACTATGCACCGCAAACGCCTGTGATTCCGGTGATAGGCAGATAGGCACAGCTTCTATCACAATTTAACTGGACAACCACATGACCCCCCCTCCCTCCCACCTACCCATGGACTTTTGCATGGCATTATAATTTTCTGCCAGATCTGGGTAGGGCCTTACTACTGCATCACAACGGCTGCACTCTGATCAGTGAAGTAAACGGTGACCACCTAACGAAGGATGAGACTCCACCACCTGTTCCTCCTACCTCAGAAACAGTGCTGGACCTCAGTGCCAGGCATTATTCAAGGAGCTTAGAACTATGAGTACTGCATACACCAACCTCCACCACACCAATTCCAGCTCACGAGCAACTAATGAACACTTCTGTAAGCACTGCTCTGAGCTCATGGCCCAACTGCACATCACTCAGCAACAGCTGTCATCACACCAGCAACAATGAGAGTCGCCCGCCTGAGACGCAGCCAGGCCTTCAGAATCACGGGTCAGTCCAGCACCTCTTACTGCTGGTGATGACGCTCCTGTGAATGGGCAGCATGAAAACAGTGATATTGCTCTCGTGAGTGGGTCAGGTGTAAACAGTGAAATCGCCTCTGTGGGCAGATCATGTGCCTCATATGCTACTCCACATCAGCCCCATAAAAAGATTATCATCATATGCGACAGTACTGTACACAGAATTAATGCTATCCCTGGTCCACTGGTCTGATGCCGGCCCCACCACCTCACCCCTCACAAACTAAATGCAGCCAAGGCCACAATAGATGAACTGTCATGCGAGGGCACCATCAGGCCATCAGAAAGCGCGTGGGCCTCACTGATTACTATAAGAATGAAAAAATAAAAAACATGGCACCTGAGTGAGGACTATAGACATTTGAACGGGTGCACCATTATTGAAAGTTACCCCATGTCCAATAATCAGGACTTCTCCCAGGAACTGCCTGGTGCAATCATCTTTAGTATGATCAACTGCAAAAGAGCTTAATGACAGATCCCAAAGGCAATCTTCGCCCTTGAGTTTTTGGAGATATATGAGGTATTTCAGTACTTCGAGATGATATCGAGGACCGGCTGCTTACTATCTACACAGACCACCACCCTCTAGCTGACACTATTAAAAATTCAACAACCGATACCTCCTGTTGACAATTTCGCCATCTGGACTTGATTTCACAACATACTACGGACATCCGCTATGCACGGGGAGCAGAAAACATGATGGCTGACTACCTCTCATGACTTGCCATCACATCACCACACCTTGACTTTCACCAACTAGTGGAGGCACAAGCAAATAACACCGACCTTCGAAACCTGTTATCTGGACACACTATGGGCCTTCAGCTCAAGCAGTGAACTATCACAGGTACAACCAAACTAGTTTGGTGCAAAATATCCCATGGCAGTCAATGACCAATCATTCCACAGAACTTCAGGAAGACAGTCTTCAACCTCCTTCTCAACTTGTCTCACCGCAGAGTACACCCGACACTGAAACTGATAACAGAACATTTCATGTGGGTTAACATTAAATGGGACTGTGCTGCATGGACTACAGCCTGCATCCAATGCCAACAGGTCAAGTCAGGACATCATGCCCAATTGCCCTTCAGGAAATTCCCCATCCCAAAGGGCTGTTTCCAACATGTCCACATGGACCTGGTGGAGCCAATCCCAGATTCAAACAGATACAAGTGCATCTTGTCAACCATAGACAGGACAACTTGACAGGTGGAGGCCACATCTCTGACTGATATCTCAGCCAACACTGTCGTCCAAACTTTCATCACAGTATGGATTGCATGGTTCGGCTGCACAGAGTGACAACTGACTGGAGCCAGCAGTTCAAGTTGGCCGTGTTCTCGAGCTCTGCCACCTCTCTGGGTGCCACCGGTTCCACCATCCTTATCCAATGGACTTTTGGAATAGTGGCACCGCACCCTCAAGATAGCGCTCATATGCCATGACCAGGAGTGGACGGAGGCCCTCCCATGGATGCTGCTGGGCACACGAGCTGCCTAGTAAAAAGATCTGGATGGCTCACTGGCAGAGGTGCTCTACAGAGAACCAATCACCTTCCTAGCAGAGTTCGTATCACAAACAAACGATCCTGTGGATGTCAACTTGCCGGACCTAATAAAACGTATCAGGGACTGCATTCGCCATGTCTGGATCCCATCGCCATCACATCATGCCAAACCAACCATCTTTGTGCACAAGGACCTCCAATCGTGTACACATGTCACGCTCAGGACTGACGCCATCATCAAACCCGACCTCCACCTTGTGTACGGTGGCCAGTACAAGGTAATGAAACGAGAGCCAAACACTTTTGATATCTTGCAAGCTGGAAAAACGACAACAGTGTCACTGAACCACCTAAAACCAGAGTGGACTTGAGCAGACACACCAATGTGTACCCTCCACCAGCCACAGCTCCAGGGCCCTCAAGCCAATTTACAGTTGGCCTAGACCTGCAAAACTACCGCCCAGAAGACATTTCCATAACACTGCAGGGCTCACTACTTGTGGTTAGAGCCAAATTTGATAATAGACAGTCAGGCTACAGCACGGTCTCAAGGTTGTGGGGCAGGGAAGGGGGTATGGGGGCTCTGCACCCAAATAATAACGCTATTACCACAGCAAAAACAACTGTATCTTTGACAGATCAGTTTTCCATAGAATGCGATGTATGCTACATGCATTTTGTATAAGCTGTGAGAATAAAAGTCTTCGTAGTAAGTGATAGGAGTGCGAGTGATTATTTGCTGTCATAATTACCATTCCTGTTCCCCACTACCTACAACAGTATAAAGTCCGGAATGTTAAAAATTTGAGCTAAAATGACCTCTTCAGAGAATATTGACATGAGTAAGGAATTTCAGACGACGATGGGAAGGTAGTCCCATCTCAATACTCCTGGAAGAGGTTTTACTAACTATAAGCTAGTAAATGCTCTTCTACAATCCTGAGGGTGGAAAGAGACAATATGGAAAAGAATTACAGGTCAATACCTAGGCATAAACTATCAAATACAGGTTCAAATACCAAAAATAGTGAGATACCAAAAACATTAAATTATATAAGAGAAATCATGGGTAATACGCGTAACACCCAAAACATATAAAATTATAAAGATGAAGCATTAATAGTGTGTAACACTTTAGAAACAAATAATTTGAAATATAAAAATGTACAGTGGATGAGGTATCAATTAAAACAAAACATCCTAAAGGCATATATGAGATACTCCCAAGATGTAGATCACAACATGAGATACTCTCAAGATGTAGATCATAACGAAGTTCAAAACATGTAACATATGATTCCTGTCTAAGTAATACAAGAAACATTACTACATTAATTGTGAAATTTCATTTTCCTACATAAGTTATTTCTTCTGGTGTGATCTGCACCCTCCACAGTCCAATGTGGCACTCGGGCAACACTGTCTTTTCAGTAACTGAAGTCACACACTGAATAAGTTTCCATCCTAATGGATGACACCACATGTAATAAACAAATGATTCTGTCATTTATGTACATTTATGATAATGATTTTCTATTTGACTCATTTTACACTTCAGAATGTAGTTCTTTACATGGGTCATTTTACCACAGAACCAGACAAAATATGTAGTATAAATAATATTTATACTTCCAAGAAATAGTATCAAGATATTGACTTAGATAAGCATAGGCATCATATTATACATCAATTAATATCCTAAAATTTGACACTATTCCTCCTCCTGTAGATACAGAATTTCAAAGGCAACATACAAGTCTAGTATGAAAGCGAACCAAACAGGAAATTCCTGTGAGAAAAACCGCTTGCTCAGCCTGAAACCTACCTTACATCTCAAGTGTGACTCTAAGCCAACAACAAATGTTAAGTGTAAGATAAAAAAATCATATTTTATGGATGAGTATAAATTGTTTAGATCATAATTATCATCTTTGTTTATATGAGTACAGTCTCAATGTATATATCACCTTCGATCTGCATCGCAGGATACACAGCATCTCAGAATCATCATGAAGCTTCTTGAAAATAATATTTGTGGAAGAAAAGCTGTATGTCATAGCAGTAAAATTAACTTTAAATTCCAAATTTTTCATATTACTTAGAATCCAGTAAATTTATATACTGGGTGTTTGAAAAGGAACTCCCTAGTTTTAAGTATAAATTTAATAGGGAAATTAATGAAAAATTACACCAATGAGTACATATCATGAAAGAGAATTCCTTCAGGTTTTGTTTAATGTTAGTACAGTAGATGTCCATTTGTTGCCCTGCACGAGATGATATTCCACGTCTTGCCATGTACTCACCAACATTTCAGGTGTAACTGTCCCAGCCGCTGTGACAATTCTTTTCCGTAAATGATCGATGTGTCTGACCTTTTCACTGTATCATCATCAATTCTGTGTAGAAAGTAAACAGCAAATTCATACCTTCTGATTTTATCAGTAGGTTTTATTCCATGTAACAGTTGTCATTTGTAGGGATTCAACTTAAGTCTTTTACGCACAACATCATACACAGTATCTTCAGCCACACCTAATTGTAGACTACATCTGGCCAATGACTTCTTCAGGCTCTGAACACATGAAACATGGATCTGTTCAACAACATCTCCAAAAGTTCTTGGTCTATGTGGTGATTTTGCTTATAAAACACTACCTGTTTCCTTGAAAGACTTTAGCCAATGACAGATAGTTTTTGTTGTAGGTGGTTCACCACCATACTGACATCTAAAATTACGTTGCAGTGTTATAACTGACTCAGTCTACACAAGCCAAATAACACACTGCACTTTCTGTTGAGGAGTACACATTATTACCGAGTTGCTCTGCACTGCACTGCACTGCATGCACATGCACTCCTGGACTGAACTGAGGGAACAGAGGGGTGAGGGGGGGGGGGGGGGGGGACAGCACTGATGCCATCTCAAGGTCAAGCAGACCTGCCAACTGCAGGGGAGCCAAACTTGGACAGGTAATGAATCAAACACCACAAGCTAGAACAGTGTGTGTCACTTTGAACAGACTCTAGCACACATTAAAACTAGGGATTCTTTTTCAAACACACTGTATATATTATGGCATAATAATATGAGTTACTTGACCTAATCTTGGACAAGTGTGTCATTAAATTAGCATGTAATTAATCAGTTACTTAGTTAAACAAGAAAAGTCATCATAGAAGATTTTCACAAAATAAATGAAATATAAAGTAGTAGCACTTAGTCTTAGTGGGTCATGAAAAATCAGATAAATGTATACAATTCAAAGGTAATCAAGTTGCAGATTTGCTTCCCAGACCATTCCTGAAATCTTGGGTTGAAGCCAATTCATGTTACAGATAATGAGAAGGGTTTTAGAGATGGAAACACGTGCATATGGAAAAGAGGAAAACTGGTTGAGTGATCATCATGTGGATGACATAATATGAAAGATAGAAGAAAACTTACAGCGTATTATGAACGTAGAAAAACAGAAGACAGATTCCCCATATATTTCCAAACCCCCCCTCCCCCCCCCCCCCCCCCCCCCCCATGTCAGTGAAGGTGATAGATACATGGATGTAGATGTTGCCATATAGCAACAAACAATGGCTTAAAACAGACTAGCATAATAAGCTGAATAAAATAAGATAGACATGGTAATACATGAATTTTAAACAAAGTAGCCCTAACAGGCTACTGAAAATTGAAAAGAAGCTTAAGTAGTCTTTGTATTTACACAAGAAGAAAACCAAATTTCTAGACATCAAAAATGGCAAGATGGAACATCCAGTTCGAGACCACTATCATGATCATAATACATAGCATAATATACAAAAATGAAAGTTAAAATTGCAAAAGAAGACACTTGGAGTCACGAAGGACAAAGCCATAAACATAAGCATAAGCATACAGAACAGTCAGTTCCAGATATCATCGTCATTTCATTTGAAGAATGTCACATCAAACATTGACTCAAAATCCCATGTACCTAAACCATATTTTTGCTATACATAACAGGATTGGGCAACAAACATCCAAGGTTCATCAACCACGCACAACGTGTTCAAAATTTCAAGAGCTTCCTGCACCAAAGCCAGAAACAATGAGAAATTCAAGCAAGACAAGAGTACCATCAAATACAAGAAAACAAGAAAGAGCAAAGTATATACAAGTGTCCAGCCCAAGAGAGTTAACCATCATGTATTACTGAGCAAGTTCATAGAGTCATGAATAAATACTACTAGAGAATGTCAGTAAAGAATGAAATGTAATGCAATTAGGTAAATTATAAGTTGTCACACTAAGAAAAAACAGAAATCAAATATGGAAATTACTTGTTGTCACACAAGGACAAAATAAAAAACTGCAAAGAATAAAGGTTGAGTCAGAGAATAATTAGGTAAATTTTCTGTTGCAGAAAGCAATTAAGTAAATTTGTCTGTTGTCACACTAGGACAATGCAGAAAGCAATTAAATAAATTTTTCTTTGGCATGCTATGACAAGCAGAAAGTTGCAAAGCAAAAAGGTCAAATCAGAGAACACACTACTGAACACTCAGCAGAGAGATGGAATGAACCGTAGAAACAAAATCATTAGCTTCATATTGTCATCAACAGAATGACAGAATCCCATTAAATACTTCATACAGTCAGACCACAAAGCATAATTGCATCAAAATCTACAGAACAATAAATATGGTGCATTACCTCCTCATCATCCAATACATGTAAGGTGTAAGACATTCTGTATGAAAGTGTATCAAGTGTGTAATGACTGTCAATATAAGCACATCATAATAGTCATTCAAAACATTGTATTTACATATGTGAAAAATATAAAGGCATATTAGTGAAAAACATAATGAGCATGTGTCAATCATAAGTATTATCAAAGCGTAAGTATTATCAGTATCTCTCAGGAGTATTATATTCATGTAGATGCGTATATTCCCAATGTTTGTGTAACAAGTATAAATTAAGCTAAATCCTCCACATTTCTACTGATAATCAATAATATCAAGGACCATAAGGTAAGATTTGTATAATCTCAAGTAAAAGGAATGTGGTATTGATGTGTAAGACTGTAGAAACAAATACCACACTGGCTTGGGACCTGGCATCTGCCACACACATGATGCACAAAAGAGTGTACTCCCCCTGAGGGTACAAGTTAATGATGAAATCTCATAATCACTATATAGATTAATAAGTAATCAAATCAACTCAATTATCACTTTGCTGTTCTCCAGTCTTTCAGTGCATATATCACTCAGTTTAGTAAGGTAAATGTGTAGATTTGTGTCAGAAGAATGTGGTATTGATGGGTAAAACTGTAGAAGCAAATACAAAAGGGTTGTTGAATTGGCTAGTACTCCTTTCAATAATCCTCCACTTTTGCATCTCCTGCAACTCTCTTTCCTCAACCTGTCTTCTACAAACAGGAACTGAATAAGGTTTTATAAAGACAGGCTGGTGCTCTTCAAGCCCTAACTTACATGCATAGCTATTTACTCTACCTGGTTTCTCACTAAATATATCTTTATAGGATCTCAATACTTCTTTCAGTTCTGACTTTTCATCTCCAATATGCTTCTCTGCTTCTTTTACCATTTCAGCTTCAAGTTGATGAAAATACCTATCAGTCGTACCATTACTTGATAAATCATCACCATCTATATAGCCTCTTCCTACTGCAATGTCAAAACCATATATTTAATTAGCAGATGTGTCACCAGCTCTTAAGTGTAACCTAGTATAACAAAAAAAAAAGTGTATTGTTGTTAGGAAAATTTACTCTGAACTGTATCTAGTCAAATATTACAATGTCTTTCAATATCAAATCCATGCCTAGCAATATCTCCTCATTCAGATCACTGACCATGAAGCATCCTTGCACAAAAACTGCATTGTCAACATGAAATGTAATTAAGGCTTGTTTGTTTACAACTTTACTAAACTTATTTGTAGCACCTTTAATCCTAAATCCCATTATAGGAAATTCAATGTAACTCAGAACTCTGCTTAACTCTAACACTGAACTTTTCAGAAATAGTAGAAATTGCACTGCCTGTGCCAATCAAACAATAACCATGCCAGTCGCCAACTGCGTTTTTGATGTATGGTCTACCATACAAATCCTCTTGTTTGCTAATACACTCCTGGAAATTGAAATAAGAACACCGTGAATTCATTGTCCCAGGAAGGGGAAACTTTATTGACACATTCCTGGGGTCAGATACATCACATGATCACACTGACAGAACCACAGGCACATAGACACAGGCAACAGAGCATGCACAATGTCGGCACTAGTACAGTGTATATCCACCTTTCGCAGCAATGCAGGCTGCTATTCTCCCATGGAGACGATCGTAGAGATGCTGGATGTAGTCCTGTGGAGCGGCTTGCCATGCCATTTCCACCTGGCACCTCAGTTGGACCAGCGTTCGTGCTGGACGTGCAGACCGCGTGAGACGACGCTTCATCCAGTCCCAAACATGCTCAATGGGGGACAGATCCGGAGATCTTGCTGGCCAGGGTAGTTGACTTACACCTTCTAGAGCACGTTGGGTGGCACGGGATACATGCGGACGTGCATTGTCCTGTTGGAACAGCAAGTTCCCTTGCCGGTCTAGGAATGGTAGAACGATGGGTTCGATGACGGTTTGGATGTACCGTGCACTATTCAGTGTCCCCTCGACGATCACCAGTGGTGTACGGCCAGTGTAGGAGATCGCTCCCCACACCATGATGCCGGGTGTTGGCCCTGTGTGCCTCGGTCGTATGCAGTCCTGATTGTGGCGCTCACCTGCACGGCGCCAAACACGCATACGACCATCATTGGCACCAAGGCAGAAGCGACTGTCATCGCTGAAGACGACACGTCTCCATTCGTCCCTCCATTCACGCCTGTCGCGACACCACTGGAGGCGGGCTGCACGATGTTGGGGCGTGAGCGGAAGACGGCCTAACGGTGTGCGGGACCGTAGCCCAGCTTCATGGAGACAGTTGCGAATGGTCCTCGCCGATACCCCAGGAGCAACAGTGTCCCTAATTTGCTGGGAAGTGGCGGTGCGGTCCCCTACGGCACTGCATAGGATCCTACGGTCTTGGCGTGCATCCGTGCGTCGCTGCGGTCCGGTCCCAGGTCGACGGGCACGTGCACCTTCCGCCGACCACTGGCGACAACATCGATGTACTGTGGAGACCTCATGCCCCACATGTTGAGCAATTCGGCGGTACGTCCACCCGGCCTCCCGCATGCCCACTATACGCCCTCACTCAAAGTCCGTCAACTGCACATACGGTTCATGTCCACGCTGTCGCGGCATGCTACCAGTGTTAAAGACTGCGATGGAGCTCTGTATGCCACGGCAAACTGGCTGACACTGACGGCGGCGGTGCACAAATGCTGCGCAGCTAGCGCCATTCGACGGCCAACACCGCGGTTCCTGGTGTGTCCGCTGTGCCGTGCGTGTGATCATTGCTTCTACAGCCCTCTCGCAGTGTCCAGAGCAAGTATGGTGGGTCTGACACACCGGTGTCAATGTGTTCTTTATTCCATTTCCAGGAGTGTATTACTTTCTGTGAGCAAATCATCCTCTTATACGTCAGTAGCTCATGGCCTAGTAGCTAGCGTTTCTGACTCTGGACCACGGGGTCCTGGGTTCAACTCCCAGCTGGGTCAGAGATTTTCTCCGCCTGGGGACTGGGTGTTTGTGTTGTCCTCATCATCTCATCATCATTTCAGGAAGTGGCGAGATTGGAAATGGAAAGATTGGGAGGTTGTATGGGGACTGATTACCATGATGTTGAACACCCCCACAAACCACCACCACCACCATCATCATCCTCTATATCTTCAAAATATAAATCTTTCTGCAAATGGATCTCATTATCATTAGATAGCTGTATAGGGAAAAGTGGTACCTGTGTGCTTGTGTCATGAATAACTTCTAATGCTTTATTGCATTTACAAGTTGGACTTCAATAGGTGTGCTCATTAGTGTTTCAAGTAAAATCTGGGTGGGAATGATCAATAGACTGACTACCCAAACTGAAATCTGACACATCCTTTCCAACATCTTGAAATGTCCAATAATCCTCTTATTTACCACAAAATGCTGTGTTCTAATGTCCTGGCATTCACACAAAGTATCACTAATGTTGATTGGAATAATGTGACTCTCGTGAGCCTCATCACTGGTCCGGTCATGATCAATTACTCCAACATAAACCATACCATCCAGCTCTTCTAAATTAAGTGTATCAGCTTCATTAGTACTGACACCACTCACCTAAGTGTCACACACTTCCACCAGCACTGACTCAGGATAAGCCCCTCCTCCTCATCACAATTAGCTACAGATATCTCCTGTTCAGGGTACATTAAAATACGAATACCAAAGTAATCACTATCAATATCTGCATCTTCCACATAACATTCAAAGTTAAACAATTTTAGAAAAACTCCCTCTTCAAGTTCATAAGGAGCCAGAGTATATTTTTACCACTATATGTCTGTTTAATTGTAACATCCCAAAACTTACTATCAAAAATCAGTTGCTTTAACAAGATAGTTAATACATTCTTATCATCACACTCCTCTTGATATGAATTTGTTATTGCCTGGTCATGAAAATTATTTACCTCCTCCACCTGACAGGCTCCAAGTTAAGGTATTGACAGTTTTCCTGGTTCTGGCTACTGTGGTTTCTGCTCTGACTATTACCATTACCATTTCTATTATTACTTTTATGTTGTCTTGTTGTCTCTGTAGGCTTATACCAAGGGAGTAAGGAGAGGATGTTGTTAAGCGGCTGATATCCTCTTTCTATAACACAAACTGGACACATATATTAACTAGGTTCTTTATTCATAAGAATATAAATCACTTAACTCTAGATATTCATTGTGGTACAAGCCCTTCTGTTCTAGTCCATGTTAGCCTCACTGCTGGTGAAGTACAAGTCCACCACGTACACTGTTCTGGTCACTACGTGCTGCCTGTCACTGAGCTAGCAGCGGAGCTAACTGCTACTGTGACTCCCACTGGGCTGCGACTGATGACAGACTGGCCCTCCATTCTGCAGAGGCAATCTAAATATTAATGGCCGAGAGGGCGTTGGCAGTGCATTTCCTGTGAGTCTGTCATTGGCCTCTGTCGATCTTCTTGCAGCCTCTTTGGTGCCTGGAATTCTGGCGCAAGCTTACACCAGCACATTCCTCCTCTCCCCAACCCACCACCAAAGTGCGTAGTGAGGCTGCGTATGACAATGGGGAGGGAGGCAGGATGCTGAACATAGAGATGGGTCAGGAGCCGTAGCTTTGGAAGACAGTGTACTCCCAGCTGTACCCCACCATCTGGCTTGTGAGGCAACAGGAACATCCAGAGGAAAACAATTGTCAGGGCACACGTCCAGGCCTGAGGGAGTGTGCTGGGGCAATGACAGCAATGGTGATGGCAATGGCAATGGTGGATCCAGGTCTATGGGGTCAATGAGGAGGGACGGCGGGGGCGAGGGCACATTGTACATCTGCTCCCCATATGTGGTGCCCTGGTGGCACCAATGGACAGCTGCAAAGCTCATGCAGTCCCATGAACCTAGGGGATTAAAAGCAGCAGAATCACAGAGCAAATGACATGGGTGAATTTAGTTCTAGTGGTGGCACGGCAAACTATCGGGACCTGCAATTAAGTACATATAATAGCCAGTGCATTCCTGGATCATGCCTCTTTCCCAGCACACACTTGCTATAAACCCTAGAAAAGAACAAGGTAGTGCAGCATAAAAGTGATACTTGCAGACCATTGGCGGCACCAGATGCTGTGGTGAGTGTAGCAGCGTCCGATGGTGGTGGCCATGCAGAATTTCCACCAGTGATAGTCCGTCTCATGGGTGAGAGCGACAGGAGGCAGGAAAGGGTTGCAGCACCTGTTCCCATGTGTGGGTAGTGTGAAAGTTGGCCACCTGTTGCTTGAAAGTGCGTATGAAGCATTCTGCTTCTTCATTGGACTGTGGGTGAAACAGAGCACTAGTTAGATGACGAATGCCGTTGCGTTCACGAAACTGTGGACTGTTGTCTGACACAAGAACTTCTGGCAAACCTTCTAAGCAAAATATGGAGGACAATGCTTGAGTGGTGCTACATGATGTGGTAGAGTTCATAGGCACTGCAAATGGAAACTTGCTAAAAGAGTCTACCACTATGACCCAATGGGTGTTCCAAATGGTCCTGCAAAGTCTATGTGCCATGGTGATTGAGTCTTAGGGCAAGCTGAGTAAATTTTTTGTGGAGCGGATTGGTTCTCTGCGCATGTGAGACACTGTAACATCATCTGTTCAATATGAGCATACATGCCCTTCCAAGTATAGTGCTGGCGCGCTAGCTGTTTAGTGTTAACAATTCCCCATTGTTTGGTGGAGCAATCGCAACACATTCTTTTGCAACAATTTGGGAATAAGCACAGGTGATTGTCCATTGTCATTTTGAACTAGAATCACACCTTGTTGAGTTGAAAGGCTATGCCTACGTGCAAAATATCGTCACACAGCTGAGTTCTGGATACTGTTCAATGAAGAAGCATTGACTTGCAAAACTATTGGCTTGGAGGGGTCAAAATGCACTAAACATCTGTCACCAAGCAAAGCATTTTTGAGTTTCTGAAATGCATCTTGACAGTCTTTAGTCCACACAAAGGGTATATTTTCGCAATGCAAGTGATGCAACCAAGCCGTGATCTGAGCGGCATGCAGTATGAACCGAATGTAGTATTTCATCTAGCCTAGTACTGACTGCAGTTCAGACACATTGTGAGGAACAGGCAGTTCACAAATTGCAAGCAAATGAGATTGGAGGGGATGCACAGTCTGACTATTTATCACATGACTTAAGTACTGTAGTTCAGCTTGAAAAAAGTCACACTTCTTGAGACAACACTTGAGCCCTGCTTCTGACAGGACTTGAGAAAGAGTACACAAATTGGCAACGTGTTCCTCTTGGGTACGAAATGAGATGAAAATATTGTCAAGATAGTTTGAACAAAATGGCACTTTTGCAGTCAGCCATTCCAAGTAACTTTGAAAAATGCTGGGTGCGGAAGCACAGCCAAAGAGCAAACGCAAATACTTCAACAGTTCTAAGTGTGTATTTACAACAAACACTTTCTGTGATTCTTCATCCAATGGAACCTGCAAGTAGGCATCACAAAAATCTGTCGTAAAAAAGGAACATACTGCCACGAGTTCCTCAGGGTGAGGTAATGGAAGTGCCAACTACTGCCTGCGGATTGACTGTAGACCTGAAGTCAACACAAATGCGAAAGTGACCAGAAGGCTTAGGCAACAAAACTAGTGGACTTGCCCACTGACTAGCTTGAATGGGAGCAATTACACTGTTATCCTGAAATTCTTCCAGTTCACTGGCTGCTTTGTCTTGTAAATCAATTGGAATGGGGCAGGCTCGAAAAAACTTAGGCTGTGCATTGTCTTTCAATGTAACATGCACTAAAAAGTTATTAGCTTTTCCCACCCCTTCTGAAAATAGTTCAGGAAATTATTTAGTAAGCTAGTGACACTGTCTTTTGGATCACAAGCTGACATGGAAAATATGTTGTCGTGGATGCTAAGGCCAAACAAATCAAAGGCATCTAAAACAAAAATGTTCTCACTGTCTCTGGATTTCAACACAGTAAAATTCTAAAATGTAGACTTTCACAGCCGGAAATATCATGTCCATTGTAATTATCCAGGCTGTTATGCCGTGGTCGGTTGATGAATTCTGTGTCGATTCCCAACGTTTCGTCTCCGACTGTGGGAGACATCTCAAGGGGGTCCATAGCTCAATGGAAGGTCCAACACACCCACTGGCTCGCTACTGACTGCCGCTAAATTCCGTGTCCGCGCAGTCCCACGTCAGTGCAATTGGCCGCTGTCTGTCACCGTCGATCGCCGTTGCCACCACCCAGTAGTGGATGGGTGGTACACATCTTCTTTAACACCGGCATCCATATACCGTTTAATTTCACCCCCTCCTCCTTTCGGTTGAAATTATTTGGGTGTTTAGCGATTTCGATTGCCTCCCTGTAGAGCCTTTCGTAATATCCGCTAGCGGCCGCTAGTACTTGTGTCTCCTTGAAATGAATATTGTGGTTCCCTGGCTGGAAAGCATGCCCCGCAATAGCTGATCGTTCCATTTCTCCTCTTCTACAATTTCCCTTATGCTCTTCCAAACGTTTAGAAACAGTTCTTTTAGTGGTACCCACATAAACATCACCACAGCTTCATGGGATCCTATACACTCCAGCTTTTTCCAGTGGTTTGCGAGCGGCCTTGGCAGGCTTAAGGTATTCCTGTATCTTCCTGGTGGGCTTGTAAATTACGGTAATATTCCGCTTCGTCAAGATCCTCCCTATTCTTTCCGTTACATTTTTAACAAACGGCAGGAAAACCTTAGATTTTGCAGTAGCCTGTACGTCAGTATGATTTCTGCGTGGCTGCCTCAATGCACATTTTATTTCGGCAGACGAATATCCGTTCTTCATTAGTGCATTATGGAGATGTTCCATCTCAGCATCGAGCAACTCAGGTTCATAAATATTTCTAGCTCTGTCCGCTAACGTCTTGATAACACCCCGCTTCTGTTGTGGGTGGTGGTTTTAATCCCGGTGCAAATAACGGTCTGTGTGCGTGGATTTGAGGTATACTGAGTGGCCCATACTACCATTTTCGTTTCTAAACACAAGCACATCGAGCAAATGTAACTTGCCGTCTACCTCCTCCTCCATTGTAAACTGAATTCTCGAGTTGATACTGTTCAGATGTTCGTGGAACCGGCTTAGTTCCTCCCTACCATGTCTCCACAGCACAAACGTGTCATCCACGTATCGGAACCATACATTTGGTTTTTTGCTGGCAGTACCTAAGGCCTGTTCTTCGAATTTCTCCATGAAGAATTTTGCAATTATGGGTCTTAGGGGGCTTCCCATAGCCACACCATCCATTTGCTCATAAAACTCTTCATTCCACTTGAAGTATGTGGTCATCAAACAACACTTAAACAGTTCTCAAATATTGGCAGGAAAAATTCGATCCAGCTGTTCCAATACATCATTAAGTGGACCCATGGTAAACAGCGATACCACATCAAAGCTGACCAATATGTCCTCCGGCTGGACCACTATGCCATTCAATCTGCTGATGAAATGTGTCGAATTCTTTATATAAGAGTCCGAACGGCCCACATGTGGTTTTAGCAGCATAGTCAAAAACTTGGCTAACGAGTAGGTGGGCGAGCCAATGGCACTTAGTATCGGTCTTAACGGCACATTTTCTTTATGAATTTTGGGCAATCCATAAAGCCTCGGTGGTAGCGCAACCGAATAGCAGACACCTTTCTGTACACTCTTTTCAATGGAGGACTTTTTTATTAACCGTGACACAGTTCTGAGAACGCTGTTAGTGGGGTCCTTATTCAGCTTCCTATATGCTTGCGGATCCAGTAGATCAGTAATTTTACTCCGATAGTCGGCCACATCCACAACCACCGTTTTGCTTCCTTTGTCAGCTGGGAGAACCAAAATACTATCGTCGTCATTCAGGAATTTTAAAGCACTTCTCTCACCCACAGTTATATTACTTTTCGGCTGTTAGTCCGCGTTTTGTGCCCACGGAAGAAATTATAGCCAGTGTAGAAGCAGGAATTCGCAGTGTAGATTCTGTAACAGCTGAAGAAATCCGTATAGAAACAGTAAGAATAATAGCCAATGCAAAACCGCCGAAAAGTAATGTAACTGTGGGTGAGAGAAGAGCTTTAAAACTCCTGAATGACGATGATAGTATTTTGGTTCTCCCTGCTGACAAAGGAAGCGCAACGGTGGTTATGGATGTGGCCGACTATCGGAGTAAAATTACTGATCTACTGGATCCGCAAGCATATAGGAAGCTGAATAAGGACCCCACTAACAGCGTTCTCAGAACTGTGTCACGGTTAATAAAAAAGTCCTCCATTGAAAAGAGTGTACAGAAAGGTGTCTGCTATTCGGTTGCGCTACCACCGAGGCTTTATGGATTGCCCAAAATTCATAAAGAAAATGTGCCGTTAAGACCGATACTAAGTGCCATTGGCTCGCCCACCTACTCGTTAGCCAAGTTTTTGACTACGCTGCTAAAACCACATATGGGCCATTCGGACTCTTATATGAAGAATTCGACACATTTCATCAGCAGAATGAATGGCATAGTGGTCCACCGGAGGACATATTGGTCAGCTTCGATGTGGTATCGCTGTTTACCATGGGTCCACTTAATGATGTATTGGAACAGCTGGATCGAATTTTTCCTGCCGATATTTGAGAACTGTTTAAGTGTTGCTTGACGACCACATACTTCAAGTGGAATGAAGAGTTTTATGAGCAAATGGATGGCGTGGCTATGGGAAGCTCACTAAGCCCCGTAATTGCAAAATTCTTCATGGAGAAATTCGAAGAACAGGCCTTAGGTACTGCCAGCAAAAAACCAAATGTATGGTTCCGATACGTGGATGACACGTTTGTGCTGTGGAGACATGATAGGTAGGAACTAAGCTGGTTCCACGAACATCTGAACAGTATCAACTCGAGAATTCAGTTTACAATGGAGGAGGAGGTAGACGGCGAGTTACATTTGCTCGATGTGCTTGTTTTTACAAACGAAAATGGTAGTTTGGGCCACTCAGTATACCGCAAACCCACGCACACAGACCGTTATTTGCACCGGGTCTAAAACCACCACCCACAACAGAAGCGGGGTGTTATCAAGACGTTAGCGGACTGAGCTAGAAATATTTGTGAACCTGAGTTGCTCGACGCTGAGATGGAACATCTCCATAATGCACTAATGAAGAACGGATATTCGTCTGCCGAAATAAAACGTGCGTTGAGGCAGCCACGCAGAAATCATACTGACGTACAGGCTACTGCAAAATCTAAGGTTTTCCTGCCGTTTGTTAAAAATGTAACGGAAAGAATAGGGAGGATCTTGACGAAGCAGAATATTACCGTAATTTACAAGCCCACCAGGAAGATACAGGAATACCTTAAGCCTGCCAAGGCCGCTCGCAAACCACTGGAAAAAGCTGGAGTGTATAGGATCCCATGCAGCTGTGGTGATGTTTATGTGAGTACCACTAAAAGAACTGTTTCTAAACTTTTGGAAGAGCATAAGGGAAATTGTAGAAGAGGAGAAACGGTACGATCAGCTGTTGCGGGGCATGCTTTCCAGCCAGGGAACCACAATATTAGTTTCGAGGAGACGCTAGTACTAGCGGCCACAAGCGGATATTACGAAAGGCTCTACAGGGAGGCAATCGAAATCGCTTAACACCCAAATAATTTCAACCGAAAGGAGGAGGGGGTGAAATTAAACGGTATATGGATGCCGGTGTTAAAGAAGATGTGTACCACCCGTCCACTACTGGGTGATGGCAATGGCGATCGACGGCGACGGACAGTGGCCAATTGCACTGACGTTTTCAAAACACGTGACGTCACGCCGCGGTGTGGGAGCGAGCGTACACAGAATTTAGCGGCAGTCAGTAGCGAGCCAGTGGGTGTGTTGGACCTTCCATTGAGCTACGGACCCCCTTGAAGATGTCTCCCGCAGTCGAAGACGAAACATTGGGAATCGACACAGAATTCATCAACCGACCACGGCATAACAGCCCGGATAATTATAATGGACATGTGCATGAGTATAACTCAGAAGAAGACTTTGCTTGCTTCTCTTTTCCATCACACAATTTACATTCAGTGGATTTTCTGCACCACTATAGAGACAGTTTTGTGTCAGGCATGAATGACACTCAAAATATTAAATTTGTGAAACGATGTCTTGAAGGTGAAGCTCAATCATGGGTAAATTTAAATTTAAGTCAGTGGGAAACATGTCAAAGTTTTGAGAAAATTTTTTTAAATAAATTTTGGTCAGAAGCTGAACAGGGGAGAATTGAATTTTTGAATGGACCTATTTATAGGAATAGAGACAGTACTTTGATAGAGTTTTGTAAGGACCAGCTTAAAAAATTAACACACCTTGACAAACCATTTGACAAAATGACATTGACTGAGGCACTTAAAAGGAGATTACCTGAAAGCTTGCAGTGGGACTTAAGTTCACAGACCTGACAATTGTCTTGAACAATTTTTACGATATGTTGACAGGCTGGATAGGGCAGTAGAAAGAAATATGTATCATAATAATCAGAATGCTAGAAGTCACGAAGGGATAAATTACAGAAACAGGGATAGTGGTAACTTCTATCAGAATCAAAATGTTAATAGAGAGAGAAATTTTGAACATCAGCAGTATAGGAATAATGGGGATAACCATGGGCAATTTAATAGGAGAAACAATCATAGAAGTAACTACTCAGGAAACAGCAGTCTGCCTCAATGAAGGTCCACAGTTTTGGGGCGAGGAAACATAATTAACACAGGATCCCCCAAGTTGCACTTGCAATTAGACAACAATAACAGCGTTAATGATATGGCACATGTATCTCAAATTTAACAGAATAAATATCAAATTTCTCATTTATGTTTTGATCAAAAGTTTTGGGATACTATGTTCAATTATAGTGATGTAACTGCTAGTCACAAATTGGACTGTGAGAGTAGTGAGAATTTTGATACAGTATGTACTAATGATCTCTTCTCTTGGTCACAAAACAGTGTTATTAGTGTATGTAAATCAGGTGATGACTGTATTGGATCTGAACTAGGTGGTATTTTTTATGTAAATGTGAATCAGAGCTGTGAAATAATGGAGATTGGTAAGTCTGAGACTGGTAGCTTCTTGCAAATGAATGTAGATGAGGTATGTGACTTTGACAGAGATGAGACTTCTGTTGTTAATGATGTTGTTGATGAAGTAATTTTGGAAGAAAAAGATGATAATGATTATCAAGTATTTGTGGAGTTTAAGAATAATGAAGTTTCAGAGTTATTTGTGAATGATGTTGACCATACAAATAAAGTATGTGATATGTAATACTGTAAGTCAAATTCATGGAATACCAATCCAGTCAAAGCAGTTTTTCATTAATGTCTTAATGAATAATGATCCAAACAGTAAAGGTGTGGTATCTATAAACCTAGAGAATGAAGGTGAAAACTTTTTGAAGTTTGTTTGAGACTAGATTGACGATAACATAGATAAATGTGAATTTTGGAATAAGTTAGCTGTGGTTAGTCTGAATTTGTATCCCAATTGGTGGAATGAATTGAAAGAAGATCTAAGCAAGAAGTGTAATACTGGCATTAACATATTTTGTGTTCCATCTGTAATAAGTGATATTAGTGGTACCATGGAGTCCACTCATTGTGTTCAATATTTACCTGACAACATGAGTAACCAAAGTAATTCTATGATAGCAGTAAAGTTGGTAAAATGCAGTAAAAATAGTGTGGATCTACCATTTGATGAAGTTGAAAGTGATCTTTTACATGAAGTGTCTGACAACAGAGATGATGATTCAGATTTTGGGTTTTCTTGCATTAAGATTAAGATTTATCAGTGTGAAGAGAATTGTTTGCTTGTTACGGGAAGCCTGATTTGTGGTATATCTGAACAATTTTAGAGATGAGCTCCAGTATAGCAAGAATTTTTCTGAAAATGCCCATTGTAGGTGTAAAGATAAGAAGAGCTACTAGTAAGCAAAACAAACTGGTAAAATGTCAAGTACTGTTAACTTTTAGTATACAAGACAAGACGTTTGAACATGGATGCATAATGATCCCAAGTCTGCACAAAAATATACACTATGTTTGCAGATTTATACAATTATGTAATTGTGTTTTATTTATCACGAATGTAATATGTAAGATGATGTGATTTCTAAAGTTCTGTCTTATCTAATGACTGAGTTTAAATCTAAGATACACTGTACAATTATGTTTTGTAATAGACTTGTGCTTCAGAATTTGATACGTTTATGCCATGAGATAAATGAGTAGATCCTTTTGCAATTTTCAAATGGGACAATGTTCATAATTTTTACTGTAAAATTAGGAATAGTATCTTAGTATATCTGTTTGTATCACTTTATTAGTTCATTTTTCACTGCATTTGTAGCACTTTATTAGTTCATTTTTCATTGCATTTAACCCTGTTTACTAAAGTTTCATATGTGAACACTTTTTAATCCTATCTGACGTAAACCCTATATACTTGCTTTTGGAATATAAATAGAGAACACATGAAGTGTGATGTGAATGCAAGACAGGAAGTTACCTATCTGTTGGAGCATATGATGACAACTCTAGGGAGGAAACTGAAAGATGTGAATGGATCCACTCCCCCACACTGCTGAATGGCTGTAACCTCGATGGTCCAGTCAACTTACAAGAGATCATAGGTGCTGGGTAACGTACTCAAGCATCTGACAACTACATCAATGTTGTAACTGAGATTTGTAAATTGTTATCCAAGACTGCAAAAGACAGTGTTATTCCACAGAAATGTATTTTTTTCAGATTTGGAACTCCTAAAGGAACTTAGTTCAGCCAAATTTGTGCTTAGAATCATTGAAAAACTTGGGGAGAGAAATCAGTGAATTGACATATTCTGCATATCTTCATTCAGTAACATCACAAGGAATAATGTTTTGGGGTAACTCAGCTTTAAGAAAGAAAGTCTTCATTGCACAAAAATGTGCTGTGAGAATAATATGTGGTGCTCACCCACAATCATCTTGTAGACATCTGTTTAAGGAGTGGGGCACTCTGACTACTGCTTTACAATATATTTATTCCATCTTGAGGTTTGATGTAAATAACCCACCAGAGTCTAACAGGAACAATGAGGTATATATTTATAATACCAGAAGGAAAAAGACAGTCATTACTCCACATTAATATTGTCTTTAGCAAAAAAAGGGGTCCACAATGATGCAACAAAAATTTTTGACCACTTACCTACTGACTTCAGTTGGTATGACTGGAATGGGCAACATTATAGGATAGGACAAAATCTTGATCATGTATTCTTTTTTATATGTTACACACTATATCAGTTTATTAGTTGAATAATGTTTCTGTCATTTCCTAAATTAAATATTGTTAAGTGTTGCTTTACAAGTTAAGCCCTGAAAGTTGCCCTAGGGATAAAATACCACTTGTAGCTATAAATACCATACTTACCAGAGTAAAAGATGACCCTGAATATAAATAAGATGTCCCCCAATTTTTTTTTTAAAGAAATTCCTCGAGAAAAATTTATTTTTAACAATTTACGACTAACCAAAATTACAAACAGTTTTACTGATATAAAGGACCTACCCAAAAAGTTAACCTAATATAGACTTATGCCATTCATTTAACTATCTACATCTAGATAATCCAAGGAGAAATAAAATAAACAAAACAAAATGATTTACACAGATTTCTATCTTCCCTAGCTTTCTCGCTTTCTCAGCCTCTTGTCTGTGTTATCTATATTTTTTATCATCACAGCACAGATATGAAATTATATCTTCATTGTCATAAATATTTGGCTGTTTCTTCTGAACATGTTGTGATTTCCGTGATTGTGGTTATGGTGGCAGCTGAGAACACAACTGTTTTTTCCAATTGTATAATGCATTTTATTTTTTTACTAGCACGACAGCAATGTCTGTTGCTTTCAAAGATATCATCTGCCTGCCGCTCTCTCCTCGGCTGCATAGAACCAGTAATTATAACGCTGCTTAATGTTACCACTATACCTCATGAGTGTCAACAACATTGCTGTATAAAAAATACAACAAGGTCATTAGAGATGGAGCACAAGTTCAGATTAGGGAAGGGTGGAGAAGGAAAGCAGCAGTGCCCTTTTGAAGGAAGCATCCCAGGCATTTTCCTTAAGCGATTTAGGAAAATCACGGAAAACCTAAACCAGGATGACCAGATGCGGGTTTGAACCATCGTCCTCCCAAATCCAAGTCCAGTGAGGTGTAGAGCTGTGCTTGAACAACTGTGAAACACAGACTGCAATATCTTCTAGAGTGCAGGTCATATGTGACAACAGCAACTAAAACATAAATAAAAGATAGCAATCACGATTCAGTCCCATTCTCAAACTTTCATTCACTCCACTATCTAATGACATCTGTTGGCACTATCTCCATGATGGGTTTTGCTGCTGTAATTTCTCCTCTTGATAACAACTACAGTCAGTTTATTTCATTTGTTAGGCATTTAATTAAGGATCAATTTTCTTTCTTGGTTCATCTAAATATTGCCATCTTGTTCTAAAGCCAATTAATCACTGGTAATGTTTTTACCCACTATTATGATGCATGAACAGCAACCGAATTTCTCCTTCAGAACCCAGCTTGTAAATCATTACAGTCTCTCATAACCCAATAAAATGTTGACTTGGGTTCACAATCAAGTAATGTTTTTAGAAGGACAACATTTTCACCATTGAATGTTACCCTTACTTAAAAGGCTGCACAACTATTTGTATGTGACAGGGCCAGCCACAGCATGCCAAACTTCATGTGGGCTGGCTGCATGGGCCAAGGTTCTTCCTGTCTTGGTTTTGCTTGTTCCTTCCTGGAAGTACCTGGTACAGCACAACAATTCATTCAGTATTATAGTGTGATATTATTTCGTCAGTGCAACTCACTTCAGCTTGACAGAATTGTGGTGTCAGCACTGTTTACCTGTCTATTTGTTAGTCATACAAAGGATGCTCACAGGTCCAATGGATGTCTGCACAAAAAGAAACAATCTAGCAGCACATTATCACAAGCAGAGGCAGCTCATGAGTATACATTCTGGGTGTTCATAAATTTTTAGATTCAGGTAAATTTGAGATTGTGAAATTAATAGCATCTGCTGTAGAACAGTTATGCTTCTCAACAAGTTTATACAGCTACAGCCACTGCCAATGACAACATCAATGGCAATAATAATAATAATGATTATTATATGTATAACTTACTTGACAAAAGGAAGAATTGTTTTGTGGAATTTTGTTCAAAAAATGGCTCTGAGCACTATGGGACTCAACTGCTGAGGTCATTAGTCCCCTAGAACTTAGAACTAGTTAAATCTAACTAACCTAAGGACATCACAAACATCCATGCCTGAGGCAGGATTCGAACCTGCGACCGTAGCGGTCTTGCGGTTCCAGACTGCAGCGCCTTTAACCGCACGGCCACTTCGGCCGGCGGAATTTTGTTGTTTTGAACATAATTAAGTACACGTTATGGCAATAATGACACAATGTGCAAGCTTTTGCAACTTTCCATTTCGTATTTTTGAGTAAGTGGGAGTTTTTGTGCTTTTCCATTTTTTTGGACAAATGTACAAGATCCCTAACAAGTTCAAATGGTTCAAATGGCTCTGAGCACTATGGGACTCAACATCTTAGGTCATAAGTCCCCTAGAACTTAGAACTACTTAAACCTAACTAACCTAAGGACATCACACACACCCATGCCCGAGGCAGGATTCGAACCTGCGACCGTAGCAGTCCCGCGGTTCCGGACTGCAGCGCCAGAACCGCTAGACCACCGCGGCCGGCCCCCTAACAAGTGTATTAGTTCACGAATTTACTTCCGGACGGAAAATCAGATATACTTATGCTGCACCCACACAACAACTTGTACGAACTATACATTTCCTTGTTACGTTTGCTTGTAGTCACGCTTATTTGGTTTTGTCATTCTCTCAATCGAATGATCTGTTCTCGGAGGCTAAAGTTCCTTTGGGGCGAACTTTTCTTGGTAATTTACTTTTATGTTCCCAGAATGAGATTTTCACTCTGCGGCGGAGTGTCCCGATATAAAACTTCCTGGCAGATAAAAACTTTATGCCAGACAGAGACTCAAACCTCGGACCTTTGCCTTTCGAAGGCAAGTGCTCTACCAACTGAGCTAAGCAAGCACAACTTGTGACTCGTCCTCACAGCTTTACTTTTGTTTAGCATTTAAAATAGATTCAACATAATTCATGTTTACACTGCACACAGACGCCAATTCCTGCACAGTAAACAACCAACTACAAACACAAAGTGTTATTTGTAGAAATGATTAAACTCAAGTATTAATGTCTACCAACATGGCCACTTGACTACAATACAAATAAGGCACTGAGATCCATAAGTGCCTAAAGCACACCACCGTCAATCCAACATTTAAGCCAATATCGGAGAAACCAGTGATACAGCTTTTCATGAATTTTTATATATACGCTGTGGGTCTACAGTACCGATAAACCTGACTCACCATAAGATCAACAGATTTCAGAAGCATGAATAAATGCTACAAAGTCACAATCGACTGTGATACGCTTTAGGCCCTTTATGACTCTCAGCGCCTCAAGTGGATTACTGTATGATAAAATTCATAACTTAATATACTATATAACTCATTCAGAAATCCACAAAATAGGTTTACTGTCAGTACAACTTTAACACATACTGACATCCAATCTAATTTTACAACGGCATACAGTGAATGAATTATCATATCTGAGGATTAACACCGAGCAAACGAAAAGTCTGCTGCAGTGTAAACTTCTAGATGAGTGGGAAGGGCTAGTTGTGCACATCGTGGACAGTGCACATTGTTTATCAAATCCATATGTATTTAGTCCATTTTGTCATGTGAGTTGTGCATGCGCAAAAGCTGCGTAAAATCTGCACAACTGAAGGTGTGTTCGTGACCCTGATGCCATGTTTCATGGAGTCTAGAGGAGGAGTAGTGTAGTAGATTTAAATGTCGTATCTTTCAGATCGCAGAATCAGTGTTATGTTGAACAGCATTCAAAGAAAAATAATCAATAAATCCGCAGGTTCCCAAAAGTTAGGGTGTTCACGTGCTATTCTGCTCTTACACAGCAGTTGCCACTGCGCATAAGTGACAGGTAGTGCAAATTTGGTATGAAATAATATTACAATACCATGTAGACAGAATTTAAAAATTTAACTGACAATGAAAGAGCAAAAGATTACAACAATCAACAGACAAGTTCATTGTTCTGTACATCGAGAAAGACTTAGTACTAAATTTTCAGGCATGCAGCACATAAAGAAATTAGTGGTACTGTGGCAAAACAAGCTCTGTATCATTTGAGAGATACAGAGGCGATCATATATTCATAATACCAATTGCCATACCTTCTACCCTACCACAGGTGTTCCCTAGGACGCAGTCTTTTCTCCTTATCTACATATTCTGTACACTGCTGATATGCCCAGACCATCCCCACCCATCCAGAATGAATAAAAATCTCACATTCAACTGCGACAAGCTTTATGACCTTATGACTCTCAGTGCCTCAAGTGGATTACTGTATGACAAAATTTCATAGTGTAATATACTATGAAACTCATTCAGAATTCCACAAAATAGCATTATGCTGACGACACCACCTTCCTTGTCCTTTATCCTGTCCTTTAATGGTCTCAGCACTCCTTCCAACCCATCTAAACAAGTTTACCGCTTGGTGCAATCAGTGGCTCCTTTGAATAAATCTTTCCAAAACCCAGGCAATCATTATAGGATGAACCAGCCCCTCCTTCCGGATTCATGATTTCTACCTCACCAACTATGCCTGCCCTATCCAAATTACCCCCACCTCGAAATACCTTGGCCTCATTCTTGACCATCACCTCACCTGGACTCCCCATCTCCTTACCAATCAACACAAAGCCCACAGTAGACTCCGCCTCCTAAAACTCCTGTCCTGCCGGACATGGGGATTCCACCCTTCCGCCATCCTTCATACCTACAAATCCTTGATTCGTACTTTGTTACACGAGTGTTGCCTGGATCTCTGCCCCTCCTAAATTCTATAAAGCCCTCCAAATCCTTGAACACCTCTTGCTCCGCCTCACTTTCTGAATCTGTCTCCTGTCCCGACGAGGATCCTCTATGCTCTCATCCCCTTCCCACATCTCCGCCTCTTCTGTGAACACATCTGTATCCTGTTCACCAACCATCACTTCTTTCCACATTACCCACTGGTGTCACCTTTCCTTTCCATTCCCTGCCTGATATTTAACCTTCCTTCCAAGCTGTAAAATTTCTGCATCTGTCCATATGCTGACAGGTCATACCACATAAAAATTACTTTATGTCTTCAGCATGCCAAAAATAATTGAGTAATACTGAAAATTTGTTTTGTTTGTGATCTATGTCATTGCAAAATGTGGGATGTTTGCAGTTTTCCACTCCTTGCAGTCTGACAGTGTGGTGTTGGTGATGGGGGAAGTGTGCATTGCAGCTGAGTTCTACAGGGTGCGGCAGAACTGACTAAGCAGTTTCTATCAATTACCACTGGGGCTGTGGTGGGGATAGGCAGTTGCATGTGGTCTGCCTTTGTTCAGTCATTGACCCCATTTCAGCAACCAACAAAGGTCTGGACCGGTGAACATCGCAGTTTTGCCATTCACGCTTATTATGAAAACAACAGATCTGTCATCACTATATGAGCTTTTCGGTGACAGTTGAACATTCCACGCAACAATGCTGTTCCTAATGCAAACACAATTCAGTCCTGGGTTCGTAAGTTGAGAGGAAACTACACTCCTGGAAATGGAAAAAAGAACACATTGACACCGGTGTGTCAGACCCACCATGCTTGCTCCGGACACTGCGAGAGGGCTGTAGAAGCAATGATCACACGCACGGCACAGCGGACACACCAGGAACCGCGGTGTTGGCCGTCGAATGGCGCTAGCTGCGCAGCATTTGTGCACCGCCACCGTCAGTGTCAGCCAGTTTGCCGTGGCATACGGAGCTCCATCGCAGTCTTTAACACTGGTAGCATGCCGCGACAGCGTGGACGTGAACCGTATGTGCAGTTGACGGACTTTGAGTGAGGGCGTATAGTGGGCATGCGGGAGGCCGGGTGGACGTACCGCCGAATTGCTCAACATGTGGGGCGTGAGGTCTCCACAGTACATCGATGTTGTCGCCAGTGGTAGGCGGAAGGTGCACGTGCCCGTCGACCTGGGACCCGACCGCAGCGACGCACGGATGCACGCCAAGACCGTAGGATCCTACGCAGTGCCATAGGGGACCGCACCGCCACTTCCCAGCAAATTAGGGACACTGTTGCTCCTGGGGTATCGGCGAGGACCATTCGCAACCGTCTCCATGAAGCTGGGCTACGGTCCCGCACACCGTTAGGCCGTCTTCCGCTCACGCCCCAACATCGTGCAGCCCGCCTCCAGTGGTGTCGCGACAGGCGTGAATGGAGGGACGAATGGAGACGTGTCGTCTTCAGCGATGACAGTCGCTTCTGCCTTGGTGCCAATGATGGTCGTATGCGTGTTTGGCGCCGTGCAGGTGAGCGCCACAATCAGGACTGCATACGACCGAGGCACACAGGGCCAACACCCGGCATCATGGTGTGGGGAGCGATCTCCTACACTGGCCGTACACCACTGGTGATCGTCGAGGGGACACTGAATAGTGCACGGTACATCCAAACCGTCATCGAACCCATCGTTCTACCATTCCTAGACCGGCAAGGGAACTTGCTGTTCCAACAGGACAATGCACGTCCGCATGTATCCCGTGCCACCCAACGTGCTCTAGAAGGTGTAAGTCAACTACCCTGGCCAGCAAGATCTCCAGATCTGTCCCCCATTGAGCATGTTTGGGACTGGATGAAGCGTTGTCTCACGCGGTCTGCACGTCCAGCACGAACGCTGGTCCAACTGAGGCGCCAGGTGGAAATGGCATGGCAAGCCATTCCACAGGACTACATCCAGCATCTCTACGATCGTCTCCATGGGAGAATAGCAGCCTGCATTGCTGCGAAAGGTGGATATACACTGTACTAGTGCCGACATTGTGCATGCTCTGTTGCCTGTGTCTATGTGCCTGTGGTTCTGTCAGTGTGATCATGTGATGTATCTGACCCCAGGAATGTGTCAATAAAGTTTCCCCTTCCTGGGACAATGAATTCACGGTGTTCTTATTTCAATTTCCAGGAGTGTAGTAGCATACTAAGAATAGATACACATGGCCGGCGCAAATCCATCAGAACACCAGAAAATGTGCAGCAGGTGAGAACAGCAGTTCAACAATAGCCGCAACATTCTGCTCGACGACTTGCTGTTGCATTGGGGATTTCAGACCACAGTTTGATTTGGATTCTTCAATGCAATTTGAAGTTCCATCCTTTGAAAATAATGACTGCTCAAGAATTACGCCCAGCAGGCTATGCCAACCGTCAACATCTGTGTGAGCAAATGCTTGCTCAGTCCCTCAGAAATCTTTTTTCAATGTTGACGAGACACATTTTGATCTTAGTGGGTGAGTGAATAAGCAAAACTTTCACTACAGGGTTGAAAATAACCCCAAATTATTCATGAAAGACCGGAACATTCTCCTAAAGTGACAGTGTGGTGTGCCATATCACAATTTGGCGTGGTAGGCCCTTGCTTTTTTGAGGAGGAAGGAGTGACCGTGACAGTGAATTCCACATGTTATGTTTCAATGTTGTAAATTTTTCTGTAACACAGAATGGACGAGATTGTTGAAGGATTGGGGGACTTGTAGTTCCAACAGGATGGACCTACTGCTCACACTGCTCAAATTTCACTTGATATTTTATGAGAAATGTTTCTGGGACGCCTTGTCTCTTTGAGTGGTGATGTCGGGTGGCTGGTGGGGTCACCAGATTTGAGCATTTGTGACTACTTTCTTTGGGGATACCTGAAGGAAAAGGTTTTCAAAAGCCACCCTGACAACCTACCAGCGTTAAAAGAGTGGATTATTGATGAAGTGAATGCCATACCGTGTGATATGTAAGCAAGAGCTGCTTGAAACTTCAGGGATCGTCTACAACATTGTATTGATGCTAACGGCTGCCATCTTGAGGACATTATTTTCAAAACTAAATGAATGTAAAATGATATATTGTACTAATTTAGAAAACAAAAATATCTTTTCTCTATACATCCAGATTTACTTTTTACTGCTCCTTAAAACTGCTTAGTCAGTTCTGCCACACCCTATATGATACTCGTGCCAGGGCGCGACTTGTGAACCAAATTCTTGGCTGCCCCTGATACACGACATCCATACATGTATGAGAACTTTTATTGAAAACCTGTTAACATACAACAAGAGTTTGTATGATTATGGTATTTATTGCTATTTCTTCCTGTGTTTTACAGCATTGACAAATTTTAAGCAGAAAAATAGACTGTGGTAACTAGTTCATAGTTTCCTGCTTATTCCGTATGCTGGACGATTCAAATGATTGTTCAAGCAAGGTGGATATTGCATCAAGTGCTTTGGTGTATCGGGAAATCTCAAGCCTTTAAGTACCACTTGCCCAGCCCTACCCTTCCAAAGTCTTCAAAATATGGGGTGTCTCAAAAGGTACTCCACAACTCCAGTGTGTTATAGCACCCAAACGAAATAAGAAATTTACATCATGTTTGGCTTATGTGACAAAAGTCATAAAGTTTTGTTTGTGTGCATTCCAGGTTGTCAAGAGTGAAGCATAATGACAACAGTTCAAAAAAGGCTCAGTTTGTGGATTAGTTTATTCAGACACAGAGGTTCAAAGGAACTTCCAAACACAGTATAGGAAGTACCTATGCTTGAGTATGTCGATATGCCAATGGTATAGAAATTTTACAAAAACAGGAATCGTAGATTTCAAGCATCACATCAGATGGCCTGGAACATCAGAACCCAACACAGAATGGTTATGGTTGGCTTTTCAGCGTTCACCGTAGAAGTCTGATCAGATGGCGTTACAGGAGCTGCTGATCTCTACGGCAGCAATGCACTGAGTCCTTCAGAATCAGTTGTAGATGTATCCATACCCACTGCAACTGTGCAGGCATTGAAACTTGGTCACAAGCCACAAGGTATGTAATTCACTGTGGATAGTCTTCACCATTTAGGAGAGGATGGAAATTTTCTAAACAATCAAGTATTTTCTGCTGAAGCGACATTCCATGTGTTTGGTAAAGTAAACAAACACAATGTTCACATCTGGGTCACAAAAAATCCACATGCTGTCACAGAAGAGGTACGTGACAGCACGAAAATGAAAGTGTGATGATATTTCATGGTTGATCGCATTGTAGGACCACTTTAAAAAAAAAAAAGGTCAATCCTGTCAGGGACAGAGTCTACCAAACACATGTTAACTACATCAATGATGTAAAGAACCAAATCATTGCTGCCACTGTTACAGATGACATGGATATTCTACACCGAGTGTGGGTGGAGCTTGAATAGAGACTGAATGTTGTGCATGGTACTAAAAGTGCACATGTTGGAATTGATTGAATGGCATAAAAACTTTTTGAGATAGTGTGTCGCATATGACAAACATGGCGTGAATATCTTTTAGTTTGGGTGCTATAATAGATTAAAGTTAACTGAACCCTTTGAGACACCCTGTAAATCTGCACTTGGCCTCAATAGCCAAAGCTTCATTTGTAAATGTTAAAACGACTCCGATATAAATCTATTAAATGATGTAAAAATGATGATCCGTGATTATATGATGAACCTGTTGTTTTTTAAAATATAGTCCAGTCAAATAGTAGATACACCTTGCAAAAGGTGGGGTAGAAGAGTTTATTTTTTCAACTCGTTCATATGGTTGGAAAGATTAGAAAACCGAGTTTTACCAACAAAATTTCGCTTGGGAAAACTTTCTGCAGTCAAAAAACTTGGAAAATTTTGGCCTTTTTTGTTCTTTCAAAATATCTCAGTTTTTTTGCTCCTATCACTTTAACGTCTAGTTTCTTTTTTAAAGAGCACAAAATTCTCTACAAATTTGATTCTTGCCATTTTTTTTTCTACTCCCATTATCTAAGGCGCTACAGCGCCTCAAAAAATATCAATTTTTCAAATTTTGAGCATTGTGGCAAGGTACATTATTTTTTAACACTATTTTTTCAGTTTCTGTTTGTGTAGTATAAATAGATTATAAATAATGTTATATTTTGGAATTAACCACCTCACTTTCAGATATTCAATTTCTCTGTATGCAACATGAGGATTGCTGGGCACCCAACTATTGTGATTCTTACATCACTACTTGAAGTTGACTATGGGCCAACTCAGCCCTGGTATTTGTAAAACTATAAATATAAATATACATCATTAAGACACACACACACACACACACACACACACACACACACACACACAAAATAAATTGTCTCAGGATACTGAACTATTATTAGCTGCAATAGGCAACCTAATTAGGTAGGTAATTATTCTTGTGTATAAAAGCCACACAGTTGACATTAAAAATAAGTAGCATTATTACAAT
The DNA here is from genome assembly GCF_023864345.2 of Schistocerca serialis cubense. Taxonomy (NCBI): domain Eukaryota; kingdom Metazoa; phylum Arthropoda; class Insecta; order Orthoptera; family Acrididae; genus Schistocerca; species Schistocerca serialis. The sequence continues at coordinate 406,706,847 of NC_064646.1, forward strand.
TAAAATGCATTGTCAGTTACTAAAAAATGTTGACAGTTCTGAGTGTGTAATACTAGTAATATCGCACTTTAGCGCACTTAAGACAGATATGAGTATCACTTCCAACGTTTTGATGGGCCAGCTTCCTCAGTGTCACCAGAAATACCTTGAGCTACGGATTCAGGGTCTGTACATAAGAGTTGATCCCAGATTGACCTCTTCTGTACACAGCGAGTCAGCCTCAGCAAGTTCGTTGATTTCGTCAGCGGTTTCCTCAACATCCTCCACATCATCTTCTTCACTGTCTTCATATAAAGATTTTGGCACGTTTTCACAGTTGACCCCAATACATTTCTTGCAAATTGAAGAACATTTCAAACCCGCTTTTCTGCAGGAGCACGCTCCGCCACAGTTCAGCTTGCATGAACATGAAACAATGTGAAGAAGTGCTTCAGGTGCTGGATCTTGGCTCATTATAATGGGTATTGGACTGTGGTCACTGTGATTCCAACCCCATTTCTCAGGAGGTTTCTAGTTTCCAATCCAACTTTGGACTTGTTGGTAAGTCCACAACGAATGATGTTGTGCAGCATCTTGTGTAGGTGGCAACCGTGCAAGATTCAGTTTGCTTTTTGTGGCAGACTTGGCGAATAGCTGGTACTGCAAATGGTCTAGTGTGTGGGAACTGCTGACACCTCCACTATACAATGCGATAGTAACCTGTTCTCCTGCTGTTATTATTTCTTCACGGGTAGCATGTTGAACATGCAAAGTGCTGAGGTTAGGTGTTCATTTTTCGCAACAATATTGCAGCACTTAATTTTTCCTTGACCAAAAAAAGCAGATGATGTATCGCATCCGCTAAAGGCGTGAGTGAACAGAATATATTCACTGTCAAACTTGTAAGATGCAGTGGAAAACCACTTGTCTTCTGCATTTCCTCTTCCTGGCTTTAAGAAAAATAAGTTTTCAATGCCTTGCCCCAAACCGGTCATGAGCACAAGCAGGTCAACATCATCTCCTACAATAACACTTCCAAAATCTTTGGTTCTTGAAATGGCAGATGTTACAATCATAACGTCAGCATCTTCTTGTGCCTGGTGCACTTCAATGCTACACTCCAGAAATTCTCTTTTAAGTAGTGTGATCAAATGCATCTTGTTTCATTTGTTGTACATCAACTTGTCCTGTGGCACTTGGTTCACCATCTCTGATTCAACCACAACGTCAATTGAAGAATGTTTTTTGGACCTACGAATCCTCTCAGCACTCTTTGTCCTACATTTGTCTCCCTCACATGGATACCCATCAAATACAATAGCAAATTGAGATCCAAAATGACATTGCAGGTAAGAAACATAGCTTTGGGCTATTGACTTGAAGCAAACATTTCGAGTCCAAGTCACTTTGTGGATAAGGTACCCTCCATCACTGACAAAAAATTTACTCGGTCCACCTGACTTCACATCTTCCACTGGAACGAAGGCATTATAGAATGAAGATTTTGGTCCTTTTCGCATGCCTTTTTCTGAGAATAGGGACATTGGGTAAGGAGCAAGTTCATATTTCAGAAAGGCTTTTAACTCTTCTTCACTTTGTTTCATTAAACAAATCCTTTGGAAAAGAATTAAAGGATCAACAGGAATAATTTTAGTGCTCCCAGCTTTTACAGAATTGAACGCAGAAAGGAGAGTCACAACTTTATCTTTTCTACGGAACTTTACATCATGGAAATTGTCACCAACTATTCTTTTCATGCCGTTTTCCTCCCTCTTCGTGACACATATGACAATTAACATCCTCCGTTCCGACAACACCATTGCTGATAGACATTATAAAATCACTTTCAGGGAAGGGAGGGTGCACTGAAAACCAATCACGCAGCTTACGCAAGTCTATGCCATCTCATTCGATGTGACAAATTCTTGCATCTACATGCTGTTATGATGTAACTGCGCTCACTCCGCAATACAACTCAGTTTCTTCACAAATGTTCTGTGTGTGAATCATACCCAATTTCCATCTGGTTAATACACTATCCGTAATTCCTCGGCCAGAAGTAAGTCCTCCAGAACTCTTCATGGTTCTCATCAACATTTGTTCTATAGTCATGTCAGAAGGAACCCCTGACCAATACTTTTCTGATCACCGGATTGTAAAATGTCCTTTGTGAACTTCTCATATTCTGATAAATCCATTTTTTCCTCGAGTCTCAACATATCTTGTAAGCAGAGGTGGCCACTTTTTCTTATAACTGATCATCAACGTCAATCAAGTGTAGAAAATGTATGGCACCTGCATGCAATCGCATTACATATTGTAACACAAATAAACTTCACGCAATCTGACGTGAGTGTGTTCATAGTTATTGAATATGATGCTGTTTGTCCTGGCCCTGCAGCAGAGTGAGATGGTAAATTCCAATGAATAACATGATGAGTAGTATGTTTATACGACACAAATAGAAACTGAAATAACAGTGTTCAAAAATTAGGTAATTTGCCACTTTGCTCTAAAGTTGAAAAATTGGTATTTTTTGGCGCGCTGTAGCGCCTTAGATACTGGGAGTAAAAAAAATGGTAAGAATCAAATTTTCAGAGAATTTTGTGCTCTTTAAAAAAGAAAATAAAGCCCGAAATTTTCGAAGTTTTTTGATTGCAGAAAGTTTTCCCAAGAGAAATTTTGTTGGCAAAACTTGGTTTTCTAGCATTTCCAACAATATGAACGAGTTAAAAAATAAAATCTTCTACCCCACCTTTTGCAAGGTACCGGCTTTTTTTCTGACAGTTTCACTGGACTAATTAGTGAATTTGGTAAAAAACCTCATCTCATAATTAGGTAAATATGTTAAAAAACTTTGTGAGTGCAGTACACAAACAGGCCAGAGAATTAAATGTCTCTTGTAGAAGAAAACTAAATTTAGGCACAAAAGTATGCCTAATACCATGGCCTATTTCCCAAAAACCACACTTCAGCACAGAAGTAAACACAGTCCATAAAAGCCTGAAATGTACAAAAATATGAGTTTGACTAATGGCACTAAGGGGTTTTACAAACAGCTTTTTAGACAGCATTATCATTCACAACACTGCTTAATCTTGCTTAATTTATTTTAGCAGTATCAAAAGGAAAATACACTCAAGAAAACTAGAAAAGTTATGAACCTTAATTACTTGTCATCATATACTTCAGAAAGCAAAATATTTGTTACTGTTGAAAGTTGTAAATAATGATGTCATAACATGTTGCAAAATTAAAATAATTTAACTTTCCTTACTGGATTTTAGTTCTACTTTTACTTGATGAATTTAATGTTTTTTTGTTACATTATGTAAATTCTGTGTACTGTTCAAAGCAGACATTTTTAATAAAAATTTTAAATATTGAGGAATGAAGAAAGTTAGGACTTAATCACTCATCAAGAAAGAGATGGAGCACAAACTCGGATAGGATATGAATGGTTAGTATTATATTCATGAATGTTACTGTTGTCTTCAAGCTTTCATCGGTTGTTCACAACAGTCAACATAAGGGAGTATGGGCACCACACATTGTCTTTTTGACAAGCTTCTGTGCAACAAATATTTTTTCCTCAATGACGAATTACCTCAGGATATGATGACGTAGTGAATGGAAAGTAAGTCAACTTTTACATCCAGTGTTATCCATGACAAAAAAGTTGCAGTGAGCCAATTATTAATTTTCAAGAAAATGTTATTTACATGTTCATGTGTCAAAGTTAATGCACTAGGCTTGATTATAATTATGGCATCATAATGAAACATCACTATTTCTGCTTCTTGGATATACAGGATGCATCATAACTAATGGTGTAAACACATACAGTTGAAAGTACACAACACTAGAGGCAAAAAAGTCTCAGTAAACATAGAGTCGAAAATGCATACCTTAAGAGCTACGAGCAATGTTTCATCTTCAATGCTGCAAAACAAATCTCTTCTACTGCAACTTCTTTGCTTTCCATATTCTGGGAACAGGTAGTATGGACCAAAACAAGAAAAAAAGGTCCAATAAACATGTGCTCCAAAAAGCATTCCGTAAGAGTTATGAGCACTTGTTCATCTTTGCTATTTTGAAACACATCTCTACTAATGATCAAGGGTTGGTAACTTTTAAAGTATGTGTTTTAGAACACATGTTTGTTGGACATTTTTTTCTTACTTTGGTCCATACTACCATTTCTCAAAATATAGACAGCAAAGAACTTGCAGTAGAAGAGATTTGTTTCAAAGTATCGAAGATGAAAAATTGCTCATAGCTCTTAAGCTACACATTTTCAACCCTGTGTATAATGAGACTGTTTTGCTTCTAGTATCGTGTACTTTCAACTGTATGCATTTACGCCATTGATTATGATACAGCCTGTATAATGAAAGACTATTTATATGCTACATGTACAAGAGTGCACCTAATATCAGTCTCTGAGGAACACTCATCAGGAAGATGCTGTTTTGCTGAGTACACTCACTGAGTTTCTTAATGCAACACTCTGCATCTTTTTAGTTAGGATGAAAACTAATTACAAGCAAGATTTCTGATTTCATATTTGACCTTTCTAGGAGAATTCTGTGAATTGCACAATCAAATGCTTTTGACAGTTAACAGAAAAAAATTAGACAATAACTGCTCATTCAAATTGTGCATGATCTGATTTGTGTATTGAAAAGTAGCATGCTATGTAGTGACTCTTTTGTAAATCACATGGAGATTGCCTAAGTATCTTATTTTGGGATATGTGCATTACAGTTTCAGCATACATAATTTTTACCAGTATATTCAGGAAGGAGGTAAGTAGTGAGACTGTTCAATAGTGATTAATATCTATCTTTCTTGTAAAGGGGCCGGGTAATAGTATTTTTCGTGTTGTCTGGAAATATCTCCTGTGATTGTTAAGTGTTACATACGCAGCTTAAAACATTGCTTGTATGTGAATAATATAATTTTAGAACTTTAATTAAAATATTATCAATTCCATTAGAGTTTTTGATTTGAGATAATTAATTAATTTCTTTATTTGTTTGCAAGAGCACAAAGTAATTGTAATTTGTCCGTATATATGAGGCATTGCTTCTTGCGTATATTCTACAGCTTGAACTGTCCATGCCCGTCTTCTGAGCTATTTCAAGGTAGTAATAAGGGTTTCTCAGTCAGTTAAAAGAGAAACCCTTATAGGATCGCTCTGTTGTCTGGCTGTCAGTATTTTTGTCCGAGTGTTAAGGCCTGTTTTTCTCAGGAATGGGTAGACATATCAAGTTGAAATTTATGTCACACTCTGAGGTCTATGGTCCCTTGGCAGTGCAGAAAAAGTAATCTTCTAAGTCAATGAAATCAAAAGATCGGCGATTTATATACTATATTTTGATAGTCACCTATCAAAACCCATAGAGTACATCCTTTTGATCTACAATAATGAAACTTGGCAAGAAGCTAAGTTTCACAGTACCTGTAAGGGGAAAAGAATCCAAAAATTGTTTATCTGTAATTTAAGCACACACAAAAAGGTCATTTGTTATCTGATTGTCTGTCTGTCCATCTGTTAAGATCACTTTCTCCCAGGAATGGTTAGACATACCAAGTTGAAATGCCTATCACACACTAAGGTCTATCATCCCTTGGTGGTGTAGAAACTGTTAAGCTAAGCTTGTAAGTCAATGCAGTCATAAGACTGGGCACTTACGTGACATATTTTGGTATCTAGCCAGTATCAATATCAATAACAGTCAAAAATCACTGGAATTCTTGACTCCTGGGATGGATGAATTATCTATATACAGAATTTAAGTCTGAACAGAACCCTCCATGTGTGAGTCCTAGTCACACTTACCCAACTTTTTTCTACATACAATCACTACCTGACTACTATCATTTATTATTTGGCTGTTTTCGTTAACAACAAAGTCCTGACATTTCTTGGCTGATTTTGCAGTTTTTCTTTCAACTATGGACCATATAGATTTATTTTGTTATCAAAATTATTGAGTCTAGATAATATACAGCTACCTTAAGGCAATAGAGTATTTCCTTTAATATGTAATAGGTCCCATACTTATCCTAACCATTTCAAACAATTTCTGTTTCTTTCCACATAGTATTTTGATTTCTTTTGTAATTCAGTGACTATTTGATATAACAACAAAAACAATCAATTTTTCACAAAATAATTTAACTGGATGGATACAAAATCAACTCACTAAGTGGCAGCAGAACACACACATAAAAGAAAGTTGTAATCAGGCTAGCTTTCAGATCCAGTCGCTCCTTCTTCAGGCAGAAAGGTTGAAGGGAAAGGAAGAGGGGTGAAGGAAAAGGACTGGAGAGGTTTCGGAAATGGGGTAGATTTTGGGAAAGTCACTGACAACTGTGGCTCAGAGCAGATTTACGGCATGGGATGAGAAGGAAAGACTGATTGTTGGGGACCTCATCAGATGAGATTTAAAACCTGAGAGCTTAAAGGTGGAAGACAGGGTAATATGCAAGACAGAGATTACTAATTAAACATCATGCATGAGTCAATAAGAGCGAAAAGCTAAGTACATTGTATGTAACAAAGGTGAGAGGGGGCGGTGAAAAATAGACATTAAGACAATAAAAGATGTAGAAAACTAAAACGTAGTGAAGAAAAGAGTAGTTACAGTGAAGCAGTGCTGAGACGGAAGAAATTAACATAATTGCGATGTGGTTAGATAGAACCAAGGACATGTTACAGTGCTAGTTTCCACTTGCAGAGTTCTGAGAAATTGATGTCTGGGGGAAGAATCCATGTGGTGCATGTGGTGAAACAGGCATCGAGGTCTGGACTGTCATATTGTAGAGCATGCTCTGCAACAGAATATTGCTTGTTGCCAGTATACACCCTCTGCCTATGCCCATTCATCCTAATACATAATTTGGTGGTAGTCATGCCGATGTAAAACGCCAAACAGTGTTTACATAACAGCTGGTGTAAGAGTGGTGGCTCTCCCTTCAGCAGTACATGTTTTGCCAGTTACAGGGCTGCTGTAGGTGATGGTAGGAGTGTGCAAGAATACTGTGGAGATTGGGAGGGTGACGAAAAGCTATTCTAGAAGTGGTGGGCAAAATTTCAGACAGGATTGATCTCATTTCAGGGCATGATTTTAGGAAGTCATTGCCCTGCCAAAGTAGGTGATTAACACATTCCAAACCCAGAAAATACTCAGTCACCAGTGGCGTACTCCAGGGATGTGCAGCAGTACCAGGATTGGATGTGATGTCCCGGGAAATCTGCTTTTGAACTGTGCTGTTGGGGTAATTATGTGCAAAGAAGATTGAGGTGAGAACAGCGGTTTATTGCTGTAAAGAGTCTGTATCTGAACAAATATGTTTGCCTTGGATGCCAAGGCTGTATGGGAGGGAACATTTGACATGGAAAGGATGGCAACTGTCAAAATGTAAGTACTGTTGTTTGTTGGTAGGTTTAATGCGCACAGAAGTGTGTAGCCGGCCTTCGGTGAGAACAAGATCAACATCAAGGAAAGTGACAAGGGATTCGGAATAGGACCATGCGAAATTTAATTGGTAGAAGGTATTCAGAGATTCCAGAGATTATAACAGGTCAGCCTCACCATGGGCCCATATGGTAAAGATGTCATCAATGTACCTAAACCAAAACTGAGGCTGAAGACTTATGGATCCCAGGAAAGCCCCCTCCAAGCGACCCATGAAAAGGTTGGCATAGGAAGCCATCACGGTTCCCATGGCCTTACCCCTGATCTGTTTGTATATCTGTCCCTCAAAGATGAAGTAATTGTTGGTAAGTATAAAGTTGATTGAGGTGAGTATGAAGGATGTCATTGGTTTGGAATCAGGCGAGTGCTGACAGAGGAAATGTTCAGCAGTGGGCAGACCATGTGTGTGGGGGATGTTGGTGTATAGGGAGGTGGAATCAATGGTGACAAGCAAGGTGTGAGGTGGGAGTGGGACGGACATGGATTTCAGACAGTCTAGAAAATGGTTGGTGTCTTTGATGTAGGAGGAGAGTCTTTGTACTATGGACTGCAGGCACCGATCAACCAAGGCAAATATAAGTTCAGTGGGTGCTTTGAAGCCAGCAAGTATACGATGGCAGGATGGTTGGGCTTGTGGATCTTAGGAAGAAGGGGGTTCGTGGTATGGGTGGGGTGAGAAGCTTTATGGATTGAGGTGTTAGTCCTTGTGAGGGGCCTGAGGTTTCAAGGAGTGACTGCAGGTCAGTTTGAATTACAGGGATGGGTTCTTGATGGCAGACACTGTAGGCAGAGGTGTCAAGACACTAAGAAACTCCTTTCCATCAAGTACTACAGTGATAGATCCTTGAAGTCATCAGTTTGTAGGGAATGTAGAGCCTGGAGTTCTGTAGAGGACAGGTTAGGGTCATGTTGTATGGACCTGAGGAAGGATTGTGAAGCAATGCTGGATGTGAGGAGTTCTTGGAAGGCTTGTAAGGGATGATTTTGAGGTAGTGGATCAATCCACCAATTCCAATCTCCGCAATATTCTTGTCAGATCCTATGCTCCTCCTGCACCCATCTCCCCATCCTAAGGCTCCTACCCCTGTGACTTTCCCCACTGCAAGACTTGCCCTATGCACCCTCCTACCACCACTTACAGCAGCTCTGCAACTGCCAAAACATATACTATTAAAGGGAGAGACACCTGTGAAACAACACGTCATATACGAGATGTTATGTAAACACTGTTCAGCCTTTTATATCAGCATGACTTCCACAAATTATCGATTAATATGAATGGACATAGTCAGAGGGTGTATACTGGCAACAGGCAATATCCTGTTACAGAGCATGCTCTACAACATGACAATCCTGACCTTGGCGCCTGTTTCTTCACCACATGTGCCATCTGAGTTCTTCCCCCAGACACCAATTTCTCAGAACTCCACAGATGGGAACTAGCACTACATGTCCTTATTTCTCACCATCCACCTGGCCTTAATTCACATTAATTTCTTCTGTCTCAGCATTTCTTCACAGTAGCTACTCTTTTCTTCGGTCCGTTTGTTTTATACATCTTTTGTTGTCTTACCCATATATTTTTCACTATGGCTTACATATTTCCCTTGTCTTCAATCTTTAAGCTCTCAGGTTTTCAAATCTCATCCGATGCAGTCCGCAGCAATCAATCTTTCCTTCTCTCCCCATGCGGTAAGTCTCCCCTGAACCATGGTTCTCGAGGACTTTCCCAAAAGCTACACTTTTTCCTAAACATCTCCAGTCCTTTTCCTTCATCGCCCTTCCTTCCCCTTCCACCCTTCTACTTGAAGAAGGAGCCACTGGCCCTGAAAGCTTGCCTAATTGCAACTTTCTTTTATATATGCCGCTGCTTGGTGAGTAGATATTTTTATCCATCCAATTAAATTATTTTGTCAGAGGCTATTTGGTGTATTATTAGCCACATACTTTGTTTTCTTGTGAAAACTGACGTTAAAGCCTGATAGAAACTCATCTTTAAATGCACTGTATTTGGAACTAATGTCTGTCACAATACACACATCCCTACAGTCAGCTTCCTGTAATGTTGCCTTGAAGTTTTCCACTGTATATTCATTAATTCATCTGTTTTCATTTATGCAGCTTCAGATTAATCAGATAAGATGTTTAATTGGTTAGTAATATGACAAGGTCACAGAGGCCATTCGCTACTTTACATCACTGATTAAGTATTCTACAAAAATGCTGTAGTGTACATTTTTCCGTGTAATTCTGGCAGGAAAAATTAACAACAAAACACATGTTGTGTTAAGTAACACTTAAAATTGTTCCCTTTCCTTAACCTTTCAGAAAACTAATATTCAAATCTCCACAGACTATCATTTGCTTTCTTTTTATGATAGGTGGTATATAATAAAGACCTAAATTTTTGTAAGAACAGTTGAAAATTTTGCAGTGGTATCTGTTTACTGTAACAATTACAAATGACTTTGCAAGCACAGACATCCAATTACTGATCTAAGCAGAAAGTACTGTTATCAACAGATTTTTAACTTGATTTTATTTACCAAATTCATGGCAACTACTCCTTTCCCTACATAAATCAAATTTATGGTCCTCTATGTTTAACATATGGACTCCTGTACTAACATGGTGCTCAGACAGATATTATACATCAACTTCCTTTTGACATTCTAGATCACAGGTAGGCAACCAGCACCCCATGGGCCACATCCAGCCCACGACTGGTTTCCATTTGGTCCACAGAAGAAATTTGTGGGAGAGAGCAAAGCACTGCACTATTTTGCAACAGAAGTTTTTGTAAAATGTCATAAGTAAAGAAAACAAACAATGGAAACTCCAGGTAGGAATATCAATAATGTAGGAAAAGACAGATCGCTACTTACCATAAAGAAGACATGTCAAGTTACAGACAGGAACAATTAAAAGATACTTACATAAATCTTTTGGTGACAGCCTACCATCAGCAAAAGAGAAACACACAGCAACCATACACACAAGCAAGCACACCTCAATCACACATGACCACCAACTCCAGCATCTCAGGCTGGAATATAAGTATCACTTGGGATGCAAGCAGCAATCTGGAGAGAGTGGGGAAGGAGAAGGGGAAGGTGAAGGGATAGTATAGGTGTGTTGGCAGAGGGCAGCAAACAAAGAGGGTGGGAGATGAGAATGATAGGACAGAGGGGGTGGAAAATGTTGGTTGGAGGGTGTGGGGACTATATGTTAGTGTGGGTTGAGGTCAGAATAATTACGAAAGTGGGGAATGTGTTGTTACGATAACTCCATTATACAAAGTTCAGAAAAGCTGCTCTTGGGAGGAAAATCCAGATGGCTGGGGTAGTGAAGTAGCCATTGAAATGAAGCAAGTAATGCTCAGCTGCATGTTGTGCAACTGGGTGGTCTACTTTGCTCTTGGCCACAGTTGGGCGGTGGTCGTTCATCCTGGTGGACAACTGGTTGGTACTCATAAAAATGTAAAAAGCTGTGCAATGATTGCAGTGGAGCTGGTAAATCATATTTCTGCTTTCACACGAGGCCCGGCCCCAATGGAGTAGGACAAATGTGACAACGGGACTGGAACAGGAAATACTGCGTGGCTGGACTGGGCAGGTCTTGTACCTGGGTCTTCCACAGGGATATGATCATTGTGGTATTGGGAGCAGCATAGGGATGGAGTAGGATGTTGTGGAGGGTAGAAGGCCAACAGACCACCACTTTAAGAGGGATGAGAAGTATCTCAGGTAGGATGTCCCTGATTTCAGGGCATGGCAATAGGGAATCAAAGCCTTGGCGAAGGATGTGGTTCAGTAGTTGCTTCAGTGTGGGATGTGCTGAGTGCCACCGGGGGGGGGGGGTCACTCCTTTGTGGCTGATTCTTGGGAGTGGTGAGGGGAAATGACATAGGAGATCTGTTTGTGGACTAGGTCTGGGGCTGGGGGATAGTATCTGTATGTGGAGGTCTTAGTGAGACCCTCAGTATATTGAGCAACGTAGTTCTCATCACCTCAGATACACTGCCCCTGGGTGGCTAGGCTGTATGGGAGACATTTTTTGGTGTGGATGGGATGACAGTTGTCGAAATGCGGGTACTGTTGATGGTCGGTGGGCTTAATGTTGACACCTTAACCAGACTAGAGGCTTGGAGTTTTGGGAGGCTAGGAAGGTCTCATCTAAATGGCTCATAAGCAGGTTGCCATAGGATGGTGCCATGCAGATGCCTGTGGCTGTCGCACAGATTTCTTTGTATACCTACCCTTCAAAGGAGTAGTTGTTTTGGGTTAGGATAAACTTAGTACGGTGCATGAGGAATGAAGTAGTGAGTTTGGAGTCTGAAGAACATTGTGAAAGGTACTGTTCTATAGTGTTAAGACCATGGGCATGATGATGCTGGTGTATAGGGAGGTGATGTCTTTTTGCTTATCTGGAACACCTATTTTGCCCATTTCTCCATCATTCCCACTTCCTTTACATCATTCCTGCTGCAATGGACCCCTGCTCCATCTTTCTGCACCAATTCAGAAAAGTATCCCTTTTCCCGGCTAAAACCCAGTCCCACATCCCACTTCTCAAATGCCGCCTAAACCATCCTCCCCCCCTTCCCACCCAATCATCCACTGGTCACCTTCCAGTAATTCCTTACTTCCAACCTAGCCTCACTATCTTTCCCCAGGTCCCTTCCAACCCTTCAGTAAAAGAAAGAACATCCATACATAGCATCAAAACAAATCCTGACCTAATCATCCTACCTGCAGGTGACGGTTCTACCATTGTTGTTACGAATCGCAGTGACTATCTGGCAGAAAGTCTCTAACAATTATCTGACACCTCTACCTATAAACTCTGTGAGAGTGATCCCATCCCAGTCATCCAACACAATCTCCAATCCCTGCTTAAAGCCTTAGGCCCTTCCCAGAATCCATTTCCCTCTTCATCCCTAAGACACCCTGCACACCCGCCTTCTACATGCTCCCCAAAACCCACAAACCCAACAATCCTTGACAACCCATTGTGGTTCGTTATTGTGCCCCACTGAAAGAATTTTGGCCCTCATTGACCAACACTTCATCCAATTGCCCGTAATCCAGCCTCCCACATGAAAGACACCAACCACTTCCTTCACCGACTCCCCACTAACGGCCTTTTACTTCCTGGATCCATACTCATCGCTGTTGACACCAACTCTCTCTACCCCAACATCCCTCACGTCCATGCTCCTATTGCTACTGAACATTAAAATCCCCAATGTCCTTCAGACTCCAGACCCACTACCTTATTCTTCATGTATCTTACTAACTTTATCTTAGCCCACAGCTACTCCTCCTTTGAAGGGAAGGTATAAAAACATATCCATGGTACAGTCACAGGCACCCTCTTATTCCAACCTGAATATGGGTCATCTATAAGTGACCTTCCTAGTCTACCAAAATGCCAAAACTGTAGTCTGATTCAGGTTCACTGATGATGTCTTCATGATTTGGACTCAGGCCAAGGTATGCTATCTTTGTTCCTCCGCAACTTCAACATCTTCTCTGCCATCCGCTTCATGTGGTCCTCCTCAACCCAGTGTGCCACCTCTCTATATACTGACCTCCTCCCGTCTGATGGTTTCATCCACACCTCTGTCCACATTAAACCCACCAAACACCAGCAGTACCTGCATTCCAACAGCTGTCATCTCATCTACACCAAAAAATGTCTCCCATACAGTCCCGCAACCCAGGGACAGAGTATCTGAGGTGAATCAAGCCTGTGGGCCACCAAAGGCTGCCCATGCCTGTCCTAGAAGGTGTAAACAATACCCATTTCATGAACTTCGTTCTTTTCGAAACAGCCATCCCAGCATTTGCCTTTAAGAGTTTCAAAAACCATGAAACTGTTGGACCTGGATGTCCAGAAAGGGAGTCCTTCAGGAGTGCAATGACTCTGCCACAGCATTTTCATATATCAGTCAACACGGTGATATATGATCTTTGATGTGACAATAGAAACAATTTGATTAAGCACTAAATAACAATAAATTCAATTATTTTTTAATTTTATATTTATTTTGTATAGAAACCCACCAATATCAACAAATGCACAATAAAAAACTGGCAAAACAACCATTGCAAATTTCTCTCTCTCTCTCTCTCTCTCTCTCTCTCTCTCTCTCTCTCTCTCTCTCGCGGGTGCGCCCACACACACACACACACACACACACACACACACACACACACAATAAATAATACATCAAAGACAATGAAACCCAGATTTTATGCAATGCAAAACAAGAAAGTAACATCCAGCTGGAAGTAGTAGAACATTATAATGCAAAGTTATATATCAAAATACTTGCACAGAATCCTTAGAGCAAATGTTGCCATGTACTGATTACAAACACCATCTTTGTCAGTTTCTGCTAAGGTTAGTGCAGGCTAAAACAAGGACTTATGACACAAATTCAATAATGTATGCTATTTAAAGCATGTAACAAAATTAAATAAGTAGTCACAATAATTTAAAACTCAGACTGTAAAAATGTTTCTTGGAGCTTACTGCTTGTCATGAGTTGTTAACAATCAACTGAAAACACTGGATGATGACACTGATATCACCAGTCCTTTTAGAAACACAGATAAGTGACAAAACATAGATGTGTATTGGCCTCTGATAGTCATCCAATTGATGAATTCAATGGGCTAAAATTATTTGTCTGTGCAGCTTACTCATAGATATCATTTCAAAATCCACCTACAAGACATTGTAACTTGGGCATCTGATAGGCAAAAACATCAGTGAACCACATACAATGCATTAATTTACCATTTTGAAAATGTATGAATACAATAATCAGTTCATCTATGCCACAACATAATGACCCATTCAAATTTTTATTTTTTGCACCTAGGGAATAACTTTATTATTAAATTAAGTAAATTTCCAAATCTTAAATATTCTTATTATGAATAAAAGTACTGTAAGAATGTCAATGTATCTTAAGCAAGGACTGGATACAGATATAGCTTAATTGCACATAAATTAATGGGCAGAAAATAGTATAAAAATAAATCATTCAAAAAAATGTAACACACAATATCATAAAATACAGGTTTCATGTTATTACGCAGATCAACCTTATAGTATTTTGTACTTAGAGCTTTTACTTCTATTTTTATTACTTTCCAAGGATTTTTTTGTTGCCCCACAGTGCTTGTTTTCATACTCAAGACCTATTCCCATTCATCCCGAATACTTCTTGAAACATTTATTCTAATGCTGTATTCACTCACTTGTTAGATGAACGATAAGAAAGTCTTAGTACCCAACATATGGTCTCTTGTTATTGTTATATTAATAAGAAAGATATTGTATCAACTTTGCTTTTTCAAAGACAAGTATAATAATTTCTGCTGCTAGCACTGCAAATGTCAAAGATGAATCAAATTTCACTCTCAAATGTCATACTTTTTTGAGGTATTACAATATGGAGAACTTAGGAATTATCTGTTTTTAACATCAAACTAACCGCTGACTAAAATGGAAGTTTGAGGGGAAGGAAAGAAAGAAAGAGAGAAAGAGAGAAAAAGAGAGCTGCACCATTGCGACACCAAGGGGCAAATATAGGTTTCTATTCTATCTGTGTAGTTCAAGTGTCTCAACTATGGAATATGTTGAGAAAAAAAATCTCTGCAACAAACCATGAAAAACTGAAAACTCTTAAAGGACAACACAGAAGGAAAGTGAAGAGGGTAGCTGAGCTGTATGCCTACAGGTGTCCTAACAGACTGAATGATAGTTCAACTAATGTGCAAAAAATTGTTATTGGGAGGCCACTGGAATGCTTCACAAAAGGTAAGGGGCATCCTTACAACGAATAAAGTGAATTAAATTGATTTTATGCGCACTGATGCTCTATGCAAACATTAGCTCCAAAGATATTGTGAGCATATCTGGGGTATGTCAGTCCAGCATTGCCTGCAATATGCATGCAGTTTCCATGTGTACAATGTGTCACTTAACTGGAGGTTTAACCAACGTAAGTAATTCTGCTGTTTGTTCTAATGTGACACCAGGGTGGGTAGTATGTTCTTTCTACAAAATTTTGCTATACCAATGAATAAACCTTTAAAAATAATGAAAAGCTGAATGTAAGAAACATGCACTGTTGCAAGAAATATGCACTATTGAGGTACTGATAATCCACACTTGCTAATGCTTGTACAACATCAGAGGCAGTGGACTATGAATGCCTAGAGTGGGGCTATTGGAGACTACGTAATACGGCCTTACTTCACTGAAGAGACCTGAAAACATAACAGGTATACACAATTTCTTACAGAAGCACTATCAGCTTCTATAGAGGAAGTAATGCTTGAAATATACAGCACAGCAGGTACCCAGCTGAATACTCACTTGTGACTACAAGCTGCTCACACAGTTCTTTCTCAATCCCTGGACGAGATGAGTAGGAGTTATGTAATTTTACAATGTAAGTGTGTATCTCAAAATATTTTTTTTCATGCAGTGTTCTTATTTAACATTCTTTAGACCTCAATTTCATGTTTTATAAATTCATTCATTTGTAACACATACCTGTCTTTCAAAACTCTGGCAGCAACAACAGCAGAACTGTTACCGTAATTAAAGCATGAACTATTCTTCCATGCCACATCCTTTGCCTTCCTGGTGTTGCATTGGTCAAACAATATGTATTGTGAATGGTACCAGTTTCAAATTAAACTTGTTTCAATGATTACTAATTAGTAATTACACTATCTTAGCTTTGCCATAATGGAGCACCGTAACAGCTGAATGTAATATTTCCTTATGACAACATTAACTTTCACATAGGACAGCAATCGGTTTGATGGTTCCAAAACTATAGACTAATTTTCAGAGAGTGAAATGCAGTTAACTACAATATTTGCAACAGTAATTACCATACTTCCATTTCAAAAAGCAAAGTTAATACCAGTACATTTGTAATTATTATAGCTATGGCACTTAATGATGACTTTCTTATGATTAATCTGGGTGCAGACAGTTTAAGATGAACAGTTTAGTTGAACCATCCTGTACATGTGCAGTATGCAATATTTTTATTGTTACCATGTATTTGTGAGGACAATAACTTTTTCATAAATTCAATGCACAGAGCAAAAAGCATTAATAGTCTAGGCTAAATAAATGGTTAAACGGTAGTGGATGAAGCTGACAACAATGAATAGAAACATGAAACTCTGCAATGCTATTATAAAGTGACATACATACTGTTAACACACAGATAAATGTTAAGGCACATGATATAATTCAGCACACTCAACACACAACATTATTCAGAATTTGTTATTTTGGTTTCATACTTATCATCACAGCCATTAAATTCAGAGTGACCTATTTGATACTTCAATAGCAAATTCCTATTCACTTACAACAATCTATTCACTGCAAAAGACTATCATAATTTTGTATGAAAGGCTCTCAGTGTTTTACCTACATCAACTGCAAATAATACTCAATGTTTTCAAAAGTACCATCATCCTCTCCACCTAAAAGAAGAATATTATTACTTCTATTTATACTCTACATCACTGGCTAATTACTTCCATTTGGTGACAAGGTGAGGGACCAATTGTCACAACAAGATTTAGATACAGGATGATAAAACATATTAAGACCTCAGGGAATAACTTCCATGGTACTATAGAGGTCTGTAAATGGCAAAAGCTGTAATAAGTCAGTGACTGGAATGTATACAATAAATAACTGAGGACTCTGGATGTAACAACATCTTTGACATGAAGAGGTTCACATAGGTGAGGATGTAAAGATGGACCAAATCAAACCAATTAGAAGAGTGATGACAAAAAAGACATGGATAGTATCAGCAATCTATCATTTTATTGCTGACAATGAAAATAGGATAATTCTTGAAACATTGAGCGAAAATTCACAATTGATATTGCTAGAAAACTGAGTATGTTTTATACAATAATGCTTGCAGCAGAAGATTTCTTGAAATCCTCAAAATTTTAATCGTGTTGAGCACACTGCTACATTATGAATGCATTGTTATACAAACTGTTTACTACTCATTTCACAGTATCAGTGGTAAATACATAACACATTTTCACAGAAAATGTATGGATAAAGTTACATACACATTTGAAAAGCCCATTCATTTAATTTCACTGAACACAAAGGTGGCCAAATGCGTAAAAGTAATGAGATTTTTAACAGCTTTCAATAATAACCTATGCTAACAATGTACAATACAACACAAAGTAATACACAATGAAAATACTTATAAGCATTCAGTCATCGTATTTTCAAAGTCAAGACAGGTCATGTGATAAAATGTAGGAATCTTTGTTTCTACAGCTAACTACAAAGATAAAGCTGTTTCTGTTACATGAGTAAACTAATTAATCAAATGATACTGAAACAGTTACACATAAATATTTGTTCATTTTACATTTAAATTTGGTGAAATAATAATCACAGAATTCACTTATGAACACATTACTCAAAATATATATACATATACATATATTTTTAAAGAGAGCGAGCTCCATGTGACCGGTTATCTTCACAGCATAATACTGCAGTTCTTTATAGCAACCTGCCCTGACAATTTGTCTCACCACATTTACAAATGATTACTCTCTCTGGAACACTGTCCACATCATAGCCATAGTTCCATGTTAGCTCTGTATTGGCTGGCACAAATGAATTAGTAAAAAATGCTACCCATGGGAATCTCAGATCATGCGTGTCCACAAAGACATTCTGGGCAAACAGGTTTGCATTACACGAATGCTGCAACATGGATAATAAACAGAAGTTTATTAATAACAAGTCACTTAAGAAGCACTTCACGATTAATATTAACAGCATGGCTACAACCCCTAAAAAGAGGTATAAGACAGACACACAAAAAACTTGTTGTAGATTGCCTTAGGGGCATACATCACACTGTTCTCCACACAAAAGCCAATAAACAACAATATTGCTCTCCGCGCACTTCCACATCAAAAATCTTGTTAACAACAATTAACAGCAAATTATGCATTCTCTCAAATTTACGTTAAACTGGAATCAACATAAAAAATTGCAACACTAACTGTATTAAAAGGCAGCAAATTATTTCATGTTATTATGTAATTCTATAGACAGTGATGCGATTCCAAATTATTGGTTTTCACTGATAAGAAGAACGGATGACTACTTACATTGATAAATCGACCAACATTCCCACAAGTTTTAGCATCCAGGATATATCTTCCATTCCGGCCAAACAGAATTCTTGTAGAGGGTGCCATTATTTTATGCTGCTTCCCAGTTGGCTTCCGAGAAACTGTGGTTTGTCCTCTGTGTTTTGCTAATAAAGAGCATATTGTGTTTTTATAATGGGATAACGGTAGAAAAAGTGAGTAATGGGTTTTAATTAATTAAATTCTAAAAAAATTTAACACTTAGTATAATTAATACTGTATTACCTATTACTCCTGCTTTCTGCAATATTCACACACCAGATAGCTGAAGATACAGTGTATTTTATTTATAAACATATTTAAAACACAGACTGCTCAGTTTTTACATTTTGGTAGACTTCTTTATGCCACATAAATACCAATGCACATCCATGGGAAGTAATTTGACAGGGTCTTTCGGCACAGTCATTACAAACTTTCAGGAGAGAGAGAGTACACCTAGATGATGGAAAATCACATAGCAATGCATGGTCAGAAATGCTTTCCTGGTGTGGTAGTGACAACACAAAACACAAGTAACTAAGGGAAGGAACAGGGTTAAAAACATGTTTATTATGCTTCGTGCAGCAGAAACCAAGAAATAAGAACGAAAACAAACAAGGATCATTATCAACAAAGGTGTTTGAAATTACAGCTCGAGACCATGGTGAAGGCCTCACATCTCCGGCGCAATGAAGAACATCAGATCTTCCGTGCACTGGAGATGTGAGGCCTGCATCACGGTCCGGGGTTGTATTTTCAGACACCTTCTTTGATGACAATTGTTGTCTGTTTTTGTTTTTCTTTTCTTGTTTCTGTCGTTGGTTGGTTGGTTTAAAAGAGGGGGGAGGGACCAAACTGCTAGGTCATCGGTCCCTCGTCCTAGTTAAAATACTTCCACAAAGGTGGGAGCAAAATAATAGACACATACACAACACAGTTAGAAGAAAGGAGAAAACCACAGGAATGAGAGAAGGGCAACAAACACTAAAACAGACAAAATCAGACAAGAAAACCACTGAGACTCAAGAAACATGTACAAGAGATCAAAACAAATGAGCACATTATCATGGCTGGCTGACCATGAGAATAAAAAGGAGAAGCCAGGCACTCTGCAACACATCAAAACCTCCACCCTAAAAGTGCTAGGGTGGAGGACACAGAGGGACAAAGGACATGTACTAAAACTTTCATCAAATGATAAAACCCACCTTCACAAATAAATTCTAAAACTAAAGCTGCTGCTGCTGAGACATTGTCATCCAACACCAAAGGTCGGGTGCTGGGAAAGTTAAAAAGTCCGCTGCAGAGCGGCTAAAAGTGGGCAGTCCAGAGAGAGGTGGACGACCATCATTTTTGAGCCACAGCAACACGGAGGTGGGTCTTTGCAACGGAGGAGGCAGCCATGGGCAATGTGGAACTGGTAGAGGGCAACTGATTCCCTGCGAGAGGACCACATGGAAGACTTCCACACTTTCACAGTCTCCTTAATGACAAACAGTTTGTTGTGCGTTATGCCATTCCGTCTCCCAAAGCCAAAAAAACCCCATGGCATAAGACAGAACGCAGGTAAATTTCAGAGATGCCCATCTCCAGAATTGGTTTCCGCGTAGCCTGTTTGGCCAGCCTGTTGGCAAGTTCGTTGCCTGGGATTCTGATGTGTCCTGGGGTCCACAGTCCACACAAACATCCCTGAATGGCGGGACTGTTCCAGGGCATAGATGGACTCCTGAATGGACAATACCAAAAGACAGCGAGGGTAGCACTGGTCGATAGCTTGTAGGCTGTTCAAGGAGTCAGTACACACAGGAGGAATGACTCACCAGGAAATGAGCAGATGTGCTCAAGAGCACGAGATATAGTCACCAGCTCTGAAGTGAAAACACTGCAGCCATCTGGCAACGAGGCTGTTCAATATGTCCTCCATGAACAGACACAAAGCCTAAGTGACCATCAGCCATTGAGCCATCGGTGTAAACCAATTCATGGCCCCGGTAAATGCTGAGAATCAAGAGGAAGTGATAGTGGAGAGCTGCAAGGTTAACGGAGTCCTTAGGGCCATGTGAAAGGCCCAGAAGAATCTGCGGCATAGGTGTACATCATGGAGGTGTACGTGAATGGACCTTGAGGAGAGGTGGTAACGGGAAGGACTCCAGTTCAGACAGAAGGGACCGGGCGCGACTGCAATCGTAAGCCCTGACCTGGTCCGCCGATGCGGGAGATGAAGTGCAGTAGTTGGGAAAAGGAGATGCTAATTCGGATACACAGGAGAACTATGAACGTGTGCAACGTAACTGGCGAGCAGTTGTGCATGCCTAACCTTCAATGGAAGGGCTCTGGCCTCCACCAGGACATTGGCCACCGGACTCGTTCTAAGCTCCTGTCGCTAGGCGAACTCCACAGTAGTGCACTGGGTCAAGTAAACACAATGCTGAGGGCGCCACCGAACTGTAAACCAGACTCCCATAGTCAAGGCAGGATTGAACAAGAGCTCCGCAGAGCTGCAGAAGCCTAAAGCGATCTGCACCCCAGTTGGTGTTCCTCTGGCAGTGGAGGGCACTGAGGTGCTGCCATCACTTCCGCTTAAGCTGGCGAAGGTGAGGGAGTCAAGTCAACCGGGCGTCGAAAACCAGTCCTAAGAATCGGTATGTCTCCACTATAGTGAGTGCATCGTCATTAAGGTAAAGTTCTGGTTCTGGATGAACGGTGCAATGCTAACAGAAATGCAAGACACACGAATTCACAGCTGAAAACTGGAAGCCATGGACTAGAGCCCATGACTCAGCCTTGTGACTGGTTCGCTGTAGGCGCCTCAGTAACACCAGTAATGGAGGAGCTGTACGAAATGCAGAAGTCATTCGCATACAGAGAAGGTGAGACTTACAACCCTTAAGCTGCTGCTAGACCATTAACAGCCACTAAAATAGAGAGACACTCAATACGGAGCCCTGCGGAATGCAGGGGGAACTAGGGGAGGCACCGACTTCGACATGGAAAGTATGGGGTGACAGGAAGTTTCGGATAAAAATTGGGAGCGGGCACTGGAGACCCCACTCATACAATGTGGCAAGAATATATGATGTTGCCAGGTCATGTCGTATGCTTTATGTAAGTCAAAAAAGATGGCAACCAGATGTTAGCATCGGGAAAAGGCTGTTTGGATGGCAGACTCAAGGGACACAAGATTATCAATGGTAGACGGACCCTGGCAGAAGCTGCCCTGACATGGAGCCAGTAGGTCATGTGACTCCAGGACCCAACCCAACTGTTGACACACCATATGTTCCAGCAGCTTACAAAGTAAGTTGGTGAGGCCGATGGTCAGGTAGCTATCCACGTCACGTGTGTTTTGACCGGGTTTGAGCACCAGAATGATGGTGCTCTCCCGCCATTGTGAATGAAAGATGCCATAGTGCCAGATCTGGTTGAAGATGATGAGGAGATATTGCTTGTAGTCAGATGAGAGATATTTAATCATCTGACTGTGGATCTGATCCGGCCCAGGAGCTGTGTCGGGTTTATGTGAAAGGGTGCTGAGGAGTTCCCACTCTGTTAATGGGGTGTTATAGGATTCACTGTGGCCTTTAGTGAACGAGAGGACTTTCCTTTCCATCTGCTGTTTGAGGGTGCGAAAGGCTTGAGGGTAGTTCTCCGACGCAGAGGCTCCAGCATAGTGCTCAGCAAAGTGCTCGGCAATTGTGTTTGCATCGGTAGATAACACGCCATTGATGTTAATGCCAGGGATACCTGTTGGGGTCTGGTATCCAAAAAGGCACCTGATCTTCATCCAGACTTGGGAATGTGACATATGGCACCCAATGGTCAACACGTACCTCTCCCAACACTCCTATTTCCATCGTTTTATAAGCTGGCGAACGTGGGCACAGAGTGGCTAAAAGCCTATTAGGTGCTCTATGGAAGGGTGCCACATATGTCACTGCAGAGCTCGCTGATGCTCTTTAATTGCTTCAGCGACTTCCAGCGACCACCAAGGGACTGTCTTTCGCCGGGGGCACCCTAAAGAATGAGGGATCGCATTTTCTGCCGCAGGAACGATCATTATAGTGACATGCTCAACGACAACATCAATGGCACCATGTGGGAGAGATTCAGCAGTGAAAGCAGGGGTGAACGCTTCCCAGTCTGCCTTGTTTAAAACCCGTCTGATTAGATGTCCATGGAGTGACAGGAAGATGGGGAAGTGATCTCTACCACACAGGTCGTCATGTACTCTCCAGTGGATAGATGGGAGAAGGCCACCAGGACTGCAAACTGAGAGATCAATGGCATGGCCGAATACGTGCCATGTGCCTCACTGAAATGTGGGGGGTGCTGGGTGGGGTGTTATGTGCGTTAAAATCTCCCAAAAGTAGGAAAGGTTTAGGGAGTTGATCAATCAGTGCAGCCAATACGTTCAGGTGTATTGCACCATCTGGAGGAAGATATACATCGCAGACAGTTATTTCCTGTGTCGTCCTTATCCTGACAGCCACAGCTTAATGAGGGGTTTGAAGGTACACAAGTTCACTGCATACTGAGTTCAGGACATAGAGGCAAACTCCACCTGACACTCTATTATAGTCGCTACAGTTCCTGTAATATCCCTTACAGCTGTGGAGGGCAGGGGTCCGCATTGCCAGGAACCAGGTTTATTGGAGGGCAATGCAGAAAGTAGATGTAAAGCTCAACAGCTGCCGTAGCTCAGCCAGGTGGCAGAGAAAACCATCGCAATTCCGCTGGAGGATTACATGATCGTGAGACTAGGAAGGCATGAAACATTCAATGAGGCAGTCTATGCCTCAGGGTCACCTACTGCCACCTGATGAGTACCTGTGCGATCAACATTCAACATCCATTGTGTCTGAGGATCCAGTGAGATCTAGGTCCTCAGCGGATGCCAGAATCTCCACCTCATCCTCAGACACAGAGCTTGTAGGTAGTGGTGATGTGCGTGCCACTGCTGCCTTGGTTCTTGGGGGTCTTTTTCTTTTTATGTTTCTCTCGCTGTTCCTTAGGTTTGTCCAGCTGGGAGGGCTTCACTGTTTCAGTCTCAGGGACTTAGGAGGACCATCAAGCCCTACAACCAGCTACCTGTGGTTGCTTCAGCTACTGGCGGGTGTCAGCTTTGCCACTGGTAGGAACCTGGGAGGGGAGTGACTCAAGGGATCCCTTCCTGGCAAGAGGAGCCAAAGAAGACTTACGCTGTGGGGACTGCCGTCCCCGATGGTTGGAGGGGTGTTGCTCCTGAAGTAGGTTATGCAGGAGCAACAGGGAGGGAAGTGCCCCCCCACCATCAAAGGGGCAGATGGAGTCTGAAGGCTCTGAGAGTCAACTGTACACAGAGGAACAGAAGATGGTAGAACTGTTGTTGTAGTGGCGGCATAGTCTGACTTCATATGTACAGGATGTAGCCTCTCATATTTTCTCTTAGCCTCAGTGTTGGTCAGTCGGTTCAGGGTCTTGCATTTCATTATTTTTCTTTCTTTCTGGAGAATCCTGCAGTTTAGCGTGCAAGACGAATGGTGCTCTCCGCAGTTGACACAGGTGGGAGGAGGGGCACAGGGAGTATTGGGATGTGAAGGACGTCCACAATCCCGACAGGTGATGCTGGAAGTACAGCAGGAAGACATATGGCCGAACATCAAGCACTTAAGGCACCACGTAGCGGGAGGGATATATGGCTTCACGTCACACAAAGGTAGACCATCACCTTGACCTTCTTGGGTCATCCTCGAAGGCCAAGATGGAGGCACTGGTGGCAACTTGGTTATCCCTCAGACCCCAGTGGACGAAATGGATACCTCGCCGCTCTAAAATGGCGCCCAGCTCATCGTCAAACTGCGAAGGAAGGTCCTGGACCATATTTAAGCTCTTATGGGACGTGATGGAAACAGAAATATCCCCCAGCTTGTCACAGGTGAGTAGTGCCCGTGACTGGGCAGTGGATGCTGTTTTGATCAAGACCGACCCTGACCACATTTTGGACAAGCCCTCCACCTCCTCAAACTTGTCCTCTAAATGCTCCACAAAAAAACTGAGGTTTCATTGACAAGAAAGATTCATCAACTCTCGTACATATGAGGTATCGGGATGAATAAGCTTCACTGCCATCCTTAGCCTGACGTTCCTCCCATGGTGTGACCAGGGAGAAGGGGGAGGGGAGGGGGGGGGGGGGATGGGATGATTTGGGGTCGTTATTTCATAGCACTGAAGTTAGATCTTGATCGCTTAGAGACTGCTGGTGTTTGACCACCAGCAAGAGATGACTTACTATGCTTGATGGTGCGTCATCCGTCCTGATGCCACCAACTCCGACCAGGGGCCCTCCCCACAGGCTCCACCCAGCCACAGCAAAGGTCACCTGTCAGGATGGCCATTGTCGGGAGTCCCGATGCCCCTGGGTGACAGGCAACTACTCCTTGGCACAGGCATCAGCAGAGCGATTCCTGTGTGGTCAGGGGGCTACAACCAAAAGGGTATGTGGCGGCCTCACAACAATGGACTGGCTACCATGCTGGATATCATGTGCAAATGAGCTAAGAAGTCCATTATCGTTGACAGCGCAGAAAGCAATTCTGCACAGAGGATGGAGGGTGACCTCGCCCAACAGCTGGAGAATGAGCAAAAGTGCAGATCCACGCTGACGAAGGATGCGAGAGATCTCAGCGCATGATGACACTATGCACCATGTAAGGCGTCCTTCACCAATTGGCTCGCTCTTCAAGAAAGTTTTGAAAAATGAATTCTTTAACCTGTTTGTGTCCTCTTATTTTGTTTTGTGTCATTACTACCATGCCTGGAAAGTGTTTCCGACAATGCATTGCTACTTGATTTTCCATCGTTTAGGTGTATTCTATTTCTCCTTAAAATTTGTATGCTGTGATGAACCACGGGCTGGCTACAGCTGCCAGAGACTGTGGGTTTTGTGTGCGCACAGGCGTGTGCGCACGCATGTGTGTATCATTTTTGACAAAAGTCTTGTTGGCCGAAAGCTAACTTTCCGATAGCCTTTTGTTGTGCCTTTCTGCGACTCAGCATCTCTGCTATATGGTGAGTAACAAACATTCTTTTCATAATATTTTTACATTCCATCCTGGATTTTCCATTGTTTTACTATACACATGTTGTAGAAACAGTTCATAAGAAGAAAAAAGGAGATGTATATTACCTGTAGGAAACAATTTGGTTGCATACTACAGTAATAAATATTCTGAGAAGAGCAAACATCATGAATCAATACAGAAAACTAGCTATGTAAATTCGTGATATGTTGGGTAAAGTAAATGAAGTAATCAAATGGTAATTTTAAGAAGTAGGAAAAAAACATGTAAAAATCATATACCTTTAGCGAACAGGTATGTTACACAAGTTAAGTGACATCTTGAACTAATTTATAATGAACAAGAGGGAGGGGAGGTCTTAGCAATGGATCCACTAAGACGCTTGTCCAATATACATGGTGGCGCATGAAATTTGTTACCAATTGTTTCTTTCACAATTTACGACGCACATTAGATATCCCACTGGGATCTCTACAGCAGTACCAGCAGAGCTTGGAAATACAAATGAGTTACGAAATGACGTGTAATTCACGATACTGCCGCTACGAGACTGGTAAGCAGTAATGGCTAACAATGGAAGACTGACAACACAGCAACGATTGGCAATTGTGTTCTTTTTCATTAAACGAAAAGTATTATTGTGACTCAGAGGCATTTTCGACAACAGTTTAACACATGATGGGTCCCTTGCAAAAAGACCATCCATAGGTTGTATGATAAATTTGTACAGGAAGGAACAGCATTGGAAGCGAAGCGACCTCCACCTAAGCCTGTTTGTTCGCCAGAGAATACTGAAGCGGTACGAGTTGCTGTACAGAGAAGTCCCGGGAAATCGTGTAGAAAGGCAGCAGTGCAACCGGGAATATCCAGACACTCCGTTCAATGCATTCTTAAAAGTGACCTCCATACAAGATAACCTGTGTACAGAAGCTCACTGAAGAACACAAGCAGCAGTGGGCGGAGGATAGGGAAGAAACCCTCAACAACGTTTGGTTTTCAGACTAGGTGCATTTTCATTTAGATGGTGTGGTTAACAAACAAAGTGTACTCTTTTAGGCCACTTAAAACCCACAAGTGCTTCATGAACGACAACATTATGCTCCGAGGATTACAGTGTGGGCAGCAATTTCCAGTCACGACTTACTGGACCGTTTCTCTTTGAAGAAACTGTGAACAGCGAGCGTCATTTGAGCACGCTTCGCAATAGCTTCATTCCACAGCTTCTTGCTACTGCCTTGCCCTTCAACACGCAGTGGTTCATACAAGATGGAGCAAGGCCACATACTGCAAACACTGTGTTGGAGTTTTTACACGAGCATTTCGACATGTAGATCATTTCACTCAGGTCTCCAGGTCGCATCAATGATGGACAAAATTGGCCCCACAATAGTCCAGGCCTCAATCCATGTGACTTTTTTCTTTGGGAGTACCTAAAGGAAAAAATTTTCCCGAAATGTCCACGTGATTTAATGGAGCTCAGAAGACTCATTCTTCAAGCTTGCAGTGAAATTATGGAAGACATGTGCCGTAGGGTAATCACTAACTTCAGTTTTCGTTTGAAGGAAGTTAGGAAACTAAATGGTGGCCATATTGAGCATGTGCTGAGTTAGAACATATCTCCATAGACGGCTCTTCATTGTAGTATACGTTCCTTTCAGATTGTATTGACAATAAAGTTTATATTCAAAAACAAAATGGTAACACATTTCGTGCGCCACCCTGTATATGAAGCAACCCAAAGACAAATTTTCCATCAAAGAATGTTACGCAATAAAATTCAGTATCAACAGTTTACCAGTTGTAACAGTTTTTAATAATGATTTTCTATTGGGAACACAGAAAATTGGTTCATTAATACCATGGATAAGAAATCTTATCAATGTTACATCCAGCACCCTACATAAAACTACAGAAAAAGTAATGCCTATTAGGAATATACTCGCAACAAGTGAGTCAATCAGAACTTGGGGTCTGAGTGATCTGCTTCTGCTTTCTAACCTTTCCAAAGCCAACCTTCTTTCCTTCTTGGGGCAGGATTAATGATTCCAGAAGCTTGGTATAGTTTCTTCTACTTTTACATGTTAATGAAAGTATCTGCCTGGAGTGTAGCCTTAGAATATGGAAGTGACGTGCTCATGATAAACAGTTGAAACAAGACAAAAGAAGCTTTTGAAATGCATTGCTACAGAAGAAAGTTGAATATTAGATGGGTAGAGCAAGTAACTAATGAGGAGGTGCTAAATCTAATTGGGGAACAAGAAATTTATGGCACAATTTGACTAAAAGATGCGATTGGTGGATAGGACATCATGAGAGATAAAGGAATTGTCAGTTCAGAAATACGGGGAAGTGGAGGTAAAACTGTAGATGGAAATCGAGGTTTGAACACAATAAGGAGGTTAAAATGGATGTAGCTTGCAGTACTTGTATATTTTCTTCACTGAGTGTACCACAGCCATACACTTACTGTTAGCCGCCCCCCCCCTCCCCCCCCCCAAAAGTTCAGTTCAGGCTATTATTTATTAGATCCTTTCTTTTGTTTCACAATCAGTAGTTTTGGTTTTTTAAGCCATTATCCAGTGATTATCTTTACAGAAAAGAACACTATATAGCCAACGCAACAATGTAACACAGTGTGCTTTTGTATACAGCTAACTGCTTAAAAAGCAACAACTGGTTGTGAAACAAGAAAAAGTTTAAATAAGTAACAGTCACAGTGCAAAAATAGCCGCATTTGTTCACTGCAGTAGTTAGGCAGGGATGATGAGGCTTGGACAGGATGAACTAGCATGGGGAACTGCGTCAGACCAATGACTGGACTAAAGACAGCAGCAGCAGCGAATGCGAATGCGACAGCAGCAGAAGCAGCAGCAGCAGCAGCAACAACAACAAATTTGCTGCATCAGTATTGTTAGGAATTTCACCTCCGGAATGCAGTTCTTATAATTTTACAGTTTTCTGAAGCAAATTTTCATTATGATATACAGTAGGGAAACATGTCGATCCCATGCAGGCATTAATGTGCTTGCATATACAACCATGTTCTGAGTTAGCTGGCTAGCTACTAGGTTATTCACACACTTTGTTGGGACCTCTATGAATGGCTTCCCAGGAAGTTTATGTGCTGATTACTTTTGTCAGTGCTGGTAAGTTTTTGAATGAGTTTGTTTGACAAGCACCAGAAATGTGCCTTAATCTTTTTTCTTCAATGAGATGCATTTGGTTTAGAATGGCACTGAAGGTAGAGAAAATTGGGAAAACTGAGTTTTTGATTGTGATCTCTATCAGTCTCTCAAATGTTACACACTACAGAAATCATACAGAGGCTTTTTGAAAACAATGTATGCTAAAGTTTCGGTGAATAGTAATGTAATGAGGTCACACTGAAAGACCGTGGATGGATTTGCATCATATGATGATGTTAAGTTTTGTATAATTACAACAAAATTGGAGAATGAAGGCACCTGAACAGGACAGCAGAAATTTCTACAAACTTGAGAGTATTTATTCACTAGTGAATACGGCAATGCTTTGCGGTTGCTACCTATGTATGGGAATTGTATATACATCCTAATTACCTTTTCCTCCCGTTCTCTATCCACCTCCTCCCCCGTCCCCCTATTTTTCCATCTCTCTTTCTCATCCCCCCTATCTCTATCCACCATATGCTCTCTCTCTCTCTCTCTCTCTCTCTCTCTCTCTCTCTCTCTCTCTCCATCTCCTGCTCCCCATTCTCTCTGCCCATGTCCTACTTCCCCAAGAATGACGTATGAGAGAAATCTGTGCAGCTGCTGGCTGGATCTGTCAGGATTCATTCAATGCCAAAACACCCATATTATTACATAGTGTAACCTCCATGGGTGGCATGTGCTGACTCTAGCATCCAGTCAATCATACACATGGCGAATTCTGTCCTGCCTGCTCGACCTGTTCACGTAGTTCTGCAACAGTTGTTGGTTGACGAGTTGCACATGTCACTTCTTGTCCCATCATATGAGTCCTGGGATCATACTGGGCAGGCAAGCTGCTGCACGTCTTGTACAGGACGTTGAGTTTCACAGGCAGTATGTGAGCGAGCATTACCCTATTGGAACAACACATCACTTTCCTGTTTTCAAGAACGGCAACAGAACAGATGTGATAACATTCTGCAGATACAAAGCACTGGTTAGCAACCCCTCCAGAAACACTAAAGGTGAATGAGAGTTGTAGCTTATCACATCTCAGACCATAAGGCCTGGGATGAGGCGAGTGAGTACTGGATGCATGCACTCTACGTGACAGCGCTCACAAGGTCTACATTGTATGCAAAAATGACCATCACTTGCATGCAGGCAGGATCTGCATTCATCTCTGATCACAGCATGCCACTCCATCTTCAAAGTCATCCTGTGACAGTGCCAGTTGAGCTGTGTATGTTGATGCTGTAGCATGAGTGGAAGATGGGCTATAGGTGTGTGTGCCTGTAGTCCCACTATCAATAACCTGTTCACAACAGTTCGTGTTGAAATGTCTCAGCTCTCAAGGCCTCTTATCTGTGCTGTGACAGCTGTACAATCTGCCACTACTGTCCTTCCAATATGACAATCCTGGCAGGCATCTGTGCTGAGTAGACACCCAGAAACTAGTCTATGTGTGTGAGAATGTTCAAATAGCCACTGATACCAGCACCATTGCACAACTGGCACAGCACATGCAACTTGTATGGCTGTTCTCGGAAAGAACCATCCTGCCACTCAGAAGGCCATTATTTGACCCCTTTCAAAGTCGCTCTGTTGGTTGTAGAAAACATGACTGCATCTCTGTGGCTTGGTTGCCCGGTTGCTTCACATGTTTGCATTACACTGAGCCTTCTGGCTGGGAGCATTCCATATTTTGGGTAGACACGGACGTTGCTGTGGTAGCTAGTCCGCTATGCTATTTGTTGGCAAATGACAATGAAACCATTATCAGTACATCTGCTATACCCAAGGTGGCATAAGCTGTCATCAGATAAAAATTGACGTCATCTTTCCAGGTGTACTAATTTTTTTCCGGCAGCATATATGTGAGAAGCAATTTGTCAAGGGTTGAAATGCTCTGCTATCATAGTTAAAATGGACTATGAGAAAGAAAATGAAACTGTGCATTTTCACAGCACAGCCTAAGTCTGTGAAAATGTTTATTAGAGTCTCATGTAAAATTATGAAGTAAATCGATGAAGAACTTTGAGACTTTTGCTAACATTTTCCCTTTATATATTACATATCTATTTATGTACCACATATATTTAAGAAATATGCAACTTATGCCATCCCATGTTTATTACAATAATGTGTAAAAATCCGAAGTAAATCGATCAAGTTTTCGAGATTTCTGGTAACAAAATTAGTCCTTTATATATATAAGGACCAGAGTGTAGAATGTTAGACCCCAAAATCAGGCAGATAGGATAGAAAATTTTAAAAGGGAAATGGATAGGTTGAAGTTAGATATAATGGGAATTAGTGAAGTTCAGTGGCAGGAGGAGTAGGACTTCTGGTCAGGTGAATACAGGGTTATAAATGCAAAATCAAATAGTGGTAATAATGAGTAACAAAACAAGAGTGCGTGTAAGCTACCATGAACAGTGTACTGAACACATTATCGTTGATAAGACAGACACAAAGTGCATACATACCTCAGCAGTACATGTTTACATGCCAACTAGCTCCGTAGATGATGAAATTTAGTTGTGATGGAAAAGTAGGAAAAGGAAGAGAAGGAAAAATACTAGGTGACTATGGACTGGGGGAAAGAAATGAAAGAGGAAGCTGCCTGGTAGAATTTTGCACAGAGCACACTTTAATCATCAATAACACTTGGTTTATGAACCATGAAATGAGGCTGTGTACCTGGAAGAGACCTAGAGACACTGGAAAGTTTCAGACTGATTACATAATGGCAAGACACAGATTTCAGAAGTTGATTTAAAATTGCAAGACATTTCCAGGGACTGATGTGAACTCTGACCACAATTTCTTGTTATGAGCTGTAGATTAAAATTGAAGAAACTGCAAGAAGGTAGGAAATTAAGGAGATTGGACCTGGATAAGTTGGAAGAACCAGATATTGTTGAGAGTTTCAGAAGTTAACTAGAACAGAGGAAAGGAATACAGTAGAATATGAATGGGTAGCTTCAAGAGATAAAATGATGTAGGCTGCAGAGGATCAAATAGGTAAAAAGAAAAAACCTAGTAGAAACCATTGGATAACACAGGATAAATTGAATTTAATTGATGAAAGGAGAAAATATAAAAATGCAGCAAATCAAGAAGGTGAAAGGGAATACAAACATCTAAAAATGAGATTAGAGGGCAAATGTAAGGAATTATAATCATGTTTCACTAGGGGAAAGATAGATAATGCCTGCAGGAAAGTTAAGGAGACTTTTGGAGAAAACAGAAGCAGCTATATAAATATCAAGTGCTCAGATGAAAAACCAGTTCAAAGCAAAGAAGGGAAAGTTGAAAGGTGAAAAGAGTATATAGAGGGTCTGTGCAAGGGAGATGAACTTGAAGGCAATATTATAGAATTGGAAGATGCAGACAACTGATTGACTGATTAATTGAGAGGAGTTATGGGACCAAACGGCGATGCCATCAGTCCCACAATTCGGAAGGTAGTCAGAGAAGAAAGAGGGTCCGCTAAAAGCGGACAGGTCCAATCAGGGGAATCAAATTATAAAATAATGAACATTAAACACACACAGAAAAAGTCATAATGGGTAGAACCAAATCCAAAAACTGGAAAAAAGTAGGCGGTCATGGGGTCACAGACCGAGAAGACTGGGAAAAAAACCCACAACCAACCTGCCCCTAATCCAAGACAAAAGTAGAACCTTATACCTGGAAATAAAAACCACTTTCACGGAGGAAACTGAGGACCAGTTCAACCACCCGTGGATTGTCTGCTAATATTAAATTTAAGGAATCGGAAGACTATACTTAACACAAAGGGCCAAAAGAAGGGAACATTCCTCCAATATGAGGGATGTCGTCAGTCTGGCTTCACAACCACACTGTGGGGTTGGGTCACTATGTAGGAGGAAACAATGGGTGAGCCAGGTATGACCAATGCATAAACAGTATAACAAAGTGGACTTCTTCTGAGAGGAGCAGAAGGAAGAGTGCCAAACTGCAGTAGACTCCTTGATTGCGCGGAGTTCATTAATATGAGCAATAGCGCTCCAGATGGCATTCCACTTTTGGGCAAAGAGAGATTTGATGTAGATCACATATCTGCAACTGGAATCGTGAAAGGGAATGGGGGCTAAGTATCTGCTTCTCTAGCCCAATGCTCAGCCAGTTCATTTCCTGGGATGCCCATGATTTGGGACCCAGAGAAAGACAGCTGAGCAGGCGGCACACTCAAGGGCAGAGAGAAGGTCATGGATAGCAGAGACCATAGGTTAACGAGAGTAAGATCGGTCAATAGCCTGCAGGCTGCTCATTAAGCCTGAACAAAGTAAAACACTGTGGAGGGAGGCCTGAGGAACAAAAAGGAGGGCCCTGTGAAGGGCTACAAGCTCTGCTGAGAACACACTACATGAGCCCGGCAATAAATGGTGTTCTAAGCCAGTAGGAGACATGAAAGCATATGCCACTGTATCAATTGTCTTAGAATCACTAGTGTAAGAGATGGTGGCACCCTGGAACTCTGATAGGATGGCACACACAAGACGCTGGAAAAGCATAGGAGTGACAGAGATCTTAGGACCCTGGAATAGACCAGTCCTACTCCATGGTCTAGGCACCATCTGGGGGGTGGGGGAGGGGGGGGGGGTTATGAGAGGAAAAACAAGGGGCGCAGTCCAGTGATTGGAAGTGGAGATCCTGGCAGAGGGAAGTGAGACGCATACCAACCAGCAATCCCACTCAAGGGCGGGTATTAGATGGAAGACATCCCTCACTGGCAAAGAGCACAGGGTAACAGGATGGTCAGGGAATTGGCGAATGGTGATTACATAAGAAGAAAGGAGTTGGCTACACCGTATGTGTAAAAGGGGAATCCCCACTTCTGCGAGGAGACAATCAATGGGACTAGTGCGAAAAGCACAATAGCCAGATGCACCCCACAATGACGGACAGGGTCGAGCAGTTTCAAAGTGGAAGAAACTGCTGAGCCATAAACCTGACTACCATAATCTAGTCTGGATAAGACCAGAGCACGGTAAAGATGGAGAAGAGTGGAATGATCTGCACCCCAAGATGTGTGGGCCAGGAGATGGAGAGCATTAAGCTTCTGCATACATGTACTCTTTATGTGGCGAATGTGGGGCAGCCATGACAGTTTGCTACCAAAAATAAGGCCCAATAAATGGGACTTTGCTACAACATCGAGGAGCTAGTTACCTAAAGAAAGTTCTGGATTGGGGTGTACTATAGGTTGACGGCAAAAATGCATAACCCGTGTTTTAGAGGGAGAAAATTGGAGGCCATGGGAGGTGGCCCACGCAGAGGCCTGTTGGATGGCACCTTGGAGCCGGTGCTCAGCAGATGCTATGGAGTGGGAGCTGCACCAGATGCAAAAATCGTCGATATACAATGCCCGGGGTTGGGGTGGGGGGTGGGGGGGGGGGGGGGTGGGGGGGGGGAGTGTGACACTTAGTACAGAACCTTGTGGGATACCATTCACCTGAATCCGAGGGCGCTGAGTGAAGTGCCAACTTGAACCTGGAAGAGCTGGTGAGATACAAACTCATGGATACAAATCAGAAGGGGACCACAGAAGCCCCAGTTATGGAGGGCAACTAAAATGTGATGGCGCCACACCATCTCATATGCCCTATGTTGGTCAAAGAAGACTACGAGAAGGTGCCAGCGGTGAGAAAGCCTGTTGGATGGCTGATTCCAATCTGAGTAAATAGTCAGTTGTAGAGCATCCTGCCTGGAAACCATACTGTTATGAGAACAAAAGGCCCTGAAATTCAAGTACCCAACATAATCTGAAGCTGACCATCCTCTTGAGCAGTTTACAAAGTACATTCGTCAGGCTACTTGGGCGGTAGCTGCCGAGAGACATTGGGTTCTTCCTGGGCTTAAGGATGGGCATAACTATACTGTCTCGCCAATGTGACAGTAAAGCACCTGCGAGCCAAATGCAGTTGGAGACCCTGAGGATATGTTGCCTCTGGGGAACGTCCAAGTGTTGGATCATCTAGTTGTGGAAGGAATCTGGGCCTGGGGCCGTGTATCAGGAAGAGGTAAGAATCTGCAAGAATTCCCATTCAGGGGTGCGTTATAGAATTCAGCTTGGTGTGGCATGAAACAGAGGGGGATCTGTTCATCTCTGTGTTTCTTCTGAAGAAAGGTAGTAGGACAGGAATAGGAAGCCAATGCCGTCGGGAAGTGTATCGTGAGGTGTTGCGTGAGGACCAATGGATCAGTGCCCAGGGCACCTTGGAGGTTAGGACCCTGGACATGTAGCTTGGACCACACCTGCGATGAAGAGGCATACGTCTCCAGGGAGGAAACAGAGTGCTCCCAGCATTCATTTTTACTCTGCTTAATAAGGTATTGCCTTAGAACTGAGACACTTAAAACCGAGGATGTTTGCCTGTGAAGGGTGTCGCTTAAATCGCTGCAGCACCTGTCGGCAGTCCTGGACAGCGACAGCAACATCCTTGGTCTACCATGGTACCAGTCAATGATGAGGGCACCTGTGGATAGGGGGATAGCAGTGCCAGCACCATGAAGAATTGCGGCAGGGATGCCTTGCATGTCTACATCAATGGAATTCGAGAGGGAGATGTCAAAGTGCACAGTAGACATACATAAAGTCCAATTGGCCCTGCAGGATGCCTGGTGGCAGCAGGGGAACAATAGAATCACCTGAAAGTGGTCACTTTCACAAAGGTCATCATGGGATGACCAATGTAGGGAAGCCACGAGGACACGGGAGGAGATTGTGAGATCGATAGCAGAGAAGGTGCCATGAGCGGTACTGAAGTGGATAGGGGAACTGTCATTGAGGAGAGACAAATTGAGGTCTGTGATAAGTTGGTCAATTAGGAGACCTCTGCCCATTGAAGAGACACTCAACCACAGTGGGTGGTGGGCATTGAAGTCCCCAAGGAGGGGAATCAGGGGCAGGAGTTTCTGGATTAAGGTAGACAGTTCAACGTAAGGAAGTGACCTGCCTGGAAGTGATTGCCAGAGTTGTTCGGACTTGAATCATTATTGCTTCCAAGTTGGTATATAGGGGGATCCAGTCACTAATGACATTGGAGCGAAGCAAAGTGCAGCCTCCACCAGATGCTACCTCAGTGCCGGCATGATTCCAACAGAACGTCCGATAACCAGGAAATGTTGGAGACTGGTCATCAAGGAAAAGTGTTTCTTGAAGAACAAGACGGAATGCAGAATAGGAGGAGACAAAACGTTGCATTTCGACTGCATGATCATGTGGCGAGAGTCCAAGTTAGACATAAAGGTCAGTACCCATCACCAACAAGGATGGGGTGACATCCATAAATCCGTCAGACTCAGGTTGTGAGGAGTGAGATGGCACCTCCAGGGGCATCGGGGGTGCCTTGTCTTCGGATTTATGTTTTTTCTTCTTCTTCTCTTTCAGAGGTGGAGGAGGGCAAAGCACAAAGGGAGTACAGGCATCTGCAAGAACTGGAACTGACAGAGAGCGGGTGACCTTCGGGCACACAGATAGTGCGTCTCGTGGCCAAGTGGTGGCAGGAGTCATCCAGCCTGAGACACACCGGGGAGATGAGTCCAGGAGGGATCCCTATCACCGGCAAATGCTGAAGAAGGGGGGCACTTCTTTGATGAGGTGAGGGGGAGGGGGAGGGGAGAGGGGGATGGGACTGGGGTAAGGAAGAAATAGGAGGAGGAAACAAAGTAACAGAGACAAAAGTTGAAGATAGTGACTCTAGATGGAGTCTCTCA
The DNA here is from genome assembly GCF_023864345.2 of Schistocerca serialis cubense. Lineage (NCBI taxonomy): Eukaryota > Metazoa > Arthropoda > Insecta > Orthoptera > Acrididae > Schistocerca > Schistocerca serialis. The sequence continues at coordinate 406,743,530 of NC_064646.1, forward strand.
CACTTTTTGCGAGCCTCAGGATAAGACAAGCGATCTAGGGACTTGTATTCTTGGATCTTCATTTCTCTCTTGTAAGCAATTTCTCTCTTGTATGCCAGGTAATCCGGTGAGCAAGAGGAGTGGGGGTTAGCACAATTGACACACACAGATGGTGGAACACAGGGGCTTCCCTCATGGATTGGGTGTCACAGTCACTATGCAGAGGGTCTGCCATACAAGTGGAAGACATATGCCCAAAACACAAGCACCGAAAGCACCGCATAGGTGGAGAGACGTACAGCCTCACGTCACATCTGTAGCATATAACCTTGACCTTCTCTCGGAGGGTATCCTCCTTGAAAGCCAGAATGAAGGCACCAGTGTTGGTGTGGTTGTCTTTGTGACCCTTCTGGACACGTCGAACAAAATGAACACCAAGCCACTCCAGTAATAGACACCAAGACATTGCCAAGATGATTACAGGCATGAAGAGCTGCGGAATGGGTGGCAGAAGCAGCTTTGATCAACAGGGAACCCAACTGCATCTTACTGAGACTCCATTTCACCAAACTTGTCCTTGTTATTTTCCAAGAAAAACAATGGCTTTGTGGCGATCTGTGTGTCCCCATCCGTCCTAGTACAGACGAGGTAACAGGGACAGGGTTTCATCCCAAGACGGCGACCCTGGCCCTCCTCCCATGGTGCAGTCAGGGAAGGGAAGGTTGCTGGGTCATACAAAGCAGCATTCAATGATCCTTCACCATTCAAAGTGATGGCCATTTGAGAACGGCCAGAATTTTGCAGCTTTATGCGCCAAGCCTCTGCTCTCATACCACCCACTCGGACCAGGGACACTTCCCATGGGCGCCACCCAGCCACAGCAAGGGCCGTCTGGCACGACGGCCAATGTCGGACGTTCTGATGCTCCAAGAAGATAAGCAACCACTCCTTGGCATACATGGGGAGGGAACAGCTCAAATATCAGTAGTGTGATCCCTGTGTTGTCAGAGGGCTCAGGCATATGGGTACATAACAGTCCCACCACATGGACTGGCTACATGTGCTGCAGGGTGGAAGGGGCTACAGCGGAGGAGAGAGAGAAGGAAAGGAGAAGAAGAATCCAAACAGTAGATGCTAGGGTGGGAGTTCTTCCCCAAATGGCTCACACTAAAAACAGCAAATTTTGAAGTGGAGGTCAAACCTCAAGTGGGGACCTAAATGCCAAAAAGGACGAAAGAACAGGCAAAAGGAACAAAATTTTAACCAATACAGGAAACCAGGTGGATAGGCAGGTCAAAATAAATCAGAACATTGAGAGATGCCAGTGTTTTTTGTGGAAAATATCGAGGACAAGTTTGGTGAAGTGGAGTCTCCCAAGTAATATGCACTCGAGCTGCCTGTCGATCAAAGCTTCTTCTGTCAATCAATCTGCAGCTCTTTGTGCCTGTGATCATCTTGGCAATGTCACGGTGATTATTACTCCTCACCAATCCCAGAATATGGTCCAGAGAGTGACTTTTCATAGGGATCTCATCCTGCAAACTGATGATGAAATCCGAGCTAATCTGGAGCGGCATGGCGTTCATTTTGTTCGATGTGTGCAGAAGAAGTGAGGATAGGGAGGGAGGACACGGTGAAGGGAATGCAACCGGGGGCCACTTGTGCGCCACGCACGAACTTACAAAAGAACCGTGAGTCATCTGGGTGGTAAGATGTAGACAATGCTGAAATGGGAGACAGGATACTGTGAGAAGAATTTTACAGAGCACTGAAAGACCTAAGCAGAAAAAAGGCTCAGGGAGCATGAAAGGGAAGCAGTGATTGAGAAGGGAGTGTGAGAGGTTTGTACCCTATCCCTGAAGCAAGCAGCAAAGTAAACCAAAGAAAATCTGGAGTAAGAAAGTTCTGGGAGAAGAAATAAAAACTTTGATGTTCACCAACAGCCTTGTTATTCTGTCAGACCTAATGATAGCCTTGGGAGAGCTAGCCATGACAAAACTCTTTCAAAGGTGTGCAAGATGAGTGAGATTGACGAAATAGCCCCAGAATTCAACTACAATATAATAATTCCAATTTCAAATCAGGTACTGACAGGTGTCAATATTCCGAACCGTCAGTTTAAATAGTCATTGTTGCAAAATACTAAAACGAATTCTTTACAGAAGAATGGAAAAGCTGAACTTCGGGAAGATCAGTTTGGATTCTGGAGAAATGTAGGAACACATGAGGGAATACTGATCCTATTGACTTATCTTAGGGGATGGATTAAGGTAAGGCAAACCTAAGTTTGAGAAGAAATAAAAACTTCGACATTCACCAACAACATTGTTATTCTGTCAGACAGAAAAAAATTGACTTGGAAGAGCAGTTGAATGGACTGGACAGTTTTTTTAAAAGGAGGATATAAGATGAACATCAACAGAGCAAAACAAGGATAATGGAATGTAGTCAAGTTAAATCAGGTGATGCTGAGGGAATTACATTAGGAAATGAGACATTTCAAGTATTAGGAGAGTTTTGCTATGTCATCATCAAAATAAATGATGATAACCAAAATATAGAGCATATAAGATGTAGACAGCAAATGGCAAGAAAAGTGTTTCTGAAGAAGAGAAATTTGTTGACATTGAGTATAGACTTAATTGTTGGGAAGCCTTTCTCAAGGTATTTGTCTGGAGTACAGCGATGTTCAGAAGTGAAGCACGGACAATGAGCAGTTTTGACAAGAGGAGAATAGAAGCTTTTGAAATGTGGAGCTACAGAAGAATGTTGAAGATTAGGTGAATCGATCATGAAACCAATGAGGAGTTACGAAACAGAACTGAGGAGACACAAAATATGTGGCACAACTTGACTAAAAGAAGGGATCGGTTGACAGGACACATTCTTACACATCAAGGGATCACCAATTTTGTACTGGAAGGAAGTGTGAGGAGTAAAAATCGCAGAAAGAGACCAAGAGATAAATACAATAAGCAGATTAAGAAGGTTGCATTAGTTATTCGGAGATGAAGAGACTTGAACAGGATAGACTAACACGAGGAGCTACGTCAAACAAGTCTTTGGACTCAAGACCACAACACATATATATTTATGTATCATATATGTTATAAAAACAAACAATGGATAATCCAGGATGGAATGTAGCAATATAATGAAAAGATAAGTTGCTAATCACCATTTAGCAGAGATGATGGGTCGCATATAGGGCACAACAAAAAAACTGTCACAAATAAAGCTTTCGGCCAGTAAGGCCTTCATCAAAAGTCACACACACACACACACACACACACACACACGACTGCACACAATAAGTGGCTTCAGTTACCTGACACTGCAGTCGTGTGTGTGTGTGTGTGTGTGTGTGTGTGTGTGTGTGTGTGTGTGTGTCTTTCTGTCATTTATTTTTGACAAAGAGCTTACTGGCCACTGTTGTGCCTATCTGCTACTCAGCATCTCTGCTGTATGGCAAGTAGCAACTTTCCTTTTCATTACATGTTATAAAATGTAAGACTATGTCCAATCAAATGTCTATTTGAGCACCACATGTACTGTGCAAAAATTGAAGTAAAGGGGTTAAGAACATTTCAGTATTTTTGGTAACCTCATTAAACATCAACATGTCTTTATACAGTAATACAGATTTGGCGAGGTGTTAAAACTGTAATGCAGAGGGTGTGGACGTACATGTCCACTTCCAAGTCACTTGCAGGTCTACAACATTCAATTTTGAAAAACTGAGAAGTGTTTAGCATGACAACACATTATACATGAGGTTGTCCTACAGCAACTGCACACAATGTGAATGCCATAATTTTATACGAGTTTAAAAGTATCGCGATAATCACTGACTTGTTTAAGCCGGGAACCACCATCAGGATTGCCACAAGTTTCCCAAGTGAAATTCCCTGATATTTCCCTGATTTCCAGACAAGTTTTAGCATTTTTCCCTGACAAATTTTGAGATCTCAAGTGTAAGTTAAGACGTAAGTTGACAATCTGTCTTTGTAGTTATCATAAAAGAAACAATAGTGCAAGTGAGGAAATATTTAATAAAGCTAGCAATCAGATTGGGTTTCCTGATGTGAACAAAAATCTCAAGCACTAACATCAACATCTTATGTAATGAACTGTTTTACATGGAGAAAGCAAGCCAAATAGTATGTGTGTTTCATTAAGACCACTGAACGTTATTTTAATTCAATAAAACAAAACATATTTTGTGATAAAAATATGCATTTCCTTGGAATCACGAGACAGATTTAAAATACCTTCACCGATTTCAAAAATAACTTCGGGGAAAAAAATAGGACTCTTGCAAGAAGTGTATAAGGGGGGAAAGAATTGTGGAAACCAGCACAGCAGGTGACCACCAATAAAATGTTGGCTCTACTATGTTCGTTATTGTCGGTTATTATCCACTGTGCTGTATCTATTATTTTAAAGGTATTAATATAATAGAGGGAAACATTCCACGTGGGAAAAATATATTTAAAAACTAAGATGATGTAACTTACCAAACGAAAGCGTTGGTAGGTTGATAGAAACAATAACAAACACAAACACACACACAAAATTCAAGCTTTCGCAACCCACGGTTGCTTCATCAGGAAAGAGGGAAGGAGAGGGAAAGACGAAAGGATGAGGGTTTTAAGGGAGAGGGTAAGGAGTCATTCCAATTCCGGGAGCGGAAAGACTTACCTTCGGGGGGAGGGGGGGGGGGGGCAGGGTGGAGGGGGGGGGGCAGGACAGGTACACACACACACACACACACACACACACACACACACACACATCCATCCGCACATATACAGACACAGGCAGACATATGTCCGCTCCCGGGATTGGAACGACTCCTTACCCTCTCCCTTATAACCCACATCCTTTCGTCTTTCCCTCTCCCTCCCTCTTTCCTGATGAAGCAACTGTGGGTTGCGAAAGCTTGAATTTTGTGTGTGTGTGTTTGTGTTTGTTATTGTTTCTATCAACGTACCAATGCTTTCGTTTGGTCAGTTACATCATCTTTGTTTTTAAATATATTTTACAGGTATTGTGTGATTTGTCTTTCAAGAAATATATGAGTGCATAGCATACAAATAACCAGCAATTGACAATTTTCTTCTTCTTACTTTCCGTACTTTCTAACATATAAACTGCTTTTGAAGTGCCATAATGAACTAGTACAAATAAAATGTCTATAAAATGCTGCATTGTACAACATACTTGTGGTGAGACCGTCACAAATCCTGAAATCCATCGCTCATGCTGAGGAACACCACAGTCTTGGGTCCATGAATAAACCATGAAAGTCTGCTGCATTACACCACACACAGACAGACAGGCAAATTGGTGAGACTAGATGCAATGGGCAGGGCCTGCATATTAGTGGGAACCAAATGGCTTTAGATTGACAGGCCCGATCCATTAGATATACCCGCAGAGACAGCCTGTGGTTTCAGCCCATTTCAAAAATTCACTCAAGTGGTCAGCTATTCACGAGCCACAGACAGCTAGTTGATGAAATGAGACCATGGTGATCAATCCATGCAACAGATAACTTGTTCAAATACTCTGAGAATCAATAACAATGAGGATAAGTAGCAACTCACCATAAAAATGACTGCTGAGCTGCAGGCAGGCACGTAGAAAAAACAATCACACTCTCACAACTACAATTTCAGCCATAGCATTTGTCAGAAAACGAGAGCACACACACATTCACACAATCACTCAGACACAACTCAATCTCACATAATCACCGTCTCCAGCCACTGTATCTACAGTCTCTGAGAATCAGAGCCAAAAACACCACTCCTCTTGCCTCCCTGGCTCTCATTGGCAGCTGCTAGGCTAGTGGTAAAAAGTGGTGGCAGCACTAACTGCGAGCTGAGGAGAGTGGTGGGAAGGGGAGAAGCAGTAGGAATGAGGGAGTAGGGAAGTGGAACACATACTGAGCTGCACCCAGCCAGTGACAATGCATGACACCACAGTAAACAAACTATTTCATCTAATGAGACATGTGATTCTTCGTGTGTGTGTGTGTGTGTGTGTGTGTGTGTGTGTGTGTTTCTTTTTTTCCATATTTCCTTGATTTTTCTGATGCGTTTGAAATTCCCTGATTTCCAGAGCCTGTGGCAACCCTGATTATTGCTGGTGTGTATTATACGAACAGCAAATGGAGCTGGTACTTTTACAGGACATCTGATCTAACTATAGCTCCCACATTATGATATGTATGTCCTTTTCTCCAGTCTCTGAGTTACATGAATAGAGACATTATTTCTTTGATTTATCCACCATGCCAGATGACTTCCAGACACATGGTTGTAGAAAAAGGATACAGAAGAATCATACTCTCAGATTACATACTAAATAAGTCAAATGAATTTCAGGGATATTAAATATTTGTGACAGCCCCCCAAACAAAAAATGTAGAATCACCAACAATAATTACAATACTGGCAGAAAATATTTTCTGTAATTTCTGAATAAATTATTTGCTAACAGCACTGTATAGGAAGTACAGAAAGGGCTTGTACCTGACCATCATAGCAGATGCAATAATTGGGTTTTTGATCTGCTTACTTAACTGTTTCATTACCTGTCTTATTTTCTGTCAAATGAATCAAATACATAATCACTTTATTAAAGAGCTGTATCACAGAGATAATTATTCAAAATGTCGTATTTGGCTCAAAGTACAATGCAGTCACGAACCATGGGCCACAGCTCAAAAAACAACAAGTCAAATACTATGAATAGAATTTACTGAGAACATAAACACAGAGCAAATACACAGTACATCCGAATAAAAACACATAAAAGTAACTTTTCTGTTGTAATAAATCAGGCCTGAAAATTCAGGCTAATGAACATTTAAAAGCAACAAATTTTTCGGATTGTTTTATGCCTATGTAGCATTTCTACATTGTTAACCTCTATTGCCATATCATTAATGTCTATTACATAGCATTAACTGATGCTATAACGATGGATATGAAGAGGGAATCTGTTTACCACACGTTCCTAATGCTGATTCTGGAACTGATCTGAGAACATGATCTTGCAAAATTTCACCTACATCATCTACTAAAGGCCATATAAATGTTTCACTTACTCTTCCCTTTCTTGGAAATTTCTTCAGTCAGATCTCAATAATTTAAAGTAACAATCTTTCCCATGAAGTGCTCTTTTTTCCCCCTTTCCCTCCCATTCTCCAGAATTAGTGCTTTCTGTAAGCCTTTGCCAATATCAAATGAAATATCATCCAATTTATTTTCTTCTGTCTCACTCTGCAATAGGAAGCCATTCAAACTCATGTTGCTTTCACTATCATCACACATATCAACTGGACTGGAGTCACTTTCTGAAATAATTTTCTATAATTTTCTTCTTAGTTTTCCTTCTTTTTGGTGTTAAAGTTATTTTGCACAATGTTGATGAACAATGCAGCATCATGCCTATTAAAACTTGTTGAATGAGCTAGGCTCACTGCTTCAGGTGTTCTTAGGTTCATTTGTTCACAGCATTTCAAGAAGTCTAGGTACCAATGTTTACCAGCTTCTCCATTTTGTTCCCCAGGATAGAGGCTTGCTTTTATTCAGTGATGTACCAAAATGAAATATCAATTTTCATAACTCTATTCAAGACAATCCATAGTGCGCTCTGAAGGCAATTATGAGGTACTCAACCAATTAATTTTCATCCTGAACAATTTTTGTAAGAAGCATAATCAGTTTTTTTTTAACATCTCTGTAGAGTGGCTCTTGAAACATCAAAGTGTTTTGCTCCTTTTCTCACTGACATCCCAGCCTTCATAACAGCTGCAACTTCTGTCAGAGCTCCCAAAGTAGTTGGTGGTCCTGTCAACCCCTCTCCCCTTCCTCCCCCTTTATCCTTGGCAACTGTCAAAATTAACAGGACAGCTACTGTGACAACGTTTGTTATGTACCTAATAATGAACTGCACCTTGGGCCATGATCATGGTATGATACCACCAAATGGCTCAACTTATAATTTTCCTCCCACTTTAATGGAAGGTTTGTTGTTGCTGCTGTGGTCTTCAGTCCAGAGACTGGTTTGATACAGCTCTCCCTGCTACTCTCCTGTGCAAGCTTCATCTCCAAGTACCTACTTCAACCTACATCCTTCTGAATCTGCTTACTGTATTCATCTCTTGATCTCCCTTTACAATTTTTACCCTCCACACCGCCCTCCAATACTAAATTGGTGATCCCTTGATGCCTCAGAATATGCCCTACCAACCGATCCCTTCTTCTAGTCAAATTGTGCCACATATTTCTCTTCTCTCAAATTCTATTCAGTACCTCCTCATTAGTTACGTGATCTACCCATCTATCTTCAGCATTCTTCTGTAGCACCACATTTCGAAACCTTCTATTCTCTTCTTGTCTAAACTATTTATCGTCCATGCTACAATTCCATGCTGGACTGCTCTCCATACAAATACTTTCAGAAAGACTTCCTGACACTTAAATCTATACTCGATGCTAACAAATTTCTCTTCTTCAGAAACGCCTTCCTTGCCACTGCCAGTCTATATTTGATATCCTCTCTACTTCGACCATCATCAGTTATTTCATCTTCATCTACATCCTCTTCCATTTCCATCATATTGCCCTCAAGTACATCGCCCTTGTATAAACCCTCTATATACAGGGCGTTACAAAAAGGTACGGCAAAACTTTCAGGAAACATTCCTCACACACAAATAAAGAAAAGATGTTATGTGGACATGTATCCGGAAACGATTAATTTCCATGTTAGAGCTCATTTTAGTTTCGTCAGTATGTACTGTACTTCCTCGATTCACCACCAGTTGGCCCAATTGAAGGAAGGTAATGTTGACTTCGGTGCAATCGCGTCATCAACACAGATTTTCTGTGAACGTTTGGGCAGGCATTGTTGGTGATGTCTTGATTGGGCCCCATGTTCTTCCACCTACGCTCAATGAAGCACGTTATCATGATTTCATACGGGATACTCTACCTGTGCTGCTAGAACATGTACCCTTACAAGTACGACACAACATGTGGTTCATGCACGATGGAGCTCCTGCACATTTCAGTCGAAGCGTTCGTACGCTTCTCAACAACAGATTCGGTGACCGATGGATTGGTAGAGGCGGACCAATTCCATGACCCCCACGCTCTCCTGACCTCAACCCTCTTGACTTTTATTTATGGGGGCATTTGAAAGCTCTTGTCTATGCAACCCCGGTACCAAATGTAGAGACTCTTCGTACTCGTATTGTGGACGGCTGTGATACAATACGCCATTCTCCAGGGCTGCATCAGCGCATCAGGGATTCCATGCGATGGAGGGTGGATGCATGTATCCTCGCTAACGGAGGACATTTTGAACATTTCCTGTAACAAAGTGTTTGAAGTCACACTGGTACGTTCTGTTGCTGTATGTTTCCATTCCATGATTAATGTGATTTGAAGAGAAGTAATAAAATGACCTCTAACATGGAAAGTAAGCGTTTCCAGACACATGTCAACATAACATATTTTCTTTCTTTGTGTGTGAGGAATGTTTCCTGAAAGTTTGGCCGTACCTTTTTGTAACATCCCGTATTCCTTCCACCTTCCTGCTTTACCTTCTTTGCTCAGAACTGGTTTTCCATCTGAGCTCTGGATATTCATACAGGTGGTTCTCTTTCTCCAAAGGTCTCTTTAACTTTCCTGTAGGCAGTATTCACCTTACCCCTAGTGATAAGTGCCTCTACATCGTTACATTTGTCCTCTAGCCATCCCTACTTAGCCATTTTGCACTTCCTGTCAATCTCATTTTTGAGCCGTTTGTACTCCTTTTTGCCTGTTTCATTTACTGCATTTTTATAGTTTCTTCTTTCATCAATTCAATGCAATATCTCTTCTGTTAACCAAGGATATCTACTAGCCCTCGTCTTTTTACCTACTTGATCCTCTGCTGCCTTCACTATTTCATCTCTCAATGCTACCCATTCACCTTCTACTGATTTCTTTCCCCCATATTTGCCAGTTATTCTCTAATGCTCTCTCTGAAACTCTCTACAACCTCTGGTTCTTTTAATTTATCCAGGTCCCATCTTCTTAAATTGCCACCTTTTTGCAGTTTATTCAGTTTTAATCTACAGCACATAACCAACAATTGTGGTCAGAGTCCACATCTTCCCCTGGAAATGTCTTACAATTTAAAATCTGGTTCCCAAATCTCTGTCTTACCAATATGTAATCTCTCTGAAACCTTTCAGTGTCTCCAGGCCTCCTCCATGTATATAGCCTTCTTTCATGATTCTTAAACCAAGTGTTATCTATGATTAAGTTATGCTCTGTGAAACATTCTACCAGGTGGCTTCCTCTTTCATTCCTTACCCCCATTCCATATTCACGCACTACTTTTCTTTCTCTTCCTTTTTCTACTATCGAATTCCAGTACCCCATGACTGTTATATTTTTGTCTCCATTCAGTATCTGAATAATTTGTTTTATCTCATCATACATTTCTTCAATCTCTTCGTCATCTGTGGAGCTAGTTGGCAAATAAAATTGTACTACTGTGGTAGGCATGGGTTTCGTGTCTATCCTGGCTACAGTAATGTGTTCACTATGCTGTACGGGGCCTGCGTTCCTATTTTTTTATTTATTATTAAATCTACTCCTGCATTACCCCTGTTTGATTTTGTATTTATAGCCCTGTATTCACTTAACCAGAAGTCTTGTTCCTTCTGCCACTGAACTTCACAAATTCCCACTACATCTAACTTCAACTTATCCATTTCCCTTTTTAATTTTTCTAACCTACCTGCCCGATTAGTGATCTGACATTTCACACTCCGATCTGTAGAACTCCAGTTTTCTTTCTCTTGATAAAGATGTCCTTGTGAGTAGTCCCCACCTGGAGATCCAAGTGGGGGACTATTTTACCTCCGGAATATTTTACCAAAGAGGACGCCATCATCATTTAACCATACAGTAAAGTTGCATGCCCTCAGGAAAAATTACAGCTGTAGTTTCCCCTTGCTTTCAGCTGTTCACAGTACCATCACAGCAAGGCTGTTTTGGTTAATGTTACAAGGTCAGATCAGTCAATCATCCAAACTGTTGCCCCTGTAACTACTGAAAAGGCTGCTGCCCTCTTCAGGAAGGTTTATGTAACATAAAATAATAAAAGATGTGAAAATTCACAGTATGAGAGAGAGAGAGAGAGAGCTGGAACGACAAATTAAGAAGAGAAAACTTATTTTAAGGAGACAAAAACAATGATATACGTAGGAAATTGAAATAGTTGCTTCTGGCTCCCGTAACAACAGCTGGCAAAAACTGAAGGTAGAAACTAAAGAAGATGTATAATATTGGTTCAAGGTACATGCCAGCTCAGGGTACAAGCCTCTCCCCTATTGTCCACAGAAATGCTTGGATAATAAAGACTTTACAAATACATTAGTGAACAGTTTAGTCAAATTCTAGAGTGATAAAATATTACCAGAAACATTATTTTAGGAAATACACATTCTGAATTGTGAAAGGGATTGGCAACTGAAACCTCTAGCTTCAACTTTCTATAGATTTCTGATAGTTAAATTGATCTAGATTATCTCACATGCAGACTCTATAAAACTTACTAGGCTTCACTACATTTTTGACAACAAACTCAAAAAGCCCCAAGACATCATATCTCTAGATCGTATTCCACCAATGCTGGCCATCTCACAGTAGCTATTTACGGTACCAAAAAGAAACTTCAATTATGAAATCTATAAAATTATGAGCAGTTACTATAGTCAGTAATTCTGTGTTGTATTTTTATAGTAGCTATTTAGAAATAGTTCCAATGAACTTTCCATGCCTATATAGGCATTGCTGTATTTAATTATGGAACGAAGTTCAGGAGCATTCCCACAAACACACTATTGGGTAAGAAAATTATTTTTCTCAGCTAATCTAAAGACACAAAATATTTGTCTTCTGTAGTAAATTAATTTTCTGCAGAGACTTAAAGACTGGACAATTCCTCTCACAGCACACATATCTTGCTTCCATTCTACTAAAACTACATTAGACGATAGTTTGATAACTATATGTATGTCCATTTGCTAAGCGATCTTACAGATCCATGCAACAATACTGCAACATTGTGTGGATTAAACTGTGTCCACAAAATATTTACACACCAGAAGTTGATCATAATCCAAAGCATCATTTTATGGTTGTGGAGAGAAATCCGGCTGATGAGGCACTTTCAACAGCACTATGGAGGTGTATGTTGTCAGATTCAAATAGTTCTTCTTTATGCTTAGTGAATTGCCAGATGAATTCTCCTTTATGTAAAGGCACTCCACAGCTCACAAAATGTGGTGTCTCATGCACTTCGAAGGGTTCCATCTGACAGACGATAATGCCTCCACACACAGGGTTTACTTTGTGAACATCCTGTCAACATCAAACTTCTATAGCTGCTGACTTGTCTCCTGGACAGACTTGTATATCGTAAAATAGGGATGGGAGACATTCCAGGCCAGTCTGTCCCCATGAACATGGGCATCTGCAAGCACCAGTCAGCTTGTCCACGGACAGTTGCAAGTAATTTAGGCTACCCTTTAGACTTGCTGTTGGCATGATCCACAGTACAAGGAGTCATTGTACAACCTGTACTGTCATGTAGGGTACAAAATCTTGTATTTACAGTCTGTCACTGATAGAGGGACACCATGCATGGTAAGCGTCACCTATAGCCAATTCTCACAGTATACTTGTCAAGTGTCACCACATTACCTTTTAACATATACATTACAGCCACAGCTTACTGATGGTGGATTTTTAAGATCTGCCAACTTATGGGCACAAATATGCTACAGTAATATGGCAAGATATTTGCAGTCAGGGTGGCAAGCAGTACAGTATGAGGAAAGTGCCCTGTGCGCATGCTCAACATGAGTCATGAAGTTCTTGTGGCAAACATCAACCGTCTCATTGGTGGAATGGTAGGAGGGCAATGCCGGTAGTTTTGGCTATAGCATTGGCTCCAAATAACATATCTACAAGTTGTTACACATTTTCTTGTGCATGTACTGTACAATAGAAAAATTTGTATAACTAAGTCAAGAAGAATGTACGACTTTTTTTAGTTATATATGACACCATCACCTTAGGAGATTCACTATTTTTAAAAGATATGTTTTTATGAGTTCTGATCTAGTCATACTTTATATGTTGTAATGACTCTTCATCTATGACACATTATGAAAACTAATATTTCTTGACAGTTTACATGTAGCCATCTGCCCCTGGAAACAAGGATTTTCTTTAAGATTCAACGTTTTTATTCTTCTCATCCATTTGCAAACAAGCACATTTAAAGAAATGTTTCTGGCAATTATTTACCTCCAATTAAAATGACAGTCCATGTTTTAAGTTTACCAATGATTTTACTTCTACTTTTGAATGTTATATAATCTAAATTTGTCGCTTTTCAATACACACTGTAACATAATTTTAAACTTTTTCATGTCTGAATAATGTTCTCTAATTCACCTTCAGATTTTTTGATGACTGTATGACTATCCTCTTTTCATTCAGCATGCATATTATACAAACACTGGACGACATGAAAAAAATAATTTAATTTTCATAACTTTTATTGTTAGGATCCATATATTTAGTTTTCAGGTTCAAGTACTTAATTTACTGCAATATATTCTTTTACTTTAAGTGCTGATTATGTAGGACCTACAAAATTACTTACAATTCTGCTTCTTGCCACAATCTTCTTCTAATTCACTTTCGTATGCATTCTCCTCATAGTCTTCCTTTACTTTTTCTGCAGATTCTATATAATCCAAGTCAGCTTGATATTCATCACCAACCTGTTTTGCCAACTAGACAAACACAAAATTTGTAAATAAGAATACTACAATAATTGTATACAAAACTATGACAACATTCTCTACTCACTGTCAAAAAACATTGAGCTGCCAATAACAACACATTAAAGAACTTCAGTAAGAGAGAGACAGAGAGAGAGAGAGAGAGAGAGAGAGAGAGAGAGAGAGAGAGAGAGAGACTACATGGCTGCAAGAACTATTGCTACCTAAAATTACAGCAAGGTGAAAAGTTATCTGTGAGTCAGCTTAAGATGGACAAAGACAATTATTTTCTGACATAATAGCCTTTAAATCAATCCAGTCTACCCAACATTTTTCTAGATATGGACATCCCTGACATGCATACCTCAATGTCTACAAAATTCCCAAATATGGCACGCTATATATTCCACTTGACTCAAAATTTTCTTTCCAGGCACAAATTTCTTCGGAATAAGTGGATGTTAGGGTGCCAGATTTGGTAAATAAGATGTATGTTGCAATAATTTGAACTTTTATTACGGCACAGTATTCCAGTTTATCCGCATGAAAAGGAGATATTCAACATCGTAACTACTTTAAAACATAGCACAAACAAAACTATTCTTCGTATCAAGTCGACACTTCTCCTACTGTTCTAACCCATGAACACTGTCTGTAACTTCATTAAATGAAAAAGCATAAACACATGAGAAAAAAAATACACCACAGACAACACCGAAGTGGCTGGCGGAGCCCTGCGTTCTGGCCTATGTAGTAATTAGTTCGAATAAACGGTGCAGCAGACAGACTTCGCATGCAACTGTTGCCATACTAGCAGGTCAGTTGGGCTATAGTGGCCAAACCAAGAACAAAGTTCATACGTGAACTATGTCAGTTGGCCTACAGTGGCCAAACCAAGCACAAACTTCACACGTGAACTATGAAGTACCACACACACAAATTTAATACTTGAAGCACTAACATTATTGCATAGCATGTACCAACACAAGAAAAACGAATATTTGTTGGTATGGATACCATACTGGTGTGAGGTGGATAACATACTGGTGTCAGGTGGATAACCTTTCACCTTGTTCTCATGCCTGTTACTGCAAAGGTTACAGACTCAGCTCACAAGACAAACTTAATATTCTTTTGCATGACAGTGTATTACAGCCACATGTAAAAGGCAAATAGTATTTTTCAAAATCTGTTGCTATGTAATGAATAAATTTTGTATTCAGGGCACTTCATTACTTTGTCCCTAGTCCACAATGTTTCCATTGGGAGATGAGTTTCTTTAAAATAATAAAATCAAACAATGAATATCCAGGATTGTTACACTGTTTAAAATATCTTTGATCAAATTGGGAAAGTTACTCAGGATGCAAACACATACAGTCAACATAAGTTAAAACCTGAATCTTTGTGAAAATTTACACTATGGATTAAATGGTAAAAACAGTCAAAATATTATCATTCCTTTTGTATTTAAGATTATTAGCTATAATTTGGTTTTCTGAATTTGAGGTTCTCAAAGAAACATATTAATTGCACCATTTTGATGAATTCAAAGACCTTTAAATTGTCCATAATGTTAAACTGTCTAGCATACACAACCATAAATTGTGTAAGTGTAACAGTACAACACAAAGGGCTCCTGGTTATGGAAGAAAGTGAGATTTAAACAAAATAATGAAGGAGTACTATGTCTACTTAAATGATGTCAAAGTATGCTGCAATACATAAGATGTTTTATCACATGATATCATATGGAATACGAAAGTACAGGAACAAATCTAATATTTATGTAAAAATAGAGGGTGCCTTTTCTTTTTGGAGAAAAATGATCTATCCTTGGATACACATTTTACAGCTTAATATAACATACTTTGCATGTATCATCCAATTTAAGAACCAATAAATTGTACATCGAACACAGAGGCAAACTGGAAGATACATCACAGTAGGTACTAAAATGATTAATAAACTATACTGTTTAAGAAAATTTCAAACTAAGAGTAATTTTTTCACAACAGAATTGCTATGTAGGTGGGTGGAAGATATCTACTTTTTGTCAGCTGTTATCTTCAGTTGTGATTCTGGATATTCTGAACAGTCTGTCTCACGGAATTGATACAAGGACTGTCTGGACAGTAACTCCTATTGAACAACGAACAAAGTAATAGAATGATTACAGCAAATTTATTAGAAAAATCTTAAAAGTAGAAAATGGTGTTATTTTTCTGAAGAATCACTATTCAGATTTATGACTATATCTTATCTCTTAATAGTTGACAAATTCCCTCTGGGTAAAATACTGTCACTTAAGATTGCTGTGGACCTTTAACGTTCTTCACTAAAGGACTGGTGGAAAAACAAATTTTTCATGTGCACGTCAAGGAGGAAAAAACTTTAGTCACGTGTAGGATGTTTAGAAAGTCCCATCTGAAATGACACACTAATTATATGTGCTGGTCAGAGCATGGCCAAACACGTTTGCGCGAAAACATGGCACCAGTAGTGAAAGGATTACATTGCTTGCTTTGAATAGATCTCCTCAGTTTTCTTTACCACAACAGGCTTTAGAATTTACTGTCCTTACACATAACACACTAACAAGAATCGTTTCGCATTCAAAAAATAATAGCTATAATCTGTCTAGTTGACTGCTGTTTTATTTCTGTATGAGCATAGAAAATCGTCACATCACCAGCCACAAGCATTTTCAGTAGGGATTCTCCTTCCACGTTGTAACAAAAGAGAAAATCTGAAGAAGCAGTTATCTGTTGAGTTTTACAATTTTTGGGTCAGTGTTATGGAACACAAAGAACATTGAACTTATATTAGTAGGATTTTATTTTAAACTCTCAGGGAAATCTGTAGAAAGTAGTCTGACAGCTGAAATACTGGGAAATTTTAGGTCACAAGTCTTTTTTCTATCTATTTTCTGTCAGTTTTTTGTTGACTACAGAAGGACAACCACTTCTGTTACTCTAAAACAAATGGCAACACCAAAGCACAAGTTCCTTACCTATCACATTTGGTCCATACAAAGCACAAATTTCATGATGAATGTTAACAGCTTTGAGATCTTTTGCTATTAAAAACCATACCATGAATCTTGAAATTTTCTCAGCACACTGAACACACTGCAATTTCTCAGGAGTTCAGTCAGTCATCGTCTTTTATCAAGCACAGTATTTCATCTGGGCAACTGCCAGCATCTACAGGTGAGCCATCAAATACTGATATCATCTACCTATGTGGCATAGTTTATTAGTATGTTGTACATGTTTGCACATCCATCATGATCATAATTCCAAGACAAACCACACTGTCAATCAGCAGCATTCTTCATGGCAGAACTGCAACACTCAGCTATCCAGTGAGTTGTCATTCACTGTGACCCTTGGTTGTTTTTGCTGAGAGCAAATCAAGAAGATAATGGGATTCCATGCATTACCTAATTGAAGGCCTACCATTATGGGTGACTCTAAACAATACTGGTGCGCCTGCAGATGATTTAATTATGGTTTGAAAATGTTCGCACCACATCTAACTTGGCAGACTTCATCAATAGATCTGGAGCACTTCATCTAAGCAATCAGGTTACTTCGTGAAATGCTTCTGGAGATTGCTGTGACAGTTTTGCTGTGTAATACCACATGTTAACTGTACGGTAGGTTTCTAATGTCAAAAAGCCTTTTTTTTATTTACCTGCGTCTTGATTTGAAAACTCTCTCTCTCTCTCTCTCTCTTTAAATCAGCATCCAGCTATAAAGTGTATGCCTCATATAGTTGACTTCTTCATCTTTTTGGTGTGCCATCGCATGCTGAAAATTTGACAACAGACCACTTCTCTCGCATGCTACTGAATGTGACAATTTTCTTCTTTCATAAACTACATCAATTAAACAACTTTTTTCATTCAGGAAACAACTTCAGACAATTCTCTGTCTGCTTGATAAGTGCACTTCAAATATACACTCCTGGAAATGGAAAAAAGAACACATTGACACCGGTGTGTCAGACCCACCATACTTGCTCTGGACACTGCGAGAGGGCTGTACAAGCAATGATCACACGCACGGCACAGCGGACACACCAGCAACCGCGGTGTTGGCCGTCGAATGGCGCTAGCTGCGCAGCATTTGTGCACCGCCGCCGTCAGTGTCAGCCAGTTTGCCGTGGCATAAGGGGCTCCATCGCAGTCTTTAACACTGGTAGCACGCCGCGACAGCGTGGACGTGAACCGTATGTGCAGTTGACGGACTTTGAGCGAGGGCGTATAGTGGGCATGCGGGAGGCCGGGTGGACGTACTGCCGAATTGCTCAACACGTGGGGCGTGAGGTCTCCACAGTACATCGATGTTGTCGCCAGTGGTCGGCGGAAGGTGCATGTGCCCGTCGACCTGGGACCGGACCGCAGCGACGCACGGATGCACGCCAATACCGTAGGATCCTACGCAGTGCCGTAGGGGACCTCACCGCCACTTCCCAGCAAATTAGGGACACTGTTGCTCCTGGGGTATCAGCGAGGACCATTCACAACCGTCTCCATGAAGCTGGGCTACGGTCCCGCACACCGTTACGCCGTCTTCCGCTCACGCCCCAACATCGTGCAGCCCGCCTCCAGTGGTGTCGCGACAGGCGTGAATGGAGGGACGAATGGAGACGTGTCGTCTTCAGCGATGAGAGTCGCTTCTGCCTTCGTGCCAATGATGGTCGTATGCGAGTTTGGCGCCGTGCAGGTGAGCGCCACAATCAGGACTGCATACGACCGAGGCACACAGGGGCAACACCCGGCATCATGGTGTGGGGAGCGATCTCCTACACTGGCCGCACACCACTGGTGATCGTCGAGGGGACACTGAACAGTGCACGGTACATCCAAACCGTCATCGAACCCATCGTTCTACCATTCCTAGACCGGCAAGGGAACTTGCTGTTCCAACAGGACAATGCACGTCCGCATGTATCCCGTGCCACCCAACGTGCTCTAGAAGGTGTAAGTCAACTACCCTGGCCAGCAAGATCTCCGGATCTGTCCCCCATTGAGCATGTTTGGGACTGGACGAAGCGTCGTCTCACGCGGTCTGCACGTCCAGCACGAATGCTGGTCCAACTGAGGCGCCAGGTGGAAATGGCATGGCAAGCCGTTCCACAGGACTACATCCAGCATCTCTACGATCGTCTCCATGGGGGAATAGCAGCCTGCATTGCCGCGAAAGGTGGATATACACTGTACTAGTGCCGACATTGTGCATGCTCTGTTGCCTGTGTCTACGTGCCTGTGGTTCTGTCAGTGTGATCATGTGATGTATCTGACCCCAGGAATGTGTCAATAAAGTTTCCCCTTCCTGGGACAATGAATTCACGGTGTTCTTATTTCAATTTCCAGGAGTGTATTTGCAACTAGAGTTACAGTTCATAGCATATCCTACTAACTCTAATTTCTTTTATTCCACAACTTTTACATCCACTGTCACAGCTATCTTCCTCCATGGAGGCTGGTGCAACTCCAAGGTGGGGATTCGCTGTTTGGAGAGAACACAAAAAACAGCAATCAAGCCACACGCATTCCTCCACCAGCATGTCCCCACTTTTTTTAAAAAAGCACCACACACACACACACACACACACACACACACACACACACACACACACACTACATAAATTTTCTTCAGCAGTCATGATCATTTGTTGGCCCAAAACACCAATAATAATAAAGTGATTTGTATAAACAGGGAATAACTAGTTAAAGCGAGAAATCAGCATTCAGACAAGAAGGCAAAAATAACACCCTTAATACAATGGCAAACTCCACAGCTTTTCTGCTATTTGTTAGCAATGTATTATCCAAGCTAGACAGGATTCTCTGTAAATTACAATTTAAAGTGGTTTTCCATTCAACATCTAAGGTAACACACCACCTTGGATTGATGAAGGGTAATTTACTGATACTGAAAGCTGGAGTATTCAGTATGAGTCAGGAGAAAAGGTACATGCTTTGAGAGCTGATAAGTCTTAGTGAGTCTGAGCAAAACCTTCATATGCACATATGCCCTGTTCCGAATGGTTTCCAAGATAGAACATATTTAATATCACTTTTGAACATTTCTCTTGAATAACTTGAATACCGCACCCGTCAGTGAAAACGTGTCACAGTACAAAATCAAATTACATTAAATTTCTTCAAGAAAGGTCCTATTCATTTTTTTCTAGGACTAATAGTTTGTGTGAAGAGGCACAAGAACATCAAAAATCTCGTGTGACATGCATGCATTGTACCTTAGGTAGTTTTTGCAGGCCTATTTGAGGTAGTTTTCCAACTTGAAAGACCACAAGTGTCCTATAAGGAACTATCCATCTCTACTGCCTCTACACTACTGTGGTATACTATAAACAATGACAATGTTTGAATAATGGAGAAAATAAATAACAATGCACATTAGATGTGTTCTCTCTAAGAAACCATTTGGAATAGGACATATGTTTCTATGAAGCTTTTTGTTCAGGAGCATTAATACCATTATGCCCCCCCCTCCTTCCCTGCCCCAAGAGCATGTACCTCCTGACTCACCCTGTACAAAGTTTCATGCCAATGTGGTATAGCTTATGTAGGTCAGACCATACCCATATACACCTTTTAAAACCCACAAAGTCCCCCATCCACCAGACATACAACGGAATATGATAAAACAACAATTTTAGACACTGCTAATTATTTTGGTTTTCTCTAGGTAAAGTGTCGATGGCGACCTACACGGCAGAAAAATTTGTTTACTGAGACTGTGCCTTTCAATTGGTTCTCAGTAAAGGTATAACACTTCACTCACTCACACACACACACACACACACACACACTGGTGATCTCTGAGCCAGTTTCTGTACTGGAACTTCCCATTTGCTATCCTGAAAAACTGAGTCAGCATCCCTCCACAATGAGATTTACTCCTCGTATACAATACTTTTTTTTACAAATAATTTATTAAATAATGTAATGCCACACTGTTCACTCGTATCTCACTATCAGTCACTGCACACACTATATACACGTTGTTTCATAACACTTCACTCACTCACTCACTCACTCACTCAACCCCCCCCCCCCCTCCCCCACGCACACGCGCGCACACGCACACACACACACACACACACACACACACACACACACACACACACACACACACACACTGGTGATCTCTGGGCATTTTCTGTACCGCAACTTCCCATTAGTATTGTGCTATGCATAGCTTGGGGGTAAGTATTTCTAGAAAGGAAAAAAGAAGGAAAAAAGCATAATGTGAAGGTTTTATGTGGAATGTTGTATATTTTATTATTATTATTATTATTTATTTATTTGTATAACATTTTTTATCAAACCCCTACTCTGTTTTAGCTAAGTAATCCTTCAATGTATAAAATGTATTGCACAACAGGTACTTTTTAGCTGCCTTTTTAAATAAGTGTATTTTTGCAATTTCTTTAATCTCTTTTGGTGATTTATTGTACAGTTTTATTCCTTGGTAGAAAATGTTGTTTTGATTTTTATGTTTATTTTTTTCTTGGTAAATGTAATTTGAGTCTATCACTTGTTGCATGGTCATGGACAGAGCTGTTCTTGCAGTAATTACCAATGTTATTTTTGATGTGTACAACTGACTCGCAAATGTATTCACATGGAGCAGTTAAAATCCCCAGTGTTTTGAACAGATCTTTACAATGAGCTTGACTAGTATTTTTGGTTATTACTCTTATGGCTCTTTTCTGGAGTTTGAAAATTGTGTTCATATTTTGTGCATTTGTTCCCCAAAAAAGAATTCCATAGCTAAGAATTGAGTGTACATATGAATAATATGTAACCAAAAGACACTGCATGTTACACACTGATGACAGGATTCTAAGGGCATAACATGCTGATGACATTCTGTATGCAAGTACCTTCGTGTGTTCACACTACTTCAACTGATAATCAATATTCATTCCTAGAAATTTTGCATTTGTTACACAGTCTATAGAGGTGCCATCTACATTTAATTTAACATCGTCATTTTATCTTCTTCAAACTGAAATTCATGGCATTCGTTTTCTTTATGTTCAATGTCGCTTTACTGCTTATTGAACAATCATAACTTCCTTGAGAGTTTCATTTGCTTTTTCGGCAAGAAGTTCTCTTTTTTTCTCAGTGACTATAAATATTGCTGTCAACAGCGAAGAGAAATTTTTCACTGTCAGTAACACTACTGGGAAAGTCACTGATGTGTATCAGGAACAGTACTGGTCCTAATACGCTACCTTGCGGAATCCCTATATTAATGTATTTTGGTTCTGATAGGTTTACTAAATGCTTAGATCTATTTGAAGTATATGTTATCTCTACTCTTCGTACCCTATCTGTTAGGTATGATCTAAACCAGTCATTAGCTACCTCCCTTATTCCTAATGCTTCTAATTTATTTAATAACATCTTGTGGTCGACAGTATCATAACCCTTAGAAAGATTCAAAATATGTCTGTGACACACTCATCTTTATCAAGAGCATCACGTACAACTTTTGTGAATTCTACTATGGCTGACTGTATTTTTGCCACTTCGGAAACCAAACTGTGATTTGCTTAAAAGATTGTATTTATTCAAGTAATTCATTACTATGTCTTTCATAATTGCTTCTATTATTTTTGAGAATGGTGACAGTACGGAAATGGACCAGTAATTTTCTACGTCTTCTGCATTACCTTTCTTAAGCAACTGTACAACACTTGCCTTTTTTAACTGCTCTGGAAATGTCCCTGATGTGAAGGATTCATTTATTATATTTGTTAAGGGGTCTTGTATAATCCCTATGCATTGTTTCAGTACACACACTGGTATTTCATCAAAGCCTACTGACTTTTTTATTTTTTATTTTTCGAACAGTTTTATTGTCTTCATCCTCTGTGGTTGGAAGTAACATCATTGTATTTAGTGCAACATTATTTACAGTTGTTATATTTGTTTGGGGGAAATTTTGCTGTAACTTCTCTGCAATATTTGAAAAATGCTCATTTACATAGTTTGCTAAGTGTTGTGGATCATTTATTACCTTATCCCCCTCCCTTAGCAGTATGTTATTCTGCATTTGTTTGCCTCTCCCCATTCCCTTTTTATGACATCCCAGTTAGATAGTTAGTACTATTATTTACCCCATTCCCTTAAATGGCACATAATGCATATACTATATTTACAGTTTTATTTATTCATATTCAAGAATTCATCTACGGTAGAGAAGGAGTTGCCAAGGAGATATGATTTCAATTTATTTTTGAAGCAATTACTGTTGTCTGTCAGACATTTTATTTCATCTGGTAATTTGTCGAAAATTTTTATATCAGCATATTTTACCTCTTTCTGTGCCAAAGATAGGTTGAGTAAAGGATAGTGTAAGTCTTTCTTTTTTTCTGGTATTATAATCAAGAATGTCACTGTTGTTTTTAAACTGGTCCATGTTGTTCAGAACAAATTTCATTAGTTAGTAAAGGTACTGTGAGGCTGTTGTAATAATTCCCGATCTTTTAAAAAGATGCCTACAAGATGGGCTACTAAGAACCTCACACACTATTCTAACCACTTTCTTATGAGCAGTGAATACTTTTTGTCTAAATGTTGAGTTACCCCAAAATATTATTCCATACAACATCAGAGAGTGAAAGTATGCAAAGTATGTTAGCTTACTAATTTCTATATCCTCAAAATTGGCAATTATTCTGATTGCAAAAGTTGCTGAACCTAGTCGCTTTAGAAGATCCAAAATATGAATTTTCCAATTAAGATTCTCATCTATATGTACACCCAAAAACTTAGTATGCTCTACCCTGTCTACTGACTTCTGTTGATGTGTTATATTTATTGAAGAAACTGTACTTTTTGCAGCAGAAAATTGGATGCACTGTTTTATTTGTATCATTTTCAATTGGAGTTTCTTTTACTGGATTAATAATTATGCTTGTATCATCAGCAAATAGTGTCAGTTCAGCTTCCTGTTTCAGATAGGAAGGGAGGTCATTCACATATATCAAGAACAGAAGGGGACCCATAATTGAACCCTGTGAAACACATAATGTAATTTCACCTCAGTTAGATGAAGTGGCAAACTTATTTAAGTCACTTGACCAATATAAGGAAACTTTTTGCTTCCTGTTCTGTAGGTATAGCTTAAACCACTCATATGCTATTCCATTTATGCCATAGAATTGCAATTTCTGTGACATAATGTCATGGTTCACACAATCAAATGCTTTGGACAAGTCACAGAAAATTTATGTGGGTGGCATTTTACTACTTAAAGACTCTATTATGTGGACAGTGAAACTGTATATCACTGTCACAGTATTTTTGAAATCCAAACTGTGATTTACTAAGTATCCCATTACAGTTGAGATGGCTAACCACTCTTGAATACATTACCAGACTGCTTTGCTTTTATTCTCTGCATTAGATATTATTTGGTCATTAAATGACTTTTTTTGCAGCAATCAGCACCTTAAGAATTCTGGATCATTGCAAATCTTTTTCGTGGAACTGACGTGTTTAAGTGTTTGGAAGGACTTCTTAATACCTGCCGTCATCCATCTGTTTTTGTGAGATGTTGCTATAGACATGCACACTTTTGGAAACGCCTTTTCAAAGTTCAATTTAAACAATGTGGAGAATTTAGAGAAATTCATATTCACATTGGTTTCCTTATACACTTCATTCCAGCTTTGTTCTTCTAGTCCTTTTGAAAAATCTTTTATTTTGATTTGAAACAAGGTCAATTACTGATGAAGTCGTCGTAGTAACCCTTATTGCACTATTGACCAATAGTGACAGGTCAAAACTTTGAAAGATGTTTATGAAGGTGCTGCTGGATTTATTTAGTGTTGATGTTAATGTCCCCACAGAGAATTGTGTTGACCTTTGTACTTGAGACTTTATTTAGAACCTCTGTTAACTTATTGAAAAAAGTATCCACACTACCACTGGGAGATCTATACACACACAAAATGATTAATTTCTTGGTGATATCAAACCCTGTTAATTCAATAGCTGACATTTCAAAGTGTTTGTCTTCACTTACTGTACTGAGGTCATGTCTTGATTTGACCTGTGTTCCTTTTCTGATATAAATGCATGATCCTCCACCTCTTGAAGTAGTTCTGCAGTAAGGGCTTGCCTTTTCATACAATGATAATACTACATGTTGGATTTCTGTCTCTACACCAGTGCTCAGTAATACAAACTACTGTGCAGTTCAAAGATGGAGCTCAACTTCTAATAGTTTTATTTTATTTTTTATTGATTGCATTTTTTGATGGAGAATAGTTAAGACTGTGAAATGCCTCATGTTACTCATTCCAATGGTTTGTTTTTCTTTGTGACTGGTATATGTGATATTTGAGGTGTTAAAATCTGTCTTGTGAGTGATTGTTTCAGTATTTTTTAAAGTGCTGGAGATACTCTTTCGGCAGGGGACCTGTTGTCTGGATTTATCCTAAAAAAAGACCTACTTTTCCTATCTATGACAACAGGTGTTTGACCATATGTGGCCCGAGATCCACTCCCTATACTTTCATATCATCAATGGAGGGTATTTCCTCAAACTCACAGAAACATAGCATTGTTCGACTTCAATATAATGAAGGTGACTTCATGGTTGTCATTAACTACCACTTGTTTCTCTCTCTCTCTCTCTCTCTCTCTCTCTCCTCGTAGTATTAACCATTTATTTTTGAAAATGTGATGTACACAAGGGTTGTGAAATCTGCTGTGAGATAATGGTATATTTGGTCAACCAGTTTGGATTTCAAATGGGATCCTTTAATGAGATGGCTATTTATGACTTCACTTAGGACTTCTCCCCAATGATATTTTAATGATGTCTGTCATAACATTCCACTATAGAACTTATGATTTTTATGCAATACAAAGTTCAGCAAACGTTTGGTTTTGTTCTTATTCAAGAAGTAAGATGCCGTAACTTACAGCACACTGTTGAAGTATTTCACAAAGGGACACACCATTTGCATGGTGAAAAATTACACTGGACATTCCATGATTCTTGCTCTATACTAATAAAATAATTTATTTTATTTAACCTGCTCAGCTAGAACGGTCTGTATGGAGCTGATACAAGCATTCAAATAATTTCATTTTGTTGGCAAATGAAACCATTACAAATGTAGCACAGAATATAGTATTTCCCCCACTTCCATGGAGACCGGTGCAACTCCAAGATGGGGATTTGTTGCACGGAGAAAACATTAAGAACAGCAGTGAAGCTAAATGCAGCCCTCCACCAGTATTACCCCATCCAGAAGCAATGATGTCTCCACTGTGATTCAATCAACATCCACATACAGAGAAACACTATGAAACATACAAAATTAATGACCCAGGGTGCCATCAAACCAAATATTGCTGTGCAGGGTGTTTCTCAGAACCCACACATAATGGTGCATGTTTCTGTTGCTAATGTCCATATGACTGAAATTACCTAGTTATGGCAACATATAGATATAATTTGTTTCAAGGCTAAATGTTGACTGTTATAAAAGCTTTTCAGTATTTATGCTGAGAAACTAACAGAAAAAGCTTTAGAAAAGTACAAGGCATAATAGTAGGATGAGAAACAATAAAGAGAATTAAGTTTGTAGATGATCAAGTAATACTGACTGAATCAGAAGAAAAACAGTTTATGATGGAGAGGTATGTAAAAGTGGGGAAAAAGAGCAATGAATGAGGACAGCGGTAAGAAAGACCAAAGTGTTGAGAATCAGCAAGTATGAGGTCTGTGAAAACATGATAACAAAGAAAGACCTTGGAACAGGTAAAATCTTTTAGACATTTGAGAGTTTGGTGACAGAAGATGGAAGCTATGTGGAGGAAATAAGAAGAAACATGACCTATGCAAAAGCAGCAAATTCAAATGATGAAATAAGCAGCAAAATATTTATGGGTAAAAGGTTTTAAAAATATGCCAGGTTCCTTGACAGCAAAAACAATACTGATAGAATTAAGAAAGATATTTGGTTGGGGTGTAGTATCAAATGGCAGTGAATAATGGACATTCAAAAGGAAAGAGGAAGAATACTTGGACAGTTTTAAAATGTGGTTGTGAAGAAAGTTAGTAAAAGTTGAACTGTGTGACAGAATGATGAATGAAGAGGTAATTTTAAGAATAGGAGAGGAAAGAAAGCTAGTGGAACTGATGAGAATGAGAAAAACATCTTGGCTAGGACATGCACTGCAAGGACATCGCCTTCAATGAAGAGCCGCAACAAAGAGTACCTGAAGGAAAGACAGCAGGTAGAAGATGACTTGAAGTGTTGGGTGAACTAAAAATGGTCAAAGTTACCAGTAGATTAAGGGAGAGGCACAAGACAGAGGAAAGTGGTGAGCATTCACAGGTGCTATGTGTCTTTCAGATTCAGATTCTTTATTAGTCATTCAGCATTATTACATGCAACAGACTTCGTCAGTTCACTTAACATATTAATTTTATAAAATACATTTTTGCATATTTAAGTTGATACTGGGCATTTATAAAGATTCTTCTAATGAACAGACTGGATTAGTTAACAAGAAGTTGTGTAACTTTTCCTTAAATACTTTGATTGGCTTGCTTGCAGCATGTTTAGACAATTTGTTATTATGTTAATTGCCATGTACTTATGACTATTGTTAGTTTTTGCTAATCTGTTTTATGGTAAGAGCAGAGAAGTACAGATTCTTGTATTGTAGTTGTGCCTTTGATTAGTTACATCTAAATTTGATAGTTCAGGAAATATATAGTTAACACTGTCAAGAATATATAGATTAATAACTGTTAATAGTCTATATTTAATGAACAAGTATACCAAAGAAAAATGTCAGAAATGATAATATGTGAAGAACCATGTCCAAGATACACATGAATGGAAAGGCTGATACAGGAACTAAGGCACTTTCTTTTTAGATACGTCTATGTGCTTCCCTTTGTAAGACATCTAAAACTCAAAAAGCTTTTACCATGTATTCTTAATGCATGTATCAGCTTCAAGTATATTAATGATAGCATCTTTCTAAAGAATATACATTGCTGTGTGGAATCACGTTAGATATCATTTTCTTATTTCTGTGCTTCTTCCAAGTCATTAGAGTTGGTCACCCCAGCCTTCAGGCTTGCTCGTAGCTCATTACTGCCTTGAGTCGTACTCGCAGTCACGATGAGCAATGGGGCCAGGCGAGCCTGCCATGACTCGCCTGTATGAGTTTCCACTGCATTTATGAGACTTGTCAACACTCCAGCGTCATTTCTCACAGAGCAATGACAGTGAAAGGGGACAGCAGACAGAGTGTACTTTCTGCTGGGCATATCCGGAACAAGCCAGTGTAGTTCCTGCTGGGATAAGTTCAAGCACCAGTTTAATTTTATTAGGAATTTGTGTCTTTTCATGTTAGATGAACAAGATGTCCACAATAATAATATCCGATTTTTCTGAAGTTTATCATCACAGCCATGTCAAACAAGAGTGCTCAAGATTTACTTTCACATCTCTTATACCTTCTGAACAGAGATGGATTAACACTTGTAGTATATTATTAGAGCTTTCAGTTTATCTGCGAATGTGAATACAAACTTTGTGCACCCATAACAGATATCCTTTGCAGGTAAGTGAACCAAAGATGCCATGCTCAGTTAAAACTTTTCTATTGCACACTGCTAATTGCTTCCACTTGCTGACAGAAAAATCTAATAAAACTAATTTTCATTTGATCGCTTACTTACTTCCAGTGTTTGCTTCGTCTGTTTAAGACCTCATAGTAAAGGTGCGATCTGTTTTTAATAGTGGAAATAAATCAGCGTGTACTGAATATTTTGAAGGCATGATTTAAATTATCATATCATCACGTAAGTTATATTAATTAATGATGTACTTCACTGAATGTACAGTTTTTTGAAGGGCTATAAGCTCCCCTGAATGAATGTTTATCAAAGATCCTCTTGCTATTAAAGTCTAAATTTCCTGAACTGCCTTCTGCTTTAATGGACTAATACTAATGTGGTGTGTAATGCAACATTAATTTATACATTACAATAACATGACACAATTTAGAAACTGCGCTATGCTTTTATGGGTCTAATGCCAAGTTTATTTCAATTTCATTCAAGCTTTAGAAAACATGATTAATGCCAGACAGTCAGGACGTTGGATGTGCACACTAAAAATTATAAAAACAGATTCATTTCTTTAACTCATAGTCTAAGTTAACTCAGCTCCACATAAAGCTGAAAAAGTCAGTCATGGACAAAGGTTGCTGTTAAAAATTAAAAATAAAATAAAATGGACAAAACTTTTTATGAAAGAAATTAGAAATTGTGTTCCTTTGACTTCACTGAGAGTCGCACACGCATGTGCTTTTGTGTGTTTTTCTTCATCTGATGAGAAATTTGTCTGATGGCTGAATAATATCCAACAGATTACTTCTAACTGAGCCTATCTGCCACTCAGTCCTCTTGTAGCTGTCGAGTAATGGACACTGACATGAAAAGATTTGGTCTGATTTTTTGGGAATTTTCCTTCTTTTTCTGTGAAAACAGCTTCAAGTGTGATGTAAACTGGAATACCACTACTCTGTAAAAAATATTTCCACCAGATTGGAGTGTGATATTGCTCTCCTTTCAGCAAAGTGTGGCGCAATTCTTAATTTACCACACTCATAACTACTATGGCCAATAACGAAAATATACCTAGTTCATTATACAGCTGCAATTCCACACTATAAGATGCAAAGGAGTAGAATTTTTTTAACTCAATAGTTATTTTCCAATTGCTTGATAGGCATTGTGAATGTGAAAACAATAGTTTTCAATTATCTGTACAGAAGTGGAAATGTTTACAAAAATACTAACTACCGGATCAGATGTAGCTTTGATTTTTTTCCATGTGATTACTTTTATAGTGGCAGAACAGATAACACAAAAATTAACCTAAATTTGTCTCTTCTCTCAACACCCGCACAATCTGCTACACCCCGCAAGACTCTGTAAGCATATCAGGAAAGAGAAGTGATTTGCAGCCAATCACTTCTCTTCCTTGAGATGCTTACTGAAACGTAAGTCACACAAAATTATTTTACTGAACTATAAATGCCCTTATCATTTCTTCCAGTAAATAGTTAATTACTGGTATGTAGTAAAAGTCCATTATTCCTTATTTCTGCAGCTACGTGCTTTCGGTGGCTCTGAACTATGTTGTATGAAAGAAGTATAATCAAACTTGTTATTACATGTAAAAAATGTGACATTAGAGCCAAAATAAAAAGTAATTTTTCAGTTTGTTCAACGCACAGCTACTGCCTGAAAAAACATTATCATCAAAAAACAACAGCAACAACAATTCTCTCTCTACACACACACACACACACACACACACACACACACACACACACACACGCACACAGTACTCAGAATAAGTACCTGAAAGATGCATTACAAGAGAGTTTGAAATGATTCTGTTTTAGATTTAAGAGCACGTTACTTACGGCATCTCCCACTTTTTCTGGAAGTACATGCCCAGCGTATAAACAGATGAAATTGCCTTTTGGTATGTCATGGAGAGCACGTATTCCCCATCCACGGTTAGGTGTCATGAAAACCTGAATCTTGCACTTCATGGGAAGTTGAACCAGCCTGTTCAGGCAAGTTGATGAGCATTTACACCTGAAAATAATAATAATAATAATAATAATAATAATAACAACAACAATAACAATAATGAGAAATTAATTAAATGAAAACCAAGATATGACATTAAAAGAATTCAAGATTCAATGAATAAAAAAGGGGGACTGGGGGAGATAACTGAGAATGTGAAGAAGAGAGACATTCACGAATTTCAGTGGCCCTTACTACTCTAACTCTGCTTATGCCTTTCACTTGGAATGAAGCATTGTTCAAATACAAGTAGCATAAGAAACATATTATAGGGTTTAACATTTTAATATTAAACACAAGTAGCATGAGAAACATATTAGAGGCTTTAATATTTTAATAAAGACAAAGCTTACTTCAACAGTCTTTCATATTTCCCAGTAAAGTGAGATTAATTCTGAATGAAACACTTTGTCTATATGATACAATAATGGGTGTTGCATATGTCAAAATGGTGGTGGTGCTTCTAGTAATGAATGGATGTATTCTCATGCACTAAGATACAATTGTGAATATTTCTGTCCTAAAAAAATTCATCATATTTTCATAAGACCTTTGAATACCATTAACACTTGAAGTGCCTCAGGAGCTGTACCAATAGATGAAACACCAACTGAGATGGCGTGGCCATATCATACACATGGACTACAGTAGACTTCCCAAAGCAGTATTCTACTCAGAACTCTCGTGAGGAAAGCGGCTGCAAGGTGGCCAACACCTGCGATATAAAGACACCATCAAATGCCACCTCACAGCCTGTGACATTCCGAGCAAATGTTGAGAGGGGCTCGCATTGCACCGATCACAGTGGTGCTCAACTGTACACAAGAATGTGGAACAATCTGAGCATATCCACCTAAGGAACCTGGACAAAAAACGAAAGCTCAGCAAATCTAAGCCCAAGCCTAATTACACCTATACGTATAACTCCACTGGGCAACTGTATTGCAATTTGTGCAAATGGATCTTCAAAGCAAAGCTCAGTTTTGCAAGCCACTTCCGAGCCCCACCACAATACGGACTAAATGACTGATGGAGTCGCTGTCACTGGACACGCAAGGAGGACATCATGTGTGGGAATTGGATGCGTTTGATAGTCTCCTCCTTTTCCCTCTGTCTCCATCTCGTGTTCCCCCTCTTTTTGTTCATCTACTCATCCTCCCCCTTCTCCCTGTCCATCACCCTCCTCCTCACTCTCTCTGCCACCTCCATCTCTCCCTCTCTCTGTACATCTCCTCCTCCCCCTCCTCCTCTTCTTCCATCGCCCTCTCTCCATTTCCTTCTCCTCCCCCTCCTCTTTCCATCTCTTCCTCCCCCACTCTCTGTCCATCTCCGCCTTTCCCCCCTCTATGCAGAGATGCTAAGTTTGGAAAGAGTTTATCAGTAATCGAGGAATGGGGGCTCGGGACTTCAGAAGCAACTAGTCACTGGCTAGCCGTCGACAAGTGAACACATGCTAGTGGTACTCTTCAGATTTTGTGTTGTGGGAAAAGGACAGAAAAAGTGGAACTATGTAATTGCATCAAGTTTTGTTTTATGCCTGATGATTCTCAAGTTGAAACTATCTGCAAGATTCAACAAGTGTTAGGGATGAAGCAATGGGTACAACACAGATAAAGAAGTGGTACAATTGCTTCACACATGGCCACTCATAAGTGAAGAGTAAAGCACATTCAGGCAGGCACTCAACATCCACAAATCAGGGTATTACTGATCACATAAGGACCCTGGTGATACACGATACACAAATCATGATCAGAGAACTTGCGGATGAGATTAAAATTAGTATTGGATCCATACATTCCATTTTAATGGAACAGCTGGACCTCAGGAGGTTCTCAGCAAAATTTGTACCATAGTTGTTAACAAATCAGCAGCAGTAACTTTGTTTGGAAATCACACAAGACCTTGATACTACAAACAGTAACCCCAACATTCTTAACACAGTGATCACTGGTGATGAGTCCTCGAACAGGTATGACCCAGAAACAAAGTTCTGTGACCACAATGAAAGCATCCACATCCTAGAGACCCAAAAATGCAAGGCAAGTCCACAGTAATGTGAAAGTAATGTTGACCATTATTTTTTACTCCAATGGTGTAGTCCATCACAAGTACATCCCAGAAGGTATTAATGTCAATAAGGAGTACTACCAAGAGGCTCTGCATTGCCTTTGTGAAGCAGTGCAATGCAAATGCCTGGACTTGTGGGTAGCAAGCAATTGGCACCTCTGCCACGATAACAAACCTGCTCATCATTCTCAATTAATTCACGATTTTTTGGCCAAACACAACACAGTTGTGGTTTATCAGCTCTCTATCCCCCTGACCTAGCACCGAGTGACTTCTGGCTTTTCCCTAAACTGAAAAAGACTTTGTTTGAATGGGGCTAGATTTCAGAACAGACAAGACATTATGCAGACCATAGCTGCACACCACAGCAAATGAGGCTTTCCAACGATGCTTCCAGCAGTGGCAGCATTCGGAGACGCACACAGAAACTGAAGGGGGCTACTTTGAAGGGAACTAGTGTCAAACAACTGTACCTGAATAAAGACTGCTTTTATACATAGAACTCTGATACTTCTTGAACAACCCTCAAACAACTTTTTTGTCTTCTGTGAAAACAGACTGCGAGGTAGAAAACAAAACAGCACAGTGTTGCGTAGGATATACAATTTTTGTTCAAAAATACATGTAACAAGAAAGAATATGTATGGGAGAAACAATTTTTCTTATGACTTAAATGCCTTACTATGATAGTTAAAATACACATATCTATGGCAGAGTAAAGTACAGCATTTTCTTTCTTACAGTCGGTTTTAACAGAAAAACTGTACTTGTAGTTTAAAAAAAGTATGCAGTATATGTCCCTATGAATGTTTGTAAGCGAGTTCCATAAAAATTTGAAGTGAATTGGTCAAGAACTTTTCAAGTTTTTTGGTCAAAATGTTTCCCCTTTATATGTTACATATATATTTATATGCTGCATATATTAAAAATATATAGCCAATGTCCATTCCAAAGTTCATTAGAGTATCATGAAAAAATATGAAGTAAATCAGTTGATAACTTTTTCCGCACTTCAGTAGGTATACAGGATAGTCTGAAAATGTATGAAACATCTGTAAGGCTGTTGCGGAGTAGTCTGTGCTGAGAAATTATTGTTGAGAAAAAAATTCAATAAACTGCACAGTTTTCGAGTTGATTAACACTGAAGTTAACCAATCAGGCTGTTTCACCCACAAATTGCAGCAGCTTTCTTTGTTTGGTTTCCTAGAACCAAAGAAGAGAGTGATACAAAAATTGGATGTGGGATGGTAGCAAGGAGTGAACCTGAACAAAGGCTGAGCCATCTCAAGCACTATCACCTACGCTATGAGAACAACTGACACTAATTGCATCTGATGGTATGCTTGAATATGTGCACACAATGGTCTGACTGGCTAACTTTGATGCTAATGAGCTCAAATGGTGTAACACATTTAATTACTTATTAACAATTATTTATCAGCACAACCTACTCTGCAACACCCTTACAAGGTTTTCAGACTGTTTCTGACCAGCGTGTATAAAAACGATCACATATTTGAATGCACTATTGTACCAAAATTTCAAATCAATTGGTGAAGAACTTCGAGACACGTAAGATTTTGAACCAAAAAGGTTTTACACTTTAATTTTTATAGAATAGACGGTTACTTGTTAGCAAATAGCTATTGCAGGAATAATACTGGTGGCAGTGCAGAAATTTATGTTAGTAAATGTATAGTAGCTAAAAAAAAACCTCTTCTTGAACACCACACCACACCACAGTATGTCCGGTAAAAATGATATGATGGTGTGCTCCACATGAACAATTTCAAATTAGCTAAGCATAAAGTGATTGAGTTATCTTATCACCCACCAAACAAAGATGTTACGTACTTTATGGATAGGCTTAGTAGGATAGCTGGCTAGACTGGTTCTAAAGATCTTTCTGTAATTGGTCACTTTAGCACAGATGCAAATTCTAATAGTACAATAAATTTTAAGCTCACTGATGTATTAAGTTAGCATAATGTTGTAAATATGGCAAGCTCAGATACTAAAGTAATGGACACTTATTCTACTAGAATATATTATGTTTTAAACAATAGAAATATTACAGGTAAATTAAAGTAGCCTAGATTTTCATTACTCTGACCACTTTTGTAGGTGACAGAGTACATAAATTCAGCTGTGCCAAAAAGAACAAAGACTGTTCTGCAGAAATTATCAGATGTTAGTGCCTTTAAAGACAAACTAGCACAGGAGAAATGGGATCTATGTTCCAGGTGAAAGGGATTGATGACAACTCTATTGCAACATTATAACTATTGCTGCCTTGTCAGAGAAACTCGAAAGGTAGTTAAGCACTGCTAAAATGGAGGTAATCTACGACTGCAGATCCCACCAAGTCTGATTGGGCTCAGGCAGAGTATATATGATCTAAACCTACTGTATAAAGCTACACTACGGGCTTTTAATAGAAATACAATAGGGCAAAGAAAACTATTAAACTGGAATTGCTGACTTCTGGAAGCAGAGTAACAGCAAAGGAATACACTCTGATGATAAAACTAAAGCTTCCTAGGAGTTAATTGACAAATCCTGTAAAGGTCTCAAATGGTGAACATGGAACCATTCAGCATTAAGTCAGGATGGTAATACAGTAAAAAACCAAAATACTATATGCAATATTTTAATAACTATTTCACTACTCCCACTGACTATTCAATCCACACTACAGACGCACACCATATGACTTTAAGCCACCTAACTGAATGTACCAATTTTGAATTTATGAAAGTGTATGAGCATGAAGTTGACAAGGTAACATGCATACTAAAGAAAAAAAATTCATCTGGATGGGATGGCATATCCAGTGCAATTACTAAGGAGTGCTTAAAAGAAATCTAAAAGTCTCTTACCTATCTGATTAATTGCAGCATTAGAGAAAACATGTATCCAACTGTACTCAGAATGAGTATTGTGAAAGTAGTGCACAAAATGGGAACTACTAATTCCCACCTTTAGTAAGATATTCGAAATTATTATCCCACCCCAGCTAAGTTCCTTTTTCATGAAAACACAAACTGCTTATAGATTCTCAGCATTGCTTTAGAAAAGAGCTATGCAAGACCACAGCAGTTACAAAGTTCTTCCATGAAGTGCACTTCGTGTTGCAGCAGAGGACACAAATGCAGCTATATTTCTAGATCTGACAAAAGCATCTGACACAGCAAACCATAGCTTACTTCTACAAAAACTGAAGACATATCGTATAGGGACACCATCCATGCATCTTATAGCAACATGCCTCTTGAATTGTAAACAATGCACTGAATTGAGATGCAAATTACATGAAAAAATTATGAGCTTTCTATCCACCAGTGAAACAGTAGTGCAAGGTGTACCTCAGGACTCGATCTTTGGTATCTTTCTCTTCCTCATGTATCATGCTGACCCAAATATATGACACACTTTTTCTCCAAATTTCACCTTTGATAAGTTAGGGTGGGGCTTACACTTTTTATCCAAATTTCACCCCTGATAAGTGACAGTGCAGCTTATACCATCTACTACCTTGTCTTTTTACAAACAATTGCTGTGCAAACTTTAAGCACATATGTAACAATGCAACTAGTGTCTGAAGCTGAAACTGGCAACAAGGCATTTTACTGCATAACAATGCACTTTTATCGATGTCTTATTGGCACTAACATTGTATAAGTCTGCCAGTATTGTTTCGTTAGCTTATAATCCAGCTGGTAAGACAGCCTGATTTATGACCATTTAGAGTTTACATGAAAAGCATCATCAAGCCAAGGAATTTGGTGCAATTACAACCCAAGTTTCAACCTTACAGTTGTGGCAAAACCATAACCAACAGAGATCATAAGAAAATATGGATAAGACGAATCTAATGTGCAACACTGGGACTGCTATAAAGGAGGAGTCATAGTACAACCTTTACATAATCAGCTTTGGAAGGCAGAAGTAATTATTTTATTCTTTTCTTTGTTATCCTCTGTTTTCATGCCATTATGATTAACAAGCTACTTGGCAGATGACTATGATTCATTCACCTTCTGCTTGTTGACAGAGCAGAAGGTAAATGAATTTTGACAAGGTTTGGCTTTCTTTAAATATCTGATGAAGCTCTTTATTTTATCACAGTAATTTCTGCATGTGGCTATTGAACCACTGTAGATATTTCGCATCCCTAACAACCTTGTATGATAAACACTTGTCTGAAGTGCATTGTTCATTATTCTTTGATTCCTTGTGAACAATCCCTCACAAACTTGAGTGTGAGTTATTGCTATATTTCCCTATACTTAAAATAAAATAATTATTTTATCTAAACGGGAAACTTTTTCTACAGACTTGACAGTGCTGCACAGCTATTTGGTCTTCAAAGTGCACGTGTGGGCTTTCAATAAAGTGGTTAAATCAAAGTGTAACTGAACAAAAGCAATATCCTCACATTAACATCACTTCTGCATTCAAACAGACTAACATCAAACACCACACTAATTACATTTTCAAATAACAATATTGGTATGCTAATGCAAGACTCCACCATTTGGCAAACATACTGTAACGTAGGCTTGCACTTTGATGCAGAAGGTTGACTGTTGCTGGCTTTCAGTCGTGATATGCAAACTGCCGAAGGTGAAAATAGCATCCACCTATAGAGGAGCGAAAACACTGAGGCGTAGCCATAGAGTCGTTTACAAAATTGTGTTACATTATTGCCTGACGTATGTGCGAGAAGCTGCCACACCCAGCCCACTGCAACTGTCAGGGATTAACTTAGGTTAACTCAACTATAAATTAATTATGCTTCTTGTGTAGGGCTTTTATTGCCAAAGAAGTACACATCAAGATTTTGGCAATATTTTGCTGTCTTTGTAGCAATATCTTGAGTGTAATATCCTTGTGTGAAAAACTTTCATGTGATAGAGGACACACATCTTTATGGCCTGCTCAAGATCACTCAGCAACAGGCTCTGCACATTGTTGTATGCATTTCACTAAGGACTGTACTTAGAAAAATTCTCATATGTTTCTTCATTGTGTTTACACTTTACTTGCCTCCATACTTATGTGCTTCTTTGAAACATTTGGGTCAAAAGTGCTTTGTGAACCTCTAAACTAGTTATAGAGCTTGTTAATTAATGTACCCCTCACTGTAAAATCCCATCAACTGTACAGGTGTGTGTACAGACTGCAACACACCAACTGTATTTTTCTCTCCTCTATAAGAGAGTGTTTACAATGAAGACATTTCATAACTGAATTGACATTGGTCACTGTTCCAAACATTTTCTGTGTCACACTCCACTCTGTTACATATTTCTTCACATCCTCCACACACCCTTAAGACTTCTGATGAATAATATGATGATCTTGTAGGTCCTTATATGTGTATGTGGCAAATGTAGGAATATGGTTGGAAGAAATGCTGTATTCAGTATTAAGTTTGTTGATGAAAGTAATCACAGTTCTGAAATTGTCCAGGTCAACCACTTTGACACTTACATATGCCACCAGTGAACAGGAGATCCATAAGGTCTAGCCCTATCAAATTGTGAATTTACATACTCCTTTCAAGTTTTTAATTGCAACAGTCCATTTCCCTTGAAGTAAGCTCGATCTCACCTTCTCCTAGTCACATAATCTAATAACCTTGTAATTTGATTTGCTTCATATGCACTTAAAGCACTTTGGAAGTTTGCTACAGGAGTTGAAGCTACAACTGTAATAGTCTTTGTATTTTTTTTCCTGCACGTCATCAATGTCTTACAATATACTGGCCCTCAGCATTTTGGGTGAAAATGGTTCACACTCAGTGACAGCTGAAGATAGCCAAGTCTTGTACTTCTGGATGAGACAACTTCAGATAGGGTGTCTTCCTGTCCAAAATAACTATACCCGTCTAGCACATTTTCTTGCAGTTCTGTGTCATCTCCATTGTAATTGTTACTTTTTATCCTAAATAAGATATTCAAAAACTCCATATCCCTTACTCTGATTACATTTCCATATTCTGCAAGTCGCAGCTTTGCTGCTAACAGTTTGGCAACATTTGTGAAACTAATTTGCATCACGACACCAATGTACACTCTTTACACTGTAACCCACAAACTAAAACCCCAAAAGAAGACCTCCTACTGCAGCTACACTATTCGTACAATTAGAGCACTTGTTAGTGCAGGCACAATGCGCCACCAACAAATAGAGCCAGCAAGCAAAAGATGCATTTTGAATGTGAATGGCTTATATAACCATTTATGATATGAGCAATTTACTGTATTTACCCTATGATGATAAGACAATGTTTTTCCCCAATTTGTCATTTGAAAAATATGGGCTGTCTTATATTCCCTTCTGAGATCAATGTTTTTACAATGCTTAATACATTAATATAGGGCTTGTCTTACATCTATAGATGAAGCTTTGGCTGTTGAGGTTTCATACAAATTTATTTTGAACAATCCCAAAGGGTAACACAACACTTTCTCTTGACCAGGCTCGAGATTTCCTTACACACCAAACCACTCGATACATCACTGGCCTTGGTCAAACAATCAAGTGACATTTGACTCATGGCACTAGTGGAAGGGATATGCAAGAGACTATGAACTGACCTCTACAACAATTTAATGCTCTGCTTGAAAATTGACAAATCTGTGAAACAGGAGGAAAAAACATTGAATTCTGTCAACTTCCAAACTTTTGTTGTATTGGAACAGATTTGTACTAAAAATTCTAACATACGTACAGATATCGTACATATACATTTACGCTGCTT
The DNA here is from genome assembly GCF_023864345.2 of Schistocerca serialis cubense. Taxonomy (NCBI): domain Eukaryota; kingdom Metazoa; phylum Arthropoda; class Insecta; order Orthoptera; family Acrididae; genus Schistocerca; species Schistocerca serialis. Next base: position 406,782,918 of record NC_064646.1, read on the forward strand.
TTTAAGCAAAGGTAACATTCAATTATGAATATCTTATCTTTCAACCCCCCCCCCCCCCCCCACCCCCCACCAAATGAACCATGAACGTTACTGTTGGTGGGGAGGCTTGCGTGCCTCAGCGAGCGATACACATAGCCATACCGTAGGTGCAACCACAACGGAGGGGTATCTGTTGAGAGGCCAGACAAATGTGTGGTTCCTGAAGAGGGGCAGCAGCCTTTTCAGTAGTTGCAGGGGCAATAGTCTGGATGATTGACTGATCTGGCCTTGTAACACTAACCAAAACGGCCTTGCTGTGCTGTTACTGCGAATGGCTGAAAGCAAGGAGAAACTACAGCTCTAATTTTTCCCAAGGGCATTTACTGTATGGTTAAATGATGATGGCATCCTCTTCGGTAAAATATTCCGGAGGTAAAACAGTCCCCCATTCGGATCTCCGGGCCGGGACTACTCAAGAGGATGTCGTTATCAGGAGAAAGAAAACTGGTGTTCTACAGAACGGAGCGTGGAATGTCAGATCCCTTAATCGGGCAGGTAGGCTAGAAAATTTAAAAAGGGAAATGGATAGGTTAAATTTAGATATAGTGGGAATTAGTGAAGTATGGTGGCAAGAGGAACAAGACTTTTGGTCAGTTGAATACAGGATTATAAATACAAAATCAAATAGGGGTAATGCAGGAGTAGATTTAATAATGAATAAAAAAATAGGAGTGCGCATAAGCTACTACAAACAGCATAGTGAACGCATTATTGTGGCCAGGATATACACGAAGCCCACGCCTACTACAGTAGTACAAATTTATATGACAACTAGCTCTGTAGATGATGAAGAAATTGAAGAAATGTATGATGAAATAAAAGAAATTATTCAGATAGTGAAGGGAGACGAAAATTTAATAGTCATGGGTGACTGGAATTCGGTAGTAGGAAAGGGGAGAGAAGAAAACATAGTAGGTGAATATGGATTGGGTGTAAGAAATGAAAGGGGAAGCCGCTTGGTAGAATTTTGCACAGAGCACAACTTAATCATAGCTAACACTTGGTTCAAGAATAATGAAAGAAGGTTGTACACATGGAAGAATCCTGGAAATACTAGAAAGTATCAGATAGATTATATAATGGTAAGACAGAGATTTAGGAACCAGGTTTTAAATTGTAAGGCATTTCCAGGGCAGATGTGGACTCTGACCATAATCTATTGGTTATGAACTGTAGACTAAAACTGAAGAAACTGCAAAAAGGTGGGAATTTAAGTAGATGGGACCTGGATAAACTGACTAAACCAGAGTTTGTACAGAGTTTCAGGGAGAGCATAAGGGAACAATTGACAGGAATGGGGTAAAGAAATACAGTAGAAGAAGAATGGGTAGCTTTGAGGGATGAAGTAGTGAAGGCAGCAGAGGATCAAGGAGGTAAAAAGACGAGGGCTAGTAGGAATCCTTGCGTAACAGAAGATATATTGAATTTAATACATGAAAGGAGAAAATATATAAATGCAGTAAATGAAGGAGGCAAAAAGGAATGCAAACGTCTCAAAAATGAGATCGACAGGAAGTGCAAAATGGCTAAACAAGGATGGCTAGAGGACAAATGTAAGGATGTAGAGGCTTATCTCACTAGGGGTAAGATAGATACTGCCTACAGGAAAATTAAGGAGACCTTTGGAGAACAGAGAATCACTTGTATGAATATCAAGAGCTCAGATGGAAACCCAGTTCTAAGCAAAGAAGGGAAAGCAGAAAGGTGGAAGGAGTATATACAGGGTCTATACAAGGGCGATGTACTTGAGGACAATGTTATGGAAATGGAAGGGAATGTAGATGAGGTTGAAATGGGAGATATGATACTGCGTGAAGAGTTTGACAGAGTACTGAAAGAGCTGAGTCGAAACAAGGCCCCGAGAGTAGACAACATTCCATTACAACTACTGACAGCCTTGGGAGAGCCAGTCCTGACAAAACTCTACCATCTGGTGAGCAAGATGTATGAGACAGGCGAAATACCCTCAGACTTCAAGAAGAATATAATAAATCCATTCCCAAAGAAGGCAGGTGTTGACAGATGTGAAAATTACCGAACTATCAGTTTAATAAGTCACGGCTGCAAAATACTAACGCGAATTCTTTACAGACGAATGGAAAAACTAGTAGAAGCCGACCTCGGGGAAGATCAGTTTGGATTCTGTAGACATATTGGAACACGTGAGGCAATACTGACCCTACGACTTATCTTAGAAGCTAGATTAAGGAAAGGAAAACCTATGTTTCTAAAATTTGTAGACTTAGAGTAAGCTTTTGACAATGTTGACTGGAATACTCTCAAATTCCAAAGGAAGCAAGGGTAAGATGCAGGAAGGGAAAGGCTACTTACAATTTGTACAGAAACCAGATGGCAGTTATGAGTCGAGGGGCATGAAAGGGAAGCAGTGGTTGGGAAGGGAGTGAGACAGGGTCGTAGCCTCTCCCCGATGTTATTCAGTCTGTATATTGAGCATGCAGTGAAGGAAACAAAAGAAATGTTAGGAGTAGGCATTAAAATCCATGGAGAAGAAATAAAAACTTTGAGATTCACCGATGACATTGTAATCCTGTTAGAAACAGCAAAGGACTTGGAAGAGCAGTTGAACGGAATGGATAGTGACTTGAAAGGAGGATATAAGATGAACATCAACAAAAGCAAAACGAGAGTAATGGAATGTAGCCGAATTAAGTCGGGTGATCCTGAGGGAATTAGATTAGGAAATGAGGCACTTCAAGTAGTAAAAGAGTTTTGCTATTTGGGGAGCAAAATAACTAATGATGATTGAAGTAGAGAGGATATAAAATGTAGACTGGCAATGGCAAGGAAAGTGTTTCTGAAGAAGAGAAATTTGTTAACATCGAGTATAGATTTAAGTGTCACGAAGTCATTTCTGAAAGTATTTGTATAGAGCGTACCATGTATGGAAGTGAAACATGGACAATAAATAGTTTGGACAAGAAGATAATAGAAGCTTTCGAAACGTGGTGCTACAGAAGAATGCTGAAGATTAGATGGGTAGATCACATAACTAATGAGGGGGTACTGAACAGAATAGGGGAGAAGAGGAGTTTGTGGCACAACTTGACTAGAAGAAGGGATTGGTTGGTAGGACATGTTCTGAGGCATCAAGGGATCACCAATTTAGTATTGGAGGGTAGCGTGGAGGGTACAAACCATAGAGGGAGATCAAGAGATGAATACACCACGCAGATTCAGAACGATGTAGGTTGCAGTAGGTACTGGGAGATGAAGACGCTTGCACAGGATAGAGTAGCATGGAGAGCTGCATCAAACTAGTCTCAGGACTGAAGACCACAACAACCACAACAACAACAACATCTTTCAAAAGCCATTACTTGATTCTGAGCCCAGGTCAATATTTTATTTCATTATGGTTTACCAAGAGGGTTGCAAATGAGAAATTTGATCGATGTACACGCATCAGAATACCAGCGAAAGTCTTTGTAATCAGATTTAGAACACAATGATGACATTCAGATGAAACAAAAAGGAAAATTAACTCTGAATGAAATGTTTAACAAATGAAATAAATCATTTTAAACAGGGTAACTGTCATTGTCCAAATAAATTACAGCAACCAGACCCGTTGCGGAGATAGTATGAACAGATGTCACTAGATCATGGGACAAGCGAAAATTACGGAATGGGACTGAAAGTGATTGCTATCTTTCATTTACATACTAGGTGTTGTTGCTCATACGACCTGAAGCCTAGAAGATATTGCTGTCCATGTTTTACAGTCAGTCAAGCATAGCTATACTGAAAGTTGGTAGGGGAACAGCACCCAGCATGGCTGAGAACTAAGATGAGTGTGGGGAGGGGAGTGTTGGGCAGGTAGAAATTTCATCGTGCAGCCAACCATGTGAATGTATTCTACATACTTAGGCTTTCTATAAACATCTACCATGCTTCAACTGCAGTTTGTCTGAATCCGTTTGCACTCAGAATCGAACTGATTTTAAAATCGGACAAACACTCAACAATAACATACATTTTTGCAGGACACGCTAAAAGTCTAGGTGGGAGCCAGTGGTGTACTTATGTGTTTCGTGCAGCAATGTTGTCAACACTCACTGTGAGGTATGGCGGGAATGATTGGGGGTTTGTCAGCTGCTGGTTCTACACAGCCAATGAGAGAGTGGCAGGCAGACAACATGTTCTGAAACAAGGGTCATTGAAACATTCTCACATCAGGATAGAAGCAAAATCCACTGTGTGTTCACAAAAAAACAGATATGTTCTCAGGTCCCACAGTATCCACAACCTCAGAAATCACAACATATTCGGAAGAAACAGCCAAATATGTGTGACAACAGAGATTCACAGCAGTCCTGTTAAGATGACGACAGTGATGTCTAAAAACAGTGATACCACAGACAACAGGATAAGTAAACCAAAAATGCAATGAAGATAAAATTTCTTTTTGTTTATTTCATTCATTCTTGTATTATCAAAGTGTAAACAATAAATGGTATCAATTTAGAATAGGTGTAATGTTAACTTTATGATAGACATACATTAATAAAAGTTTGTAATTTTGATCAGTCAGTATGTGTTAAGAAATATAATATTCTCAAGGAGCCTCTCAAAAAACAGGGGAGGGTCGTCTTGTACTCCAGTAAACACGGCATATTCCAAGTACATTTTTGTGAGGTTCTGAGTGTTTGAGGTCATACACTTCTCTTATAAGTAAAAATACTGTTTTATTTTCCATAGCATCCCTTGCACAATCACATGTATGAGACCAATGCTGCTAGTGTGTCTCTAATGTGCTTCTATACAGTAGCTGCAACCAAATGATACTGGTCTGTTTGGCATGATTTACAGCTGGCTGGGTTCAGTGCATCCAATACCCAACAGTAGAGCTTCATTCATTGTGGTATCGATAGCAACGATGCCATGGCATAGTTTCAAAGGTTGGCACTACACGAGACACCAACGACAGTGCCCTCTAACTGGTGCTGTGCAGCTCTACGAGCTCCGCTACAGATTCTGCTCATTTTCATCAGATGCAGCCAGCCAGGAAACTTCACTTCAGCTTTGCTCTACATACGATGGGTCTAAGACTTCACATCTGTACAAAGTTATGTATTCTTTCTTGCACCAGTAAACCATTTTTACTCACTGCAGTACCAACGTATTTTTCCTGCTCCTGCTCCTACCCATGCGCCGCCTTCCAAGCGGGATACAAAATTCATATCTAAGAAAAGACCCACCCATTAACATATTAAATGGCTAAGTTCACTAGAAAGAGAAACCTAATGTCATTTGATACTCTGCAATTGCTGATCACTAGCATGTGGTGGGATGAGGTGTATCTTCCAGCTTAGAATATCATACAGTATCTGGTATCTGCATAACATGTCTCATTATCATCAATTGCAAACTGCCATATCACATGCTGTAACAAAGAAACACAGGTCATGTACATGAAAGAACTGAGAAATATTTATCCCTGTACTTGTATTATATTAATATTTAATAACTGAAAAAAAATCTACAAGTGTAGGATGCATCAACAAATTCAATTTTATTCTATACATAAAACAGAAATTAAGAGTCTACTTAATTTAATAGTTGGGTGCTTGTTTCTGTTTCCCTTGTATTAACTAAATTGCACGAAATAGCTGACAGAAAAATACAGCAAAATACATCAGAATGAACTCTTACATTTAGCTACAGGGAAAGATAATACCAAATTTGTAAGAAGAAACTGTCTGGATACAGTCTCTAGAAAATATTTTTATATCACAACAATGGCTGCTACATATTACAAGGTGTGTCAGTCCCTATTCAGGAACTAAAATACACTGTGGTATAATATTCTCACTTCAAGCTATCAAATACAGTTTACTGTCAGTACTTTCTTATTCTTTTTCTTTTTTTTTTTCAAACATATTGCTATGTGGAAGCCAGAATCAATTTTTATTGTCTGCCATTTAGCATTACTTGAATTTCTACATACTTCTGATTTATTAATGTAACAAGATCATTAATGTAATGGGGCATTATTATTATGAACAGCACTGGCAGTACTACTCTGCTGCTAACTGCTGGTTACAATTCTGAAGTCCCCATCCAAAACAATAGGAAATTTTATTTGGTACCTCTGATTACCATCTGCTATGATAACATGTTATTGTACACATTGATTTCAGTGTTTTTTTCTCTCTATACTCTGTTTTATTCTGCACTGAAATTCGTCTCTCGAGAATTAACAACAATCCATACAAAATATTTATAAATGCAGTAGTGCACCACACAGCAGGAGGCTTTTCTGTACTACAGCTGTCAACATCTGTATGCCAGAATAAACCAAAGAAGTTTATCTTAAGTATTTTTTTAACTAATCCCACTGCAATGAAAGGCATACGGCAAAATGTTAAATAGTAAGCTAATTAGAATTTTCTTTAAATATAGATTCTCTGGATGCACAGCTCCACCTCTGCCTCATTATACATCAGATAACAACTGTGTTCCACATTTAATAACATACTTAATACGAGGTCTATTCATAAAGTAAATCCATTTACCTTTCTTTCTTTCTTTTCTTTTGCTTTTTTTAATGTCAATGAAATTACAGAATTTGCTTGTGTCTCTGTGCGCGCGTGTGTGTGTGTGTGTGTGTGTGTGTGTGTGTGTGTGTGTGTGTGTGCGCGCGCGCGCGCCTGTGTGTGCGCGCGCGAGTGTATACATGTCCTTTTTTCCCCCTAAGGTAAGTCTTTCCGCTCCCGGGATTGGAATGACTCCTTACCCTCTCCCTTAAAACCCACATCCTTTCGTCTTTCCGTCTCCTTCCCTCTTTCCCAACGAAGCAACCGTTGGTTGCGAAAGCTTGAATTTTGTGTGTATGTTTGCGTGTCTATCGACGTGGCAGTGCTTTCGTTTGGTAAGTCACATCATCTTTGTTTTTAGATATAAATTACAGAATTTGTTTTATATACTGTGAAAGTACACTAACATAAGCTAAACAGTGTCCGAACAGGCCTCAGAAGGTCCAATGTTCAACCGATCACAGTATCATCCTCAGCTAATCCGGTCGTTGTCAGTTTTCATGACTGGAGCTGCTACTTCTCAGCCAAGTAGCTCCTCAACTGGCCTCACAATGGCTAATTCACCCCACTTGCCAAAAGCATTCAGCAGACCCATACGGTCATCCACCTAAGTGCTATCCAAGCCTGACAGCGCTTAACTTCGATGAAGCAACGCAAATCTGTGTTACGGCTGCGGCAAGGTCGCTGGCTGTGAAAGTACACATTCTAGTTTATTTTTCCACATACTTCCAGCCACACTGTCTTTTTGTTATAGCATTTGACGACATTTGAAATTCCACTATCATAGAATTCTGCCACCTGAAACTGAAGTCAATCTATGATGCTGGTTTTCAAGCCTTCATCATTGCCAAAGCTCATTGAGCTAAGCCAATTCTTCAAGTGCATGAAGACGAAGTTGACAGTCAATAGGCATCAAGTAACGGCTGTAAGGAGAGTGATTCAAAACTTCTCATTTGAACTTCGGCAGTTTTGTTGCAGTATGTTGTGCTGTATGTGGGTGGGAGATGTCATGCAGGAAAATCACGTTTTTCGCACCAAGGTTTCTGGTGACACTTTGTCAGTTTTTCCAGTGAACTAGTATAGTCATACTGTCTTGACTGAAGTTTTGTTTTTGCATTCACATACCGCACACGTCTCATCTCCTGTTAGAATCTGGTCGAGTAAAGCTTCAACTTATCAATCGTAATACACAAGACAGCACAGTGCTACTGCCATACACTGAGCCTTTTGTTCTTCAGAAAGGAGTTTAGGCAAGCACTTGGCATTAAATTTCCAGTAGCCCAAATCTTTGGTAATCATTATGTACAGAAGAGTATGACTAATGTGTGGAAAAATAAATACAAAGCTCTGAGATGGTGACTCTCCAGTTTTCTCTTAGGTTTTCATCAACCAAAGGAATCAGATCTTCATTCACTCTTCTCTTCATCACCAGTTCAACCATTTTTGAACATATGACACCATTGTCTTACACCACCTTTACACTTGACCCCTAAACTACACCAAGTTTGCAATGGGTTTCACCTGCATATGTTGATGACTCAGTAATGAATGGTAATGAACAAGTTGATAGGATGGCCAGTCAGGGACGATGACTCCACTTGTTGGACAGGAACCTGCCTCCACCATCACTAGGTCAAAGGAAAATCAAAACTACATAACAAACTGCCTATTGGCTTCTGTCTCGGGTTCTTTGGCCAACGTTCATCTAATGATTTTTCTAACATTTCGCCAGCACGGGTGGCTGGCATTGTCAAAGCTTCACCCTCCATTGCCGGTGGTGAACTGGAGCCGAGCTCGTGGGCGCAGACTATATGTACCTGGCGCGCCAACGTCCGAGGGCTTCTCCGCGGTCATTTCTGGTGCGGTTCTCCTCTTGCTACCTGCGACGGTCGTTCACTGCAGTACGGGAAGCCAGGATCTGTTTACCTTAAGGCTACATAGCTGGATCAGGAGGCAGCACACAGAACAGAGGACTAAGATACAAAAACAAAAAACATGACAAGCTAATGGTGCTGAAACCATGTTTTAAGAGAAGTTAATGCAATCCTGGGCTCGAACAGGAGGCATACTAAACTCATGGAAGGTCTACTGACTGGCCATTATAACTACAGAAAACAATTGTACACAATGGGTATGGAGAAAGATTCCCCCAGGTGCTAACTATGGGATTTGGTGAATGAAACTACACCACATTTAGTATTTCAATGTGAAGCACTGGAGGCTAAAAGGCACCAAATATTTATGTAATTAATTCATAAAGAGATTGTATGTAACTAAGACCAAGTAAAAGGGCTTCTACTACTCTTCAAAGATACTCGCTGGCTACACTAGAATGCCAAGGACATATCCCACACAAAAAACTTAGTTTCAATATGGCCAACAGAGTGTTAAGTCTACTGCTGTTTTGTCTACCTAATGAATTAAATAAAATCAACAAATACCAACAAGTTGCCCAGATAGCCACACGCATTAGCATGCCACTTCCGAGATTCAGGAAGGCATACTGGTCCTGGATTGAATCTGCTTGGCAGATTAACAATGAGGGCTGCAGTGCTGGCCAGTCTAGATGTGGTTTTTAGGCAATTTCCCACATCCCCACTAGGTGAATACCAGACTGGTATCCACATACCACCTCAGTTACACAATTCACAAACAATCAGAAAACATTATCACAATTTCATATGAGATACCACTGATGCAGACAAATGAGGTACAAAAGTCACATTCTGAGGGGGGGGGGGGGGGGGGGGCAGCAATGTGACAGAAACCCTCTACAACTAATATTGCCAAATTAAATAAATAATATGCCAATCCGGTGAAGATAGGGGGACAAGGCCAGGAAAAAGAATATGAAGAAAAAGACTTAAATTTTCTAGAACATATACTACCTATGGGGCCATAGTTTTTAACATCTAACTTACATGAATAGATTTTCTGCAATGCCCAACATTATGGACAGTATCATGGAAATGACAGATTGGTGTCAAAATTTGACTGCTGCTATTCTCTCCACACCAAAAATTCCCTCCTATATGGCCTGCCCAGCCAGGGATGCCATATCTACTGGACAGGAATTCCCTTGTCCAGTATGCTGAGGGCCTCACAAAGGCCTTCACAGACAAACACTATACCCCAAGACATAGTCTGCAAACAGATTTCTTGTTTCATATCTTCACACTCCAATCCTCCCACTGCTCCCAAGGACCAACAACAGAGGAGTGCCCCCCTTCATCATCCAGTACCACCCTAGACAGGAACAACTGAACTGCATCCTCAACAGGGCTTTGGTTATATATCATCATGCTCTGAAATGAGGAACATTCTACCCCTCCTAAAGTGGTGTTCCATTGCCCATCCAATTTCCACAACATTCTAGTCATTCTGTATGCCACTCCCAATCCCAACCCCTTGTTGCAGAGCTCATATCCCTCGGGAAGACCCAATCCACCAATCCAGCTCTTCCTACTCCATTCCTATCACAACCTCATTCCACCCCATCAGAGGCTATGCCATCGGTGAAAGCAGACATTTCATATACCTCCTCTGCTGCAATCACTGCACATCTTTTTATATTGATACGACTAACAACCAGCTGTCCACCAGGATGAATAGCCACCACCAATCTGTAGCCAAGAGCAAAGTGGGCCACCCTGTGGCACACCATGCAGTTGAACATAAGGCACTTGTTCAGTAGCTGCTTCACCACATGGGCCATCTGGATCCTCCCCTCCACTACCAGCTTTACTTAACTGCACAGATGGGAGCTGTCCTTACAACACATTCTCCACTCCTGAAATTATTGCAGCCACAACCAATGGTAACTGACTGTCCCCAAATCCTCCACCCAACAATTTTCACCCCCTCTGTCCTATCACTTCCTCACAATTCGTGTCCCCTCACCTTCATAGTGTACTGCTCTCTGCCTGTGCACCCACTAGTCTTTTTCCCTTCTCCTGCTCCTCTCCTTTTCCACACCCCTCCCCCACCTACAGCCTCCCAACACTACATCTGGCAGCCTTGTCCTGCCGCCACTAGTCCCATGCACACCCCACCAGACAGTGCTGACTTCTCTAGACCCCACCGTACTCTGCTATCCCTCCTCCTTCTCTGCCCCTCACAGGAAAGCTGCTTTTGTTCAACGTGGCAGTTGCATTCTGGCCACAGAAGCCAGAGATAGCAGTCATGTATGTGTGTGTGTGTGTGTGTGTGTGTGTGTGTGTGTGTGTGTTTTTCTGAAGAAGGCTGTGGCCAACGCTAAATGTGTAATAGTCTTTCTTTGTGCCTGTCTGCAACTCAATGTGTCAACATTACAGTGAGTAGCAGTCTACCCTTTTCATACCTAGTTAGTTAGTTTCATATTTCATGCATAATTTTGCACAATAAATTGCAATGATGTAGAATGAGTCATTTTATATTCCACTGTAAATTAATTTGTAAATATCGCTATATGCTCAACATTTATAAGTTAAAAAAAAAAAAAAATAATTTACAGTTGGAAGTAGATTTCCTACCCACCATCTTTTACACATTCTAATAATCAAAATACTAAAGAATGAAAGGAGTTCTCATGGAGAAACTTTTTCTATTTGTTTTGTAATTTTACTTTGCTGTCTGTCAGACATTTAAATCACTGGGTAACTGACCAAAACTTTTTGTTGCAGCATTGTGTACTCCTTTTATGCCAACGACAACCTTAATGTGGAGGAACGTCACATTTCCTTCTAGTATTGTAATTACATACATCATTGTTCCTTTTTAAATGGAGTGGAATATTTGCAATAAATTTCGCAAAGGAATAAATATACTGTGAAGCAGTACTAAGAATGCCCAACTCCTTAAACAGATGTCTACAAGATGATTGCGGGTGAGCATCACACATTATTCTTACTACACATTTTTGAGCAACAAAGACTTTCTTTCTTAAATATGAGTTACCCCACAACATAATTACAAACAACATTATTGAATGAAAGTATGCAAACCACGTCAACTTACTGATTTGTCTCTCCTCGAGATTTACAATGATTACCAAGTGCAGATGCGGCTGAACTAAGTTGTTTTACAAGTTCCAAAACGTGATTTTTCCAGTTTAAATTATCTTCAATATGCACACCAAAGAATTCTGAAGCTTCCACCCTATTTATTATTTTCTCATCATGTGTTAAAATTATGACTGGTGTAGCACCCCTAAATGCACAGAACTGAATATGCTCTGTCTTTTTAAAATTGAGGGGGAAACCATTTGCAGAAAACCACATTGATGCCTTTAAGAACACTGTTAACCATTTCTTCTGTTTCTGTATGTACACTCTTTATGTATGATAGATCCCAAAAAAGTCACTGTGTTGCACAAAGAAACGTGCTTGGATATCTTCCAAAAACTTTGGATTGCCGTGGTAACAAACATGATGTCTTCTTAGACAGAATCATCACTGGTGATGAAACATTATCTACCATTATGAGCCAGAGAGTAAATGGCGGAGTATGGAATGGAAACACCCAGAATCATGCTGCGAGAAAGTTCAAAACACAACCCTTGGCAGGAAAATTGATGTTTACCGCTTTTTGGAATGCACTAGGCTCAGTATTGGAACATTATCAGGAGAGTGGCACAACAATGAACAATGCATATTACACTGAGTTGCTTACCGACATGCTAAAGCCAGCAATTCTAAGCAAATTCTGAGGACTGCTGTCAAAAGGTGTTGTGTTGTGTTGTTGCTCGACAATTATCATGCATATACCGCTACCCACACTGCTGAAACACTCTGGAAACTCAAGGTTGAAGTAATGGCTCATCTCCCGTGTAGTCCTCCACTTGCCACCTTCCAACTACCTATTGTTTTGTCCATTCAAATAGGCATTAAGGGGCCCCTGATTCACCTCGGACCTAGAAGTGAAGGACACAGTGCACGAGTGGCTCGCTGCTCAACCAAAAACCTTCCTTTCTGAGGGTATCAGGAAGCTTGTGCAACGGTGGACCAAGTATGTTGAAAAGCAAGTGGAATATATTGAAAAAGATGTGAACATACATGTCCTATTTGTACTGCAATAAAAGGTATCGCTACATCAAGGATAATTTCTGACTTACCCTTGAACATATATGAGGAACAATAGTGGATCTAAGATTGAACCTTGGGGAACCCCACACAATTTCTCCCCATTCTGAATTGAGTTCCTGGACCATATTGGTTGAATTACTAACTACAGCTTTCTGCATTCTTTTAGTTAAGATATCTACTATCCACTGGTTGGCTATATTGTCATCCCACAAACCTTCAAACCTTCCATATAGAAAAATACTGTTATTCAGAGTCAAATGGCTTAGATAGGTTGCAGAAAATACCAACTGGCTCCGTTTTATTATTTAATATTTGTAAAATTCTGTGAGTGAACATGTAAGTGGCATTCTCAATAGAGCAGCTCTTCTGAAACCCAAACTATGATTTTCTGAGCAAAATACTGTTGCTAAGATGAGATACTATTCTATAATATATCACCTTCTCAAAAACTTTGGAAAATGATGTCAGCACCTAAACAGGTCAGTAAGTAAGGTCAGTAGTCACTGGCATCTCTCTTACCATATTTCTTAAAGAGGGGTTTAACAATGGCATATTTCAATCTCTCTGGAAAAACACCTTGGGTTATTGATACATTACATATTTCAGATAAGACCAGGCTTATTATATGGGAACAAATCTTTGGTACTCTATTGGAAACACCATCAAAATCTGTTGAGCTGTTATTTTCAAGAGAATGTATAATTTTCTTAATTTCAGATGGAGAAGACATTCAAATGATTTAACTTTCTGAGTGTTTCTTTTTCATTATAATGCTGTGATTTTTCTCTTGATCTGTCTGTCCCTATAATTCTACTATATTTAACAATACAGGGTGATTCAAAAAGAATACCACAATTTTAAAAATGTGTATTTAATGAAAGAAACATAATATATCCTTCTGTTATACATCATTACAAAGAGTATTTAAAAAGGTTTTTTTTCACTCAAAAACAAGTTCAGAGATGTTCAATATGGCCCCCTCCAGACACTCGAGCAATATCAACCCGATACTCCAACTCGTTCCACACTCTCTGTAGCATATCAGGCGTAACAGTTTGGATAGCTGCTGTTATTTCTCGTTTCAAATCATCAATGGTGGCTGGGAGAGGCGGCCGAAACACCATATCCTTAATGTACCCCCATAAGAAAAAATCGCAGGGGGTAAGATCAGGGCTTCTTGGAGGCCAGTGATGACGTGCTCTGTCACGGGCTGCCTGGCGGCCGATTCATCGCCTCGGGTAGTTGACGTTCAGGTAGTTACGGACAGATAAGTGCCAATGTGGTGGCGCTCCATCCTGCTGAAATACGAATTGTTGTGCTTCTTGTTCGAGCTGAGGGAACAGCCAATTCTCTAACATCTCCAGATACTGTAGTCCAGTTACAGTAGCACCTTCGAAGAAAAAGGGACCAAAAACTTTATTGGCTGAAATGGCGAACAAATGTACAACTAAATGAAACTTTATAGCTCCCTTAATTCGCCGACAGATAGTGCTTAGCTCTGCCTTTTGTCGTTGCAGAGTTTTAAATTCCTAAAGTTGTGGTATTCTTTTTGAATCACCCTGTATTGTTGATACTCCAACCTGGACTTTTCATCGTTATGAACGTCCGCCCCAGTAGCTGAGTGGTCAGCGTGACGGATTGCCGTCCTCTGGGCCCGGGTTCGATTCCCGGCTGGGTCGGAGATTTTCTCCGCTCAGGGACTGGGTGTTGTGTTGTGTTCCTCATCATTTCATCCCCATCCGGCGTGCAGGTCGCCCAATGTGGCGCCGAATGTAATAAGACCTGCGATATGGCGGCCGGACCTGCCCCGCGAGGGGCCTCCCGGCCAATGACGCCAAACGCTCATTTCCATTCCATCGTTATGAACAATAGACAAAAATATCATCATATCCATTTATACTGCGCAAAAGAAACAAACACTCATATCACTAGCCTAGATAAAGTAGATAAAATTTTTATTAAGTATCAATTAGCACATTTGTCAATTTCAGAAACTAATAAATGTTCACACTAAATTATGTGTCTGTTTGCTTCTATTTGGCCCATTTTATCTATCTGAAGACTCTTCACAATAATTCAGCAGAGTTTCTACACAACAAATTCAAAAAATTAATTTTGTAAGCCACTGAGGATCCCTCCACCCCCGATTCATTACTGGATAACAATAGGAGTCACTGTTAAATAAGAAAGTTAATATTCTTACCGTGAATTACATTCATAGATGCCTGTTACAAGTGGTTCATACAGTCGCTTGTAGTAATAACCCTCATGGTTGGGTGACTCACTTTCTGGGCCATATTTAACTCCTTCCATTGTCTGTTGCCAACATGCACATTTTTCCTTGTCCTATAAAAAAGCATTATGAAAGAACAATTATTAAAGTGGAAGGATGAATGAATTTATTAAAGAAAAACAAGAACAACAATTTCTTTATGGACTGGCAGCATAGTGCATGCTATCAAGTAACAGTGTCACTCACATCCTCTCAAACAAGTGATGTGCTAGTAACAATTCAGAGCACAATATTATTTGGCAAGAAGTCAAAGGCTGCTGAGAAAAATAAATGACAACAATTTGTCCCTATTATATTTCATTTAAATGTTTGTATGTAATTTAACATTACAACGAGACAGAACAACTGACCAGTACTTATCTTTAGACGTCAAAATGCAATGTGCTCCTGACCCACACATTTAAAAGTAGAAATAATTGTTCCTTGCTTTCGAAACTGTTAGTTTCTTTGCCAAAGACAAAAGCGGGATATCTTGGGGTACTTATAATGGAAGGCCACATCATTAGGACCCAAGGTTGAGACGGATCCATATGTTGTGAGAACAAGGAGAGAGCAAGATGTATGGAGGTGTGTGTGTGTGTGTGTGTGTGTGTGTGTGTGTGTGTGAGAGAGAGAGAGAGAGAGAGAGAGAGAGAGAGAGAGAGAGAGAGGGTGGGGGGGGGGGGGGGAGGGAAGGAGAGGGGGAGAAGGTCAAAGAAAGCACTATGCCAGCTTCAGTACAGAGATGACACAGCAAGACGTTAAGACGGATTACAAGGAAGAAAATGAGAAGTGAAAAGAATAGAATTAAAGAGCTAAGATGCAAGTGGAAAAGGAGACTGAAAAAATGTGGCAGTGAAAAGGGGGGAAAGGGGAGGGGGAGGGAATATGAAGATGATACAGCAATACCACCACTATCACCAGCACCACTGGTTTTCCAATAGAGTTGCAGTGTGTGGTTTACAAGCACTCTCCACTTGTTTCTATCGACATACGTGGTCCAGTCACATAATGTGGTCACCTGTCAAAAGCCGGAATAATTTTGCAGTGCGGATCACTGCGAGATGTGCAGGAACAGAGCCTGTGAGGTCTGAAAGGTACTGACAGGTACGTAGAGCCATGCTAACTCCAGTGCCATGACCAGCTGTGCTTTGTTTTTCAGCTGAGGATCCATGGAAAGAAAAGCCTGATCAAGGTAGTCAAACAGGTTCTCCATTTACTTTAAATCCAGGGTGTTTTGTAGCCAGGGAGTGTGGTGAGCTCATCCTGGTGCTGTTTAACCCATGCACGTCCAATGCAAGCTGTGTGACACATCGCATTGTCCTGATGGTAGATGTCATCATGCCAAGGAAAAACAAACTGCATGAAGTGGTCGAAATGGTCCCCAAGGATAGATGCATAACTGTGTTGATCCATTTGCCTTCCAGAATGACCAACTAACATAAGTGAATGCCACAAAAACATTTCCCAGATCATAATGCTCCCTCTTCTGGCCTGAACCCTTCCGATGATTGTTGCAGGGCCACACATGACAATGGTCTTCTGTTCAATGGAGCATAAAATCTGAAAAGGCCACCTGTCACCACTCAGTGGTCATCAAGTTGCAGTATTGGTGTGCAAACTGCAGCCTTCACTGCCGATGAACAGCAGCCAGCAAGGGTGTATGAAGCAGGTACACGCTGCAGAGCATCTTACGCACCGTTTGTGGAGGAGACACTGTTAGCAGCCCCTTGTTCATATGTGCAGTCAGTTGCTTAACAGCTGTATGTCTATCCACCCGTACACCTTTCCACAGCTATCGTTCATCCCGTCAGCTATAGCCCATGGTGGACCACAGTTGCCTTGGCACTGATTTTGGATTTTCACGTTTTGCTATGTAGGAAATATTTTAAGCGTGGCAACATGCGAACCATTTACAAACTTAGCTATTTTGGAAATTCTTTCATCCTTGGCCAGACGACCAACGATCATGCTCTCTTGAACATCATATAAATCTCTCCATTTCCACATTACAACAATGACTGCTATGTTTTCCGTGTCCCCCTGACACGCTGTATACACCCTCCACTGATATTGTTGACACCTGTTGGCTGTGAGTGCATACAGCATGTTGACATTGCATTGAACGTTGGCAGTGGTCACATTAATGTGACTGGACCACACACTACTATTCTTTCATATTGTTTTAAGAATGTATACATTCCAGCTTCTATCCCTGTTTTTTTTCCACTTCTTAGTCTATCTTCCCTTGTTTTCTGGACTATAGGTCCTACGAACTTCATTTCTGCAGCTTGTAATTTGTTTGTCAAACTGCTTGATTTTTGTGCAGATTTCTGAGTCATAAGTTATTTTGGGAATAAAGTAAGACTGAAGGAGACAGTGTTTCGATCGTAGGGGGATTGCTCATTCCAGAGCAAATTCCAAATCTGATGATACAAGTGAGCTGATTTTTTAGTTCAGTTATTGATCTTATGCTGTATATTGTTAGTGCCTGAAATGATGTACCCAAGATATTTATACCTGTCTGGTGTTTCTAGCTGTGTATATCCCATCCTTATTTTTCCTTTCTTTTTCCGTTTTTGGATTGATATTCAGCCAGTTTTTTATTTATTTACTGTTAATTCATGTGTCTGAGATGGTAATTGCAAGTGGTCAGGTTCTCCTCTGCTTCTTGCTCTTACCCCCAAATTGTCTGTAAATGCAAATGTGTTGGTGAAATCATTGTCTTGCTTCATTTCTCTCATGATTTCATCCATAACAGTGATAAAAGGTAACAGGGGAAGGGCACCATCTTGTTGAACTCTTCTAATTATTTGGAATGATCCAGAATTATCATTTCCTATCTGTATGCAACTGCAGCAGCATTCATATAAATCATTTTAACTTCCTGAATTAGCCCAGTGGATAAATTTTTCTTTCTTAGGCCCTCCCATATTGTCTTTCTTGGGATACTATCAAATATTTTTCCAAAAACTAAGTTTTAAGTCCCTCCCCCTTTCCCTGTGTTTCTCTAGCAGCTTTCTTAGTGCAAATATGCAATCTATAATTGCACAGCATTCTCTGAATCCATACTGCTCTTCCTGTAGTTGTGGATCTATTATTTTCTTTAGCCTTTTCTCAAGTATTTCGTCCAATATTTTACATACTATGAGACACTTGTGTGTTTGCTCTATAACTATTACATTTCTTTCATCACTTGTGTGCATTTTTCATCACTTAGGTGCAGGAGATGGCAGAGGTTAAGTCAAAACAGAAGGGACAGATAACATTTCCCTTGAATTTCTAAAAAAATCACTGTGGGAAATTTCAAATGGATGTTTAACTGAGTCAATGTGCAGGATTGTCATGCAGGAGAACACCATCCATACAATCCTGATAACCTCATGTATTGATTAATCCAAGAAGCATCACACAATTAGGTTGACAACTCATGTATACAGAAAAATCGGAAAGAAAATTGAGCATCTGTAAGATGAAGATCAGTTTGGCTTTAGGAAAGATACAGCCATCAGCAAGGTACTTCCACGCTATTCTCCATTATGGGAGCAAAACTAGAGATAAGTAAAGAGCTGAGATTAAAAAGAATGTAAGGTAGGGATGCAGCATCTTCTATATCACTCAGTTTGGGTATCAAAGAAGTAATGAAGGAAATAAATGAAGGTTCATAAGTGGAATTAAAATTCAGTAGAGTGGAACCTCGCATAGTGAGTGTAATTCGTTCTGGACTCTTATCTGTAGTGCTAAACACTCATCAAGTGAAACAATTTATTACGTATAAATCAATGTAAAATAAAATAATGCAGAAAGAGTACTAAAAATTTTATCTCATTCACGCCATTTATTCAAACAAAATTATACATACAGTATTATGTTCTTTACTACTCACCCTACATAACAAACTCTTTTCTATTAGAAAGTTATCCATCGTTATTCATTTCTGCTGACACTTCAACAATTGGCAAGTTTATGACACAACATTACTGTCAGATAAATTTGTAGCGTGCATAGCCACTGCTTTATTGGGGTGATGATTTTCAATGTAAGATACAACTGATTCCCATGCTTACAGAATTTCTCTTATTGTGCCAGAAGATTGTTGCTTTGCTGTTATCACCTCTTCCTCCTCTGTAGAACTCCTCTCCACAACTTCCTGCTGAGAAACACACTGCAACTCCAAAAGCTCTTCAGTGGCCATTCCTTGGCTGTGATTTTCCACAAGGTCATCGATGTCATTGTTATCCACTTCTAGTCCCATCTCTTGGCCAAAGACACAATCTTGTTGACTACAGGCTCCACAGGTACTGATTCAAATGCCTCAGAGTCACATTCAACAGTGCACTCCAACCAATGCTTCTTCCAAGCAGAAGTGAGAAGTCTCTTGGTAACCCCTTCCCACACCTTTTTGAACACCCTGATGCAGACAACAATGTTGAAGTGATATTTCCAATGAGAGTTGAGATTAGTAGTTTCAGTCAACTCAAAGAAATGCTCGAAGAGTGTTTTAGCATAGAGCTTCTTAAAGTTAGAAATAATCTGCTGGTCCATAGGCTGGAGAAACCGAGTGGTGTTGGGAGGTAGAAATTGGATCTTGATGAATTGAAATTCTTCAACAAGGTGGTCTTGTAGGCCTGGAAAATGGGGAGGAGCATTGTCCATAACAAGCAAGACATGGAGTGGCAGACTGATCTCAAGCAAATATTTTTCCACCAAAGGTCCAAACACTTACTCGATCCAATCACAATAAAGAGCACGTGTCACCCAAGCTTTGTTGTTGAACCTCCACATCACATTTAACCTGCTCTTCTGAGCTTCACACTTCGTGAAAGCTCGTGGAGTTTCTGAAAGGTAAACAAGCAGCAGTTTAATTTTCGAATTGCTGCATGCATTGGCTTGTAACTGTGCAATGCATTCTCCTCGGCAGTTATAAAGGCATGCTTCGGCATCTTTTTCCAGAACAGACTCGACTCGTTACAATTAAAAACCTGTTGCGACAGATAACCCTGAGACTCTATGAGCATGTTGAAGTTGCTCATGAAATTCTCTGCAGCCTTTGTGTTGGAGCTGGCTGCTTCACTGTGCTTCACAATGCTGTGGATGCTGCTTCTTCTCTTAAACTTCTTGAACTACTCACTGCTTCCCTTAAACACTTCTTCGGCTGTTGATGATCCTGGTGGCATCTTAACGCGGTTGGTGAAAATCATTCTTGCCTTCTCAAAAATGATGTTCTCAGTAATAAAATCAGCTTGCCATTGCTTTTCATTTATCCACATAAGGAGCAATCTTTCAACATCAACCAGAATACAAAACTGTTGTTTAGATATTCTTGTACCTTTGAAGCATCTATCTCCTTAATCTTGTCCTTGTTCTTCAGGATAGTGCAAACAGTTGATGAAGACTGATCACATGTGTACGCTAAATCAGCAACACTCACACAACATTCACATTTTTCAATGATTTTACATTTCATTTCTAAGATCATTTTCTTTCTCTTGGTTGTCTTCTTGCAGCTTTAGCTTCGAGGACATTTCTACAAAGGTTATTAAAATTTGCACACGAAGAACCACTATACGATTACAAGTTACGAAAAATGTGTGATCACAAGCTGCGCTACGAAGACAGCAGAAAGAGTATTAAACCCAAACTGCAGTATGTATTAAAGTCATTATTCATATGCTGCTGCCGACAATAAACGGTGTTCATATTGTTGAACATTTCTCTCTCCACGTGCGTACAGCTGGTGATGTCACACTAAATCGTTGTCATTTGTTATGCGAAACATCACGCTTCAAACAAGTAATTTATTACAATTTGTTTTGCTCGTTGCATGAATTGTGCATTGTGGGAGGTGCTCATTAAATGAGGTTCCACTGAATAAATTTACATCAATGATAAGATTTGATCTTTCTTTTCATTGGTAGAATTTCATTATTTACTCTATTACTTTTTCTCCTTAATTTTTCTTCTGTTTCCATTTTTATTTTTTACCTGTGTCCAGTTCTGCTCTGTTGTAAGTACACTGTTCATTTTACTTCTAATTATTCATCCTCTTAAACCGTCTTTACTTCCTATCCTCTCTGAGCTGAAGGTGGCACAGTATTTCCCAATGAGCTATCTTTGACCTCCTTCTCTGTCTTATGCTTCCACCTTTAACTTTGTCTACCATTGTCCTCACAACAAATGGGTCCCTCTATGGCCCGTCTTTCCAATCTTCCCAAACCTGTCCACCTTTCCTACACATGAAACAAACTAACAGTTCCAAAAACTAGATCTTATTTCTACTTTTAGACATCTCTACTGGCAGTGCATAGATGTTCGTTTCTTATACTGATCAATCATTACATCTCCTTCCAATTTTAAAGTTCTGTCCACTGAATTTCCCTTTTTGTAATGCTGCATGTGCTGTTCATAAAATGATTCTATTCTTCAATATGGTATTGACTGAAGTATCTATGGATGCCAATTGTCAGGTGTTATATCAAAGAAATTTTACAAGTTTCAAATAGTGCCACGTGATATCCTGTCCTGTGGAATATCCGACAATTACCTGAGCTCCTTCGGAATTTCTTTAAGAGTATATATACATGTACATGATTACTCTACAAATGAAAATAATCAATTTTTGACAATATAATGTAATTAGATGCATAAAAAAATCTACACACCAAGCAGCAGCTGAAGAAAATACAGTTGTCCACAACTGTGAGTCAGGGTAGTCTTACAAGATGGGATGAGAAGGAAAAACTGATTGTTGGGAACTACAGCAAATGAGATTTGAAAATCTAAGAGCTTAAAAGTGGAAGATGGGTAAAAAGCAAGAGAGATATGTGACAAAACATTGTGCATCATATGTCGTAGTGGGGGGTAGAGTTAGAAGGGGGGAGGGGAGGGAGTGAAGAAATGAATAGTTACTGAGAAGGGATGGAAAGATCGAAGAAATTAAATAAAATAACTAACGTAAATTATGGCCAGGTAAGCGACAAGAACCAAACACATGTTTCCACACGAGTTCCCAAGTGCAGAGCTCTGAAAAAGTGGTATCCGGGGGACGAAGCCAGATGGCACATGTAGTGAAACAGGCATCAGGGTGACAACTGTCATGTTCTAGAGCACGTGTGTTCCCAGTATACACCCTCTGTCTCTGACCATTCGTATCTTGGTGGTAACTTCCCCACCATGTTATAGTTCCGGGTGGAGAATTTAATTTGCCGGATATAGACTGGGAAACTCAAACGTTCATAACGGTTGGCAGGGACAAAGAATCCAGTGATTTTTTTTAAAGTGATTTATCTGAAAACTACCTTGAGCAGTTAAACAGAGAACCGACTCGTGGCGATAACATATTAGACCTTCTGGTGACAAACAGACCCGAACTATTTGCAACAGTTAACGCAGAACAGGGACTCAGCGATCATAAAGCGGTTACTGCATTGATGATTTCAGTCATAAATAGAAATATTAAAATAGGTAGGAAGATTTTTCTGTTTGGCAAAAATTACAAAAAGCAGATTTCAGAGTACCTGATGGCTTCGTACAATATGCGTTAGATGAGTATGTGCCAAGCAAGATCGTAAGAGATGGATAAGAGCCACCGTGGTACAACAAGTGAGTTAGAACACTGCTGGGAAGCAAAGGGAACTTCACAGCAAACATAAACATAGCCAACGCCTTGCAGACAAACAAAAATTACGCGAAGCGAAATGTAATGCGAGGAGGGCTATGTGAGAGGCGTTCAATGAATTCGAAAGTAAAGTTCTATGTACTGACTTGACAAAAAATCCGAAGAAATTTTGGTCTTATGTCAAAGCGGTTGGTGGATCAAAACAAAATGTCCAGACACTCTGTGACCAAAATGGTACTGAAACAGAGGATGACAGACTAAAGGCCGGAATACTAAATGTCTTTTTCCAAAGCTATTTCACAGAGGAAGACTGCACTGTAGTTCCTTCTCTATATTGTTGCACAGATGACAAAATGGTAGATATCGAAATAGACGACAGAGGGATAGAGAAACAATTAAAATGGCTCAAAAGAGGAAAGACCGCTGGACCTGTTGGGTACCAGTTCGATTTTACACAGAGTACGCGAAGGAACTTGCCCCCCTTCTTGCAGTGGTGTACTGTAGGTCTCTAGAAGAGCATAGCTTTCCAAAGGATTGGAAAAGGGCACAGGTCATCCCCGTTTTCAAGAAGGGACGTCGAACGGATGTGCAGAACTATAGACCTATATCTCTAACGTCGATCAGTTGTAGAATTTTGGAACACGTATTATGTTTGAGTATAATGACTTTTCTGGAAACTAGAAATCTACTCCGTAGGAATCAGCATGGGTTTCGAAAGAGATGATCATGTGAAACCCAGCTCGCGCTATTCGCCCAAGAGACTCAGAGGACCATAGACACGGGTTCCCAGGTAGATGCCGTGTTTCTTGACTTCCGCAAGGCGTTCGATACAGTTCCCCACAGTCGTTTAATGAACAAAGTAAGAGCATATGGACTATCAGACCAATTGTGTGATTGGATTGAAGAGTTCCTAGATAACAGAATGCAGCATATCATTCTCAATGGAGAGAAGTCTTCCGAAGTAAGAGTGATTTCAGATGTGCCACAGGGGAGCGTCGTAGGACCATTGCTATTCACAATATACATAAATGACCTTGCGGATGATGCTGTGGTATATCGAGAGGCTGTAACAATGGAAAATTGTACTGAAATGCAGGAGGATCTGCAGCGAATTGACGCATGGTGCAGCGAATGGCAACTGGATCTCAATGTAGGCAAGTGTAATGTGCTGCGAATACATAGAAAGAAAGATCCCACTCCATTTAGCTACAATATAGCACGTCAGCAACTGGAAGCAGTTAATTCCATAAATTACCTGGGAGTACGCATTAGGAGTGATTTAAAATGGAATTATCATATAAAGTTGATCGTCAGTAAAGCAGATGCCAGATTGAGATTCATTGGAAGAATCCTAAGGAAATGCAGTCCGAAAACAAAGGAAGTAGGTTACAATACGATTGTTCGCCCACTGCTTGAATACTGCTCAGCAGTGTGGGATCCGTACCATATAGGGTTGATAGAAGATATAGAGAAGATCCAATGGAGAGCAGCGCGCTTTGTTACAGAATCATTTAGTAATCGCAAAAGCGTTACGGAGATGATAGATAAACTCCAGTGGAAGACTCTGCAGGAGAGACGCTCAGTAGCTCGGCACGGGCTTTTGTTGAAGTTTCGAGAACATACCTTCACCGAGGAGTCAAGCAGTATATCGCTCCCTCGTACGTATATCTCGCGAAGAGACCATGAGGATAAAATCAGAGAGATTAGAGCCCACACAGAGGCATACTGACAATCCTTCTTTCCAAGAACAATACGAGACTGGAATAGAAGGGAGAACCGATAGAGGTACTCAAGGTACCCTCCGCCACACACCGTCAGGTGGCTTGCGGAGTATGGATGCAGATGTAGATGTAGATGTAGAACCCTAACCTACCAAAATCCAAAAATTAACATATGTTATAGAGACAGTTGCAAATATGACATTGTTTTAATTTATGTTTGAATTTATGGATTTTTACAGAATCCAACCTGATGCCAATAGGAAACTTGTTGAAAACTACTGCTTTTGAAAAAAGCATTGTGTTTATCATCAATCTTTTGAGAACTAAGATAAAACTTCTCAGCCTAGCACAGGGAGATGTTGATATCAATAACTTTTTTTTCTCTTCTCAACTGTTACTTGATCTGCAATATAGTTTTGCTTTGACAGTGTTTTGAGGTAGCTGTGCGCATTTCACTGGAATACCAAGATGCTGAATATTCTTTGTTTTTAGACTGTTAATTCCCAACCAATGAATTCAAAATCAGTAACCATTTGTAAGAAATATGCTAATTTATTCTGAACATCTGAGAATTCAGTAGCTCAGTTCAAATACGGCCACACTTCTCTTGAAGATGATACTCGTCAATGTTGTCCCAAAACTGCAACCACGTGTGTAAGTATCAACAAGGTGCAATATAGTATTGGATGATCAAGGATCAACACTGTGTCAACTACCTGGAACATCATAAAAGGTATCTGTACATTTTTCATGAAGAATTCATTACAAGAAACCTTTAAGAAAACAAATAATGGAAAATTTGGGGTGAAATAACAACAATGAAATAGGGCAGATTGATACTCTCGACACAGAGGAAGAACTGAGTGGCAAACACACACATTTGAAGTACATTTCAAGGTAGACTAAGCTAATGAACAAAGAGTCCTTCCTCAGACATAGAAAACAACAACAAAACTACACACACACACACACACACACACACACACACACACACACACACACACACACACAAATATTCAAACGTGCACAACTCATACTCACATGGCCATTGCGTTCTGTGTGTGCTGAGACCGGAATACAGTTATAAATGATCTCGGCCAGTGTGGATAGTGGGGGTACAGAAGAAGCTTGGGATGGGAAGGGGAGGGATATCAGGATAACTGCAGCATTAGTAGTCTGTGCTTGGGGGAGGGACTGGGGGGTGGGGGAGAGGAAGGATTGTAGGAGGGGTTAGCAGGCAGTGTGAGACAAAAGTGGGAGCAGCAGAGGGGACAGAGGCAAGTGGGGACAGGGACTGGCAAAGATTGTGCCCAGAGGATTATGGGAACAAAGAATATATTGTAGGCAGAGTTCCCATCTGGACAATACAGAAAAGCTAGATAGCAAAGGCTGTACAGCAGTCATTGAAGTCAAGCACACTCCCACAGGTAGCACTACGTATTCTTCGCTCATCCCTACCCTGCTAGCCCGGTCACTTCCTGCCTCACACCATATCTGCATTCCCACTACCCACCCCAGCTGGGATCGCTGCTCACCGCTTTTGGGCCTCAGTGCCTGGAGTATGTGTGTGTCATTTGTGCATGTATGAATGTATGTGTGTGGCTTTTTATGTCGAGAAAAGACTTTGCCTGATAGCTTACTCTACTTTTGAATGCCTTTTTACAAGCTTTAAAAATTATGTGGTATTTAAATTTCACCACAGTGCTAGAACAGTTAAACTGTATAAAATAAAAATAATAGCTGGCAGATACCACTACAGTGTTATGGAGCATCAGGATGAAAATTCATTTGAGACACCCAAACTATAACAGAAGAAAATTTGCTCACAAAAGTTCTTTTGAAACGGAAAACATGAGGGAATATTAGTATAATGGATTAAAATATCCCTCCTATTCACTAGATTTAGCATCCACTGATTTCAACATGAGAAACTTGTGGCTTGAAATCATTTTGTGATACAATAGTTGTAGATGAGTAATTTGCAGACTTTTCAGAATTGCACATCAAAGACAGAATCTACACACTGGAAAAATACCAGACAAGTGTGATGCCGTAAGATAGGACTCCAAAATATAGTTCTGCTTATTAAAATTTTATTCATAAATATAATATATGTTACTGGAGATAGTGGAAGAACTAATTCAATAAAGCTCCGCACTACATTATAGTGTGTTAAATAGTGGTATCTGTGGCCAAAATATAATGAGCATCTTTCGAATTGCAAAATACATGTGGTCTGGTTCAGTGTGAGATGCTACCATCAAGTTGAAGCTTTCACTCAGCCCTCGAGGTGTGTTTATAGGACTTGAATGGCAGAGTCCTGCCTGTAACAGACAGGTATTTGGGGTTTAGTCCCAACTTGTTCACAATTTCAACTTGTGACATTTATTATTCACACAGGATACACTCTGTAAAAAGTAAAATAATTCCATCTTGAGATTAAGTTCACAACAACTTACAGGGAACAACTTACAGGGACAGCAGTGTTGAATAAAAACACACACAAAAACTAAAAATTATTTTTTTATTATTTAGCTTGGAAAACCATTGTAATTATTTGCCATAAGACAATGAGAGTGACAGTGATCTAAACTTCACAGAATTTCAACACGGGCTTACATCTGCCCAAGAAGATTTCATCAGCAGTATACATTGGAAACTCTACATTCACATGTTTTAATTCCATTTCAAGGATGGAACATTCAAACTTAAGGCATAAAAATCTTCACTTTGATTTCAATAATCTATTCATTGCTCGGAGCTAGTTTGCAAGGGAAAATTTTTTATGTTACAATACTAATAATACATAACACTTGCCTGCATGAGCTCAAATGAATTAATTTCATATTAGCATCAAAGTATTAACGAGAGAGATTCTAACTAGTGCTGACATTTTAATGCTACTCATCTCGGCATTTGCCCTTTGTCAAAAGCACTTACAACAGAATACCTGTTTCTCTGTAAGCCCTGAAGATTGAATGCATTCTCTCCATACCTGAACTTAGGCCTTTCTTACCAAATTCCATTACCTTTGAGACATAGCAAGCCAAGTGTCCTTAACCATCTACTATGTTCCTTCCTTCCAAAAACAGCCAATTTTTTTCCAGACTTATTATATCTTTGATAGAACCCCGAAAGTAATATGTTGTATGGATATAATGCCAACCCATAATTAAGCCAAATTCTGCTCAAATTCATTAATCATTACATTCTTTTGGTTACTCTGAATCCATTAGTATATACAGTTTGCCTAAAGACCATGTTAATTACAAAATATTAGTTTTGTTATCATTGTTCATATATGAACATATACAAGTTTACTGCCATCGAGATAAAGCTGATGAAAAAGATGCAGAAATAAATACGGTATTGATACGATCATCAATGAAAATATGTTAACACCACCTGTGCTCAATTAATTCCCAAGTACTTAACACCTTTAGGTAAAAATTTGTTACCGACAAAGAACTGCATATTTATGCAAACTAACCAAAGTAATTCTACATCTACATCTACATCCATACTCTGCAAGCCACCTGACGGTGTGTGGCGGAGGGTACCTTGAGTACCTTTACCGGTTCTCCCTTCTGTTACAGTCTCGTATTGTTCATGGAAAAATTCAATAAAATTATCACTGCAGCTGGAAATTCATATTTAAACAAATCTCTATCCACTATTCAATTACTCAGAAATGTATACCTTTAATTGTAAATTATGAAAATCTAACATACAAGAATACATAAATTCAGTTTAAAATATTGTATATAAGAAGCAGGACAGTTTTAGACCAGTCTGCGGTGAGTTTTGAAAGGAGCTAGGTCTATGTCTGCTAATAAGAGGAAATGTACTGCATTGCAAGTTGGGGAAATGTAACGTGTTTTATCCGAAGTTCCATGTCTGGGAGTTTGCCCAATGATTCAGTGATTGTTTTTCATGATCGACTGTGAACTCATAACTATTTTCATTGAATGTATAAATCTTCCAATAATGGCTAGTGCGCACTGTAACAGTAATCATCAGGCTATAGACAATATTTTTTCCAAATGAAATTTACTGCACACATCTTGTTTGTACTGATATGATTATTTGATCTGAAGGACAGTGTGTTATATGTTTCCTTGCCGCACATTAATACTTGTGTTTAATTACATTATGGTTAGGGTATTGCACTCAAACAATATTGCATTGATTTATTGTTCTATCAGTTCTTGGTACAATATTTTATACACTGTGAATGAAACACACACAACAGTGGTGTAATATTCTACAATATTTATTATTTGTTTCGTAAACTGGTTTTTGTATGTTATGGCAGCATCACATACAAAGATAAGTGGTACAGTGAAATTTTATGGGATCAAAGATATTAAACTAGTGCATCTACAGAGTATCTCCATTTCCAGAGATGAAAAATGTTAATATCAGAATTAGGAATAAAACAAGAATGGTTATTTCAGTGTAAATGTGATGTCAGATTATTTAACTAACATAAAATATGAGTCACTTTAACTAATGAACTATAGACAAATTACAACAATTGTTCACAGAAGAAAGTAACTCAACAATTAACTTTGGTGACATATTCCAAAGATGTGGCTGAACGAAATAATCTGTCTTTAATAGCTTCTGAATTACAAACAGGTAACAAACAATAATGATGTTAAGCAGGTGAGTGAAACAGTTGTGATTACACTAAGTACACTTTTTTAAAACAGTGAGAGAAATTATAGTAACTGAAACAATGAAAATGAGACATGTGAGTAAGACAGATAATTTACAGCATGACCTGAATGGAATTATGAGTCGTATCTGCAGTTAGAAGTGGTGAGGAAGGGAACTGTGTCTGGTCATTCAGTATTAAGCTTGGGCTCTTGGACATATGTTTATTAATTTCCATTATTTCAAGATAAGTCTGCCCCTGGTTGCTGTGTGGTCAGTGCAACAGAATGTCATGCCTAACAGCCCGGGTTCGATTCCCAGATGGGTCGGAGATTTTCTCCACTCAGGGACTGGGTTCAAATGGTTCAAATGGCTCTGAGCACTATGGGACTCAACTTCTGTGGTCATAAGTCCCCTAGAACTTAGAACTACTTAAACCTAACTAACCTAAGGACATCACATACATCCATGCCCGAGGCAGGATTCGAACCTGCGACCGTAGCGGTCGTGCGGTTCCAGACTGTAGCGCCTTTAACCGCTCGGCCACTCCGGCCGGCTCAGGGACTGGGTGTTGTGTTGTCCTTATCATCATCATTTCATCCTCATCTACACATAAGCCGTCCAAGTGGCATCAACTCGAAAGACTTATCACAATCACAAGTAATTTTATACATTCCATTCTTTTCAAAAGCTGGAATGCTGTGTTTACCATTGGACAAAAAGTGTCCAACAGGGTTGGGCACATAAAATGATGCTTTTACGCTCCTGTATTTATGATCTCTGGCTACATCCAGTGAGACTTTTCCTAAATTGTGCACCATTAATTGTGTTCCTGTAGTGGGTCAAGAATATGGTAAAGAAGAGAGTACATCTGTTGTTTCTGGTTTTTGTGCATTATGGAGTTGACTAAGCTAGGAGGATAGCCACGTTTGATACTGTTAAGTTTGAATGTGTTTAATTCCATTTGGAAGTTGTCTTCACTCACAGGAATGGATGTTAGATGATGTATCATTGAATGTTTATGGGTCACTGGGGGTTGAGAATTGGCCAGCATTAGCATATATGTCGTGGTAAGTTTACTATAAAACTTGAACATACCACTACAGTCACCGTTGTCTATGGTTAAATCCATGTAATTTACACAATTACCCCAAACTCCATTGTTAGTTTTATACTGTTTTGTTTAGGATTTAGCTGCTTGTGGAATTTTAGAAGTTGTAGTGTGGTAACTGTCCATAAGCACAACACAGAATCAATCTACACAAACCAGTATCCAACCTAGGAAGAGAGTGTATTATTTTCCAAGAACTGTGTTTCAAAATTGTCCATGAAAACTTCAGTAAGGACTGGACTGAGGGGAGAACCCATAGCTAGACCATCCAACTACACTACTGGCCATTAAAATTGCTACACCACGAAGATGACGTGCTAAAGAAGCGAAATTTAACCGACAGGAAGAAGATGCTGTGATATGCAAATGAGTAGCTTTTCAGAGCATTCACACAAGGTTGGCACCAGTGACAACACCTACAACATGCTGACATGAGGAAAGTTTCCAACTGATTTCTCATACACAAACAGCAGTTGACCGGCATTGCCTGGGGAAACGTTGTTGTGATGCCTCGTCTAAGGAGGGGAAATGCATGCCATCACGTTTCCGACTTTGATAAAGGTCAGATTGTAGCGTATCGTGATTACGATTTATCGTATAGCGACACTGCTGCTCGCGTTGGTCGAGATCCAATGACTGTTACCAGAATATGGAATTGGTGGGTTCAGGAGGGTAACACGGAATGCCGTGCTGGATCCCAACGGCCTCGTATCACTAGCAGTCGAGATGACAGGTATCTTATCTGCATGGCTGTAACGGATCGTGCAGCCACGTCTCAACCCCTCAGTCAACAGATGGGGATGTTTGCAAGACAACAACCATCTGCACAAACAGTTCAATGATGTATGCAGCAGCATGGACTATCAGCTTGGAGACCATGGCTGCAGTTACCCTTGACGCTGCATCACAGACAGGAGTGCCTGCGATGATGTACTCAATGATGAACCTGGGTGAACGAATGGCAAAACGTCCAGGTTCTGTTTACAGCATCATGATGGTCACATCCGTGTTTGGCAACATTGCGGTGAACACACATTGGAAGAGTGTATTCATCATCGCCATACTAGCATATCACCTGGCGTGATGGTATGGGGTGCCATTGGTTACACCTCTCGGTCACCTCTTGTTCGCATTGACGGCACTTTCAACAGTGGACGTTACATTTCAGATGTGTTACGACCCGTGGCTCTACCCTTCATTCGATCCCTGCGAAACCCTACATTTCAGCAGGATAATGCACGACCACATGTTGCAGGTCCTGTACGGGCCTTTCTGGATACAGAAAACGTTCGACTGCTGCCCTGGCCAGCACATTCTCCAGATCACTCACCAATTGAAAACGTCTGGTCAATGGTGGCCGAGCAACTGGTTCATCACAATACACTAGTCACTACTCTTGATGAACTGTGGTATCGTGTTGAAGCTGCATGGGCAGCTGTACCTGTGCACGCCATCCAAGCTCTGTTTGACTCAATGCCCAGTTGCATCACGGCCGTTATTACAGCCAGAAGTGGTGGTTCTGGGTACTGATTTCTCAGGATCTATGCACCCAAATTGCGTGAAAATGTAATCTCATGTCAGTTGTAGTATAATATAGTTGTCCAATGAATAGCCGTTTATCATCTACATTTCTTCTTGGTGCAGCAATTTTAATGGCCAGTAGTGTATTTGTACATCTTGTGATTGAAATGGAAATAATATCGTGTTAGACAAGTTTGTGTAGCTAACCTTATATCATCTGTGACAACTGGGTTAACTCTTCACTTTAGATAAGTCTTTGAGAATGTTTAGTGAATAAGTTGCTAACATCAAAAGAAACTATCTTGGCACTAGGTGGAATTTGCATGTCTTTCCAGTTGTTTGTTAAGTCAACTGAATTCCTCAAGCAACTAAATTCTAAACACAACATTATATAATTCAAAATGGAGTTTGGGGGTAATGGCATAAATTATTTAGATCTAACCACAGACATTAATGACCATATTCATACTTTCAAGAGTTATAGAAAACTTATCACCACAGGTATAGTAATACCGACCAATTCTCAACACCCAGTGAACCATAAACATACTGTCTTTCATTCAAATCACCTAACGTCCATCCCTGTGAGTGAAGATAACTTCCAAATGGAATTAAATGCATCCAAATAAATAGTATCAAACATGGCTACACTCTTACCTTAGTTGACTCCATACTTCACAAAAAGCAAAAACAACTCTGCTTTACCATGTTCTTGACCCACCACCTCAAGAACACAATGAAAGGTGCACAATTTAGGAAAACTCTCACTGGATGTGTAGCCAGAGAGCATAAATCCAGGAATGTAAAAACATC
This sequence comes from Schistocerca serialis cubense, assembly GCF_023864345.2. NCBI lineage: Eukaryota > Metazoa > Arthropoda > Insecta > Orthoptera > Acrididae > Schistocerca > Schistocerca serialis. Next base: position 406,815,291 of record NC_064646.1, read on the forward strand.
ATTTTATGTGCACAACACTATTGGACACTTTTTGTCCAATAGTAAAGACAGCATTCCAGCTTTGGAGAAGAATGGAATGTATAAAATTACTTGTAATTGTTATAAGTTATACGTAGGTCTATCTGGCAGGGCAATATGTTCCCACTTGAAGGAACTCCATGGAAGTTGGAAACTTAAAAGGGGATTCTTATTTGCAGACCACCTGCTTAAAAGAAGACCATAGTTATAAGATGAAACATTAAGTATTACATCACATCTACAAAGGAATGAAGATGAACTACCTTCGAATTAATAAACATATGTCCATCAGCCCAAGCTTAATACTGAATGACCAGACACAGTTCCCTTACTGACCACTTCTAACTACAGACACTACTCACAATACCATTCAGGACATGTTGTAAATTACCTGTCTTACCCATATGTCTCATTTTCATTATTTCAGTTACTATAATCTCTCTCTTTGTTTTATAAAAATTTACTTTGTATAATCACAGCTCCTTCACTTAACTGCCTAATATCACTACTGTACCTCATCTGTTTGTAATTCAGGAGCTATTAAGGACATGTTTATTTTGTTCAGCCACATTCTTTATATAAGTCACTAAAGTTTATTGTTCAATTATTTTATTCTATGAACAACTGCTGTAATTTGTCTACAGTTCATTAGTTCATGTGAACATATTTTATCTTAGTTAAATAATCTGACATCACATTTTATCGTAGAACATAAAATGAAGCACAATATGTGTTTACTCATTTATCTGTGCATAATTAAAGTAAATAAGACTCGAACCGATCTTAAACAGTAGTTCATTCAGCATCCAACTGCAAGGAAACTGTCTGAACTGCAATTTTGATGAGGACTACATTGTTAACAGTAGACTGTTCCCACCACCAACTTTTCAGCCAGTCCTTACAGAAGTGCTGCTACCAAGGAAAACTGTGCAGAGAAATTGGGTAAGCTACTCTATCATGTGACCTACTCATAGTAAATCCAAAAATGCAGAGGTGGCCATAATTTTCTGCTTGGAAGCTCAAAACTATTTCAGTTATGTTGTGCTTAATAAATGTACTAAAAATGATTTACAAAACATACCAAGCAATCATCAGTGCACTCACAGCATACGAGAAATTCTGGGTCAGTTTCGATGTATGTACCATTTGTAGGTACATGCTTGGTGACATATGTAATGTCATCTGGCTTTCTTGAATCAACTGTATTAATACACGGGACAGGAACGGCCTCTACACCATTAGAGATATCCTATAGCAAAGACAAAGATCATTGTGATTTGTTAATAACAGTAAAAGCAAATACTTTCTGAAAAATAAAATGAATGTCAATATAATTATATGAATCTGTCACTAGATCTGTCACACTGTTACAACTGGCACAGTAATAAGAAGGAGCATTTGAAGTGTAAGATAATTTTTGTATCATCATATTTTTGCCAACAAAAGTATATTAGTATGGAAGAAAGACATACATTGTCAAAGAAAACATGTTTTGAATCAAGAAATTCTTCAGGACCAGATCAACTCATAGGAATGTAATTAACAATTTCTAGTAAATCACTGTATGTTTTCCCAAATGTTTCCTTAGATTGTGGCCACAAGATTCAAGAATAATTCACAATTACAATACGGTTCAATTATACAAATGTACAAAGTTAAATGTTTGTATAATCAACACTAAATAAACAGATTTTATGCTCAGTAGATATGCACAGAGAATAATATAATCCTTCAATTAGGCTTCTTGGAGGTCAAAGCACAACCCGAACCTTTTTTCCTTTGATTCTGAGCTCCCTGGCCCACAAACCATGTGATCCATTGTCATTAAACACTTTTTATTACGAATAGGTCACAACACTACTGTTTGATGAATGTTACTCTTTACTTGCAGTGCTGCATTTCTAGTAATTTGAGACAAAAGTATAAAGCAGCTCCAAACCCCCCCCCCCCCCCCCCCCTCCACCCAGAAGCACCACCAATATCTTTTCCTCTAAAAGCAGCTCCCATTCATTGTTATATTTCCAGCAAAGGTGTATAGTAACAACAACCTAGGTTTGCAGTTTTTGGAAGCTACTTTTTTGGTTTATACAGGCCTACATATGGTATGCAAGATAAGCACCCACTAGTAGCAACTGCAGGCTTCTCACTGTTCAGGCTATTTCATTAAATGGAGACTGTCACCTGTGAGACAATCTTCTCAGAGCTTTGTCCCTGCTTCACTTAACATTTTTAAAAAGAAGTATGTGAAGTATGGCTTCACAGTATATGTTTGGCCCTAGCAACACATCATATCTCAAATTAAATCACACTTTTCTGTTACTTGACACATCCTTTCTCCTCTGTGCCTCTCTCTCTCACTTCATTTCAGCTATTGTTTTTCCACTCCCATAGCATTTTTTGCTTTCTGTTTTTATATCTCTTCTACATTATGATCCTTTACCGTCTTTCTTTCACCCTTGGCTGGCCTCCCACTAACATTAATTACTTCTTTTCTTTTATACCTACAGCTGCCCATTTTTATGTTAGTTATATATTAATTTTCAAATTTTCAGACTATTCTTCCCTAATCTCTGTCTTTTCAACAACATTCTCTACAACCTCTCAGATTTTAAAATCTGATCTGTTGTTGGTATTGGCTATAGATTTCATTCTACTATTCTGTCCTGCTGTCTATTTCTTAGCTCAGAGTGCTTGATAATTATCCTGTTTCCTGTATACTCTTGATTCCTTGAACCTTTGATTTTCTTTTGTAAAACAAATTAGCCCTGTGAATCTGGAAAGGAAGTTCATTGTGCTCATTATTTTTCTTGTAAACGTTTAAATAAACAGTTACTGTCATAACAAAACTGCTCATTGAGCATTTCATTTGCTGTATAAAAAATTCCATGTTCCATCATCCCGACACAAACTGTTTGATTACAAAAGTAGTTACCAACACAAACAATTACCTGCCTAAGATTTTTATAGATGTCTCAATGTTTTCACTTTACTATCACATCAACATGATGAATAATTGAGGTATATGTGACTGAGTACAAACACAGACTGGGAAAGGAAATCAGCCATGTTCTTTTCAAATGAACCATGTCAGCATTTGCTTTAAGCAATTTAAAGAAACCATAGAAAAACTAAATCTGAATGGATGGATTGGGAATTGTATCTTGATCCTCCAAAATGCAAGTCTATTGTCTTAAAAACTATGCCACTTTACTCAGAAAAACTGTGAGGGTTTGGTTAAACTGGCTTCAACACATTTATTGCATATATGTAAATCAGTAACTAAACTACAACAAAGTCTCAAAAATGGGCATGGGCTACAAACATTTTACAGACCTCATACTACATGCAAGATCTTAGTTCATGTATGTCCAGGTAATAAATAGACACCTTTATAAGGCCACATAATTATAGCATAATCAAAAATTAATACTTTCAACAATATTATGAAAAGAATAGACTTCTACTCACCAAAGAGGAGGCATTGAGACATACATGCACAATGAAAAGATTGCTAAATGTTTAAGCTTTCAGACAAAAAAGTCCTCCTTCAGAAACAGAAAACACAAACACACACACACACATTCAAACAAGCACAACTCACACACACATGGCCACTATGGCCCAACTGCGGACTGTGACTGTATATAACCAGAGCAGCAATCTGGTATGGGTTGTGGGCATAAGAGGGAGAGAGTGCATGGTATGGGAGGGGAACTGTGCTACTTGTGAGAGGGTGCAGGAATGTGGTGGGGATGTTCTAGGGCTGCTGGCTGCAGAGTCAGGAGGCTGTGTGGGGGGAATGGGGGAAAGGGATAGCAATAAAGGGAGACGGAAGAGGTGTGAAGTAGAAAAGGTTGTATGTGCACTGGCGGAACAGAAGGTGTGTGTAGTGCTGGAGTGGGACACGGAAGGGGCTATGTAATTGGAGGACAGGGATTAGCAAAGGCTGAGGCCAGGGGGGTGAGGGGAACGAAGGACATGTTGCAGAGAGAGTTCCCACCTGCATAACAGACATATGTCTGCTTGTGTCTGTATATGTGCGGATGGATATATGTGTGTGTGTGTGTGTGTGTGTGTGTGTGTGTGCTACCTGTCCTTTTTCCCCCCTAAGGTAAGTCTTTCCGCTCCCGGGATTGGAATGACTCCTTACCCTCTCCCTTAAAACCCACATCCTTTCGTCTTTCCCTCTTCTTCCTTCTTTCCTGATGAAGTAACTGTGGGTTGCGAAAGCTTGCATTTTGTGTGTGTGTGTGTTTGTGTTTGTTAGTGTCTCTATCAACATACCAGTGCTTTCGTTTGGCAAGTAGCATTTTATTTGTTTTTAGATATATTTCCCTAATGTGGAATGTTTCCCTCCATTATATTCATTACTATGAAACTTTTCGCAAAATTTAAAAAGCCCAAATGGTTTGTTTATAATACCAAGATTTCCATTTTCAATTGTTCTCAATAAAAAAATTAATCTATGATTCAGCACACTATAAATCTGATTTTATTGTTGCCTTACTACAGTACATAAACAATGTTAACCCTTTGACTGCTATGCACAACACTAGCGATCACGTCTTGTGTGCTGCATTGTCGCGGTGCTCGCCGTGCACTGTGTGCTGAATACTTCCGGTGCGCTCACCACTTGCAATGCTTACAACAAGCTTGCTGTTTTTCAGTTTTCTATTTTGTTCTGGTCTTTAGTCTGGCTTTGGAAGAAATGGGGGTATTTATTTACAATATTTACACTTCATTTTCAAGTGAGGGGTATTTTTATTATTACGTATATACAAATAAAGATGTGTACAATAGTGACATGATTCTATGCTCTCTCAAAACAGGGTTTAATGGTTTACATTACTGAAATTGTGTGTGATAAGTTTTGTAGCAAGGATCAGCACAAAGAGTTACATTCCATTCCTTACAGCACAATTTAGTTTGTTTCCCGACACCAATTCAAGCAGAGGCTATGCATGTCTTGTACTTTTCCCACTGATCCGGTAAATGTGATGACATGTTTAGTCTTGTAGAGTACTCTTGATGTTTAACACCACTTGCTGCCTTGGTATCAATGTAAAAAGTTGCAAAACTTTCTCTAATTACATTGAGATGAAACTTTTCACAATTCACTTTCATCCCACATTTCTGGTATTAGCAAAAGGCATTGAACATGCAATCAAAACACGTAAATTCATTACACAAACACAAGTGAATAATAGACAACTGATGTCTTAACGAAGAATAGTGTCTCACAGAAAGGTGTGAAACTACAGTTCGGCAGAAATCACAGTAGCGTCATGTTGTGTCTAAAGCAAATTACTCACACAAGTGCTGTGAAGGTCCGCCAAAAGCACTGATATCGACTTATGTAGTCATGTTCAACATATTGAAACGTCACCTGTTGCGGTTAGAGCAAATGATAAGGTGTGGCGCGAGTCCGCCAGTAACGCTGCAAACAAACAGACCTCTTATTCAGGCACAGCTAAACAATAGGCAAGTGGACGTCTCAGAACTTCTACAGCAGCTGGCAGCACCTAGCACACAGCAGCACTGAACTGCTGTGGCAGTCAGCCGCACCCAAGGCACGGCACGCTCAGACTGCTGTAGCAGTCAGCCACAGTCAAAGGGTTAACGATGAAACTTCCTGGCAGATTAAAACTGCGTGCCACACTCTGACTTGAACCCAGAACATTGCCCTTTTTTGATCTGCCACATACTTTTAATTTGCCAAGGAGTTTCAAAATAATGCAAGCTAAACCGAAAAGTTAAAATTTATTATGGAAATGTCTGAATTTGCTCACTCCATTACTGAAAATATTTCTGTAGTGGTTTTTAATGAAGATGTGTATGAGCTCCATCTTTTCTGCCTCCCACCACAGGATATGAATACATCTGTAGTTAACTGCACATCCACTGCCACAGAGTTGATCAATTTTGGTGGAACTATTCACAATGACAGGGTTCAGATCATGAGCAAGACAACTACATACCAAAAATTTAATTGGTAATGCAAGCAACCTCACTTCGTTTGTGCTGCAGTACAGTTCTGCAGTGGCCCACCAATGATGAAGTCATTACAGTGAAGAACAAGCTTAGACTGGACAAGAATAGCTAACATAAGTGATTATCATTTTCTAATCAGCTGCTACTTCAAATCATTATCCCCTCAAAATTGGATGTTATTACAACAATTCAAGCTATTGCTAGCTTCTTTCACATTTCAAATTCTCCAGGTCTCCAGGAACCCACTTCATAATTCTCCTCCTACAATTTCTTCCCCTTTATTTTGTCACTGTATTATGTCTGTAGACTAGGCTGTTCCAACACTGCCCCATGGGACAAGAGCACCCATTATCATGCTAGCAATCAGGTGCAAGTTGTGCAGGGTACTCTCTGATTGACCTATTGCATGTTTTCTGTGCACATGTGAGCTGCTTGGCTGCTCCTATCCATGTGCACTCAGCCAAAGCAGTACAATCGGGTAACTGCAGCTCGTCTGCAAGACTGCCCATGCTTCAACTGTTTTCCCATCCCTGCCCAACTGTTCTCAGACCACTTGGCTGCCACAGAAGCTTAAACAGCCTGCTGTAGACCATCCTTACTTTTCTCAACAGCTCAGAGCATTTTCAGGTACCATGACAGGATGAAATTATAAAGTTTTTCCTTGTAGCGTAATTGTAATTTGCCCTTCCCCTCACCCTGCAGACTGAAAAATAAAAATACATCCCAGACAAGCAATTACATGTAATTACTACTATTACTACTACTACTACTACTACTACTACTACTACTACTACTACTACATATACTAGGTTTCATAAAAACAACTAGCATCACTTAGGAAATAAGTGCACCATACCTCAATTTTTACGAAGTACTTTTCATTAATTCCTTCAGTGAAGCACCTCACCCAATGGTCAAAATCAAACTGGTCAACAGTTAACTTGGATTTAGTTAACAACAGATATTTATGCAACTCTTCAATATTACGCAATCTGCGTTTGCAAGGAGCTCTATAGTACACAGAGACATAGTCTGAATGTTTCACCTTCTCCCTGTATGAAACAAATAATAATGATAATTTCCTTAAATAAAATTCAACAAAAAAATAAATTTCAATTTTGAACAATTCCTAACTGAAATACCTTATTTGATTGAGTACTTATTCCACAAGGTATGACAGAGAGTTAGAGAGAGAGAGAGAGAGAGAGAGAGAGAGAGAGAGAGAGAGAGAATAAACAGTTGTATTGCACACATTAATATCTGTTGGAAGGAAAACTGTGAATACCATTAAAGCAGAGAAGCTAAATTACTTTTTTAACAAAAAAAGAAAAAAAGGCTTCTTAACTATTCTTTAACATTTTAAGTAAAAGCAACATCAATGGTAATCCAGTCACAAAAATGGACAAATAAAGGGGCTGCTGTTCACTTGTTGAATTCTTTAACATTCAACCTCCAACCCCTCGAAATGATATTTTAAAGTAACCTCGAAATGATATCTAAAGTAGCCTATTGTATATCTTTTGAATTATTTCCTCATGTGACTGCTTCATGATACAATAATGGTTCATCATTGTCTCTTCTTTTCATAACACTTGTTTGTGCTTCTTCAGTAATGCCTTCCGTTTGGAATGAAGTGTCATTTTCATGGAGTCCTGTGTGTTTCAAAAGTTCCTGATTACTAACAATTAATAAAAGAACTTCTTCCAAATTGTCTTCCAGATGTGAAAAACGATAAACTTCCTCTTAGTGCTGAAATCTTCTCTTTCACTTCCACTTTTCATCTTCAATACTCGGAAATGGTAATGCTTCATCATTAGACAGTTCAATAAATTCTTTCTGTTTACTATTTTCTGTTGAGCATCAGCCAATCAAAAATTCTTTGAATTCCTCAACCTGTTTTGTTTCTGGCATCCAGATCCTGTAACCATGGCCATGTAGAGTGTATACAATAAGAATGCTTATTCTACCCTTCTGGATAATTTTGAATGATGACTTTGTTTGGGTATGTGACTGAAAACTACGCATCCCATCACATGTAAATGTCATACACTAGGCTTTCCTCCTGCTCACAATTCATAAAGCATTTTTTCATCGTTGTGGTTATTTGTAACACGATTTTTTTTTTTTTAATGTATGTTGAATTGTAAATCATCTCAGCCCAAGAAATATTTGGTAAATCACTTCGTAGCACCTGTGACCTTACCATATCTATTAACATTCTACTGAGACATTCAGATATAGCCATTTGTGGTGGTATATGTTACATACTTCATGGTGAATTCCTTCAGATTCAAAGAACTATGACAATTTGCATGAACAGAATTCTATGCCATTGCCAGTGCAATTCTCTTCAAGTATTACCTGTTTGTTTTTCTGTTTGAATCTTCCATTTCCTAAGTTCTGAAATATTTCATCCTTATTTTTTAAGAAACACACAAATATGTATCTGCCTGTATCATATAAGGTACTCATCAATTACCTATTGCCTCTCAAACCACGAATATCAAAGGTCCCATGAGGTCACTATTAGTCATGCACAGTGCTGGTACGAGCCAACCTAACACGTGTCTCGCGGCCTGGCCCGTACGAGCCATGGCGGCCGCCTGGCCCACTGGGCTGGAAATCTAAGAACAGGCCGCTGGACCACAGGCAGTGAGTTGTCATGGCCTGGTGGCCCATCTCTTCCCCAGCCTGTCGGAATGCACGCAGTGCTTAAACACTGGTCCAGCATTTTCTTTGCTTCTGCTGTGTTATGGTCATAGACACGATGTCCACCAACACGGTGTAGCAAGTGATATGGTGCATGTACAGGGCTATTACAAATGATTGAAGCGATTTCATAAATTCACTGTAGCTCCATTCATTGACAGATGGTCACGACACACTACAGATACGTAGAAAAACTCATACCGTTTTGTTCGGCTGAAGCCGCACTTCAGGTTTCTGCCGCCAGAGCGCTCGAGAGCGCAGTGAGACAAAATGGCGACAGGAGCCGAGAAAGCGTATGTCGTGCTTGAAATGCTCTCACATCAGTCAGTCATAACAGTGCAACGACACTTCAGGACGAAGTTTAACAAAGATCCACCAACTGCTAACTCCATTCGGCGATGGTATGCGCAGTTTAAAGCTTCTGGATGCCTCAGTAAGGGGAAATCAACGGGTCGGCCTGCAGTGAGCGAAGAAACGGTTGAACGTGTGCGGGCAAGTTTCACGCATAGCCCGCAGAAGTCGACGAATAAAGCAAGCAGGGAGCTAAACGTACCATAGGATGGTGCTCCACCGCACTTCCATCATGATATTCGGCATTTCTTAAACAGGAGATTAGAAAACCGATGGATCGGTCGTGGTGGAGATCATGATCAGCAATTCATGTCATGCCCTCCACGCTCTCCCGACTTAACCCCATGCGATTTCTTTCTGTGGGATTATGTGAAAGATTCAGTGTTTAAACCTCCTCTACCAAGAAACGTGCCAGAACTGCGAGCTCGCATCAACGATGCTTTCGAACTCATTGATGGGGATATGCTGCACCGAGTGTGGGAGGAACTTGATTATCGGCTTGATGTCTGCCGAACCACTAAAGGGGCACATATCGAACATTTGTGAATGCCTAAAAAAAACTTTTTGAGTTTTTGCATGTGTGTGCAAAGCATTGTGAAAATATCTCAAATAATAAAGATATTGTAGAGCTGTGAAATCGCTTCAATCATTTGTAATAACCCTGTAGTTGTGGGAACAACTGAATGAAAACAATCGATTCAATCATTGCTGGAAAACAATGGACTCATTCATTTGTAATTTTACACATCTGATAAATTATTAATTCATTCTTTCGGCTAAATCCAATCTATGGGTGTAACCCAAAGAACTTGTCTGGTGTAGTCTTGCAAATCGACAGAATTATTCATTGTTTCTTTTCAAGTGAAACCAGTCTGTAGGTTTTCTGTCAGTCGACACATGTATTCCTTCTTTCACCTCAAACTATTTTTTAGTGTTTCACGTCATTGAGCTATCCACTGATTCTTCTGAGTGAAACCAGTCTGTAGAACTTTCATTAGTTGAACTAAAGCACTGATATATAACCGGGGTACACAAACCACCGGAGGATAGCCCTACCCTTCAGGAGAATGTGGAGACAGTTCAGGGGGAATGCCAAAGTTAAAATAAGCACTATACATATTCATTTTATTATGTGCTGAATAGATTTATTATCATTTAAGACATATTACTATATTGCTATGGATTAAATTGTTTCAGATGTGATTAACAAGGATCATTGAGGGTTCTAATTTGAGCATGAAAGTTCTCTTTGGGATACATGGAGAAAAATGGAACACTGTCAAATGTTAGCAACTCTTTGCATTCCATTTTGCTGAAAAAAAAAATGTGACATCCACTAATTAAAAATAATATGAATTTAGCCTTTAAAAACTTATTCAGCCACTTTTTTTGTGGAAGGTAAACAGATCGTGCAGAAAATTACATTACCGCTATGAACCTACAAATCATACCCATGCACCAGAAACCTGCTTACATTTTATAGCCTTTGAAAAGTAGGAGGTATAGTATTTACCTATGTCTGTGTTTACTTCCTAATACGTAATACTGGGAATGCGGTTCTGCCTTGAGTAAACACAAATTCTTCTTGTTTAACAACCAAACCTGTTTTGGTGAAGTTTCACCATTCTCAGTGCGTTCCCTAGTCATCTTAGCGATGTTTGTGTGGCACTCACACACTTGCAGCCCAGATGATACAAGTATTTTGCTCATGTTTGTAATTTTTCATTAATTTTGTTTTTTCTTGCCTGTGTAGTGTGTGTAAAATGTCCTTCCTAATACACACTGTGTCACTATGTATCAGATATTCACGCATTTTGAAGTATATTTGGGTGTTAAAGAAGAACAGTTTGTGTTTGCTCACAGCAGAACCACATTTCTGTAATTAGCTCCTATTGAGAACCCTCATTAATACCCCAGAAAGCAACACAGACCTACAAATGATTCTATGGTATTGAGACTTTGGGTCTATAGTTCCTTTTTTAACCCAAATGGAGCATTGTCTTCGCAGTACAAAGTGTTTAGGTAGCTGTGTACTGAAAGGATCTGATATTACATATGGCTAACCAGCAAAAAGATTTGCAAACATGTTTAGTAGAAAACATTATGTACTTCTAATCACTTCTGTATTTCTTTCTGTTCCAAAATTTCATTCGCTTCATTTCAAATATTACACCTGCCTCTGGTATTCCGATGTCAATCCTTTCCCATTCTTATATCTTTTGTGCTCATGTTGTTCTATTCATAACTGTTGTGATTGTAAACATATGGATATTTGACTTGTTGAGTTCTTGGGTGTCCACTCATGTCACATCGCAATTTCTCCACAATATTTTGGCAAACATACGCATTGCCATTTTCAGACAGCCCCTGATAACTGCTGCAGGAACCATGTGAAGTTGGCAATGTGCCTGTTTGCCAAAATAATGTGGGAAAATTACAATGTGACCTAGGGGACACCCGAGAATTCTACATGTTAGAAGTATGCCGGGAAAACATCAGATCGTGTCACATAGATATTTCTCCATCAAAATGAATACTGAACTCAAGATTGTCCCTCATTTTCCTGGGTACAGAGAGAATTGCACCGCTAGTACAGACTTAAGAGTATGTCAAAAGTGGAGCATGCCTTATTCCTCTAGCAAATAACGTGGTATGCCAGATGACTTATTTTTGTCACATCAGTCTGTTAGGTTCTGCCCCATTACACTGTGTTTTTCCATCTGAAGTTGCAAGCCAGGTGCAAACATTGTGCCACGGCACGTGCCACATCATTCCAGTGGACGCCCCCATCTAACAACTCAGTGTACGTACAACTCATGACCACTCTTAGCAACAAAGAGTTTTTGATAACTCTGTATGCTGAGCTTCACCTGCAGTTGCCATCCTCGACTTTGACATCTGTGTGAACATCACCCGCCATGTGATTTTGTTTACTGCTTCAAGAAATGATCACCAACTTCAATGTCAATCAGGCACAAATGTGTTAAAAGTGAAAAACTCTTGAGGCTTGGAAACATCCCAGCAATACCTTCACGAACAAAATCTACTGTTGTTAGTAGCTGTGTTCGACTGTGTGCCCAGGCCCCACATACCTATAAAATCATTAAAGGTGAAGGGATCAGTAGCTTATGCCAGGATCTTTTAGACAGGTGCACAGTATGCAAAATCTGCCCCCGTCAATGTTCACGATGCCCTTCCTCATCTTTCAACGATTTCACAAAACATTTCCAAGCCAGCTGAAAAAAGATTAAAGGAATATCGAATTCAAAATAGAATGGTATGATTGATAATTATAAGAAATATAAAAGAAAAGAAAATGGTAATAGTAAATTCACGACAAATACGAACTGAACTGAAAGGAGCATTTATGTAAGTCCCAAGAGCATACAAAATGACATAGTATCATATTTAGCAAACATAAAAGTTAAGTTGAAGAGTTGTCTTATTGTAAATGGGTTAAGAGTTCTTAAAATTAAGGTAAGAAGCACGACATCCTTCATCCAGGGTGTATGTGCTGGTAAGAAAAAACACATTTGGGATTTTTTTGCAGATTTTAGGTTAAAAATACACTTTTTTCCAGGTGAAAATAAACTTTTCCTGTGTCACTTTACGAAATGAAATGCAGCATAAAAACAATGTGTTTTGGGGAAATCTTTGATGCGCAGCAACATGAATGCTGTGTATTTTCTTATTACGAAAGTACAAATATTGATTCCGCCTAATACAGCACATTAGTTTCCAAAGGTTGGAAATTTAAATGGCAATGCACTTTTGTCAGACACTCATAGCTCATGTCATGTGATCTCGCCAGCCAATAACAACAGATACTTAGATCATACAACACATGATGTAGGCAGACAATAGCAACATCACTGTTAAGTAGCCCAAACATACAAATACGAAAAGGTAATGGTTTAAATCAATATACAGGGTGGTTATAATTAAAGTTGAACCTTAAAAACACTGTAGAAATAACACCACTGGTCAGAATCATGTCAAATTGCAACAGAATATTATCGGAGAAGGGAGAAAACATATGAAAACAAAAGTGCAAAAATTGATCAGCAGATGGCGCTGTATGTGTCAGAGCACGTAAATGACAACACCTGTCATTCGCATGACACACTGAAGTTGGTATAAACACGCTGGGTACACAGCTTTTCCTCCTTTCGTGTCTGTGATGTTTGCCATGACTGTCTCAATGCATGATCGTGCTCTGCTTGTAAAGCTGTATTACAAGAATGATGACTGTGCACATGTTGCTGTGCAGAAGTTCCGGACACTGAAGGGTTTAAAGAAAGGCGTTGATCCGATAACTGCCGTGGGTCTAGAGAAAATGATTCGGAAATTCGAAAAGAGGAGTTCTTTTGGAGTGCAACCTGGTAGAGGGAGGTAACTAACTGATTTGACGTCAGTGGAAGCAGTGGCCACAGTAAACCAGGAGGAGACGAGTGGTGATGTGCAAACGTGTAGTGCACGGAGAATTGCTCGAACATTGGACATGCCTGTGAACGTGGTGCATAAAATCCTACGAAACACCCTTCTTTACAGTCCATTCCAAATTACCCATGTGCACAAGTTGCTTCCTGTTGACCTGCCAGCAAGAGAGACTTTTGCTTTAGAACTTCTTGCTCACATGGAAATGGACAATGATTGGTCGTGGAAGGTTTTGTGGACAGACGAAGCCTACTTCCATCTCCCAGGATACGTCAGTACACAGAATTGTCGAATATGAGCAATGTAAAATCCACACGCAAATCAATTAGAACCACTTCATCCTGAAAAGGTTACTGCGTGGTGCAGATTTATGGAATCAGTTATCATAGGGCCATGTACCTGCATCAAACCAGTCTCTGGACTGAAGACCACAACGACAACAACAACAACAACATGCAGTTCTTGGCCTCAGGACAATAAAAACTGATGTGAGTGATGCTTTTTATGTGGTTTTTAGCCTCAGGACAATTAGAAACAGATTTTACCCAGCCAATGTGATATGACCTTGACTTGTTAGATGGGCTTACGTAACTAACAGTATCATACCTGAACATCCATGCACACTGCCTACTACAGTTTGTTTAATGTCAAACGTACACCTTAGGCATTGTTGTATGATTCATTTGTCATTTGTAGTCGAGCACTATTATGATGCTTACAGTGCCATCTATTGTTACATTTTGTAACTATTTATTTTTCTTCTGCCATACAGTCTCCCTTCTCTGATAATATTCCGTTGCAATTTGACATCATTCTGAGCAGTGGTGTTATTTCTACAGCAGTTTGAAAGTTAAACTTTAATTATTATCACGCTGTGTATACCGTATAGCATAGCTACAAGCAAACCTAAGCTTTCCTGCACAATATTGGTCCTTCTTGGCATGTGTTACCCTTTAAAATATATCAAATACAAATGTGCCAGCATAATTTTTAATAATGATATAAATGGTTGCTCTTCAGGGCCCAGAGTTTATGTAGGTGGCTGGTTTTCAGAGTGTTAAGTTCTGAATGATAGACAAATGCTCTGTGATTTAAGAAATTTATAGCACATTTTCACACTTAATATACTTCATCTTGGAGAAAAGGAAATTTACTCTGAAAATAATGCTTTTCAAATCCACTATTCACAATATTTTCCTTCAACCTGTTACAAATAAGTTAGTTTGAGCAGTTGCCACCAGAGAGCACCAGGAAGCAGTTGTTACTGTGCATGTGCAGCTACGCTTACAAAGCAAGCCCATGCTCAGTGTCTGCTCCGCTCATACGCTTTTTTGCATTTCTGTTTGGAATTTCATGCATAGTTGGGCATCACATGACTGTGCAGTTCAGTGACATGTTGTTCAGAGGGGCTGTAGGGAGCTATTGTACTCAGGGTTATCGTTTTATCATATCCTATCCAGATAAGGATTTCAAAACAAGGAAGCAGTTCTTGGCATAATACACACACTAAAAAAAGTTTTGCATCACCTCGGTTCCGAGAGTTACGGAACCTGTACAGAAAATTGGAATAGAGATCAACATCATTTCCGCCCTTTTTATTGCTCATGAAAACCACACATTGCATGTTGTACCCCCATACAGCGAGACCTTCAGAGGTGGTGGTGGTCCAGTAGCACGTCCTCTAGCATAGATGCAGGCCTGTATTCGTTGTGGCATACTATTCACATATTCATCAAGGCACTGTTGGCTCAGACTGTCTCACTCCTCAATGGCGATTCGGCGTAGATCCCTCAGAGTGGTTGGTGGGTCACATCGTCCATGAACAGTCCTTTCCAATCTATCCCATGCATGTTCGATAGGGTTCATGTCTGGATAACATGCTGGCCACTCTAGTTGAGTGATGTCCTTATCCTGAAGGAAGTCATTCACAAGACGTGCATGATGGGGCTGCGAATTGTCATCCATGAAGACGAATGCCTCACCAATATGCTGTCGATATGGTTGCACTATTGGTTGGAGGATGGCATTCAACTATCCTACAGCCGTTCGGCGCCTTCCATGACCACTAGCGAGGTACGTCGGTGTCACATAATGCCACCCCAAAACAGCAGGGAACCTCCACTGTGCTACACTTGCTGGACAGTGTGTCTTAGGCATTCAGCCTGACCGGGGTGCCTCCAAACACATCTCCGACGATTTTCTGGTTGAAGGCATATGCAACACTCATTGGTGAAGAGAACGTGATGTCAATCTTGAGCGGTTCATTTGGCATGTTGTTAGGCCCATCTGTACCGCGCTGCATGGTGTCGTGGTTGCAAGGATGGACCTCACTATGTATGTCAGGAGTGAAGTTGCGCACCACACAGCCTATTGAGCACAATTTGAGTAGTAACACGACGTCCCGTGGCTGCACAAAAAGCATTATTCAATATGGTGGCATTACTGTCAGGCTTCCTCTGAGCCATAATCCATAGGTAGCGGTCATCCACTGCAGTAGTAGCCCTTGGGCAGCCTGAGCAAGGCATGTCATCGACAGTTCCTGTCTCTCTGTATCTCTTCCACGTCTGAACAACATTGCTTTGGTTCACTCTGAGACGTCTGAACACTTCCCTTGTTGAGAGGCCTCCCTAGCATAACATAACAATGCGGACGTGACTGAACCCCAGTATTGACCGTCTAGGCATGGTAACTACAGACAACACGAGACATGTACCTCCTTCCTAGTGGAATGACTGGAACTGATTGGTTGTCGGACACCATCTGTCTAATACTCTTTGGGCGGGTTTAGTGACATCTAAAATGGTTCAAATGGCTCTGAGCACTATGGGACTTAACATCTGTGGCCATCAGTCCCCTAGAACTTAGAACTACTTAAACCTAGCTAACCTAAGGACATCACACACATCCACGCCCGAGGCAAGATTCGAACCTGTGACCGTAGCAGTCACGTGGTTCCAGACTGAAGCGCCTAGAACCACACGGCCACATCGGCCGGCTAGTGACATCTCTGAACAGTCAAAGGGACTGTGTCTGTGATACAATATCCGCAGTCAACATCTATCTTCAGGAGTTCTGGGAACCGGGGTGATTCAAAACTTTTTTTGATGTGTGTATTTATTTCAAAACTAGTCTCTACAGCTCAAAGTACCACAACATTGTGCAATGTGGTGACTTTAACACAGTTTTTCTTTATAGTCATACTATGCAATAGTCTTATCTAGCATTTCCAATCAGCATCAACACAGCACTGAAAAAAGCTAATAAGAAGGAATGTAAATTTCTTGCAAAAATAAACAGCTGTTTGCATAGGTCGGAACTAAGGACAATAAATTTGTCATGACTTTTTTCAAATGTTATAAAAAATTACCAAGGTTATCTGTGAAGTCAAGAACCCGTATTAAAGGCAGATTATATTGTATTCCAGGAGTAAATATAAAGCCTTTTGCAGAGTTACAATGATAAAATATGGTTTGCTGCCAGTCTACAGTTTACCAAAGAATGGCATTCTGTAAATTTAAGATGTAAATAACACAAATTAAGAAACAATGGCAAGCCCAGATGAGGTACCAGACAAGTGGTGAAACACATCCAGTGATTGGGAGACACTGTGTTTCACAGAATGCAGATTTGTAAAATTCTGCTATAGCTAATAATATATTTGAAACAAAACATTACATTCAATAATCCTGACCACATTTTAATCCTGACCACATTTGGCCAATTAATCATCTTCCACTGAACATTTATTTATGTTCATACATTAACAGATCTTACATTATGTCATAAAAGAAAGAGGACATCAGAATACTCAAAGAGCATTGGAATTTCGTAAACCATACGAAAATACATAATTTGGCTTAAAGTGCACCTTTGTATGCCTAGATTAACACTGAAGTAGGCCACCACCTTTTATTAAGCTTTTCAGTGTGGTTTTTGGGATGCCGGTTTCTTGGAATACCAGTACTGAACTACCTCATGTTTGGGTCTTTGTTGTGGAATTATGCCATATATGCCAAAAGATGAAAACATGCACCTGAAATACAGCATGCAGTTTAGAACAGCCAAGAGTGGTGAATGAAACACTTCATTTAGAAAAAAAATTGGCTGCCTCTATGGAAAAGATTGCAAGACGATTAATGCTCGGTTGCCAATAATGTGGAAATAAAATAAAACCAGAAAGAAAACTAATAACATTTTTTAGTCTTCCATAATTATCTGAATGTATTTTAGTTCACTTGATATCTCCCGGCCACAGAAATCAGTTTTACTGTCATTTGACGTGATAGCTGTAAACAAGAGAAAACAGCAAACTCATGAAAGATAAATGCTGGTCACATGGAGCTTTTACCCCTACTCCCACTACAACTAAGACTGCTCTGCATATGCATGAATCTGGCAGCTCAGGTACACTAGTAAAATGTTTCTGGCTAACATGTGGCTGCTTGCTGCTATTACTGATACAGCTAACAGCCACTCTTTAAATAGCCAGAAGCGGAAAAAGATGTTGCTTGTACATGACTTCACTTCTGAACAAGTGCATGAAGCTGCTGATGTCATGCTCATCAAATGCAGATTTTGTTATGAAGTATTGCACAGTTTTCATCGTAAAGCCTTTGAGACATTTTCTGTCGGCAGATGCTTGTGTGTGCACTGTGTTTTGTTGTAAATGGTATATTTTCCTTGCAATTTAAGTTTCATTTTGGTATTTTTCTTTTGTTTATGCTTTTCTGTTGCAGTATTATTCTGCAGTAGCAGGCTAATGTAAAATTCTTTGTTAGAGTACAAGTTCTTATCAGTCAAAATTACAGTAATTTATTTGAAAAGTAACACAATGAAAAATTCTCAGAATTCTAAAAAATTCCAAGGTTTCCCCAATTTTCTCGCAGATGAAAAACTTCCCGGAGTGTATACCCCTGTTCTCTCTCTCTCTCTCTCTCTCTCTCTCTCTCTCTCTGTGTGTGTGTGTGTGTGTGTGTGTGTGTGTGTGTGTGTGTGTGGTCATTCTGTAATGAGGTGCCCCACTGCCCTGCACTCTGCAATAGATGCATACGAGTTAAGTTAGTTACTAAGCAGGAAAAACCGCTTTCTCAGGAGGTGTTTCATGGTCTACACAGATCAGAGTTACATCAATCCCAAGCTCTCAGCAAGAGGTTAATATGAAAATGAGGAACCACTGCAGTTGCTGACATGGTGGAGTACAGGAAGAAGTTCCCAAGGTTCTTCAGATGAGCTCGATCTTTGCTCATAATTCCCATTACAAGTGCACCTACAGAAAGCAATTTTAGCCAAGCAGGGTTGATTGCCAATGAGAAAAGATCAATGACCAGTCCACAAAGCATTAATGAGCTGCTGAATCTGCGTAACTTCTATTTGATACAGTTAATTCTGCAGAAACTGTTTAATTTCCAGGAGTGCTTCACTTAAATGGCGCAGTCCTTGTTTTTGCACAATAATTCATGGTATCTAATGCTTTATTCTTACTGTTTGTTTTTAGAAACAAAAGAGATTGTAACAGCCAGGAAGTTCCACTCGGCAAACATTGCGATTTATTTTATAGTGCAGCAAACTGGTGTTCATAAACTGGTTTGTCAGCATATTATTTTCCGTGATACAATTTCAATAAATCTGCAACTCAAAATGCAGTGATTTCACTTTTCTAAAAGTCTGCACACAAATTATATTCACCATTTCAGGAGAAAGAATCCGATCAACTGAACATCAAAATAATGTTCTGAATTCTGAGTTCTTCAGAACTGAATACCAGTACTGGACTTTCACTGCTCATCCATTTAACTGACTAATGTGTTGGATTACAGCATTTTATCTATTCATTTTATATGCAAACATCATGAAAGAAAATACTCTATCTATGAGACAACTGCAAGTTTCCCTGTAATGCCAGCTTTTATTTATTTCCAGTCTGTTACAGTATCCGCACATGTTATAGTTATAAAGAGTATTTGTGACACTAGTTAACATTATGGAATATATTTACTGTGGACGCATTCTTGCAATCATGTGCCTTAATATCAAACAGTGGAAATCAAACGTATGTTGACAGAATTAAAGGCACTGCAATCTCACAGGAGGAGTCGTTGACAATCACAATTATTCTAATAACCAACTGACTCATGGTAGCAATAACACAGCACAGAATGTGTATTAGTGATTCTCTCCCCATAAGTCTTAAGACATTGAAAACAAACCCAGGATGCACAACAGCACAGCCAACGGAATACAGCAGTGAGTACATCAAACAGAGCACATGGCACAGCAGGCTGTCTCTGGGCTGGCCGGCTGCTTTCAGCTCATCAGCCATGTGGGCCAGCCCATATCCCATAAGGGCAAGGCTGCAAAACATGGGCTGAGCAAGCTGAAACTAGCACTGCGAACAACTCTAGTCACTATGAACAAACAAGTTCTAAAGTGTTTACTCTTTCTTTCTTTGTTTTGTAAATTGCACTCTTACTGATCTGCATCTTTCAACGATGCCACAAGTCTAGTGATTTTATGTTAAATTCATTATCTCTCAATACGTTTCTTAATCCTCTGTTATTTGGCTGTATATTTATGTAATATAAAGGACTCTTCTGTTATGTTGTAATGACAGTTTTCCAGATTCGTTGTAGATCTTGCAATTTTCTGTATTGAAAAAACCTTTCTATCATTTTAACTGAGCTGCTTTACGAATAAGATTGCTTGATTGATCTCAAGTACACGTAGTGTGTTTTTAGCAACAAATTCTTTAGCCAAACCTTCAATGTTAAATATCTTCACCCTTATTGTCCCTTTCCCCATGGTTTCAGTTGTCTGCCATCAATAATGTTATTTTTTCAATTAAAATATTTTTATCAACAGCAGATCAATAATTTTCATTCAGAACCACGTGATGAGTTGTCCCATAATCCACTAGCCAGCTGTCACTATTCAATGTAACTGTGGCACAGGAAGTGCTCACACTGCCAGTACCTCTTTTCTTTTGCTCTCCTTTAAATATCTCTTTTCAAGGCAATTTCTAGATATGTCACCCCTCTTGCGACAGCTGTAACAAACAAAAGTATCCTCTCAGTTTGCTTTTTTTTCCATTTGTAATATTGTTCTCAGGGTGTATACGGGGACAAAGAAAAAAATTCACAGATAATTCTCGGATTTCTCCTGGCTATCCCGTTTAAAAAATATGCTTTTTCCCAAGCGAAATACACTTTTTCTGTGCTAAGTGAACAGCAGGTTTTCTGTAGATTTTCCCTCAGAACTGTAAAACTTATGAATCCTTTGAATCGTTCACGTTTTATACAATCGCGTAGAACTTCTCGAAAAAAAAAGTAAAGACGGGGGAGAGAAGTTTTGGAGAGACTTTTGATAAAAAAAGGAGAGAAGTTTTGGAAAGACCTTTGACTTGCAGCAACATATACGCTGCATATTTTCATATTATGAAAGTATAAATTCGAATTGCACCAAACACAGCACATTAGTTTCCAGAGCGTTGAAACCGAGGTTGCGATGTCCATTTGTAAGCCAGTCGTATCTCAAGCCACGAGATCTCGCCAGCCGATGACAGCAGCTATTCGGAGCATAGGACACATGTTATAGTCAGCCAATAGCAAGATCACTGGTTACATCGCACGAACACACAAGAGGAAAAGTTAACGGTTTACATTAATGTACACAGTACCGTTTACAAGAAAAGCTAAGCTTTCACATATTATATTGGTCTCTAAGATTAACACGCTACAACAGAAACTAAGCTTTCACATCTAATATTGATCTTTTTTGTGTGGGTTATACTTTAAGACACATCACACAAATGTGCCAATAAATTTAAAACTATGACATAAATGTCTCGGCTCGAAATTCTTGTAAGTGGCTGGTCCTCAAACTGTTCAGTTTCGAATGCTCTGTGATTTAGAAATCCATCCCACTTTCTCACACGTAGCACAATTCATCTTGCGTAAAAAGAAATTTACTTTGAAAGTAACACTTTTGTAACCATCATTCGCAATTCTATCAGGAGACTCTTAGAAATAGGTTTGATTAACCAGTTGCCAGAGAGTGCCAGAAAACAGGCATTATTGAGCATGTGCAACTGCAGTGGTGTAGGAAGCCCGCATGTTAGTGTGTATAAAGCACTAAGAGAGCTTACATTACACCATAAAAGAAACAGGGCATCAGAGGATACTCCAAAGCGCATCGGAATTTCGTAAACCATACTAAAATGCACAATTTGGCTTGAAGTGCAAATTGGCTTTTTCCAGTTTCACTATGAAGTAGGTCCCATCTGATATTAAGCTTTTCAGTGTGTAAATTTTCTTGGAGTACCATTACTCTACGAACTCATTTTCGGTTCTTTATTATGGCATAATGTCATACATGGCAGAAGATAATAACGTGCACTTGAAATTGTACTTGAAATTCAGTAAACATTTGGAACTAGCCAATACTGTAGAATGAAACATTTCGTTTCAAATAAAATGATTGCCTCAGCGGAAAGATTAATAAAGCTAAATTTCATTAGCAAACTTGCAAAAATAACTTCACTGCTCTGCAACTAACTTGGAAATAAAATAAAATCAGAAAACTGAAACTAATAATATATTTTTGCCCTCCATAATTATGTGAATGAATTTTAATTTACTTGATAGCTCCCGGCCACAGAAATCTGTTTTGTTTTCATTTGACATGGGAGCTGTACATGAAGAGAAGCTGCGAAATCACTTAACGTAAACACAGGTCACATGGAGATTAACCCCCTCCCCACTACAACTCAGACAACTCTGTGTATGCGTGAATCTGGCAGCTAGGGTGCGCGAGAAAAAATTTTTCTCGTTTGCATCTGGCTGCTTGCTCCTACTGCCGATACGGCTAACAGCCAAACTTCAAGTAGCGGGGAGCGGGAGAAGGTACTGCTTATATGCGAGCGAACTGCGCATGCGCAACAGCCCGCTGGCAACTGGTCAAACAAACCTAATGTTAACAGTTGTGACGTCATTCTCATAGCAAGCAGTTTATTGTTACGAAGAATTACATAGTCTTCGCCCTACAGCCTTTGACATATTTTTGCTATTTGCAAACGCTTGTGCGTGCACGGTGTTTTGTTGTTGTAAATCGCTGCAGTATCATTCTCCAGTAGCAGGATACAGTAACATTCTTTGCTAGAGAATCAATTCTTAAAAGTCAAAATTACAAAAATTTAACTGAAAGCTAAAACAACGAAAATTTCCCGGGATTCCAGAAAATTCCCGGTTTTCTCCGGAATGAAAAAGTTCCCGGGTTTTTCCTAGATTTCCCGGTTGTCCCGGGTCGTATACACCCTGGTTCTACAAGTGGCATTGATAAGTACTTTTCGTTACTGGTATTAGTTTTCAAGGGCATTTCAGAATGTTTATCTTCTTTACATTCATGATGTATAACATGGTGGGCAAGCAAATGTATTTTTACTGTAGCACCTAACCCCTGCACTGCAATTGTTTGGAAGTCTATGTAGAATATGCATTACTACAGCTCCTTCTGGAATTTCAGCTCTGTCAGTCAAGTTAATTCCCACAGATTCACAATTCTTCATTTTCAGCGAATTCCATCTCAGTTACACAGAGCAGAATTTGCTATCCTTTGGGTTGTATAGTGTTGAAACACTTGTCACACTATGACACAAGATGGTGAATGGCAGTCTCATAAAATTCTGAGGGTTGTGATGTGAACCAGTTCCGCACATACAGTTGGACTTCATAGTCCACACGAGTGCAAGAAAAGTTATACTGACATTCTTTTTCGATCAAGTTGGCCGCCTTCTGATTCACTTCCTGCAGCAAGGGACAACAGTGAATGCCCAGCATTACTCGCAAACCTTGACCACCTTTCACCAAGCGATCCAATCAGAACGACCAGGGAATCTCACCCGTTGGGTCATTCTGCTCGACGACAATGCAAAGCCTCATACGGCCAACACAGTCGTGGCACTCCTGCAGAAATTCAAATGGGAGGTTCTCAACCACCCTCCTTACAGTCCGGACCTCTCTCCCTGTGATGATGCCATTTTTGCTCTCCTTAAAAACGCTCTTGAGGGGCAAACGATTCACCTCAGATGATGACATCCAGCTGTGCGTGCAGAATTGGTTCACACCACAGTTCCGGGAATTTTATAAGACAGCCATTCACCGCCTTGTGTCACAGAGGGCAAGTTTCTCAACAGCCAGGGTCAGTACTTCTTACATACAGATACTGGTTTCTGAAATTATGCCTCTGGCTTGTTTCTTTTTGAACGCCTCTTATAATTTTGTATGTGCTTTTGCTGCTCCCTGCATATGAAAAATATAATTTTTGCTAGTGGCTTACACTGTGATGCTACGTATGCCTTTTTATCAGCAACTGATGTATCTTCACCTGTTTCCCTCTCACCAGGTTTGATTATAGTGAACAAATCAGAATGTTTTAGAATCATTTTCTTTTGGTACAACCACAGAGCATCATTCACTCCATGCAGTTTCTCAACCCAGTGTCCATTCTCTGTTTTAAAGAAAGAATACATTTTCTTTCCTATGAAATTCACAAACACAGCTCTGCGTCACTTAATGTTTTCAAAAGGTGTCTCACAAAAATACTTGATCTGATAGAAAAATGTTTCATCTTTCCCACATGTGCAAGTTTTAGATTAGCTAACTCACATTAAACACTGTTTTCCAGTACTTTTTTAATAGTACGACTTGGCCCCTAACCATTGTTGAAGTGGTATAAACAGCTGTATCGCACACATTAATATTTATTGAAAAAAAAAGCTGTATATACCTTAAAGCAGAGAAACTAAACAACTTTTTTTGAGTAGTCATTGTCTTTTTAAGAAACAATAATGACACAGGTAATCCGGTCACAAAAACATAACAAATAATGGATATGTTGTCCACTCGCTTATATCTTAACATTCAACAGGTGGCATAAGAAAATTATAATGAGAAAGACTACTGTATGAAGTGAGAAAAATAATAAGCAAAATGGCTTCTGCTATTCTTACTTAATAATCATCCTGTGGAACTTGCACGGGAGTGATTCAGTAAGACATCCAAGAACAGTAACCAAATGAGAAACAGACAAATGTCTTGAAATGCCTTTTACTCAAATATTAGCCCACGGCAGACTTATTGGAAAATATTAAATGGCACAAGCCACTAGCACATCCTATCTACTAATACTGCAAAAGAGTTGCTAGATTTCACAGCAAAGAAATAGCTGAGATGTAACATATTTCCCCAACCCCACCTCCTCTCTCCACTCCCTGTCTCTATGGCCATGAAATTACTGCTCCCTCATTTCCTCCTTTCCCCTTCCGTACACAGTATGTAAATTACTTTATTTACTAAAAAAAAAAAAAAAAAAAAAAAAAAAAAAAAAAAAAAAAAAAAAAAAAAAACCATCTTCAATCCAAAGGCTGACAGTCTTTACTGCAAGGAAAAGGGGAATGACAAGTAGAGAAACTACACTTATTACTTACCTCGTCCAGCCATGTAACATGGGTTCCGACAGATGACTTAGAAGGTTTCGATAATTGGAAAAATCTTTTTCTGAACTTCCAATCACCAGACATGAAGGCTTACACTTGTGTGTACTATAGGTCACCTGAGAATAGCATGGGTAAAATATCTGCAAATGCAAAGAACAAAACTTGTAAGTGTTATATTTATGAATTAAAATGTCACTTAGAGTCAAGTAGTTCATCTGACTGGCATAACTGATAAAATTATATCCGAAAATATATACTGACAAATGACATTGACCAGCATAATTTACTGAAGTCAACAATGTGCAAAAACATATCATCCAAAGTGAAGCACAAATAGTAGCACGAATAGTAGGCAGATAGGTGTAATTTGGTTTGTGTGTGTGTGTGTGTGTGTGTGTGTGTGTGTGTGTGTGTGTGTGAGAGAGAGAGAGAGAGAGAGAGAGAGAGAGAGAGAGAGAGAGAGAGGTAAGCTATACCACACTACAATAGAAAAACAGCAGGTTATCTTCAGAAAAGACAGGAGCATTACAGGATAACATGACACACTCAACCTAAACAGCCAGTTAGTTAGTACAGTTAATTTTGGTACAAAATCTGGGGATATGTGCTAACAATTTACAATAACAATGAATCCTTCTTAACATTGTTAATTGTGGAAACAGTACTTCTATTACACGTCTCCACTTACACCAAAACCTCCAGATGTCAGAAAGTCAGATCAGCCCCAAACATTGTACATCAACAGAGTATCAACCAAAACTCTGATATATTTTGTGCAATGTGCTGTCGTCTAGGAGAACATGCATAAATGGGATTTAATAGGTAACATTTGACCCATGGAGCAAAGGAAAAGCATAGCTGTGAGCGTGTGTTACCTAGAGTTCCCGTGTAGAGGTCAGTAGAGCATCAGTTGATCGTACCAAGAGACCTGAGTTCAAGGACTGGTTACACCAATTTTTCTGCTTTAGCACATGTAAAACTGTTATATGGGACAACATATTCCTGAAATGTGAAAGGACTGTTTGGAGTTTATAGTAATGTTATATTGGCAGTGCGCTTTCACTTCATTTATTTGAAAGTGGAAAACCTATAGAGTACCTTTGTAGTTTCATAGAATAAACATAAACAAATCGTACAGAAGAAGAACAATTGCATCACACATGCAAAAATATTAATAGTAATAATAATAAAAATAACAATAACAGTAATAATAATTATTATTATTACTATTAACATTTCCACATGGGTGAAGCAATTCTTTCTATATTTTTCTGTTCTGATTGTTTATGTTCATTCTCTGAAACTATAAATGTACTGAATAAGTTTGCTGCTTTCAAATAAATGAAGCGAAAGCAGACTGCCAATAGAACATTGCTATAAAATCTGAACAGTCATTTTACATGTCAGGAATATGTTGTCCCATATAACAGTTTCACACGTGCTAGAGTACAAAAACTGGCATAACCAGTACTCGAACTGGGGGATATTTGGTACAACAAACTAATGCTCTACCGGCTCCCCACAGGAGCTCCAACGACAGATGCCCAGAGTTACACTTTTTGTCTACTCTGTAGGTCAGGTGTTACTTATTACACATGTTCTGCTGGACAATAGCACATAGCAGAAAATATATCACAGTTTTGGTTGACATTCTGTCAACATACAACTGTTGGGGCTGATCTGTCTGACACCTGGAGGTTTGGGTGTTAGTATTTTTCCACCTGTCTGCACTGGGTGTTATAAATGTCACATTCCTGACTACAACAGCCTTTAGTAGCACTACATTTTGTAATCTCCATAAAAATTTTTAGTGTATTTTTAGCTGCTTCATTAGCGTGGTTTACTTATGCAGTGAATAGACTAGAACATTTTTAATGAGTGTGACAATGGCTGGGGGAGCCTATGCTCTCACATATTTTTTAACATTTGTGCAAACTCTGAAAGATATATGAAAATGCACCTGGTATAAAATATTTCATGTCAAACAAGGTAACTTTGTGGTTAAGTGTCAAACTACAAAGCCAAAGGTTCAAGGTTCAATTCCTAGGATTTTTTTCTTTCAATTATCTCTTCTTTCATCTCTGGAAATGAATTGTGCACAAGAAAGATACTGAACTGCACCATAATTTGTAGTCCAGATTCAACTACAGTTCCCCTTATAATGGGCTGGTTAAGTCAGCTCAAAAGTTGGAGAAGGCAAGAGCATAGCACCTCCAAGGACCATTCTAGTAAAGCTCGGTGGCATTCAAAGCAATCACGATGTTGAAGTCAGTCATACCAGCTTTTAGAATGGGATGTAGCAAAGCCAAGCATAATTTATGCAGCTGTTTTCAGTACATAAAAGACAGAAACTGAAGCCTCAAAAGTCTTCTATACAACAATAACCACTTAAAAAATCATTTGTAAAAGTAAAAGTAAAGTATGTGGTGCAAGATCATGATAGGGTTATAGACCTGACCGCACAGGCAGCATGCATCCTTTCTTCCCTGCAGCACCAGAAGGGGGAGGGTTGCAGGCCCACTGCCCCAGCTGTCTTTTACCCGCAATAAAGACCCCCGGTGTTCTACGATAGCAGGCTGAACGGACCTGTGGCCACTCTGGAAGGACTTGTATGAGGGAAATTCTTGCCCCTGTCCAGAATTGAACCTGGGAACTTCACAGCCAGAGTCTAGTGCTCTACCTGCTAGACCACCACAGCAACAAGAAGTAACTTTTAATGGAATATAACAGAAATAAAATTCAAACAGCAGTGATTATTATAATAATGAAAACAATCAATTATTGACATAATTATTTAATTGGATTCATTAAAAAAATCTACTCAGCAAGCAGCAACAGAACACACACATAAAAGAATGCCACAATTGGCAAGCTTTTGGAGCCAGTGGATCCTTCTTCAGGCAGAAGTGTTGAACGGGAAGGAAGAAGGATGAAGGAAAAGAACTGGAGATGTCTAGGAAAATGGGTAGATTCCAGGAAAGTCACCCACAACCATGGATCAGGGGAGATTTACCATAAGGGATGACTCAGTCTTTCCTTCTCATCCTGTACAATAAGTCTCCCCTGACCCACGGTTCTGGGTAACTATCCCGAAATCTACTCCTTTTCCTAGACCTCTCAAGCCCTTTTCCTTCACCCTTCTTCCTTCCCCTTCAACACTTCTGCCTGAAGAAGGAGCCACTGGCACCAAAAGCTTGCCAATTACAAAAGTCTTTTATGTGTGTATCTTGCAGTCGCTTGGAGGGAAGATTTTTTACTTATCCCATTAAATAGCTGTGATTATTAGGAATATAGGAAAATTCATACAAGTTGCTTTAATTACTAAAGTCACAGATTGTGGCTGCATCTGCAGATTGGCTGCACTATGTGGAGGAGAAGGACCATACGTGTTTCATTCCTTCCTTCAACCATACTGTGTTGAATATTCCAATTCTGTCAGAACTGTAATGAGGAATCAATGACTCCCCTCCTCAAAACCTTACACCCTACACCAGGCTGTTCCAGCTCAAGTGCCTGAGCACAGGAGGCCAGATGCTGTGTCTCTTGGCAAAGCATCTACAGGTAGGTGTGGGCAAATGGTTCATGCATGTGAAACAAAGGCATGAATATGCTCCAATAGTGCTGCCTGGCAGGTAATACTTGCGATTGCAAGAGGTCACCTGCAAATCTCAGGTTGTTAAGACAATTCACATTGATTCTAATTCCTTTTTATTCTCAGTTTAATTCAGTCACTGTTATTTTCAGAACAGCAGAGAACACCTTGGCAGAGAAAGGAGCACCATGTTTTGCTCCTCTGTGAACTGGAAACTTTTGAGTTAGTTCCCAGACACTAACAAATGTTGTTGAAGTTTTGTATATATGGTGCAGGATTTTAACATAAGCCATCTCCAACCCTTGCTCAAATATGACTTGCACAGCAGCAGGCTGGCTAATTGAATCAAGGCCTTCTCAAAATCTACACACAGAGATACTTTGCACTAGTCTCCTCTGCTTATTAAGTCCCAGAGAACAAAAATATCAAATACAGTGCTGAAGCTACTATGGTTCCAGCCTGATCAAATAGTTTGAGCTGCATCAAGGATGGGGCTGACATAATTTAATAATATGCTTGTAAAAGTTTTGTACAAAACACAACTTAGGCCTGTAGGACGATAGTGATAGTTTTTTATGAACAAAACTGCCGATCATAGGAAATGCTGGGAACTGTGACTTTGTTGGACCCATCAGTTGCTGTCAAATGTCTGCACATGTGTATCTCCCAGAGGCTCTGACCCAAGTTCCTCACAGAGTCATTACATTTCAGTGAGAGAAACGAGCTGACACATTTAATGGAAAGCTGAATGTAATACAAAATGGTGCTCAACAATAAACAGCATGTATTCATTATCAAACAATTCACAGAAAATGTGTTAGTAAAAGAGTTTAAGACCTCAAGTGTTATAGCAAAAACATCTGCAATACAAGACTTGTAAGGGAACATTTCCAAGTGTAAATAAACTATCTTGATGAAACTTAATTTCGTTCATCATATTAGATGTTTCAGAAAAGCCTGAAACTGTATCGTTCATGATTTAAGTAATGAAAACAGCACAAGTTACTTATTCTCTCTCTTACCCCCCCTCCTCCGTGACACCTTTAGCGCAACGTGTTTCGAGGATTTATTCTCATTTTCAAGTGCATTTGTTAACATGAATATGTCTGCATGTGTGATTTTCTACCTCCTTTGCATCTTTTTGAAGTTAGACTGCAATCGGAAAATTGGACAAAATAAATCTTTGAGTGTTTTTAAATGCTAATGTTAGAGGTGGTATTTTTGTTTGTCTGCTTACAGGTATTGTGTCTCCTCCACTATACAGAATATCACACACAGGCAAATCATCATTTACACTGTTTGTTTAGAAAACATGCTACAAAGATGATATGACACTATGGCTTCTCAAAGAGTTTGTACAGCGAGTTGTTACAGTGTTTAAGAATCAAAAAATAAGTAACTCACGCAGTTTTCATTATTTAATTTGTTACAGTTATCATATGCAGAAGAAACATTTTAAAAAATTAACTGATTCAGTATCTAGTTTGTCATTGATAATTTTTTCTCTTTGCTTTTTGTGGTGTACAAAAATTCAAGTTCTTCTGTTACCCATTTCTTCAAATGTTTCTCCTGCATATGACAACTGTAACAACTTTCATAAATATGTACATTTCCTCATTAGGAAGAAAGTAATCAATAATTTAGTAGTCAACAGCGGCAAAAATACATTTCATAATTTACAACCTTATACACATAGATAATGTAATCCAAAAAGAATGTAACAACTGTGACTGTATATAAACTCTTTGTGAAGACATACTTTGTAAACAAAAAGCTGTGTGTATGTGATATTCTGTATAATGGAGGAGGCACAATACCTGAAACTAGAAAAACAAAAATACTGTCTCTAACATTAGCATTTATAAACACTCAAACATTTATTTTGTGTGATTTTCCACTTCCAGTGTAACTTAAAAAGACACAAGAGGGGCAGAAACACTCATGCAAACATCACCAAACACACTCATGTACACAAATGCACTCGAAAATGACAATAAGTTCTCAAAACACATTGTGCTAAGCATAAAAAATAAGTAACTTGTGTAGTTTTCATTACATCTTGATGAAACTTGGCTAGTGTGTAGAGGGGCAAAATAATGCAATATGTATTTTTTTGTTTGTGTCCAATTTCACTTAAAAGTGGGGAAACACACTCCAAATGGTAATTTGGCATATTACGTTTAGAGGGAATATCTTCGACATGATGACATATAAAAATGTTTCTCATATAAAAGTTGGTACATAACATTTTTGATAACTCTTAATCAACTTTTGTAATAATTTGGAATTTTGCAAAAAACTTCACCACCACTAACTAATTTTGAAAAATGGAAACTTCTGTTACAACATAAATGAAAGAAGCTCTCGACCTAATACATCCATGTATACTAAAGCTAATTTCTGAAATACCATTTTTGGAAAATAAGCTGTACACGATGTGTTGTCAGAATATTTTCAACATACCTAATCAAAATCTAAACATTTATTATTATTCTAATTATTTATTTTACTTTTTGTGATTCACATATTTGTTTTTCATTCACTGAAAATAATAAGTAACTCACTATTATGATATAAAATCATTACAATAATAATAATCTGTAAAAAATGCTTAAAACATATTTTTTACAGCATGCACATAAAATGAATGAAATTTCTTCAGATAACATACATGACAGAGAACATAATATAAAACAAAATTCTGCAGGATTTCAAACTGTCATGGGTGATTCTAAATATCCTGATTTGTATCAGGTATATTTCAGTAGGTTTGTAAGCAAAACATTGAATGCCACATATGTCCAATTGCTGTACCTGTCCTGTCGAGCCAAGTGAACAAGTTCCTTCTCCTCAGGTACAATGCTCAAAATGGTTATTTCACATTGACCACCTCAAGAACATAACAGTAATACAGATTTTTCTCCCACTCTGGGAAATAAAACTTCTCTCAAAGATCTCCTCACAAGGGCAAATGTTAGTTTACCAGATTTTGATAATGTCGCAAGGTCATTTGGGAACTTTAAAAAGAGATTTTCGAATTCTCAGTCCAAAGTCATCATTATTTTCTTTTAAAACTATAAAGAGACAGGTGGCCAGTGTGTAAAAACTGTTTTGAGCATTGCACCTGAGGACAAGAAACTTATCCATCTGATCATCTCAAAATGCTCAAGGGCACAGTTACAGCCACAGAACTCAGGTGACCTTTGATGCTGGAAGAACTTTGTGGGAAGATCAATAATTACGAAAAGATAGACTGCTACTCACTGTAAAAATGACACACTGAGTTGCAGACAAACACAACAAAAAGACTGTTACACATTAAGATTTCGGACAAAGACTTCATCAGAAAAGAAAAAGACACATATGCTTTCACACAAGCAAACACACATGCATCCACACTTCACACACGACTGCTACCTCTGGCTGCTCCTCGGGCCACACTGAAACTAAAGTGCATTGAACAGTAGTAATAATCAATAGTGGAGCAGGGAAGGGGGAGGGATAGCAGGGTACGGGTGTGGCAAGAGGAAACAGTGCTGTCTTGTGGAATGTACAGGGGACTAGAGGTGGCAAACAAGGCTACCTGGCACAGTGTTGGGAGACTGTGGGAGTGGGGTGCGGGAATGTGGGGCGTGGGAAGAAGGGAGTGGAAAGGAGATAAGCAGAAAAGGGGAAAATATTATGGGTGCACCATTGGCAAAGAGCAAAGCACACCAGGGTTTATGGGAGTGAGTTGGGGTGAGGTGATAGGACAGAGGGTGCAGAAACCAAGGGGATGGAGTGTGTGAGGACAGCAGGTTATTGTAGGTTGAGCCAGGGTTGGTTTTGGGAGCAGAGAATGTATTGTAAGGATAACTCTCATCTGCTCAGTTCAGAAAAGCTGGTGGTGGAGGAGAGGATACAGATGGCTCGGCTTGTGAAACAGGCACCGAACTCGAACATGTTATGTTCGGAACATGCTGTGCTACAGGGGTGTCCTCTTTGCTCTTGGTCACAGTTTGCCAGTGGCTATTCATCCTAGTGGACAGCTGGTTGGTTGTCATACCAACATAAAAAGCTGAGCAACGGTTGCAGCAGAACTGGTACAACACAAGGCTGCTTTCACAGATGGCTCAGAATCTCATGCAATATGATAAGTCTGTGACAGGACTGGAATAGGGTTTGCTGGGTGAGTGGATTGGGCAGGTCTTGCACATGGGTCTTTTCCGAGAATACCATCCCTGTGGCAAGGGGTTGGGATTTGGAGTGAATCTCATTTTGGTATGATTACCAACCAGTTATCCACCAGTATAAATGGCAACTGAGAAACTGTGGCCAAGAGCAAAGTGGACCACCCTGTTGCACAACATGCAGATGGGAGTTATCCTTGCAAAACATTCTCTGCTCCCGAAATTACCCCGGCTTCAACCTATGTTAACCTACTATACCAACATCCTACACCCAACAGTTTCCACCCCCTCCATCCTATTATCTCCCAATTGAGGTCCATTCACCTTCATAGTGCACTGCTCTCAGCCAATGCACCCACCTGTATTTTCCCTTTTTCTTCTTCTTTCCCTCCCATTCACTTCTTTTCTCTTCCTTTCCTCCCCCATGGCCTTCTGACACTGCATAAGGTAGCCTCGACTGCCACCTCTAGTCCCTGCACGTTCCGTCAGGCAGCACTATTTCCTCTTCCCCACCCGTACCCTCCTATACCTCCCCTTCCCTGCTCCACAACCGATCGTTGCTCCTGTTTGACACATTTCAGATTCAGTCTGGCCTGAGCAGCCAGAGACAGCGGTCATTTGTGCATGACGTGTGCTTGCTTGTGTGAATGCATGTGTGTGTGTGTTTTTTTTTTCTTTTCTGATGAAGGCTTTGGCTGAAAACTCAATGTGTAACAGTCTTTTTGTTGTGTCTATCTGCAACTCAATGTTTCATCTTTACGATGAGTAGCAATCTATCCTTTCCATAATTGTTAATATTCCAAACTGTCCTTTCCATTGTTTGTGAGAACAATTTCAGATTTAGTTCTGATAAATGTTTATGATGTCAGTCTCCACTTTAAATACAATATAATCAAGCTGCAGTCACTAGTACATAATCAGTTCTCTTTGCCAAGGCTTACCAATGTACTGAAATAAGTATGATACAAATCACAATACGTACAGTATCACCGACGATATTCTGAAATCCTGCTGAATTTTGTATTATATTGTGTTCTCCATCATGTATACTATGCGAAGAATTTACACTCACGTTACGTGCATGGTGTAAAAAAACACGTCATGTTTTAAGCTTTTTTTTTTACACATTATCAAATTCTGCAATAATTTTGCATAATAATTAGTCACATATTACTTTCAATTAACGAACCCTACATATGAAGGAGGGAAAAATAAATACATAAATAAAATGGAAAATAACAATTTAAAACAGAAAACAAATATAAGTAAAATAAATAATTATAATAATAATCAATATTTAGATATTTTAATTGGGTATGCTGAAAATTCTTTGACAGCACACTGTGTACAGCTCTTCTTTTTCCCCATGAATGGTATTTCAGAAACCACCTTTATTACACGTGGATGTATGTGGCTTGAAAACTTCTTTAATTTATGTTGTCAAACGTCTTCATTTTCAAAATTAATTAGTGGTGGTGGGGTATACCATAAAATTTCAAATGACTACAAAAGTTGATTACAGAGTAATCTAGAACGTTAATTAAATATCAATTTTTATAAAACATAATATGTCAAATTATCTTTTGAGGCATGTTGTAATCCTTAAAAGTGGAACTGGGCACAAACAAAATAATATGTATGACTTTACTCTGGTCCCTCTACAAACCTGCCAAGTTTCACCAAGATGTTTATTTATACTTGGGAATGTTGCCTTGTTAGTGATAAAATCATGGCCATTTCCAGCATCTTCTGTGTTGTTCATTACCAGGGATGAATTGCACAGCAATCTTGTTGTAATTTATTATTAACAAGTTGAGCCTCTATGGAATGTGTGGTAACAACCAAATTAATTTTTAGTGTCTAGGTCTTGTTCTTGTTCCAGCTTTGACTTCCTGCCAGTATCTTATGAGCCCAGCAGGAAGTGCCTGTTTATGCTCTTCGGATAATGGTCCTCTCTGTCTTTTGGACATTGATGCCATTTTAAAACCTTGGTACATGTTCACCAATCTTCTAAATTTATTCCTGTCAGGAATTTCTCTTTCTGAGATAGCAATCTGCCAAAGCTCTTTTTCACATTCTTCAAACCATCTTGACCTTGTTTTCTTAGATTGGCTGAAACTCCATATTCTTTTAGTTAGTCGGTCACAGCCAATCCTCATGAGATGACGTAAAATAACAATCGTCTCTTCTTAATGGATGCTGTGACAGGTTCTGTCTCACTGTACAAGTCCTCATTTGCTCTCATTCGCCATTGTCCATCAACCTATCTATTACCTAGGATTTTCCTTAATATCCTACGCTCTTGCCTTTCCAGCCACTCAGCTTGACCTAGAGTCTATTCATGATCAAAGTTTCGGACGCATATAAGCCCTCAGGTTTGACAACTATATAATAATGTCGGAACTTGGCCCCTATACTCATAGACTTTTTGTTACAGGTATTCTTTGTCAGTTGGTATGCTTGGTCTAACTTCCTCATCCTGGCATTAATTGCTGCTTCTTCTAATCCATTCTCCTGGATGACTTCACCGAGATACCTGAAATTCTTAACTCGTCTGATATTTCCAAGATTGGTGATCAGCCATTCATGTCCATCACAGATGTTCGTCATATATTTTGTCTTTTGAATAGAGATCTGGAGTCGGACTTTTTCAGCAATTTCTGACAGCCTATTGATCTTGTTGACTGCTGACTATGTTATTATCAAAAACGGCCAGATCATCCGCAAAGGCCAAGCATTCAATGTACACCCATTTGTTCTTAGGACCAAGTCTGAACCGCTCTTCATTTGTTTCTTCTTGGGCTAACAACTTTCTCCACTCTCGAATGACCTTTTCCAAGATGTAGTTAAAAAGGTGTGGGGATAGTCCATCTCCTTGTCCTATGCCTGTTCTGATTGTAAAGGGTTCTGATATCTCACCCACAAATTTTACTTTTGACACTGTGTTAGTGAGAGTTTGTCTGATCAGCTTTCTTGATGTATCATCTACCCCAAGCCCTTCCAAAATATGCAGTAATGCCTGTCGGTCAATGGAGTCATATGCCTTCTGAAAATCAACAAACACAACCATGTAGTTATTTCCTCCAGTTTTTTTGCACCTGATGTTTTTCCTCAGATTAAAAATCTGTTCTG
This sequence comes from Schistocerca serialis cubense, assembly GCF_023864345.2. Taxonomy (NCBI): domain Eukaryota; kingdom Metazoa; phylum Arthropoda; class Insecta; order Orthoptera; family Acrididae; genus Schistocerca; species Schistocerca serialis. The sequence goes on from NC_064646.1 coordinate 406,851,178, forward strand.
GGCAAGAATGGCCCTTTCAGAAATCAGGTTGATATTCCCCAATCAGTTGGTCAAGATGACCTTCTATTCTGTTCTGTATCGTTTTGGAGAGAATCTTATATGGGGCAAATTGTTGTAAATATTTTCTGGAACAGTTTTATTTTACATTAACAATACTTATAATACACTGAAAATGGAGAAAGACAAAAAATGTTACTTTTGCAGAGGTCAGCAAGCATGCGTAGAAAAAGATACCTCTCTGTTCCATAAACTTACAAATGGGAAGAGTTCAACCAAGCTAAAAGTAAAGGATTAAATAGCAAAGTCATCCAAAACCACACAATTTGTATGTGCTTCCTAACCATTTACTTCACTTTTGGAATTTACAGCAATACAATAGTAAAAAAATAAATAAATAAATTTACACCACTGTAATTTAATTACAGTACTACAGCTGGAGTATCTTTTATTGTACTTGTGTTAGAAAAGATGCCAGACTTACCCTTTTTGGAGCTTTTACTGAAGATGATAAACGTGGATACTGGGCTGTTATCTGAGAAGTGCTCTTACGAGCTGTGGAACGATGGGTAGGCTCAAAGTCCTCTGTGACTGCTTCACGATCATCTGCACATAATTTTAAGAAATAGATCATATTCAAAAGAAAATGCAGTTATTAAATGTTCAAATTTAATTTCCTCAAATGTCATATTGTGTGAGTTATCTGTATCTCTATCTGTCATCTCCCAATCTGATTCCCTGTCCTGCAAGTTGGCAGAGTTGGCAAAACTACACTTGCAAACAAGAGAAAGAACAGTCAGCTTTTGAACTGGGCTGTTCCGCACCAATAATGATATGGGAAGGTAGAATATCTCTGAAAGCAGAAAAAGATATGATACTCTCCAACCAACAGCATTTCTGATACTTTATAACTATGCTTACAGTTTGACTGGAAGAAGACCAGGCAAAGGAAGACTGTACACAAGTATCAAATGTCCTAAGTCTTTTGTTTTCTGTTGATTAAAAATAAGAGAAATAAAGAAATATTGCCAACATTGCATATAGTGTAACTAGTCCTGATGTTCACCACTTCAAAGCACCACAGCTAAGGAGGGTGGTTACCACATGAAACAATTCATGGAACAGGTACATTCCTTCCAAACTTAAGGGGGTCTCCCAATTATTACAGGGGCCTGGATGATTTGGTGATAGGTGAAAGCATAGGCAATAATCCTGTCCATACTCCGCAAGCCACCTTATGGTGTGTGGTGGTGGTTACCTTGTACCTCTACTAGTCATTTCCTTTCTCAATCCACTCATAAACACAGCTTGGGAAAACAATCATCTATATGCTTCCATGAGAGCCTTAATTCCTCTTATCTTCATGGTCCTTGTGCGAAATGTATGTTGGCAGCAGTAGAATCATTCTACAGTCAGCTTCAAATTCTGTTTTTCTAAATTTTCTTTATAGTGTTCCTCAAAAAGAATGTCACCTTCCCTCCAGGGGCCCCCATTACAGTTCCTGAAGTATCTCCATAATAACAGTTCCTGAAGTATCTCCATAATACTTGCATTTTGATTGGCCCTATAAGTAAAAAATCTAGTAACCCACTTCTGAATTTCTTTGATGTCTTCCTTCAATTCGACTTAGGTGATATCCCAAACACTTGAGCAGTGCACAAGAACAGGGGAATATCCCAAGCACTTGAGCAGTGCACAAGAATGGGTCACACTAGTGTCCTATATGCGTTTTTTTTTACAGACCAAACACATTTTCCTAAAAGTCCACCAATATACTGAAGTTGACCAATCAGCTCCCTACAATTCTTATGTACTAGCGTCTTTTCATACTGTTTTGTCTACATATTTGACTGTCATAACTGTGTCAAGCAACACACAACTAATGCTCTATTCAAACATTATGGGATTGTTTTTCCTACTCATCTGCATTAACTTACATTTTTCTGTGTTTAGAGCTAGCTGCCATTCATCATGCCAACTAGAAATTTTGTCTAAGTCATTTTGTATCCACCCGCAGTCACTCAATGATGACACCTTCCCGTACCCAACAGCCTCATCAGCAAACAGCTGCAGACTGCTGCTCACCCTAACCCTCAGATCATTTATGGATATAGAGAATAAGAGCACCTCCCTGGGGTACTCCTGATGATACCTTGTCTCTGATGGACACTCACTACACTGAATTGGACACTCTGGTCAGATGAACACTCACTCTACTGAATTACTGTATTTTACGGACTAAAAGACACACTTTTTTCCTTGAAAAATTGCCTCTAAAATTTGGATGCACTTTATATTCAAAATTAATATAAATTGTCCAGTGTTTGATTTAAAATTTCTGCCAGTCTTACAAATGGCCATATATTCAATGCCGTGGGAAACCTATCTCTATCTGGCAACAATGGAGTCAACTGGCAGCAGCAATGCACTGATGGGACGAACATGAGCTGCAGGGTTCAGGGTGTACACGGGGCCGAGGAAAAAAAATTCCTGGATTTTTCCTGGATTTCCCAGTTAATAATACCATTTCACCTGGATGAAAACACATTTTTTCCATGTTAAGTAACAGTATACTTTTTCTCGAAACCGTAAAACTTATCAATCCTTTCAATGGTTGTGGTTTTATACACCAGCGTGGAATTTACCGGCACTTTAGAAAACAAAACCCGGGGGGAAAAAACACGTTTTGGAAATATGTCTGATGTGCAGCAACATGTACACTGCATTTTTCGTATTACGAAAGTATAAATTCGAATTCCACCAAACACTGCATGTTACTTTCTGAAGGATTGAAATCAAGACTGCGATGCGCTTTTGTAAGCCAGTTGTAGCTCATGTCAAGTGATCTCACCAGCCGATGACAGGGGATATTCAGAGCATAGGACACGTGATGTAGTCAGCCAATAGAAACATCACTGTTAAGTAGCGCGAACACACAAATAGGAAAAGGAAATGGTTTAAATTAATATTCATAGTATTGCTACAAGAAAATAAAAGCTTTTACATATAATATTGGTCTCTAAGATTAATAAGATGCAAGAGAAGCTAAGCTTTCACACATAATGTTGATCTATTTTGTGTGTGTTACACTTAAGATACATCACAGTCGTCCTGAAGCCTTTGACACATTTTGCTGTTGGCAGACGCGTGTATGAGCACAGTGTTTTGTTGTTGTATATGGTGCATTTCCTTTGCAACTTAAGTAGCAAGAAATATGCCATCAAATAATATAAATGTAACTGAGTAATATTAAAGAAGCTAGTACAACAACAACTTTTTCTTACTTTCATGTGTATGAAAACGTTTTAGCATACCTTTTATCTCTTTGTCCAATTCTTCTTCCTCTTTCAGAGTGTACTGAATATATGGATCACCTCTCTAAAAAGAAACAATACAGAAAATGAACAAAAGATATTAAATAACACATGGCTAGGGACAGGAAAAAATCATTTTATTTTGTGGACAAAGTCAGTATTATCTTTTTCCAGATTTTTTTTTGTTTGTTTTATTCAACTGTAATTCTTTGCCAAATTCACTGTTTTTACCAAACATGGTGTGGTTTTGTGTCAAATTCAATTTATTTTTGCCAAATTCAGTTTTATTATTTCCAAGAGTTGTCATTATTTTTCACATTCAGTTGGTTGGTGGACTGGTGTGTGTTGGTGGTGGAGGGGGGGGGGGGGGGGACGAACAGTGGTCATATGTCCCACAATCCAATCTGGCAGAAGTTAAGGGAAGAACAACACCAACAACACAGTCCAGTCCATGGGAAAGAAAAACAAGCAAACAAAGAAGCAGAAGGAACATCAGGGCAGCAGAAGGAATGTCAGGATGGTAGGAAAAGTAAAGAAAGGGAGGGGAAAAGGGACGAGAAGAGGGGGCCACCCCAGACGCACTACATAATCCATCCCAATCCCAACATCATACCATGATCATGACACAATGGGGACAACACTAGGGGAAAATGTCAGAACAAACAGGGATAGCACAAAAGACTAGGCAAAACACATGGGACATGGAGGCAAGACCAAAGGCCTCTCAAACCAATGTCAACGCTAACTGAGGGACTCCGCCTCCAGAAAGAAATTCAGGTGCTTAAACTGGGAAGACAAACCACTTTCGCATAGAAAACTGAGGACGAATGTAACCATGCAAGTGTTAGCCATTAACACTCGGGACCAAGATGCAAGCGCCATCCATTAACACTCAGGACCAAGAAAGTGGGAGAGCACATTTAGTGCGAAGGGCCAAACCTGTCCAGCGACATGTGGATCATTGTGAGGGAGTCCCCGCAACTACATAGGGGGTTGGCTCATTATAGTGTATTTAAAAAGAAACAACGTGGGTCAACCTGAATCTTCGAAAATAAAGTAGCAAATGATTGTAGATTCCCATTTGGAGAAGCAGAGGGAGGAGCGTCATGTAACAGGAGTCTCCTTAATCACATAAGTTTATTAGATGGGCAGGTCAGGGAGTGTGGGAGAGAGTGGGGGGGAGGGGGGGGCGGCAAAGAATTGGCCCAAAACTTAGCGAAAAGGGATCTGACATGATGCCACAAATCCACGCACAAGGGGTGAGCATGGGAAGACCAGATATCAAAGACACAAATAACCAGGAGCTGGGATAGCCAAACCACAAGGAGGGATCGCAATATCAACCGGAATACTATCGACAGGGCTAGTACGAGAGACACTGATAGCCAAACAGAAACCACGATGATGGACCGAGTCCAAAAGAAGCAGTGTGTAAAGGACAGCTGAGTCTTAAACTTGATAACCATAGTCCAAATGGGACGGTCGTAAGGCCCAATAAAGGCAGAAAAGAGTTGAACGATTCACACCTCAAGAGGTGTAAGCAAGGAAGCTGAGGACACTGGGTTTAGGCAGACACCCAATCTTTGGAAGGCAAAGCTTGTTGTCAAAAATAAGACTCGAGATACAGAAATGGGGGACTATGGTCTGGTCTTGGGCATCAAGGTAGAGATCTGGATCAGGATGGACCTTAGTACAGAGACAGAAATGCACTGCTGGTGATTTACAGGAGCAGAATTGAAAACTGTGTGAGAGAGACCATGCAGAAGCGAGCCCACTGCCATCCTGTAACTGCTGCTTCGCAGAGGCTACTGAGTGGGAAGTAGCCCACATACAGAAATCATACACATATGCAGGGGAAGCCACAAGTCCATTAACAGTGATGAGTAAAAGGACACTTAATACAGAACCTGTGGAATGCCATTCTCCTGCGTCCATTGAGAGCTGAGAATGGTGCAAACCTAAACTCAGAACAACTGGTGGGACAGGAACTGACAAATAAAAAGACACAACTTATGGAGTATAGTAAGATGTAATGGTAGCATGCCGTGTCATAGACCTTATGAAGAGCAAAGAAAACTGTGACAAGATGGCGTTACTGTGACAAGGCCTGCCAAAGCGCTGTTTCCAACCACAGCAGATGATTGATCAGAGGCCATCCCTCCAAAAACCACAATGCTAAGGAGACTAAAGGTCCCATCATTTGGGACCCAAGCTGACGAGCCACCATCTGGTCAAATAACTTGCAGGGGACATTAGTCAGACAGACTGGGTGGTAAACATCAAGTATGATGGATCCTTACTGGGCTTCAAGAAAGGAACCACAATACTGTCTCTCCACTGAGGGGGAAAACACCTTGGAGCCAAAAATGTTTAAATGCCTAATGGAGATATTGTTGTTGTGGTGGATTGAGGTGTTGAAGCAATTGGTTTTTAGGGATGGAATCAAAGCCAGGGCTGAATCACAGGGAAAGAGGAGATGATCAGAAGCAGCTCCCATTCAGTAAAAGGTTCATACAAAGGCTATCTGGGAGGGCAATGTCCAGGATGGATGGAAGATGGCTGTTGGCCACCTTGGAGGGTGCAGAGCATAGTCCACAACTGTGGCGAAGGGACAGAAAAATCTAAGGAGGAGGCAAAACATTCACAACACACTCACTTTCTCTGCTTGATTAAATAACAGGCTTTGGTGAAAAGGCATTTAAAGGTAATAAGACCGGCAGAGGACAGATGCTGCTAATGCATTGTAAGGCTTGATGGCAATCAGAGACGGTGATCACTATGACTGGCAGTTTAAGCGGTACATCGAGTTTGGGACAGCAATGCAAGCAGTGTGAATAATCATATCGGATATGTCACAGACAACTTCATCAATACAACCTGATAAAGAGTGGGCAACACAGCGTGATGCCAATCAGCACAATGGAAAGCCCAGAAAGGTAACCTGGCCATCAGGAAGTGGGAACAGAATAAGAGAATTAAATGATAGTAGCCACTATCGCAGAGGTCATCGTGCAGCAACCATTGTAATGAAGTGGAAGGTGAGGGGAAGAGAGCGAAAGATGAATGGCAAAGAAACTGCCACAAGTAGCACTAAAATAGGTACGGGCACCATCACTAAGAAGGTACAGGTCATGTCCCACAAGAAACTGGTCTCTGAGGAGGACCTGAATAGATGAAAAAGCATTGACGCAAAAGAGGTGATGGGCATGAAAATCCCCACGGAGGAGCAAGCAGGAGGGAAGAGTTGCTGAATGAGGGCAGTTAGGGCTGTGGGCATAGATAGCCTGTCAGGAGGGAGACAGAGAGTCCAAACTGTGGCAGCAGGGTCCAAGTTGAATAAGTAAAATGAGATTCCTGGAGAACAATACAAATTGTGGAGTAAAAGGAAATAAGGAATTGCAACCTTGGAAGATGGTGGTAGTATCCATTACAATTCTACTGGATAAGCAGGGAACGGGGTTCCAAATGGGAGGTGAACAGGCCAATGCTGGTCACGCTGCTGGGTCACCACCCATCAAGTCATCAGAGGTTGGTATGGAGTAATAGATGCCACATTGTTGCCAAAGTGGTCAAAGACAGGAAGGGCCGTATTTTGGGTGGCAGAATAAATTTTGATCAACAGCGGACCTGACTGCATCTTAACTCCACGGGTCTACTTTGCCAAACTTGTCCTTCATAATTTCCATGAAAAATAATCAGTTGGTGGTGGTGAAAGCATCCCCGCCAGTCCTGGTGCAGACCAGGTAGGGGGAAAAGGTTTCATCCCAAGCCATCGAGCCTGGTCCTCCTCCCAGGGAGTAGCCAGGGAAGAAAAGACCACAGCATCATAAAAAGCTTCATTAAAAGATCCATTCCTAACTTAAGAGACATCCATAGAAGAATAGTCTGTTTTTTGGAGCTTAATGTGTTTCATACACAAAGGAGTTGCCCTGATACCACCCACTCCAATCAGGGGCTCTCCCTGAGGATGTCACACAGCCACAGCAAGGTCAGTCTGTGATGGTAGCTGTAGACAGCAATCACTCCTATGCATGGAAAGTTAGCAGTTCATGTATCAGAAGTGTGATCCCTGCGTTGTCAGAGGGCACAACCAAAAGGGTGCCTACGATGGCACCACATGGACTGGCTACTGTACTGGCTAGATAGAGCTAAAGGACAATGGTGTCAATGAAAAGATGGGAGAGGAAGTAAGACCACATGTAAAAGATGCTAAGTAAGGTGTTCTTCCCCACCTGATCCACACTACGGAGACAAAATTAAAAAGAAACTCCAAAAGGAGACCAAAAATGCCAAAAAGGCAAGTTTAAGGGACAGGGACAGGGACAGGGACATGGACATGGACATGGACATGGACATGGACATGGATGGATGGACACACACACACACACACACACACACACACACACAAGGACTAGTTGATGAGGTTGGAGGGAGGGGTCGCTGGGGAGAAGCAAAATCAGAGGTCCATCCCCCTCCCCCCAAATGCAGTGGTAAATCAACCATTATTTTAAGATTATACACAAACTTCGGCCTTGAGGAGATTATAACATGGAATGTAATTTTATCATTTAACAACTACCACTTACAAATATTAGTACACCACCCTCCTCTTAATTACAACATTTTTATACAGCTAAATTGCAAATTTCAATATATTTTGTAAAAATCACTGATTTTGCATTATTCTGCTAAAAACATAATTTTGCCTCATTTTCCTTATTAGCATTTTTGCGAAATTTTCCAGCACTACACACAGCCTCTTTCTCTTGTAAACACCTTATAAGTTAAAACTTGAGAATAATTAATCACTGTAAGCTGCAACATAAAATTAATTCACAGTCAATACGACTTACAACTTTACTGATTAAAATTTAGCATATTTACCATACAGGAAGGGGCAAATAAAAGTGGCCTGGATGAGCGACTACAACTGGATGTGAATGTATGCATATAACCACACCATGTGAAACACACACCATTAGCACGCCCACCACGTGATCTACACTAGGTTCAGAGCATAGTGTGGGCGGTGTCAGTGTGAGGGGCGCAGTGTAAAGGGGACAATGGTACTCACAGTGGAGCAATGGGTGATCACTGTCGAAAGTTACGGGAGAACAAAGTCACACAAACGTGTGGTCAGCTGTTTGATGGCAAGTTTAATGGTATCAAAGTGCAAGCAAAGAGTGCCATGCAATGCTTAGTCCAAAAATGGCATCAGGCAGGATCTGTATCAAACAAGTCAAAAAACATTCCAAATGGAGGTGGGAAAGACCTACAGTTACTTCCAACAGGATGGAGCAACTGCCCATACAGCCAGCCGAACGTTGGAGACATTTACACAATCTTCACGTCTGACAAAGTTGGTAGCAGGGGTCAGTCTGGTTATGGCCCTGGCTGGCTAATTAGATCCCCTGGTCTGTCAGTGTGCGATTAATTTGTGTGTCGCAACAACCCTCATAATCCTCAAGAAATGTGGCAGAATGTTTTGGATGAGACAGCAGCAATTCCAGCAGTCCAGCTTTGATTTGTCTTCAGCAACTTGCTGAACATGGCCCGAAAGTACTAAGAGATGAATGGTGATCATTTTCAGCACATGTTATAGTCATGTTAGTACTGTATTTCCTTTCCTCTGCTGTGTTTCTTTGTTCCCTGGAATTCCAGGCCACTTTTATTTGCCCCACCCTGTATTCAGTGTCCGAAATATTTACAACAGTAGGAAGAATACACTTATTACCTTCCTCGCAAATGCTTTTGAGCGAGCAAACTGTTCCTTACAAGTCCTGTTATGTGCCTCAAAAAGTGGGTAAAAGCGAGCAGAGCCCCTGTAAATCCACTCTACATGTTTTCCATAAGGCGGGAAAGACATTCGAGCAAGAGATGCATCTACTTCTAAGACTTTTGCATTGTACCACCTCCCTAGAATTTTTAAAATACAGGTTCATGAAAAAAATAAGGCACAATATTTTATGATTCATTCATGTTTCAAACATCTTTTGCATTCTATAAAAATTGACTCCACAATAGTGTGAGAAATCACAAAGGAATCATTAAAAATGAATTAAATTTAGTCTACATGAGAGATAGTGACACAAAGCTAAATACATAGAGTTATAACTTTATTACATGCCATAAATTAGTGTTTGTTGAGGACACTACATCGAGTAAAAAGTCTACATCTCAAAGCATCAAATAAAATCAAATTGAGCAGGACCTAAATAGACCTCTATTTCACCACAGTTTCCAGTCAAGTTCAAAATTTAATTATGTTGGCAACTGGATCAACGTGTCATGCTAAATGATAACCATTTTTCTGTTCTGGAGAGATTTGTTTCAATTTTGACTACAGCCTGGTCAAGTACAATTGACATTTGGTAGAGGATTAGTATCCTTTTTTGTGTGCCCAAGGCACCATTGTGTACCTTTGCAGTCCCTGAATTCTGTATACTCTCCACAGCAATTGCTACAGCAGGGATGCCATAAAGCAAAAATGCATTTTAACTGACTGACATCCACATGATGCATGAGATTTCACGATTTCTTTGCAAGACAGATAAAACATTTTCATAATTGACCTACAAAGATAACAGGGGTTCTGTTGATCAGCAACATACTGGATCTCAGTTTTAGAACAATATGATGTTCAATGCTTACAGATGACAATTGCACTCACAACACTCCCCTTTGATTTCTTTATGCATATTCTGTTGCTCTCTATATGGAATAATGTAACTTGTGCCTTGCTTTAAAAGTTGTATTAAATTCACACAAAGTAAATGCTTCATTCAAAATGCTATAATAGCTTCATTACAACTGTGAAAGCTTTACTGTATACATACAAGAAAGAGTTACAGCACATTGCTTCTCACTGAGGTGTAACTGTAACAAGACAAATGCTCTGTAACTTATTTATCAGATTTTCAAACTCATTCTGCAAATTTGCAACACATATGGCTGCAATGAAAATAAACAATAATAAACATTAATAATAATAATAAACTGAACATCAAATGATATAACTATGGTTGATTGCATACCAATTACTAGATGTTCAAGGATTACTTACTATTCCACTCAGTTCTGACATCTTGTCCTTCTTGCACCTTAAGCAAAGCTTTTTCTGGGTACTTTTCCAAATAATTCTGAACAAATTCTCGAATCTCAATATGAACATCCTCCCACACATTCTGAGAACTTTCCACAACAAGACGTATATCTTCATGTTTAACATACTGAGAGCCACCATTATCAAAGAAGATGAGATACCTAGAAATTGATACAGCACACTTAGACAAGGCAACTTCTCCAATATGACATCTGCATCATCAGGCTACAAACACCGTAACTACATTTTTTGACAATTTCCTTACAAATTTATACCAGCTCGTCTAGTTCTTAAACATGTGTAACTTTAAAGGCTCATTTAGCACACAAACCGACCTCGTAACAATGTAATCTCTATGTTACTAATTCCTTTCATCTTTGGATTCTCTGCTAACTTGCCTTTAAACATAAAGTAGATGGGGGTAGGGGTACAGAGTGTTATACGGAATAAAACAAATGCCATATGGATTACTTGATAGATGGGCAAAGATTTTGTGCAGCAAATAATTTAACTAACTACTGATAGCTCGCTCAGAATTGTCATGCCTGTTTGGTAGTCTTCTGGCACAGTTCACATTGTCATGAATGAACCACTATATGCACAACTTTTGTCAATGACAAGGTAACAGCTTTGGTGGAAAAACTAAGGACTTCTACAACTGTGGATACAATATGACGCGTGTATGCACACATGCACATGCACACAGATACTGATGGGTCCTAAAAGTAAGTTTCCAGGGCTGTGTGGTACCAGATGTATACACACAAATTACGCAACTCATCATAAATAACAGGGTAGTGGTTTGAGAGTGTGGAGCTGGCGTTCAATAGCATCCAAAATGTGTTGCATAGGGTTCAGATCATGGGAATTTGGTTGCAAATCTATCAACATGAGTCCATTATCATGCTCTTCAAACCACTGTACATGATTCTGGTCTTGTACATGGACAGTTGTCCTGCTGGTAGATGCCAAACCCATCAGTGGAGACCTCAAGCATTAATGTATGCAGATGTTCTGCAATAATGTTCAAGTAGCCCACATCTACCATGGTGCCTCTGATTACTGTCACAAGTTCCAATGGAACATCAAGTGAATGTTCCCCATATAGCATAATACAGCCCCCACTGGCATGCATTCAAGGCATAGTGCACTTTTGAGCAGACATTCACCTGGATGACAGCATATTTGAAGACGATCATCAACCTAGTGTAACAAGAAACATGATTCACCAGACCAGGGAACAGCTTTCCACTGGTCCAATCTCAATGGTCTCGTGCTCACTGCAATCTTAACTTACAATGTCCTTGTGTCAATGCGGGAACAAGGAGGGGGCATCCAAAGTGGAGTCCTATCTTCCAACAGTATCCACTTGGCAATATGCTCCAAGTCACTTGTCACTGCATCAACACTGCTGTAGATCACTGACAATCCTGCTTTACAGTGTGTGCAAGCCTCCAACTTCCATGTTCCGCGATGAGGCATGGACGTCCAACACCTTGTCACCCACTAACAGTTTCACCATTCTCCGACCAATTTCCATAGAAGATCACGACAGTAGCACACAAATAGCTGGCCAGTTTCATCATTTCTGAAATGCTCCATCCCAGGTGCCAAGCCATAACCACCTGACAGTTTTCAAATAATGAAAAATCCGGAATGGAATAAGAATAGCAATATGAATTAAGATAGACAGCTCCTTACCAAACACAAATACAACACAGTCTAATGGATATGAAAGACAAACCATATATACGTGGCAATAAATTATTAATACCATGTTATGACATGAGCTATGCTAATAAAACTGAGACACGCAATAGGCAAGAGAATGATCTTAAGTTCAGAAGAGATAATAAGACTGACACTGGAACAACTGCCAAAATTTTCCTTTGGTTCTTAAGAGAGGTACCAAGAAATCAAAAATTCAATCAGTTTTTTGATTGACAGTAGACATCTGTCTTCTGCAATTTTATTTGCCTCAACAGGAAAAACAGTGCACAAGTAGGGTTAAAAATACCACGTACCATGCTGTAGGTTCCAAATTCCACAATGACTACAAACTATAAAAGAAGGATACAGTTTCTTTGAAGAGTATTTTGTCTAAGTTTGTAGGGATTGCCTAAATACAAAGTTAAGCACATGTGTGGTATTCTATGAAAACTTAGATCTAAGAGACAGAGAAGGGAACACCCAAGCCTTCAGTGTCTATAGAAGATACCAGAGAAAAAAAAAAAAAAAAACTTATGTATACCTCCCACAAATGTACACAGCAATACCCTGGCCCATATCCAGGTAAAAGAGAACAGCACAGGCTCCACACATGTACAAGACCTTTTACACTTTGTATAGCACATGTAGAATACCCATTCTGTAGCTACAAAAGTATCTGAGATACTGCTGATGAAATATACGACTGACCCTATTAACTTTAAAAATTAATAACTTCTTAACGACTTAAGTGATCTTGAAGACCACAAAGTTCACAGATAGCACTTTAACAGCTTCAGTATTTTCTTAATGCTATGCAAATTCATATAAGAGTAGGATTGTTGATCCTGAGGATTAAAAAACACATTTCAATGCAAAATGAACTGCAAAACAATAAGTTAGCAGCAGTATTAGACAGTAAACTAGAATAACCAGCAGCAGACGCATCATTTTCTTTACATCTGATAGCAGACAATAGCAGATATTGGTAATATTAAATATCTCACCGATAAAAATGTAAACAATGCAAAAACCAAGTGCCCCATTCATGTGTAATATGTGTGATAGTAATGGAGCACAGACACAAGTTTGGTACACACCATACGGCAGAGATGCTGAGTTACACATAGGCACAACGAAAAGACTGTTAGAAAGTGAGCTTTTGGCCAACGAGGTCTTCATCATAAACACACACACACACACACACACACACACACACACACACATTCATGCACATGCAACTAGCACGAACATGACCACACACTCTGCCTGATGAGGACCTGTGTATGTGTGCCTACTTCCGACAAAGGCCTTGTTGATCAAAAGCGTACTTTCTGACAGTCTTTTTGTTGTGCCTATCTGCAACTCAGCATCTTTGCTATATGGTGATTAGCGACTATCCTTTTCACAATATTGTTACATTCCAGTCCGGATTTCCCATTATTTGATTTAGATACTACTTTGGTGCGGAATTACTAGTTAATGGCTTTATACCATGAGAGTGCTGACTGTGCCTAGCAGTGGGTGACATGCGCAACAGTCCTTTCCCATGGAAGTAATGAAATGCAATCTCTTGCTCTGCCTCCAACACTTCTTACTGACCTCCATCACACATTCCGTCCCTGATCTATGTCAATGATTTGCCAATCAATGTTAACAATCCTTCCATGGTAATGTCTCTCGTTTGCTACACATGAACCTTCTATTGAATGAAATTTATTTCCATTACTGACATAGTACACATACAAGTAAGTATACAGTGGCATATTACATTATTAAGAAACACTGTATTTGTGAGCCTCCATTGGTTTTTAAATTCATGAAACACAATTAATAGAAACTACAAACTGATTTTCCCATTACATAAATTTTACACTCATTAACAAATGCAACTCACCTGTAACGGTTTATAGACTTGGGTGGCTCTGCAATCACACCAGAATAATACTCTTCATCTGAAATTCCATCCCGAAAGATAGAGATAATGCGATGACCGACAGAGAAACGAAAATTTTGCACCTGGGAATAGGCTAGCTGAAAGCCTGCAACTTTTTTTATTTCCTTCATGTTCTTGTTTTTAGAATTCAAGAACTCCACAGCGTACAATGTCTGAAAACAAAACTGTCACATGAAGTAAGCATGATAGCATGGAGCCTTAATAAAAAACATAACTATGAAATAACCTGATCACCACTACTGATAATGACAAAGAACAACTAGATAAAAACATCACAGGACAGTCTTGGGTCTAGTCATTGCTATTGCAGTATTTTTACCATAAAGGTAAATTCACTGGTGTAAATTTCTACTACTTCAACAACATAGAGTGATGTGTCAGTTGTTTACTTTCACTTGCATTCTTAAAAATGAGGTGGATGAATTTACTTCGCTAAAAGTAATTTATTCTTCACTGTAACATTAACACCCAATGCTCCAATCTAACGTCCTCCTAATCACAGTCTACTTTTATGCAGTAACTAATATAAATATTCCACAAACCTTTTAGTTCTTTAGCAAGATTTGCAAGCTATGACACACATTAAGACTCATGAGGCCAAATAATGACTGGGTATGCCAGAACAGGCAACGGCAAAGAGCAATGAGGTTTGAGCATTAAATGATGCAATGTGCATGTGTACTCTTGGCTCATTAAACGATTCATTCTGGAGCTAGCATAGTTTTCATTCTTTTCTGTGTGCCAGTTGATGAAGCAATGCTTCTACTATTTGGTGAGTGGTCTCATTTACTACTCAATTACATAAATCCTGCCAGGACTTTTCTTACAATATGAGCCATTAACAATTCAGAGTAGTATGGTCTAAAATACTGAGCTCTTATCACCCTTCCAGAATCTATAACGCTTAGAAAATTAAAGTTTACAATGTGACCACCCCAAACCAATTCTCCGTAGATTATATCACGACAGGCACAAAAACGGTCAAAAGTTCAGTTACATGAGACTTATGGAACTGCGCCAATGTGGTGTCACTAGTGACAATAGTTACTGCCCGCCATCCACGTGGAGCTCGTATTGGTCACACCACGGACTTCTAGTACTCAGCCACACACAACTGATTTCATCAAAATGTATGGGCCTGAAGATGGCGTTAATGCAATGTCGAAACTAGTTGCCAAATAAATATAAAATCTTAAGTACAGCTGGAGGAGTTTCATTTTTAATAAAAACAAGTAGGTAAAAAGACAAGGGCTAGTAGAAATCCATAGGTAACAGAAGAGATATTGAATTCAATTGATTAAAGGAGAAAATATAAAAATGCAGTAAATGAAGCAGGCAAAATGGAATACAAACATCTCAAAAATGAGATCGACACGAAGAGCAAAATGGCTAAGCAGGGATGGCTAGAGGACAAATGTAAGGATGTAGAAGCACATATCACTAGGGTTAAGATAGATACTGCCTACAGGAAAATTAGAGAGACCTTTGGAGAAAAGTCAACCACCTGTATGAATATCAAGAGCTCATATGGATAACCAGCCCTAAGCAAAGAAGGGAAAGCAGAAAGGTGAAAAGAATATATAGAGGGTCTATACAAGGGTGATGTACTTGAGGGAAATATTATGGAAATGGAAGAGGACGTAAATGAAGACAAAGATATGATACTGCGTGAAGAATTTGACAGAGCACTGGCACTGAAAGGCCTAAGTAAAACAAGGGCCCGGGAGTAGACTACATTCCATTAGAACTACTGATATCCTTGGGAGAGCCAGCCAACACAAAACTCTTGCATCTGCCGAGCAAGATGTGTGCGACATGAGAAATACCCTCAGACTTCAAGAAGAATAAAATAATTCCAATCCCCAAGAAAGCAGGTGCTGACAGGTGTGAAAATTACCTAACTTCAGTTTAATAAGTCACACTTACAAAATACTAACACTGTTTCTTTACAGACAAATGGTTTGTATGGAAGCTGACCTCAGGGAAGATCAGTTTGGATTCCGTAGAAATGTTGGCACATGCAAGGCAATACTGACCCTACAAATTATCTGAGAATGTAGGTTAAGGAAAGGTAAACCTATGTTTCTAGCATTTGTAGACTTAACGAAAGCTTTTGACGATAATGACTGGAATACTCTCTTTCAAATTTTGAAGATGGCTGGGGTAAAATACAGGGAGTGAAAGGCTATTAACAATTTGTACAGAAACCAGATGGCAGTTATAAGAGTTGATGTTATTCAACCTGCATATTAAGTAAGCAGTAAAGGAAACAAAAGAAAAATCTATGGAGAAGAAATAAAAACGTTGAGGTTTGCTAACGACAATTTAATTCTGTCGGAGACAGCAAAGGACCCGGAAGAGCAATTGAACGGAATGGAAAGTGTCTTGAAAGGAGGATATAAGACGAACACCAACAAAAGCAAAACGAGGATAATGGAATGCAGTTGAATTAAATCAGGTGATGCTGAGGGAATTAGATTAGGAAACGAGACACTTAAAGTAGTAGATGAGTTTTGCCATTTGGGGAGCAAAGTAACTGATGATCGTTTAAGTAAGGAGGATATAAAATGTAGACTTGCAAAGGCAAGGAAAGGGTTTCTGAAGAAGAGAAATCTGTTAACAGTAAGTAAAGATTTAAGTGTCAGGAAGTTTTTTCTGAAAGTATTTATATGGAGTGTAGCCATGTATGGAAGTGAAACATGGGCAACAACTAGCTTAGTCAAGAAGAGAATAGAAGCTTTCGAAATGTGGTGCTATAGAAGAATGCTGAAGGTTAGATGGGTAGATAACATAACTAATGAGGAAGTACTGAATAGAACTGGGGAGAAGAGGAATTTGTGGCACAACTTGACTAGAAGAAGGGATCAGTTGGTAGTACACATCTGAGGCATCAAGGGATCACCAATTTAGCATTGGAGGGAAGCATGGAGAGTAAAAATCATAGAAGGAGACCAAGAAATGAACAAACTAAGCAGATTCAAAAGGATGTAGGTTGCAGTAGTTATTCGGAGGTGAAGAGGCTTGCACAACAGGATACAGTAGCACGGAGAGCTGCATCAAACCAGTCTCTGGATTGAAGACCACAACAACAACGACTTACAGAATGAGTGTCTATTGTTAATGATATCATCTTATTTAATATGTCTTCAGTTGAGTTGCCTCTGCTAAGTCTTTACTTCAGAGGACTGATCTCATGTAGTAATCTATGACCTTGTAAGTTTTTGCATAATAGGTATCAAATACCTTATTGAGAACTTTCAGGAAACAAACTGGTCTTTAGGAGTTAGGAATCTTGTCTTGCTCTTTACTAATAATCATCAGCTCAGCAGAGAAACTTGCTGTACAGCTCACGCATTGGAAATTTTTCTTTTTCAATTTTAAAATTGTTTGTAGAATTACTTGTTGTGTGAATGGGTACAAAAGATGATTATTTTTATATTTTTGCCATACGTTGTTAGTAATCTGCATTGATACCTGTTTTGTCTCTGGCATCATCAGGAAGCAGTGTTTCCATTAGCGGGGCAGCTGCCTGTAGTCAGCATCTGTTACTGTCCCATCATTTCCTTTGAGTGTGGACAAGACTGTTGACGGTTGTATTTTCTTGCTGACTGTTTTGTATGGTATTCTCCAGTGATCAGTTTCTAAGTTCATTTGTATGAATTATCTCCATCATTACATTTTGGCTTTCCAAATTCTTCCTTAAAATGTTTAACCTGGTTGTATCTATGCAGCATTTGGATTCTTTCCTCTTTTGGAATGCTAATCTGATAGAGCTTTCCGGGTCTCCTCCTTTCATATTCTAATTTTTGCTATGTCCTAGAATAAATTCAAGGTACTCCTCTCCAACGACCTCTCAGAACAGGTATTGACACCTCTATTGGTCTACTATCCACAGCCATTTTATTTTGTTGTGCTTTACTGTCTACATCATCACCCAGTGATAGGCTTCCTGGACAATGGAACACCCTTCCCAATTCTTTCCAGTTAGCTTTCTTGATGTTGCAGTTTGCTGATATAAGCACATTATCTGTGGTGTCTTGTTGACCACTATGTCATTCCACTGTCAGCCTTCCAGCCTTTCCCACAGCATGTCACTGTCCAAATCTGCTAGTGTGACATTTATGTTTTAAGTTGTTCCAATTCTCTCTCAGTATGTTGGTGGATTGTGAGGTTTATTCAATACCTCTGTGTTGAGTTCTATCATAGATTCTTTGTGTTGTCTTCCACACTCATCAGTTAGGCAGCTACGCCACAACACTGATTTGGCATTTGCATCAATGGATACACAAGAAGCTTAGTTTATTCCAAGTGAGTAACATCTTTCAGCCTTAGTAAATACTCATCAATCTTGCCATTAAATTGAAAATAGACAAAAACCAAGATGCAGTTCTGCTTTTATACCTGGTGCAGCAAATACAAGTCCCCTCTTACTTTACAAGTCTCTCTTACTTAAGTGAAGACCGAGAATTAATATGGGTGCAATTAACTGACCTGATTGTTTGGTGACACAATATCTTTCACTGTAGCAAGAATCCATGGACGTTTTATATCATTCATGATATACATAGAATCTCCAACAGCCACAGGAGGACGATTTACCAGCCCCAAAGGAGGGAGATTGCTTTCTTTGATAATGACATTTCCAACAGGAACAACATCCTTCTCTGCACACACACCAATGGAATCTGAAACACTGCCAGAAAATATGTGACACACAATGATTGTGTACAAGCAACATAGTTTCTAGTAACCTGATGGGTTACTTGCCTCCAAGTGCCATAGATTATGTTCCAGATATCTTGTTGTAATGTGTAACATGTGAGATGATTAACAAAGTGAACATTTCCAGTATTTATGTTCTACATGACATGAGTGGTTGTCTCACAAAGTACATTTACAACACATCTGATTAATGTATAGAAGAAACAAAAAGGAAGATATATGTACCTGGACAATCAAAATAAAACAAATGACTAACAACCATACCGTAACACTAATATTTGATATAAAAACACATAAAAAGGAAGATTAGGGTTTAACTTTCAGTCAATACTGAGGTCATTAGAAATGGAGAACAGGCTCGGTAAATCTCAAGGATGGGGAAGGCAATCGCCTCTGCCGTTTCAAAGGACTCATCCTGGAGTTTGCCTTGAGTGATTTAGAGAATTTACAGAAAACCTAAATCTGGATGGCCAGACAGAGCTTTGAACCATTGTCCTCCTGAATGCGAGTTCAGTGTGCTAATCACTGCACTGCTCAGTATAGAGCAAGTAGATAATGATGTTTACAAAATTAGACAAATAATAAGCTATTTGCTGCTCAAACATCTGCTTATTCTTCATCCCCCCCCCCCTTTTCCCTACACACACACACACACACACACACACACACACACACACAGCTTGTAAACTGTAAAAAAACTATTTAAACAATGGAAACTCCAGCTTGGTATATCTGCAATGTAGGCAAATATAGATTGCTACTTACGATAAAGATGACATGTTAACTTGAAACAGGCACAAATTATAAGACACTTACATATAAGCTTTTGGCCACAGCCTTTGTCAGAAAAAGAAATACACATCATTCATTCACACAACCAAGCACACCTCACGCAAAAACAGCCACCAACTCCTGCAGCTTGGACCATAATGCAACTGTGGCATGGAACAGAAGCAGCAACCTCGAGAGCATGGGGAAGAGAAGGGATAGCAGTGTATGTGTGGGGAGAGCGAGCAGCACTGTCTGGCGGAATGGGCAGGATCTAGGCTGCCAACAAGTGCAGTGTCGGGAGGTTGTGGGGCAGGGACCTACCGATGCTGTGCCTGTTGGCAGTCTAGACCCTGTACACTCCGTCAGGCAGTGCTGCTCCCCCACCCCTATAAATACACTGCTATCCCCTCCCCTTTCCCACCCCCTCCAGATTGCTGTTTCCATGCCATGTCACAGTTGTATTCTAGCCTGAGCTGCCAGAGTATGCAGTCATGTAAGTGTAAGGTGTGCTTGCTTGTGTGAATGAATGCTATAAGTTTCTCTTTTTTTTCTGATGAAGGCTGTGGCCGAAAGCTTATCTGTAAGTGTCTTTTAATTGTGCCTGTCTACAGCTTAAGATGTCATCTTTACAGTAAGTAGCAATCTATCTTTTATAAGTAGCAATCTATCTTTTCTATGGAGCAATCTATCTTTTCTATGGAGCAATCTATTTTTTTCTGCATTGTTAGAAAAAAGTATTTCATTGTTTTAGAGCTGGTAGTATGAACCAATACAATAATAACAATAAAAATAATTTTAAAAAAACGTAGACATGGGCTCAAGAATGGATAACTTTGAGTGTTGTGAGCAATTGTTCATCTTTTTTACTGGAATCTCTTTGCTATTATGGTAAACCAACAAAAGCAGTGAACAAATGAGGACGCATTCCATTGTTGTTGTACATGGATACAGCATACAGTAAACATATGTTAGTGTTGTTACTGTTAACTGTATTCAGAGTTCTGAGTGTCATTTACACATCAGTTCTAATGGAAACAGTTTGTCTTTTGATAAGTTTGTGAAATGCTCTTACATTGTAGTTTTGTCTTTGCACTTATCAGCACAAAGGGAAGCATAATATTTTACATGTGAAATATGTGAAATGGCAGACATGATATTCTGTTATGGCCTGGCAAAGGAAAGCAATCATCAAGCCCATGTACTGTGTGCTGAAAACTGTTGCATGCATGGTGTATACATGGACAATAACAGAAGAATGTGACTTCATTTGTTTATCGCATTCTGTAGATCATTTGAAATAGGAAAATCTTTGCAACAAAAGAGATGTGTTTCAACCAACAAATAAGTGATCAAAGCTCTTAAAGTGTGCATTACAGCACATGTTTACTGGATGTTATTGTTGCATTTTGGCCAGTCAACCAACTTTCAATTTACGGAATTCTTTTTTAAGTCCACCCCCCCCCCCCCCTCCCCAAGTATCAAGTTCATTTTCTCTGGTGTTTCAGCAGGTATCTGCAATTTCATTCTTGCAGTGCGCAGGTGGAGTCATCCCAAACAAATACTGCTAATCAGGTGCTTCATGCTCAGTGTCGACAAAAAGCATTGGTTTTTTTCCTGTTATAAACAAAATTATTTTTAAAGCACAATGTTACAAGTCCACTCAATAGATTGGTTCCAAATTAGTATAGTGCAATATTCTGTTTAGCAATATGCGTTAACAGGGACAGTAAAACATAAAGAATGACCAGTACAGGATGCTGATTGGAGGGATTGTGTATAATTTGACAGATGTTAATTCCAGATGATATATATTTGTTTCTTTCAGTCTTTAATAGCAAATTTACATATAAGTAAGTATAGCACTAACAAGGTACCAAAAAAGTCTTGGATCACAAAAGGAACTAAACATCATGTGCGAGGAAAATGAAATTGTATGAAACAGATAGGACAAACAGAGAAGTAGGATTGACTAATAGTATCGATTTCATAAATAAATAAAAAAAAAAAAAAAGAGTAAATCAGTTTTAAAAATGTGAGGACTTTGCTATTATAGGAAACAGCGAATAACAAATTACAGCACCCAGGTAGCCACATTTTAATAATCACTTGACAATACATTAAAGATGCAATGCCATATTCATAGAGGAAAATCATTATTATTCCATGCTCTGCCAAAGAAATTAAGAATGTAAATGAAATCAACAAAAGTAGAAATGCCCACAGAATTGATAATATCTCAAGAAACTTAATAAAATTCTATTTTCCATATATATATGTAATGTATACACTCACATATGCAATATGCATCACCATCACAGGGGATATCTTCAGACAGACCGAAATATGCTATTTCGGACCCCTTTACAAGAAATGTAGTTAAGACAAATAATATTTAATATTGACCAGTCGTACTAATTAAATCCTCCTCGGAGGTAATAGAAAAAGAGTATGTACACAAAACAATTCTCTGAATCTGGATTTCAAAAGGGTCTCTAAATAGACTGTACCCTTTTCAATCCACAAATATGATTCCATAAAATTTTTGAGACAAATACTGTGAACAGTATTTTCTATGACTTATCAAACGCATTATTTGATTGTGCAGCCCACAGTACTCTCTCAGAGAAGCTCAAATATTATGGTATCAGGAATCTTGCTAGTAACTGGTTTTCACATCTAACAAAAATGTTGCAGAGTGTGTCATTAAAAACTCAGTGTATGCACAATGAAATAATATTTTCAGAATAGAAAAGAAACACTCATGTTTACCACAGGGATTGACATTAGGTCCACTTTGTTCTTGTTATACATAAATGATCACTCATCATATATACGAGAAGCAGAAACGGTACTCTTTGTTGACAATGCAAGTACTACAATCAAACATTATGGAGAAACTCGACACCTGAAAATGTAAATAAAATTTTCTTGAAAATTATTAACTGGTTCTCTGCCTATGGACTGCTGCTGAAATTAGATGAAACAAAATACGCGAAATCCTGTACTGCACAAGGCCTCACTGCACCATTAGAAATAGTGAATGAGTAATAAACCAATAAATGAAACAGTGTATGATATGATGCGTTTTCGAGCCAACAAATGATGATTACCCCATTAGATAATCTAATTTTTGGATATGTGTTTTATTTATGCGCATGTAACATGAGATGAATGGATCCAGTGTATCTGCAAGCCGGAGTGACGATAATCATCATACCATGTTTGCAGTACCTGCTGATTGGGCTGTTTATTCCATGTCATCGGTTCATGCCTTGGAGATATAGTGTGCACAACAGAGGAAGAGCAGTCGTGATAATGCCTATGAAGTCACAGATACAAGAGAAAATTTATTATGGGGATGCATTCAATTGGAGTCTATTAATTAAGACAGAACTGTTTAGACTTTGTCCTTATCAGTGTTTTTGCAATTTTCCAAATGTAACACAGCTATTATCAATAATAGCACAATATACAAGATGTTGTTAATGAGAAGCCTCTCATTTATTTCCAGAGTTGGATGGTGGATTTCTACTTGCTACTTACAGCAATAGTTGCAGCACTTTGAGAAAAGAGGTTCAATCAGATCAGGTAAGTGAATGTGCTGAAGTAACATTGTGAGCAAGATTAAATAACAGGAAGTCTTAGCTCCCAATCAGACTTTACTTTGACACTCGATAGCACAGTAAAGAACCAGTAGAATATCACAAAATTCTAAATTCTTCACTGTTTGTACTGATAATAACATGAACTGAAAGTCAAACGTTGCAGATATTAAACATCTAAGCTCTGCAACTTCTGTGTTCTTGTAAATATCTGAATTTGGAGTTGAAAATGCCAAAAAGTTAACATAAATTTTGCTATTTTCAATCACTTACATTTGCTATTTCGTTCACTACAGTCTAATGGCAAGCTGTTCCAGCTCAAGAGCCCACTCATGCACAGCTGACTGCCTGTGGACACGTGTCATATCATTATAACACGTCGTATTCAGGATCTGTGGAGCGAGCACTCATGTAATGTAACAATGGCAGGTGGTGAGGAAATATTTAACGAATGGGCAGTCAGGCAACTGGATCGTAGCTTGTTGTTGTTGTTGTGGTCTTCAGTCCTGAGACTGGTTTACTGCAGCTCTCCACGCTACTCTATCCTGTGCAAGCTTCTTCATCTCCCAGTACCTACTGCAACCTACATACTTCTGAATCTGCTTAGTGTATTCATCTCTTGGTCTCCCTCTACGATTTTTACCCTCCACGCTGCCCTCCAATACTAAATTTGTGATCCCTTGATGTCTCAGAACATATCCTACCAACCGATCCCTTCTTCTAGTCACGTTGTGCCACAAACTCCTCTTCTCCCCAATCCTATTCAGTACCTCCTCATTCGTTATGTGATCTACCCATCTAATCTTCAGCACTCTTCTGTAGCACCACATTTTGAAAGCTTGTATTCTCTTCTTGTCCAAACTATTTATCGTCCATGTTTCACTTCCATACATGGCTACACTCCATACATATACTTTCAGAAACGACTTCCTGACACTTAAATCTATACCCGATGTTAACAAATTTCTCTTCTTCAGAAACGCTTTCCTTGCCATCGCCAGTCTACATTTTATATCCTCTCTACTTCGACCATCATCAGTAATTTTGCTCCCCAAATAGCAAAACTCCTTTACTGCTTTAAGTGTCTCATTTCTTAATCTAATTCCCTCAGCATCACCCGACTTAATTCGACTACATTCCATTACTCTCGTTTTGCTTTTGTTGATGTTCATCTTATATCCTCCTTTCAAGACAATGTCCATTCCGTTCAACTGCTCTTCCAAGTCCTTTGCTGTCTCTGACAGAATTACAATGTCATCGGCAAACCTCAAAGTTTTTATTTCTTCTCCATGGATTTTAATACCTACTCCGAATTTTTCTTTTGTTTCCTTTACTGCTTGCTCAATGTACAGATTGAATAACATCAGGGAGAGGCTACAACCCTGTCTCACTCCCTTCCTAACCACTGCTTTCCTTTCATGTTCCTCGACTCTTATAACTGCCATCTGGTTTCTGTACAAATTGTAAATAGCCTTTCGCTCCCTGTATTTTACTCCTGCCACCTTCATAATTTGAAATAGAGTATTCCAGTCAACATTGTCAAAAGCTTTCTCTAAGTCTACAAATGCTAGAAACGTAGGTTTGCCTTTCCTTAATCTAGCTTCTAAAATAAGTCATAGGGTCAGTATTGCCTCACGTGTCCCCATATTTCTACGGAATCCAAACTGATCTTCCCTGAGGTCGGCTTCTACCAGTTTTTCCATTTGTCTGTAAAGAATTCGCGTTAGTATTTTGCAGCCGTGACTTATTAAACTGATAGTTTGGTAATTTTCACATCTGTCAACGCCTGCTTTCTTTGGGATTGGAATTATTATACTCTTCTTGAAGTCTGAGGGTATTTCACCTGTCTCATACATTTTGCTCACCAGATGGTAGAGTTTTGTCAGGACTGGCTCTCCCAAGGCTGTCACCAGTTCCAATGGAATGTTGTCTACTCCCGGGGCCTTGTTTTGACTCAGGTCTTTCAGTGCTCTGTCAAACTCTTCACGCAGTATCATATTTCCCATTTCATCTTCATCTACATCCTCTTCCATTTCCATAATATTTTCCTCAAGTACATCGCACTTGTATAGACCCTCAATATACTCTTTCCACCTTTCTGCTTTCCCTTCTTTGCTTAGAACTGGGTTTCCATCTGAGCTCTTGATATTCATGCAAGTCGTTCTCTTTTCTCCAAAGGTCTCTTTAATTTTCCTGTAGGCAGTATCTATCTTACCTCTAGTGAGATAAGCCTCTATATCCTTACATTTGTCCTCTAGCCATCCCTGCTTAGCCATTTTGCATTTCCTGTCAATCTCATTTTTGAGACGTTTGTATTCCTTTTTGCCTGCTTCATTTACTGCATTTTTATATTTTCTCCTTTCGTCAGTTAAATTCAATATTTCTTCTGTCACCCAAGGATTTCTACTAGCCCTTGTCGTTTTACCTACTTGATCCTCTGCTGCCTTCACTACTTCATCCCTCAAAGCTACCCATTCTTCTTCTACTGTATTTCTTTCCCCCATTCCTGTCAATTGTTCCCTTATACTGTCCCTGAAACTCTGTACAACCTCTGGTTTAGTCAGTTTACCCATGGTCAGAGTCCACATCTGCCGCTGGAAATGTCTTACAATTTAAAACCTGGTTCCTAAATCTCTGTCTTACCATTATATAATCTATCTGATACCTTTTATTATTTCCAGGGTTCTTCCACGTAAACAATCTTCTTTGATGATTCTTGAACCAAGTGTTAGCTATGATTAAGTTTCGCTCTGTGCAAAGTTCTACCAGGCGGCTTCCTCTTTCATTTCTTACCCCCAATCCATATTCACCTACTACGTTTCCTTCTTTCCCTTTTCCTACTGCCAAATTCCAGTCACCCATGACTATTACATTTTCGTCTCCCTTCACTATCTGAATAATTTCTTTTACTTCATCATACATTTCTTCAATTTCTTTGTCATCTGCAGAGCTAGTTGGCATATAGACTTGTACTACTGTCGTAGGCGTGGGCTTCATGTCTATCTTGACCACAACAATGCGTTCGCTGTGCTGTTTGTAGTAGCTTACCCGCATTCCTATTGTTTTATTCATTATTAAACCTACTCCTGCATTACCCCTATTTGATTTTGTATTTATAACCCTGTACTCACCTGACCAAAAGTCTTGTTCCTCCTGCCACTTCACTAATTCCCACTATATCCAACTTTAACCTATCCATTTCCCTTTTTAAATTTTCTAACCTACCTTTCCAATTAAGGGATCTGACATTCCATGCTCCGATCCGTAGAACGCCAGTTTTCATTCTCCTGATAACGACGTCCTCCTGAGTACTCCCCGCCCGGAGATCCGAATGGGGGACTATTTTACCTCCGGAATATTTTACCCGAGAGGACGACATCATCATTTATTCATACAGTAAAGCTGCATGCCCTCGGGAAAAATTACGGCCGTAGTTTCCCCTTGCTTTCAGCAATTCGCAGTACCAGCACAGCAAGGCTGTTCTGGTTAGTGTTACAAGGCCAGATCAGTCAATCATCCAGACTGTTGCCCCTGCAACTGCTGAAAAGGCTGCTGCCCCTCTTCAGGAACCACACGTTTGTCTGGCCTCTCAACAGATACCCCTCCGTTGAGGTTGCACCTACGGTACGGCTATCTGTATCGCTGAGGCACACAAGGCTCTCCACCAACGGCAAGGTCTATGGTTCATGGGGGGGTCGTAGCTTATGTGATCGTATTGTCCTAGCTGAGAGCCCGCTGACAATCATGTCCAAGAGGCTCACATTTGCATGGAATACATGCCTCAGGCAAGCCTAGATGTGCCCATTCTACAAGGGGCAGTGCTGGAACAGACTGTCTTATCACATCACAATCTATAGTAACTCATCATTGAGGAAAGTATTTGTTACACACAAGTGTGTAACAAAGACAACATGTAATGGCCACTCTAGAGTCTCTTACAGACAGTTCTAAACAGTTCGGCATACTGACGACGTCCTCACCATATATTTAATCCCTTGTGAAGTTTGCTGTCAACAGTCAAGCACAGTTTGAAAACAACAGTTTGGTTCACAAGTAAAATATTAGAATTGGAAGTAACTTATACAATCCGTCACTCAATCTTAGTGCAACACAGAAAGTAGTGAGTTATGGACCCATAAAAATATAAGAATTTATTACATAATAAAATTAATTTCAAACCAAAACTAAAATCATATCTGCTGGAGAACTTCTGCTACTCCATAGAAGATTTTCTGAATGTTTAATAAGTGAGTGTGTGCTGTGAGAATTTGAGTCACAGACTCCACTTAAATATAATACACAGTCACAAATGTGGTCAGAGATATATTTTACATTGGATTAATGTAGTGAATGCAACCTCTGTAGCTCGCAGATGGGACATTGGTCAAGAGGAGCATGGAACAGCTCTGAGAGTGTGGAACATTCATTCTTTTGTTGACAGCTGTAAAGGCAAATGTTTGTATAGCGTGGGACTAGCCAACATGTATCTGTACAAGTTTTATTTGACCTATAAAGTTAAATATACAAATATTTATATTGTTATTTTAAAAGCTATTCTAATATGCATGAAACCAAAGGCAAATCTAAAGTCATGATTTAGATAATGAGTGAAGTTAGAACAGTATTCAGGCAGAGAGAGATTCAAGATGTGTATGGTGTACACTGAAAGTCATCTAAGATTTACGATAACGTCAGTAGCTGTGGCAGGTGCCATTCCCTGAGCAACAGCGACAGCATTCCACACCAGGCAGTTGGGAACACAGTGAGAGATGGCTTTGGCTGTGTGTTGGCAGCTTCATATGTCTTGTGGGAAGCAACAGGGCTCCAAAAGATAAGTTTAAACAACAGAAAGTGAACGATCTTGTGTGGAGGTGTGTGCGCTGGTGTACGTCTTCGCTGGCAGACCGGTCGGCACTAGGAAACATTGTATAGCAGCCACTGTAGTATGCGCACTTATGACAAGCGAAGAGCAAACTTGCCCCTAGGCTACGTGCCAAGAACACGTCCTGGGCAGTGTGCATACAGGCCATCACAGCTGACCACGCTGTCTCAGTCTTTCATTCTCAGTACGTCGCATCAGGACTTAGTTCCACTGCACCTCAATTTGTCGCACTATGCTATAGTCTTCCACAGTGATAGTCGTCACCTCACACCTTAGCTAGCTGTGAGGGAATGTTAGTCATTATATATAGTTGTGATATGGCCACAGACAAGATTCAAGAATTAGTACATGGAAGTTGATTGCTGTTAACCACAGAACTTTAGACTGGACGTCATTGAAATTAAGTACTCAATTGGTTCTTGTAATAAAGTGTATTTTAACCGCATGTGCAATTTATGTTGTTGTGAGAGGAAACCAGTCTCTCGTCTATCATACCACACTCTCCTCATCCAGCCAGGAACCACAACACATTACAAGATAGCACAGCCACAACAGTGTGTTTATGAAATTTTTGTTAATTTATTGAGATTGAATAAATGAAAGTAAACTGTTTAAACACAGTCATCAGTCATTGCAAATCTGCAGAGAATAAAACGGGTGTAGGCACACTGAATAGCTCCGAAATGAAAGTGGATCCTGTAAATACAGTATTGCAAGCCCCAAGAAAAGCCAATTAGGTGAACTTAAACCGAGTATATAAAACCAAGGAGCTGATTTTAAGAAAAGTGCCCAATCAATACGAAATATTTTGTGAAAGGGAGAAACTGACACTGAAAACACGTTGAAGTCAGAGATAGAAAGTAAATAGTCAGAAGCTTAATGTTCCACATTAGAGCAAGGTAATATCTGCAGCAGTCAAATAAACTGAATGAGAGAGAGAGAGAGAGAGAGAGAGAGAGAGAGAGAGAGAGAGAGAGCAGGGGGTAATGTGCATACTGAAGTAGATCAAAATTCTGTAGTTTCACAAGTAAGAAATATTTTTTATAAATGTAAATCTGATTGTATTTATGTTGGTGACAATATTATTTGCTAACAATGAAGTAGATGGAAATGACATTTCAATGGTGGAGTTGGCAGTAACTCAGAAAAAAATTGTGCTGAGTTTTTTGATAACGCAGAATATTTTGACAGGGCAAGATCTTTCAAGCTGTAAAATCAGATACAACAGCTGAGAAAGAAGTATATGTTATCATGGAAGCAAGGGGATTAATATCAAACATGGATGATCTTGGTAACTCTGCACAATGTCAAGTAAATAACACCAGATGTCACTGAACTGACGGAAATGGGTGATTTTTAAGAAGTAATTAGGAAGTTGCAAGGAGGAGATGACACTAAAGTAGGGGATAATTGGCTTTGCAACGATTATTATTGCAGGAAATGGAAAGAATTTGCCTATCTATTTTGAATTATTGGAAAGTCAATAAATTAAAATTCTCCAGGTAGTTATTATGCAAAGGCAATGAGAAAAGTTCATCGAAGTAGACATATAAAAAATCATTTGGTGGTGATTTGGAAACAGAGTCACTCGAGAAGTAATGCAGAAAAGCAAAAAATACAGCCAGCTGCTTCTTCGAAGGAGACATATAAAAAATCATTTGGAGGTGATATGGAAACAAAGTCACTGGAAGAGTAATGCGGAAAAGCAAAAAATACAGCCAGTTGCTTATAAATACATCTTTTTACGAAATTCCTTATGAACTGTTAATGTTAAGAAATGGGCTGCAGGAACGAACAGAGAACATATAAAAAAGGTAAAACAGACCAAGTTTGAATCGAGACAAAGTCTTAACTCAAATTAAAGAAAGACATATATTTTATCTTTAGGTTTTTGAAAGTCATTTACCATACTTACCCGAGTATAAGATTACCCTGAATATGACAACCCGCATTTAAGATGACCCTGAATATGACAACCCCCATTTAACAGGCTCCTTGAGAAAAATTAATTTTTTAACATATTCTAATTAAAAGTAAAAACTTTTGTTGAAGTATGGTATCTGCCTGAAAAGCTAACATAACACCTATTCTACAGTTATGCCATTTATTATTGTCTACATTTTGGGAAAAAAATGGTATACATTAATTTTTTATCTTCATTATCTTTTTTGTTTACTTAGCCTACCATCTGTGGTATCACTATTTTTAATCATCATCATCATCGTCATCATCCTAAACACATAGTGGATTTAACTTCTATGCTGACGTGAGGATATCACAATGTCTCTTGCTTCCAAACATATCATCTGCCCACCGCTCTCTCATTGGCTGTGTAGAACCAGCAGCTGACGCCCCCCATTGTTTCCATCATACGTCATGGTGAGTGATGCAACATTGGTGCACGTAACATTTAAGCATGCCAGCGGCCCCAATCTAGCCTTCTAGTGTCTCTTGCAAAACTGTATGCTGTTGTTAAGTATTTGTCCAATTTTAGCGCCAATTCATTTCTGAGTACAAATGAATTCAGGCAAACTGCAGTTTAAACATGGTAGATATTCATAAGAAGCCAAAGTACACAGTATAGGTTCACACGGTTGGCTGCACAACAAAATTCACTGGCTGCTCGACAATCGCCTCCCTGTACTCATCATATTTCCAATGAAAGAGGTGTCACTGCCCTCCCCTCCAACCTTCCCATAGTGCTGTGCTTGAGAATGTAAAAATAAAAGCTTGCAACCATGATTCAGTCCCGTTATTGCTTGTTGATACTATCTCCACAGTGGATCTTTTCGCTGTAATTTATTCTCAGAACAACAGTTACAGGTCATGTTAATATGATTTATTTTGTTGCTTAGACATTTATTTCTGGATTAATTTTCTGTCTCATTTCATCTGAAGGTCATCATCTTAAATGCAAGTATTATTTGCTAAGCCCTATCTTTCATGATTATTCAAAACAATTTGTGCAAAACCTCAGAAGCCAAAGCTTCCTCTGTAAATGCAAGACGAGTACTGTATTAATCTAGGAATCAATGCAAAAATGTTGACCTCTGCAGCAACAATAACGGTCAATTTATGACGACCCCATAATTTTCGAATGACAAATTTGGAAAAAAGCCTCATCTTATAATCGGGTAAACAAGGTAATTGGCTGAGTGTATGCTGAAGTGTCTGAGTGTGGATGGACTGTGAATGAAATACAATTAACAGTTTATTGATGTGTGTCTGCCTGACATCATTTTATTAAGTGGAAGTTCACTTAACATTTTTTTTTTTTTTTTTTTTTTTTTTTTTTTTTTTTTTGGAGGGGGGGAGGGGAGAGGGGGGGGGGTGTTTAGTGGCATTTACTGTTTTCATAATTTTAAGAGTTATAATGATTTGTTTATTCTGGAGTTATGTAAAATGTGACAATTAATTGCGTGTGAGACTGAGATACTTGCGTGAGCTTTATGTGTTATGACTGATGAGATATAGGGGGCCCTATTTGTGTCAGTCATGTAGATGCCAAATTTGTTTGCTACCATGCAGAATACGTAATGTATATTATATAACGGTTGTCATTCTTGATGACACAAAACTCAATAAAGTAGCTACACTATTTCATTGACCTGATAACCAGTCATGTAGTAGAAAAGCACTTAAAACTGTTTGTGTTTGTGTGTGTGTGTGTGTGTGTGTGTGTGTGTGTTCTTGCACCATCTGGAAGTTTATACCTACATCAACAGTGAAATGCTTTGCCACAATAGTTGTTGGATCATTTGTGTATAGCAATCTGATGTATCTTAATGAAGTAAACTGTAATCAATATCTACACATATGAATTTGTTTCGTCTTATAGTGTCATTAAAAAAAGCTTGGTTTGGTGACAGCTAGGGAGGAATCTTCAAGCCCCTTCCTGCTCCTCTCCCCTTATGGGCTTTTCTGAATCTACTCTCTTCTGATTCCATTGTGAATTTAATATTTTGATGGACCTTGTATAAAAGTGCCAAGGATATACAGCCACTCATGTGATTTGGTCAGGAATACATTGGACAAATGCAGAATATGTCAGATGTGTGTTTCCTGGATAGAGAGAGATATCAATTTTGGGCTGGGAGGGGGGGGTTACACACTCAACAAAGAACACTTATTTGATTTTGAATATAACAATTTGCTACCCAGTGGCAAATGCTACTGGAATAGTATCATAAATTAATCAACAGAGAAGGATTCACAACACTATTGTCACTAGGGGTAAAGGCTTTCAACTTAGTTCACAATGGTACCCACATTAGAAGCTATATGCCTAGAGACTCCGCAGCACATCAACAACACTCACAGGAAGAATAACCCTTTGGCCTTGCTAACACTCATTTTCCTGTCCAGTTCACTCTGTATCTCTGCACCCACACACAGGGGAAGTGGCCAGCTTTCTGACACATATAGACAGTGGGACATCCACAATGTCTGAACACTTCGACTTAAAATGATGAGAAT
Source organism: Schistocerca serialis cubense (assembly GCF_023864345.2). Lineage (NCBI taxonomy): Eukaryota > Metazoa > Arthropoda > Insecta > Orthoptera > Acrididae > Schistocerca > Schistocerca serialis. The sequence goes on from NC_064646.1 coordinate 406,883,708, forward strand.
GATGTTTGTCCAATCATCACTGTTTCTCAACAAAGCCACCACCTGCCAACCTGAGCGCTTTACTTAAATTAATATAACACCCAGCATAACTGTAAGAAGTACTAGCCTTATCACATAATATAATTTGCATAGAGATGATCAAAGAAATTTATCTTCTATTGCTGCATTATTTTCAATAGGCAATGCACAGCTACAATATATTGTATTAAAGTCATGTTGGAAGATAAAGACAGACAACACTTAACAGACCTTTCATTTTGAGCTATCTATTTTGATCTGGAAGATATCTCAGGCCATATATCATCTTGTTTAGCATCACCTTAGCATACGTATTCCACCATGATTCCATTAATGACCACTTTGCATGTAAGATCAAACCAGTTCTGAAATTTCTACCTGATGTTTCAAATATAAATTTCAATGCAGATTTGACTTTTATTTGTTTTGGTGAGGTGAAATTTTGCAAGCTGATTATGATATTTCAGATCGATACTCACAACAAAATACTACAAAGATTCGCTTATCAGTCATTTTTACGTCTTTGCTTTGAAATCTAAGAATATAGCATATTCAATTTCAAGCTCCACAAAACTTATTGCTGTCATTAAAACTAATGAGCACATACGAATGAATTGCATTTGGAGAATGTTCAAACCTTTTGTGTTACATATTTATGGGAATATAATGAGGAACAATGAATTTGTGGATTTTTTAAAATAGTTATAATAGAGGGAAACATTCCACGTGGGAAAAATATCTAAAAACAAAGATGATGGGACTTACCAAACGAAAGCGTTGGCAGGTCGATAGAAACACAAACAAACACAAACATAACACACAAAATTCAAGCTTTCGCAAGCTACGGTTGCTTCATCAGGTAAGAGGGAAGGAGAGGGAAAGATGAAAGGATGTGGGTTTTAAGGGAGATGGTAAGGAGTCATTTCAATCCCGGGAGTGGAAAGACTTACCTTAGGGGGAAAAAAAGGCAGGTATACACTTGCGCACACACCCATATCCAACCGCACATACACAGACACAAGCAGACATTTGTAAAGGCAAAGAGTTTCGGCAGAGATGTCAGTCGAGGCAGAAGTATAGAGGCAAAGATGTTGTTGAAAGAAAGGTGAGGTATGAGCGACGGCAACTTGAAATTAGCGGAGGCTGAAGCCTGGCGGATAACGAGAAGAGAGGATATACTGAAGGGCAAGTTCCCATCTCCGGAGTTATGACAGGTTGGTGTTAGTGGGAAGTATCCAGATAACCCGGACGGTGTAACACTGTGCCAAGATGTGCTGGCCGTGCACCAAGGCATGTTTAGCCACAGGGTGATCCTCATTACCAACAAACACTGTCTGCCTGTGTCCATTCATGCGAATGGACAGTTTGTTGCTGGTCATTCCCACATAGAAAGCTTCACAGTGTAGGCAGGTCAGTTGGTAAATCACGTGGGTGCTTTCACACGTGGCTCTGCCTTTGATTGTGTACACCTTCCGGGTTACAGGACTGGAGTTAGGTGGTGGTGGGAGGGTGCATGGGACAGGTTTTACACCGGGGCGGTTACAAGGGTAGGAGCCAGAGGGTAGGGAAGGTGGTTTGGGGATTTCATAGGGATGAACTAACAGGTTACGAAGGTTAGGTGGACGGCAGGAAGACAGTCTTGGTGGAGTGGGGAGCATTTCATGAAGGATGGATCTCATTTCAGGGCAGGATTTGAGGAAGTCGTATCCCTGCTGGAGAGCCACATTCAGAGTCTGATCCAGTCCCAGAAAGTATCCTGTCACAAGTAGGGTTCTTCTGTGGGAGGTTCTGGGCTTGAGGGGATGAGGAAGTGGCTCTGGTTATTTGCTTCTGTACCAGGTCGGGAGGGTAGTTGCGAGATGCGAAAGCTGTTTTCAGATTGTTGGTGTAATGGTTCAGGGATTCCGGACTGGAGCAGATTCTTTTGCCACAAAGACCTAGGCTGTAGGGAAGGGACCGTTTGATGTGGAATGGGTGGCAGCTGTCATAATGGAGGTACTGTTGCTTCTTGGTGGGTTTGATGTGGATGGACGTGTGAAGCTGGCCATTGGACAGATGGAGGTCAACGTCAAGGAAAGTGGCATGGGATTTGGAGTAGGACCAGGTAAATCTGATGGAACCAAAGGAGTTGAGGTTGGAGAGGAAATTCTGGAGTTCTTCTTCACTGTGAGTACAGATCATGAAGATGTCACCAATAAATCTGTACCAAACTTTGGGTTGGCAGGCCTGCTCTAAGCGACCCATGAATAAGTTGGCGTACGAGGGGGCCATCCTGGCACCCATGGCTGTTCCCTTTAATTGTTGGTATCTCTGGCCTTCAAAAGTGAAGAAGTTGTGGGTCAGGATGAAGCTGGCTAAGGTAATGAGGAAAGAGGTTTTAGATAGGGTGGCAGGTGATCGGCGTGAAAGGAAGTGCTCAATCGCAACGAGGCCCTGGACGTGCAGAATATTTGTGTATAAGGAAGTGGCATCAATGGTTACAAGGATGGTTTCCGGGGGTAACAGATTGGGTAAGGATTCCAGGTGTTCAAGAAAGTGGTTGGTGTCTTTGATGAAGGATAGGAGACTGCATGTAATGGGTTGAAGGTGTTGACCTACGTAGGCAGAGATATGTTCTGTGGGGGCTTGGTAACCAGATACAATGGGGCGGCCGGGATGATTGGGTTTGTGAATTTTAGGAAGAAGGTAGAAGGTAGGGGTGCAGGGTGTCGGTGGGGTCAGGAGGTTGATGGAGTCAAGTGAAAGGTTTTGTAGGAGGCCTAAGGTTCTGAGGATTCCTTGAAGCTCCGCCTGGACATCAGGAATGGGATAACCTTGGCAAACTTTGTATGTGGCGTTGTCCGAAAGCTGACGCAGTCCCTCAGCCACACACTCCTGACGATCAAGTACCACGGTCGTGGAACCCTTGTCTGCTGGAAGAATGACGATGGATCGGTCAGCCTTCAGATCACGGATAGCCTGGGCTTCAGCAGTTGTTGTGTTGGAAGTAGGATTAAGGCCAGACTTTTGAAGGCCAGACATACCAACAATTAAAGGGAACAGCCATGGGTGCCAGGATGGCCCCCTCGTACGCCAACCTATTCATGGGTCGCTTAGAGCAAGCCTTCTTGGTTACCCAGGCCTGCCAACCCAAAGTTTGGTACAGATTTATTGGTGACATCTTCATGATCTGGACTCACAGTGAAGAAGAACTCCAGAATTTCCTCTCCAACCTCAACTCCTTTGGTTCCATCAGATTTACCTGGTTCTACTCCAAATCCCATGCCACTTTCCTTGACGTTGACCTCCATCTGTCCAATGGCCAGCTTCACACGTCCGTCCATATCAAACCCACCAAAAAGCAACAGTACCTCCATTATGACAGCTGCCACCCATTCCACATCAAACGGTCCCTTCCCTACAGCCTAGGTCTTTGTGGCAAAAGAATCTGCTCCAGTCCGGAATCCCTGAACCATTACACCAACAATCTGAAAACATCTTTTGCATCCCGCAACTACCCTCCCGACCTGGTACAGAAGCAAATAACCAGAGCCACTTCCTCATCCCCTCAAGCCCAGAACCTCCAACAGAAGAACCACAAAAGTGCCCCATTTGTGACAGGATACTTTCCAGGACTGGATCAGACTCTGAATGTGGCTCTGCAGCAGGAATACGACTTCCTCAAATCCTGCCCTGAAATGAGATCCATCCTTCATGAAATGCTCCCCACTCCACCAAGAGAGTCTTTCTGCTGTCACCTAACCTTCGTAACCTGTTAGTTCATCCCTATGAAATCCCCAAACCACCTTCCCTACCCTCTGGCTCCTACCCTTGTAACCGCCCCCGGTGTAAAACCTGTCACATGCACCCTCCCACCACCACCACCTAACTCCAGTCCTGTAACCCGGAAGGTGTACACGATCAAAGGCAGAGCCACGTGTGAAAGCACCCACGTGATTTACCAACTGACCTGCCTACACTGTGAAGCTTTCTATGTTTTTTTTTTTTTTTTTTTTTTTTTGTTTGTGGTTTTAGGGCGCAAAACTTCTATGGTCATTAGCGCCCAGCCCGTGACGTAGAAAACAGGAAAAAAACGAAATTTAAAATCAGCAGCAATGGAAACATAGTCAGAAAATTGGAGAAACTAAAGGCAGAAGGAATGCTTAAAAGTCCACTATAGAAAGGGGTTGGTTGTCCACAAAAAAAAAAGCTTCAAATGACTGACGTCATTTCACTGTCACTAATAAACTGTAGAACGCGGTCAGCTGAGCGCGTGTCATCTGCTAAAATCGACGATAGATCAGGCGATAGCTGTAGACGGGAGCGTAACGGATTAAAATAGGGGCATTCAATTAAAAGGTGTCTGACCGTCCACAGCTGAGAGCAGTGGGGACAGAGTGGGGGAGGATCACCGCTTAAAAGATGTCGATGACTAAAAAGACAGTGCCCTATCCGGAGTCCAGCTAAAATTACCTCCTCCCGACGACGCGTTCGGGAGGAAGAGGTCCAAGCGCAAGGAACGGCTTTCACTTCCCGCAATTTATTGTGGGGAAGTGTTGACCAATGCGCATGCCATAAATGAGTAACTTGGCGACATAAACCGCTCCGTAGATCGGTAAACGGAAGAGACTGAAGAGCTGGCCGAGGAAGAGAGACTGCAGCCTTGGCCGCTATATCGGCCGCCTCATTTCCACAGATACCAGCGTGTCCCGGGAGCCAGAGGAACGCCACTGAGACGCCCCCCAGGTGGAGCAAGCGCAGACAGTCCTGAATCCGGTGGACCAGAGGGTGCACAGGGTAAAGAGCTTGGAGACTTAGGAGAGAGCTGAGAGAATCTGAGCAGATTACGTACTGTATCCGCTGATGGCGGCGGATGTAGTGGACAGCCTGGAGAACAGCGTAAAGCTCTGCAGTATAAACCGAACACTGGTCGGGAAGCCGAAAGTGATTTGGGGTGTCGCCAACAATATAGGCACTCCCTACACCTAACGATGTTTTCGAGCCATCGGTGTAAATAAATGTGGCTTCCGTCATTTGTGCACATAGAGCAGCAAATGCCCGACGGTAAACAAGTGTAGGGGTACCATCTTTGGGAAATTGACATAGGTCTCTGAGCAAGTCGATCCGGGGACGGTGCCAAGGCGGTGCTGTACCCCAAGTTGTCAAGAAGGTTTTAGGAAAGCGGAAGGAAAGAGAATGGAGCAGTTGACGGAAGCGGACTCCCGGGGGTAGTAGGGAGGAGGAGCGGCCTGCATACCCGACATCAAAGGAGGCGTCGAAAAAAAGGTTATGGGCTGGATTAGCAGGCATGGAAGACAGATGGCTAGCATAACGACTCAGAAGGACTGCCCGCCGATTGGACAGCGGAGGTTCAGCAGTCTCAGCATAAAGGCTTTCCACAGGGCTGGTGTAAAAAGCTCCAGACACTAAACGTAATCCACGGTGGTGGATAGAGTCGAGACGCCGAAGAATAGACGGCCGAGCAGAGGAGTAGACTATGCTTCCATAATCCAATTTCGAGCGCACTAAGGCGCGATAGAGGCGGAGAAGGACCACCCGGTCCGCTCCCCAAGAGGTACCATTCAGGACACGGAGGGTGTTAAGGGAACGCAGACAGCGAGCCGAAAGATAGGAAACGTGGGAGGACCAGCACAGTTTTCTGTCAAACATAAGACCCAAGAATTTAGCGACGTCGGAAAACGGAAGGTTGACAGGACCTAGATGTAAGGAGGGCGGAAGAAACTCCTTACGTCGCCAAAAATTAACACAAACGGTCTTACTGGGTGAGAAACGGAAGCCGGTTTCGATGCTCCACGAGTAGAGGCGATCGAGACATCCTTGAAGACGTCTTTCAAGAAGGCTGGTCCTTTGAGAACTGTAGTAGATCGCAAAATCGTCCACAAAGAGGGAGCCCGAGACATCAGGAAGGAGACAATCCATAATTGGATTAATGGCGATGGCAAACAGTACAACACTCAGCACGGAGCCCTGGGGTACCCCGTTTTCTTGGGAGAAAGTACGGGAGAGAGTAGTGTTCACCCGCACCCTAAATGTGCGCTCTGCCATAAATTCGCGAAGAAAAAGGGGCAGCCGGCCTCGAAAGCCCCAAGAGAACAGTGTGCGGAGGATGCCTGTCCTCCAACAGGTATCGTACGCTCTCTCCAGATCAAAAAATATTGCTACCGTTTGGCGTTTCCGGAGAAAATTGTTCATGATATAAGTGGAGAGAGCAACAAGATGGTCAACAGCAGAACGATGCTTTCGGAATCCGCATTGGGCTGGTGTTAAAAGACTGCGGGACTCCAGCCACCAAGCTAAACGGTAATTCACCATACGCTCCAAAACCTTACAGACACTACTCGTGAGAGAAATGGGGCGATAGCTAGAGGGGAGATGTTTGTCCTTTCCAGGTTTCGGAACGGGAACGACAATAGCTTCCCGCCATCGCCTGGGAAAGGTACTGTCGGTCCAAATTCGATTATAAAGGCGAAGGAGGTGACGCAGGCTATGGGTTGATAAATGCAGCAACATTTGGACATGGATACCATCCGGTCCTGGGGCGGAGGAGCGAGAAGTAGAGAGTGCATGTTGGAGTTCGCGCATGGAGAAAACAGTATTGTAGCTTTCGCGATTTTGAGAGGAGAAAGCAAGATGCCGCACTTCTGCTGCACGTTTCTTCGGGAGAAACGCTGGCGGGTAATTTGAAGAGCTCGAAATCTCAGCAAAGTGCTGACCCAATGAGTTAGAAATTGCGACGGGGTCCACTAAGGTATCATGCGCGACAGTGATCCCAGAGACCGGGGAGAAACTAGGCGCGCCTGAGAACCGTCGAAGCCGACTCCAAACTTCCGAGGAGGGAGTGAAGTTGTTAAATGAGCTAGTAAAGAATTTCCAGCTTGCCTTCTTGCTATCGCGGATGACGCGACGGCATTGCGCACGGAGCTGCTTATATCGGATACAGTTGGCCAAAGTTGGATGGTGACGGAAAATGCGAAGAGCACGTCGCCGCTCACGTATTGCGTCACGGCAGGCCTCGTTCCACCAAGGAACTGGAGGGCGCCGGGGCAATTCGGAGGTGCGTGGTATTGAACGTTCCGCAGCTGTGAGAATAACGTCGGTAAAATGTGTGACCTCATCGTCGACGCTGGGAAAGCGACGGTCATCGAATGTCGCTAGAGACGAAAAAAGTGTCCAATCGGCTTGGGCAAACTTCCAGCGTCGCGAGCGCATATATGGCAGTTGAGGCTGCAGTCGAAGAACACATGGAAAGTGGTCACTCGAGTGTGTATCATCAAGGGCGAACCATTCGAAGCGCCGAGCTAGCGGAACAGTACCGACCGCAAGGTCCAAATGGGATAAATTTGCCGTGGAGGCAGACAAAAAGGTAGGGACCCCAGTGTTGAGGCAGACTAGATCCGCTTGGTGGAAGACGTCTAGCAATAGTGAGCCACGTGGACAAGGATGTGGAGATCCCCAAAGCGGGTGGTGGGCATTGAAGTCCCCAACCAGCAAATAGGGGGGTGGAAGCTGATCAAGAAGATGAAGGAGATCAGCTCGTGCCATTGGTGTAGACGATGGAATGTATACCGTACAAAGAGAGAACGTGTATCCAGAAAGGGAAAGACGGACGGCGACAGCTTGGAAGGAACTGTTTAAGGGGATTGGGTGATAATGGAGAGTATCATGGAGCAGAATCATGAGTCCTCCATGGGCTGGAGTGCCTTCAACTGAGGGGAGGTCATATCGGACGGACTGAAAATGAGGGAGAACAAAGCGGTCATGGGGACGCAGCTTTGTTTCCTGAAGACAGAAGATGACCGGCGAGTAGGATCGTAAGAGGATCGACAATTCCTCCCGATTGGCGCGAATGCCGCGGATATTCCAGTGGATAATGGACATAGGGTGAACAGAAAATGGAGGAACGGCACCAAGGGTGCTGTCAACTCAACGACTGCTCAGAGCTTGCGACCGACAGCATGGAATGGCATTCAGTCGAAGGCAGAAGATCCTGATCCATAGGTTGGTCAGGAGCAGCTCCTGCCACCAACGATCGGCCAGTTGACCGGCCACCAACAGTGCGCCTCGGCGACACAGAAGATGGCCGAGGGCGATTTCCGCCAGGTGGTGCTGTAGATGGGACACGCCTTGGCGGAGAAGGAGAGGAACTGTGTTTCTTCGTAGCCTTCTTGGAGGTATGTTTAGATGAAGGAGGAACCGATGGTTGTGAAGTTGCAGTACGTAAAAACTCTTCACGAGAATGCTCTTTTTTTGTAGACTTGGCGTCTGACTTTTGGGCTCGAGATTTAGCAGAACCCGACGAAGGGTGAGCCATAGAGTGGGCAGGCGAAAGAGGTGAGGTTGAACGGGCGATCTTTGCGCTGGCCGATCTGACGACCGTGGTACTAAATGTGAGGTCGCAAGTCTGCGTGGCCGCCTCCTTTGTTGGCCGAGAAGAAGCAAGGACAGCGCTGTATTTTCCTTTCTGAGGCACGGTGGGCTGTCGACTGGCGAGTAACTTTCGAGCAGCAAAGGTCGACACCTTTTCCTTCACTCTTATTTCCTGGATCAGCTTTTCGTCCTTAAAAACAGGGCAATCTCGAGAGGAAGCAGCGTGGTCACCCATACAGTTGATGCAGCGAGGGGATGGAGGTGGACAAGCACCCTCATGGGCATCCCTGCCACACGTAACACATTTGGCCGGATTGGAACAGGACTGGCTGGTGTGATTAAACCGCTGACATCGATAGCAACGCGTAGGGTTTGGGACATAAGGGCGAACGGAAATTATCTCATAGCCTGCTTTGATTTTTGATGGGAGTTGAACTTTGTCAAAAGTCAAGAAGACAGAGCGGGTTGGAACGATGTTCGAGTCAACCCTTTTCATAACCCGATGAACAGCGGTGACGCCCTGGTCAGACAGGTAGTGCTGAATTTCTTCGTCAGACAATCCATCGAGGGAGCGTGTATAAACGACTCCACGCGAGGAATTTAAGGTACGGTGCGGTTCCACCCGGACAGGGAAGGTGTGGAGCAGAGAAGTACGCAGCAATTTTTGAGCCTGGAGGGCACTGTGTGTTTCTAACAACAGGGTACCATTCCGTAATCTGGAACAAGACTTTACAGGACCCGCAATTGCGTCGACACCTTTCTGAATAATGAAAGGGTTGACCGTGGAAAAGTCGTGACCTTCGTCAGACCGAGAAACAACAAGGAACTGTGGCAACGATGGAAGAACCGTCTGTGGCTGAGACTCAGTGAACTTACGTTTGTGAGCAGACATAGTGGAAGGTGAGGAAACCATTGCGGAAGAATCCCCCATGATTACCGGCGTCTCCGATGGCGCGCTCCTCCCTTGTGGGGGCCCTCACCGAGGGCACACCCGCCTTAGGTGATTGTTCACACCTCAGGTCACACCTCCCGACATACGGACGGAGGGACCAATCGGCACTTTCGGAAGGTATCAGCTCGGGTAATCACCCCTCCCTGGGCCTGGCCTTTACCAGGGGGTACGTACGTGTCCTACCTGTCTACCCGGGGCGGGGAATTACGCGTTACCCCGTCACCGGCTACGCATGGAAGTGCGTGGGTCGGCCTTCAGACACGCACAGGGAGGAAGAAAGAGAAAGGGAAAGGAAAGAAGAGGGGGTCTCAAACGCCGCAGCGGAGAAAAGGGTAAAGAGAAGAGGTAAGGAAAGGAGATGGACAAAGGAAGGAAGAAGACATACAAGCAAGGAAGAAGAAGAATGCGGTACATTTACAAGCGTCCGTCTCCGGACGTAGGCGCAAACCATACTCCCAGAGGGGGAGAAAGTGAAGGAAAGAGCAAGAGGTGAGGGGGGGGGAGGGGGGGGGGGTGAAGACAGGGGATGGGGAAGGATGCGGAAAGGGAAGGTATGCAGCCCGGAAAGGAAGGAAGGCCACATTAGCTCGGGGCCCCGTGCTCGCTACGCACGTATCCACAAAAGAGTTGTGGATCCCCTGGGGGGAGCTTTCTATGTGGGAATGACCAGCACCAAACTGTCCATTAGCATGAATGGACACAGGCAGACAGTGTTTGTTGGTAATGAGGATCACCCTGTGGCTAAACATGCCTTGGTGCACGGCCAGCACATCTTGGCACAGTGTTACACCATCCGGGTTATCTGGATACTTTCCACTAACGCCAACCTGTCAGAACTCCGGAGATGGGTGGTGGTTGTTGGGATGATTAAGGGGGACTAAACAGCGAAGGTCATTGGTCCCCCATCCCAAAAACAGGCGAGCCGAAAATTTGCGGAGCAGGTAAAAACCAAAGGGGGGAGGAGACTCCCCCACCCCCCCAGGCACTAAAAGAACACAAATGCAACAACAAGCACTACAGACTAGAAGAGTACAGATGGACACCAGACAGAAAGAAACAGAAGAAAAGAAGATGGCCGGAGACTGGTTGACTGACCACAAGAACAAAAAAAAAAAGGGAAAGAGTCAACCATCCGACGACACACCAAAACAGCAACAAATATTGAGAGACGTGAGGACAAAAGACACAGAAAGGGAAAGGTGCAGGATCGCCCTAAATGGAACCATAAAAAGGACTGCCACGGATAAAATTTAAAACGTTGTCAGCCATGGAGGCATCGTCACATAAAACCAAAGGCAAAGTGCCCGGGAGATTAAAAGACTGCCGGAGGGTGCGCAGTCGGGGACACTCCAGCAAAATGTGGGCGACCGTCAGCCGGAACCCACACCGACACAGGGGGGGTTCCTCCTGACGCAAAAGATGACCGTGCGTCACGGAGCTATGGCCTATGCGCAGCCGACACAGGATGACAGAGTCCCTGCGAGAAGCCCGCAGGGAGGAGTGCCACACAACGGTCGTCTCCTTGACAGCGCGCAGTTTATTTGGGGATGTCATGCCACGTCACTCAGCAGTCCACATCCCAAGCACCTTACGGCACAACACCAGCTGCTGATCGCGAGCCGTGAGGCCGATTTCCAAAGCTGGGGCATCGATCGCCCCTTTGGCCAGCCTGTCGACACGTTCATTCCCCAGGATGCCAACGTGATCTGGCGTCCAAATAAAGACCACCGAAAGACCAGAGCGGGTAATGGCAAAAACAGACTCCTGAATAGAGGACACCAGAGGAGAAGAGGCATAGCAGCGGTCGAGGGCCTGGAGGCTGCTCAGGGAGTCACTGCAGATGACGATGGACGTACCTGAGCAGGAACGCATATGCTCAAGAGCGCGCATTATAGCAACCAGCTCTGCAGTAAAAATACTGCAGCCAGCCGGCAAGGAGTGCTGTTCAACATGGGCAGCATGAGCAAAAGCGTAGGCAGTGGGACCATCAACCAGGAAACCATCAGTGTAGACAGTCTCACAGCCCAAAAAGGAGGCGACGAGCGCAAGAAAACGGCGACGGAGGGCCACAGGCGGAACCGAGTCCTTGGGTCCCTGCGCCAAGTCCAGACGGACGGACGGCCAGGGCAAACACCATGGAGGCGTAGGTGCACGGACCCGGAAGGGAGGCAGAAGAGGGAATGACCCCAGTTCCGACAGCAGGGACTGGACGCGGACAGCTATGGAAAGCCCAGACCTAGGTCGCCGTTCGGGCAGATGGAGGACCATGGCAGGGAAAAGCAGGCGATGATTGGAATGGCCCAGCAAGCAATGCACGTGGACAGCATAGTCGGCGAGCAGTCGATGGCGGCGAATCCGCAGCGGGGGAACTCCGGCCTCCACCAGTAGACTATCCACGGGGCTCGTACGAAAAGCGCCAGTTGCAAGCCGAACCCCACAGTGGTGTATGGGGTCTATCAACTTCAACACTGAGGGTGATGCAGACCCATAGGCCAGGCTCCCATAATCAAGCCTGGACTGCACAAGGGCTCTGTATAATCGCAACAGCGTGCAGCGATCCGCACCCCAAGAGGTGTGGCTCAGGCAGCGGAGTGCGTTGAGGTGCCGCCAGCACGTTTGCTTCAGCTGAGTAATATGAGGAACCCACGTGAGCCGGGCATCAAAGACGAGTCCTAAGAAGCGGCAAGTGTCCACCACGTCAAGCAGGTGGCCGTCGAGGTAAAGTTCAGGATGAGGGTGGACCATCCGATGCCTGCAGAAGTGCATAACTGCAGAGAACTGAAAACCGTGAGTCAGAGCCCATGATGCTGCCTTGCGAACGGCTACTTGCAGCCTGCGTTCGGCGACTCCCGTAGTCGTGGACCTAATTAGGATGCAGAAGTCGTCGGCATACAAAGAAGGAGACACCGACGACCCCACGGCTGCAGCCAGACCATTAATGGCCACTAGAAATAAGGAGACGCTCAACACCAAGCCCTGCGGGACCCCATTTTCCTGTATATAAGATGAACTAGAGGCGGCACCCACTTGCACCCGGAAAGAGCGGCGCAATAAAAAGGTTTGAAGAAAAGCCGGGAGCTGACCACGAAGACCCCACTCATGCAACGTAGCAAGGATGTGATGCCTCCATGTGGTGTCATATGCCTTCCGCAGAACAGAAAAGACAGCAACGAGTTGCTGACGTCAGGCAAAGGCCGTACGGATAGCAGATTGCAGCCGCACCAAATTGTCCGCAGCAGACCGGCCCCAACGGAAGCCACCCTGGGATGGAGCAAGGAGACCGCGCGACTCAAGGACCCAACACAAACGCCACCCCACCATACGTTCGAGCAATTTGCACAAAACGTTGGTGAGGGTAATGGGACGAGAGCTGTCCACCGCCAGTGGGTCCACACTGGGCTTCAAGATGGGGACAATAAGACCCTCTCGCCATTGCGACGGGAACACGCCCTTGCTCCAAATGCGGTTAAAGATGGTGAGGAAGTGTCTCTGGCAGTCCCTGGAGAAATGCTTCAGCATCTGTGTGTGGATGCAGTCTGGTCCTGGTGCCGTATCAGGGCAGTCGGCAAGGGCAGCGAGGAATTCCCTCTTGCTGAAAGGAGCAATGTATTTTTCAGAACGACGCGTGTGGAATGATAACGGTGTCTGCTCGGTTCGCTCCTTTAGAGAGCGAAAGGCGGGGGGATAAGTTGCAGTCGCAGAGCTCTGAGCAAAGTGTGCAGCAAGGTGTTCAGCAATGGCGGCAGCATCCGTGCAGACAGCGCTGTCCAAGGAGATCACAGGGACACCCATAGGGGTCTGGTATCCATAAATCCGCTGGATCCGGGACCACACGAGCGAGGGGGAGACACGGGAGCCCAAGGATGAGACATACCTCTCCCAGCACTCCTGCTTACGTCGTGCGATAAGGCAACGGGCCAAGGCACGGAGCCTCTTAAAGGCGATGAGGGTCTCTAGAGACGGGTGCCGCCTATGACGCTGGAGAGCCCGCCTACGGTCGCGAATAGCCTCAGCAATCTCCGGTGACCACCAGGGGACAGCCTTCCTCCGAGGGAGTCCAGAAGAGCGGGTGATGGCAGCCTCGGCCGCCGAAATGATTGACGTGGTTAAGACACGGACCACCTCGTCAATGTCACCCTGTGGGGGAGACTCAATGGTTGCAGCGGAAGTAAAAGCCGGCCAGTCAGCCCTGTGGAGAGCCCAGCAGGGCAGGGGCCCAGAAGAATGACACTGAGGCAGTGACAAATAGATGGGAAAATGGTCACTACCACACAGGTCAGGATGCACTCTCCAGTGGAGGGATGGGACAAGTCTGGGGCTGCAAAGAGGGAGATCGATGGCCGAGAACGAGCCGTAGGCCACACTGAAATGTGTGGGAGCACCGGTGTTCAAGAGGCTAAGGTCGAGCTGAGCCAACAAATGCTCCACGGTACGGCTGCAGTCATCAGAGACAGTCCCACCCCATAGAGGGTTGTGGGCATTGAAATCGCCCAGCAACAAGAAAGGTGGCGGCAATTGGGTTATCAGTGCAGCCAGGACAGGCAGCGCGACATCACCATCCGGTGGAAGGTAAAGACTGCAGACGGTAATAGCCCGCGGCGTCCACACCCTAACAGCGATAGCCTCTAAAGCTGTTTGTAGAGGGACAGACTCGCTGTGAAGAGAGTTAAGAACATAGAGGCAGACGCCACCAAACACCCTTTCATAAGCTGCTCGGTTCCTATAATAACCCCGATAGCCACGGAGGACGGGGGTTCGCATTGCTGGAAACCAAGTTTCCTGCAGAGCAATGCAAAGGAAAGGATGAAGGCTGATAAGTTGGCGGAGCTCAGCTAGATGGTGGAAGAAACCGCTGCAGTTCCACTGGAGGATGGTATTGGCCATGGATGGGAAAGGTGTGAGGGGACTGGGGAGGCAGATTACGCCTCCGGGGCCCCTGCTGCTACTGAGTCACCACCTGTACAACAGCAATCGATTGCGTCCGAGGGACTGGCGAGATCCAGGTCCTCAGCGGACGCCAGGATCTCCACCTCATCTTCGAACGCAGAGTGAGAAGATGGCGGTGGGACAGGTGCCACCGCAATGTCAGTATGCTTGGGAGCCTTTTTCTTGGTCTGCTTTGCGCGCTGTGCCTTAGGTGGTTCTGGCTGGGAGGGCCGCACTGGGTCAGTCTCAGGGACTGAAGACGACCGTGACACCCTATGACCAGCGACCGGTGGTTGTTTCAGATACTTGCGGGTGTCTGCTGCGCCGCTGGTCGGAACTTGCGAATGGAGGTCCCCAAGAGACCCCTTCCTTGGGAGAGTAGCTGAAGAAGTCTTACGCTTCTCCGGCTGGGAAGGGGGAACTGATGTCCCCGATTGTTGGGGGGGTGTTGCTCCTGAAGTAGATGGAGCAGGAGCAACAGGTTGTGAAGTGCCCCCCACAAGCAAGGGGGCTGGTGGATGCTGACCGATCTTAGAGTCGAGTCGGGATGATGGAAGAACCGTCGTTGCAGCAGCGGCGTAGGTTGACGTCATTGACACAGGATGGTGCCGCTCGTATTTCTGTCTAGCCTCGGGGTAGGTCAGGCGGTCCAGGGTCTTATATTCCATTATCTTCCTTTCTTTCTGGAATATCCTACAGTCCGGCGAGCAGGGGGAATGGTGTTCTCCGCAGTTAACACAGATAGGAGGCGGGGCACATGGAGTATCAGGATGCGAAGTACGTCCACAATCCCGACACGTGATGCTGGAAGTACAGCGAGATGACATGTGCCCGAACTTCCACCATTTAAAACACCGCATCGGAGGAGGGATATATGGCTTCACATCACAACGGTAAATCATCACCTTAACCTTTTCGGGTAAGACATCACCCTCAAAGGCCAAGATGAAGGCACCGGTGGCTCCCTGATTATCCCTCGGACCCCGATGGACGCGCCGGACGAAGTGAACACCTTGTCGTTCGAGGTCGGCGCGTAATTCATCGTCGGACTGCAGAAGAAGATCCCAGTGGAATATAATACCCTGGACCATGTTGAGACTCTTATGCGGCGTGATGCTAACTGAAACATCCCCCAACTTGTCACAATTGAGCAACATCCGGGACTGGGCAGAGGATGCCGTTTTGATGAGCACAGAACCAGAGCGCATCTTGGACAAGCCCTCTACCTCCCCGAACTTGTCCTCTAAATGCTCCACAAAAAACTGGGGCTTGGCTGACATAAACGATTCCCCATCAACTCGCGTACACACAAGGAATCGGGGTGAATATTCTCCACTGCCTTCTTTTGCCATACGTTCCTCCCATGGAGTGGCCAGGGAGGGAAATGATCGTGGTTCGTATTTCCTGCCGTTGAGGTTAGACTTCGATCGCTTAGAGACTGCTGGTGAAGGCCCACCAGCGAGAGATGATGTACCACGCTTCATTGCGGGTCATCCGCCCTGATGCCACCTACCCCGACCAAGGGCCCTCCCCACGGGCGCCACCCAGCCGCAGCAATAGCCACCTGGCAGGATGGCCATTGCCGGGAGTCCTGATGCCCCAGAGAGATGGGCATCTACTCTTTGGCATATGTGGGGAGTTAACGGTGCAGGCATCAGTAGAGCGATCCCTGTGTTGTCAGGGGGCTACAACCAACAGGGTACATGGCGGCCCCACCACAACGGACTGGCTACCATGCTGGATCTTAGGTGCAATAAAGTCAAAGGTCGTTGTCGCAGTTAAAAGCAACACTGCAGAGTGCAGCGTGGTAATCGTACCCAAGAGATGGAAAATGAGCGGGACACCACTGCAACAACGAAAAAGCCGGCTAAAGGTCTCAATGCATGACGGATACAGTGCACCATGTAAGGCGCCCTTCCCCAATTGGCTCGCTCTTCGGAATAATTTAGAAAGATGGAGGTCAAACCCGAGAGGGGACCATCACATAAGGCCGAAACATTTGAGACTCCTTTTAGTCGCCTCTTAAGACAGGCAGGAATACCGCGGGCCTATTCTAACCCCCGAACCCGCAGGGGGACCGGAGATGGGAACTTGCCCTTCAGTATATCCTCTCTTCTCGTTATCCGCCAGGCCTCAATCACCGCTAATTTCAAGTTGCCGCCGCTCATACCTCACCTGTCTCTCAACAACATCTTTGCCTCTGTACTTCTGCCTCGACTGACATCTCTGCCGAAACTCTTTGCCTTTACAAATGTCTGCTTGTGTCTGTGTATGTGCGGTTGGATATGGGTGTGTGTGCAAGTGTATACCTGTCCTTTTTTCCCCCTAAGGTAAGTCTTTCCACTCCCGGGATTGGAATGACTCCTTACCCTCTCCCTTAAAACCCACATCCTTTCGTCTTTCCCTCTCCTTCCCTCTTTCCTGATGAAGCAACCGTTGGTTGCGAAAGCTTGAATTTTGTGTGTTATGTTTGTGTTTGTTTGTGTGTCTATCGACCTGCCAGCGCTTTCGTTTGGTAAGTCACATCATCTTTGTTTTTAGATATTTTTAAATAGTTAAGCATATTTACCTATGTCATAACAATAACAACCAATTTTATGTACACAGAATAATATCATTATTGTTATTATTGTCATCACTATTATTGTTATTACAATAATAATAATAATTATTATTATTACTATTATCACTATTAGTAGTAGCAGCTGCAGTAGTACAAGCACTGCCAGTATTAACTTTATTAGCTCATAGTATTATTTACTCACATTGTCATTTCAGACACTAAAATTATTTTCATACTATTTGCCGTATTAAAATCGTTATTTCTTAAGTTATTATGAGATATTCATATATGAAATCTTGGTCTGATGTAAGAAAGGGCCTGATGGCCTCTATCAGATCAAGTTAAATTAATTAATTAATTTCTACACCTCTCCTTTTTCACTTCCCATTTTTCGACCACACCCCGTGTACAGACAATGTGCCTAGCAGTCTCTACTAACCTGCACACCCTGCCAGACAGCGCTCTTCTGTCTCCCCGCCCACACCCTGCTATCCCTGCCCCTTCCCCACCCCACTACTGACTGCTATTCACGTGACAGTCACATCTGGTCGGAGCTGCTACTGATAGCAGTCACTTGTGCGTGAGGTGTGCTAGCTTGTGTGAATGTGTGTGATTTCTTTGCTGAAGAAGGCTTTCACCAAAAGCTATAGCATGTAACATTCTTTTTGTTGTGCCTGTCTGCAACTCAACAGGTCATCTTTACGGCTAATAACAATCTGTCCTTTTCCTAATATGTAAATAAATAAATACGTATTCCGTATTCCGACTACATCCAGTTATGCATACCATACAGTTTAATATTTTGGAAGAACTCCACAAGGCAAAACGGATTCAGTTGGACAAAGAAAATTACAACTGCATCTAAGTTTTGAATGGATGTGTGTAGATATCCAAGAATCTGAAAAGCAACCTCACAGCACTTTAATTCACTGATTGTTATTGCCAACCCTTTTCAATTTGGGAGGAACTGTGACATACACAATAAGCATGCTGGATGTAAATATAAAAAAAAAATATTCATAGCTGTAATTTTCAGCAACTTTAGTGTAGTCCATGAGACAAGCACGAATAAAATAATTGGTTTGGAATTGCCTGAACATTTTTTGTTTCCCCATACCTCCACAACAGGTGGGCCATCATAACTTGGAGTCTGAGTAACCTGTTTTCCCTTTTAATATTTCTGAACCCTGTCTCTCCTCCATGAGGAGGGAACTAATACTTCTAGCAACTGGTATAGTATCTTGTACATTTGTTGAGTTTATCGGCAGTGTCGCACGCTTCGCCCTCTGAAGGTAATTATGGCCAGTAACTCTGTCTCACAATTTCATAGAAATATAATTATAAGCACATTAAAAACAATGGAAGGAGGACTGTTTTATCTGAAAACTTAAATGTTTAGCAACCTTTCCATTGCACTTATCTGCAACTCAACACCTCCTCTTTGTGGCGAGTACTGCTCTATCCTTTTCATATTGTTGTTATTACATCCTGGTCTTTGCGGTTTGTTTCACAAATATTTTTCTTTGACAAGCCATCCTATGTCATAAATGAGTTCTTTAATAAATGTAGTAATTTTCTAAATCTTTGTTAATAGCTAAATTTTAAGCAAATATGCACAATTTATACATGAATAATACATTTCCCATCATAATGTTGATCATCAATATATATATATATATATATATATATATATATATATATATATATTAATAGAGGGAAACATTCCACATGGGAAAAATATATCTAAAAACAAAGATGATGTGACTTACCAAACGAAAGCACTGGCACGTCGATAGACACACAAACAAACACAAACATAACACACAAAATTCAAGCTTTCGCAACAAACTGTTGCCTTATCAGGAAAGAGGGAAGGAGAGGGAAAGACGAAAGGAAATGGGTTTTAAGGGAGAGGGTAAGGAGTCATTCCAATCCAGGGAGCGGAAAGACTTACCTTCGGGGGAAAAAAGGACGGGTATACACTTGCACATGAGTGTATACCCGTCCTTTTTTCCCCCGAAGGTAAGTCTTTCCGCTCCCGGGATTGGAATGACTCCTTACCCTCTCCCTTAAAACCCACATCCTTTCGTCTTTCCCTCTCCTTCCCTCTTTCCTGATGAGGCAACAGTTTGTTGTGAAAGCTTGAATTTTGTGTGTATGTTTGTGTTTGTTTGTGTGTCTATCAACGTGCCAGCGCTTTTGTTTGGTAAGTCACATCATCTTTGTTTTTACATATAAGTTAATTCACAGTCAGGTTGACACATAGTACACAATAACACAGGGATAGCAGAATATAACGCAGAGCATAAATGAAAAGAAAATGAATGCTAATACTTGATTAATAAAAGGTGGAACAATTTCTACCTGATATCAGAGTCTGTAGAACTCAGAGTGGAAGGAGACGTACACATCGAGCTTTTTGTTGGAGTGGAAAAGGGAGTTAAGCTGTCTAGAGGGGACTGGCACATGGATTCTGTATCTGATATTTCATTCCCATCTTTGTCAGGCAACCTGTAAAATCAAACACAATATGATGCATCTCAAATCAAACAGCACAGAAAAGCAAGTTGGACACAGTGGAAGGGGACTGGTGGAACAACACCAAAACACACACACAAACACACACACACACACACACACACACACACACACACACACACACACAGAGAGAGAGAGAGAGAGAGAGAGAGAGAGAGAGAACAAATAATATTTGAGGGACAGTCAAATAGTGAAGGATATGTTGACCAGTGGGTGGTAATCTAGGGTACAAACTTTTCATGGTGCTAATGGGTAGCTTGTGACAAGGCATTGGGCCTGGAGAGGCTGGGTTTCATCAAACTTCTAACTAAGAAACCAAACCACTAAGATCATTGCGTAGCCACTGTGAATTCAGAAAATACAATGAATTCAAACTAGGACAAAAATAAATGCTTACTTTGAAGTCATTGAATGTTTCTCTTAAGCAACAGAAGATAAAAACATCTAAAGAGAAGCATTAAATTTTTTATCCTATACAGGCATGGCATTCATTGTTTCTTATAAGAGTTTTAACTATTTGTCAGTTTCTCATTGTCAGTGACAAAACCGGAACAACACGGTTGAGTTTTACAAATAAAACTCATCTGCTCCATCATTACGCTCTAGTTCCAACAGTAGAATTTTTGAAGTATGTTGTACGTTGTAAGAAAGAAATTTTTGCTAATTTTCAGTAACCATAGTACGTGACTAGTTATGAGTGCTGTCCATGAAGCAACCTGTTTCCATGAAGCAAGGGAAGCAGTGGCAGGAACAGAACAGTCACTATGCTAATTCACACATTAAATCATTGTGCTTAGAGCTGGGATAAAGAAAAGCCACATTGCCCCCCACTAATCTTCATCAATTATTCAAAACGAATACTGCAATTGAATATACTGCCTAATCTGAACTCGATTCGAAATTTTTTTTTTGTAGCAAAAAAATCTCAAAACTAGTAGACATTTTTAACAAAGATTTGTGTTGTATATGAAGATAAATGAAGAAACTGTGTGAGAATAGTATCTTTTGTTTGGTAGTGGAAAGACAAACATCCACGATTCTCCCTAATGATGGATAATCACTTCTGTCTTCAGCAAAACACTACAGAAAATTGACAAAAAAAAATTAATGAAAATCAGTTTCTCAAGATATCTCAGCCATTAGACAATGTTCCTGAGATTTCTCAGAGTGACTAAACAATCATGGTCAACCAAGTTTCTGAAATGCTAAAGAAATATTGTTTGTGGCCAAGGGGCACACACACAGTCAGTCAAGTCTGAAATACACTGTGAGCCACTCAAAACAAGTGACATAGACTCTTGACTATTGATATCATGTTTCTGCACATTGCGTTCCTGCACAACTTGGCCATACTCAGCTCAGAAAACAGAAGAAGTCTGGCACCACTTTTAAAATGCTTTTTTTGAGAGAGATCACTGAAAGGTCCAAACTTAGCTCCCAGTCATTTCCATTATTAATGCTTATGAGGAAATGAACTGGTTCCCAAAGCTTTGACTCCAACGAAGAACGTCAGTATGCTACCACTGACTATCTGCAATTTCAGGTGGTAGAATTTTATGCAGAGAGAATTTGTCAATTCTTTAAGAGGCATGATAAATGTTTAAACCTGAATGGAGATTATGTAGAGGCATAATTCCAAAGGATATTTTTCAGACTTATCTAGTAAATTGGTTCAATACTTTTCACATTTTACTTGTGGCCTAATGGTGGTTACATTCCTGATAATCCTCACAAATGTAAGCATTTTCTAAAATTACTGTTAAGAGTTGTATGGTGTTTTCCTCCTAACTCAGAAACTAGCTGTATTTGAACCACAATCAAGTTTTCTCCATTATATTTCTTCTTAACATAAATAGAAATTCACTGATCATGAGTCTATCAAAAAAGGATGAAATGTTTCAATCATATCCGAGATTGGACACACTTCAACAGCTGTTTTTCCATATCGCTGAGTACGTAAACGTTTGTTTGCCGCTTGAAACCAGTAATTCCTCAGCTTTTCTAAGACCTAGTCTCATGTTCCTCATTGTTGGGGCTCTGAATTCCTACTCTGCAGGAAGATGTTCAGTCTCCGGTCGAAATTAGTTAATGTTAGTCCTCTTGTCTCATTATCTTTGCTTTCTTCTTGGCAGGAATACAATTTCTGTTCTTTGCTGGTGCTAAAACCTTAAGGCCACATAATTTCATTACTATCATGATCTGTTGTATTTGTGACTTATACATAACCTTGTTTATATAAAAGAGGATAAGTGCTTATTCACAAAAATAATGTGTCAGCTAGTGGTAGGACATACAGATACATCCACCGACTACCACACAACCGGAACGCCAGAGAGTGATTTATTAGCCTGTAGGGATCTTTGTACACATAAAAGAAGCCAAATGAGAAATTTTTAGTCATCTTTATTCTGCAGCTGAGTGTGCTCAATTCATGTCTTTGCTTAGTGTCTCTGTGTAACTGAAAATGTTTGCCACCTGGGATACACAGTCTCTACAAGGCGGCATTTATTGCACTGCAACAATAGGTTACTCAACAATTTTCAGGACATTTATTCATTAATTCTACAGATAAAATGGGTACTTTGTGGCTGTCCATATAAGTGATTTCCCCAGGTGACTCTTTTTATGTGAACCAAACACATCCATTGTACAGCATTTTTCAGGTCATTTATTCATTAATTCTACACATAAAATGGGTACTTTGTGGCTGTCCATATAAGTGATTTCCCCAGGTGACTCTTTTTATGTGAACCAGACACATCCATTGTACAGCATGTAGTTAATAAATTAGGTAATCTAGGTCTTCAAACAGATAGACTGAGAGCATGCCACTTAGCCAAAGTTCTTATAAACAGAAAAAATTGCTGGTGTCATAAAATCCCTTTTCAACCAGCCCTCCCAGAAAATTTCTCAACCTATTCAATTAATTCAATACAGGGTTGCTTACTTGGTGGACAGACATCTATGGGTGTATTTCTTTGTACTCCTCTTTGGTCAAAAAGTATGAGTTTAAGGTTTATTTCTTTCTTTATAGTCTAGTTTTATGTTTTCTATTTTTTTCCTAATCATATGTTTTCTATTTTTTTTCCCTGCTGTCAACTGCCTACAAATGCTCACCAGAGAAGGTGAACCACCGAAACACGCAACATCAATAATTCAGAACTGTGAAGACTGAAAAAAAGAATTACTTCCAAGGGATAAGACTTGTAGTAAAGCCCACAGAAAGCATTTGCAACTAATGATTAGTTGGCATGCCTCTGCTGTCAGTACTACCACCTACATTATCCTCATTTTAAAACATGTAAATGATATTCTCACAAATAACTACATAGTTTTAGCACAATTCACTGATACTAAAGCATTCCTAGCATGCTACAGAAACCATATCAGAAACAAAATATATGGTCAGAAAGTTATCTAATGAAGAAATAGTGTAAACAAAACAAGATAAAAAAATTAGCAGTAATTTATTTTAATAATTTTAATAATTAAAATGCAGTGTTTACATACACCACTAACTAAAATAAAACAGTGAACTAATTATGAGTGATTTTTGAATAGATAATACCATTCAAAATATATATACAGAGAAAAATGAATAAATCATTAGGAATGTCATAACACCTATGTCCACCATCCTTGAGTGCAACGAAACTTACACTTTACTAAGCAACTATGTCACCTGAAACAATACATAGCAGAACACTATCGAGACTGAACTGTGATAGCTGGCTGAAATCCCTGGATGTGGTACAAAATTATTGCCCCATGTGGATTTCAAATGTTACAATCCTCATCACAAAAACAGACCTTCACAACAGTGAAATTAAACTCTATGAGAAGGAATTATGGAAATACCTAGGCAACTAAACAACAAAATAAACTTGTTATATACAGCAGTAAGGCATATATGAGAAAAGAAAACAAGTGTGTCAAACACGACACACTTTTAAAGTTCTCAAATCCCCTTTGGTAAAAAGAATTTAAAAAAACAGAAACACTCATCTTTTGAAAATAACAATGGGGAAGGCCAGTGGACCAACAGTGACCTACAGAATACGTATCCAAAAAATATTTACCCTCTACAATCAACCCACAAAAATTCTGACACAAAATTTCTACAGCTGACAAGTCATTGTACAAATAGGATATTTAAAAATGTCTTGCAAAACTTTTCATTCTCTGGTGTCAACTAATAAATTCTGTATCCTGCATAGCTTCTTCAGTGCAATTCATGTCAAAAATTATACACCAACAACAACTTCACAAAGCAGTATGCATTATCCACAAATATTCTTCTTTGTTTTTTGGGAAAACATAAAATAAAAGTCAAATCTAGAGAATAATACAAATGTACTAATAATAAGCCTTCTGTGTAGCTCAGGGTATCAACGTATCAAGCAGCAGTATATGAGGATTAACCGTCACAGTGCAGTGGCAAATGACCATGTTCCACCCTTTGTCAATGAATTTTCCACTAACTGAACATAACTGAATGAGGGAAATCTTTGATGCTGTGTGTTATAATCACTGCACATCAAATTATCAAGTGACAATGTTCCACTGTACATATTTGTAAGTCAAAAGATTTTGCAAATTATATTTTCCTTGCTGACAGACATGGGTTATTGGAGGAGTTATTACCAATTTCAATCAATTGTTGTGCAGGATTTTGGGAAAGCATTCCAAAAGGCTAATTGCCTGAAGGGAGTGCAACAACCTTGCCCAAATCCACAAATAGCACAGCTCTCAGGAATAGTTTCACTACAGGTGGTATTAAGAATGTTTCCCATGACATGACAGGAATTTTTTTGATTGTTATCTTGCCAAATATGGCACTAAGTGTGATAAGGTTATTAGGTGCAGAGAGAACTGAATCCATGATAATGTTCTTTCGGACAGAAACAATTCAAGTGTCCTGCAGCTACTGTACTGTTTGTGTCAGAAGCCTAAACAACGAATTTCAGACTGGAATTCATGAAAATGGGTGTTAGTTGCAGATTGTCCAACAGGGAATAAATTAGAGTCATTGGGACTTGGGTAAGAACTTTATCATAGTTTTGAGTACTACTTTGGTTTTGCTTTATTAATAGTGGCCCCTCAGTTGTGAATTCAGAGATCAAGTGTACAAGCATCTAAGTGAAGCTGATATTGCTTTTTTGTGATAGATTTGTGTTAGATAAGGGAGCTTAACAGTTGGTTACGGAAATAGGCTTGGAAAGGTTTATCAAAGTGGAAATAAATTGGTGTTTCTGTGGAAACTGGAATGGTGTAGTACTGTAACCTCCTTACCTTTTAAGTGTTACCCTGATTATTTTGGGGGGAGGAAGGGGCGGGCTAAGGTTGTTGAGCGCAATGGGAAGAGCCGGTGCTGAAGAGAGACTGTTAATCATATATGTTTTCAGTACTTTGGTCAGAATTTGGAATTTGCCTGATTGGTGTCAAATAACTATGGAGCAGTAATCACACGTATCGAGAGGGATGACTTAAATAATCTTGTCTCTGCAATTGTTGAAAGGATGTCTGGTGTGTGATATGTACAGGGCTGGCTTTCAGGTGTAGTAGTCTATAACAGAGTGATTTGTGTTTTTATAGGAGTTCAACTTGCTTGCAGCTGTTATAATTTTATTTTGCACTTTCAATTTTGGCATTAAGCTATTTTCAAGTGTCTACAAAACATAATACAACATAATGAGAACAATTTACAGTGAATGATTTGCTACTGTTCTTGGGTTAAGAAGGGTCTTCCTAAAGTTTGAAATGTTCATTCTACTAGGAGCATATAACAGTGACAAGTCAAATCAGTGAAACGAAGGATAGATGCTGAAAGATAATACTTGAAGATGAAAGCAAGATGAAATCCTTTACAAAATTTAAAGAAGCTGTGTTCCCATACTACAAGAAAATACCTGACCAAGTGGCATCTTCTAATGATACCCTGTTTCAATGTACTCCCTGTTTGCCACTGACACTCTCCCATAAATAGTTTTTGATGTTGATATGTTATGGCAGGATTTAAGACATCCTCACATAGAATGCTTCTGATCTGTGTTGCCTATTTGTGTTCAGAATACAATTCTGGTGTTGTCTCTCAGATGTAAGTATACTTTCAATCTCTATAGACCAGCTTTGAGTATTATCTTTCAGCATCTATCCATGGTCTCACTGATTTGACTCATCACTGTTATGTGCTGCTACACTCCTGGAAATTGAAATAAGAACACCGTGAATTCATTGTCCCAGGAAGGGGAAACATTATTGACACATTCCTGGGGTCAGATACATCACATGATCACACTGACAGAACCACAGGCACATAGACACAGGCAACAGAGCATGCACAATGTCGGCACTAGTACAGTGTATATCCACCTTTCGCAGCAATGCAGGCTGCTATTCTCCCATGGAGACGATCGTAGAGATGCTGGATGTAGTCCTGTGGAACGGCTTGCCATGCCATTTCCACCTGACGCCTCAGTTGGACCAGCGTTCGTGCTGGACGTGCAGACCGCGTGAGACGACGCTTCATCCAGTCCCAAACATGCTCAATGGGGGACAGATCCGGAGATCTTGCTGGCCAGGGTAGTTGACTTACACCTTCTAGAGCACGTTGGGTGGCACAGGATACATGCGGACGTCCATTGTCCTGTTGGAACAGCAAGTTCCCTTGCCGGTCTAGGAATGGTAGAACGATGGGTTCGATGACGGTTTGGATGTACCGTGCACTATTCAGTGTCCCCTCGACGATCACCAGTGGTGTACGGCCAGTGTAGGAGATCGCTCCCCACACCATGATGCCGGGTGTTGGCCCTGTGTGCCTCGGTCGTATGCAGTCCTGATTGTGGCGCTCACCTGCACGGCGCCAAACACGCATACGACCATCATTGGCACCAAGGCAGAAGCGACTCTCATCGCTGAAGACGACACGTCTCCATTCGTCCCTCCATTCACGCCTGTCGCAACACCACTGGAGGCGGGCTGCACGATGTTGGGGCGTGAGCGGAAGACGGCCTAACGGTGTGTGGGACCGTAGCCCAGCTTCATGGAGACGGTTGCGAATGGTCCTCGCTGATACCCCAGGAGCAACAGTGTCCCTAATTTGCTGGGAAGTGGCGGTGCGGTCCCCTACGGCACTGCGTAGGATCCTACGGTCTTGGCGTGCATCCGTGCGTCGCTGCGGTCCGGTCCCAGGTCGACGGGCACGTGCACCTTCCGCCGACCACTGGCGACAACATCGATGTACTGTGGAGACCTCACGCCCCCACGTGTTGAGCAATTCGGCGGTACGTCCACCCGGCCTCCCGCATGCCCACTATATGCCCTCGCTCAAAGTCCGTCAACTGCACATACGGTTCACGTCCACGCTGTCGCGGCATGCTACCAGTGTTAAAGACTGCGATGGAGCTCCGTATGCCACGGCAAACTGGCTGACACTGACGGCGGCGGTGCACAAATGCTGCGCAGCTAGCGCCATTCGACGGCCAACACCACGGTTCCTGGTGTGTCTGCTGTGCCGTGAGTGTGATCATTGCTTGTACAGCCCTCTCGCAGTGTCCGGAGCAAGTATGGTGGGTCTGACACACCAGTGTCAATGTGTTCTTTTTTCCATTTCCAGGAGTGTAGATGAAATGATCATTTCCAACTGTAGCAACACCCTTCTAAACTTAAATACCACTACAAACTACCTACTTGCAATATACCTGCAAAGAAAACTGACACATTGCTTTATTCATAACTCAAATGGCCGATTTACCAGTACGAGATAAGAAAAATGTTTGAAAAACAAAAATTAGCTATGAATATAATAGAGGGAAACATTCCACGCGGGAAAAATATATTTAAAAACAAAGATGATGTGACTTACCATACGAAAGAGCTGGCAGGTCGATAGAAACACAGACAGACACACAAAATTCAAGCTTTCGCAACAAACTGTTGCCTCATCAGGAAAGAGGGAAGGAGAGGGAAAGATGAAAGGAAGTGGGTTTTAAGGGAGAGGGTAAGGAGTCATTCCAATCCTGGGAGCGGAAAGACTTAACTTAGGGGGAAAAAAGGACGGGTATACACTCGCACACACACACATATCCATCCACACATATACAGACACAAGCAGACATATTTAAAGACAAAGAGTTTGGGCAGAGATGTCAGTCGAGGCGGAAGTGCAGAGGCAAAGATGATGTTGAATGACAGGTGAGATATCAGTGGCGGCAACTTGAAATTAGCGGAGATTGAGGCCTGGTGGGTAGCGGGAAGAGAGGATATATTGAAGAGCAAGTTCCCATCTCCGGAGTTCCGATAGGTTGGTGTTGGTGGGAAGTATCCAGATAACCTGGACGGTGTAACACTGTGCCAAGATGTGCTGGCTGTGCACCAAGGCATGTTTAGCCACAGGGTGATCCTCATTACCAACAAACACTGTCTGCCTGTGTCCATTCATGCGAATGGACAGTTTGTTGCTGGTCATTCCCACATAGAATGCATCACAGTGTAGGCAGGTCAGTTGGTAAATCACGTGGGTGCTTTCACATGTGGCTCTGCCTTTGATCGTGTACACCTTCCGGGTTACAGGACTGGAGTTGGTGGTGGTGGGAGGGTGCATGGGACAGGTTTTACACCGGGGGCGGTTACAAGGATAGGAGCCAGAGGGTAGGGAAGGTGGTTTGGGGATTTTATAGGGATGAACTAACAGGTTACGAAGGTTAGGTGGACAGCGGAAAGACAATGCCACTTTCCTTGACGCTGACCTCCATCTGTCCAACGCCCAGCTTCACACGTCCGTCCACATCAAACCCACCAACAAGCAACAGTACCTCCATTATGACACCTGCCACCCATTCCACATCAAACGGTCCCTTCCCTACAGCCTAGGTCTTCGTGGCAAACGAATCTGCTCCAGTCCGGAATCCCTGAACCATTACACCAACAACCTGACAACAGCTTTCGCATCCCACAACTACCCTCCCGACCTGGTACAGAAGCAAATAACCAGAGCCACTTCCTCATCCCCTCAAACCCAGAATCCCCCCACAGAAGAACCACAAAAGTGCCCCACTTGTGACAGGATACTTTCCGGGACTGGACCAGACTCTGAATGTGGCTCTCCAGCAGGGATACGACTTCCTCAAATCCTGCCCTGAAATGAGATCCATCCTTCATGAAATGCTCCCCACTCCACCAAGAGTGTCTTTCCGCCGTCCACCTAACCTTCGTAACCTGTTAGTTCATCCCTATGAAATCCCCAAACCACCTTCCCTACCCTCTGGCTCCTATCCTTGTAACCGCCCCCGGTGTAAAACCTGTCCCATGCACCCTCCCACCACCACCTACTCCAGTCCTGTAACCCGGAAGGTGTACACGATCAAAGGCAGAGCCACATGTGAAAGCACCCACGTGATTTACCAACTGACCTGCCTACACTGTGAAGCTTTCTATGTGGGAATGACCAGCAACAAACTGTCCATTCGCATGAATGGACACAGGCAGACAGTGTTTGTTGGTAATGAGGATCACCTTGTGGCTAAACATACCTTGGTGCACGGCCAGCACATCTTGGCACAGTGTTACACCGTCCGTGTTATCTGGATACTTCCCACCAACACCAACCTATCGGAACCCCGGAGATGGGAACTTGCTTTTCAATATATCCTCTCTTCCTGTTACCCACCAGGCCTCAATCTCCGCTAATTTCAAGTTGCTTCCACTCATACCTCACCTGTCATTCAACATCATCTTTGCCACTGCACTTCCGCCTCGACTGACATCTCTGCCCAAACTCTTTGTCTTTAAATATGTCTGCTTGTGTCTGTATATGTGTGGATGGATATGTGTGTGTGTGCGAGTGTATACCCGTCCTTTGTTCCCCCTAAGGTAAGTCTTTCCGCTCCCAGGATTGGAATGACTCCTTACCCTCTCCCTTAAAACCCACTTCCTTTCGTCTTTCCCTCTCCTTCCCTCTTTCCTGATGAGGCAACAGTTTGTTGCGAAAGCTTGAATTTTGTGTGTATGTATGTGTCTGTTTGTGTTTCTATCGACCTGCCAGCTCTTTCGTATGGTAAGTCACATCATCTTTGTTTTTAAATATAAAAATTAGCTAGGAGTATTTATGACAGTTACTAGATTCATCATAAAGGGAAACATAGCATATAGATATCTCATGAATTAGATATTTAAGTTATGACAATCATATACCATTTACTGTAACGTGTAAACTTGTCCTTCATGTTAGAGGTTTGTGCTTGCAACACTTTCGAAACCACTTTCTTTATAGACATGCTCCAACTGGGGTCAACAAAGGACTAGGTCTTGCATGAGTATTCACCGAACTCACAGCATACTGCATTGAAGTTTCCATTGTTTGATTTTACATAAGTTCCTGCTACACAAGGAATTTGGCACAGATCTTACATAATGAAGAAGATTAGAAAGTGAAAGTGCAACATTTGTGCACATTAGTTGTGGGACCTATTTTTACTTAATAAGCTATAAAGTCACATTAAAAATATTATGTAGCCTACTTTATAGACTATCTTACCTTACATTACTTGGATTTGCTGTTGTCTTTGAATTTTTCTCCTGTGATGACTGAAAAATAAAAGACAATGAGTAATGTAAATCATAATTTGTGATGACTGAAAAACTAAAAGGTAATAAGTAATGTAAATCATAATTTGTGAAATAGGTTAATAAATATCCTGATGCTGCATATAATGTATGTCTCATTTTAAAGGTTCACTGAATTCAAATTATACTACACAAAGTGAAGAGTTTTGGCACCATCATCAACACAAAGTGATGTGAGTTTGATCTAGCATCTGAGAATACTTGCATCGGATGAGTAAACCAAGTCAAATAATAAGCGACCTGCAGCAGTCTGTCTGTATATTAGGGACCAATTGTATAAAGTGGTTAATCCAAGTTTAGCACGAAAATTACCTGGATCAAGCTGAACTCAGAAACCTTCATTGTTTAAGCATTACGCTCATTTTGTTTGGGTATGAACTAAGATCAATTTTGACCAGTAAAATTTTGTGGTTTAAGTAAAATTCAGTTGCAGTCATCATTTACAACCTAGTGAAATTAAAATAAATGTATTTTGTATTGCACAAATACAAGCTTAAAAATGTAAAATATAAATAAGTTATTAACATTCTCACATGGTTAAAATTAAAATCCTTTTTTCAATCTTTAAAGGTTAAGTTAAATAAAAAAAACCGTGATACAGGTAACGAGTGCTGGTAATTGATTCCATATGAATTTTTTGTAGACACCTCATACTTTACATGAAAAAGTTTATACATATTTCACATATCTTAACAGCAGTGTAAGAAGGACAAATAAGAACCATTTGCAGTGCACAGTTAGGCATATGGAGTTCAACTGCAGCCAATACTGCATAAACATACCTTACAAAAAAAAAAACTCAAAAAATAAAGATGCTGTTACTTACAAAACAAAAGTGTTGGTATGTTGATAAGAGACAATAAAAAACACACACACACAAATTTCAAGCTTTCGCAACCCAAGGTTGCTTCGTTAGAAAAGAGGGAAGGAGAGGGAAAGACGAAAGGATGTGGGTTTTAAGGGAGAGGGTAAGGAGTCATTCAATGTCTGCTTGTGTCTGTATATGTGCGGATGGATGGATGGATGTGTGTGTGTGTGTGTGTGTGTGTGTGTGTGTGTGTGTGTGTGTGTGTGTGGGCGCGCGCGAGTGTATACCTGTCCCTTTTTCCCCCGAAGGTAAGTCTTTCCGCTCCCGGGATTGGAATGACTCCTTACCCTCTCCCTTAAAACCCACATCCTTTCGTCTTTCCCTCTCCTTCCCTCTTTCCTAACGAAGCAACCTTGGGTTGCGAAAGCTTGAAATTTGTGTGTGTGTTTTTTATTGTCTCTTATCAACATACCAACACTTTCGTTTGGTAAGTAACAGCATCTATATTTTTAGATATATTTTTCCCACATGGAATATTTCCCTCTATTATATTCATTTACAAAAAAGCTCTATAGACTTGAATAGTAAACTTACAAAATTTCCATTAAATCTGTAACTACTGAATACCCATGTGTGCTTAAATTGCTATGGATAGTAATTAAGTAAAATGAGTCTATAAAAATCAGAATTCTCTTCATGGAGTTGATGGACAGAAATAGTAAGACATGTAGATCAATTAGTTAAGTTCCTTTCGTAAGCCAACTAGAAAATGAAATGGTGTTCCGTGGCTTAGTGGTATGTGGCCGGTTGTGAAACAGAGGGTCCAGGAGTTCATCCCATGCCAATCACAGGACGTATATCTATCTGTCTCTATATCTCCCCCTCCCCTCCCCCTCCCCCACCCCCACCCCCACCACCCGTCCCCTCTTTGTTCCACTTCTTTTGCTTCTGGCAATGTTTGTTAATATGTGAAATTCTGAATTACATTGTGGTTTGGAATCCAGATTAAGAGATAAGCTCCCATACATCTCAATGAATCTGTCTGTTTGAAAGTCTAAGGAAGACAAGGGTATAATCATCTCCAAAGTGACCACGACCAGTAAGTTACTGTGGTGTCAAACTAACCTTCATGTTTATAGCAACTCTACTTTAGCAAACAATGAAAATCTACATCTCTGCCACACTCTGCATTGATAGTTCCTTTCACACTGAATATTAATGACTTCAAAACCTGTGAATTACAGAAACTTCAGTCAATTTTGCCTTAAATCCATGACTAAAGATCTATAATATGTAAGTTTTGATCAAGTCCAGCAACACTGCATGTTCGCAGTAAACTTAGTTGCACCAACTAACAACCAGCACCAAGTGACCCTGAATTAGAAGCTGCCAAATGATGTTTTCTTTATGGTACTGGGTAAAAGATGATGTTACAACACAACTGTTTGAAACCATATCATCTAAACATGCTACTTGCTATTTTTAAAGTGTTCTGGGCTACTGTGGTGGACAGCTTTTTGTGTTCAAGAGCACTAAGCACGAAGAATTATATAGAATTATATTGTTTCCTTACATCTACTTGGAGGATTTCTGATTATTTCGATGTTATTTACCCATGGAAAAGTGTCATCCAGTTACTTTCCTCCTCCTTTACAACAGAAAAGTTTCAATACCAAATACTCTGTATCTACAATGTACAATTAATATCTGCAGTTGATGTGTGATAATCATGCTGACAGCTGATTTAGCAGTATATTGTACTGATTTGGATCAACACTGAACTTCATTTAGTTAGTCCAAGTGTAGTCTTATACAACATAGCGAATAATGTTTTTTTTTATTTAAAAAAATATGATTCTATACCTATTAATTCAGGTTTATATTTGTTAATAATTACGGAAATGTAAACTTTTATGGCCAGAAATGTCACAATTAATAAAATTTTCAGACTATTACCCCGTGGTTGGATGAATTTCAAATTAAATTCAATGTTTGGTACCCATCTGTATAGGACAGTTTCAAGGGGGATCATAACTACTTTAAGCGTCAGTTTCACACTCTGGATACAGACCAACTACAGAAAAATTCTGTTTGCACATGCTATCATGCAGTGGCGTGACACCACATGCTATGAATACCTGGGCGCAATTGGCCCTCATTGGTTGCCACTGTCCACTGTTGCTATCACTCCATGGACTCCATGTGCTCACCTACTCCAGCACCCGCGTCTAGATGTCATTCAATTTCACATCCTCCGCCTTCCTACTGAAATTCCTGGGGTGTCTCCCGCTCTCTATGGCCTCTCTGTACATCCTTTCATGACATTCGGTTGCCAGTATTTGACTCATATCAAAATTAGTGTGGTGGTCTCCTGGCTGCAAAGCACATTCTGCAACAGCTGATCTGTCAATCTCTTCCCCTATACAGTTGCCCTTGTGCTCATCTAGCCATTTTTTTAGCATTCTTTTTGTAGCATCCACATACACCTCCCCACAACTACGAGGAATTCTACAGATTCCTGCTTTTTCCAGCAGTTTATGAGCACCCTTGGCCAATTTTATCTGGTCCTGTATCTTCTGGGTGGGTTTATCACGAACAAGCATCTCAATGGGATTAATCTGAAGATCCGGGTTACCGTTGAAGAGGAGACAGGTGGAAGATTAAATTTTCTTACTGTGCTAGTTTTCAGGAAAGAAGATGGTCACTTAGGCCACACTGTTTACCAAAAACACACGCACATCGACCATTACCTACACTGAGATGGGAAAAATCACCCTCAATAGAAGTTAGACGACACAAAAATGTTGGCGGACAGAGCAACAAACATTTGCGAACCAGAACTGCTTGAAGCGGAATTAAAACGCCTCACCAATGCATTGCTCACGAACAGTTTTTCATCTGCAAAAGTAAAAAGAGCATTAAGACTTCTACGCTATCTGCTAATGTTTTGATGTTATCTCGTTTTTGTTGACAGTGATGCATCACATCCCGGTAATGGTGTGTGTGTGTGTGTGTGTGTGTGTGTGTGTGTGTGTGTGTGTGCTTTCTTGAAAACTAGCACACAAATGAAAAAGTAATCCTCCACCTGCCTCCTTCTCCATGGTAAACTGAATCTTCAGATTAACTCCACTGTAACAATGATGTACTTCTTCTTTGCCATGCCTCCACAAAACAAACATATCAGCTATATAGCAGAACCAATTTTTTTTCTTTTTTTGTTGTTATTGATTTCCAATGCCTGCTCCTCAAATTTCTCCAGACAGAAATTCACCATAACTGGGCTTTCAACAGGCTCCCATCGCCACACCACCACACACATTTCTCAGAAATGTTCCTCTATTGAACAGAGCATTCTGAAAGGTCTGTTCAATTCAGATGTGTTAACACCAAAATTTCATGGGTTGCCTAAGGTGCATAAAGAACATGTTCCTCACAGACCTGTAGTGAGTGCCATTGGTTTGCTAACCTATTAGGCTGCTAAGTTCTTGACAACATTATCATCACCAAACGTGCACCGGTCAGACTCCTATACCAAGAAATTGCCACATTTTATCAGTAAATTAAATATCATAGCAGTCTAACCGGAGGATACGGTTAGTTAGTTTTCAGGTTTTTAGTTTACTGTGGTTCATTCAATGAGGTGTTGCACCAGCTGAAACTGATTTTTCCTCCAGATATAGTAGAACTATTCAAAATTACCTCACAACCATGTATTTCAAATGGAATGAAGAGTTCTATGAAAAGATGGATGGTGTGGCTATGGGAGCCTGTTAAGACCAGTTATGGTGAGTTTCTTTTTGGAGAAATTTGATGAGCAAGCAGTGGAAACTGACAAAAAAGATTATCCACTTCTGGTTGGCTATACAGCTGATATGCTTGTTTTGGAGGCACAGCAGAGAAGAATTACACTGTTTTCACAAGCATCTCAAGGGGATTAATCTGAAGATTCAGTTTGCCATGGAGGAGGAGGAGGAGGAGGCAGGTGGAGGATTAAATTTTCTTAGTGTGCTAGTTTTCAAGAAACATGATGATCACTTAGGCCACACAGTTTACCGAAAACACGCATGCAGTCCATTGCCCACTGGGATTTGAGCCACCACCCAAAACAAGTGCAAGATGAGAAAAATGTTAGCGGATAGAGCAAGGAACACTTACGACAACAGAGCTGTTTGATGCTGAATTAATACACCTCACCAATGCATGCTCAAGAATCATTATTCATCCACTGAAGTAAAAAGAGCATTAAGACAGCTACGCAAAAATCTTAGCAATGTACAAGTGCTTGTGAAAATGAAAGTTTTGCCGTATAAGATAAATCTTGACAAAATGGATCATCTTGCTAATCTACAAACCCACCCAGAAGATACAGGATCACCTAAAATTGGCCATCATTGCTCACAAACTGCTGGAGAAAGAAAGAATTTATAGGATTCTGTGTAGTTGTGGGGAGATGTACATGGGTACTAAAACCATAGTCAAAAAACAGCTAGAAGAACACAAGGGCAACAGTAGGAGGGGAGAGACTGGCAGATCAAGTACTGCAGGACATTTGATAGGACTCAAGTACTGGCAACTACATATGGATATCACAAAGGGCTACACAGAGAGGGCATAGCAGTTGTTTAAAACCACATGAATTTGAATAGGAAGCAGGAGTGTGTGAAATTGCATGACATCTGGATCAATGTGCTGAAGTAGATGTGTATGTATCTTCCACCATGGGGTGATAGCAACAGTGGATGACGGCAGTCAGTCACTAGTGAGCCAGCGTTTGAATTGGACACTCAAAGAAGCTATGATTCGCCTTGAAAATGTCCTCAGCACCTGAGGACAAAATGTTGGGCTTTAATGCGAAATCCATCTGACCATGACATAATAGCCCAAAATATTTTTTAACTGTGAACAAACATGGGATTAAATTTTTAAAAAAGCATGCTACTAGCAAAATCCGAAGCACTGACTTTACGATAAAATCCCATTCTGGTACACATTGACTTACCGACAAATTTGTTAATCTACAAATTTTCAATAATTAACAGTCATTTGGAAACCTTTTAACTTCAAAGGCAATTTTTCAGTGTGTGTGTGTGTGTGTGTGTGTGTGTGTGTGTGTGTGTGTTTTAGGAAACTGATATTTGGGCACTGATCTTTAAATCGTGTAAATATGAGGAAAACTGGAGAGGGCACACAATACGGTCCTATTCTAAGATCAAAACAGATCTCCAGTCAGTAACGTTTCTACTGCTGGCTCCAACTGTAGCTGCCAACTGTATAATCTACAGCTGAATAATATACTGCTTGAAATATGACTTAACAGGTCAAGAACTGATTCCTGTATATATTACTCTGTTGATAAATCAATAATGTTATTCTTTTCAGTGTGGGTGGATGTGTACTAATTCTTGCTAGGCATCAGCAAACTAAATCAGAAATCGAAGAAAAGTTAAGAGAGAAGTTTTGCATGACCAGTATTGACGAAGTGAAGCAACACATTGGCATGAGTGTAACCACAAATCACAAAATAGTGGGATTATGCTAGACCAAAAGTAATGCAATCATTGGAGTAATACATAATTTTGGAATGTCAGATTGGTGACCTGTCTGAACTCCCACTGAAGTGAATGCAAAATATGATAAAAATCTCTACTATTGGAGAAAGAAAGTACCCTATAGACAAGCGATACGAGGTCTATCTAGAGGTGTACAAATTCCCCTTGCAGCCTGCTTGCCCCTAGCTCCTCTGCAACCATTCATGCAGGTCAGCCTGCCGCGACGTAAACACAAGAGTGTGTGTGTACTGAGGCATAGTGGGTAATGCGGCCGACTTGGGTTCCCCCAAGCCCGGGCTACCTGGATTCCCGCAGGCCTGCCAAGCTTCACGGGACCCGCTCAGCTTGCTGCGCCTGACAACAGGTTGAGCTGTCAAGCTACCGTGATTAGAGTATCCAGGTAGTTAGCCCGCAGTTCATTTATCGCAACGGTGGGGGCAGCATAATGAATAGGTCGAACATTAGTGAGATTGAAAAAAAATTGACAACTGTCGAATACATGCCGGTAACGAAACAGAGCACAAGTGCCGCACGGGAAACGTTTTCGTGTGTTTATGAGGCCGCTTCAAATAAATCGGTAGGTGTGTCTCAATGCAAACTATGTAAAAAATCTCTTAAGTACTTATTCGGGAACCTCCAGTATGTTACGACATGTGTGCAAATTTATCAAGCAGTTCCCTCACTCCGTAAATATCTTGAAAGAGGACAAAGATTTAGTGGCCGAAAAGTGCATCGAAATGTGTGCTAAGGACTTGAGACCATTTAGCAGTATAGAGGGAGAAAGATTTCATGGTAACCCGCAAACGATGTCAAAATCTTTTGTAAGTTACTCTATTCCATGCACTGTCTGAAATATTATGTAGACAGTGATGTTCCTCTTGATGGTTAAGTGTGCAAAATTCCTTCAAGATCGGAATAAAACTGTAGGTTGGTGTAGAAGTGTGTAAGTAAAGTACCCTCCCCCATGCACCATTCAGAATTTTAAGCAGACATCGCCCTTCATTCTGCTTTGAATATCAAGTGTGCCAAATTTCATCAAGATCGGAATAAAAACGTACAATTTGTCTAATTCCGTTAGGTAAAGTAACCTCTGCCATGCACCCTACAAAATTTTATGTAGACTGTGACCTTCCTTTTGGTTTCAAGGTATAGTGTGCAAAATTTCATCAAGATTGAATGCAATACAAACACACGGACACAATGAAAACGCACTTTCAGTTTTTGTCAAATTTTCCAATTTTTCGGTCGATTTTCCAAAAATTTTATTTCATAAAAACCTCGTGAAATATACGTGTAAAGGAAGAATGTACAAATAAAACCCAATATTTTTTGACCTACCTGAAATGTTGGAGTTTATCTTTTGGTGCTCAGGTAAAATAAAAACTTTTAATTAACATTCATAATACGACAATGACGAGCGCAGACTAAACGGCTGCATAGCGCAGCTAAGCGGTAATATGGGCAGGCAAGCAAGTTTCCCGCAGCCTGCCCGGGATGGGTTCTGCTTGGCTTGGCTGGGAGTGAAGCAGCCTGCCCATTCTGTTGACAACGCGTGGCGGCCTGCCCGCCTGGCCACCGGGCAAGCATGAGCGGGTTAAAAGCGGAACGTGTACACCACTGGCTATATCTTGCACCAGTGACAAGACCTGATATTTCATATAGTGTAAACAATCACAGAAATAGCTGAATACTGTGTGTAGAATGGGTTAGTGATCATGTAGATAGATCGTCATGTACTGGCATCAGTAGTTCAGGAAGCTCTGTAGCTTCGACAGCTTCAAACTGAACTCAGTAAACAAGGAGATAATGTGCTATTCTTACATTGCAACAAACAATGTCCAATACGTTGCCACCTACAAACTGCTATCATTCAAGGCTGAAAGATACATATTCATCTGCACTTCATTAGAGATGGTATAAGGTCAAAAATGAAGTTTGTGTGCATTATAAAGTGTGACAAGGTGACTGAAAGTTTCACTAAAGATCCGAGTTGCTGAAGATGGCGGTCGTATGTGCATGAGGTGTGCTTGCTTGTGTGAATGAATGTGCGGGCTTTTATTTTATTGCAAATAACCACACAAAATTTCCTGCAGACACTAATAAAAATCGATACAAAGAAGTTCGCCTAATGCCACCAACAAACGACTGAGGACACATACGGAAGAATTATTTAAAGTTTAACTTTCTGTCAAAAATTGTGTCATTATAGAGTTGGGGACCAACTTCAAATAGAGGAAGGTTGGGGAAAGAAATTGGCAGTATCCTTTTTCAAAGGAACTGTCCTGATTTTCACTCAATTACTTCAACAAAACAATCTAAAACCTGCCTATTGGCAGTCTAGTCCCTGCACACTTCATCATACGGTGTTCGTCTCTCTCCTCACCCATATGTTGCTATCCCTTCACCTTCCCCTTCCCCGCCCCCTGCAGATTGGTGGTTGCATCCCATGTGATGTTGCACTCTGACCCGAAAGCTACCATGTGACTGTCTTTTAATTGTTCCTGTCTGCAATTTGTCATGTCTTATTTATGGTAAGTAACAATCTGTCTTTTCCTACACTGTTAAAACCTCAATAAAGATGACCAGATAAGGATTTGGATTCCACTTCTCCCAAATTTGAGTCCAATATGCCAATCACTGCACCATGTCTCACGACGACTCAAAGATGAATTCTTGTTCACTTTTGTCTAATCACCAGTTTTTTTAAGTCACTCCTGTCATCTCATGGAGAGGGTGCCTGGGTTGTCCTCAGATAGACAATTCAGTGCAGTGGGCTGTCCCCTGCCCTCGCTGCAAGGAGAGGTGGGAGGGACTGCACTCAAATCTTGGCACCAGATTCCACCTCATATGCCATTCGAATATAATAATTCCAATCCCAAAGAAAGCAGGTGCTGACAGATGTGAAAATTACCGAACAATCAGTTTAATAAGTCACGGATACAAAATACTAACGCGAATTCTTTACAGACAAATGGAAAAACTGGTAGAAGCCGACCTCGGGGAAGATCAGTTTGGATTCCGTAGAAATATTGGAACATGTGACGCAATACTGACCCTACGACTTATCTTAGAAGCTAGATTAAGGAAAGGCAAACCTACGTTTCTAGCATTTGTAGACTTGGAGAAAGCTTTCTACAATGTTGACTGGAATACTCTCTTTCAAATTCTGAAGGTGGCAGGGGTAAAATACAGGGAGCGAAATGCTATTTACAATTTGTACAGAAACCAGATGGCAGTTATAAAAGTCGAGGGACATGAAAGGGAAGCAGTGGTTGGGAAGGGAGTGAGACAGGGTTGTAGCCTCTCCCCGATGTTATTCAATCTGTATATTGAGCAAGCAGTAAAGGAAACAAAAGAAAAATTCGGAGTAGGTATTAAAATCCATGGAGTAGAAATAAAAACTTTGAGGTTCACCGATGACATTGTAATTCTGTCAGAGACAGCAAAGGACTTGGAAGAGCAGTTGAACGGAATGGATAATGTCTTGAAAGGAGGATATAAGATGAACATCAACAAAAGCAAAATGAGGATAATTGAATGTAGTCGAATTAAGTCGGGTGATGCTGAGGGAGTTAGATTAGGAAATGAGACACTTAAAGTAGTAAAGGAGTTTTGCTATTTGGTCGAAGTAGATAGGATATAAAATGTAGACTGGCAATGGGAAGGAAAGCGTTTATGAAGAAGAGAAATTTGTTAACATCGAGTATAGATTTAAGTGTCAGGAAGTCGTTTCTGAAAGTATTTGTATGGAGCGTAGCCATGTATGGAAGTGAAACATGGACGATAACTAGTTTGGACAAGAAGAGAATACAAGCTTTCAAAATGTGGTACTACAGAAGAATGCTGAAGATTAGATGGGTAGATCATATAACTAATGAGGAGGTATTGAATTGGATTGTGGAGAAGAGAAGTTTGTGGCACAACTTGACTAGAAGAAGGGATCGGTTGCTAGGACATGTTCTGAGGCATCAAGGGATGAACAATTTAGTATTGGAGGGCAGTGTGGAGGGTAAAAATCGTAGAGGGAGACCAAGAGATGAATACACTAAGCAGATTCAGAAGGATGTAGGTTGCAGTAGGTACTGGGAGATGAAGAAGCTTGCACAGGATAGAGTAGCATGGAGAGCTGCATCAAACCAGTCTCAGGACTGAAGACCACAACAACAACATGCCATCTGAATTAGCTCAAAGTGCCTTGTTGCCAGTAACAGGTCTCAAGCAGAATTTACTTGGTGGCCACCATATGTATTTATGAGGTTATCATTGGTTCTAATTTTCATGATTTCATTTATTATGCTTTCTCAAAATCCACTTGTACTGCATTGCAATCTATTCTGTTCAAAATTGAACACATGGCTTCTTTAATGATGTATGCAACAATCACTGATTTGTCTTTCTGCACCAAGCAATGCTGCTGAACACAGTGTTGTTTCTGCCCAATGTACTGCAGCCCACACTCACACACATGCTAAGTGTGTGCAATCCCACGGGATCCTTGGCTGAGCCAAGTAAGTCTTTATTCTTCTGTAGTGGTCGAAAGATTGTTTTAACATTGTATTTCTGACGGTACCTTGCGATCTTTGCTGTAGGTGGTCCCACATAATGCCAGTCATTTCCCCTCTTCCCGTGTTATTTTGGAGCTGCATATTGCCCTCTCAATTTGTGTATCACTGCAGCCGCTCCTCTGGAAGACATCCCTCATGTGTTTCAGTTCTGTAGAGAGGCTTTTCTGGTCACTTAACCATAGCCCTGTGAAGTCCTGAACAGCGCTGTTTTTGGCCATGTGGTCCCAGTTAGAGACATAAAAAATACAGATCAGTGTGTGTCGGTTTCCTATATAGTGAAGTAATCTGCTGTTTTGTTTCTCTCTCTCTCTCTCTCTCTCTCTCTCTCTCTCTCTCTCTCTCTTCCGTACCCAAATGTTTGGATGGTAGACAGCTGATTTTTTTCATCTCCATGGTGAATTTCACCTTCTCTTGGATGACTGTGACCAAAAAATTCGTCAAGGGCTTCTTTGCCATGTGGTTACAGAACAAAGGTGTCATCCACCTATCTGTAGGAGTTCGAGGCACACAATTTTCACAAAAATTTCGTAAAATTATTTCATTTCCTATTTCTTTCTGCCCCTTTTGTCCAATTCATTTTTTCATTTTCTTGTTTCATCTAGCAATTTTTACCACGTAGTAAATGCTAAATGTGGAAATGGAGGAAACTCTCAAATTTAAGAGTGTCACCTTGCATACTACACTCATGCTCATAAATTAAGGATAATGCTGATACATGGTGAAACACCTCGGGGTATGACCATGTGGTGCATTTGAACTGCGGTCATCGCACGGTGGCGCTGTCCACATACGCAAAGGTGTTTTGGTGAATGTCAGAGTACGGTGCAGCGAGTAAGTCTGCAGATATTTTCAGACATGCTAATGGTGACTGTGTGTTGAAAATGGCTCAAAGAACACATATTGATGACTTTATGAGGGGTAGAATACTAGGGCGACTGGAGGCTGGTCAAACACAGCAGGTCGTAGCACAGGCTCTCCGTGTGCCACAAAGTGTGATCTCAAGATTATGGCAATGATTCCAGCAGACAGGACATGTCCAGGCACTACAGTACGGAATGTCCACAGCGTACAACACCACAAGAAGTCCGATATCTCACCATTAGTGCCCGCATACAGCCACGGAGTACTGCAGGTAACCTCGCTCGGGATCTCACCGCAGCCACTGGAACAGTTGTCTCCAGACACACAGTCTACAGAAGACTGAACAGACATGGTTTATTCACCTGGAGACCTGCAAGGTGCATTCCACTGACCCCTGGTCACAGAAGAGCCCATAAAGCCTGGTGTCAAGAACACAGTACATGCTCATTGGAGCAGTAGTCCCAGGCTACGTTCACAGACGAGTCCAGGTATAGTCTGAACAGTGATTCTCGCCGGGTTTTCATCTATCGTAAACCAGGAACCATATGCCAACACCTAATGTCCTTGAAAGGGACCTGTATGGAGGTCGTGGTTTGATGATGTGGGGTGGGATTATGATTGGTGCACGTACACCCCTGCATGCCTTTGACAGAGGAACTGTAACAGGTCAAGTGGATTGGGATGTCATTTTGCACCAGTATGTTTGCTTTTCAGGGGTGCAGTGGGTCCCACCTTCCTCCTGATGGGTGATAATTCATGGCCCCATTGAGCTGCCATCGTGGAGGAGTACTTTGAAACAGATGATATCGGGCAAATGGAGTGGCCTGCCTGTTCTCCAGACCTAAACCCCATCGAGCACGTCTGGGATGCTATCGGTCGACGTATTGCTGCACGTCTTCAAACCCCTAGGAAACTTCAGGAGCTTCGACAGGCGCTGGTGCAAGAATGGGACGCTATACCACAGCAGCCTGCTTGACCACCTTATTCAGAGTATGCCAACCCGTTGTGCAGTCTGTGTACGTGTGCATGGTGATCATATCCCATATTGATAGCGGGGTGCATGCATAGGAATCAGTGGTGTTTTGTAGCACTTGTCTTTCGGGACAGTTTTCTCAACTTAGCACCAATACCGGGGACTTACAGATCTGTGTCATGCGTGTTCCCTATGTGCCTATGCTATTAGTACCAACTTTGTGTAGTGCCACGTTGTGTGGCACCACATTCTGCAATTATCCTTAATTTATGAGAATGAGTGTATATACGCATATTGATATTTGAAACGACAAACCAGTGTTATAGCCAGAAAGCATACAGTCAAGGGCTGAAGGTGAGAGTTACAGGAACTTGTGAATGTAGGCTCTCCCAGCGAAATACAGTGACATATTCTCAGCATGTCAGCTGAGTAAGATGGTTGATGAGAGCAATGTTATGGTCAGTTCATTTGGCTGATATCTCTAGAAGAGATTTGGTTGGTTGGTTGGGTTGGGTTGTTTTTGGGGAAGGAGACCAGACAGCGAGGTCATCCGATTAGGGAAGAACGGGAAATGAAATCGGCCGTGCCCTTTCAAAGGAACCATCCCGGCATTTGCCAGGAGCGATTTAGGGAAATCACGGAAAACCTAAATCAGGATGGCCAGAAATGGGATTGAGCCGTCGTCCTCCCGAATGCAAGTCCAGTGTGATAGCCACTGCGCCACATCGCTCGGTGGACATTTGGTGTTGCAGTGATTAAAATCTTACAGCTTCGTGTAAAGCAGATGCATCCAATACCCTTACCACCCCAAGCGAAACAAATGTCTACAATAATGGCAAAGTTTAGGTGAAGAACACCATCAAACAATAAGAACAATGTCAGGCAAACTGAAAAAAATAGACATATGTAATTACTTAAACCACAGGGAGGCTGTATTCACTGGCTTTGCAAGAAGAGCAAGCAATGCTATGTGTACATATTTATGTTAATCACTACAAATCTTCAATAAGCCAACATACCAAGTCACATTTTCAGAAGTCACACATTTAAAACAATTGGAAAATCTGCAAATTTATTTAGAGTTAAAACATATCTTGGGAAAAAAGGTTGCCATTACTTATGAAGGAACTACTTACAAGAACTAATTTCAGATTAAGGAAAATTTTTAAAAAATGTCTTTCTTTGTGTACCATATTTTACGGACTATAAGATGCACTTTTTTCTTTAAAAAATTGCCTCTAAAATTCATTTCATCTGTTAAGTCCCATAGTGCTCAGAGCCATTCACGTTCATCTTATACTCAAAATTAATATAAAAATGTCGAGTGTTTGATTTAAAATTCCCACCAGTCTTGAAAACAGCCATATATTCCATACCATGGGTAACCTATTTGTGTCCGGCAGCATTGGATTCAACTGGCAGCAGCAGTGCACCAATGCGACAAACATGAGTTGCGGGGTTTCACAAGCTGGCAAACATTGTCTCCCTTCTGTCCCGCCATCACAAACCCAGAACACTGACTAGCCTATGATGCATCATTGCCATCTACAGTGCCAGTGAACTTCAACTGAAAGTGATTTGTGTTATTGGTAACAGGACAA
The DNA here is from genome assembly GCF_023864345.2 of Schistocerca serialis cubense. NCBI lineage: Eukaryota > Metazoa > Arthropoda > Insecta > Orthoptera > Acrididae > Schistocerca > Schistocerca serialis. The sequence goes on from NC_064646.1 coordinate 406,928,052, forward strand.
TATTTTTGTTAGTAGCTAGTTTTGTAAGGGAAGTAAGTAAAAGGTACTCATAATGCAGGCTACAGAGCAGCTGAGTGGCATTTCAGGCCTCCACCAACAGATAAAACTATCCATGATCGGTGAGTGATAAACATAACTGTAAAAAACAAGAAAGACTCGCCAAACATATAAATAGAGGACTGAATGCAAAATGGCCAAAGTTAGAAGATGATATATTGAAATGGATTCAAGGACACTGTCAAAATGGCACTGGAATTAATACAAAAATGATTTGAATGCACACTTGCAAGCTAGCGCTACAGTGGAAATTAACAGACTTTAAGAGTAGATTTGGTTGGTGTTACAGGTTTATAAAGCATCATAAAATTTGCACATGAACCAAAACCAAAATATCTCAGAAAATGCCCCAAGAAGAGAAAATATTATCTTTTCTTTGCTTTATTATTCAACATCGAAAGAAAACCAGTGTGGAACTAAGTAAAATAGCAACCATGGACAAATCTCCTCCGACACGTGACTGTGTCGAGTAACAGAACTGTTGCCATGAAACGTGCTGAAACTGTAACTATAAAAACAAGAGGACAAGAAAAAATGCACTACACTGTCATCCTTTCATGTTGCGCTTACAGTATTAAACTTAATCCAAGGATCATTTTCAAGCACAAAACAGTGCCAAACCCTTCTGAAATACTGCTGGGTGTTGTTCACATAGATGACAAGGGTTGGATGGGTGGGGCTGGTATGAAATTACGGATTAACAAAGTGTGTGAGAGAATTAAAAGTGCTTTGCTGAATATGAGTTCTTGTCTTTTGCTAGATCAGTTTAGAGCTCATTTGAAAAATTCTGTGAAAGAGAAATTGAGACAAGGAAGCCCAGAGCTTGCTGTTATTCCAGGATGACTTGCTTCACAACAACAACCTCTTGATATCCTGATAAATAAACCACTTAAAGTGAATATGAGCGAGGAATGGAACAAATGGATGACGAATGAAACCAACATGAATTCAAGCCAAAGGGAGCTTTAAAACGAACTACAACTAAACAAGTGTGTCAGCGGATAAAAGAGTCGTAGTCTAGAATGAGAGAAAAAAGTATTGTTAAATCTTTCAAGAACTGCGGCACAAGAAATGCTCCCAATGGCAGTATGCACCAGCTTTGTACAAAGAGGACAATATTGATGACAAAAAGGAAGAGGAAGAAGAAGGAGGAAAGTTCAGATGATGATTTTCAGGGATTTTAAATGTCAGTTTAATTTTATAATACAAAAAATTTTTATTTCTAAACTAAGAAGATTTTAGTCTGGCTTGGTCATCTAATAATAAAAATGGTAAATATGTTAACTTTTTTTTAAAAATAAATGGTTAAAAATTAAAGTGTTTCTTACAATCCGTAGCATCCTATATTCAATAAAACATGGTATTTCAGTGTCTTGTTTATACCTGACAAATTGTATTACCATTAGTACAATGTGGTATAATTATTACAATTACTCAATCATTCAATAATTTTTATGAAGTACCATTGGGACTAACAAGGTCTCTGATTACATTTACTGTTATATTATTATGTCCGAGATAAATTCTTAAGACATCATATAAATTGTAGGACTTATTATAGTAATATAATAGAAGGAAACATTCCACGTGGGAAAAAATTATATATAAAAACAAAGATGAGGTGACTTACCGAACGAAAGCGCTGGCAGGTCGATAGACACACAAACAAACACAAACATACACACAAAATTCAAGCTTTCGCAACACACTGTTGCCTCATCAGGAAAGAGGGAAGGAGAGGGGAAGACGAAAGGAAGTGGGTTTTAAGGGAGAGGGTAAGGAGTCATTCCAATCCCGGGAGCGGAAAGACTTACCTTTGGGGGAAAAAAGGACAGGTATACACTCGCACACACGCACATATCCATCCACACATACAGACACAAGCAGACATATTTAAATATATATTTAAATATGTCTGCTTGTGTCTGTATGTGTGGATGGATATGTGCGTGTGTGCGAGTGTATACCTGTCCTTTTTTCCCCCAAAGGTAAGTCTTTCCGCTCCCGGGATTGGAATGACTCCTTACCCTCTCCCTTAAAACCCACTTCCTTTCGTCTTCCCCTCTCCTTCCCTCTTTCCTGATGAGGCAACAGTGTGTTGCGAAAGCTTGAATTTTGTGTGTATGTTTGTGTTTGTTTGTGTGTCTATCGACCTGCCAGCACTTTCGTTCGGTAAGTCACCTCATCTTTGTTTTTATATATAACTTATTATAGTAAGTTAGATACTTAATAAAATAATATTGAAATTCAATCATATGGTGTTTATTTAAAATTCTCAAAATTCTACTCATCTCTAAGTACAAAATTTCCATCTGAATTCTTAAGTCTGCAGGCAGAATTTCATCCCAATGGATACTGCCACACCACATGTTCAGAAAGAGAATCTTTCTTGTGATAAATACCAATGAAAAAAAGATTCTATAAAAAATCATAGAGTATTGCTGTCTTGCGCAGTAAAACATGTTCTGTGGCACATCTATCTAGCAGCTTGCTCAGTGAGGAGACTGTGATCAAAGTCCAATGAATCTGATTTCACATCCTAATCGATACCCAAGACTACAGCACATCATTTGACTGATTGTCTTTCTGTTCTCCATGTTGTTGATGTCGTCGTTTTCAGTCCAGAGACTGGTTTAATACAGCTCTCCATGCTACTCTATGCTGTGTAAGCTTCTTCATCTCTGACTAACTACTGCAACCTACATCCTTCTCAATCTGCTTAGTGTATTCATCCCTTGGTCTCTCTCTACAATTTTTACCCTCCACGCTTCTCTGCAATACTAGATTGGTGATCCCTTGATGCCTCAGAACATGCCCTACCAACCGATCTCTTCTTATAGTCAAGTTGTGCCGCAAATTCCTCTTCTCCCCAATTCTATTCAGTACTTCCTCATTAGTTACTTGATCTACCCACCTAATCTTCAGCATTCTTCTGTAGCATCACATTTTGAAAGCTTGTATTCTCTTCTTGTCTAAACTATTTATTGTCCATGTTTCACTTACACACATGGCTACACTCCATACAAATACTTTCAGAAAATACTTCCTGACACTTAAATCTATAATCAATGTTAACAAATTTCTCTTCTTCAGAAACGCTTTCCTTGCCATTGTCAGTCTACATTTTATATTCTCTCGACTTTAACCATCAGAAGTTATTTTGCTCTCCAAATAGCAAAACTCATCTACTACTTTAAGTGTCTCATTTCCTAATCTAATTTCCTCAGCATAACCTGATTTAATGGGGCTAAATTCCACTATCCTCATTTTGTTTTTGTTGATGTTCATCTTATATCCTCCTTTCAGAACACTGTTCATTCCATTCAACTGCTGTTCCGGGTCCTTTGCCATCTCTGACAGAATTACAATGTCATTCTTCTTCTTCATGTGCCGTCTCCTCTAAGAAGGTTGGCTGTCATCATGGCAATTTCTGATCTTGATTTGGCTGATCTAAGGAGTTCTGACGTTGAACAGTTGTACCAATTTTTTAAATTGTCAATCCAGGATGTCCGTCTTCTACCCCTCGTTCTCTTCCCACAAATTTTCCCTTCTAGTATTATTTGCAATATTTTGTAATTTACTCCCCTAATAACATGGCCTAAATATTGTAGCTTCCTTACTTTAATAGTTTTAATTAATTCTTTTTCCTTTCCCATTCTTCTTAGGACATCTTGATTAGTAATCCTCGACACCCAACTAATTCTAAGTATTCTTCTATATGCCCACATTTCAAAAGCTTCTAAACTGTTCATGTCCTTCTTTTTCAATGTCCACGCTTCCATTCCGTATAATAATTTTGAGAATACATAGCATCTTAGCAACCTCATTTTTGTGTTTAAACAAATGTCTCTCGAACAGAATGCATTTTTCATCTTATTAAAGATAGTTCTGGCCTGTCCTATTCTCGATTTAATTTCTTCTGAGCTTTCAATCTCCTCATTTACAATTGTTCCGAGATATTTAAATTTACGTACTTGATCGACTCTTTCCCTATTGATTGTAAGATTTTCTTGTTGGTGTGTTTTAGATATCACCATGAACTTAGTCTTGCTTACGTTAAGAGTCAAGCCAAATTCTTCACTTTTTTCTGCGACTTTGTCAAGAAGTAATTGTAGATCTTTGAGGTTGCCAATGTCATTGGCAAACCTCAAAGTTTTTATTTCTTCTCCGTGGAAGTTAATTCCCACTTCACCATGGATTTGAATTCTTACTACAAATTTTTCTTTTGTTTCCTTTACTGCTTGCTCAATACACAGATTGAATGACATCGGGGATAGGCTACAACCCCGTATCACTCCCTTCCCAATTACTGCTTCCCTTTCATGCCCCTTGGCTCTTATAACCGGTTTCTGTACAAATTGTAAATAGCCTTTCGCTCCCTGTACTTGACCCTTGTCACCTTGCTAGAAAAGTAGGTTTGCCTTTCCTTAATCTGTCACCTAAGATAAGCCGCAGGGTAAGTATTGCCCCACGTGTTCCAACATTTCTACGGAATCCGAACTGATCTTCCCCGAGGTCGGCTTCTATCAGTTTTTCCATTCATCTGTACAGAATCCATGTCAGTATTTTGCAGCCGTAACTAATTAAACTGATGGTTTGGTAATTTTCACACCTGTCGACACCTGCTTTTTTTGGGATTGGAATTATTATATTCTTCTTGAAGTCTGAGGGTATTTCGCCTGTCTCATTCATCTTGCTCACCAGATGGTAGAGTTTTGTCATGGTTGGTTCTCCCAAGGCTATCAGTAGTTCTAATGAAATGTCGTCTACTCCTGGGGGTCTGTTCTCCACATGCCCTTCCAATTTTCAGGATCCAAACCCCAGTTAGCTATCAGTAATTTTGGCTGCTGCAACAAGCCTGTCAGGTGATAATATAAGGAGCAATCAAAAAGTTTCCGTATGAGAGAGTTGCTGCAGCATATAGGCAACACAGTGCAACCCCAATGTGGGTGTATAATAACTTGACATGTAGGCAAAGGATCTGTGTGCGGTTCATGTATTTCCAACATGTGTGCAGTAAATGCAGGAGCAAGAACTATGGTAATGTTATTAAGAAATGCATCCAAACAAGATGAGCACACTGCTATTCTTTTCTCAGCTGCTAAAGAATAATGACAATAAGAGGTATCCATCAGAGAACAAAGTGTGTGTATGGGGTAGCAAGGTCTTTTGAAACCACTATTGTGGAATACTGACAACAGGTTCTGTTGCTTCATGACAATTCACTTCCCCATATCGTGAAAGTCGCAATGCAGAAATTGTGCCAACCCAAATGGAAGACACTACACTACCCTACCTGTAGTTCTGATCTCTTCCCATGGAATTATCATGCCTTCAGTCCCTTAAAAAAGGAGGTGAAGGGTCAACGATTCCTGTCGAACGAGGAAGCACAGCACACAGTTACAGACTTTTTCATGCAGCAGGACAAGGTGTTTTACCACAAAGGTATCTTCAACCTGGCCCATTGGTGGGATGATTGCCTCGATGATTTTACCAGATTAGCATACGTATTCTGGATTGTATGACCTTCGAACAGAAACCTTTTGATTATCCCTGTACATAAACATGCCTTCATTGTCATCTCCATAACAAGTAAAAAATCACCCAGAAAGGTATACTTACACAGAAGTGCTGCTGGGATGGGACATCTGCCACTAAATCTCATAGGAGTTCCCCACAGTGTAGTATAAAGAAGAAATAAGCAGCATGTGAATCTGTAAGATGTGATGACATTCATGGTTTGCCAACTGACTGATTCAAAACCAGAAAAAATAAGCCTTTATCCCACTCATTTAAAGATTTAAGAAGCTGAAGTGTGATGTGCCACTACTGCTTACAGAAACACACTGAAGAAAAATTTCAGGCATAAGACTCCATCTTGTGTCAAAATGTCACAAGGCAATAGGGAATTGTGCACATGTGATGAACCATCAAAGATTATTCTCCACTTAGCTAGCTAATCCAGTGCTTCCATTCTGTATTGTATGATGAGAAGGAAAAAATACACTCCAGGAAATGGAAAAAAGAACACATTGACACCGGTGTGTCAGACCCACCATACTTGCTCCGGACACTGCGAGAGGGCTGTACAAGCAATGATCACACGCACGGCACAGCGGACACACCAGGAACCACGGTGTTGGCCGTCAAATGGCGCTAGCTGCGCAGCATTTGTGCACCGCCGCCGTCAGTGTCAGCCAGTTTGCCGTGGCATACGGAGCTCCATCGCAGTCTTTAACACTGGTAGCATGCCGCGACAGCGTGAACGTGAACCGTATGTGCAGTTGATGGACTTTGAGCGAGGGCGTATAGTGGGCATGCGGGAGGCCAGGTGGACGTACCGCCGAATTGCTCAACACGTGGGGCGTGAGGTCTCCACAGTACATCGATGTTGTCGCCAGTGGTCGGCGGAAGGTGCACGTGCCCGTCGACCTGGGACCGGACCGCAGCGACGCACGGATGCACGCCAAGACCGTAGGATCCTACGCAGTGCCGTAGGGGACCGCACCGCCACTTCCCAGCAAATTAGGGACACTGTTGCTCCTGGGGTATCGGCGAGGACCATTCGCAACCGTCTCCATGAAGCTGGGCTACGGTCCCGCACACCGTTAGGCCGTCTTCCGCTCACGCCCCAACATCGTGCAGCCCGCCTCCAGTGGTGTCGCGACAGGTGTGAATGGAGGGACGAATGGAGACGTGTCGTCTTCAGCGATGAGAGTCGCTTCTGCCTTGGTGCCAATGATGGTCGTATGCGTGTTTGGCGCCGTGCAGGTGGGCGCCACAATCAGGACTGCATACGACCGAGGCACACAGGGCCAACACCCAGCATCATGGTGTGGGGAGCGATCTCCTACACTGGCCGTACACCACTGGTGATCGTCGAGGGGACACTGAATAGTGCACGGTACATCAAAAACCGTCATCGAACCCATCGTTCTACCATTCCTAAACCGGCAAGGGAACTTGCTGTTCCAACAGGACAATGCACGTCCGCATGTATCCCGTGCCACCCAACGTGCTCTAGAAGGTGTAAGTCAACTACCCTGGCCAGCAAGATCTCCAGATCTGTCCCCCATTGAGCATGTTTGGGACTGGATGAAGCGTCGTCTCACGCGGTCTGCACGTCCAGCACGAACGCTGGTCCAACTGAGGCGCCAGGTGGAAATGGCATGGCAAGCCATTCCACAGGACTACATCCAGCATCTCTACGATCGTCTCCATGGGAGAATAGCAGCCTGCATTGCTGCGAAAGGTGGATATACACTGTACTAGTGCCGACATTGTGCATGCTCTGTTGCCTGTGTCTATGTGCCTGTGGTTCTGTCAGTGTGATCATGTGATGTATCTGACCCCAGGAATATGTCAATAAAGTTTCCCCTTCCTGGGACAATGAATTCACGGTGTTCTTATTTCAATTTCCAGGAGTGTAGTTTGTATGTATAAAACAATGAACACTGAGATTTTTATTATTCTCAAATGCTGTGTTATATTGAGAGGAAACATTTCGTGAAATTGGTGACTATTAGTGAATTTTCTTTGTAATGAATCAAAACCTCTTTCTGGCACTTTTATTATACAGGGTGATTCAAAAAGAATACCACAACTTTAAAAATGTGTATTTAATGAAAGAAACATAATATAACCTTCTGTTATACATCATTACAAAGATTATTTAAAAAGGTTTTTTTTCACTCAAAAACAAGTTCAGAGATGTTCAATATGGCCCCCTCCAGACACACGAGCAATATCAACCCGATACTCCAACTCGTTCCACACTCTCTGTAGCATATCAGGCATAACAGTTTGGATAGCTGCTGTTATTTCTCGTTTCAAATCATCAATGGTGGCTGGGAGAGGTGGCCGAAACACCATATCCTTAACATACCCCCATAAGAAAAAATCGCAGGGGGTAAGATCAGGGCTTCTTGGAGGCCAGTGATAAAGTGCTCTGTCACGGGCTGCCTGGCGGCCGATTCATCGCCTCAGGTAGTTGACGTTCAGGTAGTTACGGACAGATAAGTGCCAATGTGGTGGCGCTCCATCCTGCTGAAATATGAATTGTTGTGCTTCTTGTTCGAGCTGAGGGAACAGCCAATTCTCTAACATCTCCAGATACTGTAGTCCAGTTACAGTAGCACCTTCGAAGAAAAAGGGACCAAAAACTTTATTGGCTGAAATGGCGAACAAATGTACAACTAAATAAAACTTTATAGCTCCCTTAATTCGCCGACAGATAGTGCTTAGCTCTGCCTTTTGTCGTTGCAGAGTTTTAAATTCCTAAAGTTGTGGTATTCTTTTTGAATCACCCTGTACATATGAAAGACCTTTTTTGTTTTTTAAAGTGATGCTACTCCCAATTCATATTTTTCCTAGAAAACATCGTTGAATTCTTCCAAAACGACAGTATATTTCAGTGAGTGTGACCTCTGTGTTGATCTCTGATCGCCATTACTTTTAAGTCCCAGAATCAATGCTTTCCTTCATCTGACAAAGAAGATTTTTCATGACGGGACATGTCATTCACTGTAATATGACTGACATTAACACCAGACATCTCCCCATTTCAAATACACCAAAATCTTGAGAGAATGAGGACTGCAGAATATGAGAGACGTATTGATAGGCTGTCCTTTAGTATCTTCCAGTACTGGCATCCATCTATTAAACTATGTATTAATCTTGGAATCCAGCAAGCTTGCATCCAACAAGTTCATATCCAGCATTCCCACATAATGACTACATGGGGAATGTGTTCTCAATTTCACAAGCAAAAACAAAGTCAGCGTGCCGTTTGTCCAATCTCCTGTAGGCTTAAACCTGACAAAGGTATGATTTGTAAACATTAAGTATAGCAACTCAAATCCTGTAACTGCTTAAGGTTTGTGTGCAATGACTTGCGATCATAGGCTGTTACCTAGTTCCATGCCGAAGTAGCTGGATTGGTTTACAACCTCAAATAGTGTGTGTGTGTGTGTGTGTGTGTGTGTGTGTGTGTGTGTGTGTGTGCGTGTGGTTTTTTTTTTTTTTTTTTTTTTTTTTTTTTAAACCAGCAGAGTTTGAAGACGTGTGTAATGATACAACCGCACATCCATGTTGCCCACTTGCCGTTCTCCACTGCATATAGACATGTGATGGGTTTTCTTGATTTTTAGAAAGGCCTACTTTTTTTTTCTGCAATCCTTGATGTTGCGCCCCCTTTTTTGACACAGCATGAGGCCTTAAACTTGTTGTTTGTTTCCTCGACATTCAGCACTTTTGAAAAATATTGCATCCAATGGAGCTGAGTGTCACAAAACATACAATATTCCAAATAACCTCTTTTAGCCTTGCTGTCATTTCTTGGTATTTTCATATCCGCATACAGTATGGTGGCTTAGATATGAGTATGTCTGAAGTGATACTGTCTCAATTCTGGCTCTGTCCAATTCTTCATTCAAAAATTCTGTTAACTTTGTGATATGACTTTCAATTCCTTCTGCAAGTGTAGATAACGCAGCAGCTAACAACATTTTCAGGCACCCATGCACAATCTTGGATGCCAACATGAGACAGTAATCGTTCATATTCTTCCACAAAGATTGTAAAGAAGTTAACTTCCAAAAGCCACTAGCAGAAGCTACTTGTACAAGTTATTAGCTGTGGAAACACCCCCATCAAGTTGAATTCTACAAGTTTTATCAACTCACAGAAGTAGCTTCTACAAGTTAGTGGCAACAGTTTCTTGCATCTTGTTGCAATTACTTGCCAAACTTTCCCAGTCGCTAGAAGTTTTTCTCAGACTTTTAAAAGCTTTTTCTGTTCAAAACCATTATGAAAATGTCAGTGTGGAAAAGAAGAATGGTACAATGAGAGACAGGCTAATCAAATGTACCACTGGAATCACTAAAAATGTAGTTCACCACCACAGCCGAAGACGTGTGAAATTAATTTACAGATTACTTCGTTTCAGCAGAAGGAAAGGTAGCATCACAGTGTAGATGACTTTACATTTTAGTTGATTTTTTTATGTTAGCCTAAACATAAATGCATTATATCTCTAACAAAAGTAATAAACACTACTGCAAAAAATGAAGAGTAATTGCAATGCCTTCTTTCGGTGGTAGAGCCTGCCACATTTTTTAATCCTGTTTATGAATATCTGATTGCACAACAGACAAAATACTCGAAACTAACATGTGACAATAAAAATCAATATTACTATATCAGAATCTGGCAATGATTTCTCTCAACTGCAAAAAAAACTGGCACTTCGTTACCAACGTAAGTTACCTAAAAATCCATGCAGAAGATAAAAGTTTTGACATTTCCTACCACAAATATAAATTCAACCTCCTTGGGGAATGTTTCTAATTTGATGTTCCTTCCAGTCTGTTTGCTTATCCACCACATGAGTTTCTCCTATATGATTTAACGAACCTTCCCCCTTGCCCCTCTTCCACCATTCATGGCATAAGATCCATTTCCGAAACCTATATTGGTTGTCCCCCCCCATGAACCATGGACCTTGCCGCTGGTGGGGAGGCTTGCGTGCCTCAGCGATGCAGATAGCCGTACCGTAGGTGCAACCACAACGGAGGGGTATCTGTTGAGAGGCCAGACAAACGTGTGGTTCCTGAAGAGGGGCAGCAGCCTTTTCAGTAGTTGCAAGGGCAACAGTCTGGATGATTGACTGATCTGGCCTTGTAACAATAACCAAAACGGCCTTGCTGTGCTGGTACTGCGAACGGCTGAAAGCAAGGGGAAACTACAGCCGTAATTTTTCCCGAGGACATGCAGCTTTACTGTATGATTACATGATGATGGCGTCCTCTTGGGTAAAATATTCCGGAGGTAAAATAGTCCCCCATTCGGATCTCCGGGCGGGGACTACTCAAGAGGATGTCGTTATCAGGAGAAAGAAAACTGGCGTTCTACGGATCGGAGCGTGGAATGTCAGATCCCTTAATCGGGCAGGTAGGTTAGAAAATTTAAAAAGGGAAATGGATAGGTTGAAGTTAGATATAGTGGGAATTAGTGAAGTTCGGTGGCAGGAGGAACAAGACTTCTGGTCAGGTGACTACAGGGTTATAAACACAAAATCAAATAGGGGTAATGCAGGAGTAGGTTTAATAATGAATAGGAAAATAGGAATGCGGGTAAACTACTACAAACAGCATAGTGAACGCATTATTGTGGCCAAGATAGATACGAAGCCTACACCTACTACAGTAGTACAAGTTTATATGCCAACTAGCTCTGCAGATGACGAAGAAATTGAAGAAATGTATGATGAAATAAAAGAAATTATTCAGATTGTGAAGGGAGACGAAAATTTAATAGTCATGGGTGACTGGAATTCGAGTGTAGGAAAAGGGAGAGAAGGAAACATAGTAGGTGAGTATGGATTGGGGCTAAGAAATGAAAGAGGAAGCCGCCTGGTAGAATTTTGCACAGAGCACAACATAATCATAACTAACACTTGGTTTAAGAATCATGAAAGAAGGTTGTATACATGGAAGAACCCTGGAGATACTAAAAGGTATCAGATAGATTATATAATGGTAAGACAGAGATTTAGGAACCAGGTTTTAAATTGTAAGACATTTCCAGGGGCAGATGTGGACTCTGACCACAATCTATTGGTTATGACCTGTAGATTAAAACTGAAGAAACTGCAAAAAGGTGGGAATTTAAGGAGATGGGACCTGGATAAACTAAAAGAACCAGAGGTTGTACAGAGATTCAGGGAGAGCATAAAGGAGCAATTGACAGGAATGGGGGAAAGAAATACAGTAGAAGAAGAATGGGTAGCTTTGAGGCATGAAATAGTGAAGGCAGCAGAGGATCAAGTAGGTAAAAAGACGAGGGCTAGTAGAAATCCTTGGGTAACAGAAGAAATATTGAATTTAATTGATGAAAGGAGAAAATATAAAAATGCAATTAATGAAGCGGGCAAAAAGGAATACAAACGTCTCAAAAATGAGATCGACAGGAAGTGCAAAATGGCTAAGCAGGGATGGCTAGAGGACAAATGTAAGGATGTAGAGGCCTATCTCACTAGGGGTAAGATAGATACCGCCTACAGGAAAATTAAAGAGACCTTTGGAGATAAGAGAACGAATTGTATGAATATCAAGAGCTCAGATGGAAACCCAGTTCTAAGCAAAGAAGGGAAAGCGGAAAGGTGGAAGGAGTATATAGAGGGTCTATACAAGGGCGATGTACTTGAGGACAATATTATGGAAATGGAAGAGGATGTAGATGAAGATGAAATGGGAGATACGATACTGCGTGAAGAGTTTGACAGAGCACTGAAACACCTGAGTCGAAACAAGGCCCCCGGAGTAGACAATATTCCATTGGAACTACTGATGGCCGTGGGAGAGCCAGTCCTGACAAAACTCTACCATCTGGTGAGCAAGATGTATGAAACAGGCGAAATACCGTCAGACTTCAAGAAGAATATAATAACTCCAATCCCAAAGAAAGCAGGTGCTGACAGATGTGAAAATTACCGAACTATCAGCTTAATAAGTCACAGCTGCAAAATACTAACACGAATTCTTTACAGACGAATGGAAAAACTAGTAGAAGCCAACCTCGGGGAAGATCAGTTTGGATTCCGTAGAAACACTGGAACACGTGAGGCAATACTGACCTTACGACTTATCTTAGAAGAAAGATTAAGGAAAGGCAAACCTACGTTTCTAGCATTTGTAGACTTAGAGAAAGCTTTTGACAATGTTGACTGGAATACTCTCTTTCAAATTCTAAAGGTGGCAGGGGTAAAATACAGGGAGCGAAAGGCTATTTACAATTTGTACAGAAACCAGATGGCAGTTATAAGAGTCGAGGGACATGAAAGGGAAGCAGTGGTTGGGAAGGGAGTAAGACAGGGTTGTAGCCTCTCCCCGATGTTGTTCAATCTGTATATTGAGCAAGCAGTAAAGGAAACAAAAGAAAAATTCGGAGTAGGTATTAAAATTCATGGAGAAGAAATAAAAACTTTGAGGTTCGCCGATGACATTGTAATTCTGTCAGAGACAGCAAAGGACTTGGAAGAGCAGTTGAATGGAATGGACAGTATCTTGAAAGGAGGATATAAGATGAACATCAACAAAAGCAAAACAAGGATAATGGAATGTAGTCTAATTAAGTCGGGTGATGCTGAGGGAATTAGATTAGGAAATGAGGCACTTAAAGTAGTAAAGGAGTTTTGCTATTTGGGGAGCAAAATAACTGATGATGGTCGAAGTAGAGTGGATATAAAATGTAGGCTGGCAATGGCAAGGAAAGCGTTTGTGAAGAAGAGAAATTTGTTAACATCCAGTATTGATATAAGTGTCAGGAAGTCATTTCTGAAAGTATTCGTATGGAGTGTAGCCATGTATGGAAGTGAAACATGGACGATAAATAGTTTGGACAAGAAGAGAATAGAAGCTTTCGAAATGTGGTGCTACAGAAGAATGCTGAAGATTAGATGGGTAGATCACATAACTAATGAGGAAGTATTGAATAGGATTGGGGAGAAGAGAAGTTTGTGGCACAACTTGACCAGAAGAAGGGATCGGTTGGTAGGACATGTTCTGAGGCATCAAGGGATCACCAGTCTAGTATTGGAGGGCAGCGTGGAGGGTAAAAATCGTAGAGGGAGACCAAGAGATGAATACACTACGCAGATTCAGAAGGATGTAGGTTGCAGTAGGTACTGGGAGATGAAAAAGCTTGCACAGGATAGAGTAGCATGGAGAGCTGCATCAAACCAGTCTCAGGACTGAAGACCACAACAACAACAATATTGGTTGTTTCCGTGTTATATTTTTCAGTTACATCACAGCTTCTCCAATTCATTGAAAGCGTGGTGACAGAGATCTAAAACATTTTCTGAAAGCAAAATTCCTAGGATTTTTACATAATCCTGAAATTCTACAGGTGCAATTACTGCTGCATATTTCACACATATCTTACAGTTCTATTCCAAAAAACACTGGAATGTAAGGAAAGTGCAAGAATGTAGCTGCACAGACAGTTGCTGACAGCAAAACAATTCAGAGATACTTTGGAGATTCCTTTAATTTCGCAATGTTAAATTTTGCAGGATCTAAGTTAATGTGTGATTAATGAGTTAGAGAGTGCATTTCAAAAGAAACTAAGATTCTATTTTTGTACTTACATCAGTCTTCATTGTCGAAGAACCAACTTCTGCCCGAGTAGATTCTTTCTGGCACTGTTGCTGCACCACTATAGGTAAAAACCGTGACAAAATATGACAAACAAACCCCAGCAGCATTGTCACCTGCAAGGTAAACAGACTGTTCAGATGGCTGTGTGTCAATCATAAAGGTATGGAGTTGTTTAAGAAAAAAAAGTAGCACAATTAAAACTTTACTGGAAACACAAATTATCACTTGCAAATCATGTTTCAGTCTTGCACCTGCAACATAGTATGTATTTAAATTCAATAACACTTCTACAGATTCAATAAATTTAGAAGAAATTACTATCCAAATCCTCAGTGTAATATAAGCTTGAGTGTGTGTGTGTGTGTGTGTGTGTGTGTGTGTGTGTGCATACACTAATCAGTCTTTGAAACAAAAACATTTCCTTGAGGATCTCATTAAATTAGGGAAAATACCCTAACCAATACAAAGCTACCACAATGTTTGTCCTGCCCTCAGAGAAAATTGGTGGCAGGACCATTGAAACTCTATGGGCTAGCACAAATATACAAATTTCAGAAACCACACATAGATAGGCCCCCTTATCTATGGATTTATCTGTGAGCCACGAGGCTAAGATCTGTTTTGTGTGTAGTCAACATCACTTCAGTTTTTTGCTCATGAGGATATCCATCACAGTCTAATGGTTTATTGACTGCAGCGTCTTGCCCAACATTTCCAATTTCTCTTCTTCCAAGTGTCACAAACTTTCTTCTCATAATGACACCTGGGAAGATGGTGCTATCCTGATAGGCAATACTGGATGCCTGCATCCCAAAATCATTTCCCCTAACAGAAAGACGCATACCTCGCCAGACTTTTAATTCTGAGGATATGTTCACTTCATATACTGATTTCATTTCATGTGTGAACTGGTAGACACAAAGTACTTTTTGGATTGAGTTCCTTGTCATGTATTGTACAAATTTTGGAAATATAGACCTTCAAATCCCCTTCTATTAATAATAACAAAACAGTAAAGGGCATCCACCTCCTTGGCCCCATTGGTATACAAAGTAAATCATCTAACGGAAATGGAAAGTGCTACTGATGTGTGGTTTTCACAAAATGGGTTGGTAGTGAGACGCTTGTATTGTTACACAGTAAACAGATTGTAATAATTCTTAGAAAGTGTATTTTTTGTGAAAACATACACTTTTTTTGAATGGAACAATGCCTATTCACATTAACAAACTAAAAGTAAATTAGACCATCAGTTGCAGCATTCTAGTGGAAGTTGTTTACGAGATACTGTATTTAGAAAAGTTTCCACACTGACATTTGTTTGTGGCACTCAACCTGCGTAGTTGCAACTAAGTAGAAGTTGTTACGTCTGCTTAGAGAGAGAGAGAGAGAGAGAGAGAGAGAGAGAGAGAGAGAGAGAGTGTGTGTGTGTGTGTTCACTTAGTACAGTGCAACTTGTTAGTCACTTAGTGTGTGACAGTCTAAGCAGAAGATCGTGAGTGGATGATAGGATTCACCAACGTAGAAATAGCTGACGTGCTCATGGTGTATCGAGAGAGTAGGATGAATGCAGTTTGTTCTAGCACAGTGTATGGGGCAAGATATCCCAATAGATGTCAAACATCTCAGCAGTTATTTATCAACCTCTTCGGCCAGTTACATGAAAGTGGTAAGTCTAACACCCAGACAATGCAAGAGAAGGAAACAAGTGGTGACGCATGTGGGGGAAATTAATGTTCTTGCTGCTGTTGCAGCTGATCCATATATCAGCTCCCGTGCAATTGCATGAGGAACTGACACGAGTCAGGAAAGTGTCTTATGCATTCTCCATCGACATAGGTTCCATCCCCATCACACTTCTCTCTATCAAGAGCTGCATGGAAACAATTATGAGAATCATGTTAACTTCTGTACATAGGCATTAAGAAAGGATACTCCAGATGTATCACTTATCTTGTTTAGCGATGATGCCACATTTACCAATCGTGGCCAGCTAAACCACCAAAACATGCACTATGGGTCTGTTGATAGACCCTTTGGCTTTGTCAGGTGAAACGTCGGTAACCCTGTAGTGTAAACATGTGGTGTGGGATAGTGAACCATCATCTCATAAGCCCATGTTTAGTAGATAGAACACTGAAAATGCACAAGTATCACAGCCTCCTAACAGACCATCTTCCACAGATGCTAGAAGATGCTCCTCTGCAGAATAGGAGGAACCTGTGGTACCAATACAATGGCTGTCCAGCCCAAAACGCACGAAGCACTACAGCACATTTTCACAAATTGTTTCCAAATCATTGTATTGGACCAGAGGACCTGTACTTTGGATGGCCTGTCCTCCAGATATGACGCCTGTACACTTTTTTCTGTGTGGAAAGCTGAAAGACGCTGTCTACAAGAACATATCAACTACACCTGATAATACGCAATGATGTATTACTAGAGCCTGTTCAGACATCTCTGCTAAAATGCCAGCACGTATGCAACAGTTGTTCCATACTACTATGGAAGTGTATATTCCCATTGCCAATGGTCATTTTGAACGTAACCTGTGATGTGCGACAGTCAACTGTCTCATAACTGGTCAGAATCCACTAGTCTATGCACTTGTGTTGTTCTTTACTGTTTGCTACCATAGGTATTGTACAAGTGTCGGTGTGGGAACTTTTCAAAATACGATATCTTGTAAACGACTTGCAGTAGAAGCATGCAACAAATACCACTGGGATTCTAATTTACCCTACCTTTAGTCTGTAAATGTCAATAGGTATTGTTCCATTTAAAATAGTGTATGTTTGCACAATCTGTTTATTGGCTAACAATATGAGCCCCTGACTACCAATCAATTTTGTAAAAACCGCACATCAACAGCACTTTCCATTTCTGCAATATTTGCAGGATACATTTCACATTATTCACCTAAAATGTAATTTAAAAGAGATTTACAAACTGTTTTCACGAATGAGTGGTGTCTGTCCAAAAGAACAAATACTAGCGGTATCCACCTTCAATTTACACAACCTTTTTTTCATTTTTATCATTTCTACAGCTTCTCTGAATAAGCATGTGTGATAGTTCTTCTCTAAAGCAAAGGAAAGCTGTAACACCTGCTTGTTCAGAGGAGCTGTATGAAAGCAGAAACATGCCAATAGCTTCAACAAGAAAGAAGAAAGCCTCAGGGTCAATGGATCTTGCATTCCTATGCTGCAGCAAATAACCGTTGTAAGTAGCAAGGTGAGAACCGCAGCAGAAATGCCTACAGAAAAGCCCTCAGATGTTGCCGCGCGAGGTACATATAATCTGAGGCCATGAGCTCGACTCCAGTCCACTATCAACACCACAAGGTGAAGATCTGACAATGCCAACCACTCATGCTGGCAAAACATCAGCAAAATCATGAAACAAACATCAGCTGAACAACTAGAGACAGAAGCCAACAGGCAGATTGTCAACAAGTGGTCATGGAAGTCTTAACAATTTTGTATTGTTTTAGGATTTCACTGCATGGCTTTCCAACATAAGCCATCCATAATAATCAACCAAATACTTTGTAATATGTACGTTGTAATATGATGACTCTGCAATTGTTTTGTTTTATTCTTAGAGGCATAAAGTTTAATCTATGACTAACATTCATGTTACCAATAATGTTATCTTTGATGCATGGGTGTTTCCTCCACAGTGTAAAGTGCTTTAAAAATCTTGCAAGTGACTCGCCCTGAGTACAGGTGAAAGGTTGTCCACTGAAATATCAATAAAAGAGTTAATAATATTCCGGATGCACTCTCAAAAAATGATGGAATATTAGCTTGCATTGTTCGTGAAGTCCAAGACGTTCTTGAATTTGACTCTCAAACGTTTCTGTTTAGTTGCCAGTTTTTGAACAGTTGATCAAATTGCAGGCTGGTAACTTGATTATTCAATGATTGCACTGGCGAAAATCTTGGAGCATGCCTAACATGAGGAGATGAGACCTGGATGGTGGCCTTCTTGCCACATTTCATGGAATGTGTATCAGGCTGGATAGACTAACAGCAGTCATCAGTTTAATCCAGTCATACAAACAACAACAGTACATACCTCTCATCCTGTTTGCCAATGCACTTCCAAGATACTTTCAGGCAACTAAATCTCAGAAGTCTAGTAGCCAGGTAATCATAAAGTAAACCCAGCAACCAATCTTTTAAAATTTAAAATGATTCCCACCATGTGGAGGTCAACTAAGTTAAAAAGATAAACCTGAAGATTAAAATACATGCAACTCTGTGTACTAAAAATTTACTACTACTGTTCTATATCCCTTAATAGTCAAACATAGCTGACCAATGTACGTTCTAGGTCTCAGAGAAGAACAGAAAAATTACAAAATCACCTACAAAGAAAGAGAAATAAACTAGACCCTTCACAGTGGATAAAATGCTTTTGATGGCCAAGAGAAAGAGAATGATATGCTGTAAACTTATTTTGTAGTGACCTCATCCTCTTGTAATAAG
Source organism: Schistocerca serialis cubense (assembly GCF_023864345.2). Lineage (NCBI taxonomy): Eukaryota > Metazoa > Arthropoda > Insecta > Orthoptera > Acrididae > Schistocerca > Schistocerca serialis. Next base: position 406,946,767 of record NC_064646.1, read on the forward strand.
TAGTCTGATAGAACACTCCTGAAAATGGTTTTGACATGTTGCCTGTTGGTGCTCATCTTGAGATCTTCAGCAAACAGTCGTTAGTGTTTCCAAACATTTCACCAATACAAGGACACAGCAATCCAGTGTGCAATCAGTAATGGGAGATGCATCTTTGATAATGTTACCCACTTGTGCTGGTGAAAGCAAGAGGGGAGAAAAAAAACACCTGCCAAACAACTACTGGGGGGAGGGAGGGGGGGGGGGGGGGAGCAAGCATCATTTGGCTACTTGTCAATACGTGGAAATGAAAGCGTGAACACTTTTGTGAAAATCAGCTTTATATTGTATTACAAGGAAAAGGCATACTGTAAAACCCCACAAACTAATGCACATGTTTTGTCTGTATCATATTATACAGGTTTTCCCTTTTCCAGTATCAAGAGAATCAAGAGAGCTGAAAGTGTTCTCTATAAAGTTATGTAATACCAGAATGAAGTATTACTCATTCAACAACGTTTTCCAAACAAATGCAGACACCACTTTGATAGCAGCTAGTTAGCCTTTTCTAGATTTAGGATGAGTATTGAAATTGCCTCCCTCCACAAGTCAAGAGTTGTGGGCCTCCATTTAAATTCTGTTGAAGGAATCATTTTTTCTCTTTTAACTGCAAGTTAAAATACTGAAGCATAATCCCTAAGTCTTATTGGGCTCAGAGGAAGTACTGAGAGAGACTAATTCTACTTTCCACATTGTGAGTGGACAGTTGTATTACTCAATGGAAAACCAGTTCTTTATATAGTTTCATTATACAGCCTGTAAGGAGGACTTTGATTGCCGAGTCGGTAGTTATGAAATGAGTTTTGCCATTTTTATTATAGTTGCCTCTACAGTGCCATTTTTCAACACAGAAATGAACAGATATATTCAGTCTCTCATGTATCCAACACTAGTTGGGAATGGACACCACAACAGTTGGGAGTGGACGCCCCGCCCCGATTCTATCAGATTAAGAGTGTGCATCTTAAACTACACTATCCACATTGAGCCATTGGGATAAGCTTTTTACTGTTGTTATACTATTTTCTCAAATAAATGGACTACTAATAATACCTCCCAATTGGGAATTTTATTGGAGGATGTTTTAGAGGACAGCTCTGACATTTGCGTTCCAACCACAGAAAATTTGTAATATCCTGGTAATAAAGGCTTGAGTTGTCATATTTTGGAACACATCACACAGTTACCAACTCCTCAACAAGCATTTTCAATATTAATAAGTACAGGAGAGAACTTACATAGTGTACTGGACAAAAATAGATAAATGATGCACAAATGGCTAATTACTGGTGTCAGGCTAACCAGCTGTGCATAAATCAAACAAAAACAGAAGAAATAATATTTAATCTCAAAGTAACTCACAATGAAAACAAAACAGTGAAACTACTTGGACTAATCATAGGCCAAAAGCTATCATGGGAAGGACACACCGATTATCTATGAAGTAAACTAGCATGAGTACTTTTCTTATTGTATAAATTAAGAAACAGTGTGAGCAAGCAATTGCTACTCCACTCATACTATGCTTTTTTTCATTCCCAACTGCAATATGGAATATTGCTTTGGGGTAACTCCCCAGGGGCTGAATGTATTTTCAGATGGCAGAAGAAAGCAATCAGGTGCATGGAGGGGTTAGCACCCAGAGAGTCCTGCAGAAATTATTTTAAATCTCTTGGTGCAATGACAGTGCCAAGCATGTACATATATAACTGTCTAATATATGCCCGAGAAAATCTGAAAAAATTGAACATGAGATGTGATGTGCATGCACACAGTACAAGAAACAGTCACCTGCTGGACTTGCCTTCCACAAGACTTGCTGTAGTCCATAATAACTATAAGCACTTAAGCATAAATTTTTTCAATAAGTTACCATGCTCAGCTCGTACAGTAACACTAAATAAATATAAGAATACATTGCAAACCTGGCTAAAAAACAACGAATTCTATACAACTGAAAAATTCTTAGAAACTAATCATCAAAATATATGTTTTACCTAAGTTATGAAGAAAATGTTTTGATATTATATAAACTAGTTATTTACTGTGATTCTTTTCTTATGTGTGTATTTAATTACTGTATAAAACATTGTTTTACATAATGCTGAAGAAAAGGTCTATAGTTCCTTTTCTCCCCTTTCTGTAACTATTTGAATATCGTACTGAAACTAAAACCCTCTGTAAACTTTGACGAAGCCAATTGTATGAAAAATACTGAAAGGCTAATAAAAACATTCTATTCTATTGTTCAGTGAGGTTTGACAATGATGACACCTTAACTGCCATGACCTCACTATCATCATTCAGATTATTGGGTGCTCATGAGCTGTCTACTCGTTACAGCTGGCTGATGTTTGTTGTTCAGTAAACATCTGCTGTCTTGCTCATGGATGACTGTGTCTCTCCTCACCTACCCTAGCAGCTACTGGTGAGAGACGATAACTTGTTTATGGAGTGGAGTTCTCATGCCCACCTCACTCACATTTGAGTGCCTAAGTGCCATAGTTGCCTAACCAACGACTCTTAAAAATTGCTGCTTTGTGATATACTGGACTCGAAACAATTGCCTTAATGCATGCCAAACCTGCCTACAACTTTTTCATAGTTTGAATGGTGCTGATACCTGGCATCATTTTTGGCAACTACTAGATGGCTGTTTATGACTGCGCCATATGTGCATACTCAACATCAATTATGATTCGAATTCTAATGATATTGAATCTTCAGGTAAATATAAAACAATGTATGTAATTATCATGTTATGTGATAACCTTGATATTTTAGAAAATAGCTCTGGAAATTCTAGTGGGTTAGCCATGTCAGGCACTACATAGATTTTTTAAAACATGAGCACATTTTAATAACATACAATTTTCATTGTAATTTTATAATAATTGGTTTTGAATTACAAATGGATACTATTGTCAATTACAACAGCAGTTATTTGACCATAGGTAAATTAACATACTTATCCCATTTCCACAGCCATGAGTTCAAATATTTGCTGGCTAGGCAAGTACGGTTCCAAATTTTTTACAGATCAAGAACACAAGCAACATAACCTTGAGATCATCACTCCAATGAGGAGAAGGAAAAGATTAAGAAAACTTGAAACTCACAAAAAGTTTATTAGAAAGTACAAGCAAATCATAGTGAAGAATACATATCAGTATCTGGTAAAAAGTGCATAAGAAACAATGTTTTTTTGGATCCTTGTGGTTGCCAATTGTAGTGTCATACTATGATTTCTATGCAAAGGAGACAGCAAATTTTTGACAGTTGTTACAACAAGACTTGGGCTCTAAAAATACATTTATATGTTGACAAGTTGAAGTACAATATTTTAAGTGCAGATACAATAAAAATGATGTTTCTTGACGCAGTAAGACAAGCATGTACCAGCTTCAAGATGAAAATTATGAAGAAAAGATAGTATCGAAAACATTCTTCCATCATTCAGGGAACGCTACCAGTGTGCGATGGCAATATAACTAATGCACTTAAGAGGAAGAAGGTATATAGAACAGCAGAAAGTGACAAAAGAGGCATACGTGCGCCGCTTAAGAAAACCAAATCTACATATGAGGAGTGGGTATATAAGTTTATTTGAAAAGTTTCCCACACACAAGGGCCATTATTCTTGCCGAGATAGCTCACGCAAATATTTATCACCAGATCTCAATATGGCTATAATGTTTTAAGGTATACAAGGAAGAGTGCAATCTGAAAGTCACAGGGCAGTTCCACAGTATCATATTTTCAATACAAGATTCAACCTGCATTTTAAATGACAAAAAAAGGACACCTGCCAGACCTGTGATGAACTTCAAGCAAAGATGACAGGCATATCAAAAAGCCCTGAAAAAAATGAACTGGTTGTGCAGCATGAACTTCATTTAAGGAAAGCAGAGCTTTGGAAGAGATGAAGAAGAGGCACGTAAGTGAAGCAGCTGAGTCTAATGGTACAAAACAAGTTCTTGTTTCTGATCTACAGAAAACACTGCCCACACCAGTACGAGTGTAGCTTACAGCAAGGATCAGGTATGGGTCTCCAGTGTTAGTAACAATGGTCATATGTACATCTGGGGTGAACATACTGCTCCCCGTGGGTCACAAGAAATTGCCTTTTCTACCATATCAGAAATCATCTCCCACTAACAACAAAAGAAGTAATACTCTAACAGTGACAGCTGCGATGGCCAAAACGGAAACATTAAAATGGCACTGATGTTAAGCTATATTTTACAGAAAATTGAAATTCAACAGCTACAACAAAAGTTTTCTTCTTCCTGACCACAGTTTTTCTATGTGTGATAAATATTTTGGCATTATTGAAAAGGAAAAGAAATATCATCCTTATATTTTTCACCCAAATGACTGGTCTATGTTGATTGAAAATGCAAAGAAGAAGCAACCAAAATTTGTAGTTCATAGAAGACTAAAGATTTATATTTCAGTTCGAAATCCTTGGAAGAAAACTGTACCAATGGGAAAACAAATATGGAAAGTGACAAAAGTCGAATGGTTGAGAATACAAAGGCAAACTATTCCCAAAGAACATCCTAAAATGATATTCTATACATACAACTGCTTCGAAGGTGTTTGTTTCAATGCACTAAATACTGCCAAGAAGCTGAGTCGAGGACGTCCTAGCCCGCGAATTCCCAGAAAGTCTACAACTATTATATCCTAAGGGCAGAAAAGTATCAAAGGAAAAAATCAAAGCTTTGCAAAGTCTTTTGAAATTTGTGCCACCACAACATCATGAATTTTACATGTCTCTTCAAGATACAGTGATGTGACTGGGCCAAGGCAAGAGAGATGAAGATGTGTCACGTGGAACAAAGCAGGCATGATGAAGATACAGTGACACAAGAGGACAATGTAAGAGAGATGAAGACTCAGTGACGTGAATGGGATAAATGTGTTAATGGGGTTTCTAAGAATTACTTGTTCTTAAATAAGTATCTGTGATCTTATAAATATATTAAATTTGTAGAAACAAGTTCTATTTTCAGTCTGTCATTTTTCAGCACCAGAGTTGACTATCATTTTTTTTATAATAAACTGAAACGCTAATTTTTTTTTATTTTGAGATGTGAAATTACGTGAAATGTGCCCTTTCTGTTGCAATAAATATGTAACTTCTGCGTTCATTAATTATTTTCTATACTGATATGAATTGTAACTCAATATACCTCAAAACTACATAAATGTAGGTTATGCACCTCTGGCACCGAGCCACTCATTTATCAATTGACTTAAGTAATGTGGCCTGAAAATGTAATCCTGCTGAATCTGACATCTGTTGAATCCTTATTGGTTGGATGTTTTCTTCTTCTTCTTCTTCTTCTTCTTCTTCTTCACAACAATTTTGCATGGGCTGCCAAACAACAATGAATTCATTACCACAAAGAATAGTGGCAGCTTCTGGCTCATAATTCATTTGTCTAGCCTAACAATTAAACTGCCACTTCAAAGAACACTGTCTTCTCATCCAATATCCACAGCCGACTGCAACAGATGTTTAGTCACACTTCTTCACCAGTATGGGTTCTGTTATGTATTTGCCAACCAATTCAAGAGACAACACAGTAGTCAAACCTGCCAATGAGCTGACGATTAATTATCTGCCCCTAGCTGCCTTTCCACGATGATGTGGCTGGGATAGAATTGTTTTATATCATCATCTTCATACAAAAAAGTAATCTGGAACATCAGTACCGGGTACAAGTTCAGGTATTGGTTCTGACTGAGTAGAGTTTGTACCCCTTTGCACGCAGGGGCTTGTATTACGCTTTACTTACATTGTGCACAACACAAACTATATAAGCTTTCCCTGGGAAAAAATGCTGACTTCGGCAAGACAGTGCAGCACAGATTTGTCCACTCCGTTATTCCCAAATGAAATGGGAGGGGAAGCATGCCCAAAGCTTATATTTATAAAGACTAATAATAGTAACTTTTATTAACTCAATAACAATATGTTAATCAAACCAGATCTCCACCATAATCTTAGCTCCATGAGGTGTTCATCATTTGGCATGATCTAAGAGGCATATACAACTTCCTAAATGCGCTCGCCACAACACATCTCATTACAACAGGAAAACCTAAATCATCAAAAATGGCAAAAAAAAAAAAGGATAATAAACAGTTTGTAAGATTAATTCCAACAGGAGGAGTTACACCAAGTGAAACCTTATGACGAACAAGATTCTGTTTTCAGTTCTCTCCTACACTATGTTCTGGCTTATAGTGTGTGAAGTAAATTTGAGCAAAGTAATAAAAATTAGCAATATGAATGAAAATTATGCATAGTTTTGTGTAAAAACTATGTAAATTAAACAACTAACTGGATGATAGTTTAAGTAAGCTTATTATTATAATGCAAAATTCTAAGAGAAATCATGAACAATATGAGTCAAACATCGTTGAAACTGTTGATATTAGAGATGGTGATGGGGGGGGGGGGGGGGAGAGGGAGAGGGACAGGGAGAGGGGGGAGAGAGATAGAGAGAGAGAGAGAGAGAGAGAGAGAGAGAGAGAGAGAGACTAAGTCTAGACATTCAAACAGATGACTCTTGTTCCCACCAAACTCTACAAGGTATAAACGGCAAACTTATGTGAAGTTTGGAGAAAAGGAGAATGGTATTGGCACAAGGAAGGCTATGAGGGCAGCTCTTGGGTGGTGCCTAGGTAGGTCATGAAAGGCAATTTCTAGGTCCAAGTCCTAGTCTGGCAAATACTTTAATCACCCAGAAGTTTCAAATAATTCACACTCCACTGCAGAGTAAAAATTCATCCTGGAAGTTGTAGCACTGATTTAAGCTGCTTTCATAATTGGACACCCTTCAGATAGTTTATCAAGGAAAATAAGGTGTCTCATATAATGTAATTGGATGGATAAAAGTCTACTTGCCTAATGGTGACTACAAAAGTAACAGAAATGTGCAAGCTTTTGGAGCCAGTGGCTTCCCAGTCCTTTTCCTTCATCTCTTTCATCTCTCTTCCCTCTCCTTCATCTCTTTTGCAAGGAGGAGCCATTACCTCCAAAAGCTTGGACATTTCCTTAACTTTCATAGGCATTTTCTCCTGTCACCACTTGGTGAGTAGATTTATTTTTATTTTTCCAATTATAATATATTTTTTAAAAATTGATATTTGCCACATAACAAAAATTTGTTTGAATGACACATATACATGTCTCTCACCGACACCACACTATAAAAAACTTACTTCTGAAATAAAAGTAACTTATCACTTACATAAAAACTGTGTATCAAAAATGTTTTACTATGAATGTGATATCTGGAACATGAAACTAACATATGAGAGATAAAATTCAAAACACTGTTGGACTGTGGGTTAGTAACAAAGAAAATACTAATTATTAGATGAGCGTAAAAGGGCTGAGAAATTATGAGTTGATTAACAAGCATACACTAATACTGTCACAGACATACAGATACAAACCTGCTGCTGTTGGAGCATTACAAAGAGATTTCCTGGGAAAAGAGATACAACTGACTGTTGAGACACATTCGCTGGTATGAGCTGGTTATTCGTGGTCAAAGAATTGGGTCGTTCAGAAACCACCTGTGAGACAGGAACAGAAGAAGACAACTGCTGGTTAGAGTGGTGAAGACTTCCTTCTTTGTTAGATGACTCTGACTTCTGCAGTGGAATCACTGGCTGCACTTTCAATTCAGTTTTTTCACTTTGTTTATTTTTCAAATGCTGTAGTGGCTGGGACATATTCTGTAGAAAGTCTCCATCACTGAGGGACAGGTGTGTTCTTTCTTCAGGTTGCTGCAAGTGGTTTTTAGGACCCTGTGCTTGTGTTCTTGAGATTGCTTGATGGGAAACAGAACCAGACTCTGTAAGTGGTGTAAGCTGCTGGGGCTCTTGTGAATTACTGCTTGGCGTATAATTCTTCTGTTGCTGCTGCTGCTGTTGTTGTTGTTGTTTTAATCCAAGTTCTGAAACAATAGGGATCTGTGACTTAGGAGGAGCACTTTCCGTGTTTAAGCTCTGCACAGTTTTTGGAAATATCAATGGGTTTCTTGGCACAATTGATTCACTTGGTCTTTGCAGAGAGCTTTCTGTTTGTCTTCTGTTTGTTACCTCCCCTGTAGGAACCACATGTGACATAACTTGTTGTTTCTGCTGCTGCTGAAACTTTGACAAATTTGATTCACAAATTTCTTGTACTGATTGTGACGTAGTATGCTGCTGATTACACAGACCTGAAATTTGGACCAAATTCTTCCCGCTGTGCTGATTTGGAATTTGCGAGACCGTCTTTTCACCTGAATTATGTGAAATCTGTGGAACAGGCTGCCCATTTTGTTTCTGTGGACTCTGGGCTCCCCACTGTATTTTAGAAACCTGAGAAACTTTTGCTGTATGCTGCCCATTGTTTTGGCATGTTGACAGCATGTTATTCAGCCCATTCAGTTGTTGTTGTTGTGTTTTAAGTGAAGTATCCTCATTCTTTTTCTCTTGACTTACAGCCACGTTTTGTGGTTCTGTCAAAATGGATGATCTAGTTACCTGTGGCTGAGACACAGTTTGCACTGTTTGTCTAATTCCTTGCTGTGTAGTCACACTCAAACTTGGTATACTAGGTTGTGAAGAAGATGGGAGGGACTTCACACTGGAATTCTGCAGTGTTTGAAGAGACAAATGTCCACTTTGTTGAATACAATGATTTGTCATATTCTGAACAGTGGGTTGTAATGTTCGCTGTGTTGCATTATTTTCAACAGAATGTTGGACAATATGGTTGGTCAACTGAGGAGAAAGAGATGCATGCTTTACACTTGACTGGGTTGGTTTCTGGGATTCACTCTGCACACTTGAATGATTTGTGGACTGGAATAGTTTCTGGGCAGTGTGCTGAAGTGGGGCCAGTTGTAAGTTTTGCTGGGCAGCTTCTTGTGGGCTTCGTAACACACACATTGCACTCGACATATGGGGAACTTGTAGTGAGGCTTGTACAGCAGGGTGCTGGGGAGTCTGACACTGTTGAGGTTGGCCAACACATTGGGTATCTGGCTGCAGATGAGTGCGAGTCATGTGTTGTTGGTTGTTTTGACACACTAAATGGGATTCTCTCCGCTCACTGGCCTGCTGTAGAGCAACTTGTGTTTTTGGAATGCATGTTTTCTGCTCTTTGAGGGCTGAACTACGTCCATTGTGTGTTGTGCTTAATGCTCCCGCATTCTTAGATTCGGAAGTAACAAATTCATTTGGTTTCTCAGAACAATTTTTAAGTCCTGAGCCTGTAACTCTATCAGGAAACCCCTTTGGTTGGGGCGGTACCTGCCCTGATACCAAATGTAAGCTTTTCTGCATATTTTGATGCACTGTAGCATTAGCCATTCTTGGAGTGTGTTGTGTTATAGTTTGTTCCCTAGTTATATTTTGTACAGCTGGTGGAGCTTTTAGTGAAGATGTTTCATTTGGAATCTGTAACGTAGATACAGTGTTCACAACATTGGGTTTCTGTATAGTACGAGCTCCACACATTGGGTTTCCTGTTGAAGGCTGGGATATATCAGGTTGCTGCAGAGCTTGTGTCACTTTCTGGCCACCAGGTTGCTGTGAAGGCTTGTAAACATGATGACCACTGGACTGTTGCTGCAGGAGTGACTTATACCTGCTATCAGATTGTAGCTGAGGTTGGACAACACTCTGGGGATGATGGGTCATGGACTTTACACTGGTCTGCTGCAAAGACTGGGGAATGTACTGAGCACCAGGTTGCTGCACAGGCTGAGAAACATGCCCACTAGGCTGTTGTTGAGCACTGGCTATTGACTGTCTACCAGGCTGTGGAAGTTGGATGACGGGCTTCTCACTAAGGGGTCGAGCAAGCTGTGAGGCAGTCTGTTGGATGGACTGTTTCGGAGTGTGGTATATATTTTGTGCACTACTGCTCTGAGCACCTGAAACCACATGCTGTCCACTTTGTTGCAGTGACGTAAATTGTATGCTATTTTGCTGTGCACTTTGTTCAGTTGAGAGCTGTTGTGGCCGGCACACCGATTGACTAGAATGATGAGACAGTTCTTTTGATACATTAGGTTCACTATGGCTGTTCATAGTCTGAACTATGCTTTGATCATTAGTGTGTTGTGGAAACTGTGGTCCACACTCCTGCAAAATACGAGACGAGAGCTGCACATTAGGCTGGGGTTGAGTACATACAGTGGATTGGGATGGAACTAGCTGAATGCGCTGTTCACTCAAACGCTGCGAAGGCTGTGACACTAGATGGCCACTGGACTGCTGGTGTGTTTGTGATGTCTGCTGTCTGTTATGTTGGTGAACTGTGTTCTGAAGGATCCTTATTTTGCTGGCTTGCTGCTGCATACTTGGAACATTTTCTACACCCTGCTTGTGCTGTGACGCAGGTGCAGTGTGCCCATGCAGTCGATGTGCCTGCAACATTATAAATAGCAGCTTTGCAATTTTTATTTGTGGAGCTTAAACATAGGAAAAGAAAAAAGTGCTTTCATCTTTCTTTAGAATGTAGCTGGTGACAAGAGGAACAAAATAAAAATCAGTATTACTTATGGTTGATTTTGACAGTAGTGAGAGTCACATAGCACAATCACTGATGAAACAAAACCTAGAAACTTAACTGTAAAGGAAGGCCGATTGGTTCTGGACTAAAGAATTCGTAAAATTTGAAATATAAGTTACACAAAACAAGTTGGCACAAGAAAGCCCCTATAGCAACCTAAGCATGATGTGTGAGAAATTAATAGATGAGATGTGACCAAATCAGCCAGCCGGAGTGGCCGTGCAGTTCTAGGCACTACAGTCTGGAACCGAGCAACCGCTACGGTCGCAGGTTCGAATCCTGCCTTGGGCATGGATGTGTGTGATGTCCTTAGGTTAGTTAGGTTTAATTAGTTCTGAGTTCTAGGTGACTGATGACCTCAGAAGTTAAGTCACATAGTGCTCAGAGCCATTTGAAGCAAATAAAATCAGAGTAAGGAAGAAAGTGCAAAATGGACTGGGACTCAAACATTAACATTTCAATAATGAATTTATAGAGGGCTCAAGGATGGTATGAACTAGTCTGAGGAGATGGAAAGCCCATCATTTCATTTAAAAAAAAATTACGTACACGAGAAGGGCACATTAGAGTTTTATAAGAAACATTACACTTAGAAGAAAACATTTGTCTTAGTGTACCTATTCAACTTGTAGCTTTTGCAAGGAAGTATCTTTATGAGGAATTTGCAAGCAAAATCTAAAACATAAAAGGAGACAACAAGGACAGATTCAATTACATAAATCTTCATGTATGTCCTCACACTACGTAGACTACTTACTCATGAAACAACCTTTATAATATAGTGAATGTTACACAAATAAATAAGCTCCGTGAATTTCAAATTATATGAAATGCTGAAGCATAGATTTATAAATTAAAAGTAAAATGGAAGATAATACAAAAAAACTATATGCTTACTTTCAAGAGTATTATGCACAACAAATTTTCTTTTGATGCAACAGTAAGCAATCTACAGATTCTAGACACACAGCATAAAAAATTAAAATTGTGAACAATCACTTCTTAATATTTTCTTGTATTTATCTTAATAGCAAATTTGCATTATGTAAAAGAATTTTTTCAGAGAGAATTGTATTTTTCCTTCCTATCAGATTGTTTGCTCCAATGTCTTTGATCCAAATTACAGTGTTTTAAACAATGTTAAGTATCCTTGTAGTTGTAAAAAAAAAAAAATAAATAAAATAAAAAGTTTGTTTTTAGTGTTTGCTAACATACGTCAAAACTGCAGTAGAATAAATATACCTCGTGTTGTTTCTCTTGTGCACAAGTAGTTTCTGTTGATGGGTTCAGCACAGAAAATCTCTGTTGCAGCCTTGTATGTAATAGTGCAGATATCTGCTGGTTTGTGTGTTCTCTTGGAATCTGAGAGGATGGCTGCTGTTGCTGAAATAAGCGCAACATGAACAATAATTCTATGGAAAAATGCAACAATCTTGGACATTTTTATCATACAGAATACAACTGTTCTCCAACATAGAAATATAAACAAATAAAAACAAACAGGGTATGTAAATAATTACTCTCTGGTCTCACCGGACAATGGAAAATCTAGGATTGAATAAAACAATATGGAACGGATAGATTTCTACTCACCAAACACGGAACACAGTGTCACAGACAGGCACAAGGAAAAAGAATGCTAGATAATCCAGATTGAAACCCTTGCCCTCCAGGAACTAAAGCTGCACACACAATGCCACTTTGCAAAACTGTCCAATCTATTCTTATAAGAATTGGGCCTTGGTATCATAAGCTCTCCTCCCAATAATTTTAAGTGAACTGACACTCGGAGTGGAGACTTACAAAGGCCACAACTGCATAGAAAATTCAACTGCCTCTTAATTGTGCTTCACGTATCTGCCTTCATTTACTACAAAATTAAACATAAAAGATGGCAAGGCTCTTATGTAATGAAAGATGATGTCCTTTAATGTATTTTATTCAAGATTCAAACAAAAAGACATCTAGCCATATCACACCCACATACTTTGACAAAACTGACAAATTCTAAAATTCATTCACTCCAAAAAAGTTATGCACAATTTGATATTCCTACTTCAATTAAATAGTCCTCTCAGTGCAATATTAAACACTTTCTATCTTAATTTCTCACATTCTTGTCTCTCAGATTTGCCAATAGCTGTTTTCTCAACCCACTCTCCCCACTACTCCTTCACACCCTTGCTACTGACTCTTACTGTCAGCACAACATGACAGTGCCCTGTACACAGAGAAAGATGGGACACAATAAAAAGTTTTAAAAGATAAGACTCTCCAGCTACTGCCTGCTGGTAGGTAGCTCATTGGTGTGGATATTGATCATTGTACCCTTACATTCCCACTCTTAACTGTTTCATACAATGCAAATTTCAGCAAACATAACAGCTCGAGTTCCCATGACGGTTACAAATACCCCATATAAATCAAAAAAATACACTAAGCACAGAAACACTGAACCAAATGCCTGTGACTTTATTATACATAAAACTTGCACACCTCACATACTGGTGAATCATCTCAAGTCCAATTGCTTGTTAAGTGGCAACAGTCTCAAAATAGTGTTATTCAAGATCTTTGCAAAAAGGTGTGGGCTGTGAGATCTGTATTGAATGTGAAAAGGAATAGACAACCATCAGTGAGGACCCCAGAAACTGTTGGCAGAATTCGCATGTACATTAGCGAGAAATCACTGCAAGTCAGTAACGAGGTTATTGTGGTGTGGTAGGTACATCTCATACATCATGTCATCGTATACTAAAAGATAAGAAATTAAAATCCTATCATGTGCGTGTGATGCAACAGCTGAAAGTAATGAACAGGAAAAGAGAGCTCATTATTGTAACTGACTGTTAACATTGATTGCTAACATTTACTTGCCCCTTGCTTTACTTCATGTCAGATGAGGTCTGGTTTCATTTGTCACATTATGTAAAGTCCCAGAATTGCAAATACTGGTGGCAGGATAACCCACACACTCTACATGAAGAACCTCTCCACTCAAAGAAGATAGGCTCCTGGTTTGCGTTGTCCATCATGTGCATTATTGGCCCCATATCTTTCAATTACACCTTAAACAGTTGCAATATCTAGAGATCTTTTACTCTTTCTATGCACAATAACAGACGCAAATAAGCCGTATGCAGCATTCCAACAAGATGGAGCAACTGCTCACACTTCAAACTAAAATATGTTGCAAATCACCAATGTGTTCCTTGAAGACAGACTTGTCAGTAGAGCCCTCTGTAACCCAACCTCCCCATACTTAACATCATGTGATTTTTACTTATGGGGTTTACTAAAAAGCAAGGTGTAATTCTGACAATCCTCACACAATAGACGATCTTAAACAAAACATTACTAAAGAAATTAACAACATTACACCTGCAGTATTACAGCATGTAGCTGATAACGTCATTGCAAAAAGTCAATGGTGCCTGGATGCCCATGGCCACCATTTACAGCATATCTTATAAACTGGTAACTAAATGTTTTATCTATTCTTTTTTTAGTCAGTTCACTGTTACTTGAATCTCTAGTGAGAGGTGTACCGGTTTTATGTGGGACATCCTGTATTTTTCAATACAATGACACTCCAGCTCAGTAATTTACAACTATGACTTGTATTAACTATGGTACTGATCTATCAAAATGTCGAGCAACTATTAAACACAAAATATCAAACAAATCGGTTACATGACAAGCATACAGCAATACTTAACTTGATAAAAAGTAAATAAGTATAAGGAAGCACATTAAGCAAATAATGAAAGGCGTGCCTCTGTAGAAGTTCAGTTATCCCTGATAATCATTCAAAAGTAAAAATTTGCTAAGTATTTTATGTACACTTAGTACTTTCAATTTCTGTTCACCAACATCAAGTATAAATAATCAAAATCAAAAGTTAATGTAAGTAAGCAGCACAAACATTTGTTTAAATCTATTGATCACCCAACAGACTTTTCTATCCTACTCTGTATATGTAGAACACAGTTTGTGATCACTTTCACTCGTGGCAACGCAGAGACCAGTCGAACATACAGTCAGTTCCCAAGGTCAATGACAGTGGAGTTCACGAAGTGAACAGCTAACCAAAAACAAAGTTCAGAGTATAATGAAGTTGTCATAAGCAAGCACAAACTGCCAAGGGAGCAATCTCAGTAAGGACATAATACTGGCAAAGTCAATAACTCTATTAATCGATGGCACATATGAAAGGATTCAAGGAATTAGAGAGACTGACTGGTAAGTGCAGGGCCACGGTATTTACGATACACTCGCATCAGTGAATGGGCCTGTGTAATACGCCTGAAACTGCAGTGTGGGAGGAAAGCTGCAGCCTGTGTATCAAGTCGCAAGTATCTCTGACCTGTCTTGCATATCAATACTTGGAGAGAACTGGGAATCTGAATCACTGTTGGATGCTACATAAACAATGCCCAGAAATCACGTAACACAAGATTAGACACCTACGTAATTTTCCTCAACTTTTGTTGTTCCTGTTAGAATTTTTCCAATCAAAATGCCATTGCTAAACAAGACATTATACAAATAACAATAAATTAGGCTTGCACACTCACCTGTATTATTAATGCTTTGCGCTTTTTTAAACACTGCACTTTGCTCACATTCATTGCACTGGCTAATACTCAATTTTTCTAGCACTGGAAATGCTGATGTGCAGAAAGGTGCAAACAGCAGCCCCCCCCCCCCCTCCCCCTCCCTACACTGACTTGTGGTGGCAGTGTTGAACCTCTGACCTGTCAGCTGTGCATCATTATGTTGTTGTGTTGAATCAGTGCAGTGACCTCATGGTATGGTGGCTACCTCATGAGTGGCCCCACTTTCGAGTTTTGCTGACATTTTCATGAGCAAGAGCACCCCCAATAATACATGAAAGGGGGCACTGTCAGCCTCTGTCGATGTGCTCGGTGAGCTGCCACTGATAGACCTGTGTTGTTGGTAAATGTGTGCATCTGGGAAGCACTAATTATGGACAGTTGTTGTTCCATGTCTGTCTGCTTATATGACCATTGCACACATTCCAGGCACCTGACATCATCTTGCCCCTCTGCTGGACTCAACGAACCACCATGACACCGGCTCATTGATACATGATGCATCGCTGTGCCTGGCTGCGTGGGCTTGGACTAGCCAATGCACACATGCACTGTAGAACCACCACCTCCGTTGGTCTCACAGCATCCCCATGGAACAGCTGAAATACCACAAACACCAGCTACTGTGTAAACTTGGCACCTGTAAGCACAGCATTCTATTAGCCTACTTCCAATGGGCCTACAGATGCAGTTAAAAAATAAACACCTATATCACTGACAACATCTGCAGAATCCAATCACTGTATAGTACGTTCCTAATCTACAATAGCCCAATGCAGCACATCTGAAGCTGGTCACCTGTTGGCATACTAGTGTTATGGGTACCTTATGGCAAGTGATTGAAGGGTGGTGAAATAACAAGTAGCCCATATGGCACTGGACAACCACATCTCATCACAAAATGTAGATGTCAAAGGAGCCCCTACTGTGCAAACCAGGATAGGCAGCAACCCATAGCAGATCTGACAACAGATTACAATGCTGGTGCAGACACAAGTGTTTTGGAGAACACCATTGAAACGCCATTGTTGATCTCAGAGCTCCACATCACCTGACCCCTACGTGTTCATTTGTTGACCCAACGACATAGTCAGTTATGATTGCAGTGGGCACAGTATCACTGATTTTTCACTGTGGATCAACAGATAGTACATTCCTAACCTACAATGGTCCAATATGGCACATCCGAAGCTGGTCACCTGTTGGCATACTAGTGTTATGAGTACCTTATTGTGACACGCCATCATCCAAGCGAATGGCTGGACGAAACATGCACTGTGCCACAGATGCTGAACAGTGAGGGCAGGATTATGCTATGGAGTACACTTAATTAGGTTTCCATGGAATCTGTGATAGCAATGAAAGGCATCATGACAGTAGTGAATTACCTGACAGCCTTATTGCAGACCACCTGCATTGCTTCATGTCTGAAATCTCCCCCTAAGGAGATGACATCTTCCAGCAGGGTAACAGTCCATGCTGCAAGGTTAGAATCATGCTACAGTGGTTTGAGGTGCATTTTAGTGAACTCCCATTGATGTCTCAGCCATCAAATGTGCTTGATCTGTATCCTTTCGCTTTCACTTTTGCCTTTGTCCTGCAGTTTCGCAGGGTCAGCATGGCCACAATCTGATTTGGCATGATTAATTTGAAGGGGTGGCTGGATGCCCTTCCTGCTGCCGCCCTGTATCCCCCAGGGTGGAAGCAGTGTACCCCAGCTGTCTGTGTCTGGCGTAATTCATGAAATAGTGCAAATGTGTCTCAAATGTCTGTGAGTCGTGTAACTGAGGCAGGATTTGGGACCAGCACAGTATTCATCTAGTGGGATGTGGAAAACTGCCTAAAAACAACATTCAGGCTGGCTGACACATATACCGGCTCTCATCGTTAAGTGCCTGATCAGTACTCATTAGAACATATATTGGGCACCATCTGCATGCCCGTGAACCACCATCCTGTAATTCGCAGGAACTGCTTGATCCGTGCATATGTAACTGGTACCATATACTTCTGGAATCTTGTTAGGACTTGTAGAATCCATGTCACACAGAATCTCTGCTGTACTATGTCTGAAAAGTGGAACAACGTGCTATTAAAAAGTGATCATAATGTTTTGGCTCATCAGTGTATTTAATTATTGTGACTTTTCTAACATGCCAACCACCGAGCCATCTGCTGTCTATTATATACTCACAGGTCAGTTCATCCAACAACATCTTGCGTCTCCTGTGACAATGTGTCTCTATTAAAACTTTTTTCACACTTGTACATCATCCTACCTAAATTTAGGTAATCTGTTCAGTTGGCTTCACATTCATCCATCTGTCTCACTGCAAAATGTTACCTTTTTTTGTGTCACACCATTTTTCGGGGATTGATCTGCACAAAAATGTCACTGGCTGTAGTCTCCCTCCCAGTCGAAATCTGTTGCAATCCCTACTGAGAACTTCCAATTCTTCCAAATCAGTTAATGCTATGTTGTTTACTCCTGTATTGATGTCCCCAGTCTCTTTTTTTTGTGAAATACCCATTATGAAGTTACACAAGTTACCATTGGTAGAGGTTACAATGGCAGCAGCCATAGTTAATTACATCTTGACCTTGGCAATTTGTATCTCTCTTTATTCACCAATTTCAGCTACTTTTTCTACTATAGCTTTTGCCTTGTCTTGAACAGAGATTAACTGTGAGCTGAGCTGGCTACAATTCTCAGCAACATTGTTTGCTACCGCCACAACCTGCGTAATTGTTAGTTCATGCACACGACTCGTTTCCTCATCCTTTGTTATTTTTTGTCATATTTTTCTATCCCCTCATTCCATTTAGCGATAAATTTTTCATGCCGAGTTTTTATTTGGCTCGTTCGGGCTGCATTTTCCTCTATCTTCTTCTCCATTCCAGCTGCATTTTACCTGTATTTTCCTTCAAGTCTGATAATGTTCTATCCATTAGTTACTTAGTGCTTTTGTTCATAATTTCCATTAGTCTTGCTATGTGCACCTACATGTCTACCTCTTTCTGGCCTCCAGTACCTCTCAATGTTGATTTTCATTCTATCTTATTTCCTTCATTTTGTAAATCATCTTGCCGCAGATGCGAAATTGATGTACTACTGTCTTGCTCATGAAATAAGAGTCTGCTGCGCTAGTTCCAAACATTTCTGCAATTCCTGAATCTGGATCTACATTTCTCTTGCCCACGACTATTTCATTTCCCAAATTGTATAACTTAAATTACTTTAACCATGTAGCTAAATATTTTCCTCCACAACTTTAACTACTATATCCCTATCACAATGATTCTCACTTTCAGACATAGTACATTAGTTTATTTACAACACAAGAGCAAAATACACTTCTATTTCTACTAAATGATGCCTATGCCATAATGGCACATGCAACCTACTATGCCAATAACCTTTTCACGATACATGATTATCTGCTTGAGAACACAGCTCACTGCGCTGCCATCATCAATGCATCGTGATTGCATTGTCTGATACCACTTCAATTCATCTTCTCTCTGTTTGATGATGGTGTCCGCTGTTTCCCATGTATGATACATCTCCTGCACATGTCAGAAATTGCTGCTGTTCACACTAATTATGTTCCTGTTGTTACATTGCATTGCTCTGTACAGCTCCTTTCCACAAGTATCGAACCATAAAATAGCAACATCATACAGAATGCCATGAGTATGTTCTTGCCCCATACTTTTGAATGAACCAATGGTGTTCCTTAAAATTTGCTATCAAATCTTTGGGGTGGAGACTTACAACAGCTACGATCACGCATGCCTAATCATACCACACTCATTTACTTTGATGAACCTGACAAAGTTCAAAAATAATTCACTCTGAAAAAGTTACAGATGATTCAATATTCCTGTTGTTGTTGTTGTTGTTGTGGTCTTTAGTCCTGAGACTGGTTTGATGCAGCTCTCCATGTTACTCTGTCCTGTGCAAGCTGCTTCTTCTCCAAGTACCTACTGCAACCTACATCCTTCTGAATCTGCTTAATGTATTCATCTCTAGGTCTCCCTCTATGATTTTTAGCCTCCACACTGCCCTCCAATACTAAATTGGTGATCCCTTGATGCCTCAGAACATGTCCTATCAACCGATCTCTTCTCCTAGTCAAGTTGCGCCACAAATTCCGCTTCTCCCCAATTCTATTCAGTACCTCCTCATTATTTACGTGATATACCCATCCAATCTTCAGCATTCTTCTGAAGCACCACATTTTGGAAGCTTCTATTCTCTTCTTGTCTAAATTATTTATTGTCCATGTTTCACTTCCATACATGGCTACACTCCATACAAATACTTTCAGAAACAACTTTCTGACACTTAAATCTATACTCGACGTTAACAAATTTCAGAAATGCTTTCCTTGCCATTGCCAGTCTACGTTTTATATCCTCTCTACTTCAACCATCATCAGTTATTTTGCTCCCCAAATAGCAAAACTCATGTACTACTTTAAATGTCTCATTTCCTAATCTAATTCCCTCAGCGTCATCTGATTTAATTTGACTACATTCCATTACCCTCGTTTTGCTTTTGTTTATGTTCATCTTATATCCTTCTTTCAAGACACTGTCCATTCCGTTCAACTGGTCTTCCAGGTCTTTTGCTGTCTCTGAGAGAATAACAATGTCACTGGATAACTTCGATGTTTTTATTTCTTCTCCATGGATTTTAATTCCTACTCCGAATTTTTCTTTTGTTTCCTTTACTGCTTGCCCAATATACAGACTGAATAACATCGGAGATAGGCTACAACCCTGTCTGACTCCCTTCCGAACCACTGCTTCCTGTTCACGCTCCTTGACTCTTACAACTGCCATCCGGTTTCTGCAGAAATTGTAAATAGCCTTTTGCTACCTGGACTTGACCCCTGCCACCTTCAGAATTTGAAAGAGAATATTCCAGTCAACATTGTCAAAAGCTTTCTCTAAGTCTACAAAAGCTAGAAATGTAGGTTCTTAATCTAGCTTCTAAGATAAGTCGTAGGGTCAGTATTGTCTCATGTGTTCCAAAATTTGTACAGAATCCAAACTGATCTTCCCTGAGGTTGGGCTCTAACAGTTTTTCCGTTTGTCTGTAAAGAATTTGTCTTAGTAGTTTGCAGCCGTGGTTGCAAATTAAATAATTAAATAAAATTTCAATTAAATACTCCTCTCAATGTACTATCAAAGATTTTCTGTCTTAATTTCACATATTCCTACCTCTCGACCCATTCTATCACGGTATCCTTACAGCATCTGGAGAAGACAACAGCCATGTGTGTGAGAGATGTGATTCTGTGAATGTTTGTGTGTTTTCTGCATCTTTAGAAGGATCTAGGCCTAACCTGAACATGTCTAGCATTTATTTTCATTGTGGTAGACTGTAGCTGAACATCTCCTCTGTGTATTGAGTAACAATCAATTACTTCCATGTCTGGTTTTCTACTTCAAATTTTCCCCATTTCTTCATTGACTGACTAATTTCCAGCACCATATAAGCTCTTTTTAACTATATTCAGATCATGGTGTATATGGAAACAAGGTAAAAAAATTCCCAGCTATCTCAGTCAAGAAGACACTTTTTCCCAGGTGAAAATTCACTTTTTCCATTTCATGTGACAGTATACTTTCCCTTGGAACTAGGAAACGTCTCAATCCTTTGAATAGTAAAGGTTTTATATACCAGCGCAGAATGCCCTGGCACTTTAGATAATAAAACCCAGCAATTTAGATAAAAAAGGGCATGTTTTGGGAACATCTTTGATGTGCAGCAAAATGTGCACTGCATTTTTCATATTACAAAAGGATAAATACAAAGTCCACCAAGCACAACACATTAATTTCCGAACTACTGAAATCTAGACAGCGATGCTTTGTTGTCAGCCAATCACAGCTCACATCACGTGATCTCACCAGCCAATGACAGTTGATATTCAGAGCAAAAGACATATGATGTAGTCAGCCCACAGCAACATCACTGTTAAGTAGCTCAAACACACAAATAGGAAAAGTTGATGGTTTAATTTATATACACAAGAGTCTAGGTATAAGAAAAGCTGAGCTTTCACATACGATATCACTCTTTTTTGCTTGTGTTATCCTTTAAGATATATCAAATACAAATGGGTCGGTAAAGTTTTAAATAAAGAAGTAAATGTCTGGTCTTCTGCACACTAAATTTTGCTAAGGGGCTGCTCCTCAAAGTGTTAAGTTTTGAATGAGAGTCAAACACTCTGAGATCTAAGAAATTCATCTTATGTAACACAATTCAACGTGTGTAAAAGGAAATTTACTTTGAAAGTAATAGTTCTCAAGCCACCATTCACAATATTTTCCCACGACCTGGTATAAATGTAAACAGTTGTGACGTCATGCTCATCGAAAGCAGTTTGTTGTTATGAAGTATTGCATACTCTTCATCCTAAAGTCTTTGACACTTTTTGCTGTCGGCAGAAGTTTGTGTGCACAATGTGTTTTATTGTTGTAAATGAATCATTTTCTTTACAACTTAAGTTTTATTTTGGTGTTTTTCTCTCATTTATGTTTTACTGTTGCATATTACTTGGCAGTAGTGAGCTAAAGTAAAATTCCTTGTTGGATTAGTAGTTCTTACCACAGAAAATTACAAAAATTTAACTGAAAACTAAACCAATGAAAAATTCCTGTGTTTTTCCCAGTTGTCCCAGGGCATATACACCATGTCAGATGCTCTGTTACCAGAAAATGAATTACTTCAATTCGTTGGTAGTGAGTAAAATTCACTGGAGGGAAAAATCCATCTGTGTAAAGAAGCCAAAGCGCCTGAATATGATTTACATACAAGTTAACACCTGCCTCTATGCCATACTGTCTATAAATAGGTATGTTGGTCAGATATCTATATTGAAGGAAAAATAAAGCTATGAATTCAGTTACTACTTATGAGGGGAGCTAAGACAGACTTTCCTTTACTCATTAGATTAATCACTGATGGAATCAACCATATAAGTCAATGATATTACGGTGGTTCTGTACTGTAGACATAAATAGTATGCATAAAGTGAAGAGAAAACCAACGAGCTCTATATGGCCACAATATAAAGGGTGATTCTCAATTATCTGTCTCGAAGTAACGTTAAATAACATAAGAGATTTTCTTACTTGAAATACTTTATTCTCAGTTACAGGACTGACAGGATAGCAAGTTTCTTTCTATAAATGTTCCATGTGGCTTCCGTATCATACAGCCAGTATGCCATCTGTACAAAATTTCTTCCCAAATGCATGAGAGCATGCTACTCGTAAGCAACCTTGACCTTTCTATCAATGTGCCATGCAACCTGTTTCCACAAAACGATCATACAATGCTTTTATAGTCTTTGCCTGAGGCAGTGCTTTGTGATTCTCTGTTCTGAAGCATTTTTTTACAGCTGGTGACTGTGTTTCATGGCAACATAAGCAACACTTTGCACATTCCATCGCACTATAAGTCTCCATTGTTACTGCGATCACGCACTGCTTCCGCATTTCAAATAAATGGAGTGACATCTGGAGGTGTAGGATTCAAACTCGAGAACAGCAGGGAGGTTTGAAGTGCTCCCAGAGAATAATCAGTCCATGGTTGCCAAATTATTTTTGTACTTTTAGTAACCAAATTAGAATAAGTATGTAGTTGGTAGAAATGGTTAAGAGAGTCATATTCAGCATCCATGAGGTACTCTGCAATGCATTTTCTACAACTGATGCTAAAGGACATCTTCATTGCCAAAAAATAATAATGACTTGACATAGAGGATATGCCTTTCCTCAAATATAAAGGCTGTGCAAGTTTGAGGCTAGGATCAACAGTTAACACTATTTATGCCTTTAGATCAGTGCAGGGATTCTGCAACATCAGTAATGCTTGAAATAACAGGAAGTCTGTATAAATCCCCCGCTCCGTGAGGTATGATATAGAGTCTAATGTTTTATTGACCTGAATCATCTTCTCTTTCTTGAAATAAGAGAACTCTCAAAATTTGTGATAGTTTTGAGAGCCCAGCAATTCATACGTACACAATAAGATGAACAAAAAATGGCTCTGAGTACTATGGGAGTTAACAGTTGAGGTCATCAGTCCCCTAGAACTTAGAACTACTTAAACCTAACTAACCTAAGGACATCACACACATCCATGCCCGAGGGAGGATTCGAACCTGCGACCGTAGCGGTCGCGCGGTTCCAGACTGAAGCGCCTAGAACCACTCGGCCATAAGATGAACAAGTGCACTGTCTACAAAGATGGGTAAGATGAGCTAATCAAATGCATTATGCCAGATCTTAGATACTTAAAGCAATGCAAGGATATAAATCTTTACATTATAAATATGGAAATGGAAACAGGTGGAATTTAAATAATAGGAGTAAAAGTAATAACTCATCATATAGTTCTGGTATTGAGTTGTTGGCAGGCAGATGAAAAAGACTCAGAATGATGCTAACTTTCAGATGAATTCTTCTTCTGAGCTAATAGAACACACAAACATACAACTACACAACAACATTGTTCTGGCTGGCTACGTTGTGCCAGCACTGCAGCTCAAACACGCTGAGGGATTGTGTTGGGTGGAGTGGACAAGAGGAGACAGGAGATGGGAAGTTGGAGGAAGAGTTAAGAAGGGTTGACATCTGGCAAAAAGAGGCAGTGGTCACCCTTCCACTACCTCTACATCACAATCATATACCATAAAGTAGACAACACTCCGTAAAATAATTCATTCATTAATTAAGGCGAGGCTGAATGTATCTACTCAAACATTGTTCGGTTTCTGCATTAAAGCTATTTTATGGTCCCCACCAAATTTTTCACCTTTTCTTGATGGGGAACCTATCTTCCTTTCATCCAAAGACATGCCGCCGCTGTTCCAGCTACCTTGCCTTTCAATTGCAGCAAATTTCTCAGCTAATTTAGCAAAAAGTTTTAATACCAATGGTAAGAAGTGTTATATCACTGCGCTCTTCTTTTAAAGAGTTTTCAAATGCCATTTAAAAAATATGTCATTTCATTTGAAAAATAAAAACAGTTCCCTCAATATACAGCTGATACAAGAGTTAACAACATTAACTGTGCTATAAAAGCATGTGCTCTTCTACAAATTATTATTTGTCAATAATGTCATTTCTGGTATCCCTCTGGCAGTGAAGTACCTGGCAGTTTTGTTCAAAATCATATGTATCCTAAAAAAACAATTTTTTTTTAAATTCGCGTGGGTCATTACTTCTACTGAACTATAGTAAGATTTGATACATTTTGATTATATCATGTCCACAGTTACTAAAAACCTACAATAAATTCATGCAATACTTAAGGACTATGTTTTGTTCAATATAATACCAACACAGTATGAGTGTGTGTTAGACTGCTCTTAATGGATATACCTTGCGTTGTACTTTCTCTTGCTTGTTTGTGGCTCCTGGCTGTGCACCAAGTACTGATAAACCTTGCTGCAACAGTTGCTGCAGAGGCACACTCTGAACTGGAGCAGATTCAATTACAAACCCTTCACTGGATGTCTGGTGTTTTTGCTGCAATAAGACATGTTGGTGTAAAAGTAGTCAATAATACAATGACAAATAAGTAATGGTAAAAGAAAACTATACTCCCTAGTTTTTATTTCCAATGACAAATAATTGGTGGAATTTTTGATACCAAAAGAACAAGTTATTTCAAGCAGTTTGGACAATTATTGAAAAATTTGCATGACGGTGATCCAACAGTGTCCAAAACAAATTGATCATCTTTGCACTGATGTCCCAAGTTTTTCCACACTCTTCAAACCCTGGCAGGCAAGTGTACAAAAGGTAGGATTGTTAAAGGCCCTATAGCCACTTTCAAATTCCTGTAAGATTGGTATTCTGACCACAGTGAAAGAATATTCGGAATAATGCACTGGATTCAGAACATGACCAGGTACTTCTGGACCTGCAACTTGCTGCAGATAGCAGGACTAAATAGACAACATTCACATTAAAAAAATTGCTTCTGGCATTTTTTTTATTTAGGAAGAATAAATGACAAAGTGCTAGAAAGTCATTATACGTTAAAGAAATTGGAAGAGGAATTAAATAATATCACAGGGGATTATAGCATGATCGTCTGAAGTACAGCAACAATGACAACCAGAATTAAAACCAGAACATGTGTTTAGACACAGAGAAACAGGACATGGAAGTAATTCAGACGCAATCTTTATGCTAAACTAGAAAACAAAATCAATATTTTGGATTGAAGGACTCTTAAGAGAACAACTACACTTCTTTAGAAATAAAAATATTCCACGGAAATCATTCAGGTTCATGCATCAACATGCTCACAGTCTCATAAAGAGTTAGAAGACCTAAACAAAATGAAAGCTAATCTCATGACAAATATGTTAATTGGGGGCTGAGGTACGAGGAATGCAGCTTTGGCAGCAGCGCCAGCAGCCTTGTTTCCTGTCACACCAACACGACCTGGAACCCACATAAACATCACAGCTGCTCCATAAAGAGTGAGCAAGTGAAAGATTTTCTGGACCCATTGCACTAAGGGATGGACGATGTACAGAGCACAGAGACTTTGAAGGGCACTGCGAGAGTCTGAATAGTGACACAATTGAAAAGACTGTGTCGCTGGATGTACTCTGTGACTTGGTACAGGGCAGACGATAACAAAAAATGTTGGTGCTGACGGCGAAGGCACACCCAACACAACGGTCAGTCCGAAAGCCACCAGTGTACACAAAGGTACTATCGCAAAATTCCATGCGCAGGTCATGAAACTGAAGGAAATAGAGCAAGCCTGGTGTAGTGTCCTTATAAAAGTGAATGAAGGCCAAGGCGAACACAGGCCGCCGCACAAAGCCAAGGTGGTGAAGGCTTCACACCCACCAGGAAAGCTGCAGGGAGCATGAAGTTAATCTGCTGGAGCAAGAGCCAAAAGTGAACTCCAGGAGGTAACAGAGAAGGCAGACACACCCCATACTGACAATCAAAGGAGTCATTGAAGGAGAAGGCATAGGATGTGTGGCCACGCATGGCAGTCAAATGACATGCATATCTGCTGAGGAAAAAGTCACAGCAGTTGTATAGTGGTAGTTCGGCAGCTTCTGCATACAGACTCTCAACCGGGCTAGTGTAAAAGGTACCAGTGGCCAAACAGATGCCACGATGGTGGACAGTATTGAGACGGCATAAGAGGGACAGATATGTAGAAGCATAAACAAATCTCCCATAGTCTAGTTGCGAACATACAAGGGACCAGTACAAACGGTGAAAAATGGTTCGATCTGCACCCCAGGATGTACCATTGATGACATGCAGGACACTGAGGGATTGCGTACAGCGGCTGCTAGCTAAGATGTGGGAGCACCAAGATACTTTCCTGTCGAGCAGGAATTTCGCAATTTAAACAAATGAAAGAGCAACAGGCCCAAGATGTAAAGATGATGGGAGAAACCAACTGTGCTGCCAGAAATTATACAACCGTTTTTGTCAGTGGAAAAACGAAAGCCACTGTCGATGCCCTATAAGTAAAGGTGATCAAGATATTACTGAAGATGCTGCTCAATGAGACAGGTTCATGAAGAATGGCAATAGATGGCAAAATCATCAACAAAAAGGGAGCCGGAGATGCCCAGCGGAAGACAAGCCATTATTATAGGGTTAATGTCGATAGCAAAGAGGATGATGCTCAGGAAGGAACCCTGAGGCACACCGTTTTCCTGGATAAAGGTTTCTGACAAGGCAAAACCCACACGTACCTCGAAAACTCAGTCTTTTAAAAATTCCTCAATGAAGTAGGGCAGGTGGCCACAGAAGCCCCACGTGTAGAGAGTACAAAGGATACCAGTCCTCCAGCAAGTGTTGTAGGCTTTCTCCAAATCAAAAAACAAAGCCACAGTTTGGGATTTCCATAGAAAACCATTCATGACATGGGTAGACAAAGTGATGAGATGGTCAACTGCCGAAGAGCATGCTCTAAATCCACACTGTGCAGTGGTTAGTAAATTGCAAGACTCGAGTCACCATACCAGCCAGGCATGAATCATATGTTCTATCACCTTGCAAACACAGCTAGTGAGAGAGATGGGGCGATAGCAAGAAGGAAAGTGTTTGTCCTTACCAGGCTTAGGTATGGGTACGACAGTGGCTTCGTGCCAGTGTCTGGAAAACATGCCCTCTGCCCAGATACGGTTGTATGTGTTAAGCAGGAAGAGCTTATCTGCAAGTGAAAGGTGCCGCCACATTTGAAAGTGAACAGGGTCTGCCTCAGGACAGAGGATTTGGAAGAACTGAGAGCATGATCTAGCTTCCTCATAGTAAAGGCAGCACTGCAACACTCACGATTCTGAAAAGATAAGGGTATCACCAGAGCCTCCTCTGCTCATTTCCAATGGAGGAAGGCAGGGTGATAGTGGGAGGAGCTTGAAATTTCTGCAAAATGGCAGCCCAAGGTGTTGGAGACATAGGGTACATAATGACACAATCTGCTACTGTCAGGCCAAAAATTGGGGAATGGACCTTGGTCCCAGAGAGCTGTTGGAGGTTGGCACACACAAGAAGAGGGGCTGGAACTGTTAAAAGAACTAGTGAATGAAATCCAGCAAGCTTTTTGGTTATCCAGAAGAACACGAACTGTGTTGCATCATGCCTCAGCCCACCAAGGGAGCAGGACATGGCGTGGTAAAGAGGAAGTGCGAGGAATGGAATGCAATGGTAACGATAACGTTTGTAAGATATTCCACCTGGGCATCACAAGAGGAGAAATCTCGTTCATCGAAGGTCATCAGGGAGGAGTAAAGTCTCCAGTCGGCCTTAGTAAGCTGCCATTTGGGTGTGCACAGAGGCGGGGTAGGAGTCAGAAAATGGAAAGCACACAGGAAATGGTCGCTCAAGTAGGTGACAGAAAGGACCACTCAAGATGATGTGCAAGATGGGCAGTGCAGAAGGATAGGTCCAAATGGGAACAGATGTGCGAGGAGTCTGAAAGCAACATGGGTGCTCCTCTGTTAAGATAGAAAAGGTTAAGTTGATTAAGACGGTCAGCCAAGAGGGCACCTCTTGGACAGGTTCAGGAAGAACCGCAAATGGGATGGTGCACATTAAAAAGTCATGGGTGAGGTAGCTGCCCAATAAGCTGGAGGAATTTGGCCCTGGTGACATCAAATGATGGAGGGCTGTAAATGGTACAAAAGGAAAATGTCAAGTGAGGAAGGAAAAGGCAAACTGCAACAGCCTGAAGACAGGTAGTTAGGGAGATAGGTTGACTATGAACATCATCTTGTATGAGCAGCATGACTCCCTGATGAGATGGAATGCTGACCTCGGGCGAAAGGTCAAAACAGACACGGAAGAAATGCAAAAGCTCAAAGCAGTCATGAGGACGCAATTTTTTTCCTGAAGGCAGAGTACAAGTGGACACTGCGATTCTTTTAAAAAAGAGCCATAAATCCTCTTTGTTGGATCAAAGGCAGCCAACGTTCCACTGGAGGAGGAAAATATGAAAAGGTGTCACCTCAGTGGATACCGAGTGCCAGCCTGTGAAGACTCGAAGCTACAGGGCACAGAGCAAGAGGATCCTGCTCCACGAGGTCCACAGAAGTGTCGGCTTTCTTCTGTTGTTGGACTGCAGAGTCCAGGGCAGAAGAACAGTTGATGGTGTGCACCAGCGACACTACTGAAAATGATCTTCGAGTCGGCAAAGGAGAAAACTGTTTGCCTTTGTTGGACTTCTTTGAGCCTTCTTGTTTAGCAGAGGAAGACTTGTGTTGGTTGGCTGGAGGGACGTAGCAAGTCTTCATGTGAGTCTTCCTTCTGTCCTTTCCGGCCTGCCGGTTGTGTAGCTGGTGATGTGAGGCAAGAGTCTGATGGCTTGTTACACAGCTGGATGAGGGGACTGCAATGCTACCATGACACTGAACGATTTCACAACCTCCAAGCTAAATCTGAGGTCGTACGTCTGTGTGACCATGTCCTTCATGGGGCGAAATGTAGCAAGAACAGTATTGTAAGTGCCAGGTGGTAGAATGCAGGGTTTGCAACTAGCCAATAACTTGCAAGCAACAGGGTAAGGAACTTATTCCTTTACCCAGATCTCCTATACTGCCCACTTATCGAGATACATGGGACAATATCAAGAGGTGGCGGCATTGTCACCAGTGCAGCTGACGCAGCAGGAAGAATGAGGCGAACAACCTTTATCACAGGTTACACATTTGGCCAGGTGTTGACAAGACATCCGAGTGTGGTTGAATTGATGACACCGGTAGCAGCGCAACGGGTTCAGAATGTACAGTCGGTCTGTAAGAATCTCACAGCCTGCTTTGATCTTAGATGGAAGAACCACTCTATCAAAAGTGAGAAGGAGAGTGCATATGGGCTCTACATAAGCATGGACTTTTTTAATCACCCAATGGACTGCAATGACACCCTGATCAGAGAGGTACGTATGGATTTCTGCCTCGGTCAGACCATCGAACTGCCCACTGTAAATAACACCACAGGAAGAATTCAGCATTTGATGGGCCTCGACAAGAACAGGATAGCCATGGAGGAGCGAAGCTGCAAGCAGTTGTTATGCTTGAGAATCCGAAGTAGTCTCCAAAAGCAAAGTGGCATTGTGTAAATGAGAGCACGATTTCACAGGGACAGCAGTTGCATCGACACCTCACCTTTCTGAATAATAAACTGATTTGCCGTTGTGAAGGACTGACCGTCTTCAGTTCATGAAACCACGAGGAACTGTGGTGCTGCTGGGAGGGTTTTTGAATCGTCAGCCTCATTCTGTTTACATTTTGTAGATTGTGATTGTGAAGATGATTGGCTCACTGCGAGAAAATCCCCCACGATTGCCAGCGTCTCTGATGGCATGCTCCTTCCAACTGGGGGACCCCCTTCACATGGGGGCATAACCACCTTAGGTGATTGTTCACACCTCCATAACACCTGACAGAAGGACCAATCGGCAATTTGGGAAGGCAGCAGCTCAGGAAATTACCCCTCCCTGGGCCTAACCTGTACCAAGGTGTATGTGCGAACCCTACCTTTCAACATGGGGCTGGGAATTATGCTCTACCTAGTCACCTGTTAAGTGTCAGACATTTGGGCCTGAATTCAAGAGTGCACAAGGAAGAAAAAGAAAAAAAAAAAGAAGAGCCTCAAATGCCAAAGCAGAGGAAGGATATGAGAAGGTGAATGAAGAAAGAAAAAAGGAATGAATGATAGTGGCGAGACTGTTCTAATGTCAACTACAGACAGTGAAGAACATTCCCAAAAACACCCTAGACATGTTCCCCAAGGGAGGGGGAAAAAGAATAGCAAGAGGATAGATATGCAGCACAGATGGGAAAAGATGCTGCTAAGGCTGGGGCCCCGTGGTAGATTTCTCCCCTGTGTGAGCAAAAATCTTAAGTAGTAACATCAACATCTTTTATAATTAACTGTTTTGAGATAGAGAAAGCAAGGTAAATGGTACGTGTGTTATATTAAGACCACGTTGTTATTTTATTTCAATAAAATGTAACACATTTGTGACAAAAATACGCATTTCCTTGGAGTCACAAAACAGATTTAAAATACCTTCACTGATTTCAGAAATAACCTCAGAAAAAAATAGGCCTCTTGAAAGAAGTGTAAAGCATGGAAGAGTTGTGTAAACCAACAATGTAGGTGACCACCAAGAAGATGTTGGTTCTGCTATGTTCTCATGGTCAGTTATTTGTCACTGTGTCATGTCTATTATTTTACAGGTATTGTCTGATTTTTCTTATGAGAAATATATGATTATATAGCATACAAACCGCAACTGACTGCCACAATGTTCTTGTTATCGTCCATACTTTCTAATATATAAATTATTTTCGAAGCGCCAAAATGTACTAGAATAAATAAAATGTCTATAATATGCCAGCCACACTGTAGAATGTACTTGTGGTGAGATAGATGCAATTCCTGAAATCCATTGTTTCTGGCCTGGCAAGGAGCACTGCAGTCCTGGGCCTGTGGATAAAACACGAAAACCCACCATATTATTCCATACATAAACAGACCCAGACTGCAGGCAGATTGGTGAGACTATATCCGATAGACAGGGCTTTCAAGTTAGTGGAAAACGATGGGCTTCAGATCGGCAGGCCCAATCCGTTAGAGATACCCACAGAAATGGCCCATGATTGTGGCCCGTCGTGGAAGTCCATTCCTGTGACCAGCTATTCGCGTATCACAGACACAATGTCGACGAAATGAGATCTTGTTGATCAATCCATGCAACAGATAACTTGCACAAATACTATGAGAATCAACACTAATGAAGATAGGTAGCAATTCACCGTAAAGATGATCGCTGAGTCACAGACAGGCACACAGAAAAGACAATCACATTCTAACAGCTAAATTTTCGGCCCTACCCTTTGTCAGAAAACAAGAGCATACACATACTCACACAGTCACCAAGACACAACTCATGCAGACATGACCACCATCTCTGGCCGTTGCATCAACAATCTCTAAGAATCAGATCCAAACAACCACTCCTCCTGCCTCCCTGCCTCTCGTCGGTAGCTGCTAGGCTAGTGGCAGGAAGTGGTGGCAGCACTGGCTCCAAGCTGAGGAGAGTGGTAAGAAGGGGAGAGGGAGTAGGAAAGAGGCGCATGTACTCAGCTGCGCCCATCCAGTGACAACACATGATATCTTGGTAAACAAACCATTTAATATACTGAGACAAAAACAAGATTTTCCCAGTGTTTTTTTTTTTTTTTTTCAAATTTCCCTGATACATTTCATATTCCCTGATTTCCAGAACATGTGGAAATCCTGAGATTATATGCCAATTAGGTTCATTTCACCTAATTTCATTTGAAATAATCCAAAATAACCAAATCCTGTTAACCTCATGTCACAGTAGTATGTAAAAAATTAGCTACAGAAGGCATATAATGAAAGATAGCAAAATACTTTTTCCTGAATGTTTTAATCAAAATTGTAGCTAAGACATAATTTTGGAATTCGGTTTATTTTCACAGACTGGCGTTTGTAGAAAAGGTGAGATAAAAGTTTGCAACCACTATAAAATTTTTATGAATAATTTTATACAGCTTCATTGTATAGATAAAAGGGCCACATAACATATAAAATTATTCAAACACTATAATTATGCATGCAAATATTTACAAATTATAATGAAAGTCATTTCTCAAGATAATTTTTCTGCTAATTTTGAAACTTTTGTTTACCAAAATCAAAAGTTTCACCATCTTCATTTTTGTTTCTCAGCATCATACTTTACAACATGAAAAATAATCAGAAGAGTGTTTGTTCTCTTTAGTGATTCTAAACTGAAAGAATATAAATAAAAATATACTTGTTTCATTTGTTGCTCTTGGCTGGCTTACGTAAATTTGCATCTCTATGTCCTCCACTGATCTCTATAATTTTTCCAAGTCACCATTAGTTATCACAGAGAGCTCTGTTGTACATGTTTTTTCTTTAATAGTGATAAGAGGCCTTGTTTTGAAGCCCAATATGAACTTGTATGCATTTAGCATATGATGAAATATGCTCTATCAGCAATCTGTTTTCATTCAGTCATTTGGAAAAAATCATTAAGTCTTGTCCCAGGAATGGTAGAACCAGACTCACATCATTGTTGTAATGTATTTGTGAATTTTGTTACCTCCTTTGTCATAATATAAAACGTCTGTATTCCTGGAACATAGACTTTACAATTGTAAACATATCTTTTGGACCTAAAAGGTGACCGTCAATGGGTATCGTATACTTGCTCTGGTGGCTAAATATTTGATAGTACCACCAGCTCTATCACACGCATTTCTGCCATGACTAGTGGCAAAAAAATTCCATTCTGCATTTAGCCCTGCATCTAGCTTGTTATGTTACAAATTTACTAAGTTCTTAAAGTTTTTATAGTGTACAGTGTGTGGTATTTGTTAAAGTACATAGATGAGAGTGCAGTTTTCTGGAAAACATAGAATGTTTTTGCATAGCATTTTGGTAAAGGTCTACATTCTACAGGGTCGTTGTTGCTGTTGTTGTTGTCTTTTTTTAACAAAGCTTCAGCTAAATTTCTCTTGGAAATTTTTGATTTAAAGTACTACAGCCTGCATACTCAGCACTGCCATGTTCTTCAGACAAATTTTCCACTGGAACATGAATCATTACTGATGCTGCTTGCTGGAATTTTAATGCTAAGACAAGACTAGGATCAAATATATTCTGGGCAGCTGTCTTGTGTACTTTGGTAACTTTAAATTGTGACAGTTTAAGTAATTCATAACTTTCAATAAATTTTTCTGGGGTTGTGGATGGACCTGGTATATACACTGGCTCTTCGACATCATATTCATCCATCCCTGGCAGGCTATATAATGCAGGAAACAAAATTGGCTTACAGCATGCTATACAAAGCTTAATGGACTAAGCCCAACACTTTTATACTTTGTTACTGTGATAAACTTTCAATGATTTCTGAACAGTCATTTTCCATGCTACTTCGATGGTTCACAGTAATTTCTTTAGCTGTGTGTTCAGTCTAATAAAAAGAATGAACACTTTCAGTGTTTTCACAATGCTTCGTCACTTCAGTAATTCAATATTAGTTCGATTCAGATTGGTCGTGTCCATTAAATCAATCTCTTTGCTACTATTACTTTCCATCTGGCACACCTCTGCAGAAACAAAACCTACAAAACATTTGCTTTACATCATGATTTCTACATCGAGTTTGTAAGCTGCAATAAAGAGCAGGACCATTTATACTTTTTCTGACACACTAATTAGTCAAAGCAGCATTATGAAGAATGTGTAAGGGGAAACAGGAAAGAGTCAGTATTTTTCATTGTTGTTTCAAGTATTGTTGTTTAGTCTCAGAATCAACAATCATTATAGCTTTATTGAAAAAAGTAATAAACCTAGCAAGAAAGGAGAAACACCTTCTCATTTCCGTTAGTTGAAAAGCATAACAACAGGCATTATGGCATTATGTGAAACAAAAGTTATGATAGTGGAGCATTTGATTTTCATGAAAAAGATTCCTAAAATTAAAAAAAAAAAAAGAAATTTTAGAAATGACTTTCATTAGTGATTTGTAAATATACTCTAAGAAAGGAAACACACACACACACACACACACACGCACGCACGCACGCACGCGCGCGCGCGCGCGCGCATGTATTCACCACAGAGGAATTACCCAAATGGGATGGAAATCAGTACATGTGATACACATGATGTGGAGACAAATAAACGATTACAAGTTCAGGAAAACTGTATGATTTATTCAAGAAAAAGAGCTTCACAAACTGAGCAAGTCATAATGCAGTGGTCCACCTCTGGCCCTTATGCACACATTTATTTGGCTTGGCATTGACTGGTGGAGTTGTCAAAATCCTGAGCTGGTTGAACAAATAGAAACCTTCACCATGTGCAGGCAGGCTTCTTGCTGAAATGAAGTCAAGGATTGTCTACCGCTTGTCTTCATGCTCACCAAACCCTACCTTGCCTAGCAAGGTTTCCCGATCTCTTCCCCAACTGAGAACATCTGGAGAATTATGGGTTGACACTCCAACCAGCTCAAAATTTTGATGGTCTAACCCGCCAATTGGACTGAATTTGGCACAATATCCCACATGAGGATATTTGCATAAGGGCCAGACGTAGACCAATGCATTATTGACATTTTCAATTTGTGAAGCTCTTTCTCTTGAATAAATCGTCAAATTTTTCTGAAACTGTACTCTTTTGTTTGTCTGTATACGTATGTCACATCTACTGATTTCCATCCCACTCAGATAATTCCTTCGAGATGTGTTTTTTTTTTTTTTTGTCTTAAGAATGTATTTAAATGAAAAATTAACAGTACTTAATATTTTTAAGATGTAGCTGACTCCCATATCTTTCCAATGACATAAAACTGAATAAAATTTATTCATAAATAAAAAAATGTTATGGTGTTTACAAACTTACGTGCCACCTTGTCTCTAGACGCCAGTTTGTAACCATGACCCATGCTTCAAATTGGCCTCTTAAGTGTAGTCTGGATCAAAAAATCCTGGAAATATTATTACAACCCCCTTTCATTATGTACTTCTGTATACCAAATTTTCATTTGTGATATGAGGGCAATGGCCACTGTATGATTTCATGTAAAACAGGCCCTTCATAAACTGCTAATACAATAGCTCCACTTGGCAATCGTATTTTTCCATTCAATCATCAAATGATCCATACCTAAAGATTGGAAAGTTGCACACGCCACACCAATACTCAAGACAGGAAACAGGACTCTGCTGAATTACAGATCATATCACTGACATCAATTTGCAGTAGGATTTTGGAATATATACTGTGTTGGAATATTATGAATTACCTCAAAGAACATTATCTAGTTACATAAGGTCAACATGGATCCAGAAAATATTGTTCTTTTGAAGAACGACTAGGCATTTATTTGCACGAAGTAATGAGTGCTATCAACAGAGGATCTCAAATTGATTCCGTATTTCTAGATTACCAGAAGGCTTTCAACACCATTCCTCCCATGAGATTTCTAATCAAATTGTGCGCCTATTTTGATCAAAAATTCTGGAAATTTATTGTAATCCTCTTTCATTATAAACCTTTTTACGCCAAATTTTCTAAAACATCTGTGAGATGAGGACAATGGCCACCGGATGATTTCACATGAAACAGGCTCTTCAGAGCATGCTAATACAATTGCTACACACTTAGCAATCATTCACTGGATTCATGATTTCCTGTCAGGAAGGTCACTGTTCACAGTAACTGACAGAAAGTCATCAGATATAATAGAAGTGATATCTGGCATTCTCCAAGGAAGTGCTACAGGGCCTCTTCTATTCCTAATCTATATAAAATATTTAGGAGACCATCTGAGCAGCCCTCTTAGATTGTTTACAGACGATGAGCGTCATTTACCACCTCATAAATTCATCATAAGATCAAAAACAATTGCAACAGGATTTAGACAAGATATCTGTATGATGTGGTAAGTGGCAACTGGCTCTACGGGAAAAGCGTGAAGTCAGCCACATCAGTACTACAATGAATCCGTTAAATTTTGGTTACCTGATAAATTACACAAATCAAAAGGCTAGCAGTTCTCCTCAATACTTAGAGATTACAATTACAAACAACTGAAACGTGGAACAATCACATCGGTAAGTTTGTGCGGTAAGCAAACCGAAGACTGTGTTTATTGGCAGAGGAATTAGAAGATGCAACAGAACTAAAAAAATGAGACTGCTTGCACTACACTTGTCCAGCCTCTCCTGCAGTGTTGTCGCAGGGTATGGTATCCACATCAAAAAGGATTATATATAATATCGCAGTGCCTGTGTTATTCTGATTACAATGTAAAGTTCATGCGACTACAGAGATTATTCCTCTGAAACAGGACAAGCAACTGCATCTGGCTCAGGATCTTTATCAACAGCAGATAGCATCTGAAACATGATTGTCAAATGAACCTGGGAGGCATGTCAATCATAACCCCCTTGCAAAAGTCTTTCTCTGCCTATTGCACTTTGGAAAGACCTCTCACTCAATCAAAGGCAAGCGGTCAACCTCAGTGTGGGCACTAACCACAGCAGCCACTTTAGTAGACTGATCAGGAAAACATGTGACATGCTGCACCTCCCTTGGATCCGGGTATCCCCCCCCACACACACACACACACACACACAGTGACATCCATGACATCCATTGGCATAAACCACAAGCTGCATGACCAATACCAGCGCCGTCTGAAGCTGTGAACAAAGGGTCGCTGACTCAGCCTGCATCTGACCACAGCATTCACAACTACTATCCATACTGATTGTGTCTCACACACACAAAAAACTGCAAGAATTTACTAATTAAACAACTAAGCACACACGTAAATGAAAATAAATTGTGTATAGTTAAAGGGTTGTACAAATATTTCAGAAACAATTACTTTACTCTTCTGTGGTGGTGTTAAAACAGGAGCTGCCACAATTCAGAATGAATAACTGTCTTTCTTTTATCAAGGGACGATACGGCGCAATTCAATGATATATTTTATACCATTTCATGATGTTCAGCATGCATATAACCTGTGTTTTTATATATTATGACAAAGATGTTTGTTGATTAGTTATCACACCTGAAGACAGCAATAAACGGTCAAAACTGATAATGTGAATACTGCAATAATTAGGAGATACTGACGTAACAAATGTTCATACAAATCTGCACGGCTTCATTGCATATCTGTTTAAACAGCTAACTGATACCAATCCTTTGGGTCCTATGGAGACTGAGCTTTTTTATTCCATATAATGTTTTGTACAAGAAGTTTTAGTTGCTGTTTTATATTGTTAATGTGTGTGCAACAAATTACTTCATTTCAATCAGAAAATAGCTGTAATTTGCTCTGCTGTTTGCACAAAATGATTATGAAATAGTTACAATGTCTGAAATAAATAGAAATAGATACAATGCTCAACATGTTGGAAGGAAGTAAGGAAGATTGAATCACGAAGTTCCTTTTATGACAAGTTCAAATGGTTCAAATGGCTCTAAGCATTATGGGACTTAACATCTGAGGTCAACAGTCCCCTAGACTTAGAACTACTTAAACCTAGCTAACCTAAGGACATCACACACATCCATGCCCGAGGCAGGATTCAAACCTGCGACCGTAGCAGCAGCACGGTTCCGGACTGAAGTGCCTAGAACCACTCGGTCACAACGGCCGGCCTATGACAAGTTCACTTAAGCCAGATCATTAGAGATTTGGACTGGATAGGTGCAGGGCAGGAAACTGTGACCTTATTCAAATGAAATAACCTGCTTTTGTCTTACTGTGTTTTAGGGAGACAGCAGAAAACTTCTCTGTATGGCAGACTGCATATTCAACCCTGCTCCTCCACTGCCTTACTGCATCTGGATAAGAAACCAGTGGAAAAACTAGAGGTCAATTACAATGCCCATATTCAGTGTCAACTCTGATTGAATGTCTACAAATATCTATGACTGAGAACGTGTTACAAAACACCTTTTCAAAAAATATTCAGGAGTCGACTGACTGCAATCAACATTTCAACACCCCACTACACAGAAATATTACCAATGCACAAGTCATTACCAACTGCCGTCACAGGAACAACTTAAGTGCGGTTTGCATACCCAGAAAGGAAAGCTTGTGTATCAAGCATTAAGAATGTTCAATTCTTCTTCTTCTTCCTCTCTCTCTCTCTCTCTCTCTCTCTCTCTCTCTCTCTCTCTCTCTCTCTCTCTCTCACTGTGCGTGCGGATGGGTGGGTGGGTGTGCGTGCACGTGCGTGGGGGGCATATGATCAGAAGAAAAGGAAATTACCCATCAAAACCTGCATCAAAAGAAACAGAATCTGAAACAAAAAGGGTAAAAGGATAGTATTATTGTTTTACACTTCTTGTTTTACACCTTGCAGTCAAACCTTGTGTCTGTATACTTTCTCACACCTGTGCAAAATACCCCTCCCTGTTCCACATCTGTTGAAGAATTCAACCCACGTTTCCTAGAAGACAGCGCTTCCATTATGACATTGCAAATTAAAAAAGCTTTCCAGCGCCTGGACTAGAAAAAAAAAGAGATTACAGAAAGAATTGTCTCTGACACCTACTTAGAAGTACAGCAGCCTAAGTGCATCCTAAATCATTCTCCTTTTATTGTACAATGAGGTTGTCCTGTATGTTTTGGATCATTTTCTGTGCCACACATTACCCATAGCACTTGTAGGGTCATTGAAGGAATCAGAACCCACATGAAATTTCTTTCCTTAATAATGTATGCTTCAGCACCTTAAAGATCCCATGGCATTTTACAGTCAGTACAGTAAACTTCTGCAAAGTCAAAACTTGTAGATGTAGTCAGGGAGGACTGCTGAGCAACCTAGTGTGTCTTCTTGTTTTGAGCCATCTATGTACACTGTGGTACATTGCCATGTTTATCTAAAATATAATTTAAAAATATGACTTAAAAGTTATATTCTACACATGATGATGTGCTAACCATGTGCCACGCCGGACATCCAATGATGTCACGGGACAACATGGGAGTCAGTCAGTAACATGTGATCCCCCTAATCTGATCTTGTGGGGTGTGCTGTCAGAATAAGAAGATAACAGCCCAAAAGATAATATCGGGTGCAGAACTTTGGATGAAGTCAAGCACAGGGTCAATAATTCCTGTTTCTGTCATAGAACTTAGTAATTCAAATGGTTAATCTGATAAAACAGAAATAAACTGGTATGCTGAAACAAAAAAATATAAACAAAATACATTAACACATTGCAACATCTGTGAGTAAGTGGGAAACGATGAAAATTCATGGAAAGTATACGTTTCCTGCTACCTTTATTTACATGTACATTTTTTTAATTTATGAAAATCTTTTAAAAGATAACTGAAATATGTATCTAACCATGTTACATTTGGTTGCAACACATTTTTACAAAAAATGAAACCTCTCCTCCTCCACTGATTTTGTTCTCTAATATACATAGCTTTTTTTTCATATTTTGCACGAAAAATGTTTAAACCAAAACTACTTACAGCTGATGACTCCTTTCCTGAAGCCTTTGTGTAGCTACCTCTCACCATTTCACCTGAAACAAAAGAAAATGCGCTACATAAAACACACAATGCATTTCTTCACAACCTCTGTAATAACTTTGAATAACAATGAAGATCCTGCACGCATGCATAAAAATATTCTGCATCAAAAAAATATGAGGTTCATTCAAATGAAACCTGGTCAGTGCATCTACCTTTGCCTTAAACGTGAGGTGGCACCACGTAACTGTAGGTATGATGGCGCAATCTATTGGTAGAGAGACTGACGTGTGCACACTGTTTGGTGTTGCATTGTGCTAGTGTGGTTTCACGCCGAAGAAAAGATA
The DNA here is from genome assembly GCF_023864345.2 of Schistocerca serialis cubense. Lineage (NCBI taxonomy): Eukaryota > Metazoa > Arthropoda > Insecta > Orthoptera > Acrididae > Schistocerca > Schistocerca serialis. The sequence goes on from NC_064646.1 coordinate 406,986,964, forward strand.
GTCACACAAGTTATCGTCCACTACTGAACATGCAGGTGAGTAAACAGGAACAACGAGGAGTCATCACACCGGGAATGGTTGCGGAAGTGAATGCTTTTAGTTTTGGACTCCTGCAGAATAGCCATGGATGAAATCCATCAGTTAATGGTTATTGCCTTAGGCACCACCTACACCAAAATGCATCAACACTTGAACTTTCGAAAAATCTGTGTGCAGTGGGTTCCCCACCAACTGACCACTGAACAGCACAATACTCGAATGGCGCTGTCTTCGAGTCATCTGCAACGTTGTCATGAGGAGGAATACGGCTTCCTGTCATATATTGTTACAGGTGATGAAACATGTCACCATTTTCAACCGGAAAGCAAGCGTCAGAGCAAGCAGTAGAAACATGCAACTTCGCCACCTCCAAAGAAATCCAAGGCCACACACACCAGTTCTGGTAAGGTCCTTTTTTGACCACAAGGGCCCACTCCTTGTCGACTTCCTGGAACGGGGAACCACCATCAATGCCCAGCGTTATCAAGCCACTCTACAGAACCTTAGATGAGCCATCAAGTCAAAATGCCGAGGCATGTTGTCCAATGGCGTCATCCTCCTGCATGATAAACATGAAAATTGATCACAAAAAGTTGGTCAGCACCTCCAATCACATAAAGCCTCCCATTCTATAAAAAAAAAAAAGGCACAAAAGTTGCAGTGGTTTCAGTGGAAAATGCTGGAACATCCACCGTACAGTCCGACCTTTTTCCGTGTGACTTTCATGTGTTTGGATCTCTAAAACAAGCTATTCGTGGATATTGATTTGCAATGGACAACGAAGCTTGTGACTGGCTCCAGGCCTGGATCTGACAGCAGCCTACTAGCTTTCTTCAAGGATGGTGTCAACCAACTAGTGTCGCAATGGGATAAATGTGCCTACAGTTTTGGCGGCCATTTTTTAGTAATGTGTACTACATTTTTGAGTTAATAAAATCGTTACCGTTACTTTACACTAGAGACCAGGTTTCATTTGAATGCCCCTTATATATCACCTGAACTGAAAAACTTTATAGCGTTCCATAAATTTACAATAACAGATGATATTTACGTTTCTCAGATCTTTGAGAGGAGTGAATCCTTCTGTTACGGCATCACAGTATGTTGAAAGCATTTCATAAAGGAAACAATTTTTAATGTGTATGTTAATTCCCCTCTTTCCAAATAATAAATTTTCTTCTCGGTATGAGTAACCTACTAATGCCTGAAAAGTTATACCTGAATAGACATTTTACATTTCTGACAGTTAATAATTACATAACCATAAAATGGTACACAGTTTTATATTTATGTTGATTAAACCTGATGTACCGGATTTTGACAACATAATATCAACAACTTGATATAAACACTTTTTAACAGAAATTCTACTCCAACTTATTTGTAATAGTATCATATTTTTGTCTGATAGTGTTACAAGTTGCCACCATGTTTCTGATAATTAAAGTGTTGCACAATCACATCCAAAAGCTGCTCATGTTACTGCTGTGCCTTACAGTGCTGCTGTACATCATATAATGTTCAAGGATATTATCACAGTTGAGTCGTAAAACAAGATACTCCACAAACATAAACAATTGCCAGATACTTTAAACTAGTCAAGCTAGGATAAAAATTTGGGTGACGAACATGGGTAACAGTAGATGTTTCTCAAAACAATTTACGGAATGGTATCTTTTCTTTATCACAGTCTCAATTCACAAGGGACGTCTGAGGGTCTTGCAAGAAGTTCTGCGCCACAATTAACAACTGAATGAAAGTACCCTGGCAAGTTCAAAATCATCTGAAGAGTACAAATGGGAAATCTAAGTGCCAAATCTATAATTGCCAGTAAAATGAAAAAAAGAAAAAAAACAATGTATCTCTGTTTGTACATAGTTGATCTGATCCAAAAAAACTCAGAAGGTATTCCAATACCACAGAATTACTCTACTCTCCATATCACCACCAAAAAAAAAAAAAAAAAAAGACAAATTGGAAAATAAATATTTTATTAGAAATAAGTCTTTACAAGACAGTCTTTACACTTTCATTTTTGCAAAGAAGAAAACAGCAACCAGTATCTGTGTATTATTAACACTGCCACAATATATATGCAGAGGAATCAATATGTTGGTTGACTTTTCCAGGAATGTTCATTCTTGGAACTTTAACAGTAGACCATACAGTTATGCAGAACACCTCTCTTGTAGTGTCTGCCGTTGGAGTTGAGTGAGAATCTCTGCAATGCTTTCATGCTTACTATATGAACATGGAATGTGTTCTTTGGATTTTCTCTATTTCCTCTATCAATCCTATCTGGTACAGATCCCAGATTGATGTGCAATATTCAAATATTGATTGAACAAGTGTTTTATAAACTACTATCTTTGTTGACGGGCTACATTTCCTAAGGATTCTTCCAATCAATCTCAGTCTGATATTTGCCTTGCCTGTGATTAATTTTATGTGGTTGTCCCACTTAAAACTGTCCCATATACATACTCCTGGATATTTTATGGAAGTAATTCCTTCCAGCGTTTGTTCTGCAATCGTGTAATCATCGAGTAAAAGTTCTCTCTGCCTGTATATTGATAAAACGTTACATTTGTTGATATGAACATTTTCCATATCAACTTTTGATCTGACATTGTGAAGGGGGGGGGGGGGGGGGGGGACAGGGCTTCTGCTGGACATTCACACCATTCTCACAATTCTCACACAATATTTTGATGGCATAACTTGCTGTCTTCTTCAGGTGCTTTCTCAGGAGGTAAGCGGGAACAACACAAACATCCGGCTAAGTCCCGTTTTTTTCAAAATGTCAACAGAGTGCCGGAAAGCCTGAAGAACTTTCGATCAATTTGTCACCCACTCACCAATGTCAAGTGAAGGCTGCAATGACGAAGTGAGATGTACTAAGTAAAAATGAGAAAAAATGTGCAAGGCACCTCTTCAATGTGGAATTTGTGAATCACACCCTACGCAAACAATTGCTGAACAAAATCTTTCACAGAAAAGAAATATTTTTCTGAATATAAGTATCCAACAAAGCTGAATTTGAGATCAAATATAAAGAAATAGGTAGTATTTCACTCAAAAAGGAACTTGTGTATGAAGAATGTACATTTACCACTCATTACTCACAGCAGCTGAATACTGATCTGATTATGGATATCTCTAAACCAGCAGAAATAAATGATGTTGAGTACAAATTAGCCTGTTGATATCATCCTGTTCCATTTAAAACACCTGTATGCCAAAAAACAAGCATGTTGTTCTAAAGCTATAAGAAAACGTGGAAAATACCCTGAAATAGTATTTCAATGATGATTGGGAATTTGGACAGTTTCACTGGCTACCTTCTGTGCTGCTGTGACTGATACACTATATGATCAAAAGTACATGGACACCTGGCTGAAAATGACTTACGAGTTCGTGGCGCCCTCCATCAGTAATGCTGGAATTCAATATAGTGTTGGCCCACCCTTAGCGCTGATGACAGCTGCCACTCTTGCAGGTATACATTCAATCCGGTTCTGGAAGATTTCTTTGGAAATGGCAGACCATTCTTCATGGAGTCCTGCACCGAGGAGAGGTATCGATGTCGGTCTGTGAGGCCTGGCATGAAGTCAGCATTCCAAAACATCCCAAAGGTGTTCAATAGACTTCAGGTCCGGACTCTGTGCAGGCCAGTCCATTACAGGGATGTCATTGTTGTGCAACCACTCCGCCAAAGGCCGTCCATAACAAACACGTGCTCAGTCCTGTTTTGAAAGACACAATCACCATCCCCAAATTGCTCTTCAACGGTGGGAAGCAAGGAGGTGCTTAAAACCCTGTGATAGTGCCATGCGAAACAACAAGGGGTGCACAAGGCCCCCTCCATGAAAAACACGACTACACAATAACACCACTACCTCCGAATTTTACTGTTGACACTACACACGCTGCAAGATGACATTCACCGGGCTTCGCCATACCCACATCCTGCCAGTGGATCGCCACATTGCGTATCATGATTTGTCTCTCCACACAATGTTTTTTCATTGTTCAATCGTCCAATGTTTACGCTCCTTACACCAAGCGAGGCATCATTTGGCATTTACCGGCGTGACGTGTGGCTTATGAACAGCCCCTCAACCATGAAATCCATGTTTTCTCACCTCCCACCTAACTGTCATAGTACTTGCAGTGGACCCTGATACAGTCTGGAATACCTGTGTGATAGATAGATGTTGCCTATTACACATTACGACCCTCTTCAACTGTCGGGAGTCTCTGTGAGTCAACAGACAAGATCGGCTTCTATGCTTTTGTGCTATACATGTCCCTTCAAATTTCCACTTCAGTATCACATCGGGAACAGTGGACCTAGGGATGTTTAGGAGTGTGGAAATCTCGCATACAGATGTATGACATAAGTGACATCCAATCACCTGACCACGTTCGAAGTCCACGAGTTCCACGGAGCACCACATTCTGCTCTCTCACAATGTCTAATGACTACTGAGGTCACTGATATGGAGTACCTGGCAGTAGGTGGCACCTAATATGAAAAACATATGTTTTTTGGGGTGTCCGGATACTTTTGATCACATAGTGTATTGACTTCACTTGTCAGTCTACACATCACTGAAAAATTGAAGAAAAAACTCAGATGGTAAATATTAACTCTCTGATTTTTTTCTTTCACCATCTAAAACACGTGCACATTAAGAAGTGCAATCACCATGTATCTTATGTTGTGTAGACCAAGGCCCTTGATTCAGTTCATTATGATTTGAGCCCAAAAGACACCAGAAATACAAAGAATCAACTGTTATCTTTATGTCAAAACTGAAGTCATCAGGATAATTTCTTTTACAAGGGAAATATTCCTGGGGAACTCATTATTCCCTTTGTGATTCTGCTTGATCTTAAATCCTCTGTCAACACTATTGAAAGAAAACAGAAATTGGTGCAAAAAGAGAAACCATAACTGTATTATTCATTTATTGCACATATATCATGTTATATAAGCTGCAATCTTTGATAACAGGAATAAAAAATTTACTGACAATATCAACATATCACTTAGATTCTCGAAACATGACACACTGTTAATACTCACAAAGGCCAACAAGTAGAAATAGCAAATGATAAAGTTGAGATTACTGATGATTTGGTACTGGGATAGAAACATAAATATTTATGAGTACAACAAAAAATGAGAATTGATCACAAAAAGTTGGTAAGCACCTCCAACCACATAAAGCCTTCCATTCTATAAAAAAAGGCACAAATCACTTACTGGGAAATCTCAAATCAATTCCTATCCCTCTTACCCTTGGTATCCTCCTTGTTACCATCACTGCAACATCAATTAACACACGTATCTCTCTCTCTCTCACACACACACACACACACACACACACACACACACACACACAATCACACACACACACACACACACACACACACACACTTCACAGCCCTAAAAACACTACCTCTCCCAGGGGCCAACTGAATGTCTTCCTAAAACCTCATTTACTGTCACCCTAGCTAAGTTAAACGACCCAGAACTACTTCATTTTTCACTTCTAATGATCAGACCCACAAACAAAGCAGGTATATTGCTATAGGAACCAGGAAGGTCCCATCCTGTGCTAACCTTCCCATAGGTCATATGGAACACAACCAACAACCAGCTTAGAGACAGAATTGATGACACTTTCTGCAGGACCTGACCATCATTTTTCAGGGCCATGCTCAAGCACATACAGTGCAAGCTGTTACCGATTTGATTGACTGACGGGACTGCGAAGTGCTATACCACCTACTGCAAACCCCTGACTTCAGCCCTCGTGTGTTCAACTCAATTTCTAAACTGAAGGAAATGCTTCACGGTATTCGCTTCAGAACAGCTACAAATTTGTCAGGCAACAGACCACACTGCTAGAAATGTCAACACAAATGGCACTGCTAAGAGTATCCTACGACTTCCACAACACTGGCAACGGGCTATACACAATGCTAGTGACTACTTTGCAGGTCAATAAAACTTTGAAACATGTATCTATTCTGTACGAGCTGTAAATAAATGGTTGCCACTATTAAAGTTGGGAACAGCCTTGCCACAGTGGATACACTGGTTCCAGTGAGATCACCAACGTTAAGCGCTGTTGGGCGTGGTCGGCACTTTGATGGGTGACCATCCGGACTGCCATGCGCTGCTGCCATTTTTCGGGGTGCACTCAGCCTCATGATGCCAACTGAGGAGCTTCTTGACAGAATAGTAGCGGCTTCGGTCAAGAATACCATCATAATGACCGGGAGAGTGGTGTGCTGACCCCACGCCCCTCCTATCTGCATCCTCCTCTGAGGATGACATGGTGGTCGGATGGTCCTGGGAGGCCACTCAAGGCCTGAAGATGGAGTGTACTATTAAAGTTCCAACCCTCTTATTAACATTCACTGTAAACGTGATGTTCTCTTATATTATCGTAACAAAAGCACAATATTACTTTTATTGGAAGAAATACTTTCTATCATCATTTATTAGGAAGTTGAGGTTTGACAACAGTTTACAGATTCCCAAACGAGAGCTGTTGCAGGGGTGAGGGAGTCCACATCAAGAAATAACTACCTGGTTTGTCTGAACAGTATTAAATGAACCAGCAGTTCAAAGTGTAACACTAACAGCACTCACAATCTGAACACATGCATTATTTCAGATCTATAGAAACCTTCACAATGCAACAATTAACTTGTTGTGAATTTAGCCAACTGATGTGTGGTGTGTAGACAAATTTAGTAGCTTGGAGACTTACTAAGTTTTGAGTTAATGCTCTTCTTCTAGCTTAACAACACACTGTCCCACTCATAACCACAATGTGGTAGTTAGTATGAAAGTGTGTACTTAAACCAGACGATGAGCAGTAGCTCAGAATGTATTAAAGTTCATTTGCTGCTACCAGTGTAAGTACCCATGAACCACTCATCAATAGAACCAATTTGCAACATGAAATCTTTCATGTGTCATTACTATGAATAGTCTTACCTGTACCAGCTGCACGCACTTGAACTCTTTGCACTTCACTGTTCCTTTTATCAAGGATACAACCATTCACTACATCAGTTTTTGTATTTGAGCAGCCTGAATTTCCTCCTGAGAATTTAACAATGGTTCTAAGTTCACCAAAAACTCTATGGTTTGTTGCCGTAGCAGGGGATAAATCAGGTTGACTGGTTTGCGCTACTGGTGTCTGTTCAGTGACAGACTGCTCATTTGGACACACTGAATGTGGCTGACTGTTTGTTGATGAGGTGTTCTCATTTAAGGCTTCGGGCAGATTCTGTAATGATCGGACAGATTCCACAACTATAACATCATCACCATCACTATTATCATCATCAATGATGACTTCTGCTGGTCCACAATCAATCTCTACTGGTGGCAACTCACAATCAATCTCTACTGGTGTCAGCTCCTGGAATAACAAAGATTATTTGTTTGAACAATAACAAAACAACACAAGTATAATAACTGAAATATGAATAAGCATTAAGGGAAAAACAAATTGTCCTGTTACATTTAAGAGCTCTACTACTGAATCAAAACCCATATGAAAATTAGAATGCAGAACAGAAAATTATTTCTAAAATACTATTTATCAGCTAAAGACTCAAACCATACTGAAAGAAAACTGACTCCAAGCTATTTGCTTTTTTTGACAACTTAATGCATTTAACAAACATCAATATATTGTCTTTAAAATCATCATCATCATCATCAAAATCATCATTGCCATCATCGTCAACAACGTTTGGACCTTGATTCAATGGGAGCAAGATGGATATACAAGGTAACTGAGCTGTAGCAGCTTTTCTTTATCTTTGGCACTGGTATTGTGTTGGCTCTTCCATTTGGCTTGTCTCTACTGTGGCATGATTGGCTGTGTGAAGCTTTAATGGACATGCTACAATGGTCATTAGTTCAGTCAATTTGCAGTGAGGTTGGAGAGAGTTATGGGGATGACTAGGATAGGACAGTACACCTGCATGCCAAGTGGCTACACAATTGTGGCTGGGGCCAGCAGTCAGCATTGATGCATGGCGGGGTCACTAGTGGATTGGCATGATGGAGAAGCTGGATAGGTGAATGGGACATTGCAATGTGAGACCTTGGTGTAGCAGAAATGAGGTTGGCAGTGTCCACAGTGGAAACTGTGGCTGTCGATGGCCAGTTTACACCTACGAACGATCATTTCACGTCCTGTGGCATCGTGCGGTCTGCTTGCTGCTGCTGCCGACTGCATCTGTTCCTGCAGGTGAGCTGTTTGCTGCTATAAGTACTGTGCCACAAACTATTAAGTTGTTGTTGGTCCACTTCCTGCTAGAAACCTTACTGTGCTGTGATTGCACTGCCTTACTGTTCTAGTTCAACAGTGCCCAAATTCTGTCTACTTAAACCAGCTGGTTGTGCCTGCTGATGAGGTCAGTGTTAACAGTTGTGCCTTTGAAGTGGTTTGGCAATCATTGTGGAAGGCATGTACTATCAGGGTGTTCGTGTGTGAACCCAGAACAAGTTCCCACTAACAGTAATTCTGTCATTATTTCTAAACTGCTTTCAATTCATAGTTCCCCACTGTAATCTACATCTATATCCATACTCTGCAAGCCACCTGACGGTGTAAGACTCCAAAGATATATGCTTCACCTTACAGCAAATTGGTGGTGCTTAGGCTAGTCAGTTTCTTAATTATCTACAGCTTCCATGAATTGTCTTATGTAATTAACTACCGATCTGCTGCCTGCTCTGCTTGTGTTGATTTTGGTTGGTGTCTCAGCATGTAGCGCCATACTTAGCAGTGAATTTATTTATTTATTTATATGTTGCACAGTGGGACTTATTTTGCCTGAGTCGTGTTGGGCACTGCCTCATACACTGTCATCGTCCTGTGCAGTCATGAGAGCCTGTGATCTCTGAAGGGTGCCACAACGGAATCCCACCACAATTGATGTATGTGTATGATGTTAAGAAAGTGCTTTCTTTTTTACATTATAGATTGAAAGTGATACTTTTTTTTTTTTAACTGAAAGAGTACAGAGTTCTGATTATTCTGGGCCCATCTGGATGGAGGTTTGATAAATTAACCTGTTGCCTAAATGATTTAGAGATTAGCAATTTTCATTAATTAAATTTTTAAATCGTGGTTTGTTTAAAGCACCCCTTTTTGGAGGGGTTTGTTGAATCCAGTGTTAGTAAAGATCCCTCAGTGTTGTCCAAAGTACTAGGGCTGCAGGGCGAGGTTGAGGCCTTACAACTTCAAAAGTTAAAATCATCAAACAGTTACTTGCTGTTGGTGTCATCTGTCCTTCTGTCTTTCCTATATTTCTGGTTCCTAAGCCTCATTGGGAGTGGTTTAGACCTGTAATTGATTACCAGGTGTTAAATCAGATGTGCTGGAATCTGTCCCATTCCTGTAATTACACAACTACTTTACATGGTTTGTGGGGAGACCAAGGTATTTACAGTTCTGGGCTTACACCGGGCCTACTATCAGATCCCTTAAGTAGAATAGCCGAAGCCTGTAATGCCGTTCTGAACCAACTACAACCTTTTGGAATTTAATAAGGTCCCTTTTGGGCTGGCCACAGGTGCGGCAATCTTGTCGCATCTATTGCATTCAGTTTGAGGGGACTTTAAGTCCAAGTTTGTTTTCAACTACTTGGACAATGTAGACATGTACAGCACTAGTTTCATAGAGCATCTTGACCACACCTGCCCAGTGTTTGGGCACCTGAGGTAAGTAGGTCTGACTGTTAAACCAATCAAAGTAACCTTTGCCTGGAATGAGATATCCTTTTTAGGAAACATCATGTCTCAAAAATGGGTCACCATCAACCACAGCTGGACCCAGGCTAGTCATTCGTTTCCAGTCCACAAAGGCAAGAAGGCCATCATTCGTTTTAAAGGAATGGTGAATTTCTTTCAAAAGTTCACACCAAATTTCACCCAGATAGCGGCTCCTATTAACCAATTACGTAGGATGAGCAAAAAACTTGAATGGTGTGAATCTCAACAAGCTGTCTTTAATACAGCAAAACCTCCTGTAAGCATGGCACTGGAATTAGGGATCCCTGATTTTAACTGCCCGTTCATCATTCAAACTGACACTTTCTATGTCGGGTTGGTGGCTGTTCTATTACAAGGCAAGGATGGAGAGAGAAGGTTGCATACACATCATGGGTGTTGTCGCCAGCTGAAACCCTATTTTCAGTATTTTAACAGAAAGCATTGACCACAATGTTTGCACTAGAAGAATATTAGTTTTATTCGGAACATCATGGGTTTGGCTTGGAAACTGACAACCAGGCCCTGAGCTGTGTGTTGCCTCGGCCACGCAAGACGGGGAGCATAGAACAGTGGGCAGTACAGTTCTCCGCTTTCCAGTTGGATGTTTGCCATAAAGGGAGGTAGAACCAAATTGCCAATACATTGAGCAGAATGTTTCAAGTGGACAATGTGGGTGAGGAGCCCAAGGCTAATGGGCAGCTTGACTTCAACATGGGAATCCTGACCGAGATTCTGCCCATGTTTGCCAGTCTCAAAAAAGAATAACAACAAGACCTAAAACTGCAATTTGTTTATAAGAAGTTGAAAGCTGGGGGAACTGTTCCAGGATGTCCCCTGGAAAAAGGTTTCTTGTGTTTCTGATCCAAGGAGGATGTGGGATCCAAATCTGTGCATCCTGCAACCTAATCCCCTGAGTGTTTAGATATTTCCATCATTCCTTGTGCGGAGATCATTCGAGGTTCCATAAAATGTGGCTTACAGTGAGCCAGAAGTTGACCCGGAGAGGTCTGGACCAGAATGTTCGTGGGCTGGTCACTCAATCTGAACAATGCAAGGTGGGTAGATCTGACAGTGGCCCTAGGAGGGGTTTTCTGCAATCAACCTCCGAGTTTCAACCAATGGACTAACTCAATATTGATTACTTGAGGCCCTTGTCCTGTCCCCAAAGAGGAAAACATTTTGTCTTGGTTGTGTTCAACACCATCACTAGATTTGTCTGGTTGATCCCTAGCAGTGGCACCACTGCCGCTATTAGCATCGAACATCGTGAGATAATTTCTGCCAGTTTTGGATCCCAAAAACCTTCGTTAGTGATAATGTACCAGCCTTCATGTCTAAAGAGTTCAAGCAGTTCTGTTTTGATCAAAGGATACTGGATATTTACCATTCCGGATCCTAGAGGTAATGAGACTTCTTGTTGAATTGGCTATCTTTTGCCTTCAATACCACCAATTACGAAGCCCACAAGACCACTCCTGCAAAGTTCATAAAATTCTCCACTGGCCAATTAATGGAGGTTTTCACAGAGGGCAGGGAGGTTCCATGAAGGACTGAGAGGCTCTGCGGAGGTGGCGAGGCTCTGTGGAAAGGGTGAGGCTCTGCGGAGAAGGTGAGAGGGCCGAGGCTCCGTGGAGGGGTTGAGGCTCCGTGGAGGGGCCAAGGCTCCACAGATGGGCAGAGGCTCTGTGTAAGGTCAGAGGTTCTGTGGACGGCAGGAAAGGGGGTGGGGGTGGGGGGTGCGGGGGGGTGGGTGCCAGGGACTAAGGGGATGACTTTGTGTTTGCCTTCCGCACCTATTTCCATGTTTCTCTCACCATTCTCGCAAAATCACGGACTGCACCTTCTTGCCTTAATCATGTCAAATGGTAATGGCATTGTCATGCCATATAATACCTTGTATCAACATAATCCCGTATTAATGTGGGCCTTTGTATTATACAACATGACAGACGAGAGATATCTGTCTTAGTCATTATGGTGTCAATTTTCATAGTAGTTTACCATTCTTTTGATTTTTCAATGCAACTATTCTGTCCTAGCAATCATCTGACAGACCAAGAAAAGTGAATTTGTTGCCCCAACACGGAGAAATTTTATTGACATATTCTTGAGGATGTATACAACACATGATCACATAAGCAGAGTGATACACATATGAGTACAGTCAACAGAGCATGCACAACGTCAGTGACAGTACCGTGTATACCCTCCTTTTGCAGCAATGCAGGTTGAAATTCTCCCGTGGAGACGATCGTAGAGGTGCAGAATGTAGCTTGTGGAATGGTCTGCCATGCAATTTCCACCTGGTGCTTCAGTTGGGCCACAGTTCATGCCAGGTGTGCAGTCTGCACAAGATGATGTTTCATCCAGTCCCAAACATGCTCAATGGGGGACAGATCCGGGGGTTGTGCTGGCCAGGGTAGTTGACATACACCTTCAAGAGCATGCTGAGTGGCACAGGATACATGTGGTCATGTATTATCCTGTTGGAAAAGCACATCACCTTGTGGTTCATGAACAGTAGCATAATGGGTTGGATGATGGTTTGAATGTATCACGCACTGTTCAATGTTCCCTCAATGATCGCCAGAGGAGTACGGCCAGTGTAGGATATCGCTCCCCACACCATGGTACCTGGTGTTGGCCCTTTGTACCTCAGTCATATACACTTCTGATTTTGGTACTCACCCGCACGACGCTACACACACATACAACCATCATTGGCACCAATACAGAAGTGACTCTTCGTCACTGAAGATGACACGTCTCCATCTGTCCTCCTATAAATGCCTATCGTGACACCCCTGGAGGCGGGCTGAACGATGTTGTGGCATGAGCGGAAGACAACTTAACGGTTCGTGGGACCGCAGCCCTGCTTCACTGTCCATAGGTTGTTGCGAAGTGACGATGCGGTCCATTATGGCACTTCGTAGGATGCGACGGTCTCAGTGTGCATCTGTGCGTCGCCACTCTCTGGACCCTGGTCAACAGCATGTGCACCTTCTGCTGACCACTGGCGACAACATCGATGCATTGTGGAGACCTCACGCTCCAAGTCTTGCGCAATTCTGAGGTACGTCCACATGGCCTCCAACAGGCCCACTACATGTCCTGCCAGCATGCTAAAAATGTTGCAGACACAGACAGAATTCCATACGCCACGGCAAACTCGCTGCCACTGGCTAAGGCAGTGACCAACCGCGAGACAACTAGCAACATTCCATGGCCAATAGTGTGGTTCCTGGTGTGTCAGCAGTGCTGCACGTTTGATCATCGCATGCACTATCCTCTCATAATGTACAGTGCAAGTATGGTGGGTATTATTCACTTGTGTCAATGCATTTGTTTTTCGTTTTCCACAAGTGTATTATTGTCAACACAAAAATAATTCCCCATGGTACTCCAATTAAGCATCAATGTGTTTGTTTTTCAATTCCAGGAGTGTATTATTGTTAACACAAAAAAATTCCCCACTGGACTCCAATTAAATGGTTTTTACATATCCATTCCAATCATTTCAAGGAGCTTCAAAAAAGTATCTTTAATAGTATTCATCTATCACAGGTTGCACAGTGTGCACACTGCACACAATTTCTAAAAATACTGATCCATATCTCCCTTTTTTCCCTTTCACCAACATCTCTCAGCCATCCTTTGCTTTGTTGCTCTGTCCCCTCCATGAGTGATCAACAGATGATAACGCACCTCTCTCACAACTTTCTCCTTTAACTTAGCAGCAACCACTGCCGGTGGTCCTATTCCGCTCACCTTACACAACAGACCATCACACATGCTGCACTGCAGTTTCGTTTTGTGTAGCTTGTAGTCATTGACAGTGTTCTGCACAGCTTGCCCTCCAGCTAGGCCATGATCCATTACTTGTATTGCTGCTACTTTTCTGCTCAAATCATCTGCATTTCAGTGTTCTTTCCCTGGATTTTGCACCGCTAGATAGTCAAACTCACTGAGTATTAATGCCCATCTTGTTAGTATGTTGGAAAGGTCTTTCTACCCCAATAACCATTTCAAAGTGACAAGATCGGACTCTACTTTAAATTTCTTATCATAAAGATAACACAAAAATATGTGACTCCACATACAAGGCTAAGCATCTCTTTCCCTATGGTAGAATAGTTTTTCTCTGCTCTATTAAGTTGTCTTAATGTAAAAGCCACAGGATGCCCCTTGCTGCTCACTTCTTGTCACAGAACACACCAAGTGTCGTCAGATGTGTTACACAACAGTATAAACTCCTGCTGAAAATCTAGAAAAATTAAAACTCGATTTGATGGTAAAACATTTTTAACTCTTCCCACACACAATGACATTCCTCTGTCCACAAATATTTTATACCTTTCTTCAAAAATCTGTGTTAGTGGTCACTATGTATCACCAAACCCACCCCCCCCCCCCCCCCCCCCCCCATGAATTTCCTATAATAGTTAGAGCACCCCAAAAGCAACTGTAGCTCTTTACATAACTTAGGAACTGGGAAATATGTTACCACCTGCACAAGTCTTCAATTCATTCCTACTCCTGCTCTGCCAAGTACGTGCTCCAAGTACCCTACTTCCTCCAGAGCAAAATAACATTTTTCCGTACTTATCATCATATGTGCAACCTGCATCCTTTTAAAATACTTCTCTCAGCTGTTGCCTATGTTCTTCCACGTCTTTTGAGCATACATGCACAGATGAATTAGACCGATTATCAATGGTAGCCATGATTTTGGCTATGGGGTATGTGTCTGTCACTGTCTTACTATCAAGGTGATGGTAATCACAGCAAAACCTGTACTTCTCAGAATCATCCTAATACTCGAAGGTATCACCACAATTCCTGACCACCTTGGACTACCGATCCCTTATCTTATAATACAACTGCTGGTTGATAAACTCATACATAATAAGTTGTAAATACTGAGGAATCCAATATGGTTTACGGTACACTAGTGCCTCACTTCCTGCCAAAATTCGGTGCTGAGTAATAGTTCTCAATGACCACAGACCCTCAAGAAAAAACAGATTTTTTAACTCAAATAATAACTCCTCTATTTGCACTCTCTCTAGTGCCTTTATATGCTCCAACTTCTTACATAATGCAGTGTTAGCAGCAGCTCATTGTGTACACCCTCCCTGCACAAAGCCGCCTTCTCTGAAACGTCCAAACTTATTCCCTGCATCCCCTTCACCATCTTCACCAGTTCAGCTCCAAAATTATCCAGATTCATATGTACTATGTTCTCACAACTACTCTTCTGTAGTACAAAACTCTTAACAGAACAATTCACTGAATCCAAAACAACATTCCGTTCCAGCATCAAAAATAGACAACACACACAAACACATAGGCGCATGTGCTTGCGCACAAATGTAACTCACACGTACATCACTGCAGTCTCTGGTAACTGCGAGTAGCAGCAGCGCCATTGCGTGATGGGAGTGGCGACTGGTTAGTGGTTGGGAGGAGGCTGGGGCGGGGAGGGGAACAAAAATAGAGTAGGAGTGGGGGACATGAAGTGCTGCTAGGGAGCACGCAGAGCCGAGGTGGAGAGAGTATAGGGCAGCTATGTGCAGTCGGGAGGTAGGATGGGGGGCAGGAGAGATGTAGGAGGGGGGGGGGGGGGGAGGGGGGGGGGGGGAGTCGGTAGCAGAAAAGGAGAGAAGTAAGAAGACTTGGGTGGAATGGTGGAATGAGGGCTGTGTACTGCTTTAATGGAAACAGGAAAGATGCTGGTTGGTTGAGAACAATCGCTAACAAAGGTTGAGGCCAGAAGGGTTATGGGAAAGTTCCCACCTGAGAAAATCAGAAAAGCTGGTATCGGTGGGAATGATCCATACAGCACAGGTGGTGAAGCAGTCACTGAAATGAAGAATGTCATGTTGAGCACTGTGTTCAGCAACAGGGTGGTTCAGGTATTTCTTGGCCACTGTTTGTCGGTGGTCATTCATGGGGACAGACAGCTCGTTGGTTGCCATGCCTACATAGAATGCAGCACAGCAGTAGCTGCTTAGCTTGTAGATCATGACTGGTTTCACAGGTAGCCCTGCCTTTGGGATAGGTGATGTTTGTGACTGGACTGGAGTAGATGGTGGTGAGAGGATGTATGGGACAGGTCTTGCATTTAGGTCTATTAAAGGGATATGAGCCATGAGGTAAGGGGTTGGGGACATGATTTTGGTAGGGATGGATGAATATATTGTGTAGGTTCGATGGACGGTGAAATACCACTGGGAGGGGGGGGGGGTGTTTGCTGGACAGGACATTTCTCATTTCAAGGCACTACAAGAGGTAGTCAAAACCCTGGCAGAGAAGTAATTCAATTGCTCCAGTCTTGGGTGATACTGAGTTAGGTGGGGAATGCTCCTCTGTGGCCGGATGGTGGGACTTTGGGAGATGGTGGAAGGCTGGAAAGATATGGTGTGCAACATCCAGAGACACTGCACATCACCACAGATTCAATGACCAAGGATGGCTAGGCCGTATTGTAGGGACTTCTTGGTATGGAACGGGTGGCAGCTGTTGAAGTTGGAGATATTGCTGGTGGTTAGTAGGTTGATATGGAAAGAGGTACTGATGTAGCCATCTTTGAGGTGGAGGTCAACATGTAGGAAGATGGCTTGTTGGGTTGAGTAGGACCAGGTACAAAAAAAAATTAAAAATAAAAAAAATAAAAATAAAATGGGGGAGTAGCTGTTGAGGTTCTGGAGGAATAGGGTGTTCTCACCCTCAATCTCAATCTCAATCACAAAGATGTCATCAGTGAACCTGAATCAGGTGAGAGGTTTTGGATTCTGGGTGTTTAGGAACGATTCCTCTAGGTTGGCATAGGATGGTGCCATGTGGGTGCCCACAGCCGTACCACGGATTTGTTTGTAGGTGACGCCTTCAAAGGAGAAGTAACTGGGGTTGAGGATATATAGTTGGTCATGGCGACTGGGAAGGAGATTGTTGGTTTGGGTTCTGACGGGTTTTGGAAAAGGTAGTCTTCAATAGTAATAGGACCATGGGCATTACAGATGTTAGTGTAAAGGGAGGTGGCATCAATAGTGACAAGCATGGCACCATTTGGTAAAGGAACAGGAACTGTACGGAGTCAGTAAATGGTTGGTATCTTTTATATAGAAGGGTACGTTCTGGGTAATAGGTTGAAGGTGTTGGTCTATAAGAGCAGAGATTCTCTCAGTGAGGGCATGGTAACTGGCCACAATGGCCACCCTGGGTGGTTAGGTTTATGGACATTAGGAAGCATGTAGAAGGTAGGATTGTGGGGAGTGGTAGGGGTGAGCAGAGAGATGGACTCCAGGGAGAGGTTCTGGGATGGGCATAAGGATTTTGAGGAGTGACTGGAGATCCTGCTGGATTTCTGGAATGGGACCATTGTGGCAAGGCTTTTAGGTGGACTTACCTGACTGCTAGCAGAGTCCTTCTGCCAGGTAATCCTTGCAGTTCAAAACAACAGCGGTGGAGCCTTTGTACACAGGTAGGATTATAAGGTTGGGATCAGTTCTTTGATGGTGGATTGCAGTTCTTTCTGCGGATGTAAGGTTAGTGTGCATGTTGAGAGAATCTCTGCTCTCATTGACAAACACCTTCAACCTATTACCCGAAACCTACCGCCCTATATAAAAGATGCCAACCATTTCCTCTACCGACTCTCCACAGTTCTTGTCTCTCTACCACACGGTGTCCTGCTTGTCACAATTGATGCCACCTCCCTTTACACTAACGTCCGTAATGCCCATTGCTTTACCGCTATTGAACACTACCTTTCCTAACACTTCATGGAAACCAAACCGACAACCTCCTCCCCAGTCGCCATGACCAACTACATCCTCACCCACAATTACTTCTCTTTTGAAGGTATCATCCACAAACAAATCCAGGGTACAGCTGTAGGCATTTGCATGGCAACAACCTATGCCAACCTACTCATGGGTCATCTAGAGGAATAGTTGCTACACATCCAGAATCCTAAACCTCTCACCTGATTCAGATTCACTGATGACATCTTTGCGATCAGGATTGAGGGTAAGGACACCCTATCCACATTCCTCCAGAACCTCAACAGCTTCTCTCCCATTTTTTTCGCCTGTTCCTACTCAACCCGACAAGCCATCTTCCTACATGTTAACCTCCACCTCAAAGACAGCTACATCAGTACCTCTGTCCATACCAACCTACTAACCACCAGCAATATCTCCACTTCAACAGCTGCCACCCGTTCCATACCAAGAAGTCCCTTTGATACAGCCTAGCCACCCGTGGCTGTCGCATCTGTGGTGACGAGTGGTCCCTCTCAAAATATACCATGGCTCTCACTAAAGCCATCACAGACTGTAATTATCCTCCCAATCATGTACAAAAACAAATATCTCACACCTTATCCCTCCAGTCTTCCACAACCTCCAAAAGTCCCACCATCTGGCCACAGAGGAGCATTCCCCTCCTAACTCAGAAACACCCAAGACAGGAGCAACTGAATTACATTCTCTGCCAGGGTTTCGACTACCTCTTGTAGTGACTTGAAATGAGAAATGTCCTGTCCAGTATCCCCCCCACAGTGGTATTCCACCATCCATCAAATCTACACAATATATTCACCCATCCCTACTGAAATCCTGTTCCCAACCATTTACCTCATGTCTCGTATCGATGTAATGGACCTAAATGCAAGACCTGTCCCATACATCATCTCACCACCATCTACTCCAGTCCAGTCACAAACATCACCAATCCCATCAAAGGAAGGGCTACCCATGAAACCAGTCATGTAATCCACAAGCTTAGTTGCCACGACTGTGCTGCATTCTATGTGGACATAACAACCAACAAGCTGTCTGTCCCCATGAATGGCCACTGACAAACAGTGGCCAAGAAATAACTGGACCACCCTGTTGCTGAGCACACTGCTCAACAGAACATTCTTCATTTCAATGACTGCTTCACAGCATGTGCTGTATGGATCCTTTGTACAACACTAGCTTTTCCCAATTTCGCAGATGTGTTTCCCTGCAATATATGCTATGTTCCCATAACCCTTCTGGCCTCAACCTTCGTTAGCCATTGTCCTCAACCAACCAGCACCTTCCCTGTTTCCATTCAAGCAGTACACAGCCCTCATTCCACCATTGCATCCAGGCTTCTTACTTCTCTCCTTTTCCACTACACCCCCACCCCACCCCTCACCACCGACTTCCCTGCCCTCCGTCCAACCTCCCGACTGCACATAGCTCCCCTATACTCTCTCCACCTCGGCTCTGCGTGCTCCCTAGCAGCACTTCATTGTCCCCCCACCCCTACCCTATCATTGCTCCCCCTCGCTGCCCCAGCCTCCTCCCAACCACTACCCAGTCGCCATTCCCATCACGCACTGATGCTGTTGCTCACAGTGTAGCTTCAGTTGCCAGAGACTGCAGTCGTGTGTGTGTGTGGGGGGGGGGGGGGGCATGTGTGTGTGTCACCTATTTATGACGAAGGCTTTCCTGCCGTGTGGGTGTCGCCTATTTATGACGAAGGCTTTCCTGGCCTAATGCTTATTCGTAACAATCTTCTAGTTACGCCTATCTGTGACTGTGGTGAGTAGCAACTTCAACTTTCCTTTTCATAATATTGTTACATTCCATCCTGGATTTTCCATTGTTTGATTTTATGTGGTTTAATTAGTTTGTCTGATAGGGTAGATACAACTTGCAATAGCTCTACACTGGTGACAGCTTCACTAATTGGAATTTTTCCCCACTAAGTTCCACCACACATCACCAAAGATCAATTTTGGAATGACATTGATAGAAAAAAAACCAACAGCAGGATCATGCTGCAACCTTCTCTTACATGAGATACTATTTCCACACAATACTTACACTGAAGAGTTTGCACCTGAAAAACTATCTCCACTGACCCCAATGGCCACACATCATTATCTCTGACCTCACGCAGCCTGTAGTATGTTGGATACCATCACCTCTGCTCCACTGGTCTCTACAAAAATCAATATTTATTGCCTCTTACTATTGCACATTCGCCTCTGCATAGATACTTACTACATCTAAGTATAGCGGAAATGCCTTCTGGTGGACTCAGGTTCCCTCTTGCATTTAACAGCTGCTTATTCCACCCCCTCCCCCCTCCCCCTGTCCAAACCTATGACCGTTACCAAAATGCCATTGCTGATACACATTAACTATAGCCCAATGAGTATGGTGCACTGCCTTGGCAACAACCCTGTCTGTCCACTTCTGTAACACCTTACAATTTGTGGAGAACATTCCCCACCTATCAAGTACGCCTGTTGACATACTGATCTCCTCACATTCCGCTGCTAACCTAACAGCAAAATAAAGATTGTTTGGAGCACATATGGATATCTTCCTACATATATCAGGTGGTAAGTCACTTGCGTATCTATCGAATGGTCTCTGCTCACCTTCCTGCAGCAAAATTTTATTTGCTTCATCACTCTATCACCGAAGTCCTCTAAGGCATCCCAATGACTCTTTGTAACAGTACTCAATTGCTCCCAAAAGAACCTTGCACTGTTCTATTTCTTTCCTTTGCAGAAGGCCCTGCTTCTACGGCTGGAACATCTCCACATTCCTCAGTACCTCTGCACATCTTACAAAGACTTTTGCCTCTCCACTACATCTACTTTTACCATCCATAATAACTGACTGTCGACCCAAACATCCATACTTCTTGACGTCACCACGTCTTCCACAAGTAACACATCATCCTCAGATGACCTTCCAGAAAAGGGAATGATTAGGCTAGTGACAGCTGGATCTGCCATATGGTCTGGTGCTTGGAGCAATGCTATTTGGTCACCCTTAACTGCGATTACCCCTCACAATTCTGTACTATCTGCCAACAGCTGTGTTGTCTTTTCCGTCAACAAATATACTGCCTCTGACTCCAAAACACCATGCTTCTCTGTCTCTTGTCCTGGTGACACCTTTACACCTCAGTTACACACTATAACCATAAACTCACAGACTGAAAATAAGCAACAAATCATACTTAATGTCTTATTATTAGCCATCTACACTCCCTGCATTGCCTCGCAACATGACCATAAAGAAGGCATATGAAACAATTTACAGAAACTTACTACGTGCACAGCGCAGTAAGTTCAACAAGGTTATTCTAGAGCTTCCAAAAGGCTCCAAGTACTTCTCTCTGCAGCTACCCCAAAATTCAGAAGATCAGCCAGTTCTTCTGGCTAAATCAAAGTAACTTTTAAGTTACAGTAACATTCCTGCCTAGATCCCATGTCTGTCACAAACTGCTAAAATAACCAACAGTTCTCTCATTCATCCCACTGTGTTTGACACTGCAGATGGTGGTCTTGAGAACATGCTGTGTCAATGACAAACCACTTACTGCCCACTGAAGACAATGCCACCATTTCTGACACCAACTATAGCTGACCACAAGGGAGGAGGTGTGGCTATGATGCAGGATGGCAGGCAGAAGAGGGCTGAGACAGGATAGCAGCCCAGTGAAAGCTCGCAGAGACTCGGCTGTCTAAATAAATACTTTCATTTTACTCATACATTTGTGCTATGTCGGTGCAGGGTAGTGACCAAGCCCCATTCCATGTAGAGAGAGTCAGGTGACCGGCAAGACAACAACCAGCATTAATCAGCTGACTTGCAATACAGTTGCCGAGCTTTGCTGGTGCCTGTACTGAGTATGGTAAACAACCTATGATGCATGAGTAGCACCACAAACACCACATATCAATGGCGCACAATGACCATCAGTAATCTTGCTATGGCAGCCAGCTCTGGGAGAAATGACTGCATCCCAGCAGCTGTTGGCATGCGGCATGCACACCGCAATGGCGAAAGGTGGCTGCTGTGTACAGGATATGACCTGCTGCTTCTTGTATAAGAGTCCAGTTTGCTGATGGATTAAGTCTGGGGGTGGTCCACTGCAGAGTGGTACTAGGTCAAAATGGTGGACTTACTGCTATTTGGGAAAATAGGGGCCTAGAACCCAAAAGTCTCAACAGAAGACTGGAGAGTGATCAACCAGAATGTTGCTCCGGAAGGACGAACCCTGGTGGTGGAGTCCCTGAAGGCAATGCAGCATCAGGACCTGAAACTGTTTTTAGGGTTCTCGCAGTTCACCGTCAGGGTTCTCGGAGACCTCAGAGATGGCAGCAAGACGGAGCCTGGAGGTGCTGCCCTGAGTTGCTGCCTGGGGTGACAGGAAGTGGTCGTGGCCCTGATACAAGAACCATATTTATAAAAAGGGGGTGTATTGGGCCTCGGTGGCACTGGAGGTCAGCTGATCTATGCTAGGTATCTAAGAAACTCCAGAACATGCATCTATGTAAGAAATGGGATTTCTTTCATGCTAATGATGGATTTCTGCTCTAGGGACTTCGTGACCATTAAAATGCACCAATGTTAGGAACGTATCATGAGAGAAATTACTTTGGCCTCAGCATACCTTCCTTACGAAGACAGCTCTCCTCCCCCTTTGCAGGCAAGGAGACTGGTAGAGACTTGCCAACAACAAGGTGATCAACTGCTGGTGGTATGCGACGCCAATGCCCACAACCTAGTGTGGGGCAGCAAGGACAACAACAGTAGAGGTGAGTACCTTCTTGAATTTCTTTTAGCTAACAACTTAGAGGTCCTGAATAGGGGCAATGAACCTACATTCAGGAATAGCACAAGGGAAGAAGTAATTGACATAACCTTTGGTTCCATGACAATGGCATGTGGTGTTGGAGCCATCCTCATTGGACCACATGTATATCAAATTCAGGGTTGAAATGGGAATCAGACAGAGAATGACCTATAGGAATCCCAGGAAAACAGACTGGGAGACATATAGGAGGGACCTTGACTTAGGCTTATCAGAAATGAAACTTCCATAAGGAATCCAGTAGAATTTGACGAAGTAGCAGAGGATGTTACCTCTGCCATAGTGACCTCATATCAGGGCAACCGCACAATCACCAGGAAGTGTACAAATAATAGTGTTCCTTGGTGGAATAACAAACTGGAAATCCAAAGAAAACAGGTACGGAAACTGTTTAATATTGCGAAACGTAAAGGACAATGGGCTAAATATCGTGAGGCCTTTGTCAATTACAATCTTGCAATCAGACATGCAAAGGAGGCATCCTGGAAGGAATTCTGTGAGGAAGTGGAGGGCACGGCTGCGTAAGTCATACTTCACAAGATTCTCACTAGAGTTCCAACCAATCCAGGAAGTATGTTGAGGAAGGAGGATGGGGAATATACAAAGACAGCACATGAGATGCTGGAATTGCTCCTCAAAACTCACTTTCCTTAATATGCTCTGCCGGACAACACAGACCAGTATGTGACCCCAGCGAGACAATGGTTCTCAGGCACTCGAAGAGAGAACTGGGAATCGGCCAAGGAGTGTGTGAACTTCAACAAAATCCAGTGGGCGGTGGGAACATTCCAACCATTCAAGTCACCTGGCCCAGATGGAATTTTTCCAGTTCTCCTGCAACAGGCAGGAGGAAAGCTCATAAGAGTACTATGCAGGCTGTTCAGGGATACTTGGAGGGCAGTGAAGATTGTCTTCATTCCAAAGCCAGGGAGAATTGATCATACCAAGGCCAAGGATATGAGACCAATCAGTCTGTCCTCCTCCATTCTCAAAACATTGGAAAAACAGGCTATTGTATATGTTGGGGAGAGGAGGCTAAGTAGGGTCCCTCTACACTCGAATCAACACGCATACCAACCAGGTAAATCATATGAGACAGGTCTCCACCAACTTATTGGGAAGGTGGAAAAAGCATTTCAGTTCCAAGAAATAGCCCTCTGCATCTTCCTGGACATCGAGAGGGCCTTCAGTAACACGACCTTCGATTCCATGGCAAGGGCAGCAGAGGTGCATGACCTATGGACCACTATATGTAGGTGGACCAGGGCCATGCATAGTGGAAGGAAGGTAGAAGTTACCATGATGAACAAAAAGATGGCAATTAAGACCACTAGAGGCTGCCCACAAGGAGTAGTTTCATCTCCTCTATTGTGGAATCTTAGTGGTGAACGAACTCATTGAGGAACTAAGTTCTAGACAATGCTTCTGCCAAGGATATGCAGATGACCTTGTCACAGTAATACTTGGCAAATTTACTGACACAGTTAGGAATATGGCACAAGGAGGATTGGACATTGAGCAAAAATGATGCATTAAACAGGATCTGAGAGTTAATCCTAAGAAGACTGTTGTGGTGCCATTTACGAAGAGACATATTCAACACTCAAGTTGGAATCTAAAGCTCTTCGATGAAACTCTACCTGTGAAGGGCATAGTGAAATATCTAGGGGTAACCTTGAATGAGAAGCTAACTTGGACCTCTCACATTAAGAGAATCTGCTCCAAGGCAAAAAGTACTCTAGTGAGTACTAGGAGGGCCTGTGGCAAAAACTGGGGCCCAAGTCCCAGGGGTTGGGTGGTTGGTTTGGGGAAGGAGACCAGACAGCGAGGTCATCGGTCTCATCGGATTAGGGAAGGACGGGGAAGGAAGCCGGGGGTGCCCTTTGAAAGGAACCATCCCGGCATTTGCCTGAAGCGATTTAGGGAAATCACGGAAAACCTAAATCAGGATGGCCGGACGCGGGATTGAACCGTCGTCCTCCTGAATGCGAGTCCAGTGTCTAACCACTGCGCCACCTCGCTCGGTAAGTCCCAGGGGAATGCACTGGATATACACCACAGTGGTTAGACCTAGGATTTCCTACGGGTCTGTAGTGTGGTTGAAGAAGGTAGAACAGCAGGTTGCTCCTAAGGAGCTTGCTAAGGTGCAGAGATTGGCCTGCTTAGCCATAACGGGCGGAATTAGCAGCACACCAACCGCTGGAATGGAAGCCATGCTGGATATGCCTCCACTTCACCTTTGGGTCAAGATGAAGGCAGCAGCTGGGGCACACAGACTTAAAACTGGCAAAAACTGGGTCTCTTTCAGATATCCAGAATCACACACTAACATAGTGAGTGAGGTAAACATAGGAATGACTGGGGAAATGCCTGCCAACTATATAATAACTCCCAACTGCTTCGACAAGCCTTACAACATAATAATTGGAAGTAGGGAGCAGTGCCAAAAAACAGCCAACACTGGAGAGCATCATCTTGCTAGGAAAACTGGCCTCTGTATTCGAAGCTAAAATTACTGCAATCAGGGCATGTGTGGAGGAGAATATGCATAGGTGCTACAATGACCATAGCATCTACACCTATTCAGACAGCCAGGCAGCCCTGAAATCATTAACATCTCCTGCAATAAGATCTAAGATTGTTGCAGATTGCCACAGGGCTCTGGTGGACCTAGGGGGAAGCAATAGGGTAAACCTAGTGTGGGTCCCTGGCCACTCAGGGATCTGTGACAATAAACAAACCGATAAGATTGGCTAGGATGGTGGCAACAACTCCATTTATTGGACCAGAACCTGTCCTGACAATCACCAAGGCGATGATATAATTAGAACTATGGAACTGGCTTAGGAAACAGCATGTAGGATATTGGACTAAGATCCATAAACAAAAACAGGGTAAGGTAATGATGCCAAGCCATGTTTTATAAGAAGCTCTGTAATCCTGGGATTGATTGAACAGAAAAGAGATCAAACTCATGACTGGACTGATGATCGGCTATGGGAATTTCAAAAAACACCTACACATAATGGGTATAACGCAAGAGGACCCTAAATGTAGGATCTGTGATGACGGTGAAGAAACTGCATCACACCTAATCTTCGAATGCATGGCACTGGAGAGTAAAAGATACAGAATCTTCGGGACAACTAGACCTGAAGAAATTGTGTCTCACAAAAAACTGGTAGAGGGACTCCTTGTTCTATTTAAGGGCACTGGTTGGCTTTACTAGATATACAGGGAGCGATACCGCACAATAAACCTAGTTTCAGTGCAGGCAGTGGCAGGTGAGACCTAAGTTGTTTTAGCTTCCCTGTTAAAAATCAATCAATCAATCAAACAAATCCAGCTGATGATAATGGTGTGACATGCTCAACTGATGTAAATAAAGAGACAATGTTACAGCATATTGTTATGGATGTTCTAAGCTGTAAAAGAAGTTGTCATTTAGAAAACTTAGCAGCATTTCAAGCATTGAGGTGTACAAATAAGTTTCAAAATTGTGTAGATGCTTGGACAATATCGGATTCTCATGGATGGAGTTGGCAGTTTTCAGAGACTTCAATTAGAGATGTTAAGATCAACACTGTAGTATTCGGACTCCTCTATATCCAAACCAAGACATAAAAAACAAAAACCATAAGAAACAGCAATGTACCCAGAAAGATCTACTATAGGACTATGGCATGCCAGAGAAAGATTTTTGGATTAATTCATGTTAATTGAATCATCATTGTATGTCATACACAAACAAACTTTAGCAGACAATCACGAGGTTCCTGAAGCTGTGTCTGAGAGCATCAAAAGTATTGCATCTAACAGATGTACACTCCTGGAAATTGAAATAAGAACACCATGAATTCATTGTCCCAGGAAGGGGAAACTTTATTGACACATTCCTGGGGTCAGATACATCACATGATCACACTGACAGAACCACAGGCACATAGACACAGGCAACAGAGCATGCACAATGTCGGCACTAGTACAGTGTATATCCACCTTTCGCAGCAATGCAGGCTGCTATTCTCCCATGGAGACGATCGTAGAGATGCTGGATGTAGTCCTGTGGAACGGCTTGCCATGCCATTTCCACCTGGCGCCTCAGTTGGACCAGCGTTCGTGCTGGACGTGCAGACCGCGTGAGACGACGCTTCATCCAGTCCCAAACATGCTCAATGGGGGACAGATCCGGAGATCTTGCTGGCCAGGGTAGTTGACTTACACCTTCTAGAGCACGTTGGGTGGCACGGGATACATGCGGACGTGCATTGTCCTGTTGGAACAGCAAGTTCCCTTGCCGGTCTAGGAATGGTAGAACGATGGATTCGATGACGGTTTGGATGTACCGTGCCCTATTCAGTGTCCCCTCGACGATCACCAGTGGTGTACGGCCAGTGTAGGAGATCGCTCCCCACACCATGATGCCGGGTGTTGGCCCTGTGTGCCTCGGTCGTATGCAGTCCTGATTGTGGCGCTCACCTGCACGGCGCCAAACACGCATACGACCATCATTGGCACCAAGGCAGAAGCGACTCTCATCGCTGAAGACGACACGTCTCCATTCGTCCCTCCATTCACGCCTGTCGCGACACCACTGGAGGCGGGCTGCACGATGTTGGGGCGTGAGCGGAAGACGGCCTAACGGTGAGCGGGACCGTAGCCCAGCTTCATGGAGACGGTTGCGAATGGTCCTCGCCGATACCCCAGGAGCAACAGTGTCCCTAATTTGCTGGGAAGTGGCGGTGCGGTCCCCTACGGCACTGCGTAGGATCCTACGGTCTTGGCGTGCATCCGTGCGTCGCTGCGGTCCGGTCCCAGGTCGACGGGCACGTGCACCTTCCGCCGACCACTGGCGACAACATCGATGTACTGTGGAGACCTCACGCCCCACGTGTTGAGCAATTCGGCGGTACGTCCACCCGGCCTCCCGCATGCCCACTATACGCCCTCGCTCAAAGTCCGTCAACTGCACATACGGTTCACGTCCATGCTGTCGCGGCATGCTACCAGTGTTAAAGACTGCGATGGAGCTCCGTATGCCACGGCAAACTGGCTGACACTGACGGCGGCGGTGCACAAATGCTGCGCAGCTAGCGCCATTCGACGGCCAACACCGCGGTTCCTGGGGTGTCCGCTGTGCCGTGCGTGTGATCGTTGCTTGTACAGCCCTCTCGCAGTGTCCGGAGCAAGTATGGTGGGTCTGACACACCGGTGTCAATGTGTTCTTTTTTCCATTTCCTGGAGTGTATTTTTAATTTGTTGAGTATGAAGTGGTAGTCATGCACAAAGGAAGGAAAAACTGAAACTTCATGTATACAGCAAGTGATTTTGGCTTGTGTTAATGATTGGTAAGAGCATCTTCAACTTCTGAAGTCAAGTTTTCCTCAGTTGCGTGTAATATTATGGTATATTGATAATTTTTACTTTATGCACTGTCTGACTACAACTGAATGAAACACAATTTTCGTGCCATACCCATTTCGCCTTTATTCTCTGCAAAGCATCTTCAGTGGCATGGAATATGTACATATTTTTGCAGAATACAAGAGAACTCACAAGTTGCAAACTTACAAACACACTCAACAAACACACACAATGACAACACCACTCAGAAAAGAACCAGATGGTACATCATGACTTACACACACAAATTAACACACAGAGTTGCAAACATCCTAAAGAGACAGGGCTTCCAAATAACATGTAAGACTAGGTAATCCAATCGCACCTAAGCCAACCAGCTACCAAGAGGGACAATTCCAACAATCAGGAATATATAAACTTGAATGTCAAAGTTGTGATGCAGTATACATAGGCATGACATGCAGGAATTTTAAAACAGGATACAAAGAACATATCAGGTGTTGGAAGTACGGAACAAACAATTCCACATTTGCAGAACATTTAAAACACCATAATCACCTTCTACAAACACGGAACAAGAAATGAAAATAATGAGAATAAGCAACCATGACATATATAAAAATGTAAGAAAACTTCAACATTAGGAAAGCCATCGCTAAAAACAAACATAAGATAAATGAACAAACACACATCAGCACAAGCTCCCTACTACGCTTAATAAAAGAAATGATACGATAAAAATCATTCCTCTCACACAACCAGGAAAAAAAAATCCCCACTCCCCTCCCATTTCACCTTCTGGAGACACACACACACACACACACACACACACACACACACACACAAAAATGGATACACAAACAGATCAGATACTTCAAAAATTACAATCTAAAGTTAGCAATAACGTCTGACAGTGGGCAACCCAAACCAAAACATTACACCAAAACAAGTGTGCAGCTCCTAGAGAGAGAGAGAGAGAGAGAGAGAGAGAGAGAGAGAGAGAGAGAGAGAGAGAGGGGGGGGGGGGGGGGGGGGGGAGGAACGACACCAAAAATGGAACAGGTGTGTAATATGTAGAAAATCATCCATGCAATCTGTAAGTATAGTTCAAAATATTACTGCATTATATCAAAAACCAACCACCAGAATGGTTTGTAACATGTAGGTACATTGATGAAAATGTAAACTAAATAGCAAAAATATGTACATGTTCTAGGCCACTGAATATGCCTTCCAGAGAATAAAGGTGAAATGCATACGGTATGAAAATTGTGTTTCATCCAGTTGTAGTAAGACGGTCCATAAAGTAAAAATTATCAATACATCCTAAAATTGGTAAGTGCCTTCCTGAATATGGTGAGTCACAATTCCATCATACAGCCAACTCCATTTTCTCTAAGTATACTGGACAAATTCCCAGACATATCCAATAAAATCACTTAATTTCAAGCTGTGCAGATTTATGTCTCCAACTGTTTTCAGCAAGAGCAATGTACCCTCACTGCTTCAGACAATACGAACTCCGTCATGATAAATTTCAAACGAGAAATTTTTCTGATCATCTTGACTGAAGAAACAAATGATCATCACAAGCAAGTTAAATGAACTTTGCACTCCATGCCGCAATAAGGAGGTGTGAGAAATACGTATTTGTCAAACGATAAGCATATTGCTCTTAAATTTACAACATGAAGGTCTATTAGGATTTAACATCTCACCAATGATGACTTCATTAAATGTGTAGCATTAGCTTGGCTAGGATAAATATATGGAAGGAAATTGGCTGCAGCATTTTATAAAGAATAATCCCAGCATTTACCTTCATTTTGTGAAACACAGAAAACCTACATCTGGATGGCTGGATGTACGAGGGTTGGAACTTTAATAGTGGCAACTATTTATTTACAGTTTGTACAAAATAGATACATGTTTCAAAGGTTTACTGACCTTCAAAGTATAACCCATTGCCAGCGATGTGGAAGTCATAGGATACTCTTAGCAGTGCCAGTTGTGTTGACAGTTCGAGTGGCGCAGTCTATTGCCCGAGGAATTTGTAGCAGTTCTGAAGCGAATGCCGTGAAGTGTTTCCTTCAGTTTAGAAACTGAGTTGAACTTACAAGGGCTTAAGTCAGTGGAGTGCAGTAGGTGGTATAGATAGCACTTAGCAGCCCCATCAGCCAAACAAATCAGAAGCAGCTTGCACTGTACATGCTTGAGCATTGTCCTGCAAAATGATGGTCAGGTCCTGCAGAAAGTGTCATCACTTCTGTCTCTATGCTGTCCATTTTTGGAACACAACCTACAACCAGCTTAGAGACAGAAGTGATGACACTTTCTGCAGGACCTGACCATCATTTTGCAGGACAATGCTCAAGCACGTACAGTGCAAGCTGTTGCTGATTTGCTTGATTGATGGGGCTGCTAAGTGCTATACCATCTACTGCACTCCCCTGATTTAAGCCCTCGTCAGCTGAACTGAAGGAAATACTTCACAGCATTCGCTTCAGAACTGCTACAAATTCATCGGGCAATAGACAAAGCCACTCGAACTGTCAACACAACTGGCCATGCTAAGAGTATCCTACAACTTCCACATTGCTGGCAACGGGTTACACACAATGCTGGTGACTACTGGGAAGGAGGTCAGTAAAACTTTGAAACACGTGTCTATTTTGTACGAGCTGTAAATAAATAGTTGCTACTATTAAAGTTCCTACCCTTGCAGATTTGTGCCCAATGGTTTCCAAACATGAGGCCACTGTCTTAACCATTCCACCATCTCGCTCAGATGTACCGTTCCGTTAAAGTGTGCAACAAATTGCATGTCTCATGTAATTGATACTTTTAAAAAAAATTAATATTGTAACCAATGAAGGATCAGAGTAAGGAAGGATAGAATTTAACATACTACTGACATTGATGTCATTAGAGGTGACACTAGTTCAGATGGAAAAGGAGAGGGAAGAAAACATCCAGTATGGTGATGAAGGGCCATTCCGAAATGTGTCTGAAAGGAGTTAAAGAAATTGCAGAAAACTGAAATCAGAGCTGCTGTTCATTTATCTGAACACCACTCCAACAAATTTTAAAATCCAGCTTATTCACAACTGTGTCACTCACTCATGTACCAATGGATTACTGGATAATTGTGGTGCAAAAATAACAAAATACAGTCTACAAATTTTCCTCTTCGTCAAGCACGTAAATTTAATACAAAATTAATTCCGACTATTTTATAGTACAATGAAACCAGTAAATCACCAATCACACAAAAGTTTAGATATGTAATAATGGTCAGAAACCTCTCTGCTGGACTCATGCTCCTTATAAAATTCATCACAGGAAGTACGGAATGAGGAAGTTACTTCCTCACATGATTTTATTTGAGCCTCTATTTCACCTGGAATGAAAAGAAATAGTAACATTTAAGGGCCTAAATACAAAAATTAGTAACTAAATTAAATACATTATAGCAAAACAAAAGAACATAGTAATTCATCATCAATATACAAGGAAAGCAAAGTGGTCTTGTTTTGATAGTATTAAAAATATAATAACAATAGCCTACTTTTGTGTGGAGGAGGTGAAAAACAAGGAAATATATTTTCTCTTGGATGATGGTAAGGTAAGTAGCTGAACAATTATAACACAACAATGCCTAAAAACAAGTGAAATGTTACTACACTTCTACAGCACATACTTCCAGAGCAGAAGAGAATTAAAAGCTAGCAATAAAACCAACTTTTTGAGAACAACAATTCCCTGCTCACGAAAAGACCACATGGGAACTGGATTTTTGTAATCTTAATCAGGACTCAAATTTCAATCACCCAAAGCTGCTCAACACAACTTTCAAAAATTCTTCAGAAAATCAACGGTAATTTTTTTATGAGTGTCTTTACATACTAAAGTAAAGTTGATTTTTCTTGACAAACCGGATGGCTCTGTGGTAGAGTGCTCAACTGTTATGTAGGAGTCTTAGGTTCAATTCCCTGCCAACGCAAATTTTTAAACAGAGGTGCATGTTCAGCTTGCATTTCTAAAAAGCACAAAATACTTTAAGATGGATAAAAATCAGTACTGTTAAAGGCAGGTAATTGGTGCTTTGAGTCTTGTTTCGGTCATTACTTCTTTCCTTTACTTTTTTTTCCATTCAGTTGAAATACCTATAAACAGCTCAAACAAATACACATACATGCAGAACACATTTTTTATGAGGACAGGACAGGTGATCAGCCATGGCCTTGCTGAAGGAACCATCCCAGCACTTGCCTGAAAAAATTTAGGGAAAACCACAGAAAACCTAAATCACAATGGCCAAACAGAGCAAACTCCATCCTCCTCAACATAAAGTAAGTCTCTTAAAATATTCAGGTGGTCCCTATCTTTTAAAGTTCTTTTCATCGCACACAATTTTCACCATGTAATCTACAATCTAAAACATTAAAAGCATTAACTAAGAGAAAAATGTACTTTCAAATGCTACTGTGTTATTACAATATTAAGTGAGTAGATGATGAATTTCACAGTTCAAAAATGTATCACCTGCTCCAGCACTCTCGCAGCACCTCTGTAACAGAGAGAACATTTTGGTGGGAAGCAGATCTGAAGACATGATTGGAGTAAATAATAGAAAAGCCAAGGTGGTCCTCACACTTAGATCCACCAGTGTAGACATCCAAATAGTTGCAGAGCTCATTTATGACACTCTAAAACCTTAACTTTAAAAGGTAATTTGTGTGTTCTGTCCATTGAAGTCAACTGTTAACTCCCTCAGCATTTACAGATTGACTGATTACTGGGTTAAGGAGGACTAAAAAGCAATGTCAACAGTCTCTTCCCACTCTAATAGTCAAATCCTAAAGGATCCCTTGAGGACAAAAAGGTGGACACCCAAGTTGATCTTTTGCAACAGCTCCTGAGGAATAAAGCTAGGCCCAGGATAGACAGAAGTAAAAACAGCTGAAGTAAAAAAGTGCAGTGAAGTGGAAGTAGGTGTGCCAAACAGAAACAGCAAGAGGCCTTCTGGGAGACTCCTGGCAGGAAGTCCACATCAGCCCACCGACTGACAGACTCCCAAGTCACTGGAGAATACAGGCAGTGTGCTCTTGCCACAGAAAAGTAAAAAGGCAAAATAACAAACAAATTATGGGAACAAGGACAAGCATAAATGCATAAAGAATTTGAAAAGGCGCCATGTCAGGCCAATCTACTGCTCAGGGGCAGCTTGATAGACGATTCAATCTTTAGCGATTTCATTTGACTTGCAAAACATCAAAGCTTCAGTGTTCATTGCTAAGCAGTGAACAACAAGATTTTGACTACTAACATAGGGGCATCATGACAACGACTATGTTAGTCCTTTTACTAGAGGATATAACATCAAGTTAGCCAGGTGTGACTGACATGAAGTGTGCATAAAATAGGTCTAGATACTATGGTCACGGTACACGACATTCGCCATCAAAGAGGTGAGGGGACACAGGAAGAGAAAAGTTGTCTGTCCACATTGTTAGTGTTGTAAATGGACCAACAATGGTAGCTCAGGCTGTAGCACTGGCTTCAGCTGACATGCCTAGAAGCTGTTGCAATTTCTCATTGCGCACTTACAGCAATTAAAACTTTGCAAAATGAATGTTTTTCAGGGAGTTCTTGTTAGAGTGATGTACTGACAGCATCGAAGGTGTGAACATGAGTTGTGAGTCGTGCCCAGGTAATAGAGTCAGCAACAGTACTGCCCGTGAAAGGTGATGGTCTGTGTTCAAGTCCCACTTTTGACTTATTTTTTTAATCTGTTCAGATGTTTCATAACTCAAAGTTTATTCATACTCTCATTTCAACGTGACATGGCCCAGGACTTATACTCCAGTGTTTGTATAGATCTGAAATTTCTACCCCCCCATACTTACCTCCGCTACTAAATTGATGTTTCCCAGATGTCTCAGAAAGTGTCCTATCATCCAATCCCTTCTTTTAGTCAAGTTCCATCACAAATTTTTCTCTCTTCAATTATATTGCAATCTATCCATCTAATCTTCAACATTCTTCGTAGCAACATACTCAAATTCCCTTCTTGTCTGAACTGCTTATCATCCATGTTCCACTTCTGTACAAGGCTACAATTCAGCCACCTTCAGAAACGACTTACTAACACTTAAATGTATGTCAACAAATTTCTCTTCTTCAGAAACACTTTCCCTGCCACTGAAAGTCTACATTTTAGTTCATCTCTGCTCAGCCACCATCAGTTACTTTACTGACCAAATAGAAGAACACATCTATTACTTTCGATATCCCATTTCCTAATCTAAATCCCTCAACGTAAGCTGATTTAGTTCTAATGCATTCCATTAGCTCTGTTTTGCTTTGGTTAATGTTCATCCTACATCTTCCTCAAGACACAGTCCATTCCGTTCAACTGCACTTCCACGTCCACGTCCTTTGCAGTTTCTGACAATTTCACATTGTCAACCATAAACCTCAAAGTGCTTATTTTCTCTCCCTGCACTTTACTTCCACCGACAAATTTTTCTTTGTCAGGAAATATGAAAAAAATGCTAGAGGTGCACTGTTCTGGCCTAAACTGTCAACATTGCATATTCCAAATTGTCCTGAGAATAGATCGATATCTGGTGCATGATCAGTAGTCGTCCAATCTTCCTCAGAATCGGTGCGGTGCGCACGTCTCGGCTTCCCCTCGCCGTTAGTCTCACTCGTTCTTCAGGCACAATATCGACGGGATTACTTGCTGCTGAAGTGCTTGGACACCTGCCCTCCTCTTCTGAGTCTATCAGAAGAGTAGTATTTGCAAATAAAATCATAATTACGTACTGAGAGTTTTTTCAGTGAAAATCTGAGCAAAAATAATAGATGTTTTGTTGTCAGAATTCTTTACCTGAACTGCCACAAACTTCTTCTTGAACATAGTCCACATGATCATCAGAGTCATCTACAATATCTTCCTCTGACAAATCAACGTCAATTTCTTCTAAATCGCAATATAACTCACGAGCAATTTCTTCATCCGTCAAGCCACACTTCCCTATGTCGACGCTACTGAGACCGCGCGGGAAAAAAATCGCTGCTCACAAAACCCGACAAATAAAAAGGGAAGCACAACCTTCCAGAGCATGCCCACACTATCTAGTGACCAATACTCGAACTACAGTCCATGCAGCACATCCCAGACAAGCGGGAGCCGTAAGAACACACAAAGGAAAGAAGGGGAAGAACGAGAACACGCACCCGTAAAATTACAGGCGCCGGACTTTCGGGCAGGTCGCGCACGCCCGTATTTTTATGGGCATCGGTGCCTAAGTGTTAACAGATTCAGAATGTGTTAATTTTGATAGAGCTGGTGGCTCTTGATGTGGCATGCTGATTTTGAGAGCTGGATAGATATCATTTGGACTCATATTTACTCCATTGTTTACTTTTTGTAAATCAAACTCCTGGTGCACTGCAAAGTCATTGTCTCTAAGTGCATGCCTTTTACATGGTGAAAGTACTGCATTCCAGAGGCCATTTTTTACATTTACCATTACTACTGTTCTCAAGAAGACCACTTCAAATGGCAGTAATAAAAATTTGAGGTTACTACTTGAATTGGGTTATTTGCCCACCAGGCTTCTATTTCTTGGTGCTGGGGGAGGGGATAATGTGTTTTATGAGTGGAATGGAGTGATAAACAAATGATGTGGTCATGGTTTTCTCTTGCTTTGCCTATACACAAATGTTATACAATGTCCATCAAGTATTAGCACAACTGGATCACACCAGATGGTTTCACAAAGTTCACAAAATTTTCAAACTAGTTAGCAAAAGTATGAGTCTGAATCCAATTACTAAGGTGGCAAGCTGAAGTTGTCCCAATAAGAGATAACGTGTCCTACAATGTGATACTGTCATATATTAGGATACCCATAGTACTGCATATTAGGAGTATGCCATCTTGCACTAGAAACATAGTCTCACAGTTATGCTGCTCAGTTCGAAGGACAATTCATTACAGTGAATGCATGGGTACTTTAAGAAGAATATAATCATATAAATATTTCTGCAACAACTAGTCAACTTCAGATATTAAAGCACTATAAGCACATACACTCAAAGAACTTGAAATTCAACACTTTTAAAATCTTGGAGTCTCGGCAACGTCCAGCTCCACAATGGTCTTTTTTTCACTGCCCTACACCTCAGGTGCTGTCAGAACTAAATTCTTATACTTCCCAACAGAGCTGCACAATTACTTTAGTCAGAATCTAACTATGTCACATCAGCAAGCTCTCCCACAATTGACACCTTTCCTCTGTATTAAAAATCATTTTCAGTAATGATATTATCATTTGCTACATTAAAAAATGACAAATAAGAGCATAAACAGTCATTTTCTTTCCAGTTGTAGTAAGGCATAGTGTAGTGCATTCTGTCATCTGCAGTTTCATACCAGCAGACCACTGAAATTATTGGTTTTGTTTTACTCGAACATCAAGGAGACATGAACTATAATTTCCACTAGAAAAACATTCCTGTTTAGGTCATTATAAATGTTCAATCAGATTTTAATAAATATTATCTGACAAAATTTAAATGTCCTATTCAGAATTATTAAGCTAAATTGTTGAACTTATTTTTCCCAGTAAATCTGTAATTTTACTTTGAGAACAAAATTTATAAGTTCATTATTAAACATCTATTCTTCCTTACCCAGTTTTGTCTTAAGGATTTTTTTCTGCTGCATCTGTTTTTCTGTTCTGTTTGTTGCTTCTGCAAACAGCTTTAAGCATACTGACAAAACTTTCTCTTTGGCAACTTAATACGGCACTGATTGCATTTGAAACTGTGAGTGATAGTGAATTTTAGAGTTCCCGAAAAAAAGCGCGAATGGATTGCTGTTGAACTTGCTGCTTGCATTTGAGTGAGTAATTTCAAGTGGTTGGGAGAGAGGTACAACATTACCAGTTTCATTCATTCCGAAGAACTGATTAAATCTTCGATTAGATACTCTCTCCTAAGTTTGAAATATGAGCTTTGTAAAACATTAAGTTTTGCTAGAAGTCTGACTGACATAAAATAAGTTACTTCTCAAAACAACAATATTCTCTGACAAATTTTGTTTAAATTTTGAGAGTTCTTTGATACAGTTTTCCTTGGGCCAGTATTACACTATCAAATTTCTTTGTCAAATATCTTTGTCCAATATCTTTATCAAAGATATTTGATGGTGTAATAGGGAACTTTGTCAAATGTCGTCGAATATTTGATCAAATCTAGAGCCTGTAGATTTGATCAAAGAAGTTGCTTGTCTTCCGTTCACTGCAATGTGACATGTTACCACATGCAACGCTGCATTCTGTAGTGTTTTTATAAACATTTTGGGCAAATACAATTGGTGTGTGCCGACAACTACAAAATTAATAGAGATGTATGAAGCTGATGAGGTGCTTTACAATGTGAGGCACGCTGAACACAAAAATAGATTACGAAGATTGAAGACCTGATCAAATATTCCATGAAATATATTTGACAAAGATCTTTGACATAGCGCTAGAAGGGGTATTACAATGTCATCATATTTTTCGTCAAAGTTCAAGATGGCTGACAACAACTTGTTATTAACCGCAGCAGTTGCATGTACCACAATTGCACTGTGTGCATATGTGGAAGAGAAGCGGGGGAAAAAAAGGAAACATACGTGGGTGAAGCCGTGGGTTTTATGAGGACACGATAAAAGCATTCAACAAAGCTTGTTACGTGAGCTTACAGTGGAGGAGGTCACGTTGTACATCAATTACTTAAGAATGGGTGAGCATACATTTCTGCATGTGCTCAATGAAGTGTATCCTCATATCACAAAGCACAATATTCACTTAAGAACTGCAGAAGACAGGCTCACTGTCTGCTAACTGTCTGCTAACCTAACCTAACCCTCTCCTGTAGCAAGGAATCGAGTGTTACAGTGAGCCTCTCTTCTGCAGTTCTTAAGTGAATATTGTGCTTTGTGATATGAGGATACACTTCATTGAGCACATACAGAAATGTATGCTCACCCATTCTTAAGTAATTGATGTACAACTTGACCTCCTCCACTGTAAGCTCACGTAACAAGCTTTGTTGAATGCTTTTATCGTGTCCTCATAAAACCCACGGCTTCACCCACGTATGTTTCCTTTTTTCCCCCGCTTCTC
The DNA here is from genome assembly GCF_023864345.2 of Schistocerca serialis cubense. Lineage (NCBI taxonomy): Eukaryota > Metazoa > Arthropoda > Insecta > Orthoptera > Acrididae > Schistocerca > Schistocerca serialis. Next base: position 407,025,031 of record NC_064646.1, read on the forward strand.
TTCCACATATGCACACAGTGCAATTGTGGTACATGCAACTGCTGCGGTTAATAACAAGTTGTTGTCAGCCATCTTGAACTTTGACGAAAAATATGATGACAGTGTAATACCCCTTCTAGCGCTATGTCAAAGATCTTTGTCAAATATATTTGATGGAATATTTGATCACATCTTTGATCAAATCTTTTACAAAGAAATTTGATAGTGTAATACCGGCCATAGCTTGTACTACAAAAGAGTCTCTTAAAAAGATTACAAGTGATATGCACTAGTGTTGTATTCATTAAGACATGAGATTCTATGACAGATGGGCCATTGGCACTGCTGCGTGCACAGCTGTTATTTATGCAACAGCCACAGACTCCAGTGTGGTGGCTCCATCCTCTCCTCCATGTGGGAAAGGAATGTTGTAACCTTGACTGTTGCATATGTCACAGCCGCCAATTACACGAGACAGTTATCCAGTGTTCTCCATAGGAAAGCAGGATGTGGTATCCATGGCTGGCACCTTAAAATCCGACCAACAGCTACCCAGCAGAGCGCCACGGGTTGTTGCACTGCCGAGGTGTCTGCAACTCGACCGCAGCTCATCACGTATCTGGCAGCCACTGCGGTATCTGGTGGCACCACTTATGCTGGATACTGTGCTGTTTTCACCAGCACTAGCTCACCTTTGCAAGCCGTAGGACAGAAGCACAAATTCCAATTATTCCTCTGCCAGGCGGCTTTGTGAGATGCCACTCAGCAGCTCAGAAGTCAGTCTGTGAGTGTGTGAATCCAACTCTAGTGCATGAATTCAGTATTGATATTCAATGAGTTCAGTTTGCCAGAGCACATGCTAGTCGGAACCAAGAAACCGATAGGTAGCAGATACTGACTTTGCTTATGGCAGTGTTTCTATACTGTGACAGACCGTCCCCTTAAACAGTACCTCAATAAATGTTATCATACGAGCACAATCTTTCAGTTGCATTCATTTAGAATTTGTTCAGTTGCTATTCAGAGTCTAATGTTAGTATGTATTCTCTGTGTCAATAATAATTTTCTATTTTTATTGGTTATCTGGGCACACCTCTCTTCTTGTAGCATGCATAACCCACAACGGGATCCAAAAGGCACCTATCATGGCGGGAACATAACAAAATACTGAACGCTGACAACCAGGCTATTCAATTGTAAGCTACTTGCACAGTGACGCTACTGCCTCTTTCGGACTACACACGGTGCTGCTGGTCATAACATTACATATTTCCAAATTGCTGTTGACAGCCTATCCTTCCAAGGATAATGTTTTACTGGTATTAATTACCGGTGTTGTGTGTAGTATGCTTTGCTGGTATAATATGTTGCTGTCATAAGCCAAGATTGGCATTAAGGGGAGTTAGAACAAAAAAAAATTTCAAATTTTCGGATTTTTATCTCATTATAAAATTTGCAATTTTCTAAATAAAATGATTATATATATATATATATATATATATATATATATATATATATATATATATATATATATATATATATATATTACCAAACGAAAGCGCTGGCAGGTTGATAGACACACAAACATACACAGACTGCTTGTGTCTGTGTAGGTGCAGATGGATATGTGTGCGTGTGCGCGAATGTATACCTGCCCTTTTTTCCCCCTACGGTAAGTCTTTCCGCTCCCGGGATTGAAATGACTCCTTACCCTCTCCCTTAAAACCCACATCCTTTCGTCTTTCCCTCTCCTTCCCTCTTTCCTGATGAAGCTACTGTTGGTTGCGAAAGCTTGAATTTTGTGTGTATGTTTGTGTGTCTATCAACCTGCCAGTGAGATTTTATATAAACAAAGATGATGTGACTTACCAAATGAAAGCGCTGGCAGGTCGATAGACACACAAACAAACACAAACATACACACAAAAATCAAGCTTTCGCAACCAACGGTTGCTTCATCAGGAAAGAGGGAAGGAGAGGGAAAGACAAAAGGATGTGGGTTTTAAGGGAGAGGGTAAGGAGTCATTCCAATCCCGGGAGCGGAAAGACTTACCTTAGGGGGAACAAAGGACAGGTATACACTCGCACACACACCCATATCCAACCGCACATACACAGACACAAGGAGACATTTGTAAAGGCAAAGAGTTTGGGCAGAGATGTCAGTCGAGGCGGAAGTACAGAGGCAAAGATGATGTTGAAAGACAGGTGAGGTATGAGCGGCGGCAACTTGAAATTAGCGGAGGTTGAGGCCTGGCGGATAACGAGAAGAGAGGATATACTGAAGGGCAAGTTCCCATCCCCCGAGTTCCGACAGGTTGGTGTTAGTGGGAAGTATCCAGATAAACCGGACGGTGTAACACTGTGCCAAGATGTGCTGGCCGTGCACCAAGGCATGTTTAGCCACAGGGTGATCCTCATTACCAACAAACACTGTCTGCCTGTGTCCATTCATGCGAATGGACAGTTTGTTGCTGGTCATTCCCACATAGAATGCATCACAGTGTAGGCAGGTCAGTTGGTAAATCACGTGGGTGCTTTCACATGTGGCTCTGCCTTTGATCGTGTACACCTTCCGGGTTACAGGACTGGAGTAGGTGGTGGTGGGAGGGTGCATGGGACAGGTTTTACACCGGGGGCGGTTACAAGGATAGGAGCCAGAGGGTAGGGAAGGTGGTTTGGGGATTTAATAGGGATGAACTAACAGGTTACGAAGGTTAGGTGGACGGCGGAAAGACACTCTTGGTGGAGTGGGGAGCATTTCATGAAGGATGGATCTCATTTCAGGGCAGGATTTGAGGAAGTCGTATCCCTGCTGGAGAGCCACATTCAGAGTCTGATCCAGTCCCAGAAAGTATCCTGTCACAAGTAGGGTTCTTCTGTGGGAGGTTCTGGGCTTGAGGGGATGAGGAAGTGGCTCTGGTTATTTGCTTCTGTACCAAGTCGGGAGGGTAGTTGCGAGATGCGAAAGCTGTTTTCAGATTGTTGGTGTAATGGTTCAGGGATTCCGGACTGGAGCAGATTCGTTTGCCACGAAGACCTAGGCTGTAGGGAAGGGACCGTTTGATGTGGAATGGGTGGCAGCTGTCATAATGGAGGTACTGTTGCTTGTTGGTGGGTTTGATGTGGACGGACGTGTGAAGCTGGCCATTGGACAGATGGAGGTCAACATCAAGGAAAGTGGCATGGGATTTGGAGTAGGACCAGGTGAATCTGATGGAACCAAAGGAGTTGAGGTTGGAGAGGAAATTCTGGAGTTCTTCTTCACTGTGAGTCCAGATCATGAAGACGTCATCAATAAATCTGTACCAAACTTTGGGTTTGCAGACCTGGGTAACCAAGAAGGCTTCCTCTAAGCGACCCATGAATAGGTTGGCGTACGAGGGGGCCATCCTGGTACCCACGGCTGTTCCCTTTAATTGTTGGTATGTCTGGCCTTCAAAAGTGAAGAAGTTGTGGGTCAGTATGAAGCTGGCTAAGGTAATGAGGAAAGAGGTTTTAGTTAGGGCGGCAGGTGATCGGCGTGAAAGGAAGTGCTCCATCGCAGCAAGGCCCTGGACGTGCGGAATATTTGTGTATAAGGAAGTGGCATCAATGGTTACAAGGATGGTTTCCGAGGGTAACAGATTGGGTAAGGATTCCAGGCGTTCGAGAAAGTGGTTGGTGTCTTTGATGAAGGATGGGAGACTGTATGTAATGGGTTGAAGGTGTTGATCTATGTAGGCAGAGATACGTTCTGTGGGGGCTTGGTAACCAGCTACAATGGGGCGCCGGGATGATTGGGTTTGTGAATTTTAGGAAGAAGCTAGAAGGTAGGGGTGCGGGGTGTCGGTGGGGTCAGGGGGTTGATGGAGTCAAGTGAAAGGTTTTGTAGGGGGCCTAAGGTTCTGAGGATTCCTTGAAGCTCCAACATTTTACACCACCACACTAAAACACAGCTCCACTTCCCACGATATTTTGTTTTGGTTGTATACTCTTCCATGAACTGATATATTTCCAGTTTCTAGTCTTGGTGAAAAAGCGTTAACACAAAAGTCAAACTACAGTCTTGGAATATTCCTGTGTAAAAATGTTAAACATGACTCGAAAATTGTTGGGTATTTGTCAGACAAGAAGTATCACTTAAGATGTAAGAAATACCGAAGCATTTAAAAGGAGATGCATTCAAAAACAAGATGAAGATATAGAAACAGTACTTACTCTCAACCTTTTCATATCCTTCAAGAAGCTTTTTGACTCCCTCTTCCAGTTGGAAATTAATGTCATACTTCTCGAAAATGGTGTTTATCATATCTGAAGCACAGTTTGACATGAATTCTGCCACTGTGTCATCCAATGGTTCCTCTGAGAAAAGACAGGAGTTTTTCAATCATTCAACTACTAGCAACTGAAGAAGAGTCTACAAAACAGAAGTTGTAAAGAAGTAAATGTACTGAATGAGAGCATAACAGAATGTAGCTTCTTCATTAGAATCATACTGTTTACCTACAAGAAATTTTAAGCTTGCATGTTGGTAGAAATTCAAAGCATACCAAAAAAATTGAAGAAAAAAAATTAATGCATAGAAGAATAACTGTTCCGAAACAGAAAATTTGATACTTGAAGACCTGAAGCATAAATAGGAAGTACAGCAACAGAATATTAGATACGTGCTTTCTGAATAAAAATGTTAGCTCCAAAGAGGAAAATTGCCACAAAGAACCTATGCACCTGAAGTAAAGGTCGGGTAAACAGCCAAACAAGAAGCACAGCAAATGAAGTTCATGCAACTCAACAAGCAGTAATGGCTCTCATTAATTTAAGAAATATTTGTCAGTGAAAGTATATAATAAGTGCACCCTTTTGTTAAAAAAATAAAAGAAAAAATGTTCCGAGAAGCTGAAGAAAATCAAATCAAATCAAATCAAATCAAAATTTCCCAGCTGAAGCAAAGAAAATCAAAATTCCCCAACAATAGTAATCAAAAGTAGAACCAAAGTGCACTCCTCTCACAGAAATAACATTAAACATCATAAGTACAGAATGTAACGCTCAAGCATTTCGATAAGTTGGTAACATTTTACTGTGTGAAGATGAGACATATTTAAGCAGCACAAACCTAGAAAAACTGTTTAGTACCAACACCTACATCACAATCTCTTCATTTTAAGGATTGTACACAATACTCATTCATGACATTTCTTTTGCAGTCATCTTAAATTTGTGTGTCCTTGGACCACATGCAATTTCAGTTTGACGTCTATATAACATTAATTTTTTGTTTCACCTTCAGAGTTTGAAATGCTTCCACCCACCTAAAATGTTTTAATTCTTCTATATAACTGGTGATTTTATCACAGACAGTAAAATATTTAGCTCTTGAAAATTTTATTTATTTCTTATTTTATCACGTCTTGTAACATCTCTCATAAAATGTTAGAAATCTCAATTTTGCAGCCTGGTGTTCAAACTTCTTTCCTAATACTCAATCTTCCATTTTAAACATAACAAATGGTTCAGTCATTGTTACATAACATTTTAACGTCATTTCATTTTATTTTATTTTATAAAGCATTCTTATATAGCGGGTAGTATATGTTCATTTTATTCCATGGTATCCACCCCAGCCTTAAAAAATGCTACTCCAATATAACTGAAGAATGATACTCATGTATGTAAATTACATTTGTGACTGGGATGTTTTTGCATACTTATGTCTTGGATGGAGAAATTTAAAAATATGTTGCCAACTGTACATGCACAGTGAACAAAAGCTTGCAGCTCATTTTTTTTTATTCTCAGGTGTTATCTGAATGCCTGCAAATAAAAGAGATTCTTCAAATGTCTAACATTAAGTTAACGATGTCTTTATTTCCACTTAGTTAAAATAGGTATTACAACTAAGAGTGATAAAAGTAATCTTTAAATATCCTACATTCTCTGTCATTTTTATAATAATTTACTACAACACCTGAGTTGGTACAAGAAAAAGTGAAAGGTTCCTGCACCACCATCTGTTCTCCTTTCTGATGTACTTGTCAGTTTCATTTCTCCCTTTGTCTGAACACACTTCGCTATAGTCTATTGTATTGATCTTGTTTGTAGTAGTCCATACATACACAAAATAATACTGAGAAAACTGCAAATTGCATGTAACTTCACAGGAGACCCTATGATAGCAAGTTCTTTTATAGACTGAACAATGGAAAATCCAGGGTGGAATAATGACAGTATTGTGAAAACTATAGTTTGCTACTCACCATACAGAGGAGATTTGAGGTGAAGACAGGCACAACAAGAATACTGCCCTGCATTTAAGCTTTTGGCCAAGAGCTCTTCTTCTATAGTAAAAAACACATGCACATTCACACAAGCACAAATGACACACACATGACCATGGTCTTTAGCCACTGAGACTGGACTGTGAGTAAATATGGCTGATGAGAGAAGCAATCCATAGATGATGAGGGCTTACTGGTGGTTTGGGTGCAGAGGGGGATGGATAGCAGGTAGGGATGGGGGAGAGAGTAGTGCTGCCTGTAGGAGCATGCAGGGACATGGGGGGGGGGGGGGGGGGGGGGGAGGGGGGGGGAGGAGGGGGGGGACTGGGATGCTAGGTGCAGTCAGGAGGTTTGAAGGTGGAAGGGGAGTAGAAACATAGAGGAGGGGAAAAGATTAGGATCAGAAGGCTGTGTAGTGATGGAGTGAGAGCAGAAGGGAATGGGATAGCACTTCTTTCCTTTTCCACTTGCCTTTCCCCTGCCTCTCCCTATCAAGAAACCACCCAATTGCACCTAGCAGCCCTACCCTGTCCCCACCATGTTCTTCATGCTCCTACAGGCAGCACTAACCCGCCCCCCTCCCCCCCCCCCCCCACACACACACACACAGCAAGCAACCACTGTTATCCCTCTGGCTCCATGCCCCAAGCCACTTCCTTACCCCACCATCCACAGATTGCTTTTCCTATTGGACATAGTTGCTTGCAGTCCAGCCTCAGTGGCCAGCGACAATGGTCATTTGTGTGTCAGTTGTGCTTGCGTAAATGTGTATGTCTTTCTACTTTAGAAGAAGGCCAAAAGATTAAATATACAGCAGTCTTTGCAGCAGTGCCTGCCTGCGACTCAACATCTCCTCTATATGGTGAGTAGCAACCTAACCTTTTCAAAATACTGTCTTTTTTATATTGCATTTACTTTTCATACTTGCAATTCTATTACTAAGTAGCACACTGATTCATTTCATTTTACATTTATAAGTCTCGAATCATGCAGTGGTCAAAGAAATTAGTACAATAATCAAACACCTCACCAACATAAATGAATGTGAGACTACAGCTCACATCATGCTGGAAGACTGCCCTATTTTCAGCTGTTCTGCCCAACCCCCCCCCCCCCCCCCCCCCCCCCCATTAACTGCTAGTAGCCAATAAGAGTCAATCTCTTTCCGAGTGGCTAGCCACGAGTTACAAACTGGACTGCGAAAATCTCTCTCCCTTTTGCTGCGCTGTTGCCGTATTTTGCAACAATGCAGTTTCATTCACATAGCGACCAAATTATTCATTCAGACATCAATGTTACTTTCTTGTAACAGTATAGCTGTGAATGTGTATCTGTTAATGGTTTAGTGCAATTTCCAAATGAATATGTCATGTGACAGCAATAAACATGAATTTCCACACAAGCAACTTTAATTAAATTGCATGTCTATGAAGTATCGTCTTAGGCGTGCGACTGGTTTTGTGATTTCCTGTCAGAAAGATCACCGTACGTAGTAATCAAGGAAAAATAATCGAGTAAAACATAAGTGATAGAAGTGATACCTAGCATTTGCAAGGGAGTGTTATGGGCGCTCCTCTGTTCCTGATGTAATAAACAATTTAGGAGACAACCTGAGCAGCCCTCTTAAGACTGTATGCAGGTGATTCTGTGATTTACTGTCTTATAAAGTCATCAGGGATTAAAACAAATTAGAAAATGACTTAGACATGATATCTGTATGGTGAGAAAAGTGGCAACAGACTCTAAATAATGAAAATTACACTAAATAATGAAAATTACTAAAAGGAATCCCTTAAACTCAGTTTACAGGATAAAACACACAATTCTAAAGGCTGTAAATTCAACTAAATACTTAGGGATTACAATTATGAAGAACTTAAAATGCAACTATCCCACCAATAACATTGTGTGGGAAGCAAACCAAAGACTTCAATTTATTGCTAAAACACTTAGAAAATTCAACAGGTCCTCTAAGGAGACTACTTGCACTATGCTTTTCCACCTTCTTCTGGAGTATTGCTGTCATGTGTGGCATCCATAGCAGATAGAACTGATTGAAAAAGGGCAGCTCATTTTGTATTTTCACGAAATAGGGGAGAGACTGCCATGGATATGATACGCTAATTGGGGTGGCATCAAAACAATGGCGTTTCTCGTTGTGGCTGGATTTTATCATGAAATTTCAGTCGCCAACTTTCTCCTCACAGTGTGAAAATACATTGTTGGTACCCACCTACATAGAGAGAAACGTTCATCAGAATAAAATAAGAGAAATTAGAGTTTGCAAGGAAAGATAAAAGTGTTCGTGTTTCCTGCATGCTGTTCGAGAGGGGAACGGTAGAGAAACATCTTGAATGTGGTTCTATGAACGCTCTATCAGGCACTTAATTGCGAATTGCACAGTAATCTTGTAGATGTAACTGCCTTACAAGCAGTTGAGGAGGTTTATGTCCATCATTTATAACTTCTTCAAATTTGAATCTGAAACCGATACTTCTATTTTTGTCGTTTTCAAAACTCAGGAACGAACTGTAGAAGCACTTGTTGGCAAGAGAAATGAACAGAGAGCAGTAAACAAAAGTGTCAGAGCTGTAGAAAACTGGAAATCATCGAAATTGCAACCAACCTTTAACACAAATAGATGGTTTTGACAAAGATGCTTTAAAGCACTCCATGTTTGAAATGTACATAAAAAGGGAATACCCAGCATCACAAAAACTTGTTACAATTATGCCTGAGCAAATTGCCTTCAAAGGTAGCACTTCGTCAATGTAAAGAATTTTAAAATTACATTGGTTTTAAACATGTTAAGACGATAGTTTTTAATTTAAAGAAGTGACATAGAAGCAGCACGAAGCACACCTGTTAGAAAGATGCATGATACAAGAGGAGGGGGTAGTTCTACAGTGTATTACCTTGATGAAACATGGGTGAATCAGAATCATTCCATGAATACCTGCTGGAAAATGAGCGATGGTACTGGTGGTTTTAAAGTTTCCTTAGGAAAACATTCTTGGATACTTATTCTGCAAGATGGCTCTTTTTCTGATTTGGGTCCTGAGAGTTAATGTGTATTTAGATGTAAGAAAATCAGTAGTGACTACCATTTGGAAATGAATGCTATCATTTTCAAGAAGTGATTCACTGAACAATTCTTGCCATACCTAGCTTCGAAGTCAGTCATTGTAATTACCGTGCCAGTTATCATTCAACTGTTACAGAGAAATAACAAAGTACAAGCATCAGAAAAGGGGATATAGTGCTCTAGCTAAAAAATAAAAACATTCTGGACAATGTAAGCCAGACTTGTGCTGAACTCTTGCAGCTCGTTATTTTATAAAAGTCACGTGACACAATGTACAAATTTGCCTTGCTTGTATGTGAATGTGGTCTCACAGTTTTGCGTTTACTCACATATTACTCTCAGTATAATCCGAAAGAATTAATTTGCACACAGGTTACAAGCCGTGTGGGAAAAAAAAATTCCAAGATAACAGACACTGAAAGGCTTGTGCTTGAAGCAACAGATAGCATCCCCCTTCAGTGTGGGCACACTGTGTGTCACGCTGGAAAGTTTCATAAATAAGACTTTCACAGGGAGGTGCAGATGGATAAAAGCCTTGAACGTATCATCCTACTTTTACAGTCAGGTGGTTCGGACAGGAACTCAGACAGTATATGGTATTATGGTGTAGAGCTTGAAACAAAGCAATGATCTTTCTTGGTTTTAAAGAATCATGGTTTAAAAACGTTTTTATCAACATATCAACTGTATGCACTGTACACGAGAACTTCGTATCTTTTATTGGTTACGAATATGTAGCCTACGAAGTATTCGGACTATTATGTTCAACACACTGCCCAAGGAGAAGTTAAGCTTTTCCCATGCTGTTGTATTACTTTCGAGAATGCAGCTGGATAAATTCATCAAAAACTCCACTATTTCAACATGTAAACCACTGTCATTTTCATGCCACTAATTGGAAAATGCCTTAAAATGAAAGGCGAGGTTCCCTGTCGAGACATCGGCGGTTTTCGATGTTATCGGTCAGCATTCCATCACATTATTCACAGAAGATGGCTAATGGTTAGCTTGTTCAATGGATCATAAATGCGTTCTCTCACTGTAATGTCGAATGAAGTTGAAAAATATGATAACATACTGACAATTGTTACAATAAGTCTTTTGCACTAGTGTTTGCTACCAGTAATTCTTTTTTACACATAGTGGTTTACATTGAACAGCGGTGAAACACACTCACCTAAGCGTATTATGAACGTTTAAAAAATTATATGGAGTAGAAGCAGTTGTCAAACAACTATAATGACTTCAGTTTGAGCTTGAAGTTCATTTTGTTATATATTACATTTTCACTTATAACAAAGTCCAAATTGCAATAAATGGCAATTATTGTAACTATTTTCGATGATCTTGTCGTCAGACAATCATCATTTTGAGAAAAATTGCTGTTGATGTCTTCACAAAGCTGTACCAGCTGTTCTCGTCTTCTGACATCACACAGAAAATTGCTGTGGAGCAGTGGGCACAATCTCGAGACACAAAAGTAAGATTTCTCTCATGTAGACGAATGATCGAAATTGGTTTTAGAATGTATTATTCCCTCATAGATTTGAACATATATTAAGATGTACCGAAGGCAAATGAAGGTGATTGTTGTCTGTAGCAACACAGTTTGGCAACATGGACTTCGTTTGCCTGCTCTCTGCCGCCACGCATGCACAAACCCATCCCCTCCATGCCTCCGTATCACTCTGCTTCTATGTGCATAAGTGCCATCTTATGTGAAGCAGGCTGTAGACCCACATCTTCCTGAAACAATGCCAGTTGTGGCTGACTGTCTAGTTAAAACCAATCTTACTCAGTTTCCTCAGAATTACACACACAATCAGATACGTACATCTCCTGCTAGGACCACAAAAAGAAGTTAATAGAAATCAGGGCTTCTAAAGAAGTGATTTTTCCTTTGATTTATTTGTGAACAGAACACAAAAGGAAATGACTAGCAGTGGTATAAGGTACTCTCCACTATGCACCATATGGTGGCTTGCGAAGTACATATGTAGATGAAGATTTTACGGCCACCAACATGGACAGTACAGATGGTGATTAAAGGTCTGCCTCATCACGTGAGTACTGAAAGTATGCTGACATCAGTACCAAGAAGACATAGTTTGAAATAAAGTCTTCAACACTGCTTTTAATAGTCTGCATCTTTGTATCTTCTATTTCCAATTCTGAATCTCTGTATGAAAGAAATATCTGTGATCTCTGACCCTGTTTGCTTGCAATAGGCTATTTCTTCCTTCGTATACATCAGCAAATGAACTACAAAGGAATATCTCTTTGTAATTCTCAAAACTGCCATTAGAGTGAGATGCTAGGTAAGCACAGTGCCCTGGCCACTGATAAAGAACTGCTTCCACACTGCAAGACAAAGCAGCTTTGGCGACATGCTTAACAACCCTCATGTGGCAGCTAAAGTCTCACCCATATGGAATACAGATGCCATCAGTAATTAAAGGATGTGTGTGTGTGTGTGTGTGTGTGTGTGTGTGTGTGTGTGTGTGTGTGTGTGGAAGGGGGGGGGGGCACACAGCCCCCCCCTCCCCCCCCCCCCCCTCGATATAGCAGTTCAATGGAAATGAGCCGAGAGACAAACTGATGACAGAAATGGTGCTTTCCCACACTATTCAACTACATCCCTAACGTACCTTTGTGACAGAAAATGTTCCTTTGACCGCTAATCCTACTTCAAACGAGGAGAGCAACCTATAACACAAACCATATCAAACACCAGCCAGTGAACAAAGACTGCTCACCTTTCAACACCGATGTAATACCTTACAGCAGTCAATCTGAATGTGCATATACAGACACTAGGAAATATGTCCAAAACAATAACAAGGACCTTAGTACTTAATTTCAGGATTATTTTCACACATTACAAAATTTACTGAACACCATGAATTTCTTTCAGATCACTGACCTAATTTCAACTTATGCTACTAATCACTTGTTGCTGCTGTGTTGCTGCCACCAACTTCCTTCTAACTTGCACCCCCCCCCCTCCCCCCAACTCCAACTTTCCATGTTTCTGATATACTTATGAGGTTAATTTACTTTCTTTCCTTCCCTTCTCATTCACTTTTACTACTCGTTCATAGGTTATTTACTTATTTTTACTTTTTACCCTGTCATCTTCTGTTACTGCTGTTTTGCGGCTGTCACGTTGTAAAGGTTTTTGCTGACAAATTTGGAGAACAGCAGGACACACAAAAATAATCTTTTTTTTTTATGAAACCGATTCTAAGTTGTCGTTCCAGGGTTGCTTGCTAAAGGCACCAATAAGATTCTGACAATAACATTTTTACACATTTACATTATAGTAAAATGTTTACAGCAGGTATTCAGACAGTCTAGCTATGTGCTTGATATCTTGACAACAACCACTACCCAACTCTTAAGCATGGCAGGGTTCTGTCTCATCTCACAAAACACATCACCAACTCAGGTAACCAGCTCAGTTATGCTGGAAATTGGAATAATGTCAATCAAGTGTTCCCACTGATCATTCAACAGATCCTGATCAATGTTTGCCACAGTATTCAGTCATATATGCTCACATATCATCAATCCAGAAAATTCCTGGTGCTTATTAATTCTGGAATCAGAGTTATTTAATTGGATAGATAAAAAATCTACTCACCAAGCGACGGCATATCACACAGTTACAGGGCTGTTATAGATGGTGGTAGGTGGGCAAAACACATACTATCAAAGGGAGAGTCACCTGCGAAACAACACATGTCATACACCAGCTGTTATACAAACACTGTTTCGCCTTCTAGGTCGGCCAATTTATAAATTATGACGGATGTGCATAGGCAGAGGGTGTGTACTGGCAACTCACAATATCCTGTTGCAGAGCACGCTCTACAACATGACAGTCGTGACCTCGGCTCCTGTTTCATCACATGCGCCATCTGGATTCTTCCTTCAGACACTAGTTTCTCAGAACTCCGCAGGTGGGAACTAGCACTACAACATGTCCTTGGTTCTCGCCAGCCACCGAGCTGTAATTTACATTAAATTTCTTCTGTCTCAGCATTTCTTCACTGTAACTACTCTTTGCTTCATTCTGTTTTAGTTTTCTACATATATTCATTGTCTTCCCCCTCCCCTCCCACCTCTGTTCCGTACAATGCACTTAGCTTTTCACTCTTATTAACTCATACATGATATTTAAGCAGTAATCTCTGTCTGCATATTAGCCTGTCTTGCACCTTTAGGCTCTCAGGTTTTCAAATCTCGTCCGATGCAGTCCCCAACAATCAATCATTCCTTCTCATCCCGTATGGTAAGTCTCTCCTGGCCCACAAGTCTGGGTGGCTTTCTCGAAATCTACCCCTTTTCCTAGACCTCTCCAGTCCTTTTCCTTCACTCCTCTTCCTTCTGCCTGAAAAAGGAGCTACTGGATTGGAAAGCTTGCCAATTACAACCACCTTTTGTGTATGTGTTCTGCTGTCGCTTTGTAAGTAGATTTTTTATTAGTCTAATTAAATAATTTTGTCAATAATGGAATTAGAGTTAGCTACACACAGCAAGTGGTACTGTATGCAGCTGTTCCATTAGTGTGATAAGCAGAAATAAAAGTAATTTGCATGGCACCACTTCTAGCATTTTGATTAAAAGTACCTGCACTTAATGAAGGTATTGCACATGTGGCTTACCCTCCTGCAAGACCCTCCTCATGACCTGTGCTCCAAGTACTACTACTTGAAGGCACATTAACTGTACTACACATAATGATTACAGTATCCTCAAAAGTCAGTAGCCTCACATCACATTTCCTTCTGTAGGGTGTGAATATTCCATAGCGAAAAGTATTGAAAAAGTACAGTAGGTTCCCATTACAAAATAAACGCCTCCACATGTGACAAGTCTCTTCTGTTGCCAATCACCTCACATTTAATAAACATGTCAGTGAGTGTACATAATTTGTGCCCTTATGCTGAATCCAGAACTTCACATGTAAACTGCTAGTAAGATTCACTGCAGGATTTGAAGCAGAACTACAACCAATTACAAATTGGCTACCGTGTGCCGCATACCCTGACCAGTGTCTTTCACCTATGCATTTAACTTGAATGATAGATTGGAAAGGCTATGTATTGGGATGTAATGAAATATCCTTCCTGTATTCAATTTCCACCCCCCACCCAAAAGTATTTCTCTTCAGACAGCTATGCTCACACACATCTTTATTACGAAATATTCCCCATCTGTTTAACTGACTTTATTTTGCAGTTCTCAGGCTTTCGAATATCAACTGTTGCAATCCTTTTTTGTTATACATATCATGCTGCTATGTCTTCCCTGGCTCAGATAACTGGTAGACATTTTATGTCTTATTACTTCAAAACTTCATCTGGCTGGAATCCAAAAACATGGAACACACTGACAATCCCCAGGTACTAAATTCAAATGAAGACAAATAAATTGCGCTTGATTTTTTTTTTATTGAAGTTATTAATTTTATATCATACAAAGTTTCAGATAAGATAGGTAACTATCTTTCGCAACAATTTGCTAAAAATAAAAGTTTTTTTGCAAGTGATTGTCAAGGTATTGTACGCTGCCATGTTCACTTTCCAGTAATTGTTAATGCATTTAAAACATCATTACATGTCATTTGTGTTTTGTTTACTAATAATGATGAATGCTGAGAGGGAAGCTGCAGATGTTAAGCATTTCCACCCAGGTCTTACTACTCACAACCATAAAAGGCATTAGTGAGAAGCATGAAAAGGTACGCACATGGGATAGTAAGGAATATAAATCGTATACTGTAGAAACGTAACAGCAGTTTAAAACTTATCGCTTACTTTGTCATTTCTGCAAAAAGGCTAACAGAATAGCAAAGAACAGTCAGCTGTATAAGACCCGCACATATTGTTTCACAGCAACAGGCAGGAGTAAACGTACATTTTCATACTATAATGACAGCCATAGCACGCAGAACAACAACACATCAACATTCGTTGAGGAGCAGATATATTTATCTTTTCCTTTCCACAGCTGTCACTAGACATGAATCTAATATGCTTACATTTTTTGCTACACAGATCTGGTTTTGGTTATGTCCACTGAAATGATCAAATGCTGATAGTGGAAACAATACGATGAAGTACTGGGACTTTTTCCATTTTTATAATGAAAAACTTACTGAATAACCTTTGTATTACTTTGTCATTTCACTCAATGACAATCTTCACACTCAATGTGCTCTTCAGTTAGTGCACCCTGTAATCATTTCTAGAATAGATTTAATGATAATAACAACAATGACAAGAATTCTCATTCAGAAGCCAGCAAAAACGCCCTGAGGAAGGGCAACAGAGGCCCAACCATCAGAGAGTTTTACATATTGACAATGCAGTCACGTAACCTGATTATTTTTATTGACAAATCACTACTTGTTAGAAATAAAATCTAATGAGTTGTTACAACTTTTAACTTCACAAGAAGACTATGTTCCACATATTTGAAAACTTAGCATATAACAACTTTCGCTAAACTCTAGCAAATAAAAACTTTTGACAAACTTTCAAAGTATCTACTACCAACGGTAATCTATCATGTACAGTAACACGAATGATTCGTTTTCTTAAAACTGTGATAGCACAGCAATGAGAACATTTCCAAATTTTATAACTGCCACTGATCCTGTGAAGGCAACAACCCCCCCCCCCCTCCCCCCTGTGTGTGTGTGTGTGTGTGTGTGTGTGTGTGTGTGTGTGTGTGTGTGTGCGCGCGCTTGGGGGGGGGCAGGGGGGGGGGGAGGAGGAGGCACATGAAATACCACAAATGTACATCACAGCAAAGGTGACACAATATTTCACCATCACCTAGGTCAAAGATCAGGAATGCAAAAATACAAATTCCTCCAACATATCCATATACTAGGCTTGGAAAGACAGCAAAGCTTTCCTTATATGAAGAATGACATGATTTGAAACCCGCAATAAGCTAAAGGTCTGTTATGCTGTCTATTATACCTGGTTAATGAGTAAAGGATAAGCACCGAAATGGCACTTAATTCAGTTGTCTATTTTGTCACCTTATTCAATACATCCCTTTTGTAATGACAACATGACAATAGTAACTAAACTAATCCTACGTTTGTGTATTTATTACATGCATAAAATGAAAAATTAAATTAAAAATTAAGAAAGTTGTTAAAATCACAAAGAGACAGAAAGACTGGCTAGTACTTCCAATGGGTGCAACTCGCTGCATTGCTGAAGAACAAATTAAAACATTAAATAATACTCTAGATTACAGTACTGTACATTCCTTCTTCAAGAAGAAGAGAGTGATTGGTTGGGGGGTGTTGGAAAGGATGGCAGGACAGTCAACATGCACGCACGCACGCACGTGGCTGATTCCCCCCCCCCTCCCCCCCCCCCCCTTACTGGTGTTTAGGCAGAAGGAACAAGTCAGCCTTTCACCAGACTGGTGTGGCAATAGAATACAGCAAAAAGAAAATCTGAAGTTTTAAATTTCGCATTTAAGAAATCATTCTCACAGGAGAAACGTACAAACCTAGCACCAGCTGACTGTTGCACAGATTCCCATATGAAGGACATGATAATAATCATCCCTAGCATACAGAAGCAACTGAATGAGTGCAAAATAAGTCATCATATCTGGATGCAATCCCTCTTCGGTTTTACTGAGAGTACTCCATGGTACTGACACCTTAATTAGCTTCCATTTATAACGAATCTCTCACCAAATGTGAAGTCATGAGTGACTGGAAAAAAATGCAGGTGACTCCTGTATGTACGAAGGGTAAAATAATGGACCTGCAAAATTACAGACCAATATCCTTACCATAGGTTTACTACAGAATTCTTTAACATAGTCTGAGTTCAAATACAATAAATTTCCTTCTGATGGAAAAACTTCTGGCCACAAATCAGCACATTTTTAGAAAGTATCACTTGTGTAAAACTCAGCTTGCCCTTTTCTCACATTATATCCTGCGAACCATGGACGAAGAACAACAGGCAGATTCCATACTCCTAAATTTCCGGAAAGCGTTTGACATGGTGCCATACCGAAGACCATAAAGCAAGGAACAAGCACACAGATCAGGTTCCCAGATATAAGAGAGGCTCTAAGACTTCTTATGTAATAGAATCCAGTATGTCATCCTCAACGGCAAGAGTTCATCAGAGACAAGGTTATTATCAGGAGTGCCTGAGGGAAGTGTTATACGACTGCTCTTAATCTCCACACAAATGATATGATGGAGAGGGTGAGTAGCAATCTGCAGCTTTTTTGCTGATGATGCCATTGTACGGGGAGCTGTCATTGTTGAGTGACTGCAGCAGAAGAGATGACGACTTGATGGAGTTTCTAGTTGGTATGATGAATGCCAGCTTGCTCTAAATGTAGAAAGATGTACGCTAATGCAGATGAGTAGGAAAAACAATCCCATGATGTTTGGATACAGCATCGGCAGTGTCCTACTCGGCACAGTCACTCTGTTTAAATAACTAGGTCTAATGTTGTACACCGATTTGAAATGGAATGAGCACATAAGAGTAGTAGTGGGGACAGTGGATGGTCAATTTCAGTTAGTCGGGAAAATTTTAGGAAAGTGTAGCATAAAGCAGATAGGATATAAAACACTAGTATGATCCACTCTGCAGGGTGTGGGATGCCTATCAGTTCGGATTAAAGGCAGACATTGGAGCAATTCAGAGGCAACCATTTAGATTTGTTACTGGTGCATTCGGCCACACGAGTAACGTGACGATGCTTTGTGAATTGAAATTGGAATTCCTGGTGAGAGGATGACATACAAAGTATCCTCTATCATCCATGCATAATATGGAAACTTGAGGAGTATTTATGTAGATATAGATGTAGATTAAATACATAAACACGAGTTGTTCGAAAGCACACCAAACTTTGGAAATAGTACGTCAACCGACAGGGGGTGAACACTGTTGTTACTAGGCTCACCTTGCAGCAGGTTTAGACAAAAAAAAACTGCCATTAGCCTTGTTTCGGTGAGACAGTTAGCTGTTGCACTACAGCTGCTGAAATAAGCATGTGCACAAGTTGCTCATCAGATTAATGACAAAGTGACAATTAAAAAACTTTAAAAACAACATGAAAACTTCCTTACGAATGTCACTGACAAGGAGTGAGACACTGATTTATGGCTATGATGTTGAAACAAAGATGCAGATGCATTGGGTGGGAAAAGTGTCTCCTTGTCCAAAAAGAGAGTCTATGAGTCTGTCAAAGATTAAGGTGGTGATTGTTGGTTTTGTTTTTTGAATGCAAAGGGACTGTCCATAAGAAATTTGTACCATCTGGTCAGGTGGTAAATAATAAAGTCTATTAGCGAATTTCAGTGCGTTTGTGAGATGCTGTGTGCACATTGTGGAGAAACCAGACATCAGTGTTGCATCATTACAATATGCCGAGTCACACATTGCTCCCTGTCTGCAACGATCTGACAAAACATTAAACTCCCATTGCGCCCAATCCATCATATTCTCTGGACTTAGACCCAGCAGACTTTTCCACTTTCAAACCACAGAGGAAATTCAGGGCAATGCAGCAAGAAACCTGCACACTATTCCAAAAGTGTGTTCCTGGTTCTCCAAAAATGGAGGAAATGTTGGGAATGACATATTGTCAATAGAGGAGACTGCGTTGAGGAGGACAGCATTCAAATGTAGTACAATGAGCAATAATGATGTTATAAGCAAAATTCAATCTTTTCTTTGAAAGCTCCTCATACTATGGTAAAAATTACTTGTGATTTCATTCCATACTGCTTCAGCTTCTATTCAAAATGATGAAGTTATCTCTTTTGTAACAAGAACAAATGCAATGCTCTTAGATATACATTGAAAAACGTTGGGAATGAAAATACAAAGGTTTGTTGGTCATCAAAGGGTATCCACAAAAAAGTTGTGACATTTTTGACCCAGTTATAACATTTTTTGAAAACAAAGTTGATAAGTAAGAGAGAATTTATTGATATTTCACAATGATATACGTTAGTAACTGATTTATGTAATAAATTTAATGAGAAATCGGCTGGTGCAAGAAGACAATTTTAAGTGAATCGAAGCAAAAAGAACTATTTCTGCATTTGTGTCAAAACATTCCTTGTACAACCAAAACTCTTATCAGTTTCCAAATCTTTCCTTTGTGCAAAACAAATAACAATGACCTTCTACTATCTTGCCATAATTCAGAGTTTTTTAAAACAGATTTACAAATAGATTCCAGGAAGTCTTTAACATGATCATTTCACACTGGGTCCTAGAATCTTTCTCAACAAAAAAAAAACAGATTTACCAAAGCAGGACATAGGTCAGGAATTAGTGGAAAGCTGTATCTGAAATTTAAAAAAACTGATATCTGGACTTTTGGCTTCAAAGGCAAATTCCTATATGGGTTGCAGCAAAGAAGTTTTTCTTTAATACATTTCCGTCACATTTAACCAAAATAGTACAGTTCAGAAGTTTCCTTAAAAAATAATCAACTTTAATCTTGAAGTTTTGACAGTATAACGAATACTCCATTTCCTGGGATTGTTGCTAGCTGTCATCGTCCAATGCCATGCCCAAAATTTCACCTGGGCACTTGCATCTGCCATCAGAGGATGTCTAGCAGGTGTCTAGATGAATGTTATAAGTGTCATAGTGAATGACAATTGACTACAAACAACCAAGTATAAAACAAAATTAATCTCTCACTCTGCAACAGGTTGAGTGCTGTTTTTTGGATGGGAAAAGAGGAAAGAAGTATTGGCAGAAGTTAAGTTGTGAGGATGGGTAATGAATGCTGCCTGATTAGCTGAGTTGGTAAAGAGTATTGACTAAAAAAAAGGTGGTGTTCCAGGTTAAGAGTCTCTACAGCACACAGTTTTACTACGCAATGAAGTTTCAGGTAACAAACCCACTGTCAACAGCAGATGATAGCATGAGACTGTTCATAACAAATATAACACAAAATATAAAAAATCTGTGTTGTTAAACTCACTCAGCCTGCTCCTAACTATTATTATATTATTTTCTTAAATAATGTATGTTTGTTAATCAAATCTTGAGTAATAAGCAAAGAGTTTTAAAATCTTTTGATAAGTAATTTTTTAACTGTCTACTTGTCCACTTCTTTTCAGTGCCATCAAATCACAGTTTGAAGTAGCATGCTATGACACACAAAAATCTGAAAACTTTGTTAAACTACTGATTTTAAAAATGAGTGTCAGTGTACTTTTTTCATCTGTTGGGCCCAAAAATATAAGGAATCTATTCTCTAGGCACTTGAGTACCTGTATAACACTCTGGCTATAGGATCATCCCCCCTCCCCCACCTTATGATGATTAGGTACTCCATATTTGTTCATTTACTCTCTCTCTCTCTCTCTCTCTCTCTCTCTCTCTCTCTCTACTATTGTCATAGTCATCATCATAAAAGAGATACAACGAAATTATTTTTTGAGAGGCATTCAACCCCAATACCATCATGTCTATTTTATAGCATACAGCTAGATATTATTATTATTATTATTATTATTATTTCGCGGTTAATCTCTCTTTTCAAAACTAAAAAGAAAAAAATTGAGGGCATTATTTTGAGTCCTCAAAAGTGCTTTTGTGTGTGTGTGTGTGTGTGTGTGTGTGTGTGTGTATCTACAAAGCATTCCTGAACATCGTTCCTAAGGAATAAAATCATGGAGTCTTCATGAAGTGGTTTGAGATGATATATTTAAATAAGAAACTCTGAAGAAATAGCAATAATGGCTTAATATCTGCGCCACTTTTCAAAAATTAATTTTTGTTAATTGTTTTACTCATTCACTGTGTACAACACATGGTCTTGTAACTGTATTATAACAACATAAATACTTCTTTATACTCTGCATAATTTTCAACACTGGGCAGTGCTATCTTGAACAGTCTATAGCTACTGAATCAACTGTTAATCCAAGAATAATGACAATGCAGACCTAAGCAATATAATCTTGTAAAATGCAGAATACTTTGTAGTGGCCATTAAACAATGACCACAGAAGTTAATTGTTATGATGGAATTAAAGAATAATGAGGTAGATAAGTTTTAAAGCTCTAGGACCTTAGCATCTGAACAGACAAGTGGTGCAAAAGAAATAACATAAAAGACGTGATGATGATGTCTGGTTTGTGGGGCGCTCAACTGCATGGCCATCAGCACCCTTACAAAGTCCCAATCTTCACGTGGTCCAATTTAGCCACTTTCACAAGTGATGATGACGAAATGATGAGGACAATACAAACACCCAGTCCCTAGCAGAGAAAATCCCCAACCCTGACAGGAATCGTACCCGGGACCACATGATCAAGAGACAGCAATGCTAGCCGCTAGACCACGAGCTGCAGACGTAAAAGCTGTTTTAAATGTTAGCTCACTGACACAACTCAACTTGTATCAGTATAAAAAACAAGGAAACCTAAAACCTATGACTGGTAGTATGTAAATGATTCTTCAAAATGACTTTACCTAACCTTGCCACTGTGAAATAACACACTGTTAGAACTTCAAGTTTAACACATATAATTAGGAACGACACATCAACACATATAAGTCACAGAGTAAGTTGACATGTGAACACGTTAGCGTTCGAATAAGCACTGAGTCTCAGTCTAGCGGCCGCTGGTCGGCTGGCCGCTTAGGTGGCGCAGCTGCTGCATGGCTGGCAGACAGCGCCGCACGTAGAGGACGTGCGTAATTGCGCGGCGGCACTTTGAATGATCGGCGAGTCACAACACTTTTCCCCCCTTTGAAATTGTTGCACTGGTGATGGAGGTGTCCTGGAGATGGCTAACGTCCATAGGCGTTGTTTGACTCGCCGTAAAGTCTCGAGGAGGAGGCTTCCCGTACGGACGGAAGTGTCCCCGATGATAACGGGTCGAGATGACAGGAGACGTAGGGGTCGAATCTGCTGGGGCCCCATGCACCAATCTGCCCGTTGCGGCAAGTCCCGTTGATATGACAGGAGACATGGGCGACGTGTCAGCATCCGTTGGAGGAGGAGGCGAGTAGATGTACTCTGACAGAGGATGGTCCGCCGGTTCCTGCATGGGCACGTCTCCTGGTGGCGTCCGTTCTGGTGCTGGCATCGCGATGACGGTGAGTGGGGTGCTTTGTGAGTATTGAGAGATGCCAAGATCCCGAGCATCAGGTAGAGCCAAAGGTGGTGTGGCGGCATTCGGAACAGGCGTTGCTGGCACCCGAGGCCGAAGCTGGTCCAAATGACGCACTGCAACACCCGTGTCCGTCTGGATTTCATACAGGCGTCTGCCACGGTGTCTTAAGATGCGGCCCGGGCTCCATTTTGGCCGCCTGCCATATCCCCGTACCCAGACGAGGTCGTCGGCGGTGAACCGGCCAAGTGAAGGCACCCGCGGCTGTGAGGTGGGAGGCCGCAGAAGATGAAGTAGCGTGCGGGGCTGTCGGCCATGTAAGAGCTCAGCCGGGCTGTGATCGCCCATGGGGGTGAAACGGTAAGACGCCAGTACCTGGAGAAGCGCATCATCAGCAGCAGAAGAAGTCAGAAGTTCCCGCATCTGAGCCTTAAATGTGCGGACCAGTCGTTCAGCCTCACAGTTGGATTGTGGATGGAACGGCGGGGCCGTGACATGCGTAACGCCATGACGAGCACAAAAATCCGCAAAGTCGGAAGAGGCAAATTGCGGATCATTATCAGTAACAAGAGTAGAGGGGAGGC
Organism: Schistocerca serialis cubense; assembly: GCF_023864345.2. Classification (NCBI taxonomy): domain Eukaryota; kingdom Metazoa; phylum Arthropoda; class Insecta; order Orthoptera; family Acrididae; genus Schistocerca; species Schistocerca serialis. The sequence continues at coordinate 407,048,099 of NC_064646.1, forward strand.
CTTCCAAAGAAAAAATGCGGGCGAGAGCACTGGTGGTTGCCGCGGTGGTAGGTGACGTGCAACGGACAATGAAAGGAAAGTTAGAGTAGGCGTCAATTACGAGGAGCCAATAAGTACCTAAAAAGGGTCCCGCAAAATCAGCATGAATGCGCTCCCAGGGCTTCTCAGGCGAAGGCCACAGTGACAAAGATGACTTCGGGGCAGCGGCCTGTGACGCACAAGGGCCACAGGCAGCGACCATGTGTGCTATTTCAGAGTCGATGCCAGGCCAGTACACATGACGGCGCGCCAGAGATTTTGTGCGAGACACACCCCGGTGCCCCTGATGAAGGAGCGCAAGACCGAAGCATGCAAAGACGCGGGGACCACAAAACACGGCAAAGCATTGTCAGTGGAGAGGAGGATAACACCATCCCTAGCCGTGAGGCGGTAGCGCAAAGTGTAGTAGTTCCGCAACGGATCAGAAGTCTTAGCGGACGGGCGATCTGGCCAACCCTTCTGAATACAGCGTAAAACCCGGGAGAGGGTAGGGTGTAGCAGCCGCCAGCCTGTCCCCAGTGATGGGGAACCCGTCCACAACCCGCGGCTCGGTAACATCCAGGTGGAAACACAAAAGTTCGTCCCTATCGAATGCCTGATCAGGACCCATGGGAAGGTGAGACAAAGCATCAGCATTCGCATGTTGAGCCGTTGGCCGGAAATGAATCTCATAATTGAAACGGGACAAGTAAAGAGCCCAACGCTGGAGGCAGTGTGCAGCCTTGTCGGGAAGTGACATTGATGGATGAAACAAGGAAACAAGTGGTTTGTGATCCGGAACAAGATGAGATTTTGAGCCATAGAGAAAAACACCAAACTTATGAAGAGCATAAATGATGGCGAAAGCTTCTTTCTCAATTTGAGAATACTTTTGTTGGGCATCCGTGAGCGTTTTGGAGGCATAAGCAATGGGTTGTTCCGAACCGTCAGAAAAACGGTGCGCAAGGACTGCCCCAACCCCGTATTGAGAGGCATCTGTGGCAAGAACAAGATGTTGGCCAGGTCGATAAGTGGCCAGGCACGGGGCCTGTTTCAGCATAGTCTTTAATTTCTGGAAAGCCGCGTCACATGACACGGACCAGTGAAAAGGCACGTTTTTATGCAACAGGCGATGCAACGGCCGAGCCACCGACGCCGCAGACGGTAAAAACTTGTGATAGTATGCTATTTTCCCCAAGAAGGCCTGCAGTTCCTTAACAGATGTAGGGCGAGGAAGGGCATCGATCGCAGCGACAGTTTGTTGAAGCGGACGAATACCATCCCGAGAGAGTTGAAACCCCAAGTATGTGATAGAGGCCTGAAAAAATTGTGATTTCTGAAGATTACACTTAAGACCGGCAGTCTGTAAGACATTAAAAAGTGTGCGGAGATTTTGAAGATGTTCTTCAGTGGTGGAGCCAGTGACAACAATGTCGTCCATGTAATTGATACACCCAGGGACAGGTAGCAATAATTGTTCCAAGAATCGCTGAAAGAGAGCAGGGGCGCTAGCAACCCCGAATGGCAAGCGTTGGTATTGATAGAGGCCGAAAGGCGTGTTAAGGACCAGAAACTGCCGGGAAGCAGCGTCGAGAGGAAGTTGATGATAAGCTTCTGACAGGTCAATTTTAGAAAAATACTGTCCTCCAGCGAGTTTAGTGAACAGTTCTTCAGGACGGGGCATAGGGTAAGTGTCGATGAAGCATTGAGCATTTACAGTGGCTTTGAAATTGCCACAGAGACGAATATCACCATTGGGCTTAGCAACTACAACGACAGGAGAGGACCTCTCACTGGAAGTGACAGGAAGCAAGACCCCTGAAGTAGTGAGACGATCCAACTCCCGTTTTACCCGATCACGAAGGGCCACAGGAATGGGCCGAACCCGAAAAAACTTTGGCCGAGCAGTGGGTTTGAGCGTGATATGAGCTTCAAAGTCGTTAGCACGGCCTAACCCAGGAGAAAAAAGGGACGAAAATGTCGTCGACAAGGAGTCCAGTTGAGCATAAGGAATAGCGTCAGAGACAATATTGACAGAGTCATCTATGGAGAACCCAAAAACGCGAAAGGCATCGAAACCAAAAAGATTTTCTGCGTTGCTCTGGTCGACCACAAATACGAGGGCCGTTCAGAAAGTAACCTCCGGTTGATTTAAAAAAATACACCAAGTTAAATAAAAATATTTTAATATATACATCTTACAACTACATCTTTGCACTATTTTTCTACATAGTCTCCATAGCGATTGAGGCACTTATCGTATCTCTTCACAAGCTTTGAAATTCCTTCTGCATAAAAATCACCCGCTTGTGCCTGGAGCCAGCCTGTGACCGCATCTTTGAGCTCTTCGTCGTCATCAAACCGCTGTGACCCGAGCCATTTCTTCAAATGCATGAAGAGGTGATAATCACTTGGCGCCAGGTCTGGGCTGTAAGGTGGATGGTTGATAACGTCCCACTTGAAGGACTCAAGAAGGGCCGTTGTTCTGCGAGCAGAGTGAGGACGGGCGTTATCGTGCAAAAAAAACGATACTGGAAGTCAGCATACCACGGCGTTTGTTCTGTATAGCCCGTCGTAACTTTTTTATTGTTTCACAGTACACGTCTTGATTAATGGTCGTACCACGTTCCATGAATTCAACCAACAACACCCCTTTGGCATCCCAAAACACCGTTGCCATCAGTTTTCTGGCAGAAAAATCTTGCGAGGCTTTTCTTGGTTTGGTAGGCGAATTTGAATGTGCCCACATCTTTGATTGTTCTTTTGTCTCAGGGTTCATGTACTTAATCCAGGTTTCGTCACCGGTCACGATTCTGTTTAACAATGGTTCTCCTTCGTCCTCATAACGTGACAGAAAGTCTAATGCAGAGGCCATTCTTTGAGTTTTGTGGTGGTCGGTAAGAATTTTGGGCACCCATCGTGCACAGAACTTACGGTAACCCAATCTTGCTGCCACTATCTCGTACAAGAGAGTCTTAGAAATCTGTGGAAAACCAGTAGACAACTCCAACATTGAGAAACGTCGATTTTCACGAACTTTTGCATCAACTGTCTGAAAGAGTTCGTCAGTCACCAATGATGGCCTACCACTCCTCTCTTCATCATGAACGTTTTCTCGTCCACTTTTAAATAAACGTACCCATTCACAGACAACTCCTTCACTCATAACTCTTGGTCCATACACGGCACAAAGCTCACGATGAATAGCTGCTGCAGAATATCCTTTGGCTGTAAAAAACCTGGCACGCACTTCACATTTGGCGGGGCTTTCTATTGCAGCACACATTTCAAACTGCCACAAAAACTAAACTAGCGCAGGTACGACGTTCACTCGACCACGGCTTGATGCCGACTGACCTGTTGAGTGCGTGAACGCACAGATGGCGTCACTACTCCCCCCACAACCCGCACTGTGACCAATCGGAGGTTACTTTCTGAACCGCCCTCGTATGGGAACAGTGCGAACGACGGATTTGTAAGATACCACAGCATTAAACTGTCCCAAGAGAGAAATCTTCCGTTTATTGTACATCCGTAATTGCCAAGTGACAGGGGACAGGAGTGGAGAACCCAGCTGAAGATACGTCTGAGAATTAATTATAGTGGCAGCAGAACCGGTATCCACTTGCATGCGAACATCTCTACCAAGGATTTGGACAGTGAGGAATAACTTCCCTGAAAGGGAAGAAGTGCAATTGACAGACAACACAGAATCAGAATCAGCGTCATGTTCATGAACATCATGTATGCGGTCGGATTTACAAACGGAAGACACATGACCTTTCTTTTTGCAATTGTGACACACAGCCCAACGTTGGGGAAAATCCTCGCGTGAATGTTTCGTAAAACACCGCGGACATGAAGGAAGTTGCCGGGGATTTTGCTGCAGTTTCTTACTGGGTTGTTTACTGCTAGGCCGAGGCTGCGCGTGGGAGCACACTGCGGCCACGTCGGCCGGCAGGGACGCGCCACACGCGTCGTCAACAGCGCACAGAGGTTGTATTTCCCCAACATCACCCCACACTTCTATTTGCGCCCCAGCGGCGCGAGAAATTTCAAAAGACTGCGCAATGGAGAGAACTTCATCTAGAGTCGGATTCGCCAACTGAAGGGCACGTTGCCGAACTTCTTTGTCGGGCGCCGACCGGAGAATAGCATCCCATACCATGGAATCGGCATAGGATTCTTTGTGAACGTCAGTAACAAATTGACACTTTCGACTGAGGCCGTGAAGTTCAGCAGCCCTAGCGCGATAGGATTGATTTGGTTGTTTTTGACAACGATAAAAGGCAACACGAGAGGCTACCACATGCGTTTGCTTTTGAAAATAGACAGACAGAAGTGAGCACATTTCAGCAAAGGACAAAGACGCATCATCCTTCAAAGGAGCCAATTGTGACAACAACCGATACATTTGAGGTGAAATCCAGGAAAGGAACAGAGACTTACATGGTTGTTCGTCCGTGACATGAAATGCCAAGAAGTGCTGTCGAAGACTTTTTCATAATCAGACCAGTCTTCCGCCGTCTCGTTGTAAGGAGGAAAAGGAGGTACAGCCAACGACGAGAAACGCCCCGCATTTGACGCCACGACGAAATCGCGAATCGCCGCTGTTAGAAGCGTTTGCTGTCCAAGGAGATTTTGCAAGAGTTGCTCGACAGTAGCCATGGAACCCTGTGAGTCAACGGTGAAAAGGAAATATCCACTACCTCGTCGCCAATTGTTAGAACTTCAAGTTTAACACATATATTTAGGAACGACACATCAACACATATAAGTCACAGAGTAAGTTGACATGTGAACACGTTAGCGTTCGAATAAGCACTGAGTATCAGTCTAGCGGCCGCTGCTTGGCTGGCCGCTTAGGTGGCGCAGCTGCTGCATGGCTGGCAGACAGCGCCGCACGTAGAGGACGTACGTAATTGCGCAGCGGCACTTTGAATGATCGGCGAGTCACAGCACACACACTTGCATATTCATTGTTCATAAACTTTACTGTCCCATAAGATACATCCAGTGATCTACTGATTAACTTTCTATGGTAAATGTAATTACATATTTGTGCATCCATTTGCATAGCTTGCTAATTACATAAATACATATTTCATCATGTGTGAGTTGAAATGTAAAATAAAACAGCGATCAGTAGAGATACATACAAGACAAGGCAAGTATGAAATGTAAATACAGAGGAATAAACTCAAGTCACACGTTTTTCCAGAATCCAGATTTAACTTTTATTGTTAGTGCAAATGATGAAGGCTACGTTCCCTTGCGTGAATTTTAAATGTCAGAGCTCATTCTCAGCCTCTGTACAAGTAATGTAAAAGCACCAAATACACTGCCTGAAAAAAAAGTGAATCACCCAAGAGACATGGATTGATCTCAATATAACTTTGTATATGTGCACACCATTGACAGGTATGTACAAATGATAAGAGTTGCAGTTCTCTCTGACAGGCAGAACAATCACGGGAGTAAATTAGTGTTGTTCATGTTTAGCATTGTTACCAGTATTCGTAGAATATACAAGTGTCATGAAGAGTGTCAGATGTACAGTGGTCACTATAAAGGAAATGCAGATACTCTGTACTTCTGTGAGGCAAAATTATCACCACACGACAGATTTTGAAAGAGGCTTCATTATTGGTCTCCATCTGGTCAGCTGGTTTAACTGTGCAATATCCAGATTTATGGGGCATCTGGGTGTTACAAGGCCCAATGTTGGACTGCATGAGACTGTGATGGCACGTACATTTGATGTCTGGGTTCCAGTCGACCACGTCTGACAATCACAAGGGAAGATTGTCATATAGTACACCACATGCATCATAAACCCTTCGCATCATAAACCCTTCACATCATAACCCCTTCACATCTGCACCTCCCTTCCCAGAACAATCCTCTGCAACATTCTATATCATCCTGATCCTTCTCAAGAGACTGGCAGCAGCCAGAATACGGTATTACTGTCCCAAGCATAGGCTGTCATTAACACAACAAAGATGGCTGCATTTGGATTTGTGCTGGACTGCTGACGAATGGCATCAAATTGTGTTCGGAAAAGAATCACAGTTCTGCATTAGCCAAGATGACACTCATCAGTGAGTATGGCAGCTATCGGGGAGAGGTCCCATTCTTCCAATGTTTTGGGAAAAGCACAGCAGTATTACTCCCAGCATCACAGAATGAGGGACCATTAAGTATGACTTCAGGCTACAGCTAGTCATGATTGAGGGAACTCTGGCGGTAAAACGCTATGTCATGGACATCTTTCGGCCTCACGTATCACCTCTCATGTAGCAGTATTGTGACACTATTTTTTAACAGGAGAATGCTCATCCATACATGGCATGTGTCTCTAAGAACTACCTGTGTGGTGTTGAGATATTCGATGATCTGCAAGATCCCCAGATCTTTCCCCTATAGAACACATGTGGGACCAGCTCGAACATTAACTCTGTCTCAGTGCCAGTATCTAGGGTACCAAGAACCCATTACAACAATTGTGGGTCACCTTGCTTCATGAGAGGGTACAACAGCTTTGTAAAGCCTTGCAAACTGAATCTGTGCATGCATCCAGTCCTGAGTGGATGGAGAAATTAACTCGTACTGTCAAGTTCTTTGTAATAACTGAAATAACATCACATACTATCTAAGTTGTGAAGTTTCATTTCCTCCTCCCCTTATGAATGTGCTTCCATGTCCGTCTCCCCCCCCCCTCCCCCACCGCCCTCCCCTCCCCCAAAAGTTGTATATTTGCCCTATTTCCTGTACCACAGGTTTTAAATAATTTGTGATGGTTTAAAGAAATAAATCTGCATTGATGCTAATAAAGCATTTATGCACACACAATGTAACACCAATATTAATTTAACTTACCATCATCATCATCGGTAGAATCTTCTTCTTCTAACGCAACCATTTCACCATAAAATGGGTACTGACCTCCCACAATTGGCACACGGTTAATAAATTTATTTTTCAATTTCTGTTGGCAGAAAGATGCATGTATCACCAAACAAAAATGACTTTCCTGAATATTGGTAACAATAGCTGCCCTTTAAAAGTATAACTATTCCATGCATTTCTGTAATATATCACACAGTAGTTACACATTGCACCCAAATTTCAAAAGGAAAAGAGCTTAAATGTAAGGCCATAAACATACAAGTCCTGTTTTTAACAGCCAATATAAAACCTGAGGAAATCTATGAAGTATATTGACATAAAATTATATTACAAAAACAAGTAGTGAAATAAAATTTGAACTTTCAATTTGAGTCATTCCAGAACTTCTGCTATTCACTTATAATACTGTAATTATTCTATATATTGTTCGATTCCTCCACCACACACCATGCCTCTGCTCAATTTACTACTGCTGTTACAGTATTACTACACTAACCATTATCCCCTCAGTCACACTGTACACAACTCTTAGACTGTACGCCATCACTGTATCTTAGAACCAGCAGTAAGCTCTTGATAAGCTTAATCAATTGGTAGTTTGAAAATTATTGTCCGCAACAATTATATGGATAGATCTCTTTCCCCACATTACATTAACCCCTTAACATATTGATTTTTTATAAATTATGTCCCAAAAAAATAATATTTTTATTAGTAAACAACATCCTATAATGAACAACATTACATATATACATAAAGATAGCTTTAAAAAGCTCAAAATTTTGAAGAATACGAACAATAAAATCCCGAGTAGACTCACACACTGGACTTTTACTAAAATATCTTGACACTTGGAAGTCTTTTTCTGGTGTATATGTAGCTACGAAGTCTAAACATGTATTTCACAATGGATTCCCATGAACACAAATCTTTGAAGAGATGGCTGGAGTGCAGAGGATGTATTTTATCTCATACCACAGGTACACTCAGCTGATGAACTGCCATCATTTTTTGAAAGCACTGCCTAAACAGCAGTACTGGAGAGAGATTGAAAGTAAGTGAGCGTCAGCAAAATAAAATAAACAGCTAGATAAGTGAGAAAAAATTTACGGTCAGTGCACAAAAATGACCCAGATTACAAGCTAGCAGCACAATCCCACAACAAGGCAGTTGTCTATGAGATAATGAGTACTCGAATATGCAGATGGCTAGATCTACTGCAAATGCGCTGTTTAATGCTTCAAGTGGGGCATTACTGTGGGGTAAGACTTGCCGCCACAAAAGATTGATGTAATGAAAGTTTATTTTATTATTACTTAATTATCCAGTGCTTTAGCTCATGTTATGTATGTTTGTTTAACCACTGTTTAATTAAATTGAGATTAAACTGTGATTTTGCTCATACATGATTACCTTTGTAACATAAAGACACGTTCTTGACATGTATACGAAGTACGCCAGGGGCCCACTTGTGTTACGAAAAACAGCATGCCCAATCGAGGCTTAATTTCTTCCTTAGGTAGGAGGAGAGGAGCAGATACAGGGAAGGTTAAAAAGGAGCTGGCAAGTCACTTAGATCCATGATTTGCCCTTTTCTTTCAATCTTCACCAACCTAATCTGCTCTCCTACAGAGGACAGAACTAATAGTTCAGAAACCTAAGATAGTGGTGAGTTCTTCTGAGTGTTTTGACTGCACAAAATACTTTATATTCTGCCTCATAATTTTGTAGTAAGGTGCTTTAACTGTATTTGCAGTACCGACGTGTTTTACCTTTTCCTGCTGCTACTACCCACACGCCGCCTTCCAGGCAGGATACAAAAAACTGTTGGATGTAAAATAGCTTCTAAAACTAAATAATTAGTGTATTTCATTCATTATCTACGTGGAGTCCACATGCTGTTTCTTATATATCTGACTGATGGGCACAAAAATAATATTCAATTAAAGCACCAATAAGCATTAAAAATAGAGTGGTGGATGACCAGTTGAAAATGAACTGGCTAATGCATCATCCAAATTAATTATGTCATATACAGAACAGAATACAACTACTTACAAGGGTAGTTCTCCGCAGTGGGATGGAGTTTTTGAAACCGTGTATACTGTGAAGTAGGTAAGGGTCCACAGTTTCACACTGTGCAGCCACTCACCCTAGTGAGCCCCTCGTTTGCAAGTAATCGTGAAAAAAAATTTTTGAATTTCAGGTGACGGTTTAAGAACCTTAAAAATAGGTGTATTTTAGAGAATGGTAATGGTTAAAAGTGTGTTTCTCACATGTGAAAGGTTGTAAGTTCAAATCTTGTAAGGCAGTTTGAAACTTTATATTTTGAAATCTTCATCGACATTACTTTGATCATTAACTTTATTCAATTAATTGACTTAAATGTATTTTTTTTTTTTTAATTTCTAAACTTTTGTTATATCATTTTAATTATAATATTCAACTTCTGATTTGCTCTCAGTTTTTATTATGTTTTTCTATTTATAATCTATCCACATGTGAATTTGATTACTTTTATCATGATACCTAAACATTTGAAAATTCCAATATATCGGTTAAAAACAAAAGATGAAACCATCATTTATATTGATTGTGTAACAGTGTCAAAAATGTATTTTTTGTTATTTGATGTACATTTTTTTGGACGGCATTTGTCACACAAACATTTAGTGATCACCATCACCCTCGAAGTAGTTCCCATCTGCGTGTACACACTGGTCCCAGTGCTTATGACACTGGTCAAACGTTTTCTAGAAGTCCTGATCTTTGATGGTGTTTATCACCGCCAGTGATGCTTCTAGAGTGCTCTAGCATGTCGAACCGACAGCCTTTCAACTTGAGTTTTAGTTTTGGGAATAGCATGAAATTGCAAGATGCCAAATCTGGCGAATACGGTGGGTGGGGTATAACCACATTGTTTGCCAAAAAGGTCCTGCTGAGCAAGGACATATGACACGGCGCGTTGTCGTCATACAGCAGTCAGTTCCCTTGACATCATCAAAGTTCGGGCCATCATCACCGCACGTTTTCACGGAGCTGTCGCAAAACGTTACAGTTGTACGTGGAATTCACTGTTTGGTTGACTGAGATGAATTCTTTGTGCACAATTCCCTTGGCATCAAAGAAAATGATGATCATACTCTTCACTTTGCTCTTCACCTGTCTTGCTTTTTTGGGTCATGTAGAGCCCGGGCTCTTCCACTGGGACGACTGTTACTTTGTCTCTGGGTCACAACCATAAATCCAGCTCTCGTCGCTGGTGATAACCTGTGACAAGAAGGTTGGATCATCAGATGAGGTCTGACGAAGGTCCGTGCACACTTCAACATGCTCCACCTTCTGATCAGCAGCCAAGATCCTTGACACAAATTTTGCGGCAACACGATGCATGCCCAATTCATCAGTCAACATTCGTTGACATGTCCCACAACCAATACCCACTTCATCCACAAGGTCTTGAATGGTTCGATGTTGATCCGCACAAACCAATTGTTGAAGTATGGCTAACGGGCCTTCCAGTGTAAGCATCATCTTCGACGTCTGTACGGCCGGCCCTGAACCGAGCATGCCACTCAGACACACGCATACGGCTCGTGCTCTGTCTCTCAAACACTTGCTGAATAACTGCAAAGTTCTCCGTAGTACATTTCCCGAGATTCACACAGAATTTGATACACACGCGCTGTTCCGTTCTCGGATCCATCGAAAAATCGACATGCACCCAACACAGAGTATTACAGTAATCACTGAGGACACGCAACACATCCTCCCAGCTGAATGCCACTCTGCACACTGACTCATCAGATCTGTAGCTCTCGCCACCTAGCGGTGCAAAGATCTTCTACTACTACTTTCCAGATGACAGCAACAGGCCCAAAAATTTCGGATTCCATCTCGTACTATGCTGCCATGCTATATGGTGCTACAATTCATCACATTCTAGTCCCTTATGTGAAATACAATTACTTGCAAATGAGAGCCCATAAGATCGGACAGGTGAGGGTGTGATACCTGGGACCCTGACCTGCAGTATAGTATAGGTGGTTTCAAAAAACTGATCCCACTTCTGGAGACCTCTCCTTCTTAGTTTGGTAAAGCACATGTAAAACTTAGCTCTTGTCGAGAAAAAACAATGGTGACAGGAAGGTGCTTACATTAGGAAAAGGCAAAGACCTTGCGATACAATTCAAAGTAACCTGACCTGCTACAAAAGTTTACAACACGTTTATTGTAAGTTGATTTTCCCATGCCTGCCTACTTTGTTAACAGGACTCCAGTACATGCATGTGAATAAACTCAGGGTGCATACGTGGACAAGGCAAAAAAATTCCCGGATTTCCCAGTTAAAGATACACTTTCTCCCGGGTGAAAATACACTTTTTCCATGTTATGTGACAGTATACTTTCCGTCGGAACTGTAAAACTTACCAATCCTTTGAATGGTTATGGTTTTATACAGTGGTGTAGAATTTCCCAGCACTTTAGAAAACAAAACTCACGGGAAAAAACACGTTTTGGAAAGATCTTTGATATGCAGTAACATGTAAGCTGCATATTTTCGTATTATTTAAATTAGAATGCCACTAAACACCGCATGTTGCTTTCTGAAACATCGAAATCAAAATTGCGATGCTCCTTTGTAAGCCAGTCATAGCTCATCTCACGTGATCTCGCCAGCCGATGACAGTTGATATTCAGAGCATAGGACACGTGATGCAGTCAGCCAATAGCAACATTACTGTCAAGTTGCGCGAACACACAAATAGGAAAAGTTATGGTTTAAATTAATATACATAGTGTTGCTACAAGAACAGCAAAGCTTTCACATATAATATTTGTCTCAAAGATTAATAAGGTGCAAGAGAAGCTAAGCATTCACATATAATGTTGATCTTTTTTGCGCGTGTTACATACACAAATGTGCCAGTAAAATTTTTAATAACGACATAAATGTCTGATCTTCTGGGCTCGAAAATCTTCTAATTGGCTTGTCATCAAAGAGTTGATTTTTAAATGAGAGTCAAACACCCTGATTTAAGAAATTCTCACAAATGGTTCATATTGCGTAAAAGGAAATTGACTTTGAAAGTAACGCTTCTCAAACCACCATTCGCAATATTTTCCTGCGACCTGTTAGAAACAGGTTTGTTCCAGCTGTCAGAGAACGAGATAGGCATCACTGGGCTTGCGCAGCTACAATGACGTGAGAAGCCCGTATGTTCGTACGTGTAAAACATTGAAAGATCTTATTTTAGTCATAAAAGAAATAAGACATCAGAGGCTACTCCAAAAGCATCAGAATTTTGTAAACCAAACTAAAATGCACGATCTGGCTTAAATGCACATTCATATGGCCAGATTCCCAATGAAGTAGGCCTCGACAATGAAGTAGGCTTTTCAGTACGCTTTTCGGGATGTAAATTTCCTCATGTTTGGTTCTTTATTATGGCATAACACTGAAAACGTGCACTTGAAATGCTGTGAACAGTTGAAACTAGCCAATAGTGTCGAATTAAACACTTCCTTTCAAATAAATTGCCTACCTCAGCAGAAAAGATTAATAAAAGCTAAATATCTGTAGCAAACGGACAAAAAACTTCATTGTCCTGCAAGGTGATTAATGCTAATAACACATTTTAGCCTTCCGAAATTATGTGAATGTATTTTAATTCACTTGATAGTTACCGGCCACATAAATCCATTCTGTTTTTATTTGACGCGAGAGCAGTAAACAAAGACAAACAGCAAAATTGCTAACCGTAAACACAGGTCAGGTGGGGACGACCCACCTACCCACTACAGCTCAGATTGCTCTGCACGGATTTACGATATTTCCAAACTGGGGCAATACTAGATAGTACCCCTACCCCCTCTTGCAAGCGTTTGAGAGAGGACTTTTCAAAAATATGTGCTTTTTGTAGCACACATATTTCTGAAGAGTCTGATACATAAAACATATATGTACGAGGACATGTAAGACATGTTATTTTGTCTTAGGTGTACCAAAGTGCAGCATCATCCCCCTTCACACAGCATTATTCTTTTGCACATCACTGAATTTCGCTCTGTGGAATTCAAACGTGTATATTTTGTAATGGATGCCATCAAACTATATTCAGGACGGTTTTGACATCCTACCCCTCTTTAAAAAAACCTCGCAATAAATTCTGAATGGCATGATTTGTAACCGGGAGAACAATAACTCTTCAGAAAATTTGCACTTTTATTGCCTACTAGCTAATAACTTGCTGTTTTGTGTGACATAAAATTAAATATAGAATACATAAAAACAGTAAAGGCAAGAAACACATAAGACAGTATACATTTCTTCAATCCTTAGGTCCTAGCTATTTTTTCTCTCTATCTTGCTACAACTACAACTGTACATGGTGTGCTTTCCTTTCTGCGAAAGAATCTATTACCTCATCAAAGTTCGTCAAATGTTTTGCTACATGAAAAATCGAAATATCGTTATCTAATACTGAAAAGCTGTTAATATAAATAGTACCCACGACTGTTGTGGTTTCTCAATCTGATTACGTCTATTTTGTCACTGTCTGCTAGATAAAACGAAATAGGCCTTTCTAATATTGCACCCATTGTAGCATACATCAAATTAATGAGACTGTTTTGGCACAAACAGTCATTTCTTATAACACGACAAAATATAATTCAGGAAGTACCAATATCAAATGCCCCCGCCCCCTAGATCCAGGCCTTTTGTGCATGGGTGCATTTGGCAGCTTCGGCAGCTAGTAAAATTTTTCCGGGTAGCATCTGGCTGTTCGCTGCTGCTGCTCGTACAGCTAACAGCCACACTTCTGTACCCAGAAGCGGGAGAAGGTACTACTCATACACGACTCAACAGTGCATGCGCAAGAGCGCGTTCGCAACTGCTCAAACAAATCTAAGGTAAACAGCTGTGATATCATGCTCATCGGAGGCAATTTGTTGATACATTTTGCTGTTGGCAGATGCTTGTATGTGTTCTGTGTTTTGTCGTATATGCGCATTTCCTTTGCAACTTAAGTTTTATTTTTCCTCTCATTCATGTTTTATTGCTGCAATAATATTCTACGGTAGCGAGATACAGGGATATTCTTTGTTTTTAGAGCATCGGTTCTTACCAGTCAAAATTACAAAAATGTAACTGAAAACTAAAAGAATGAAAAATTCCCGGAATTCTAAAAAATTCCCAGGTTTTTCCCAGTTTTCTCCCGGATGAAAAAATTCCTGGGTTTTTCCCAGATCTCCCGGTTGTCCCGAGTCATATACGGTTGTCCCGGGTCATATAAAGCCTGAAACTGGTCCACACGGACAGATAAAATTTAATGGTCAACAAAACTTAGCAAAATATAAGAAGCTGATCACAGGTTTTGAAATGTATTTTCTATATACTGCAGCATTCAGACATTCACCTGCAATTCACATTTTTTCAAAGTACATGTGACAATGCTAACTGGAACTTAAGCATTACTGTGCAAACTGGTGCACTCAAAACTTGACCACTAAACAAATATTACATTCAGCAACAAGGGCATAATATAAAAAGAGGGGGAAAAATACTCCGACACCAAACAACAAATTATTTCCAATATCAAATAAAATATGGTAATTACAAAATGGAATCTATTTCCACTGAAATTTTAGACTCAGATAATTCATTTACTTTATGGTGCCCCACTTTCTTTATTACACACTATGACTGATTAACTGTGGAGCACCCTTAAAATTATTTTTTGTACGTTTCTAATTACACCAAATTATTATTTTAGATCCCATAGATGCAGTAGACAGCCAGCCTACTGACACTGTGCAGACCCTGAGTTCTGACGAACCCCTGAATATTCACGTGGGTGCGCGCAGCAGTAACCACCATCAAACTTATTTAAAAGGACTATACTGATGTTAATATAATGGCCCTTAATTAATAAGAGCTTGTGTGGAATGAAAATGAATGTAGACCCCCCCCCCCCCCCCCACCACACACACACACACACACACACACACACACACACACACACACACAATCAATCACCCACTCAAATCAATTCTTAAATGAAACTTCACCTGATGTTGTTATGTTTTCTACATGATGGTGTGTCAAGAAAGCTGAACAGAAATAAGACCAGAACATTTAGGATGTCTTCAAACAAAACAACATGATATATTACAATAACGAAAGTGTTTACTGTCCTTCATCTGACACTGTAGTGTGTACAGAGACACTGCCACATGAGATAGACTGTTTGGTACTTCTTGTAACAATGCTTGATCTTACATTAAGCTAAAATTCTCAGTTTCTGCAGATCCTACAGAATAATGTATCAGGTGCCTTTAGGATTAAATAATTTACAAAGAACCAACCATATAATTTTTTTTTTTTAATTTTACACATTATATAATTCAAGTCCTGGTAACTTCAGTTGTGCATCAAATTTTGGGTTTCAATAAAAAAAAAAAATAAATAAATAAAAATGAAAAAAAAATCTGAGAGATATTTTAGCTCCTTTAGAGAAACTGAGAATAATCTGTAATAATGGTAATATAAACACTGCTACAACAATTTATATGAGCTATAGTAAACATATAATAAATTCCCATGCATAACTTACTCCTAAATGTTCTTCAGCCCTTGAATGGCATACATCACAGATCTTCCATGCCCGGCCTTTCCTGTATGAGTGCCCATAAAAATCTTGAACACGCCTGGAAGCTTTCTGAAGTTTAGTTCCTTCAGGTGATAGGCAAGCAGCATTTTGACATCTTCCTCTCCTTATAGTGATTTTTTCAGCCACCACAACACAGTCACCATCGTCCACTTCACAGTCACTGTCCACACAAAAAATTTCTTGAGGGTTATTTTCTCCAACACGTGGGCATTTCTCCAGCCTTCTGGTCAGTGATAGGCTCTGTTTACGTTTTCTAGGAACATGTGATTCCATTTTTATTCTGACATAAAATCACAACCTAAGGAAGACGTTTTTCATCAGTGAACTGGCAAACTTTTTTCTTAAACATGAAAATATGACTGCTAAATAAGTATTATAAGGAACAGAATAGTACTGAGACAAACAGTGACATGGATTACAGTTCTGCTCTATAATAAAAGTGTTATTAAAAAATCATACCTTCTTCATACAATGTCAGATTAATGCTCCCAACAATAAAATTAAAGTCATGTGAGGAACACACAAGGCCTGCTTTTTAACATTTAACAAAGACAACAACAGAGAAAAATTCTATACACAACTAATTCATTTCTCAAAATATTCTCTTTTAAAACTTATCACTTTCACATTATGGAACATTTTTTCTACTTTGATGTTAGTAACTCAAAGCACAGTCATTTTTTAAGAACTCTGTAGCTTCCTGAGGTGACTAAAGTCATCATCCATATACTTTTTGTTCGATATTATAGGGAAAAAAAAGTCAGGTGATAAATCACATGAATACATGCAATGAGACTAAATTCAGCATTGTCCTTTGCCAAATCAATTCTTCTGTGCTATGTAACAGATGGCACTACAATGATGAACGATGTGCCATTCTTGGTGGTTTTCCCAATTTCATCAATGTCTCATGGCAAACAAATTGTTATAACCATTCTCCACTGAATGTTCTTCGATCCTCTGAAGACACTGTGGTGTTACCCAGTCTAACTGAAGAAAGAAATAATAATTTTGTTACACAAACCAAATTTGCTGGTTTTGATATATATTGGAATATCCGAAAAACTGATTGCTGGTTAGTTTCTGGCTTGTACAAATGTATTAAAGTTTAATATCCTGTTACTTCGTAATTTCCTTTGCCGAATTTTTTGAACATTTCCTTAGGCCATTTGATGCGAAGGTTTTGAGCTATGTTCAAATTATGCAGAATCGATTGGAAACAGATTGTTTTCACTACTAAATGATCATGTAAAATCAAAAGTACTGCTGTTTTCAGTATGACTTTGGATACATCTATCTCACAGTAAGTCACAAGCCGGTCACTTTACAATTTACAATTGAGTTGTACAAAGCATCGATATTTTCTTGGAACAACTATCTATTTTGGACCATCCCCACAAAACTCATCACTGATGGAAACTCAGTACAACACAATTTTGCAACCAAATTATTAACAGTATTTTCTGCAGATGACTGGCTACCAAAAGCTGAACAACATGATGAGGTATTAGTGTTGAGGTAGGCCAATACGAAAATCATAAAAAATTATCCAATGAAAACCTTCAAGTGAAATTTTGACTTTCGCATAACACTGTTTCCTTTCATTCTCACCGTAAACAAACTACTCAGCCAGTTTCTGAGCTGCCATTTGTTGTAACAGTAACAAATACAATTTTTAATACCACAGTAGTGTCATACTGTAGTATTTCAAGAATTTCCGCTTAAATTCTAGAACCACTTGGCCTTTGACCATCTAGAAAACACACAATATTTTAAGCATAAGTGTGAGAGAGCCTATCTACTGCGCGTCGCCTGTCTGTGTGTGTCTGTGTGTGTGTGTGTGTGTGTGTGTGTGTGTGTGTGTGTGTGTGTGTGTGCGCGCGCACAGGTCCGAATTGTGTAGTAAGAAGACTGTAGACACAGTGGTCAAACGGCGCTGACAAGTGATTGCCAGTCGCGCAATGGAAGTTTCATGAAAGAACACGGCAGACTCAAGGAACTTCTGTGTTATTCCATACTGTTTTATAGCTGTGACTATTGTTAGTGACAAAAGATCATCATCATCATCATCATCTAAGACTGATTATGCCTTTCAGCATTCAGTCTGGAGCATAGCCCCCCTTATACAGTTCCTCCATGATCCCCTATTCAGTGCTAACATTGGTGCCTCTTCTGATGTTAAACCTATTACTTCAAAATCATTCTTAACCGAACCCAGGTACCTTCTCCTCAGTCTGCCCCGACTCCTCCTACCCTCTACTGCTGAATCCATGAGTCTCTTGGGTAACCTTGCTTCTCCCATGCGTGTAACATGACCCCACCATCTAAGCCTGTTCACCCTGACTGCTACATCTATAGCGTTCATTCCCAGTTTTTCTTTGATTTCCTCATTGTGGACACCCTCCTGCCATTGTTCCCATCTACTAGTATCTGCAATCATCCTAGCTACTTTCATATCCGTAACCTCAACCTTGTTGATAAGGTAACCTGAATCCACCCAGCTTTCGCTCCCGTACAACAAAGTTGGTCGAAAGATTGAACGGTGCACAGATAACTTAGTCTTGGTACTGACTTCCTTCTTGCAGAAGAAAGTAGATCGTAGCTGAGCGCTCACTGCATTAGCTTTGCTACACCTCGCTTCCAGTTCTTTCACTATGTTACCATCCTGTGAGAATATGCGTCCTAAGTACTTGAAACCGTCCACCTGTTCTAACTTTGTTCCTCCTATTTGGCACTCAATCCGTTTATATTTCTTTCCCACTGACATTACTTTCGTTTTGGAGATGCTAATCTTCATACCATAGTCCTTACATTTCTGATCTAGCTCTGAAATATTACTTTGCAAACTTTCAATCGAATCTGCCATCACAACTAAGTCATCCGCATATGCAAGACTGCTTATTTTGTGTTCACGTATCTTAATCTCACCCAGCCAGTCTATTGTTTTCAACATATGATCCATAAATAATATGAACAACAGTGGAGACAGGTTGTTGCCTTGTCTTACCCCTGAAACTACTCTGAACCATCAACTCAATTTACCGTCAACTCTAACTGCTGCCTGACTATCCATGTAAAGACCTTTAATTGCTTGCAAAAGTTTGCCTCCTATTCCATAATCTTGTAGAACAGACAATAACTTCCTCCTAGGAACCCGGTCATATGCCTTTTCTAGATCTATAAAGCATAGATACAATTCCCTGTTCCACTCATAACACTTCTCCATTATTTGCCGTAAGCTAAAGATCCGGTCCTGACAACCTCTAAGAGGTCTAAACCCACACCGATTTTCATCCAATTGGTCCTCAACTAATACTCGCACTTTCCTTTCAACAATACCTGAGAAGATTTTACCCACAACGCTGATTAAAGAGATACCTCTGTAGTTGTTACAATCTTTTCTGTTTCCATGTTTAAAGATTGGTGTGATTACTGCTTTTGTCCAGTCTGATGGAACCTGTCCCGACTCCCAGGCCATTTCAATTATCCTGTGTAGCCATTTAAGACCTGACATTCCGCTGTATTTGATGAGTTCCGACTTAATTTCATCCACCCCAGCCGCTTTATTGCACTGCAATCTATTGACCATTTTTTCCACTTCCTCAAATGTGATCCTATTTCCATCATCATTCCTATCCCATTCTACCTCGAAATCTGAAACATTACTGATCGCATTTTCACCTACATTGAGCAACTCTTCAAAATATTCCCTCCATCCATCCAAGGCATCCACAGGATTCACCAGCAGTTTTCCTGACCTGTCCAAAATACTTGTCATTTCCTTCTTACCTCCCTTTCGAAGACTGCTAATTAACTCCAGAATGGTTTTCCAGCAGCGTGACCCATAGTCTCCAACCTGTTTCCAAAGTCTTCCCACGATTTCTTCTTGGATGCTGCAATTATCTGTTTGGCTTTGTTTCTTTCTTCAACATAACTTTCTCTGTCTACCTGGGTTCTGGTATGTAGCCATTTTTGATACGCCTTCTTTTTCCTTTTACAGGCTGCCTTGACTGTATCATTCCACCAAGCTGTTTGCTTCATCCTACTTTTACACACTACTGTACCAAGACATTCTTTACCCACTTCTAGTACTGTGTCCCTGTACCTTGTCCATTCCTTTTCCAATGACTGTAATTGACTACATTCAACTAACTGGTACCTTTCTGAGATCGCTGTTATGTACCTGTGACTGATTTCCTTATCCTGAAGTTTCTCCACTCTTATCCTCCTACATATGGCCCTGACCTCCTGCACTTTCGGCCTCACAATCCCAATTTCACTGCAGATTAAATAATGATCAGTGTCATCAAAGAATCCCCTGAATACACGTGTGTCCCTCACAGCCTTCCTGAATTCCTGATCTGTTATTATATAGTCAATGACAGATCTGGTTCCCCTGCCTTCCCAAGTATACCGGTGAATGTTCTTATATTTGAAAAAGGAATTTGTGATTACTAAGCCCATACTGGCACAGAAATCCAAGAGTTGTTTCCCGTTCCTGTTGGCCTCCATATCCTCTCCAAATTTACCCATAACCTTTTCATACCCTTCTGTTCGATTTCCAATCCTGGCGTTAAAATCACCCATGAGCAGAACACTGTCCTTGTCCTTTACTCTAACAACTACATCACTGAGTGCCTCATAAAAACTATCCATCTTATCTTGATCTGCCCCTTCACAATGCGAATATACTGACACAATCCTAATTTTCTTGCTAGACACTGTCAAATCTATCCACATCAGTCGTTCGTTTACATACCTTATTGCAACTACGCTGGGTTCCATTTCTTTCCTGATGTAAAGCCCTACACCCCATTGTGCTATTCCTGCTTTGACTCTTGACAGGTAGACCTTGTATTCTCCCACTTCCTCTTCTTTCTCACCCCTTACCCGAATGTCACTAACAGCTAAAACGTCCAGCCCCATCTTACTTGCAGCCTCTGCCAGCTCTACCTTCTTCCCAGAGTAGCCCCCATTGATATTAATAGCTCCCCATCTCATTACCATTTGTTTGCCAAGTCGTATCTTTGGAGTCCCTGGTTTGTCAGTTAGAGGTGGGACTCCGTCACCTCCAAAGGTCCGAGGCATTTTGCTCTGATTGTTGCCAGCATCATATTTAAAGTACCAGGGAAGCAGGTTGCTAGCCTTACTTGCCTTGAGTCCCATTGGGTTTTACCCCTAACGGCTGAGGGACTAACCGGTGGATTTGGTAGTCTTTGCCGTATGAGCACAAAGGTGACCACGACTCAGAATATGTCCGAGATGCCCAGCCTTATTCCAAAGTAACTGGTATCCCGACTGTCAGGACCACTTACTTGGCCACTCATATGTTGCCCGTGGTTCATGAACTAGGACATGACTACAGGAACCCACACCATGAACCACGCGAAAGAACAATTGAGCGGAAAAAGATTTTTAGTAACTTTTAACTTGAACTTGCTAGAGGCAAGACATGTGTATGATTCCTGTATTAACAGAGTCGTGGTTATCTAGCCAACTCTGTTGTAAATGTAACTTAATTGTTTCTAATGTAAAATGACACTTGTTTATGTGAGAAGTGTGAATTTTGTTCTTTGTGGAAGTTCAAATACACTGATAGTTGTTGAAAGTATTCTGTGAGGACCTAATTATTTCACAAAGAGAGAGAGAGAGAGAGAGAGAGAGAGAGAGAGAGAGAGAGAGAGAGTCATATATATTCCTTTAACTAGCATCATTCTTCAGAGAAGAAGTTTTTGGAGACTGACATAGCCGGCTATCCAGAGAAGAAGATCGGCTGTGCATACCAAGTAAGTGTACGCGTGTAAAATGAGTGAGAAGGTTGGAATCCAACGTCGCACATTCTTGTCATCAAAAACATTAGACTATCTCAACAGCTTCATTGAATGCTTACTTAAATAATCTTAAAAGGTGGCCCTCTTAAGAAGAAAAGCTGAAGATGGTCAAGAAACAGTATGATCCTGTTATTAAAAAAACTAAGCAAATAAAACATAACAGACCAAATCCAGCAGGTATTTCCAACTTACCAGCCAAAGAGCATAATAAAGAAAGTTCAAGAAGCCATCTCAAAAGAATAGGCACTGTGTTATGAACAAGGAACAGTAGTGTCACAAGTATTGGCTTCATTGTTAGGCTTACTTCTTCTTTGGAAATTAAGAAAGCACAAGAGGTATTGAGAAAGTATGTTCTGTAGGTCAGTAAAAAAAAATGTTAAATGTAATGTATCACAAAATTTCATTATAAATTGAAGTAGGGGGCTAAGACTATGAGCATGGATTGAGAAGTTTGACAAGAAGCAGAGAAACCAACTTTTTTCTCCTCAAAAACTAAAAATTATTTCTCAGCATGAGACCAGTGAGGGTAAATACAGCTGCTCCCACAAGACACCTACTTCTTTACTCCGACAAAAGCAAAGTGTTGTTCTCATTTAACATAATATTCATTTACAAGTCTGTACTTCATGATTTTTTCCTTCTACAAAGCACTTCCTACAGATACAAAACAGAAAAATGTCACAAGGTGTCAGATGTGAGGAATAAGGAGGGGTGGGAGACTATTTGGAGACCAGTACTCACAATTTTGTCATTTCACTGGCAGATGTGTGGATCATTTGACAATTGTGTAAGAGAACTTTTTTGTGCTCTGATCATGGTTGTTTCTATTTCAACTTACTGTGCAAACAATCCAACAATGGTGCATCTAAGAAAATCTGTTTAATCTTTCCCAAACAATAATAATGGCACCTAGTGAATGCTAAACACCAGACGCCACCAATCTTCCACTTGAAAATGAGAGCTTATTTCATCCCATAAGATTTTCACCTTCATCAACCCTTTCTTCTGACCACTGTTTCATCTCTGGTACGTTATGGTGGATTCGCTTTAGTCTACAGTCACATAATAGTCTCAAAATGACTTCAAATTGTGTTTTAACTTTCCAAAAGAAGAATTTGAAGTTTGCTTCCTCAGGTATTTTTTGTCTCTCATACATAAATGTGATACCCATCATGTATCCTGCGGCTGGAGTCCACACCGGTAGCTCTGGGCAGCGTGTGCAGCCGCTAGGTGGAGGACCAGATTCGATTCCCGGTACTGCCAAGTCCCTTTCCTTGGTGGCAGGATTGGATGAAGGTTGCACTCAGCCTCGTGATGTCAACTGAGGAGCCTTTACCACAGCATTCTCACTAATCTTAATGTGACAATCTTCTATCACAATGTAATAAATTTCATCTCTCCGAAATCTGAAATGTGCCAAATCTGCAGATCTCATGTTACTGTTCATAAACTTATTTTTTAACGTAACGCTCAGTTTTGTGTGTTGTTGCAGAGTCTTCATAGATTTCATTTAATTTTTGTCTGTGCCACATCCTGGTGATGTCCCATACTCCAAGGAGTGTAGGGGACGATGCGGGAGACTCACACTGCCGACTAGGCAAGGTTCTAGAGGAGGTGGTTTGCCATTGCCTTCCTCCGACCATAATAGGGATGAATGATGATGATGATGATGATGATGATGATGACGACATAACAACACACTGTCATCTCAAGGCAGGGAAAATCGCTAGCCTCACCGGGAATCGAACCCCGGATCCCGTGCACGGAAAGCGAGAACACTACTGCAAGACCACGAGATGCAGACTACTTTTAAAAAATAAAAGTGATTAATTGTCTTACCATGCCGATCTTCATCAGTTTGCATGGAATATGTTCCACCAATCATTTGAGGTAGTATCAACAAAAAACTGTGTGTTGCATATATTTGGAAGAGAATATTACAAGAATGACAAGGACCAGTACACTGCTTAACAAAATTTCCCCACTGTTTTGCAGGAACCTATATTTTCAATACATCAGAATTAGCTCACAAGATAAAACATAGGTCATCCACTTACAAGAGAACACTGATTGTTATGGAGCTTTGTAGATGGTACAGAACTGTAATAATTTGCCGGTTACAACACTTACCGCCAACAGCACACGTAAATTGGGGCACTACGGCAAGCGTAGCACACACCAACAAACAGCATGCCCGCAACTACCCAAGATGGCCACCAACACCTGTCCGGTGACCGACCGCCACTACCATGCCCGCTGCACGTGTGCAGCACTACACCAGTGACACCTGATAGGGATAGCATCTTTATAATGGCATGTATAAGCCTCTGAGCTTATTGAGAAGTGTAAACTACTTCGACTGTAATCTTGCTGATGTAACCCTGTGACACAATGGCTCAGTGTTTCCTTGTGCTCCTAGTTCGAAGACAGGCGGTGATGAGGATCGGATGAATTTTCATGAGTTTCGGAATCTGTGATCTCTCCTGCTGTTCGGCTCTTCCTTTGTAGTACAAAAAGCAGCTTCGCCAATATTTCGTGGCATTCCGCGTGGTCAACAAGAAGATCTATAAGACTCTTACCTTGGATACCCCCTAATATGTATCACTTACTGTGCTGGTTAGCTCTCCTGTAAGAGATTGTCGCTTTCTTTTAACAGTATGCGTAGTTACTAGCCTCTTATCAGTGTAAGCATGTCATTGATGCACATGTTGAATTCTACCAATCACAAACAGCAACAGTAATCATATTGAGCTTGGGCAGCTGAGCTTCACAGTTTACATTGAAAGTGATGGTTCATCACAGCTAAGTCTCAAGAGTCTTATGCAGGCACCATAGTCAGAGACGCAATCATTTGTTCAGCCCCAGATAAGGCAGTGCGTGAACGTGCCCTCCAGTTTGAGGACCCCGAGTTAAACAAGGTCTTGAATACTGCACACTAGTTCGATGTCCTTCCACGCCACAGGCCACCAATTAAATGCTTGTAATGATGTTGCCTTTGCTGGCAGCGAGCAGCCCTGGTGCATGGAGCTTAGGACGTTGTGGGAAGCGGTGGTTGCCAGGCACAACCAGCTCAACCAGGCCGACAAAACAAACATACTGGTAGCAGAAGGAACAGTGAATACCACTTCCTTCGTATTCTCTTGTTTCACACAGCCTCCGCGAAGCAGTGATCCTCTTGTCATAAAGGAAAAAAAGGAGAAGGGTACTTAGCAATGGTATGACATCTCAACTCCCCTATCCCAGGAGTCGTAGGAATCACTGGACACTGATATTCATACTGTTTTGTGTTAAGCTCAAAATTGTCTGCAAATTAGATCAAACTTTACACTGGTTTGTGGTGGATAATGATGCAAGTACTGAAAATTTGTTTGAGTAAGATGCCTTTGTTATTTTTTGTTTTTCTATTGCAGGTGTAGTGCATCTAGTGTCAGAACCAAGTGCCTTATCATGAATTGGATTCCTTGTGTTCTGAGTTTTCAGATTTGTTTGCTCTAGGTTAAGTTACGCAGACAATTTCAAGGCACATATTACACTCAAATCCTCTGCCCATTCTCACTTTTTACAGGTGTGGCTCGTGCAAGTACACATACATATGCACATCACAGAGAGGGATTAGACTGATTTCCTCAAGTGAATGGGCTACACCCTTAGTGATTGCAAAGAAGCCATCTAGTTAGCTACAGCTCTTTAGCGACTTCAAGATCACTGTAAATGCATCAACATTTACCCCCTACTCATCCCCATGAGTTGCTCACAAAGTTGGCTGGGAGGCAGGGGGTGGGCAGTTAAATTCATTTCGAAAATCAACTTGACCAAAGCTTACCTTCAGATTCCCCAGCAAAGTGGCACACTGTCACAAGTTTATTCCCAGAGCAGCTTCTATCACCCATCCCTTACATTTGTTGTTTCTTAAAACTGCTCCATTTTTTTGGTCTGAAGCCTGTGAGCATGGTTTTTTGCAGTTTGAAAACGGTCTTCACTCTGTGCCAAATCTTGCAATATTTCAGCCTGGCATACATATGTTCTTGGCTATGGCCCAGTACGGGGTGGGAGCAGTTGTGGCTCATCACCATTCAGATAGCTCTAACAGCCTATTGCCTCTGCATCAAAAACACTAAACTCAGCAACATTATTCCAGGTGGAAAAACAGGCTCTTGCTATTGTCTATGCCTAAAAAAAATTCTTCTATGGTGCAAATTTCATTTAATTACCAACAATAAGATCTTGGTTTCCCTGTTTAGCCCCGGACCATCTTCAACTTTGGAGCAATTATGAGATTCATTTTCATCCCACATCACAACATCCAAACGTGGATGCTCAGTCCTGTCCCCATGGGTCCTTACCCCTTGTTTGACTATGAGGAACTGCTTTGTTTTCAACTGGGCATGAAGGCGAGGCACATGGTGGATAGCTTTCCCACTACCATTTCCCATACTGCCTCTGCTGCGGTGGCTGACCCACTGCTCGAGCACGTTGTACGAATGATACAACATGGGTAGCCCAACCATCTGCCACATAAGGCATCAAAACCGAATCAAAATTTTTCTGTACTGCGCCATCACCTCTCACTCTTGGATGACTTTATTCTCCTATCAGCAGAAGAATTTACTCCAAAGGCCATGGTTCCAGTGGTTCTGTAGCACAAAGTCCTCTGCTTATTACATCAAGCTCATTGGAGGATATCTTGCATAGAACTGTTGGTGCGTCGTCATGTGTTTTGACCAGGCATTAATCGGGAGGTGGAACACCTTGTCATGTTCTGCCGCAAGTGTTCAGGTATGTAGGGGACACCACACACTCCTTTTTTGCCATGGCCAGCACTTAGACAGCCTTTGTAAAGACTCCACATTGATTTTCATTCTTTTTTAGTTACTTTCTGGTTATTGGCAACTGATACTTTTTCTCGTTTTCCTTATGTTGTTTGTACTCCTCAGCGACAGCAGACGCAACTGTCAAAGCCCTGTCGAAAATATTCTCCAAAAAAGGTTTGTCTTGTACCCTGGTTTCGGACAAGTTCATGATGCAACCTGTTTCGGACAAGTTCGTGATGCAACCTTTCAAGGACTTCATCGACTTCCTCACCTAGCACATCAGTCTGGACCAGGGCATTTGGATGGTACCTGCAATGGATTCGGGCCAACGTGCACAGCCAGTGTGGTTGCCACGTCTTTGTGGTTTGCAGCGAAGATCGCCTCGTGACAAAACACTTGTAAATGTGGACGGCACACTTGGTGCTGCTGCATCTACAGGTAAGGGGAAGAATGTTGTTAGGGGAGTAGGTAAAACTGCTCAATTTCTACTTTTAAATGGGCCTACCTTGTTTTGTGGCGCGAGGTTTAATTTTTCTTTAATGAAAAGTACCACCTCTTCCAGTCTTGGTAATGGTTGGATTACTGTTGCTTTTGTTGCACCCTCCTTAGGCCATGGACCCCAACATCTTGTTCTTGGCTTGCCCTGGCTCCTCCAGGGACAGAGCAGCCCAGGTCGTGCCACCGGCCCTGTCCATAGGTTGCCCCTGAATCTACAACTGCAGGGATGCCCTCGCCTGTAGTGCTGGTCTGGGTGGGCCAGAAACTTCTCAAGCCTTTGGCTGCTGCCCCCAGCATTGCTACAGACACCAAGAACATTCTTTCAAGGAGTCGTGCAGTAACTTTCCTGTTACTATACCTACCAAACACAGTGGATATAAGTTGGGCCACTACGGCAAGCGTAGTGCGCACCGACATTCAAATGTCAGGTCTGCAACTACCTGAAGTCACCCACCACCACCACCACGAAGTCCTATATGCATGTGCAGCACTACACCAGCGACACCTGAGAGGGACAGTGTCTTTATAAGGGCACGTATGGGCCTCCAGGCTCTCAGTTATTAATGTATTCAACACATGTAAACTACTTTCATTATATTCTTGTTGATATCACTCCAAGACCCAGTAAATTACCTCTCTCTTACGGCTTTGTTTTTCCTTATGTTGTTAGTTCGAATAAGAACTGGTGCCAGGCTATCACATCTACCGATATAATCATGGTAGTAGAGTGCTGTGTATGTGCCAGTCCCTTGTATGGAATCAACATGATAAGATGGGTCAACATGAAGACACAATAGAGCTATTATGTTTGGACATGTCCATGATTGTACCATAGCATGGAGATGGGACAAAATGACAAAAAGTAACTAATATGTTTGGACGTGCGCATGACGGTGGCACTGTGACTGAAGTTGTCAGATTTGTTGGTGTATCAATGTGGAATGTGCACCATGTCTACAAGGAATGGTATATCCCCAGAAACCATGTAACATGGTATAAGAATAGTGGTAGCAAAAAGTTCCTAGGCCAAATGTCACACTTTGACAACAGTAATTGATTTCAAATCCATAAGGAATTGCTGCTGTCAGTGAATGCAGGTCCACCTATACTGGTGTCCCAGTTTCCAAGGGCACATTGCTAAGGATCCTATATGTAATGGACATCTAGAGTCAAATAGGCAAATAAAACTTCATGTCTTCAACAGGCCAATAAACATCATGTCTTCAACAGGCCAATAAACACATAAATTGGACAGTAGCTGACTGAGGTACATAGAGATACCCGACGCGTCATGATTTTACCTCTTTTCAAACGACGCAACATTATTTGAATGATGGTGCCATTAAAGCATGTGTGTAGTTCAGGCTGGTGGTGGTTATGTGATGTTTTGAGGGTGTATTTTGTAACAGGGCTTCGGTCTTCACATTCAGGTTACTGTGAACATTTCAACATTCTGGATGACCACGTTATGCCCAATCTTCTACATCTTACCACTGGCCCACCATATCACTCCCACAGAAAACATCTGGGGCTATTTGGAACAATAAGAAAATGTAGCAGTTGATGTAACTGCAATTCTACATCTACAACTACATACATACTCTGCAAGCTACGGTACAATGCATGGTGGAAGGTATCCTGCACAACTAGCAACCATTTCCTTTCCTGTTACACTTTCAAACAGAGCAAGGGAAAAACAACTGTCTGTACGCCTCTGTAAAAGCCCTAATTTCTCGTCTTATCTTCGTAGTCCTTACGTGAAACGTACATTGGTGACAGTAGAATAGTTCAGCAGCCGCAAATGCAGATTCTCTAAATCTTCTCAATAGCATTCCTCGAAAAGAATGTTGCCTTCCCTCAGGATTCCCATTTAAGTTATTGGAACATTTCCGCAATACTTGCATTATTCTTATTTTATTTACATGTCAAGTTCCGTAGGACCAAATTGAGGAGCAAATCTCCAAGGTCACAGAACATGTCAGTACATGAAATTACAACATGAGAGTAATTACAGATAAAAATAAAATGTTTATGAAAGTCAATCTATAAGTTTAAGTAAACACAATCAACAATACAACAAGAATTGGCCTAATTTTTTAAGAAACTCCTCGACAGAATAGAAGGAGTGACCCATGAGGAAACTCTTCAATTTTGATTTGAAAGCGCATGGATGACTGCTAGATTTTTGAAGTTGAGCGGTAGCTTATTGAAAATGGATGCAGCAGTATACTTCACACCTTTCTGCACAAGAGTTAAGGAAGTCTGATCCAAATAAGGGATTTCTGCCAAATATTAACTGACTGCAGGCTGCTTATTCTTGGGAACAAGCTAATATTGTTAACAAGAAATGACAGTAAGGTATATATATATAATATATATACACACGCCAATGTCAAAATACCCAGACTCATGAACAGGGGTCGACAAGAGGTTCATGAACTTACACCACTTATTGCCCAAACCACCCGTTTCTGAGCAAAAAATATCCTTTTAGAATGGGAAGAGTTAGACCAAAATATAATACCATACGACATAAGCGAATTAAAGTAGCAAAGTAGACTAATTTTCATGTTGAAGGATCACTCACTGCAGATACCATTCAAATAGTAAAAATGGCAACATTAAGTCTTTGAACAAGGTCCTGAACGTGGGCTTTCCACGACAGTTTACTATCTATATGAACACCAAGAAATTTGAACTGTTCAGTTTCACTAATCACATGCCCATTCTGTGAAATTAAAAAGTCAGGTTTTGTTGAACTGTGCGTTAGAAACTGTAAAAACTGAGTCCTACTGTGATTTAGCATTAGTTTGTTTTCTACAAGCTATGAACTTATGTCGTGGACTGCACTATTTGAAACTGAGCCAATGTTGCACACAACATCCTCTACTACCAAGCTCGTGTCATCAGCAAAAACTGATCCCTGGGGCACCCCCCACTTGAATGTACCCCACTCAGACCCCACATCACAGCGATTCCCAACATTGTGAATAATGACCTTTTGCTGTCTGTTGCTAAAGTAAGAGGTGAACCAATTGTGAGCTACTCCCCGTATTCCGTAATGGTCTAACTTTTAGAGCAACATTTTGTGAACAACACAATCAAATGCATTAGTTAAATCAAAAAATAAGCCTAGCATTCGAAACCTTTTGTATTTCAGACATCAATCTCGGAAAGGCATTTGCCAAGAAAATTATATGATTCCCTGTATAAACTAAATTTTTATTCAATTCATCAGCGATGCTCAGAAAATGATTGTTAAATACTGTACATATATCTGATTTATCAGTAACAGAAATATTTTTACTACAAACTGACTTTAAACTGTCGACCTTGTGCTGCAGATCAGACACTTCCTTCACAACTGACCACATGGTTTTAATTTTATCCAGTGAATTAGCTATCCTATTTGCATACCACATACTCTTTGCCTTCCTATTAACATTTTTAAGCACCTTGCAATACTGTTTGTAATAGGCTACTGTAACTTGAATGTGACTACTTCTAACATTTTGATGTAATTCCTGCTTTGTTCTACATATCCTTATCCCACTAGTCAGCCACTCAGGATGCTTATTACTGCTAGTACCCGGTTTAGAACATTCTAATGGAAAGCAACTCTCAAAGAGCATGAGAATTGTGTTAAGGAAAGCATTATATTTATCATATATGTTATCGGCACTATCAACATCCTGCCCCTCTTACACGTTCCTCGACAAGGTTTAAAAAACTCCCTATTGCTGTTGGATTAACTTTCCAACATGGTTTGTAATTATATGTGACATTTGTTTGAGCACAAAAGTCTTTTAGTGTTAAAATTTGTGCATCATGGTCTGAAAGGCCATTCACCCTTTTACTAACTGAATGCCCATCTAGTAATGAAGAATGAATAAAAATATTGTATATGGGAGTGCTACTGTTCCCTTGCACCCTAGTTGGAAAAAACCTTCTGCATCAGATCATATGACTTTAGGAGATCTACCAAAATCCTTTTTCTTGCACCATCATATCGTCAATGAAGAAACAATACCGCGTAAATGACAAATTGCTAATTTTTTGTTTTTAAGTCAGATGATGTCGTTAAACGTACGCGCATCTGCTCTTAACGCCATAGTTCCGAATTTTTAATTATTTACCACAAAAAAATTATCTAAAACAATACCGCGTATATGACACAGCAAAGAAATAGATAGCAATACTGCAGAACTATAGATACTTAAATAAAGCATATCTACAATCTATGGAAACTGTAAACAATACCGCATAAATACAAAAGCGCGCGCAGCCACAGCACATTGTTACTGCATTATTACTTACTTAACAGTGCTCGAAAGTGGTTCCTTGCTTGTAGCTCCATTCGTGATAATGGACAGCGATATAGATGATGAACTTTTTACTGAAGAAGAAATTCTTCCTCAGCTGAAATCAGCTTATGAAAGAGCAGAATTGTTCCTGAGGGTGACTGAACAGCGGTAAGAAATTGTTATATTATTCACCTTTGAATGTTAGTAGCACTGCAAGTGTCTTATTATGATATAAATCAGATTAGCCCCACCTCACTCGTTCTGTGCTTTATTCATTTCTGCCAAAGGTTTCTAGACTGTCCACTTTCTTGTAGGGTCTCCCATAAATTCACAACAAACAACAGGTGAGAAAAGTCATAACGCTGAAGTTACATTTACTGAAGAAGAATTAATTTCATATATGGGGTTCTCGGTTACTGTTCCTGCAACATCTAATGACGCAGGTAAATTTTCTTGGGATTATTGTTAATAGTATTACTGATGCTGTCGTTCTCATAAATACATTAATTTGAGCTTCATCTTTGTCTGCTTAAATTAATTTATAAATATTTTTCCATCTAGAAACTTCAGTGGCTGTATCCAACAATGCTCAAAATGAAACCAGAGTCACAGTTTCCACTAGAGACGACAGTACTTCACACGCATTGCTACGCGATGGTGCTCATTGCTGGCCAATAAATTACTGGAAGATCATGGGAACAATAATGATTCTGACAGTGAAGGCCAAGAACATTATGGTGACGTAAGCAATGACAGGAAAAGGAAGTCTAAACCACATCCTGAAGATTGGAAGAAAAATGCCAATAAAATTCTGAGAATGCGTGGACAGGCGTATATTACGAGGGTTGTTTTTTAAGTAAGGGCCATTTTTATTTTTAAAAAAAGATACAAATACTTTTGTAAAAAAACTTTTATTTTCTGATTCTACACACTTTTACCTATTTTTCTACATAGTTGCCTTGTTTATTTAAGCACTTGTCATGCCGTACAACTAAGTTTTTAATTCCCTCTTCAAAGAATTCAGCCTCCTGCTCCGACAGCCAAGAGTTCACGGCCGCTTTCACTTCATCGTCGTCATTCAAGCGCTGCCCGCCAAGATGGTGTTTCAGGTACCGGAAAAGGTGAAAATCGCTAGGAGCAAGGTCGGGGCTGTATGGTGCATGGTTCAAAACTTCCCAGCCAAAAGAATCAATCAAATCCCGAGTCTTTTGAGAGGTGTGAGGCCTAGCGTTATCGTGCAGGAGCAAAACTCCTTGTCAGGATGCTGCGCCTTTTGTTTTGAATTGCTCTGCGGAGCTTCTTTAGAGTTGCACAGTAGGCATCTGAGTTGATTGTCGTTCCTCGTGGCATAAAGTCCACTAGCAAAACACCGCGCCGGTGCCAGAACACAGTTGCCATAATCCTGCGCTTTGACAGCGTCTGTTTGGCTTTGACCTTGACGGGTGAGGCTGTGTGTCGCCATTCCATCGATTGTCACTTGCTTTCGGGAGTGATATGGGATACCCATGTTTCATCTCCAGGGACAATTTGACTCAACATGTCATCCCCTTCTTCCTCGTAAAGAATCAAAAAGTCCAATTAAGTGGCAAATCTCTTCCCTTTGTGGTCCTCTGTGAGGAGTCTGGGTACCCACCGAGAACACAGTTTCTTAAAGTTTAGGTTTTCAGACACAATTTTGTGCCAAACCAATCTTGAAACTTGTGGAAATTCCAAAGAAAGAGTGGAAATTGTGAATCTTCTGTCCTCACAAATCTTTGTTTCGAATGCAGCCACCAAATCATCAGTGATCACAGAGGGCCGGCCTGAGCATTCTTCGTCATGGACGTTTTGACGGCCATTTTTAAACTCTCTAACCCATTGACGCACTCTACCTTCACTCATTGCATTCAAGCCATAAACTTCTGTTAACTGACGATGAATTTCTGCAGCTGATAGTCTTCTCGCAGTCAAAAAACGTATCACTGACCGTATCTCACACGCGGCGGGCGATTCAATAATCGTAAACATTATGAAATAGCACAGCGATGCGTACACGTCAGCTACAGAGCTGCAACTTGCATCAGTGTGAACGGGAAGGATGCCGGTAAGTGGCGTGGTGGCTTGTTGTGGCGTTCGCGCGAACTACAGGACCATACGCGCGAACGGCCCTTACTTAAAAAAATAACCCTCGTAGATACAAAAGAAGTCTAATTGGTAAAATCACTCATGATACTCTAAGAGAGGCACGAAAATTAGGTCCAACATGTGCTTCAAAGATGTGCCAGAAATCTGTTCAAAGGAAGTGTCATCAGTTTTGTGCTGATGATAAGCTGGCAGTATTTAAAAATTTTGGGAAACATTGTCATGGGATCAGAGGAAGGTTTACGTTATAACCTTGTGGACGTAATTCCAACCAAACGTCCAGGGAAGAACACTGGCGAACTCAGGAGAAAAGGGACGCTCATTTCTCATTTGAAAAATGAGCTGGGGAAACATAAAGTATGCAAAAAGATGTTTCTCAATACTCTTGGGATTAAAGAATGGACTGCCCGATATTGGCTGGGTAATTCCACACATGGGATGAGTCCTGATACAGAATCGTCACGACCTAGAATCAAACAGACGAAGAAGAAAGATGAGAGAACCTTCATGAAAGAATTCCTGGACACTCCTCCGAAACTTCCGTCGCATTGCTGCAGGAAATCCTCCTCGAATTTGTACCTTCAGTCTATTCTACAATCCAAACAGCAGCTGTATTGATTCTATGTGAAAAAATGTCATGAAGAGAAGGTTTCACCATTAAGTCGGGCTACTTTTAACTTGATTTTAGAAGATGGTAATATTAGCTTATTTTCCCCCAAAAAAGACCTGTGCAACTTGTGTTGTAATTACAGGCTTGGTAACTTGGGATAAGACGTGTGGAAGCAACACACAGAACGGAAAGAGCAGGCAAGGATGGAAAAAGATGCTGACAAGAAATGCTGACAAGAAAGAAGTCCAGCAGAAGCTCTTCTCAGTGTACATCATAGACTTACAGGGCATGAAAGTAGCTCCAATGTTAAGTGCAAGTGCAGTTTATTATAAAACAAAGTTGGCTGTTCATAACTTTATAATGTATAATTTAGAAAGTCGTGATGCAGTACGTTACTGGTTCGATGAAACACAAGGTGATTTGGTTGCATCATGCTTCCTCATGCATCGTGGACACGCTATCCAGACTGATTAAGGAAAATCCCGTTGAAGTCATTGTGTACTCTGACTGCTGCACATATCAGAACAGAAATGTGATATTATCAAATGCTCTTTTAAGATTAGCAATTGATGCACAGTATTGATTACACAAAAGTTTTTGGTGAAAGGCCACACTCAGATGGAATGTGACTCAGTTCACTGTTCCATTGAGTGCAAGCTTAAACGATGTGAAGTTACACTTCCTAGCAAATGCGCTATGATATCTAAAGAAGCGAGAAAAAAGCCAAAGCCAAACGAAGTCCATTACCTAGATTATTTCTTTTTCATCAACTACGCAGATAAAAGTTTGTAGCTGTACGACTCAATTAGGCCTGGAAGAGCTGTAAAAAGTGAGTCTACAGTTACCCATCTGAAGGCGCTACAGTACTGCCCAAATGGTATTATTTACTACAAGTGCTCTTTCAGCGGGGTGTGGCAAGAACTACCGAGGTATCCGAGGAAAATTCTTGGAGATGTTTGCTTCCCGAAACTATGCAGGGAAAGACTGAAAATCAAGAAAAAAACTTAAATCTGTTCTTCCTAAAGATTGTCATAGTCATTATGACAACATTCCTTATGAATGAAAATTATCGCGGAGGTAACTATGTGATGAGTATCAGTGCAGTGTAATTCTCTATTGCTGCTTTGAGTGACGTTTAGGATTTTTCTTGAAGAAATGTGCAGACCTTATCGGAACTATGTACACAGTATATTTATTTAAAATGTTTCTATGAAATCTTTCAATAAAACACGATTAATGCTCCAAAATGTGTTCTTACAAGCTTTCTCAGCACCAAATAGCAACGTAAATGTGTCAAATCGTGCCGGGAGACTGACAAACAAATACCGCATAAGTAACAGATCATGGCATAAATGCCGAGACAATTCCGCGTATGTGCCTTAATTAAGCTTTCTAAACAGTGTGTGTGTGTGTGTGTGTGTGTGTGTATATATATATATATATATATATATATTAGAGGGATACATTCCACGTGGGAAAAATATATCTAAAAACACAGATGATGTGACTTACCGAACGAAAGTGCTGGCAGGTCGATAGACACACAGACAAACACAAACATACACATGAAATTCCAGCTTTCACAACAAACTGTTGCCTCATCAGGAAAGAGGGAAGGAGAGGGAAAGACGAAAGGTAGGAGAGGGTAAGGAGTCATTCCAATCCCGGGAGCGGAAAGACTTACCTTAAGGGGAAAAAAGGGGTATACACTCGCGCGCGCACGCGCACACACACACACACACACACACACACACACACATATCCATCCGCACATGTGTCTGCATATGTGTGGATGGATATGTGTGTGTGTGAGTGTATACCCACCTTTTTTTCCCCCTAAGGTAAGTCTTTCCGCTCCCGGGATTGGAATGACTCCTTACCCTCTCCTACCTTTCGTCTTTCCCTCTCCTTCCCTCTTTCCTGACGAAGCAACCGTTGGTTGCGAAAGCTAGAATTTTGTGTGTATATTTGTGTTTGTGTGTCTATCGACGTGCCAGCGCTTTTGTTTTCTAAGTCACATCATCTTTGTTTTTAGATATATTTTTCCCACGTGGAATGTTTCCCTCTATTATATATATATATATGTACGCTTGTGTCTGTATATGTGTGGATGGATATGTGTGTGTGTGTGTGTGTGTGTGTGTGTGTGTGTGTGAGTGTATACCCGTCCTTTTTTCCCCCTAAGGTAAGTCTTTCCGCTCCCGGGATTGGAATGACTCCTTACCCTCTCCCTTAAAACCCACATCCTTTCGTCTTTCCCTCTCCTTCCCTCTTTCCTGATGAGGCAACAGTTTGTTGCGAAAGCTTGAATTTTGTGTGTATGTTTGTGTGTCTATCGACCTGCCAGCGCTTTTGTTCGGTAAGTCACCTCATCTTTGTTTTTTTATATATATATATATATATATATATATATATATATATATATATATATAAAATAGAGGGAAACATTCCACGTGGGAAAAATTATACATAAAAACAAAGATGAGGTGACTTACCGAACGAAAGCGCTGGCAGGTCGATAGACACACAAACAAACACAAACATACACACAAAATTCAAGCTTTCGCAACAAACTGTTGCCTCATCAGGAAAGAGGGAAGGAGAGGGAAAGACGAAAGGATGTGGGTTTTAAGGGAGAGGGTAAGGAGTCATTCCAATCCCGGGAGCGGAAAGACTTACCTTAGGGGGAAAAAAGGACGGGTATACACTCTCGCACACACACACACACACACACACACACACACACACACATATCCATCCACACATATACAGACACAAGCAGACATATTTAAAGATAATACATATATATATATATATATATATATATACACACACACACACACACACACACACACACACACACACACACACACACACACACACACACGGATTTTATTTTCAATGTATAGGTGTAGGATTAAGCGGGTGAGGGCTATGGATTGTGCAGTTTGGAACTGGTATAGGGACTGATGGAAAGAAGGATTACAGCCAGAGATGGGAACTTTAAGTGTGAGGCCTTTGGGGGTAATGCCAAATGTCAGACAAGCCTGAGTAAATAAAATATGGGAGCATAATCTGGCTAGGGTGAAGGCATGTTTGCGGAGGGAATGTAAATAAAATTTAATGGGGTCGTTGTAGGGATGGTGTGAGGTTGACATGGTATTAGAAGGTGGAAGGGTAACATGAGGCTAAAGTGAAAATAAAAAAAATAATATATAGGGAGAGATAAAGGTGTGAAAAAAGTCGAAAAAAATATATATATTATTATTTTCACATTTTTATTTGATCCAATACTTCCTTGTAGTGCTACAATGCAAATTTAGCGCCGCTGTGAAATGTATTAGGCATTTTAGACAGTTTTTTGTCTCTCGTGTAAAATTCTTACCCTGCTACTTACGCGGTATTGTTTCTTCACCGACGATATACAAAATTTATATTGAAGTCACCACATACAGCAAATTTCTGGTACTTCCTACAAAGTGGATCAAGAATTCTCTCTAGCTTGAGCATGTTGTTTGAACCTATCTGTAACAAATCTAACAGCCCACCTCTGAACTGCTTCAACATTTCCCTTTAATCCAATCTGGTGCAGATCCAAAACACTCTAGCAGTATTCAAGACTGGGTCACGGTAGTGCCTATATACTGTCTCCTTTACAGATGAATCACACTTTCCGAAAGTTCTCTCAATGAACTGAAGTCCATCATTCATCTTCCCTATTTCAATCCTTACACGCTCGTTCCATTCCATATCAATCTGCAACATTACACCCAAATATTTAATTGACATGACTGTGTCAAGCAGCACCCTACTAATGCTGTATTCAAATATCAGAGATTTGTTTTTCCCATTAACCTGCATTAACCTACATTTAGAGCTAGCTGCCATGCATTACACCAACAAGAAATTTTGTCTAAGTCATCTTCTATACTCCTACAATCACTCAATGGCAACACCTTCCCGTACTCCGCAGCATCACAGTAAACAGCCACAGATTATTGTTCACCCTGTCTGCCAGGTCATTTATGTACATAGAAAATAACAGCAGTCCTATCACACTTCCCTGGGGCATTCTGATGATATCCTTGTCTCTGATGACCACTCACCATTGCAAAAAATGTACTTAGTGCTGTTACTGTTAGTTTTTGACACACTCGCATATTGGGGAACCTATTCTGCACATTCGTACTTTTGTCAATAGTCTGCCACGTGCCATCATGTCAAATGCATTTTGGAAATCTAAGAATATGGAATCTGCTTGCCGCCCTTCAACTGTTGGTCATAGGATATCAACTGAGAAAAGGGCAATCTGAGCTTCGCATGATTGATCATCATCATCATCAGGATTTCCTTCCAGTGAGCCAGGTAAGAACTTTGTGAACAATATGCCTCCATTGGTTTCTGTCCTGGTATAGCTTTTCCCTCTCCACTACTTCCCATGTTACTCCTCTCCTCTTGAGATCTTCCTTAACCTGGTCTGTCCATCTCTTTCTAGGCCACCCAACTGGTCTTCTTCCTGATACCTCCATCTCCAAATACTGGCGTAGAATTCGAGTCAGGTGCATTCGCTTCACATGATTGAACCACTTCAATATCAAAGCACTCATCCTCTCCTCTATAGTCAATGTCACCTGCAGGTCTCTCCTTATATAATCATTCCTGACTCTGTCTCTACTAGTTTTTTGTAGAGCTGACCTAAGGAACTTCATTTCACATGCTTGTATTTGACTCTCTTCTGTCTTATTTATGACACAGGCCTCTAGACTATACATCATGATTGCCAGGATATAAGTTTTTTACATGGTCTATTTGGCTCTTTTAGGGACTTCCTCGTCCCAAATTAGATTTTGTACTTGGTGAAAGAAGCTAGATCCTTTTGTTATTCTGTTTAAGACTTCTAGTTTGGAACTTACACTGCGTGATATGATGCTACCCAGATGATTGAAGCTTTTCACACATTCAACCTTCTCCGCCTCCAGTATGATGTTGTAACATTACGAGTCAAGACAGCTGTAACGGAACTTGAATAGCGTAAAGTTATCGTTAAAAACGCACGCCGCGCGATTTGTTACGATTTGGTCGGTCATAATAGTAGTAACATGCTTTTGAATACAATTAAAATATAACGGCGATACCTGTTTAGCGTTATTGGAAATAATATGTAATAAATTAATGAGTAAGGTAGCCGATCCTATAAGAAGAGGTAAAATTGGGCATATTAAGGTGTTTTGCTTTATATCGACTAAGCCGATGATACGGCGTCTTTTTTTTTCCCGTTTACTCTTAGAAGAAAAAAAAAAGAAAATAAGTAACGAAGTGCTAATTGTGCGTTGTGAAAAATATAGGGGCGAATTTTAAATAGCTACAGTGTATAATCAGATTAACAAATGGACATTCAGTTACGCGAAATAGCCGACAGTGAAGTGTGGTCATTAAATTGAGTACACCTACAGGGCGGTCAATTCCAGGATAAGTCTGCTCGCGTCTCACGAGGCACGCGGTATTGAGACCGGTTTTTTTTTATTATATCATGGAGAGCGGGCTTCAATTTATAAAAAGGAGAAAAGCTGTATCATTATCATTGACTGTTGGTGTTAAGCAACCAAAACTGTTCATCAAAGGGTTTCGGTGAATGAGTGGTGAATGCGAAATGAAACTGTGAACGAAGTTATGTTAAATAAAGCAGAAGAGACAAGACAGTTTGGTCGTATCTGTTATTATTCCATAAACCGTAACATGTACTCTCGTTGTACGAAGCCTTTATAGACGATCGTATGACAATTTGCTTTGAAGGGATCTCGTTACGAGTTAAGTTTTGGGGACCTGGTCAACAGGGGATAGTTCGTAGATCTTAACTACAGCAGCTATTCTGGAATCAGGTGCTACTGTGACCGTTGTGTGTTGTCTATGGCTTAAGGTCATCATATCTCATGCTCTAAGATCGACACGCCTTTCCTCTTGGTATAACGGTGTCTCACGGTAACCACGACAACGCCGACGGCGAAGGAAGATATGGTAGAAGTGGCGCCACAACGTGCGGCTCGATCGAGGAGGATTGCTGCATCGAGTCGAGTGTCATCCGGATTCACGAACCCTAGAGTTGGAAAATATTGTAGCAGCCAGTGAGTCTGTCCAATGAAAGAGATATTCTTCAATAATCGCTAAAAGTGAGCGATACTACCAGGTATGATTAAAATAACTGTATAATTATAAAAAAAAGGGAAGTTGAGACTTGTGATTTCGGTAGATAAATATATATAAATACATAGTGAAAATAAGTGTAAGACTTGGTAGTGAATAAACATGTCAAAACGAACGAAAAGAATACATGATAATGTGCAGTTGAGTAGAGTAATGAGTAGAGAGAGAGAGGAAAGTGAAGAGGAAAGGGATGATGCATCCCATGAGCTCAATGTGGGACAGGAGACATGTACAGATAATAATACAGTTATTGATTTAGAGCCGTTAGGAGATTCAAATACAATGATAAGTACGGTAAGCAGCGTGGGAGAACATAAAGATCTTGAGGTTTCGGAAGTAGATCAGCAAGTTTATCCTCAAAATGGAAATATTAATCAAAAAATGTTTGATATGCTGGTATCAATAAATACTCAAATGGGTGTAATGAATGGAAGACTTGGTTCACTAGAAAAAGATAATAAGCAATTAAAAGAGGACAATCAAAAGTTAAATGAAAAATTTGAGGCCAAATTTGGTTCATTAGAAGTTAAAATGGATTCTTTGGAAAGCAAACTGAACACCTTTGATTATAAACTGGAAAATACTAAGAAAGAATTAAAGGCGGACAGGGAGACTCAATTAAATGCGAAATTTGGAGAACTAGATGTAGAGTTTTCTAACACCTTAGAAAAGCAATATAATAATTTAATGGGAAAACTTCATGACGTAGAAAAGAAATATGAGGTAGTTTCGAAGAGTTATGATGGCCTGTCCAATAGGATGGTTAAGTGTGAAAGCAGCTGTTTCAATGCTAGCGCACAGATAGAAGAGCTTTCGAAACACATAGTCGAGTTTGAGTCTGATGCTCGTAAGGGGATTGACAAGTATTTAGTAGATCAAACTAAAAGACTTGACGAAGATCTATCTGAATGGATAGAAATAAAAGGAAATGAAATTGTAGACAAGGTTAAGACTACTATTGGATCCCAGCCAAATGAAAATATCAATGAGCACCTGAGTAGAAATGATGAATTAATTAAGCTCTTCACTAGCGAATTTCAGAAAATAAAAGACAAAATAGTTGATGAGTTACCTAAATGGCAAAAGGAAACCAATCATAAATTGGCGGAGTTAGAACGAAAGTCATCACAAAATTTGTTGACAGAGGACGAACGTTCGGAGAATAGGTCGAAAAACAACCGAACATGTGATAATACGAAGTACAATTGTGGTGAAAATTTGCATTGGGAAGTTGATGATTCGGTTGGTAAAGATGATGATTCTTTTGGTCAGCGAGGATATTTGTCTTCTTTAAAGGTGGAGAACAGCATTTTTAAAAGTAGACAATTCCCAACATTCTCCACTGAAAAGAACAACCTGCATCTGAAAATCTTTATCAATAATTTCAAAAGAATATTTCTGCGTAGCTGGTCAGAACACGACCGACTTCAATTTATAGTATCCAAAATTACCGGAGAAGCCGCATTATGGGCTGCCGAAGTAAGTGAAAGTTGCCATACTTGCGCTGAGTTTGAACAACTTTTTTTGGCTAAATATTGGTTGTCGAGTAAACAAGAGAAATTAAGAAAAGAGGTTTACCAACCTGAGTATTTTAACAGTAAAAGGAGTACTTTAAGGCAATATTTTGAAAAGTACATAAATAAGACACGTTATTGGAGTGATCCAATTTCTCACAAGGAAGTGATCAGAATTTTGAAGGGAAGGTTGCCCATAAATATACGTGAAAAGTTAATAAATGTTCCTGACCACGACGTACAACAATTCTTGTCGGTGATTGACTCTATAGATATGATTATGGAAGACGCAAGACAAATGAGTAGTAATCGAATGTCGACTCACACTCATAGTAATACAAATAATTATAATAATAATTTAACGTATGATAATAATAATACCGAAAACCAGGTCAAACCCGCATCACAGGAGCGTGGACAATCTTCATCCTATGGTTGCAATAAAAACAATGATTATAATAAATATAGAAGAGATACTTACTGTACTAGAGGTAAACCTCGATGTGGTGACGCGAATGTGCATAGTAGTGATATTAATAAGAGTAACAGGTACCCAAGTGATGAACCCAATAGCATTCGACCTTGGGAAGATAATTCGAAGCATAATGTTCATCGGCAGGATGGAACAAATGCCTCGAGTCCTCATCCAGCACAAGGATGTTATACCAATGGGCGAAGGAGCCTCCAATGTGCGACGGGGTGAATACCATAACTCGGATCATACTGTACGGATTGTGGAAGTTCATGAACCCCCACCGATGACTCAATGAGATAGATTAAACTAATATCAGTCACCAAATGCCTTCCTAGGATGACTGGAAAGGAGAAGGAAGGCAGGCATCAATTTGAACTGAGAGTATTAAGGTACAATAATGATCAGGATATAAGGAATGAATTAATTGAAGAAAAACCTGAAGTTTCTAATAAATGTGGACAAATTTTACAGGCAATAATTCCAACAAGTATAAATAATGTTGATGTTGAAATATTAATTGATACTGGAGCAACTATTAGTGTCATGACGTTGGACTGTTTAAAACAGATAAGCCGAGGGGTAAAAATGCCCACTTTTCCTATCACAGGATGTACCGTGTCTGGCGCGTTCAGCGCAAAAATGCAAAAAGTTGTGAAACAGGTACGTGTTGACGTTACAATACAGGGGGCTCAAATAGAAAGTACATTCCTGGTTGTTCCTAAAATGACAGTACCATGTATCTGGGGTTTGGATTTTTTATGTGAGACCGGTGCAATCATTAATTTAGAGAAAGGTGAATGTATATTTAATTCCAATGGTAATGTTTTGACAGCCACCCTGAGAAAGGGCCGAGTAATTCCAAATCAATTGTGTATGAATCTAATGGTAAAATATGTCAGTATTGATGATGAAAATGTGTATGATATATGCCTTATTGAATGTTCTGAAGAAATGATGGATAAAATGTCATTGCAGGAAAAGGTGTTAGAATCAGAATATTTATCTGTTATCCAAAGGGATGAACTGTACTACTTGTTGGAAGCATATCAGTCAATTTTTAGTAAATGTCCAGGTATAATAAAAGACTTTGAATACCATATAAAGACGTATGCACATAAACCCTTTTGTCGTACTTCCTATTCTATCCCATGGACAAAGAAAGAAGTAGTCAGAAAGGAAATCAATAAAATGTTAGAATGGGGTATTATTGAGCCCTCAGATTCTGAATATTGTAACCCTCTTGTGGTGGTAATTAAACCCAATGGTGACATCAGATTGGTGTTGGATGCCAGAGAGATCAATAAGATCATTATACCTGTACAAACGCGACCGGAGAACCTAGAAGAGTTAGTACAAAAGTTTTATGGTGCCCGCTTCTTAAATTCTTTGGATATGCGTAGTTCATATTGGCAAACTAGAATATCGAAAGAATCTAGAGAATATACTGCATTCGTTTTTCTGGGCCGAAGTTACCAGTTTACTGTCATGCCATTTGGGTTGAAAATAAGCGGTGGTGTTTTCATATCGGCATTAGATACCGTACTGGGCAGAGACCTTTTGAATGAAGTTACTTTATATGTGGATGATTTGCTAATTGCTTCTGAAACTTGGGAGGAACATTTGGACTTATTAAGAAGAGTTTTTGCGAAATTTTTGGAATACGGAGTTACTGTAAATTTGAGCAAATCCAAGTTTGCTCATAACCAATTGAAATTTCTTGGACATATAATCACTCCTGAAGGGATAAAACCAAATCCTAAAAGATGGATGCGATTAACAGATGTGCTTATCCAAAGAATAGAACGGAATTAAAGCCATTTATCGGCTTAGTTTCATTTTTTCGACGATTTTTACCCAATCAGTTAGGAAGCCAAGACTGTTTGTTACGGCTGTTAAGAAAAAATGTCATGTGGGAGTGGAATTCCGAATGCACGCAAGCTTTTGATAACATCCGCAATGCTTTGACTAATGCTCCACTGTTACATCATCCAAGACTTGATAAAGATTTTTATATTGCTGCGGATGCTTCTGAAACAGGATTGGGTGCCACTCTTTTCCAGATGGACAATCCAGAAGATATCAGTACCATCAAGATAATTGGGTTTGCCAGCAGAACACTCTCTAGCTGTGAACGTGCATATTGTACTACTGAATTGGAAGTACTGACCGTGGTCTGGTCACTTAGAAAGTTTCGCTATGTTGTATATGGAAAGAAGATCATTGTATTCTGCGACCACAAAGCTTTATCTTTTATTTTAACAGGAAGGATGTTCCATTGACGTTTAACCCGGTGGGCCTTGCTACTGCAAGAATATGATATTACGTTCAAATACATCAGAGGGAAAGACAACATCATAGCCGATGCTCTTTCAAGATTACCGAAAAGAAAGAATGCTGACGAGTGTGAAGAACGGACTATTGACTTTAAAGTCATGAATTTATCAAGGCAATATTGTGAGAGGCAGATTTCACAGCTATCTCGAAGTCTTCCACAACTGCAAGAAGATGATAAGTTGTGGAAAGCCATTAGGCATGCTGTTGAAATCAAAACGCTAAGTCACTCTCAAGAACAGTATCAATTAAAATCCGGAATATTGTATCGGAGGAAGGATGAAGAAGATGTTTGGAAAGTTTGTGTTCCAAATAAATATTTAGAATCACTAGTATGGTACACTCACTTGAAT
The DNA here is from genome assembly GCF_023864345.2 of Schistocerca serialis cubense. NCBI lineage: Eukaryota > Metazoa > Arthropoda > Insecta > Orthoptera > Acrididae > Schistocerca > Schistocerca serialis. The sequence continues at coordinate 407,092,753 of NC_064646.1, forward strand.
TGGGGTCATTTTGGTGCCGCTAAATGTACAGCCAAAATAGCACAATACTGCTATCATCCAAATTTGGGACGTATAGCTACAAATATTATTAAGAAGTGCAAAATATGTCAGAAGGCGAAACCCATAAACTATTGTCGGAAGATAGAATTACATCCTATCATCCCACAACAACCTTTAATGTTGGTGTCATGTGATGTCTGTGGGCCATGTCCCGTGACACGTGGACGGTTCAAATATGTTTTGGCTTTCTATGATCTCTTTTCAAAATATGTGAAATTATATCCTTTGAAAAATCTCCACGTTCGACCCATGTTACGCAAATTTATCAACAACTATATAACTGAGCTTGGCAAACCTATAATGATCTTGACGGACAACGCTGCTTATTATACAAGCAAAGTATGGAGAGACACTATGAAAGAACAAGGAATCCAGCACATTTACATCTCAAGATTTTACCCTTGTGGAAATCCGGTTGAAAGAATCTTCCGAGAGTTGAACCGATTTTTACGGACGTACATACCCAAACAACATTATAAATGGATCGATTGGATTTATGAATTTGAGAAAGTGTATAATGACTTACCACACTTATCGACAGGTTATTCACCTAACCAAATAGTATTTGGTGAAAGTATTGTGCCAGAATGGATGAAGAAATTACCTGCAATAGAACAAAAGATTACCAAGAAAGAAGATATGGTGAAGAAGGTATACGAAAACCTGAAGCATCAAGCACAATTGAGAAAAACCCGTTTTGATAAAAATGTGAAGAAAGTAGTCACATATGATGCAGGGGAAGAAATTGTATTGAGAAATCACCCAAAAGCATCAACCAGGAAAAGACTGAATAAGAAATGGCAATATTTATATACAGGTCCATACAAAATAATGAAAATACCTCATGAAGGGAGCTACCTCCTGGCAGATTGTGATACTGATGTAATTAAAGGCTTGTTCCCTCACATAGACCTGAAGAAGTATTATCAATAATGAGCAAAATATAGATTCAAGAAACACTGAATGATACCAAGACTACACTCAGTGGATTAAATAAAAGCACCAATGGATAAATACGTACTTATACTACCGACGATTTCCATGAGATACCTTCTTGGTATCAGCAACAATGACAACGCTGAAATACGATTTATCCTCTCACCGAACAGCGAGGATGGATGATTTAAAAGTGGAATTAAGAGGAAAAGAAAAGGACCAAATCTCTCTGGTTAAACAAGTGGCCTGATAAGGGTTTTGGCCTAGGATGCCAATCGTCGAATCCGGCTGTGATCCCTGCCTTGCACAGTCGGTTGAAGAACTGAGGGCTTCATCCAAGAAGAAAAAAATGTGGTGTGAATATGAAGTGATTAGTGCGAAGTGCTTCTAAGACAACCTATAAACAAATGTGGAATTTAGTTAAGGGCATTTTGTCTAGGCCCATTAACTCAACTTAAATATTGTAGAATGTATGTACTGACTTGTTGAGTGAATCTGAGAGTGAGTGTATTCGCCGAAACAAATACCCTCTCCTGTCACAGTACACAAAAAAAAAATAAGCCTGTTCTGTCTGGAACCCTCTTCAAGACATCACAGTCTGGGGGGCCGTGTAACATTACGAGTCAAGACAGCTGTAACGGAACTTGAATAGCGTAAAGTTATCGTTAAAAACGCACGCCGCGCGATTTGTTACGATTTGGTCGGTCATAATAGTAGTAACATGCTTTTGAATACAATTAAAATATAACGGCGATACCTGTTTAGCGTTATTGGAAATAATATGTAATAAATTAATGAGTAAGGCAGCCGATCCTATAAGAAGAGGTAAAATTGGGCATATTAAGGTGTTTTGCTTTATATCGACTAAGCCGATGATACGGCGTCTTTTTTTTTCCCGTTTACTCTTAGAAGAAAAAAAAAAGAAAATAAGTAACGAAGTGCTAATTGTGCGTTGTGAAAAATATAGGGGCGAATTTTAAATAGCTACAGTGTATAATCAGATTAACAAATGGACATTCAGTTACGCGAAATAGCCGACAGTGAAGTGTGGTCATTAAATTGAGTACACCTACAGGGCGGTCAATTCCAGGATAAGTCTGTTCGCGTCTCACGAGGCACGCGGTATTGAGACCGGTTTTTTTTTTATTATATCATGGAGAGCGGGCTTCAATTTATAAAAAGGAGAAAAGCTGTATCATTATCATTGACTGTTGGTGTTAAGCAACCAAAACTGTTCATCAAAGGGTTTCGGTGAATGAGTGGTGAATGCAAAATGAAACTGTGAACGAAGTTATGTTAAATAAAGCAGAAGAGACAAGACAGTTTGGTCGTATCTGTTATTATTCCATAAACCGTAACATGTACTCTCGTTGTACGAAGCCTTTATAGACGATCGTATGACAATTTGCTTTGAAGGGATCTCGTTACGAGTTAAGTTTTGGGGACCTGGTCAACAGGGGATATTTCGTAGATCTTCAACTACTGCAGCTATTCTGGAATCAGGTGCTACCGTTACCGTTGTGTGTTGTCTATGGCTTTAGGTCATCATATCTCATGCTCTAAGATCGACGCGCCTTTCCTCTTGGTATAACGGTGTCTCACGGTAACCACGTCAACGCCGACGGCGAAGGAAGATACGGTAGAATGTGACACGGTGTGGATGTCTGTTCATCTTCATTCCCACTGTCGTGTTCCTACTCACAGGTAATTTGAATTTTTTAAATTTTGTGTTCCAGTAATCTAGTCTCCTCTGAACCTCCATTTCCGTCTCTCCCCAAATGGCGATGTCATCAGCAAAAACAAAAGCGTTGATATCTTCATTTTCTTCTTCCTTGATTTCTTTCATGATTGTGTCCATAAGTGTAATGAAGAGCAAAGGGGAGAGCGAACTGCCTTGCTGAACACCTCTTTTTGTCTTAAGCCATTTTGATCTTCCATCTCATACCTGTACTCTGCTCTCACAACCATCGTACAGCATCTGGACTTTTTTAATTAATGAAATCAGGAACATTATGTTTTCTCAAGCATTCCCATATTTTATCCCTTGGTACACTGTCCTATGCTTTTTCCAAATCCACCAATACAACTATCAAGTCCTTTCCTTTTTCCCAATATTTCTCCATTAACGGACGGAGGGAGAGAATAAAATCTATTGTTCCCCTATTACTTCTGAACCCATGCTGTTGTTCCTCTAGCTGGTGTTCTAAAATTTTCCACAATCTTTTTTCTATGATATTTTCCATTATATTAAGGCAGTGTGATAATAGTGTGATTTCTCGGTAGTTGGTGCATTTCTTTCTACTACCTTTCCTGATCAATGATATTATAATTCCTTTTTTCCATTCATCCAGCACCTTGTTTTCTTTCCATATCACCCCCAGCACCCGATGTAACCCTTGTATTCCATGGATTCCTGCAGCTTTAATCATATCCGCTGTCAGCTCATCTACTCCAGCCACCTTCCCACTTTTCATCTCTTCCAGGGAATTCTCAGTTTCTAACCAAGAAATTGGATCCTGCTCTTCCTCTAATTAAATGACTTCGGTGTCACTTTCTTGTCCAAGATTTCAAAATAATTTTTCATCTGTTCTCTGATACTTTCCATGTCCCTGATAATATCCCCATCCTCTGTTTCAATCGCTTTTATGTCTTCTCTATCAGATCTTTTACTTTTCAATAACCTATACAGCAGTTTTTGGTTCCCTCTGCTATCCTGCTCTAGTTTCTGGGTAAATATTTCCCAACTCTTCTCCTTTTCTTCTTTCACAATTCTCTTTGCTTGGAGTTTCTTTTGTCGCTAATCCTTCTCCAGTGTTGTCACCTTATGTTCATCTTTAGGTACCAGTACCTAATTCTGATATCTTTTTTCAAACTCCATATTTTTCTTTGCCATTTTATGTTTTTTAATTGTATCTTTCACCCTATTGTTCCATCAACTGGTTTCTTTGTCTTTCACTTTAATCTTTGTTTTGCCGCATATCTGCACAGTACTGTTAACTATTGATGTTTTAAACAGGTTCCACTCTTCCTCTACACTACCCCTTTCAGTTTTAGCAATTTTTGTGCTACTAGATTTTGGAAACTTTTCGTATTTTCTTCTTCTTTCAACCTCCGCTCCTTAATTTTTGGCATTCTTTGTACAGCATCCTCATATCCATTTCTATCCGTGCCGATCTGAGCATTCAGATCTCCAATTATCATCATTATCTTCAAAGAATTTCATTTTTTCTTCCTCGCTGCACCCTTGCTGAGGTGTGTACGCTTGGAGTATAGTAAAACTATTCTTTCCCAAGTTCACTCTTGCTCTAATTATCTTTCACTTACATTAGTGATGCTTTCTAAAATCGCCCTGATTCGCAGACAAAAGATTTTCCATCCAATGGAAATTTATTATATTTGAAATACATTTCCTCCAGTTGCTTGGGACTTTGTGCTGGTTGAGATATATGTGATAAATGCAACCTAAATAAAGGGCTAATTCCATTAAGTAATCTTCGTAAAACAAAACTGCAATTCCATTTGAACCTGGCATCCTTATTTGCTATCAGCTCTTTCAGACATTTCTTTAGACCAGGGATTTTTATTACTATGTCATCCACATTTCTCTACAGCAGATATGCTTATTACTATGTCATCCATGCAGGAATCTGTGTGACAGTCAATCAAAAGTACGTTTGTACGATTCTCCTGTGCGAACAATTTCTTAAACACAAAATCTAAAACTTCAGCTTTACTTTTCCTATCTTCTACTGTGCCACCAGACTGGTTGACAAGTGACTGGATAGTAACCTTAGACCTACTTAGTGATTTTATATAGGGGGAAAATTTTCTTGGGTTCTCGGACAGTCTTCTGTTAACGTATGATGGTGGCAACTGTATGCTTCGCGCATAGATCTTTTTACAGCCACATGAATTCTACTGGTTTTTGGCTGTCATCATTTGTGTGTTCATTTTTGAATCAAGACTGAAACAGATTATGTTCCCTCAGCATTTTCCAAATTTTATTATTAGATCACAGTGGGTCTTTTCAGTCAATGCACTTACTCATTACATACATCTCCTGAGCACAATTTACAATTCCTCTATGTACATCATACTGGAACTAAATGATGTCCAACCACTGTTTGAGCGGGATGCTAACAACTGCTTATCTGCTCTTTCTGTCATAAATATTCACCTTGCCTTCTTGATTGATTATCTTTAACAACTCTAGTCATTATGATGACATCGTGGTCACTAATTCCTCTCTCTATACTGACGCCATTGATAAGATCACACATGTTTGCAACTACAAGGCCTAAAAAATTAATGCCGCTACATTAAAAACCAGTATAACGACCAGAATGTTGAATGAAAGCTTGTAAATGTGCATGCATTGTCTTGTACAGGTGCCAGATGTCAGTTTCAGTTTGTGGGATGGAGTTGCATGCCTGTTGCACTTGGTGGGTCAATACAAGGATGGGTAATGCTGGTTGTGGATGACACTGGAGTTGTTGTCCAATACTGTCCCACAGGTCTTTACTGGAGACAGATCTGCTGATCAAGCAGGTCAAGGCAACATGTTGACACACTATAGAGCACGTTGGGTTACAACAGAGGCTTATGGTTGAGTGTTCTGTTGGAAAACAATCCCTGGAAGGCTGTTCATGAATGGCAGCACAACAAATCAAATCACCACATTGATAAACAAATTTAGTCAGGATGCTGGGAAAACCACAAGAGTGCTGTCACACAAAATCACACCTCAGACCATAGGTGTAGGTGTAGGTCTAGTGTGCCTGCCATGCAGACAGGTTGGCTGCAGGCTCTCAACTGGTTCCCCTCGAAACAACAAACAGCCATCACTAGCACCGAGGCAGAACCAGCCTTCATCAAAAAAGACAACAGACCTTCACTCTTTCCACTCATCCCACTCTCAACTGACAGAACCAAAGTTGCAAATGGTGGTAGTTCGGGGTCAGTGGAATGCACATTAACGGGCATCTGGCTCTGACCTGTCCTTGAAGTAACCAATTTGTAACATTTCATTGTGTTGCTGTGTTGCCAACTGCTGTTCAAATTGCTGCTGCAGATGCTTTTTTGAGCCTATGCAGTGAAATCAAGAAAACATGAACATTTCTGTCATTACTTAGAGAATTAAACATTTCATATTATGTGCCAGCTTCACATAAATTTCCTCAAATGTCATGTGAACAAAATTCCTTTATATGAGAAAACAAGTCAATGTGTAACAGAATTAGCACCTATTAGTTGGACCTGAACTGTTAACAACAGTCCTATGCAATGACAGTGATCAATGGAAATAATTCCAGAAAAAATGCAGAAAAGAAGTACATACAATTTTTATAAAGTATCAGCTGTTAAGATATCATTCTGTGGAATAATGAGAGTTATGTAGGACATGTATACACGATAAGTGTTAACATTAATGAAACTATTTTTTTAGTCCTACTTATGAAACAACATTTAAAAACTACTTTTTTTCACCAGTTACCAGGTTTTAAACAGAATTTCATCCTTGGAATAAAAAGAGTTGTCACTAGAAACGATTTTGGATTAGATTTAAAACTATGTCTATCAGACATTTTATATTATAAGGTAAATGATCAAAAAATTTTGTTGCTGCATATTGAACTCCTTTCTGAGCTACTGACAGCTTTAATAATTGGTAATAAAGGTAATTTTTTCCTCTAGTGTTAGGGTGAGGACACCACTATACTTCTCAAATTACAATGGATTATTTATTACAAATTCCATTACTAAGTATATGTATAGTGAAGGTGCAATTAAAATTCCTCACCTCTTGAAGCAGTACCTACATGGTGATCAAGGGTGAACATAATGCATCCTTACTGCTCACTTTTGTGCAATCAATACTTTCTTTTTAAGTGATAAGTTACTCCAGGAAAGTATTCCATAAGACATTACTGAGATAAATATGCAAAATATGTCAGGTGGTTGATTTGTTTGTTTCCAAGACTAGTAATCATAAGAAGAGCAAAGAAAGTTGTACGAAATGGTTTGAGAGTCAGTTATACGCATATTCCACTTTCAGTTTTCATCAATATGCACACCTAAAAATCTGGATCACTCTACCCTTTTTACTTACTCTTGTTCATGTGTTATATCAATTGTTGGTATGACTATTTGTTGCACAGTATTGTAGGCAGTGTGTCCACTCAAAATTTGGGAAAGTCCATTTTCAGAGAACCACTTAATAATTATTTGAAAAATATCATCATCACTCTCATCAGTCACTTTCTCTCTAATGAGACTTTTTATAACACATCATCTCCAAAAGTACCAATTTTGCTCGTTGAATGTTAAGTGGGAGGTCATTCAATTACACAAGGAATAGGAGTGGACCCAACACTGAACCCTTTGGGACTCCCTTTGTGATCCCCCCACTGCAGTCACTAAAATTTTCTACCATCCCAACATTGTTTGGATTATTCAACAAAACTTTTTGCAATTTGTTTGATAAGTATAATTCAAACCATTTATGTATAAAGTCATAAGCCCATAAAACTTGAGTTTTTCTAAGAGGGTAACATGATCTACACAGTCAAAAACCTTGGAAAGGCCACAAAAAATACCAACAGGCAATATTTTATTATTTAAGGTGAGTGATTGTATAAGTAGCATTCTCTATCAAGTAAACCTTCTGGGAACCAAACTGTGATGGCTAAATGTACTGCTCCTACTTAAATGAGCGGCTAATCTTGAGTACATTACTTTTTCGAATATTCTGGAAAAGATGTCAGTAAGGGAAATGGATGATAATACTTAAGTCTTTTGTCACCTTCTTAAGAGATTGATTAACAACTGCATAATTTAATCTGTATGGAAAAATTACCTGTCCCAATGATGCATTACATATATCACCAAAGACATTGCTTATTAAGTCAGAACAACTTTTCAGAGCTCTGTTTGAAATTCTATCAGCACCATATGAGCTTTTGTTTTTCAGAATTTTTAGAATTCTATTAATTACTGTGAAGATGTTAATGCCACTTCTAAGTTGCTTACAGTTTTGTGGAATGATATTTTTAATATATTGTGTTGTTTCTTCAACTGAACCATTTAATCCAATTCTTGTTGCTGTGTTTAAGAAAGTGACCGTTAAAAGTACTCACAACTTGTGAATTTATTAGTCACAACACTGTCATTTAGTTTAATTACTACTTACATATGATTTGATGATCAGCAGCTGTATGAAATATCATTCCAAATTATTCAATGAATGAATTTCATGACAGCTGCAATGGGTATAGGTGTATTATCCAACTGTGACATGTAACAATTTGCGATGGACCTGGACTCAAACCTGGATTTCCCACTTATCATGAGTGGGCACCTTAACCATTTTGGCTATCCATGCACACTCCCTGGCTCGTTTCAATCCTGCATATGTCACTTTCCACTTCCTTATGTCATGGTCTTATTTACTTATACTCATATGTCGCAATTGGGTATTACAGCTAAACCCATTGCAGCTGATGTCACGAAATTCGCATTGAGCAAGTAATTTAGCAAAAATATTTCATACAGCTGCTGTTTGTCAAAAAAAATCTTAAGTATCATATGCTGAGACAGGGCATACAACTGTAAAACTGGCCTCAATTCCATGTGGTAGTGTCACTGTGTCTGAGCAGGAACCAAGTAATGTTGCGAGCTTAAAGGCAGCTGTACGTAAGACTACAATCTAAGGATGTGGAGACTGACATTTGGAGGTTTGGATCGGGCCAGGGAGCGTCAACAGATAGCTGACATGGTTAAGGCAACCACTTGCAATAAGCAGAAAATCCGAGTTTGAACCCAATCCAGCACAAATTTTCATACATCACAATTGGGTAATATAGCTATAAGCCCTGCAGCTGAAACAAAATTCACATTCAGAGAATAATTTGGAACAACAGTTTAATTGTTATGGACTCTTTACATCGACTGGCTGTCCTGTCCTCCAACTGACAATATCTCATACAGTTTTGATCTTATTGTTTGCATTATTAATTTCTGTCAACACATGCATACTTCTTGACATTTTAATGACTTTCCTTAAAATATTACAGCATTTTCTGGAGTGTGGAACTAATGTTCAATATTGACTTATTCTGGTCATTATATAAATTTCTTTCATCCTGTTACATGTGATTTTAATTCCCTAGTTACCCATTGCTTACTAATTTTTTATGAAAACTACTTTCAAAAAACTGACACAAATTTACTAAGAAATAAATTGAATTTGACATGGGCATCACTTTCTATATATACCTAATCTGATACCACCTCTTTTAAGTTACTCTTAAAGCAATGTATCCTGGTATAATCAATAAGCCTCACTGTTTGTATGAACCTGCCTCAAAGCTGTAAGATGCTATAATGTTTATTTCCATTAATCATGCATCATGATCTAATAGTCCATTAACAACTGGGTACAAATCACCTGTTTCAGTCTCAGCACTGTCTACAAAAAATCTTACCAATCATCTTCCTACCATCTTGCTGCACAAGTTGGAAAATTAACTACAGTAATTAGATTGAAACACCCAAGTTGTGATTCCAGTTCATTTTTCCTGTTCCTACCTCTTAAGAAACCTACATTGAAACCTCCACAAACTACTAACTGTTTCTTCTTGTCTCACAGGTAGCCCAATAATGCACAAAGATTTCTCATGCAATAATGCACTAAGATTCCTCATAAATAGTTGAAAGTTTGCTGGATGTGATCTGTACACTTCTGCATTTACAACAGAAGTATTCTGCAGTAACAACTCAAAAGCCCATGCTTCTAGGTTCTGATCTACCTGAGAACAATTTGTTTCAATATTGTTGACTTTGTATCCAAATTTTATGTATGTTGCAACAATCCCTTTTTCAGTGATAACTCTACACAAAAAGGATGGCACGAATGACATAGCACTTATCCCAGCTGCACAGTTACCTGACTTTTATAGTTTCATAATAGGAAAAATGCCCTTCACGCACATATGTTGATCGAAATATTGTAGCACTTTTGTGACATCATTATGCAGATGTGTAAACACTAAATGAGGAAAACAAGACAGATGTCCTGGACAGCTTTAATGTAAAAGAATTTGCATTTTGAACAGGAATTACACTGCATATCAATTAGTAACCTCTGTACCTGCACAGGGGCACTGGGAGCTTTTACTGAAACAGCAAATGGTCCCAAAAACGGCTCAAAATGTTTAGAAAACTGCCCTTGTAAATCTTCCAAGGCCACAATGAATTCTTCAAACCTCACATTTTCTTTGTCAAGATTTGTCATTTTCACACATGATTTTCTTTTCAAATGTATCCTCATCCAAGCAGAAATAAGTTGTTTCTCACTCTGCAATGTCTTACTGTGGGCAGCGGGTAGTCAAGTACTCTTCAAATGTGAGGTCTGCACTCTATTCCAAATGTTCTAATATTTGTTCCTGCTCTCCTTTTACCTTCATAAATTCAACAGTAATGGGTTTAAATTGAAAAATTGTTCCAGTCATGCCACTTGACTTAACCAACATCCTTTGAAGTGATGTATAAAGTTTCAACACTTATCATTCACTTGCATTCAAAACTATTGGAACTGACAGGGGGATAATGAGTGTGACATCAGAAAATTTACTGTTTGTACCACCAATTTCATCATGTGCTCCATGCCTGCAAATTTAGCACAAAGTGCTTCTTGATGTACAGCACAATGAATCCAATTTGTCAATCATTATAACTTTCTGCTCTTTCATCACCCTTTAAATTCTTTCTGTGTGGTATTGTAATGTTGTTCAACAGCAAATCTGCAGTCCCCATTGATTATGTGGCAGTGTATCACAAAAGAGATACCGAGAATTCTTATCTTTCTCTTCTGTTCCTTTTGAAGGCTTGTGGAAATAGGCCACTAGACTGCATGTTTTGTGTAAACAGCCACTGGACCAGTTAGCTTCTTTTGCGCCACAAGCAAATAGCGAAGGGTAAACAGTGCTGCCACCACAATTCTGCCAAACTGAAGAGAGTCGTGCTGCCGAAAAAATGCCACACCGCAATGCTAAATGAAACGTTGTATTGTACTGAGTACTTCTGAGAAGTACCGAGCACAGCTGGGACAGCCCAGGCTTCTGCCCACACATCGTGCTCACATGAAGTTTGGCATGCCATGGCCGACACTGTTCTAGACATGCATGAAGCTCAACTATCTTGGTTTTCAGCTCCCTACTATTCAGACGAAACAAATTAATTTTACTTTTCTCAATTTTCTTATACATATTATAGTTCTGTTCTGTTCAAATGTCTTTCAAGAGTGTGTTTATAACCTGACTCTAACCAAAAAAATGTAACCTTCTGACTCACATCACAAAAGGGATTTTGCCTTGTGCACTTCTGGTTGCCATTACAATTCCTGCAAGGTGCTTGGCTAATCCGTCCTTCCATTTCCTATTCAGGTGCAGGTGCTGTTCCTATTTGCTTCATGTCACCTTTAATACTACACCCTTAATTTTCTAGCCACGCTGTTTCCTGCTCCTCCTATTTTTAGTATCTGATCTTCATCAACATCTCTCCACAAAGCCCCTATGTTCCCTGTCACCTGGCTAAGCTTGGCACTAGTTTTAGGATGCTTGGGACCTGGTATTCCACATTTAGCTTTTGCTGTAGCATTTGGCCTACACCTCCCATGACTGCTACCACACAGGAGGACTCTTTCCCTACCTACTTGAATTTTCTACTGACCTAGGTTTAAAATTGCTCCTTCAGATCTGCTGCACTTAAATTTGCTCAAAAACTGGTTGAGCCTCTTTTTCCATTTCAAATAACAAGTCAGATTGATTGAAATGTGAATTCTTACATTTTCTCCTTTGGCATATTGCTTGTCACCTTCTCCCAGTACCCATTTTCTCTTTCTCTCTTCAATCTATGTAATTCAAAAAATGCCATTTCTAATTCTGCATGAAGGGCACAAATCTTTTTTCCCTGTTCCATAAGTCTCTTTTCTCAACTGTACAGACTACTACTCCATGGGAGATACTGATACTGTACTGGCTTCCCTGTTACAATCACCCCAGTGAAACATCAACCCGCAGTCCTATCATGTTTCTTCCATATTAATCAACCTTTGACGGCATCCACATTTATCATACATGATGCTACTTTTAGAGTAAACCAAAACAATTTATCTTCCAATGAGTTGCACAGCCAACTTTATCTGGCAAGTGAGCATAAAACACAACACTGTAAACATCACACAAACATTCACTGTATGTACGTTTAGGTAGCATTAGACACAAAATGAATGAAACATAAAAAGCTTAATATTTTTAACAACAATAAACAGACAGACATTATCTGGAAAATATGGAAAGCACTGCAATGTATTATTAAAAAAAAAACAGCAGCTGTTTCCTTTCCTAGAATCTAAGTAAACTGCATACTCACTAATAAATTCTGGAGTCACAGCAGCCTCAAGACTAATGACACACAACATATGACATAGCCATTACCACTAACCTCTCCACATGGGACTGTGAGATGGCAGTGATGCATCCCTGGTGTTGACAACTATGACTTCCTTCAAATTCAGGTATGACATGTCCAGAATCCGTATTCACAACAGAAACAAATTACAATTCGTACACGAACATAAGTTCTGCAAACAGAGCAGAATTCACCTCAGTGAACTCTGGATCATGTGCCATCATCCTTACTGGTGTGGTCAGGATCACAGAAACAACCAGCTTCATACTGCTCAACCATCTGGATCGTAATCTGTCAACAAATTACAAGTATGCCTCCATTGTATATAGCAAAGTTTTGCTTATGTGTGTTGCCAAATAGTGAAAGAATTTTACTGTATGTAATGTATTTCCTAATTTCAAAAGTTGTTGGAAAAAAAAGGTCACACTATATGTCACGATACAGAGCATATTGACTTATAATCAGTGAGAAAGTTTGAAGTAATATTTACAGAATGACTATGTATGCAGTACCAACTGTTTGCCATTATACTACATCTGCATAATAATTTCAAACTCTTGTATCAGAATACAAAAGTTCTAGAGCTACAATTCACTATTTACTAGAAAATGGGTAACAAACAATGATCAGCAAGCCAAGTTTCAAAATCTCGACTCAAAATACTTGATTCCTTCAGTAAAGAAAAGAAACTTTTTATTCACAAAGACTTTCAATGGAAAAAGTGAAACACTCACAACTATGCATTGGTGGAACTTCTGCACTCATAGCACCTGAAATTCAACTCTCAGGAGGCAATAACCAAACATACCTCAGAGAAATGTACAATTCAAGCACTCCAAGACAGACAGACAGCACGGTGGCTGTTAGCAATACCAGAATCAACAAAGGTTACAAGACAGTGTAGGATTTTAAACTGATATTCATTTGTTGTATACATGGAATAACCCTGGAGATAATAAAAGGTATCAGATAGATTATATAATGGTAAGACAGAGATTTAGGAATCAGGTGTTAAATTGTAAGACATTTCCAGGGGCAGATGTGGACTCCGACCACAAAATATTGGTTATGAACTGTAGATTAAAATTGAAGAAACTGCAAAAAGCTGGGAATTTAAGGAGATGGGACCTTGATAAACTGACTAAACCAGAGGTTGTAGAGAGTTTCAGGGAGAGCATAAGGGAACAATTGACAGGAATGGGGGAAAGAAATACAGTAGAAGAAGAATGGGTAGCTCTGAGGGATGAAGTAGTGAAGGCAGCAGAGGATCAAGTAGGCAAAAAGACGAGGGCTAGTAGAACTCCTTGGGTAACAGAAGAAATATTGGAGTTAATTGATGAAAGGAGAAAACATAAAAATGCAGTAAATGAAGCAGGCAAAAAGGAATACAAACGTCTCAAAAATGAGATCGACAGGAAGTGCAAAATGGCTAAGCAGGGATGGCTAGAGGACAAATGTAAGGATGTAGAGGCTTATCTCACTAGGGGTAAGATAGATAGTGCCTACAGGAAAATTAAAGAGACCCTTGCAGAAAAGAGAACCACTTGTATGAATATCAAGAGCTCAGATGGAAACCCAGTTCTAAGCAAAGAAGGGAAAGCAGAAAGGTGGAAGGAGTATATAGAGGGTCTATACAAGGGCGATGTACTTGAGGACAATATTATGGAAATGGAAGAGGATGTAGATGAAGATGAAATGGGAGATACGATACTGCGTGAGGAGTTTGACAGAGCACTGAAAGACCTGAGTCGAAACAAGGACCCGGGAGTAGACAACATTCCATTAGAACTACTGACGGCCTTGGGAGAGTCAGTCCTGACAAAACTCTACCATCTGGTGAGCAAGAGGTATGAGACAGGCGAAATATCCTCAGACTTCAAGAAGAATGTAATAATTCCAATCCCAAAGAAAGCAGGTGTTGATAGATGTGAAAATTACCGAACTATCAGTTTAATAAGTCACAGCTGCAAAATACTAATGCGAATTCTTTACAGACGAATGGAAAAACTGGTAGAAGCCGATCTCGGGGAAGATCAGTTTGGATTCCGTAGAAATGTTGGAACGTGTGAGGCAATACTGACCTTACGACTTATCCTAGAAGAAAGATTAAGGAAAGGCAAACCTACATTTCTAGCATTTGTAGACTTAGAGAAAGCTTTTGACAATGTTGACTGGAATACTCTCTTTCAAATTCTAAAGGTGGCAGGGGTAAAACACAGGGAGCGAAAGGCTATTTACAATTTGTACAGAAACCAAATGGCAGTTATAAGAGTCGAGGGACATGAAAGGGAAGCAGTGGTTGGGAAGGGAGTGAGACAGGGTTGTAGCCTCTCCCTGATGTTATTCAATCTGTATATTGAGCAAGCAGTAAAGGAAACAAAAGAGAAATTCGGAGTAGGTATTAATATCCATGGAGAAGAAATAAAAACTTTGAGGTTCGCCGATGACATTGTAATTCTATCAGAGACAGCAAAGGACTTGGAAGAGCAGTTGAACGGAATGGACAGTGTCTTGAAAGGAGGATATAAGATGAACATCAACAAAAGCAAAACGAGGATAATGGAATGTGGTCGAATTAAGTTGGGTGATGCTGATGGAATTAGATTAGGAAATGAGACACTTAAAGTAGTAAAGGAGTTTTGCTATTTGGGGAACAAAATAACTGATGATGGTCGAAGTAGAGAAGATATAAAATGTAGACTGGCAATGGCAAGGAAAGCGTTTCTGAAGAAGAGAAATTTGTTAACATCGAGTATAGATTTAAGTGTCAGGAAGTCGTTTCTGAAAGTATTTGTGTGGAGTGTAGCCATGTATGGAAGGGGAACATGGACGATAAATAGTTTGGACAAGAAGAGAATAGAAGCTTTCGAAATGTGGTGCTACAGAAGAATGCTGAAGATTAGATGGGTAGATCACATAACTAATGATGAAGTATTGAACAGAATTGTGGAGAAGAGGAGTATGTGGCACAACTTGATAAAAAGAAGGGACCGGTTAGTAGGACATGTTCTGAGGCATCAAGGGATCACAAATTTAGCATTGGAGGGCAGCGTGGAGGGTAAAAATCGTAGAGGGAGACCAAGAGATGAATACACTAAGCAGATTCAGGAGGTGGGTTGCAGTAAGTACTGGGAGATGAAGAAGCTTGCACAGGATAGGGTAGCATGGAGAGCTGCATCAAACCAGTCTCAGGACTGAAGACCACAACAACAACAATTCATTTGTTTCAGGTTGCTACCAACATAGCCCAACATACAATGCAGTGTGTACAGGCACTGTCATCATTGTTCTGTGTTGTTTTTGCTGTGCTGAGTTTTGCTTCATGTATTGTTCACTCCAGGTGCCATGTCTGCTTTCATACATCAAAGATTACTCAATGCTTTCTGCTAAAGCAATCAGTGCAAACTGACTGTGACAGAAAGGCATTAATGCCAATCATGAACCTTTGATTTTTATCGACTGAACTATCCTCGATCAGCAACCGCGCCAAGTGCCTTTTCAGAGTGCATGAATAATATATAACCACATGCATTCTTCCACAGCTTGCATGTATGATCCACTGAAATCAGCATACAGAGGACAATTATAAAACCAAAGCTAAGTTTCTTATAATTTTAATATTGTTCAATGAATTACAGTCATTTCTAACAACACTAAATGAGCTCAACAGCACAATAATAATTTATTTTCACTTGCTGTTTTTGAGATTATTATCCAACTCCAAAATACATTCAAATGGATGTACAATATTGCAAGAACTCATCACATCTGACAATTAACTAACAAATGGGAAGAAAATTTATTAAATGCTTCTACGTAACTGAATTTCATTTCATGATAACAAAGGCAACAGAAGCAGCAGACGACTTTTGTCGCAAGACCCGCAGCAGTATAACTTCTTTTTATAACTTACTGTATCCATCTGTGCGGAACTGATTGAGGTCAGTGAAGTATTATAAATTTATAAAATAACTGTTACAGCTTCATTCACCGAAGTAGTAAATATTAATTCAGAAGTGAAACATACTTTTTTAAAATAATTGACTTCACCTCGACAATGCTATCCACATTCATCAGATACAAAAGGACGAGACAAGTGTGGTATCATTTTAATCTTCTGTATACTTTCTAAACTCATGCTCAAATTTCCTTTACAATATGTGCATGGATTCTTTGCCTTTTGGCCCAATGAAATTATTTTCCAGTCAGGTGCTCCTGGAGCATTAGCATTATCAGGCAACAAAAGTTCTGATTCTTCTCATTTTGAGTAGCTGCACACATCCTCTGTGTGTCTCAGTATTCACAAGCTCATCTGGATTCTGGTCTATAGGAGTATCATACGTGATTCCCGAAAGAATATAACCAGGATTCTTTTCACAGACTGTTGTATTTTGAATTCTATCAACAGGTTCTCAATACACAGCCAGTGCACTTATTGTACAGGCTAATCACATTTCATATCCTATAACAACAGTCATCCTCAACACTAGGTGTGGCAAGCACCAACCAGGAGTAAGTGAAACTAAAGTAGTAATTCACTAAGAGAGAAGGAAATCGGCGACTTCCGGTCAATAGTACTGAACTAAAGGAGTAAACTTCTCCAGAAGTAAATTTTTCATTTACTTCTGAAGTAAATTTATTTACTCCATTACTGCTGGAGAGCACCACTGAAGAGTACATTACTATGTTAGTAACTTAAGGAGGAAATTTACTCCTAGGCCAAAATTTACTCCTAGGCAGTAGTAGGAGTATAGTACGAGAGTAAGGTGCGATCTTTGAGTTCTGTGAGTTAAGTGTCGAATTCTATGGATTACCTGGACTACGAAGAATATATGGAGATGGAGGAGAGTGAACATCCCAAAAATGAGGGTTGTAATGGAGAGAAGAGACCCATTTGTGATGTCAGGAACAGTAATTTCAAAGAGCGGTTTGGGTTTCGTAAGGAATCTTTTGAGTTGCTGCTTGGTATGCTGGAGCCGTTAGTGCAGCATAATCCTGATAGGAACCGTGCGTGCTTTGTCTCCTAGGCTGCAACTTCTTTGTGGACTGCCAATCTTTCGCACAGGTATTTATCAAATTGTAGCAGGAGATCTCATTAATATCCATCGTACTACTGCTGGAAAAGCTTTCCACAGTGTGATGAACGCTTTAATTGCCTTAAAGCCACTGTATGCATCCATGCCACAGAGCCAAGAAAATATATCAAAGAACAAAAGGGAATTCTATCAAACTGGTGGAATCCCAAATGTCATAGGGGCCATAGATTGTGTACATATTACCCATACTTTGTCCTTCTGGAGCACAAGCAGAACTATAAAGAAATTGTAAGAATTTCTTTTCTATTAATACAAAAATCATTTGTGATGCCAATATGAAGAATTTGATTGTGGTAAGCCGTTAGCCAGGTTCTACGCAATATGCATGCATTGGGGACAATAGTAGAGTTGCTCCAAAATTTGAAAGTGGATAATATGACGGGTTGCTTGTTGGAGATAGTGGATGTGCTGTCTCCAAACATCTTATGATGCCTGTGTTCTGAGCCCACACAGGAGCCAAACGGCACTACAATAGAGCCTATATTGCTACCAGATGTGTAGTAGAGGGAGCATTCAGTGTTTGGAAGAAACATTTCCAAATTCTCACTACAACAATGCAATTTAAACCAAACAAGTGTGGGAATAAATGATAATTAATTGCAACCCTCACCTGCTATTTCGAGAATAGTTACTATCTTCATATATAGTTAAATGGCTACTCGGCCATTGACCTTCGTCTGTGCGAGTGCACACAGGTTGCCCAAACTCTTATGGGAATTGTCAACTTAAGTGGCCGCAAGTAACGAATGCATGGGCAAAGTATCTATTAGAAACATTATGTATGTAGATTGTGGACATTTGGGAATGTGGACCTCACGGGAAGCGTGCACGGGGTAAGTCCCTGCAGTCACGCTATTCGTCTGTGTCCTCAGTGACTCAGATGGATAGAGCGTCTGCCATGTAAGCAGGAGATCCCGGGTTCGAGTCCCAGTCGGTGCACATATTTTCAGCTGTCCCCATCAAGGTATGTCAACAACACCTGTCGGCAGCTGAGGGTTTCAATTAACTATCATTTATTCTAGAGAAGCTGCACGGTCATCGATGGTATCTGTTCTTTCGAGAACAGTTACTATCTTCATATAAAGAGTGGTAATGTTATTGTGGCTGCTGCAGTTCTTCACAACTTTGGAATAAAAGTTAGAGATGTGTTTCATCCTGATGCTGTGGCGGTGAATGACATCGAACAATATGTACTTCAGCCAGAAGCAGATGCTGCAGTTATATAGTTTATAGTTATGTTCTTTCTTTCTCATTTTTTGGCTAGGGGTTAAAATTCTCATTTTATTTCTTAATTGAGTATACAAAGTCATACAATGTTTCAATTATTTCCCTAAAAAAGACTCCTTTTGTAATGTCCCAAATTCAGATAAATATTAGAATGTGGAATTAACAAAAATTTGCATTGAATCTGAAATGATAAACAAATATTATGTCGTACAAGAAATAAGAAAATATTAACAATTTGAAAAAATATCACGGCAATAAAAAATGTTTTATACATATGAATATTTTCTTATTCATTCACAGAAACCCAAATTTCTCAACCACATTGAATGAAGAACTGGAACGTGAAGTTTGCTCCATTATGTTCTTGAACTTATTCATAACTTCAATTTTAAAATTTTAAGGATATGCTCTTCTTCCATGATTTATCTTTGTCTTTCTATTAATAACATTTTTGCATTGTATTCCTCTCACATTAAAAGCATTTTTAAGAAATGAAGCTAGTTGGCTTTCTTTCAACAACTCTTGGTTCTTCACTACAACCGCACATTCTTTCCTCCTTTTGCTGGGCACATCTTCTGATAAGCTCCCATAAGAGAGTGCAGGCTGTGGTTCATGACTGTGGGATAAAGTTCCACCTCCAGCAGTTTCATTGCTGCCTTCAGAGTAGTTATCATCATCGAAGTTGCTTGAAAGTATCACATTATCTTCAGATGTGTCATTGTTGTTAACTCCAGCTATCGCCTCGAAAACTTGTGGGATCATATCAACAACCATTTGGCTTATATCGTCGATCTTTGTCTCACCTACTCCACTGCCAGTTTGAAACTGTTCTAGATTACATTTAGCTTTGATTTTCTTTGCTTTCGCTTTCATGTCCTTCCAAACTACTTTAAGCTGCTCTTGTGATCTTTGTGTAAGAGCTTCTGGATTGTAATCAACGTGTATTTTTTCCGAAGCATCCTCTTTTCTTTTTAGCATATGACATCGTGCTTTTTAGATTCAACAGTAGTTATGTACTTTTTCATTATTTCAGCAGTCTGCTATTTTTCATTTTCTGGTATGTTTTTTGAATGTTTCTTGGCTACCTCCATGTTGCTGCTAACTCGTATCTCAAACGGGCGCTTAAATTAATACGCCAACCAACAATGGTGGGGTTAATAATAGATTCATCCATTAACAGCAGGTTTCGTTTTCATAATACACAGATCTTATCATTAATTAGTACAATAGCAATCAGATTTTCCCCTGTTGATAATTCAATTTAAAAATCCTTTCTAGCTTCGAAAATTAAAGCAATGAACATAAATCACCCAAAAGGTAATGCAATAATGTCTGCCAACAATCAATATTCTACAAGAGAGAATGTAATGCACATGCCAGCAGTGTGCAGAAATGGCTTACTTCTTTAGTAAAAAGGCATTACTGCTTTAGTTACAACTAAAGCAGTAAATAGAAACTGAGCTCTCCAACAGTTACTAAAAGAGTATTTACTAAAGAAGTAATTTACTAAAGTAGTCCAGACTAAAGAAATAGGAGTTGCTACTAGAGTAATTTATAGTAGTTTGGTGCTCGTCACCCCAGGAGTTAAATGTCATAAGGGTTACATCCAATTAGCCTAATAACCTCAAAAGTGTGTATTCAAAACTAATACCATTTGTTCTCATCATTTTTTCTTGTCACTCCCTCCATATCATGAGTAAAGGGGCTATAGGTGTCCTAACTTGAACAGTGTGTTGCTCCTTCCCCACCTATACGACAATGTTTTGGTTTTCAGTCTAAAGACTTGTTTGATACAGCTCTCCAAAATAGTTAACCAGTGTAAGTCTCTTCATCTGTGAGTAACTACTGCAAGCTTTATTCACTTCTACTTGTTCATTGTATCAGGCTTAATCCCCCCCACTGTTCTTAGTTCTTACCACATACATTCCTATTCCAATATGTCTTGGTGTGTATCCAATCAACCTATCTTGTTATTTAGTCAACTTGGGCCATAAATTTCTTTTCTTCCTAATTTGGTTCAGTACCTTTTAATTAGTTACCCAAGACCATCCAGAATTCTCCAGCAGAACCATATTTCCAAAGCAATTCTCCTCTTCCCTCATGTAGGATCACACACCAAAAAAATATTTTCTAAAAGTCTTCCCAATATATAAAAAGCAGAGTGTATGCATTTGTCTGTGATCTCCTTACAAATCGCTGGATAGATTTAAAACAAACTTGACACAGAAACAGCAGGCCTTACAAGTATCAACACTGTAGGGTTTATTATCTCCTAGCTCCAATAAGAGTGAGGATACCAGCAAAAATATGTTTCTTCCAGCCCCTGGTGTACAGGGTGCCCTGCATGACAGGCACGTTGTGTGAGAATAGTATCGGCATGCCAAATCAACCTGCTTTACAGGGTTGCCTACATGTCAGCGACAAGAAATGGTTCTCCGTATGTTTGAGTAGTATCGGCCTGATTTATGCACAAGCTTTGCATGGCAGCCTGCACATCAAGGGCAAATAAATTGTTTTCAAATCTCTGATGTGTGGCCTGCCAGCATGACAGGCATGTTGTGGGCAGTAGCATCGACTTTATATATACTCCTGGAAATTGAAATAAGAACACCGTGAATTCATTGTCCCAGGAAGGGGAAACTTTATTGACACATTCCTGGGGTCAGATACATCACATGATCACACTGACAGAACCACAGGCACATAGACACAGGCAACAGAGCATGCACAATGTCGGCACTAGTACAGTGTATATCCACCTTTCGCAGCAATGCAGGCTGCTATTCTCCCATGGAGACGATCGTAGAGATGCTGGATGTAGTCCTGTGGAACGGCTTGCCATGCCATTTCCACCTGGCGCCTCAGTTGGACCAGCGTTCGTGCTGGACGTGCAGACCGCGTGAGACGACGCTTCATCCAGTCCCAAACATGCTCAATGGGGGACAGATCCGGAGATCTTGCTGGCCAGGGTAGTTGACTTACACCTTCTAGAGCACGTTGGGTGGCACGGGATACATGCGGACGTGCATTGTCCTGTTGGAACAGCAAGTTCCCTTGCCAGTCTAGGAATGGTAGAACGATGGGTTCGATGACGGTTTGGATGTACCGTGCACTATTCAGTGTCCTCTCGACGATCACCAGTGGTGTACGGCCAGTGTAGGAGATCGGTCCCCACACCATGATGCCGGGTGTTGGCCCTGTGTGCCTCGGTCGTATGGTCGTATGCAGTCCTGATTGTGGCGCTCACCTGCACGGCGCCAAACACGCATACGACCATCATTGGCACCAAGGCAGAAGCGACTCTCATCGCTGAAGACGACACGTCTCCATTCGTGCCTCCATTCACGCCTGTCGCGACACCACTGGAGGCGGGCTGCACGATGTTGGGGCGTGAGCGGAAGACGGCCTGACGGTGTGCGGGACCGTAGCCCAGCTTCATGGAGGCGGTTGCGAATGGTCCTCGCCGATACCCCAGGAGCAACAGTGTCCCTAATTTGCTGGGAAGTGGCAGTGCGGTCCCCTACGGCACTGCGTAGGATCCTACGGTCTTGGCGTGCATCAGTGCGTCGCTGCGATCCGGTCCCAGATCGACGGGCACGTGCACCTTCCGCCGACCACTGGCGACAACATCGATGTACTGTGGAGACCTCACGCCCCACGTGTTGAGCAATTCGGCGGTACGGCCACCCGGCCTCCCGCATGCCCACTATACGCCCTCGCTCAAAGTCCGTCAACTGCACATACGGTTCGCGTCCACGCTGTCGCGGCATGCTACCAGTGTTAAAGACTGCGATGGAGCTCCGTATGCCACGGCAAACTGGCTGACACTGACGGCGGCGGTGCACAAATGCTGCGCAGCTAGCGCCATTCGACGGCCAACACCGCGGTTCCTGGTGTGTCCGCTGTGCCGTGCGTGTGATCATTGCTTGTACAGCCCTCTCGCAGTGTCCGGAGCAAGTATGGTGGGTCTGACACACCGGTGTCAATGTGTTCTTTTTTCCATTTCCAGGAGTGTGTGTGTGTATATATATATATATATATATATATATATATATATATATATATATATATGGCAAGGGCTACAGGTGCTGCTGATGAGGATAGCTGAGGACAGTTTAAGATGGACAGAGGAAGGGATGGACAGAGCGAGGGGGAGGAGGAAAGACAAAGAGAGAGGAAGAGATGGAAAGAGAGAAGAGGAGGAGGATATGGTTAGAGGGAGAGAGGAGGAAGATATGGTCAGAGAGAGGGGGAAGAAGTCATGGTCAAAGAGACAGGGTGGAGAAAATGGACAAAGAGAAGTGGAGGAGGAGATGAACGGGCAGAGATAGAGGGGGAGGAGACCAATACAGGTGTGAGGATGAGGTAGACACAGAGTGTGGGAGCAGGAAGCATGTTCAATATATGTGTCAAACACATACCCGGGCCAAGCCACAAGGAAAAGGCTAGTAATCACTATACTGAGTTATGGTTCTGTCTGTAGTGACAAGGATATAAAAAACAAACTTTCTTAGCTTCTGTACCTGTGATACGATGATGTAGTTATGTTCGCAAAATGTGCATTGTTGATTGCCATCTAATCCAGCTTTGGACTTCAACCTTTATGTTTCAGGGGAAACTACAAGTGTGCCCCACTGTCTGTACAGCACTCTATCATTTCTAATATAATATAAATGGATAGATAAGTAATCTATTCACCAAGTGGTGGCAGGGGAAAACACACACACACACACACACACACACACACACAAGGATTTAACTTTTACAAGCTTTGGGAGCCAGTGGCTCCTTCTTCTGGCAGATGAACTGAAGAGGAAGGAAGAGGGGTGGAGGAAAAGGACTGGAGAGGTTTAGCGAAAGGGCCAGAACCCCAAACCCAGGTCAGGGGAGACTTACTGGATGGGATAAGAAGGAAATATATCATTTCTGGTACAGGAGGATATTATTAAGGATTTACTATCTGATTGTGTCACTTACTCCTAGAAGAAGAAGAAGAAGAAGAAGAAGAAGAAGAAAAAGAAGAAGAGAAAAAGCTAACATGTCTCATCATTTAAATGTATCTAGATATTACTAATCATCCATCTTCACTGTTTGTTCCCATACAGGAATTACCATTATCATCATCAAATCACCACATGATCCACAGACGAAGTCATCCTGAAACTTGGCCTATTTTCGATATAGTTGTAAAATATATTGATCCATGTTCTAATTCCCACTCTGACTAAACTTTCTCTAAATAGAAATTTAGTTAAGTAAGTCTGGTCAGGGCGACAAATCATATAAGAATACAATGTTTTAGGTGTTGAATCCTGCCATTGGCTAGTCATTGTTGCAGTTCATAGTGACATAAAGTGCTGTTGCTTCTCTATTCTTTATTGGCATTTAGCTAACAAAGCATTTTTGTTAGGATTGAAAGTAACACACACACACACACACACACACACACACACACACACACACACACAGTAATTTAGGCCTATTAACCAAACAGCAAAAGCACTTAGATTTATTAAAAAAAGCTATGAAGTCTACATGATATTGCTCTCTCATGTACACATTAGCAGTTGTCTGCCTTTCTTGAAGTGAACTAGGGCAAGAATACTCACCACTGTGGTGCTTCAATCAGAAGGGCCTACTGCCAGACACCAATAGCAGAGGAGTTAGCAAAAGCATCTGAAGTAATGGGAATATGCCCATTCAGCTTTAATGTTTATTTGTTGGAGTGGTGTGCTCCTTCCTGCAAACAGTGAGACACAAAACTGCAGCTCAGATCACTGAATACAAAACAAGACTGGAGGCACCAGCAAGCATAGGAAATCCAACCATGAACTTTCCTGGGATTACTAGAATTAAGTGCCACAAGTGCGCACACCCATTTCTGGCATCTGCCTTTGGCCGAAATCATCATCAATTGACAGAAGGACACGAAGGGCACAGAAATTGGAAATCCTATCATCACTGCTGGAGAATTCTCTCAAACAGAAACAAAAAGATAAAAAGTAGAAGGAAAACATAAGGGAAGAGAGGAAAAAGACAACTTTATCATCTAGATCTGAATAACATTCTGCAAAAAGAATATTGTTCCTAGCTCCTCATAAAACGGGTTCAGCAAAAAGCATTTCCTCAGGGTGTGACTGTTATTTTAATGATGACAGTGTGATAAATGTACATAATGGTGGCACGAGGACTATACAGATTAGAAAGGTGCAGGATGTTACAACGTGTCACTTGTTATATAGCTATAACTTTTATTAACTGCAGCAGAACTGCAACATCAATATAAAATGATATTTGACTTCTACCCACTTGTTCAATATTTATAACGAACAGTATAATGCCAACAGTCATGTGGACTCATTCATGTACAGTAAAAGTATATTACTGAAGCATGTTTGCGTACAGTTGCTCTAAGCCCTGCCAAAATCTAGTTGTAACTAACTGTATTAATGTGAAAATTATTGCTAGTGGCAGGCATTCTTGACCCTTGATTAACTGACTAAAACACTGCTGGATCCAAAAAACCAGCCACAGTTAAATATCTGATCCATGTCTGCAAAACATAGCTTGTTTTGTAGCCAGAGGTGAGTCTTGCATAACAATTACTGCCACAGCCATTACTTAAGTGCTGCTCTCTTGTGGCTAAATAATTTCAGTGGTCTTCCGCCTTTGTGCAGCGACCGGAAAGAATTAAAATATACAGATATTGAACAAGTACCAACTGTTTTCAGTTCTGTCATAGTGCAATGATCAGAACCACAAGAAAATTTTATTTGGTATTTTCTCAGCATGGAATTACTTCTGCTTTGATGATTTTTTTTTTCCACAATGGTTATTTTTTACATATTATAAATTAACTCTGTTTTCGAGTTTGCTAAGAACTATAACTAACATCAAAACATGTTGAGAAACCAGTAATTTTTACCACAGTTTTTTGTGCTGTCTTCACAGAAATCTAGTTTCGTGTATTTGTTTCAATTCATAAATGGAATTAGCAAACTTTTTAGCTCAACAGAATAAAAGATAATCAGCAGGTTTTATTTAAAGCTATTTATTCACTGCCTTGTAATATATTGCAGCAGTCAAAATGCAGCCCCACTGTGAATGTTTTCTCGAACAAGGGAGGAGTTGGCTGACATTTGTAAGCATCTGGGCATCACCCTATCTACTATCAAATGATTGGCAGCTGCTACGAATCAGTGTGCTGGAAGAGCTCCCGAGAGCCACGTACCTGTCATACATGTACCAGAGGTGTCTCAGATACTATTGTCTCCTGTGGGTTCAGTCTTCTTTACAGAAAATACAGAATCTGTAACTACCGTCCATTTGACTGCGAGTAGTGTGTCAATGGTAGATCTAGGCATCCCGTACAGGGTGGACGGGAACCAGGGAGGACTCAGAGCGTTAAACTGATTTCCCCCTAATCAACAACTCTAAGGTGCTGTCTTTCACTGAAACCGAGCCTGAGCCAGTGAGACTCACTTCACTTGTTTTGAGGAAACCTGTTTGTCCGGTATCAGGAGTGGGCAAACACTAAAGGGTGGAGGTCTATTAATCGTCTGCACTTCAAACGTACTGTGAATAATGGTATCCCTAAGGGAAATGGCAGCAAGGGAAAGGAAAGGACACCAGATCCACTCAGTGTGTATGCCTGAGGGCCTCATTAAACTCCAGCAGTCATTGAGGGAACAGGGCACAACCCACTGTAGATTGTGGCATGTGTTGGAACAAGTGACGGCTCCATGGTCATTCTTGAGTCATTCCAGTGACTGGCAGAGGAGGCTGAAATACCAGCCTTGGCATGGAGTTTCAACGAAGCTCACAATTTGCAGCATTGTCCCCAGAACTGGTTTTGGCTCTTTGGTTCTGAGTCGATTGAAAGGACTGAACCTGAGACTTCAAAGGTTCTGTGACAAGTTAGGCTGTGACTTCCTGGACTTGCGCGATATGGTTGAGAACTGTAGGGTCCCCCTTAAAAGGTCAGGTGAGCACAACACATCAGAGGCTGCTACTCAGGTAGCTGACTGTGTGTGGGTTGCATGAAAGGGTTTTTAGGTTAGGCAACTCTCCATCCAATTCATATAATGATAGCTGTAGGAAACCCACAAGTATCAGTGTGATATCGAAACAAATGCCTCACACAGGAGAGTGTTCCATCCTAATTGTAAACTGCCTGAGGCATTCACAAAAAAGTGCCAGAGTTTGAAGCGCTTATGAGAAGCAGGCAAGTTCACATAATACTAGGCACAGAAAGCTGGTTGAAACCTGAAATTGATAGCAGTGAGATTTTTGGGAAAATTTTAAGTATATATCAAAAGGACAGGCAAATGGAAAATGAATGCAGTGTATTTGTCCCAACAGACGAGAAACTCAAGTCCACTGAAATAGAAATTGAAGCAGCATGTGAGATTGTTTGAGCAAGACTCAGTATCAGGGGGTGGGCATAAAATGATAACTGGGGTCTTTCTATCACCCACCAGACTCATCTCCTGAGGTCACTGAAAACTTTAGAGAAATCCTCAGTTCACTTGCACGTAAATTCCCTAATCATACAGTAATCATCCAACAATTTTCTTGGGAAAATTACTGTTTTCTTAGTAGTGACCGTGGTAAAACATCCTGCAAAACTTTATTAATTGCCTTCTCTGATAACTACCTACAAGGGTGGTTTGAAAAGTTCTTGGAACGGAATAGAAAAAAAGTACTTGCATCACTGAAACTTTTTTTTATTTTTCAATGTAGAATAATGCACTTGGTCCAACAATGTTCCAGTGCCTTGATCCTATCTCGAAAGTGAATTTCCTCCATGCCTGCAAAATAGTTGTCAACTCCGGCTATTAATTCTTCATTTGAGTGAATCTTCGTCCACCAAGAAAAATTTTCAGTTTTGGAAAGAGACGGAAGTCTGGCGGAGCAGAATAAGGCAGGTGTGGCAACAATTAATACCTTAGTTCATGTAATTTTGCCTTTGCAACGACACTTGTGCGGACAGGTATTGTCTTTATGGAAGGTAACTTTCCTCCTAGCTAAACCAGGCCTTTTTTCATGTATCTTTTGTTGTAATTTGTCCAGGAGGTTAGCACAGTATTCTCCAGTAATTGTTTGCCCAGTGGGAGATAATCTACTAACAGAATCCCCTACATATACCAAAACACTGATGCCAAGACCTTTCCTGCCAAAGGAATTGTCTTTGCTTTCTTTGGTGGCGGAGAAACATCATGTCTCCACTGCTTTGTCCGTTGTTTTGTCTTTGGGGTATAGCAGTGCACCCAAGTTCCATCTGTGGTCACAAACTGGCACAAAAAAATCTTGTTCGCTTCTCCTAAAACGGGCCGAACATTGTTCCGAATGTCCTTTCTCACGTGTTTTTGATGCAGCGTCAAGAGCCGCGGCACCCATGTTGCAGATAATTTTTTCATTTCTGATTCTTCAGTTAAAATGTGATATACCCTTTCAGATGACATCTGGCAAGCTTGAGGAATTTCACACACTTTCAATCAGCTATCCTCCATGACCAATTTGTGCACTTTTGTAATGATTTCTGGAGTAGTGACACATCCTGGCCGACTACTGCACAAATAATTATCTAAGCTCTCTCAACCAAATTTAAATTCATTTTTCCATTTGGTAACAGTTGAATATGAAGGAGCAGAGTCCCCCAGTGTATTCTGGAAATTGACATGAATATCCTTTGCTTTCATATGTTTCTTTATGAAGTACTTAATCACTGCTCGAATCTCAATTTTTTTCCATCATCGCAAATAACTACTCGGGAACAACAACAGTGCCACGTCACTGCCACAACTCTCTTCCAAGAGCACTAACATGGCATGCATTTACAAGCAACAGTCCAATGAATATCACTCGAACAACTCGTTGCACTAGCACTGACCTCTCACGGTAATTCTGACAACTTTTCAAACACCCTCGTAGAACATATAGTTAGGAACCCCACTCATGATGGAAATATGCTGGATCTAATAGCAACAAATAGACTTGACCTATTTGATGATGTGCACATCGAAACTGGTATCAGTGACCATGATGCAGTTATGGCAACAATGATTACCACAGTGCAAAGGGCGACTAAAACAAGCAGAAAGATATATATGTTCAGTAACGTAGATAAAAAAATCTGGTAGTGTCATACCCCAGTGAGGAACTTGATACTATCAGCATGGGGCAGGAGCATGTAGAGGAACTCTGGCTCAAGTTTAAAAGAACAGCTGACCATGCACTGGATAGATATGTACCCAGTAGAGCAGTTCACAACGGAAGGGAACCTTCACTGTACACAGTCGCCGTAAAAAAAAAAAAAAAAAAAAAAAAAAACTTCTAAAGACACAGAGATTACTGCAAACTAGGTGTAAGACAAAGCACAGGGCTGTAGACACAGAAATGCTGAATGAATCCTCAAAGTCAACCGGCATGGATTTCGAAAACATCGATCATGTGAAACCCAACTTGCATTTTTCCCACATGACATGCTGAAAGCTTTGGATCAACCTGCAGATGCAGTATTTCTTAATTTTCAAAAAGCATTTGACTCAGTACCATACCTACGCTTATTGTCAAAAGTACGACCATATGGGGTATCTAGCAAAATTTGTGACTGGATTGAAAACGTTTTGGTAGAGATAACACAGCATGTTATCCTGGATGAAGAATCAACATCAGATGTATAAGTAACTTCAAGTGTATGCCAGGGAAGTGTGTTGGGACCCTTGCTGTTCAAGTTGTATAATAATGACCTTGCATACAACATTAACAGTAAAATTAAGCATTTTTTGCAGAGGATTCAGTTATCTATAATAAATTACCATCTGAAAGAAGCTGCATAAATATTCAGTCAGATCTTGGTAAGGTTTCAACGTGGTGCAGAGATTAGCAACTTGCTCTAAACGTTAGAAATGTAAAACTTTGCACTGTACAAAACAAAAAACCGTAGTATCCATTGACTATAATATCAATGAGTCATTGTCGGAATCAGCCAGCACTTTGTAGGGATATGAAACGGAATGATCACATAGTTTCAGTCATGGGTAAAGCAGGTGGTAAACTTCATTTTATTGGTAGAATACTGGAGAACTGCAATCAGTCTACAAAGGAGATTGCTTGCAATCACTCACGTGACCCATCCTAGAATACTGCTCAAGTTCGTGTGACTCAAACGAGATAGAACTAACAGAGGATAAGGAACGTATACAGAATATCTATCGCTTATATATGGATCATAAGGATAATTTTAGAATAATTCCTGCCCACACAAACACATTAAATCATTCTCCCCATGCTCCATACATGAATGTAATAGGAAGTAAGCCAAATAACTGGTACAATGGGACATACCTTCTGCCATGCACCTCACAACGGTTTGCAGAGTACATCTACATGTATGTTAATGCTTCTGCGCACAGAATGAGATTAGTTGAACTCAATTCTTTTTCCACTAACACCTAAAATCAGTAAACTGTAGCTGTATTTAATCCAAATCCAACTCCTTACCCTCTCCTTTAAAACCCACTTCCTTTCGTCTTCCCCTCTCCCCCCCCCCCCCCTCTTTCCTGATGAGGCAACAGTTTGTTGCGCGAAAGCTTGAATTTTGTGTGTAAGTTTGTGTTTGTTTGTGTGTCTATCGACCTGCCAGCGCTTTTGTTCGGTAAGTCACCTCATCTTTGTTTTTATATATAATTTTTCCCACGTGGAATGTTTCCTTCCATTATATATATATATATATATATATATATATATATATATATATATATATATATATAAAAATAAAAAAAATAGAGGGAAACATTCCACGTAGGAAAAATATATCTAAAAACAAAGATGTAGTGACTTACCAAATGAAAGTGCTGGCAGGTCGACAGACACACAAACAAACGCAAACATACACACAAAATTCAAGCTTTTGCAACAAACTGTTGCCTCATCAGGTAAGAGGGAAGGAGAGGGAAAGACGAAAAGATGTGGGTTTTAAGGGAAAAGGTAAGGAGTCATTCCAATCCCGGGAGCGGAAAGACTTACCTTAGGGGGAAAAAAGGACGGGTATACACTCGCACACACACACATATCCATCCACACATATACAGACACAAGCAGACATATTTAAAGACAAAGAGAGAAACTCGCACACACACACACACATATTCATCCACACATATACAGAGACAAGCAGACATATTTAAAGACAAAGAGAGAAACTCTTTGTCTTTAAATATGTCTGCTTGTGTCTGTATATGTGTTCTTTTTTCCCCCTAAGGTAAGTCTTTCCGCTCCCGGGATTGGAATGACTCCTTACCCTCTCCCTTAAAACCCACTTCCTTTCGTCTTTCCCTCTCCTTCCCTCTTTCCTGATGAGGCAACAGTTTGTTGCGAAAGCTTGAATTTTGTGTGTATGTTTGCGTTTGTTTGTGTGTCTGTCGACCTGCCAGCACTTTCATTTGGTAAGTCACATCATCTATGTTTTTAGATATATATTTCCTACGTGGAATGTTTCCCTCTATTATATATATATATATATATATATATATACATATTAAAAAAATAGAGGGAAACATTCCACGTGGGAAAAATTATATATAAAAAACAAAGATGAGGTGACTTACCGAACGAAAGCGCTGGCAGGTCGATCGACACACAAACAAACACAAACATACACACAAAATTCTAGCTTTCGCAACCAACGGTTGCCTCATCAGGAAAGAGGGAAGGAGAGGGAAAGATGAAAGGATGTGGGTTTTAAGGGAGAGGGTAAGGAGTCATTCCAATCACGGGAGCGGAAAGACTTACCTTAGGGGGAAAAAAGGACAGGTATACACTCGCACACACACACATATTCATCCACACATACAGACACAAGCAGATATGTCTGCTTGTGTCTGTATGTGTGTGTGTGCGAGTGTATACCTGTCCTTTTTTCCCCCTAAGGTAAGTCTTTCCGCTCCCGTGATTGGAATGACTCCTTACCCTCTCCCTTAAAACCCACATCCTTTCATCTTTCCCTCTCCTTCCCTCTTTCCTGATGAGGCAACCGTTGGTTGTGAAAGCTAGAATTTTGTGGGTATGTTTGTGTTTGTTTGTGTGTCTATCGACCTGCCAGCACTTTCGTTCGGTAAGTCACCTCATATATATTTTTATCATATGTGTATACAACTGACTGCTGGTCTCATATGAATGTCTCAGCACTGGGTTAAGTTACAACATTGCAACTAACATGATTGTTTTCAGAAAAGTATCCTCTACAACATTATCTATTACACAAAATACCCTTAATTCAAAAACAACCAGTCAAAATTACCTCCAAAGTTTGGTATCCAAATTTTCAAAAATCCACTTTTTAGGCCCAAAAATAACAAACAAGGAGTAATTTATGAGTGTCTATTTTTTTTCCTATAGTTAGATATCATACACTACTAGCCTCATATAGAGCAAGAACACTTACAAATGTTTCCTCAATTTTTTACGAATTTTTGAAATCTGAAAATTTTCATTTTTTGTAAAGTTTGGAGTTAGTTATCACAGGTGGGACTGAATATAAAAATATGATTTCTGCACAGTTTGTATGCCTATATGATAGCAACATACTGTAAAAATTTCAACATTGATATCTGACTGTGAACAAAGATATGAATTTTTGAAAATGATGAGATAATTCACATTACTCTACCTGATCTTACGGCTTGGGTAGCTCAGTTGGTAGAGCCCTTGCCCGCGAAAGGCAAAGGTCCCGAGTTCAAGTCTCGGTCTGGCACACAGTTTTAATCTGCCAGGAAGTTTCATATCAGCGCACACTCTGCTGCAGAGTGAAAATCTCATTCTGGAAACATCCCCCAAGCTGTGGCAAAGCCATGTCTCCGCAATATCCTTTCTTTCAGGAGTGCTAGTTCTGCAGGGTTCGCAGGAGAGCGTCTGTAAAGTTTGGAAGGTAGGAGACAAGGTACTGGCAGAAGTAAAGTTGTGAGGACGGGGCGTGAGAACTGCTTGGGTAGCTCAGTTGGTAGAGCACTTGCCCGCGAAAGGCAAAGGTCCCGAGTTCGAGTCTCGGTACGGCACACAGTTTTAATCTGCCAGGAAGTTTCATATCAGCGCACACTCCACTGCAGAGTGAAAATCTCATTCTGGAAATTATCTCCTGCACTTTTCCAGTGTCACACGATCTTATATCGCTAACTACAAACCTCTCCCCACCCCCATACTTTCTCCGTTCTATGCCTGTTCGCACCCACTAAATCCACCTCATCCAGTCACATCTGCCGTCCCCCTTACGCTTATCCGCCCTCAAATCTGCTACCCACAGTAATATACATATATTTATTATTGATTAGTTATTCTCGACTTGACCCTTCACTTCACGCCAATTTTAGTGAGTTTTCGCCTTCCACTATCAACTTCTTCCTCAGATTTCATCTCGTCCCCCCCCCCCCTTGTGTACCCATTTCATCCTTTTCGTACTTTTCACATGTATTTGGGTGTATTTTTGTGTAATTTTTCGGACGTAATTCTACTTTCTTACGTAATTTTTCGGATTTTTTGCACCACCATGGATCCTTGCTCCTTCTACCTGCGTCAATACAGAAAAGTTTCCTTATCCCTAGCCAGATCCCAGTCCCACATACTGTTTTGCATTGTTGCTTGGTTCATGAAATCCCCCCTAATGGCCTTACCCATCTCTGGTTGCCACCCCTCCTTCCACAATGACCTCCACCTGCTCAGATTCTGCTAATCCTTAGACCTCACCAACATAGTAATGGAAAACCATATCAACCAAGCCCAATTCTCCTTGCAGTACCTTCTCTCCATCCGCAAAATTCTCCTGCTATGTAATACCAAATTCCTGAAACCCATAACTCACATTGAAACTCTTGCCCTGCAGGAACTTGAGCAACATGTACAATGCCACCTCAAAAAGCTCTCCATCCTACTCACTTCCTACTCTCGCCTCGGAGTACCGCTGTCCACCACTTCTACAACCTCCAAACCTCCCCCATGCCCCCTCGTAGCTGACAAACCCTGTCTCGCTGACCTACTACACTTACTCCACCCTCCAAAACTTCCTCCCACCACCACACAGAACCCAGAGCCTAAACAGACCCTTCAGAAGCCTTAGCCTTACAGAAATATCAGACCTTTCAAAAGGCCACACCTTTTGTCCCACTCCCAAATTCAACCATGCCGGACTAGTTAAAGACCTTCTCTTCTTCTCCCGGACCCTACAGTGGAAACACTTTTTCGCCACCAACCCGACCAATCACACTCAACCAAAGACCAATATTGAACCTTGCCTAACTCCATTCACTCCTCCATCCAACCGGAATCCACCCCACTGCCTCCAAACCACCCCCTGTTAACTTTCCAGAATTTCTTAACCTCGAACCTTGCATCCACATCATTCCCCAAATCCCTCAACATGCAAACTAGTCTTACATCTGCAGAAAGAACCGTAGTGCACCATGTAAAAACAGATCCCGACCATATAAACCTAACTGCTGACAAAAGCTCCACCACCGTTGTTTTGGACCGCAAGAATTACGTGGCGGAAGGACTCCATCAGCTGTCAGATACTTCCACCTACAAACCATGCCACAGTGATCGCATTCCAGTAATCCAAAAGGATCTCCAGTCACTACTCAAATCCTTAGGCCCATCCCAGAACATCTCCCCAAAGTCCATCTCTCTAGTTACCCCTACCACTCCCCGCACTCCCACCTTCTACAGGCTTCCTAAAGTCCATAAACCCAACCATCCAGGACATCCCATGGTGGCCGGTTACTGTGCCCCCACTGGAAGAATCTCTGCTCTCGCAGACCAACACCTTCAACATATTACCCGGAACCTATCCTATATCAAAGATACCAACCATTTCCTCAACCGACTCTCCACAGTTCCTGTCCCTTTACCACACGGTGCCCTGCTCGTTACTATTGATGCCACCTCCCTGTACACTAACATTCCTAATGCCTTACAGCTATCAAACACTACTTTTCCAGACGCCCTATGGATTCCAAACCAACAACCTCCTTCCTAGTCTCCGTGACCAACTATATCCTTACCCACAATTACTTCTCCTTTGAAGGCATTACCTACAAACAAATCCGTGGTACAGCTATGGGCACCCGTATGGCACCATCATATGCTAACCTATTCATGAGCCACCTAGAAGAATCCTTCCTAAAAACCCAGAATCCTAAACCCCTCACCTGGTTCAGATTCATTGATGACATCTGTGCTATCTGGATTGAAGGCGAGGACACCTTATTCACATTCCTCCAGACCCTCAACAACTTCCCCCCATTTGCTTCACCTGGTCCTACTCAACCCAACAAGCCATCTTCCTAGATGTTGACCTTCACCTCAGAGATGGCTACATCAGTACCTCTGTCCATATCAAACCTACTAACCACCAGCAACACCTCCACTTCGACAGCTGCCACCCATTCCATACCAAGAAGTCCCTTCCGTACAGCCTAGCCAATTGTGGCCATCACATCTACAGTGACGAGCAGTCCCTCTCAAAATATACCGAGGATCTCACTGAAGCCTTCACTGACCGTAATTATCCTCCCATCCTTCTACAAAAACAAATCTTCTGCGCCTTATCTTCCCAGTCTCCCACCAACTCCCAAAGTCCCACAGTCCGGTCACAAAGGAGCATTCCCCTCGTAACGCAGTACCATCCAGGACTGGAGCAACTGAATTACATTCTCCGCTAGTGTTTCGATTACCTCTTGTCGTGCCCTGAAATGAGAAATGTTCTGCCCACTATCGTTCCCACCCCTCCTACCGTGCTATTCCGCTGTCCACCAAACCTACACAATATACTCATCCATCCTTACACAACCCCTGCTCCCAATCCCTTACCACATGTCTCATACTCCTGTAATAGACCTAGATTCAAGACCTGTCCCATACATCCTTCTACCACCACCTACTCCAGCCCGGTCACTAACATCACCTATCCCATCAGAGGCAGGGCTACCTGTGAAACCAGTAATGTGATTTACAAGCTAAGCTGCAACCACTGTGCTGCATTCTATGTAGGCATGACAACCAACAAGCTGTCTGTCCGCATGAATGGCCACCGACAAACTGTGGCCAAAAAAACAAGTGGACCACCCTGTTGCTGAACACACTGCCAAACATATCCCTCATCTCAATTACTGCTTCACAGCCTATGCCATATCGATCCTTCCCACCAACACCAGCTTTTCTGAATTGCGCAGGTGGTAACTTTCCCTGCAATACATCCTAGTTCCCGTAACCCTCCTGGCCTCAACCTTCGTTAGTCACTGTCCTCACCCATCCAGCCTCCTCCCTGTTCCCATTCCAGCACTACACAGCCGTCATTTCACCGCCACACCCAGTCTTTTAATTTCTTTTATTTCTCTCCTTTCCACTACTTACCCCCTCCCGCACCTTCTCTCCTGCCCTCTGTCTAAACTGCAACACTTCACTGTCCGCCACTCCCAACATATTATCCCTCCCCCTCTCCCCCACAGCCTCCTCCTTACCCCCACCCAGTCGCCACTCCCATCATGCACTGGTGCTGCTGTTCGCAGTGTGGTTTCAGTTCTCTGAGACTGCAGATGTGTGTGCAAGTTGTGTGTGTGTGTGTGTGTGTGTGTGTGTGTGTGTGTGTGTGTGTGTGTGTGTGTACTGCTGACAAAGGCCTTAATGGCCGAAAGCTTTAATTGTGTGAATCTTTTTGTTGTGCCTATCGTGACTCAGCATCTCCGCTATATGGTGAGTAGCAACTTTCCTTCTCTGGTATTATTACAGTCCATCCTGGATTTTCCATTGTTTGATTGTAAAGCCACAGTCAGTTTGCTTTTTTCCATTCTTCTGAAAATAATTTGTGTCGGTATTTCGCAACCATGACTTATTAAACAGATAGTTCAGTAATATTCACAGCTGTCAGAATTTGCATTCTTTGGAACTGGAATTATTACAAATTGTTTAAGTCTGAGGGTATTTCCCCTGCTTCATAGATCTTTCAAACCAGGTGGAATAGTTCTGTCATGGTTGGCTGTCCCAAAGATATCAGCAGTTCTGATAGAAGGTAGTGTAGTCAAGGGGCCTTGTTTCGGCTTAGGTCTTCTTCTTGCAGTATCACATCATCTACCTCATCTCCATCTACTTCCTCTTCCTTCTCTATAATATTGTGTTCAAGTTTATTTCCTTTATATATAGGCCCCTGTATAGTGTCTCAATTTTATCATCACTTATGTAAATGTCAAAATATCAACAGCTTCTTTGATAATTCTGCAGGAAGTTGTTCTTCATTGCGTTTTTTTTGGGGGGGGGTTGGGGGGGGGGGGGGAGGGGAAGAGACTGTCATAGTCTAGCCCACAATCCTGATTGTTGACAAGAGGTTACCAGTGTCTGGGAGAAAAAGAAGAATGAAAACGTGTGTGTCCACGTAATCATCTTTTATGAAGGTCTAAATAGTTCCCAAGCTGTAAGCAGTAGTCAATCAGAGTTTGGTCACATCATTTGACTACTACTTCATTCACTCTCACTTTTGAGGCTCCTAAATTGCTTAATGTTAATTGCATAATGGGTCTTATGGAATATAACAAGGCAATATCTTGAGCTTTTTTTGTCCACAATGGCCCCATTGTAAGTAAAAAATTAAACAATAACCTGTCTTTCACCTAAAGATTCAACTGCCATTCGGAAGTATGCCCTTACATGCAGTATGTAAGATGGCTCAGGGTGCAGTGCAGCTGACGTAGAATCTGCACTACTATCTTCACTGCTTTGTCAATACCAATCTAAACTTTTCAGTTGCTTTAAGTTTTCTGTGTTACTGGTGTTTACGATTTTTCCCAATTGATCAAAATATTGTGTAAAATACCTGTACAAACAAAGGTCTTCACAGCAACCATTTTGGAAAGACAATAATTAAACACAGATGAATAATGAATGACTTGGAGACAGCTACCATGGTAACCACTGAAGTGACTGGCAGAGGGTGCTTCCACTTGTGCTACATATTAGGGTGTCTTCCCTTTCCACTTGTGTATGGTGCACAGGAGAATAAATGCCTCTTTGTGTGCTTCAGTTAGTTGAATCTTGTTTCCACATTCCCTATGGGAACAATATGTAGAGTGGTGCAGTATTATCATAGAATTCTCAGTTAATACTGGTTTTTGAAACACTATAAGCACTCTTTCATTGGATAATCACCTGAAGATCCCATTTGTCTTAGTTTAGAAGGCAAGTTCTATTGTTATGCGTTCGCCAATTTAGCTTTATTGTTGAATTTTTTAAGGAATTCCAATATGGAAGTTTGTGACAGTATTGTATGTTGCTGGGAAAATCAAGGTCCTCAGTACAGGAAATTACATGCATTTGTGGGGTATAAGTGAATGGTTGGACATTTTTGCAGATATGATATGTGGTCTGATCTGATGACATCACTGTGTTCATTCATTTTTGACTTACAATATTTATATGCACTTAGTAACATGATCTATGAGTGAGGATGGGAACTTTTCAGACCACCACCATTAGAATTTGTTACAGAATGACAAGAGCTCAGTTTATTAATGCATTTGCTGTGCCTATTTCTGTGTACTATGAACAATGTCTGTCAACCTCACTGAAGGTCAATTTGGGGTCCTGAGAAATGTTGGAATACGCGACGCAATTCTGATCCCACAACTTATCTTAGAACATAGGTTAAAGAAGGACAACCTACATCTGCAGGTTTTGTACACCTAGAGGAAGCTTCTGACAGTGCTGACTGGAATACACTCTTTGAAATTCTGAGGGTGTTTTTTGTTGTGGTCTTCAGTCCTGAGACTGGTTTGATGCAGCTCTCTGAGGTTAGCAGCGGTAATATACAATCAGTGAAAGGCTTATACAACTTGTACACAAACCAGACACCAGTCCAGCATGAAAGGGTAGCACTGGCTGAGAAGGGAGTGAGATAGGATTGTAGCCTATTACTGACATTGTTCAATCTTTACATTGAGTAAGCAGTAAATAGAGGCAGAGAAAAATCTGAAGAAGCATTACAGTTCAGGGAGAAGAAATAAAGCCTTTTTAGGTTTGCTAGTGACACTGTAACTCTGTCAGATAACATCAAAAGACTGGGAATTGAACAGACCTGACAGTGTCTTGTAAGTAAGCTATGAAATGAACATTAATAAATGCTGAACAATGGTACTGGAATATAGCCAAAGTAAATCAGGAATTGTAATAGGGAATGAGAAACAACCCATAGATGAATTTTGCTATTTGGGCAATAAAGTAACTGAAGATGGGCAAAATAGGAAGGACATACAACATAGACTTTCTACGGCAACAAAAAGATTTCTGAAGAAGAGAGATTTATTAACATCAAATATAAATTTAACTGTTTGGAAGTTTTTTCTTAAGGTATTTATCTGGAGTGCAGCCTTGGATGGAATTGAAATGTGGACAATAAGCAGTCAACACAACAAAATACTACAACCTTAAGAAATATGACGCTACAAAACAACAATACTGAGGAGATACTGAATAGAACTGGCGTGAAAAGAAATTTGTGTCATAAGGGACTGGATGACAGGACACATTCCCACATTCTGAGGGACACATTTACGCATTCTGAAATATCAAGAAAACATCAATTTAGTAGGGACACAGGTGTGTGTGTGTGTGTGTGTGTGTGTATGTGTGTGTGTGGTTGGGGGGGGGGGGGGGCGCTGGTAGAACAAGAGACATGTCCAGTAAGTAGGTTCAAATGTATGTGTGCCAACAGTTATTTCGAGAACAGGTTTCCACTGGATCCAGTAGCATGGAGAGCTGCAACATAGCAGTCTTCAGACTAAAGACAAGAACACTAAATTTCAACTCAGTGACGAAAGTTTTCGGTCATGGAGTATGTTTAAAAACATTTCTTTGCGAGGATGAAAACAAGTAGGGCACCCAGCACTTCCCAACTTTGGCAGCCTAGGTGATTGGTTTATTGTCGCCTTTTACAGAGAACATAACTGTCAAAATTTATCTCCGACTGATTTCGAATATTTCTTGTTAAATACTCCAATAGAATGCTAGGGACGAGTCAAACAGATAGCCACATTTTAAAATTCTGTACAAAATATGAACAGAAATACATACGAAAAATAATACTGCCACGTCTATTTGAGACGTATGGGGATCCCAAACTACGAGCCTGCATTAAAACACAGCACTAACACAGGCAGATAAGGTCATTTTCTATATATATTATAAACTATTGCAGATAGAAAGGAAACATTTCTAGTTATTTGCATTTTCTGTGGAGCATAACCGCAATCTCTTGTTAAGCTGTGGAATGGGGCAGTTTAAAGTTTTCATCCACTTCCGCAGGGAAAAATATGGGAAAATGCTGACAATAACTTACATTATCTTAAGCCACAATAAAAAATATTTCACTGTTTTCCGTGGTCCGAGTGGTCTTCGTCGAAGGCGTTAACGGCACTTCACGCTCACTTTATGACAGGCACACACATACAGACACATGATCTCTATAAGTGTGTTTAAAACAGCTGCAGAATAAAGAAACACAAGAACCTACCACAAACAAGTATAACAATTTTGTTGTAAGATCAGATGTTTTCGAAATACACGCACAGAACCAATTTCTCTAACTTCACAAATAAATTGTAATTTACAGCACAATAAGACTTTTTCATTAAATTACTTACCGCTTTCCAACGTTTTATGGCATTTAAATTCATTTATGTTTCATACAAATTTGTTTGGTTTTCCCAACAACACATAACACTGTCACAAACATATGGGTTGGAATATCTTTGAGAATCCAACAATAAGACTGTGGCAGCACAACCATTGAAAACTGGCACAAATGCAAACGACATAACTTACTTTCTCGAATTAAGTCCAATTCAAACACAAGTTTGAGTTAGCTGGTTAGTCAGTCTAATACTTCTCTACTTTGTGAATTCAAAAAGTGCTTTAGGGAGTTAATTTCTGAATTTATTGACATATATAGAAGTCACACATATTTGTAGAAAATTAAGGCCAAGGATTACAGCGATCCAGATAATAAGACAGCTGCCCATAAGATTTTAATACAAAAAACAAGAGCTGTTGACAATACAGCAAGCTGCACCTTAAGGGAGGATAACGTCATTGTAAATTTAACCAAACCTGCCTGTTCTATCTGCTTTGCACTTAGAAATCTCATTCATTACATCGCTTGCATAAGGGATTGCTATCATACTTTCACCGTTATATGTCATAATATTTTGAGGCAGTATAGATTAAACGAAAATGTATTTATTC
Source organism: Schistocerca serialis cubense (assembly GCF_023864345.2). Classification (NCBI taxonomy): domain Eukaryota; kingdom Metazoa; phylum Arthropoda; class Insecta; order Orthoptera; family Acrididae; genus Schistocerca; species Schistocerca serialis. The sequence continues at coordinate 407,133,822 of NC_064646.1, forward strand.
TGCAGAAGAGTGCAATCAGAACATTGCAACAGACTTGATAATGTCGCTTAAACCTCCAACTTATATTTGCACAATTCCACACAACTACATTACTTCATGTATGCTTCACAAAAAAATCACCACTGTTGCAGTGTCTGAAAGTTTCAGTCCATTTCTTTATGAAACATTACAAATGCCTGACAAGATACAAATAAATTATATTTACTAATCAATCTGATTCTTCCCACAGTACTTTCTTTCACTTCAAGTTACAGCCATATTGCAATCTATTTCATTGAAATACATTGAAGAGCCTTTTCAGTAGTTGCAGGGACAACAGTCTAGATGATTGACTGATCTGGCCTTGTAACAGTAATCAAAACGGCCTTGCTATACTGATACCGCGAACGGCTGAAAGCAAGGGGAAACTACTGCCATAATTTTTCCCGAGAGCATGCAGCTTTACTGTATGGTTAAATGATGATGGCGTCCTCTTGGCTAAAATATTCCGGAGGTAAAATAGTCCCCCATTCGGATGTCCGGGCATGGACTACTCAGGAGGAGGTGATTATCAGGAGAAAGAAAGCAGGCGTTCTATCGGTGGCTTAAGTTAGGTATACTGGGAATTAGTGAATCTCGGTGGCAGGAGGAATAAGATTTCTGGTCACGTGAATACAGGGTTATAAATACAAAATCAAATAGGGGTAATGCAGGAGTAGGTTTAATAATGAATTTAAAAAAATAGGAATACAGGTAAGCTACTACATACAGCACAGTGAACGCACTATTGTGGTCAAGATAGATATGAAGCCCACGCCTACCACAGAAGTACAAGTTTCTATGCCAAATGGCTCCGCAGATAACGAAGAAATTGATGAAATGTATGATGAAATAAAAGGTATTATTCAGATAGTGAAGGGAGACGAAAATTTAAGAGTCATGGGGGACTGGAATTCGTTAGCAGGAAAAGGAAGAGATGGAAACGTAGCAGGTGAATGGGGTTATGGGATGGGGTAAGGAATGAAAAAGGAAGCCGCCTGGTAGAATTTTGCCCAGAGTATAACTTAATCATAGCTAACACTTGGTTCAAGAATCATGAAAGAAGGCTGTATACATAGAAGAAGCCTGGAGATACTGGAGGTTTCAGATAGATTATAGAATGGTGAGACAGAGATTTCGGAACCAGGTTTTAAATTGTAAGACATTTCCAGGGGCAGATGTGGACTCTGGCCATAATCTATTAGTTATGAACTGCAGATTAAAACTGAAGAAACTGCAAAAAGATGGGAATTTAAGGAGATGGGACCTGGATAAACGGAAATAACCAGAGGTTGTAGAGAGCTTCAGGGAGAGCATAACGTTACAATTGACAATAATGGTGGAAATGAATACTGTAGAAGAAGAATTGGTAGCTCTGAGAGATGAAAGAAGGTAGCAAAGTATCAAGTCGGTAAAAAGACGAGGGCTAACAGAAGACCTTGGGTAACAGAAGAGGTATTGAATTTAATTGATGCAAGGATAAAATACAAAAATGCAGTAAATGAAGCAGGCAAAAAGGAATACAAACGTCTTCAAAATGAGATCGACAGGAAGTGCAAAATGGTTAATCAGGGATGGCTAGAGGACAAATGTAAGGATGTAGAGGCGTACATCACTAGGGGTAAGATAGATACTGCCTACAGGAAAATTAAAGAGACCCTTGCAGAAAAGAGAACCACTTGCATGAATATCAAAAGCTCAGATGGAAACCCAGTTCTAAGTAAAGAAGGGCAAGCTGAAAGGTGGAAGGAGTCTATAGAGGGTCTATACAAGGGCGACGTACTTGAGGACAATATTATGGAAATGGAAGAGGATGTAGATGAAGATGAAATGGGAGATATGATACTGCGTGAAGAGTTTGACAGAGCACTGAAAGACCTGAGTCGAAACAAGGCCCCGGGAGTAGACAACATTCCATTAGAACTACTGCGGCCTTGGGAGAGCCAGTCCTGACAAAACTATACAGTCTGGTGAGCAAGAGGTATGAGACAGGAGAAATACCCTCAGACTTCAAGAAGAATATAATAATTCCAATCCCAAAGAAAGCAGGTGTTGACAGATGAGAAAATTACCGAACTATCAGTTTAATGAACCACAGCTGCAAAGTACTAACACGAATTCTTTGTAGACGAATCGGAAAACTGATAGAAGCCCACCTCGGGGAAGATTGGTTTGGATTCCGTAGAAATGTTGGAACACAAAAGGCAATACTGGCCCTATGGCTTGTCTTAGGAAATAGATTAAGGAAAGGTAAACCTACGTTTCTAGCATTTTTAGACTTAGAGAAGAGAGAAGCAGTGGTTGGGAAGGGAGTGACTCAGGGTTGTAGCCTATCCCTGATGTTATTCAGTCTGTATATTGAGCAAGCAGTAAAGGAAACAAAAGAGAAATTCGGAGTAGGTATTAATATCCATGGAGAAGAAATAAAAACTTTGAGGTTCGCCGATGAAATTGTAATTCTGTCAGAGACAGCAAAGGACCTGGAAGAGCAGCTGAACAGAATGGACAGTGCCTTGAAAGGAGGATATAAGATGAACATCAACAAAAGCAAAACGAGGATAATGGAATGTAGTCGAATTAAATCAGGTGATGCTGAGGGAATTAGATTAGGAAATAAGACGCTTAAAGTAGTAAATGTGTTTTGCTATTTGGGGAGCAAAACAACTCACGATGGTTGAAGTACAGAGGATATAAAATGTAGACTGGCAACGGCAAGAAAAGCGTTTCTGCAGAAAAGAAATTTGTTAACATCAAGTATAGATGTAAGTGTCAGGAAGTCGTTTATGAAAGTATTTGTATGGAGTGTAGCCATGTATGGAAGTGAAACATGGACGATAAATAGTTTCAACAAGAAGAGAATAGAAGCTTTCGAAATGTGGTGCTACAGAAGAATGCTGAAGATTAGATGGGTACATCGCATCACTAATGAGGAGGTATTGAATAGAATTGGGGAGAAGTGGAATTTGTGGCACAATTTGACTAGGAGAAGCGATCGCTTGGTAGGACATATTCTGAGGCATCAAGGGATCACCAACTTAGTATTGGAGGGCAGCGTGGTGGGTAAAAATAGTAGAGGGAGACCAAGAGATGTATACACTAACCAGATTCAGAAGTATGCCGGCTGCAGTAGGAGAAGGGATCACTTGGTAGGACATATTCTGAGGCATCAATGGATCACCAAGTTAGTATTGGAGGGCAGCGTGGAGCGCAAAAATAGTAGGAGGAGACCAAGAGATAAATACAGTAAACAGATTCAAAAGTATGCAGGTTGCAGTAGGTACTGGGAGATTAAGAAGCTTGCACAGGATAGGGTAGTATGGAGAGCTGAAACAAACCAGTCTCTGGGCCGAAGACCACAACAACAACAAAACACTGAAGAGCCAAAGGACTGGAGTACCTGCGTAATATCGTGTAGGGCCCTGGGAGCACACATAAGTGCAACAACACGATGTGGCACTCAACTAATGTCTGTAGTAGTGCTGTCATCAAGTGTCCATGAGTGGGCCCTCATCTCCGAAATCCCTTATCGATGATGTTTCGTTGAATAGTTTGTATGCTGATGTTTGTTGATGGTACAATCTCGAAATGGTCATACAGAAGAAACCCATTCATCGCTACCTCAGAGATGCAGTGTCCTATCGCTCGTACCCCAGCTATAACATCACATTCACACTCACTTAACTCTTGGTAACCCATCTAATAACTGCGCCAGACACTTGTTGTCTTATATAGGCATTGCTGACCGCAGCACCATATTCTGCCTGTTTACATACCTCTGTATTTGAATATGCATGCCTAATCCAGCTTCTTTGGCGCTTCAGTGTATATTAAATACGGTACCAGTACGTATAAAAATCCACTTCATAAATGTAGTAGATGGCAAGCAATTTAATGTTCCCATATTGTACAAATCAGACTGCTGTCTCAGTATTTCAATTAATCTTTCGTCATTTATTACAAAAATTATTAGTTTTAACAAAAGAAATAACAAAACGAAACAGTTTATAATAAATAACAAAAATAACAAACAACAAACAACTGATATCAACTCCAAAAACGATGACAAAACGAAATAGGGAGATGTGCACATGGCCATGTATCAGGAGGAAATGAGCTTGGGGGTCACATGATCAACAACAAACAAATGACGTCAGTTATCAAAACTTCCTTCCCAAGAAATCCTGACGGTGTCATGACATGATGTGACATGATGAGATCGTCAGTGTGGATGCCACCATCTGAAATATATTACAGAACGTTTTAGTGAGATGCGACATGAAGTGAGAGCCAGTGGGAATTGGCCTTACCCCCACTGTAATTTTGGCAGATACGTGCAGTTGTGAATCATGCAGCTTTGGAGCGCCAGGAAAATTTCTTTTAGCAGAATTTGACTTCTTCTTGCTACTTGCTACCTGCTGTTCAAACAGCTTATGCCACACTCCAAGTAGCCAGCATCGGGGGAAGGTGCTGCTCAAGTACAACTCAAGCTTTCTGCAATTACCTGAGCCTGCTGGTAGCTGCCCAAATAATCTCATATCTTCCAGTGTACTCTTCAAGTTTCCACCACCATTCGGCGCTTCAGCCACCGAAAAATCAAAAATGGTGGTGGCAGTAAATTGCTGCGTGGTTTAACTAAATGAGATGAAGATGGGAAATTTAACAATGCAAGATGGTAGTGGTGGAAAGTTTACAAAATGCAGACTGGTGGGGGTGGGAAACTTAAAAATCCAAAATAGTGGCACTAGCCCAGTTGTGCTTAGTGCACACTTCTACAACCCTTCCCCTTTCCTCTACCCCTCCCCTCTCCTGAAAGTCCTATAATAATATTAAAATGAGATAGTAAATCACTTTAATTCAATAAAAAAGGTGGAAAGTTCCAATACATGTACTATTTCTGAGAAAATTATGTACATTTCATTTGAATTGGCGTCATATTAAAAGATATTTGTCTATGAAAGCGTTATATTCAGAGATAATTGCCACTGAATTGCCTAAATTGGCACTATCTCACACACACGTTTCATAATATTCCACCTCCACAAATACTGTACTGTCTCAATATTAAAAATCATCTCACATGTGTGTACAAAATATTTCCACATCTGTCTCATCATCATCCTCCCACTTTTTCCATCTCTACCTCACCATTAAATCTCATATGTACATGTACGCAACATCAAAAAATATCTCCATATTTGCCTCATCATCATCTCTCTAATTTATATTCCACAATAAATTTCTCATTTCTCTCTCTCTCTCTCTCTCTCTCTCTCTCTCTCTCTCTCTCTCTCTCTCTTCACCTCTGTCACATTATTAATTTTCATCTCTTATGTATGTGTACACAATATCAAAATTATATTTCCACATCCTCCTCGTCATAATCATAATGCTTACTTTAAAAAGGTAACAACATTATAATATATTACATGTGGAAAAAAGGAAAAAATACCAAACAAAAAATGCTAAATAATCACAAATTTTACTGTAACTTTTTTCAGTAGAATAAATCACAGCGAACTTTGACTTGCAGCACAAACCATTTGACATTTTATGCTGTCACACACAGTGGAAACAAATGAACTTAATACACATTCCATGTTAAACATCTCTCATGTATTGCCAGATGGTACTTTCCAGAAGGTGCGACATCTCGGTAAACTGACTTCATGCCATCCTTACTAGTTTCTGAAGATGGATTGTATTCTGCTGGGTGCCGCCTTTTTATCACTGCCCACCTCTGACCCACAGCATGCAGCATGCTGGGCGAGAACCTGACACCAAGTGTTGGAAGAATACTGGCAAGGGATGTGGTAGAGACTCGATTTCTGGAAATCTAGGTCATTGTTGACTGATCCTAACTGGGCTTTCATCTTAGCAGGTCAGCGGAACATGCACTTGACGTTATATTTTCGAAGTATTCCTCCGATTTTTGCTGACGTGTTCTCAACATATGGGATAGTCAGTATTGCAATAGGTTTCTTTTCATCCTCACCAAGCTTTGTTCACGGCTTCTTTAATCCTAAGGCATGTTGTATCTGGTACTTGCTGTAATCATTTATATCGAACATGGTCTGTAGGTGCTGCATTTCTGCTGTGTGCTATCATGTTCCGAGATGTCACATGTTCAGTGGACTTGTGTACTTATCACACATTGTGAAGGGGTATGACAGCTGGAGGCATGCAAGTGCCCATATGTATGTGTCAGTTTACAGTAGACACTGTGCTCCAGTGAGCCGTTTGATCTTCGTTTGACAGGCACATTTATAAATGGAAGTTGATTATTTTATTCCCTCTCCACAGTGAATTTAATCTTCTGGTGGAGGGAATTCAAGTGTTACAGAAAGTCTTGTAGGTGACATCTGTGTCACCAGATTATGAACCTATCATCTACATACCGAAAAATGCATGAGTGCTTGTAGACTGCTGACTCCAGGGATTCTTTTTCAGATGTATTAATAAACATATTGGCCACCACTGTCCGTAGTTGGCAGTGCATTACTACTCCATCTTTTTGTTCATAGTAATTTTCATCGAATAGAAAGTAGGTTGACATAACCAAGAATTCAAAATTTCATTAGTGCTATCCCAAACTACTCCCCTTTGCGATTTAGGAGGTATCTTAGAGATGCCCTCATAAAGAGAGATACCACGTTGAAGTTCACCATGAGGTCTGCTAGGCTCAGGCGGAAATTCTCGAACTGCTAGATGAAACGCGCCGATCTCTGTATGTGCCACTGGAACTTGCTCACAAACGGCTGAGCATCACTCTTAGGCGCTTTGCTAATTCATATGTTGGTCGCCGATTTTGCTATCAATTGGGGGGAGTGGCATTCCTTCCTTGTGGACTTAATGCAGTTGGTAAAGACTACACGATGCAGCTACTCATGGGCAAAGCCTCTTCACTGGCTTCTTATTCTGGAAAATGTTGGAGAAGCTCCACAGTCTTCCTCTTCACTTGCTTGGTAGGTTTGTCTTCAGTTCTTCCGTAGAACTCATCCTCTAATAAGTCATACAATTTTTACTTGTGTACTTGATATGGTAGCAGGACTGTAAATTCAATTTTTTCTGCTGGGAGGATGACTTTCTCAGAATCTTCTCAGAGCCATTTAAGCGCTTCCTCTCTTCCCTACAGATGTATGACTTCGGTGGAACAGCCCTAGTATGTGTACATCATGCTTCACATAGTATTTACTCTGCAGCGTCCCATAGAAGTGGACGAGCAACCTTTTCCAACACGCTGATAAATTCATCCGTTGGTAGCGTCGTCGGTGTTGGTGCGAAATTTGGCGCTTTTCCTAGCACAGGTAAGGTAGCATCCTCTATTATTTTCTCTGTACAACTGATTATAGTTCCATGAGGTTCTACTTGCGATGGTTTAGCTATAAGGCATTCGTATTTAGCGGCTTGTCTGCAAGTGACTGACAACCATGCTCTGTTGGCTTGGGGCCAGTTAACTTCATTTATCCACTCCCACAAGTCAGGGGAGAATATTGACACGAACTGCAGGTGGACTGCAAAGAGTTCTCTTAAGGTCTAATTCAATCTGTGTCGAGTGTACTGGATCCTCTCCCTTACTAGGGCCAGGCTGCTCTTCTGGTGATCTGGCTGGTGGCTTGACCTCTGATGTGATGAACGACCTTCGCTAAAGATAGTGTAAAGACTACGGCCCCTCGGCATGTCCGCAGAAAGACAAGAGAGCCAGAGTGCACGCCTTCTGTTAAAAATTTTGTCAACCATCTTGCAAATTCTGCTGTGCATCTCCTCCTCAAAGAGCAGTTGGAGTTTGAGTCTAGGTTTTTTGAGTGTAGGAAAATTTTGAGTGTGTGTCTCGTCATCCAGAGGCGCAATATTTCCGCTAGTTGACTTCTTGCCATCTTCAGGCGTTCCTGATGACTGATTGTCTTCTGCTGGGCGCCGCCTCTACATATATCCTACGACTGGGCCAAGAAAACCTCATGGCAAGCTTCAAATTGGTATCTCTCTTTACAATGGTCCATCTAAAAGACTCCCTTAGCCTCAGAGGAGATAAATTTTGGACAGTGCTAACTAAACTGTTTGGATCCGTGCTTACTTCAACCAACTTTCTATTCGATGGGAATTACTATGAAGAAACAGAGTAGCGATGGATTGCCCCTTATCGCCAGTGGTTGTTGTATGTTTATGTAAGCATTTAAAGAAGACACCCTGGATACAGCAGTCTACAAGCATACGTGTTCTTTTCGATATTTAGATGAAACATCGTAATCTGGCGACATGAACCACGTCACCTACAATACTTACTATAACACATGAATTCGCTTCACCAGGACATCAAATTTGCTACTGAAATAGAAGGAAATAGTCAAATTCCATTTCTGGATGCGCTAGTCAATAGTAGATCAAATGACACACTGAGACACAGTGTCTATCATAAACCAGCATATACAGAATGATACTCCACGCCTCCAGCTGTCATGTCCCTTATAATGAGGTGACCTAACCACACAATTGCACAGAGTACCTGACATGTTGGACCATGATAGTCTAGCAGCCGAATTGAAGCACCTGTGGTTCGTGTTCCATACAATAACTACCAGATATAATATTCCTTAAGACCAAAGAAGCTGAGACCGCAACCTGCTGACGACATAGAGAAACCTGTTATGACAGCGATAGTGCCATACATTGAACTCAGAAGAATACTACGTATTGTAAAGTGTTTGTTCCGCCCACCATTCAAGACAACAGCATTATTGGGCTCAGCCATCGACGACCTAGCAGTCTGGAAACCAAGAGTCTACCACATCTCTCGCCAGTGTGGGAAAATGTATGTAGACAAGACTATCCAGAACATCCATGAGAGGTGCATTGAGCATAAAGCCACACAGACCTACAAACTGTGGACAAAGTCTTCTGTGGCAGAGCACTGGATCAGTAGTTACATAGCATCAGTTCTAGGGATATTTATCTAAAGAGAATTGGATTTGAATGGACATTATACAAATGGATGTGATTTAAAGCGACAGTAGTTATAAAGGGTCATTGGGCTGAGATAACAGAAACAATCATACCTCACTGATAAGGACTTCCAATATTAAGTTAGACTCTTCAAGGAATATTTAAATTGTACCTTCAGATTGGTGGGAAAATGTTTAGTTCAGGGTAAACCGATTTTGCTTTAAAATTTGTTTCTATGTGGGCTCATCGCTATTTAAAGTTTGGAGAACAGGCGTTACCTATGTAGCGAAAGCAGAACCATCTGCACACAGCAGAGCAAAGACATGTGTACAAGCGAAAATACACACAAAGAAAACCAAAACAAATGGCTCTGAGCACTATTGGACTTAACTTCTAAGGTCATCAGTCCCATAGAACTTAGAACTACTTAGACCTAACTAACCTAAGGACATCACACACATCCATGCCCAAGGCAGCATTCGAACCTGTGACTGTAGCGGTCGCGCTGTTCCAGACTGTAGCGCTTTTAAAGAAAACCAAAGTAAAGAAAAGTCCGAGTGTATTGTTCTTTTTTTTAGAGGCGAGTTTCTATATTTATATGTCATTGTAGAAAAGATTTTTGTAAATTTGCATTTGGGGTCATAGTAAATTTATGTTAGCATTTCTTCATGAATGTTAGCTAGAAGCACGGCAGAATTAGTGAGTAGGGAGAATGGGAAGATATATGTCAGAATGGACCAAGCACACGACTATGACAGAAGTGGATGAGTCCGAAAACGAATTGATCAACTTGCTTGCACAGCAGTTAGGAGGTAGTGAAATCGATCTTTCGTGGGCAACCTCAGATTGCAAGGAATTGCTTGGAGCATCTGATAATAGTGAGAACGAAGGGGAAAGTAATCAAGGACACATAGGTGCAGTTGTTAGTATACAAAACGTGACAGACCGAAAGAGTGTGAGATTGGTTTCGACACCAGAGCGACACAGTGCGGTTAGTGCATGCCCACTTACTCAACAGTTGGTAAAAGATGGGAACACAGAAAACAGTACTATTATAGGATATCTCAGATGGATAGAAAACCAAACAAAGAATACAGAAGACAGATTGCATAAGGCAGAAGTGAAAAGTGAGAAGGACAGTAAAGTAAACAAGGAATTGCTTAAACAAATTGAAGATAGAACACATGAAGCACAAGAAGAAAGGCAAAAGAAGTGTAAAGAAGATGAAGAGGACAGGAGGAAGTTTTAGGAGCCAACCAATTGCTGACTGATACAAAGAAAGACATTGGGGTAGCTCGCATCAAAGCTTCTGTTGCCAGAAAAGAGGCTCGAATTACAAATATATGGGCCAAACGAGCAAAAGTTAGTCAGTCAAGGAAACTTATAGCTACACTACAAAAATGAATGTAGGAAACCGTAAAAGACTCAAAGGAAAAGATGTAACGAATCTCGAATATGTTGACGCAATTAGAGTAACAGCAGGAAGAAATAAATGAAGCACTGAGGAATTAAGATTAATATACGGTAAAAAAAGAGACGACCAAAGAAAACTGAGGAAGATTTCCAAGGCAATAAGAATATTGTATAGCATGAATGAGAGGAAGAACACAGTCAGATAGGACGACATCAGTATCATGCAGTTGCTGCTCACTCTTCATCAATAAACACACCACGAGTAGTGAGGTATGACGTGTAATGCGAACAGCAGCACAACTGTGTAGCGTTGTGGAAGTGTGTATCGCACCTTTGCGACGCTAACAGTACAGTAACTTGCAAAAAGTCATTAGCACAATGACATCACTCATCAGAAAGAAGAGCTTCGAATTTTGTATACTTGAGAACGAGTACCCGAAAATATCGATGTGGGATTTGATCATTAGCATTTCCAGTCAGTGCAGAACTTCCAGAGTTATCTGGGTGGTAGTAAGTCATTGCATCGAAAGCCAAGGGTAACGCAGTTCGATAATCATTGCTCTCGTCTTGGCCACTATGATATAAACTCGAATTTCTTTGTCGACACATGGCAGGATCAGTCACAGAAAGAGTGTGCAGCATTGCTGACACCTGCCAAACATACCAGGAGTTTAGGAATGTTCCTCGCCCGTTATCGGTCATTGCAAACGGAAGAGAGGATGAAACGAGATTATAATGTGCAGGGATTTAGAGACATCAGGTTCCCAGAGCCCAGTCAAAGTGTCTCTTAATGAAAAAATGAATTAATTCTTGAACGCACCGTGTAACAATAGCGACATCATAAGATTTTGTGACATGAAGCTCTCATTCAGCTATCAACAGGTACTGGTAGGAAGTCGTGGAGATAACATCAAGACATTCAAAAGCATTGTCTGGGAACTGGAGTTTGCATACAATTCACATAATGCACAAGAGAGGAGGTGGAACCAGTATGGCAACTTTCAGGGGTAATCGAAATAGCAAAAGAAGAAGTAACAATAAAAGTAGTTCAGTGTCAGGAAGACATGATTACAAATGAGTTCAGACAGATGGACCTCCCACAGAGAGATGGAATAATGGCAACCATTTTCTTGCAGTGAATGGGAACCGATATTTCGATAGGAACTGTTGAGAACCTGATAGAAGCAACCATCAGTAGAAATCGTCGAAGTGAGATCGCCTAACCTGAGGTAAAAACAGCATAACAGGCGCTCATCACAGAACTGACTATCAGAAGGAGTGGAGCAAGCTCAATACACATCTGCAAAATCAAACGGGCTGAGCCAAATTAAATTGCTAGAATACAAGGATATCAGCTAGATCTTGTTAGAAGAAAAGGAAGAGGACACACTCCATGATACAAGCAAGAGGCATATCCAACAACAGGACCTACGTAATGACCATTTCTGAAGCCACATATAGAAGGTGTTCAGAACCTCAATGCTTGCCTGCCCTGTCAAGGAGGAAGACATGAATAAAATGTGGGCTGCAGGGGGAAACATGCAGAGGCACTGCTCCAGACTCACATTAAGTATAAGTGTCAAGGCCGCACCTTCTAGAGAAACGATTTGATCAGGCTGAACTTGGAAATCAATCGGATACTGTGGATAGATTTCTTGAAAGAGCAACAATGATATTAGACACAGGAAAGGAAGCAATCCCTTTGCATAAGGACACAGTCAAGCAAATTAGATTGTTAGAACATCTAATTGAGGCACAGACCTCTGCTTCCTGTGTGATATTAAGCAACTCAGACAGATGAAGACAAACAGAGGTGCTATGAAAAAAAGGCCTGTGACGAACAAGAAGAAGAGAGGAAGAAGGTACAGAGTGTAATAATTGAAAAAAAAACGCTCGAGACAGTCGGACTGGAGCCACCTTAACTGACTCATTAACAACATGACAGGGGTCCATCTCATAAAAAAGCAGTAGAAGGTGTGGGACAGAGCTGGAATGTACATGTGAGAACAAACAAGCCGAATCATGTTTATAGGCTGCAGTACGAAAATGCATTCAAGAAGCCAGTCAAAGTAAACGAAGTATCCATCAGTAGAAATAACAATAGTACTTCACAGATCAAGATGAGAGATCCTTGATTTGAAGGCATTTCCAGCAGCAGTAGTGGCATAATGGCCATATATGAGTCGATATATCTGAAGTATGGAACATGTTACCTCTAGTCCAAAAAGAAGACTAGAATAAGGGGAGCCTTGCCAGGAGTGCATAAACAAAATGCCAGAGTCACATTGAATTTAAATGCCAAGTACATACATTTGAGGCAGACTTTCTTGCCATACCAGACTTAGGACCTGACCTAGTAGTAGGGCAAGACTTCTTGATAGAACAAATGGCTACAACGGATTTCAGATCACCAAATAAAAAGATGGTGTTAAATACTGAAATTTTAATGAACGTGCCACCAGAACGGTGGTTCCCTGCAATTGTCTGGCAATAACTGCCACTGATGGGGAAGAAATAGATGAATGAATGGTGTCACGAAGAGAGAGGAGACAAATCAAAGGTAAAGTCGAAAAGTATCGTCAGAGGGAGTTAAATTGCTGGGAAAATATTCACCAGCGAAATTTTGTCACAAACAAGATCCATGATGAACTGAAGAAGGCAGCAAAGGATGTAGGTCTGTGGAGGAAACAGGAAATAAAAAGTAGATTAAGAATACTTTGTTTACGTTTAATTTATTATTGTGAGGCATGTGGTTACCTCTTTACTTGTTATGTGTGGCATCTTTAGTTTGCAACGATTAGTCTGGTGGCATTCAAAAAAATGTTTCAAATGCCTCTGAGCGCTATGGGACTTAACATCTGAGGTCATCAGTCCCTTAGAACTTACAACTACTTAAATATAACTAACCTAAGGACATCACACACATCCATGCCCAAGGCAGGATTCGAATCTGCGACCGTAGAGGTCGCGCTGTTCCAGACTGAAGCGCCTAGAACCGCTCGGCCACACCGGCCGGCGCGGTGACATTCAAGTTGGAAAACCTGGTATGTGAAACATGTGTTTGTACCTGCTCGTCTCGTTGTATCAGAATTTTGAGAGAGAGCATGGTACAACTTCTTACAGGGCAATTTAGTTGCAAAAGATCGTCAGTTGCAACACTTGGAGAGTAGCGCTTTCATGTCTTCTGTCGTTTTTCATATCAAATTTGAACGTCTATTACTCAACTCCTACCTTGGAGTATTTGTGTTGTAACTATCCATAAACATGGTTATCTACAAACTTGATGTTCTCACCCTGTGTGTTTTCGCTGGAATCAGATGCATTTGGCGATATCATAGATGTATGTTTGTCGACATTTCCGATTGAAGCATTTGTACGAGGTCTCGCCATAGTTGCGTGTGTACCTACACTCCTGGAAATGGAAAAAAGAACACATTGACACCGGTGTGTCAGACCCACCATACTTGCTCCGGACACTGCGAGAGGGCTGTACAAGCAATGATCACACGCACGGCACAGCGGACACACCAGGAACCGCGGTGTTGGCCGTCGAATGGCGCTAGCTGCGCAGCATTTGTGCACCGCCGCCGTCAGTGTCAGCCAGTTTGCCGTGGCATACGGAGCTCCATCGCAGTCTTTAACACTGGTAGCATGCCGCGACAGCGTGGACGTGAACCGTATGTGCAGTTGACGGACTTTGAGCGAGGGCGTATAGTGGGCATGCGGGAGGCCGGGTGGATGTACCGCCGAATTGCTCAACACGTGGGGCGTGAGGTTTCCACAGTACATCGATGTTGTCGCCAGTGGTCGGCGGAAGGTGCACGTGCCCGTCGACCTGGGACCGGACCGCAGCGACGCACGGATGCACGCCAAGACCGTAGGATCCTACGCAGTGCCGTTGGGGACCGCACCGCCACTTCCCAGCAAATTAGGGACACTGTTGCTCCTGGGGTATCGACGAGGACCATTCGCAACCGTCTCCACGAAGCTGGGCTACGGTCCCGCACACCGTTAGGCCGTCTCCCGCTCACGCCCCAACATCGTGCAGCCCGCCTCCAGTGGTGTCGCGACAGGCGTGAATGGAGGGACGAATGGAGACGTGTCGTCTTCAGCGATGAGAGTCGCTTCTGCCTTGGTGCCAATGATGGTCGTATGCGTGTTTGGCGCCGTGCAGGTGAGCGCCACAATCAGGACTGCATACGACCGAGGCACACAGGGCCAACACCAGGCATCATGGTGTGGGGAGCGATCTCCTACACTGGCCGTACACCACTGGTGATCGTCGAGGGGACACTGAATAGTGCACGGTACATCCACACCGTCATCGAACCCATCGTTCTACCATTCCTAGACCAGCAAGGGAACTTGCTGTTCCAACAGGACAATGCACGTCCGCATGTATCCCGTGCCACCCAACGTGCTCTAGAAGGTGTAAGTCAACTACCCTGGCCAGCAAGATCTCCGGATCTGTCCCCCATTGAGCATGTTTGGGACTGGATGAAGCGCCGTCTCACGCGGTCTGCACGTCCAGCACGAACGCTGGTCCAACTGAGGCGCCAGGTGGAAATGACATGGCAAGCCGTTCCACAGGACTACATCCAGCATCTCTACGATCGTCTCCATGGGAGAATAGCAGCCTGCATTGCCGCGAAAGGTGGATATACACTGTACTAGTGCCGACATTGTGCATGCTCTGTTGCCTGTGTCTATGTGCCTGTGGTTCTGTCAGTGTGATCATGTGATGTATCTGACCCCAGGAATGTGTCAATAAAGTTTCCCCTTCCTGGGACAATGAATTCACGGTGTTCTTATTTCAATTTCCAGGAGTGTATGTTTTCGCTGGAAGCCTATGAGTTAGGCCAAGCTAGTAGCATTAGACCCCATCTTCATAGTCATTGTGCATGTGCAGGGTGGTTCTACATCTACATCTACATAGATACTATGCAAATCACATTTAAGTGCCTGCCAGAGGACTCATCGAAACACCTTCACAATTATTCCAATTTCGTATAGCGCGCGGAAAGAATGAACACCTATATCTTTCTGTTCGAGCTCTGATTTCCCTTATTTTATCGTGGTGATCGTTTCTCCCTATGTAGGTAGGTAGGTCGGTGTCAACAAAATATTTTGGCATTCGGAGGAGAAAGTTGGTGACTGGAATTTCGTGAGAAGATTTCATCGCAACGAAAAACACCTTTCTTTTAATGACGTCCAGCCCAAATCCTGTATCATTTCTGTGACACTGTCTCCCATATTTCGCCATAATACAAAACGTGCTGCATTTTTTTGAACTTTTTCGTTGTACTCCGTCAGTCCTATCTGGTAAGGATCCCACACCGAACAGCAGTATTCTAAAAGTGGATGGACAAGTGTAGTGTAGGCAGTCTCCTTAGTAGGCCTGTTACATTTTCCAAGTGTCCTGCCAATAAAACGCAGTATTTGGTTAGCCTTCCCCACAAAATTTTCTATGTGTTCCTTACAATTTAAGTTCTTTGTAACTGTAATACCTAGGTATTTAGTTGAATTTACGGCTTTTAGATTAGACTGATTTATCGTCTAACCAAAGTTTAATGGTTCGTTTTAGCACTCATGTGTGTGACCTCACACTTTTCGTTATTTAGGGACAACTCCACTTTTTTCACCATTCAGATATCTTTTCTAAATCGTTTTGCAGTTTGTTTTGATTTTATGATGACTTTATTAGTCGATAAACGACAACGTCATCTGCAAACAACCGAAGACTGCTGCTCAGATTGTCTCCCAAGTCACTTATATAGATAAGGAACAGCAAAGGGCCTATAGCACGACCTTGAGGAACGCCAGAAACCACTTCTGTTTTACACAATGACTTTCGGTCAATTACTATGAACTGTGACCTCTCTCACAGGAAATCGCAAATCCAGTCACATAACTGAGACGATATTCATAAGCATGTTATTTCACTACGAGCTATTTGTGTGGTACCATGTTAAAAGCCTTCTGGAAATTCATAAATACGGAATCGATCTTAAATCCCTTGTCTACGGCGCTCAACACTTCATGTAAATAAAGAGCTAGTTGTGTTTCACAGGAACGATGTTTTCTAACACATGTTGACTGTGTACCAATAGACCGTTTTCTTCAAGGTAATTCAGAATGTTCGAACACAATATATGTTCTAAAATCCTGCTGCATATCGACGTTAACAGTATGGACCTGAAATTTAGTGGATTACTCCTACTACCTTTCTTGAATATTGGTGTGACCTGTGCAAGTTTCCAGTCTTTTGTTGCAGATCTTTCGTCGAGCGAATGATTGTATATGATTGTTAAGTATGGAGCTAATGCATCAGCATACTCCGAAAGGAACCCAACTGGTATATAGTCTGGACCAGGAGACTTGCTTTTATTAAGTTATTTAAGTTGTTTCACTAGTCCGAAGATATTTACTTCTACATTACTCATGTTGGCAGCTGTTCTCGATTCGAATTCTGGAATATTTACTTCGTCTTCTTTTGTAAAGGCATTTGGGAAGGCTGTGTTTAGTAAATCTGCTTTGGCAGCACTGTCTTCGATAGTATCTCCATTGTTATCCCGCAGAGAAGGCATTGATTGTTTTTTGCCGCTAACATACTTCACATACGACCAGAATCTCTTTGGATTTTCTGACAGGTTTCTAGACAAAGTTTCGTTGTGGCAACTGTTATAAGCATCTCGCATTGAAGTCTGTGCTAAATTTCGATATTCTGTAAAAGATCGCCAATCTTGGGGATTCTACACCTGTTTACATTTGGCATGTTTGATTCATTGTTTCTGCAACAATGTTCTAACCTGTTTTGTGTACCAAGGAGGATCAGCTCGGTCGTCTGTTAATTTATTTGGCATAAATCTCTCAGTTGCTGCCGATACAATTTCTTTGAATTCAAGCCACATCTGATCTACACTTATTAATTTGGAGAGTGGAGTTTGTCTCTCAGAAAGGTGTCAAGTGAATTTCTATCTGCTTTTTTGAACAGGTATATTTTTCGCTTATTTTTCGAGGATTTGGAGATTACAATATTCAATCTCGCTACGACAACCCTGTGTTCACTAATCCCTGAATCGGTTTTGAGGCTCGTTATTAACTCAGGATTATTTGTTGCTAAGAGGTCAAGTGTATTTTCACAACTGTTTACTGTTCTCGTGGATTAATGAACTAACTGCTCGAAATAATTTTCAGAGAATGCGTTTAGCACAATTTCGGAAGATATTTTATGCGTACCTCCAGAATTGAACATGTATTTTCGCCAACATATCGAGGGTAAATTAAAGTCACCATCAACTATTATGGTATGAGTCAGGTACATGTTTGAAATCAAACTCAAGTTTTCTTTGAACCTTTCAGCAACTGTATCATCTGATTTGGGTGCTCGGTAAAAGGATCCCGTTACTATTTTTTTCTGGTTGCCAAAAATTACCTCTGCCAATACTAACTCGCAGGAAGTAGTGCTATGTAACTACTGATCCAGTGCTCTGCCACAGAAGATTACAATTTCGCTACAAGTTAAACTACTTCTGACAGCAACAAACACGCCACCACCAACCGTGTTTAGCCTATCCTTTCAGAACACCTTTAGCTTCTTCGCAAAAATTTCGGTTGAGCTTATATCCGGCTTTAGCCAGCTTTCAGTGCCTATAACGATTTGAGCATCAGTGCTTTCTATTAGCACTTGGAGCAGTGGTACTTTCCCAACACAGGTGGGATAATTTACAACTGTTATACCAATGGTTCCTGTATCTACGTTCTTCCTGTGTTCAGCCTGCACCCTTTGTGACTGAAGCCCTTCTTATGTCTTCCCGAGACCCTCTAACGTAAAAAACTGCCCAGTTCATTCCACACAGCCCCTGCTACCCGTGTAACCGCCTCGTGCATACAGTGGATACGTGACCTATTCAGCGGAACTCGAACTCAACCACCCTTTGGCGCAAGTCGAGGAATCTGCAGTCTACATGGTCACAGAACCATGTGAGCTTCTGATTCAGACCCTCCACTCGGCTCTGTACCAGAGGTCCGCAACCAGTCCTGTCGGCTATGCTGCAGCTGGTCAGCTCTGCTTTCATCTTGCAAGCAAGACTGGCAGCCTTTATCACTTCTGTTAGCCGCTTGAAATCAAAGAGAATCTGTTCTGATCCAAAGTGACGCACATCATTAGTACCGACGTGAGCAACCACCTGCAGTTGGCTGCACCCTGTGCTCTTCATGGCATCCGGGAGGACCCTTTCCACATCTGGAATGACTCCACCCAGTATGCACACAGAGCACACATTGGTTTTCTTACCCTTCTTGTCAGCCAAGTCCCTATGGGGCCCCATAACGCACCTAACGTTGGAGCTCTCAATAAACTCACCCTCTGCGATTGCCTGGATCTTGCAGGCTGAGTGGTTTCCTCTGAAACAGGAATGGCGACAGCATCTGGCACAGAAACAGTGTCAGCCACAGATAGCACCTGGAAACTGTGAGACAAACCAGGGAGGCCTTACGTGCGGCCGCCTGGGAAGTCTTTCGCTGCCTTCTTCGCCCCGGGGTGACATCCCACTTGACCAAGGGTGAGGAGTCAGCCTCAGTGCCAGCAGTAAGGGTTGGCCACCGGGGAGGACCAATTGAAGGACTCAGACGTGCTGGACGTCCATTGGATCCCTGCTGCTGGCCCACAACAGTGGTGCCCATCCACTGCAGCCTCAAGTTGTGCAACTGAAGCCATCACTGCCTGAAGCTGAGAGCGAAGTGTCACCAACTCGGCTCACATCGACACACAACAATCGCAGTCCCTGTCCATACTAAAGACCATGGAAAACTAAACTCTGCAGATAAACGGACTATCAGCATGTGCTGCCCAACTCTACTGTAGACCCTGACGAAAATCCAGGACCTGTATCTAATAATACACAGATATTCAAAAACTAACTACAAAGGCACTCAGGCGAAAGTAAATAATTCGCCCCTGATTAGGGACTTCTAATATGTCACAAAATCGATTTGCTTTCCGACGCTAACGAAAACGCGAGAACAGTGGCTATTAGAAATTAAATTTACATGCAGAAACTCAAGAAACTAAACTATTAAGCACGCAGGTGATATAATAAAATTCGCTCCTGGTTAGGAACTCGTAAATGTCACAAAAGCGGTTATTTCCCTGTTGCTGCGACTGTCTTGGTTGGCCACTACTGCCTGAGAGAAGTTACACATCAGGCAACACAAAGACCAGATAGATGATAAGCTAGGATCCCTAAACAACATCTACAACAGCACGAGTTATCTTTAGTGCATCACAGATGGTAGAGCTACACAGTTATTATATTCTTGCATGAAGAAACCGTTGATTGTCACTAAAGCACAACCTTGAGTTCCAGGAAGAAGGAGGTGTGCACACAATGACAGTAAACATGGCAGCTTAGGCATTCCACACTGAGGGGTGGGTGACATCAGCTGCCAACCACACCAAGTTAATCATCATCAGAATTATCTAGCATTAAGGAAGAAACAGGTAAGTCACATGAAAAAGATATAAGACAAAACCTGAATCGTAATAAGTCATAATAAGCCTTAGTCCATGCAGAATATTTAGTAACAATTTGGATATGATTTATATGCATGTACTGCAGATGCAACACTCTTGTAAGATTTAGAACTTTATTGTGTTTATTGATGCAGACCTTGCAAATGTTTCTTGTTTTAGCTTTTGCAACATGTAAACCAGACCTGCAGATATTTGACCACATACCATCCACAATTGCAGGCAATATTTGATGCCTTAAAATTTGAAGCATTCGGTTTGGTGTCTCACAAAGATCAATAAACTGTAAAGTCATTGCTAATGACCAAGACATTCTTTTTTTTATTGCGGTATGTAAAGCTGGGTTTCAACGTTTAACAAAGGAGACGTCATTCGAGTGGTGTCACAAAGATGCACATGTAAACATCAACACATCTGTGACGCAGCTCGAGTGACGTCGCTTATGGCCATGCCACAAAGGTTAAAGTCTTTCTAAAGCTGTGTTTACACTTGCAACTAATGTGGTGCCACGGGTTGTAGTTTTGTGTAGTGGTATTGTGAGCTACCATTCACATCGGACACCAGAAATTCTACATAGTTGCACAGCTTTCAATATGGCGTCAATGGAAACCAGATTGGTAGGTATAAATGTTATTGTGCAGCTCATGGCATTGGAGCTCTGACAAGAGTTAAATACAACGAAAACAAAACCCTGATGCTGGTTCCGAAAACAGATTTCGCACAGAGATAAATCAGGGGCCACAAAAACATCTATAAAAGAAATAACACTCAGAGATGAAGAAACTGTCTCCAATGGCAAACTAACCAACAGCTGGCATGCAAATATCACCTACAACTGCAGACACAGCAGTCTTCCAAGGTTTTAGAATCTAATTTTATTTGTTCATATAGTCATTTCGAATAGCCACCTTTTGGTTTAACAGCTGCCATATCGCATTCGGGAGCTATTTCCTGCATGTAATCCACAGCTTGGTCTCACAAATCATGAAGTTTATACGACTCGCTTCTTTGGCTACATATATTACGTATATTTATTTTTTCATCCAAAAATCTACTAAGATTGTGGAATACATCATTGGTTTGTAATTATTGCACCCGAGCGCGCGCGCGCGCATACACACACACACACACACAAACACACACACACACACACACACACACACACACACAAACATCCTTTGCTGCAGTAAATCAAACACTGGTTGCTGTTCCTATAGTTCCAGAAGGTGCGAAAGTGTACCTGCCGACCACTGTTTTCACTATTTTCAATTACAAAATGAAAACAGGTTGAAATCGAATGGAGAAAGCAGCCGTTACTCCACGAAACTGCGACAGAAAGCTTGTGTTTCTGAATACAGCCATCAGGGAACAGAGGTGGAAGGAAGATGACACAACAAAGTATGACCAATTTGAACTTTTTGTGGCATGACAGAAGTTACATTTCGTAAGTTGCGCCACTGAAAACCGATAGTTCACACATGCAACTGCTTTGCAACTCCAGTATGCTACTGGCAGTGGCGACATCTTCGTTGCATGTGTGAAACCGATTTAACTTTGTCACCTTCTTTCCCCCAACAAAGATAACATCAGAAGCAAAACATGCAGCCACCATCTTGATTTAAAGGCTTCTGAGGCTCTTGTTATATTGGGCGTCTTTCTTAGTCATGCTGGCATATTACAAAAATATCCAGTGCGACTTCGGTATATAAAACCTTCATACACATATAATTGTTAATTTGTCTGCTAACAGCATATTACTTTTTAATGCATGAAGCGTTTATAAGGTTTATGTGTGAGTAAGCAATTCACACTGTCCATCATGACCCATCCCATTAAAACATTTAGCAATGCATTCCAAATGGCGGCATCCACACTAGCCATCTGATCACATCACAGAACTGTCATGGTTTCTCTAGAGGAAAGTTTTGACAGTTGACATCATCCATCTGTTGCTGATCAAATCACTCACAAGTTCATTTTCTCCCTATACATGGCCATGGGCAGATGTCCATAGTTTGTTTCGTCATGCTTTTCGTGGTTGATATCAGTTGTTTGTTGTTCATTACTTGCTATAAATTCTTTCTTTTCGTTATTTCTTCTGTTAAAATTTGTAATACATGATGACAGATTAATTTAACCAGTGAGACAACATGAGCATTGCCCTCTACTACATTTATGAAGTGGATTTTTATAGATATCAGTTACCATATTTAATATTTTGCAATGAAATGGATTGCCATGTGGCTGCAACTTGAGGTGAAAAAAGTACTGTGTGTAGTATCACATTGATCAGCAGGTGGAATTATTTGCAAGCTGTTAAGGCATTTTTATTGTTACATAAAGAAACTGCAAGTTGTTTCTTCATATATGTATTGGTGGCAGGCATATTTATTGTTAAGCAGCTATCTGAATTGTGTGTGAAACAGTTTTGTAAGCATCATTGGTCAATAATTTTTGTGTGTCACTAGCTAACCCCAGTACAAATAATGCAGTTGAACTGTTCAAAGTCAAATAAAAAACTTAAAGGAACACTGTAAATCTAAAGGGAGAGGTATTGAGGGATATATCACTATGCCACAAAAATTTGCACATCACTAGCGACGATGTGATGGCAGCTTGTAACACGGTGTTCTTTTTAGCGATTCTGGGTGCTATTTGATGTAACAATTGAAAAAAATTGATGCTTCGACTTCCTAAAATATAAAATTAACATTTCTCTGTCTGGATCGCCTTGCATAGTGTATGAAATACTCTTTTTGTACCATGTAATGATATTTTTTCGAACACACACTCCTTTTTATGTGTTTTTTGCACTTCTGTCTTCCTTCTCTATTATACACAATATCCTTTCAATCTAGAAATCCTTGAGACCAATAAATGTCATTTTCGTACAAATGTGGACTCTAACATCCACATATATATGCTACCAAATTGTGTATGTGAACTTCACACATGGAAACAGTTGAAAATCAGCTTCCAGTTCCCCAGAAAAAAACAGTAGTGGACTGCTTTACGAGTTGATATCACGAGACTTGAATTGACTTGACATGACATAACATGACAGACAATGTGAATACACCTTTATGTGGTGCAGCCTTGATGTGAAGGTGTCGTGATGGCCAGCGTGAATTAGTGTTTATTGAGTGCTTAGTGGAGGTGACTTGTAGTCGCAGAACAGCTTACATAATTCTTCGAATGGGGAAAATTGATAAAGTGCTGCCAGTATATACAGATTCCATATACTGGCACCTACAGTGCTCTTAAGCACTTGCAAAGTGGACTTGATAAAGGTGGTACCAACGTTTATGCTGGCAGTATAATTTCAGATTTAGTTTACAAAAAATACCTCTAAATAAAAGTAATCAGTTGTATTACAGTGTCTTTTAGCTCGTTTGTCAAAGTGTAACTTCATAATTCAGTACAGATTTAGCTAATGTGCAGTGAAAATATTAGCTTGCAAATAAGCCTCCAAGGCACTGAAAATAGCATCCAACAACCCACACAAGAACATTGAAACTGTAGTGTTGAGGATATGCTATAAACATTGGACAAATAATGCAACTGTCAGATAGCAGATATGAAAGCATCACTTGTAGTTTCATCTGTACAAATACTGTATCTCTAACAAATCAGATTTTTTGATGCAGCTCGATATACAGATGAATAATTACTCGAAATTTAATTTTGTTATGTGGAGTGTTTCAACAAGAGGTCTCCATTTAAGAATGCCTCTTTCTTTATAAGTGTTTTTGATGCCCTAGTGTTACTTCTGGGAAAAATCAGTTTTCAGAACCTATAGTTATGCATTCTCTTCTCCTTATTGGATTCTATGCTCAATACCAATGAAATAACCTGAATAACAACAATGACAGTTTGAATAACATCCATTGGCGCCATGTTTAATGTCTTGCAGTTGGAATTTTGACAGGAGTATGTAGAAATGGCAACTCGGTGCCTCTGACATATCTGCCATTGTGTGATTTGCTGTGGCGTTTTTTAGTTGCATATTGAAAGTAGGCTTAATATAAAATATTGAAATGGAGCCGGTTGTACAATCTTGGGATAAATCCTGGACTAGTAACCGAGGAATATACTAACCACATGTTAATTTTGAGTGCGAATTGTACATCGTCATTTTATTCCTGGTTTAGTTATTCCCAGAATGGCGTTCATGTCCAGTTAAGTTGGCAACAGCTGAAGATCACTCTGGGTACTTTCGTGTACCTCACTTCATATCGTCATCTGCTGGACTAGCATGTCAAACATGAGTGATAAGCGTTCCACATCGCAAAACTTTTCTTCTGAGGATAGATTGATGCTGATACAAAAATACAAAAAATGCTGCACTCTGATTCAATGAAAGTATTAGAGCAAAACATTAACTAAATTGGTAGGGCACTTACATTTATAACGATCTATCTTGAATTTAGTTACATGATAAGATATTTGTTATTTTACCAGAAATCTTTCTATATTTCCGAATAAAGTATAGAAAAAACATGCAAGAGTCTCCATTTACAAACAAATTCAGATAGACCGACAGAGCAGATGTAACAGATGGGCGATTATTATTATTTAAGGAAAGAAACATGTAAATATTATGCACAGAGAAGGTAGCAGAGGTTACAGGTTGGTGGTGTTCCATATGTGGAATGTAAGTTACAAATTGTGTGCAACGAAATACACGATTTGATAAAGTTCTCAACAAAATGATGCCACAGTCAGTTAAGTTCAGATGTTTTCAGCATGATAGTATTCCATCAAACGTAGCAGTATGGTAGTGAACTGTAAGTAGGGACATAAATAGAAGCTGTGGAATGATGTGTGCTTTCTGTAATAGTTATTCCTTTTAGTCTCTCCAACAAACAATGACAACACAGACATCATGGAGATTGATTTGACTGAAAATTCTCAAAGGTGTTACTGGTTAGCTTGCTTTTGTATTTACGACTTAGAATAGTTAATTCATTAGAGTAGCAATGAGTATTACGCAGAAAAATTCTTGCTGATTATTGAACACTATTTGTGCATCCACTCTTGCAATTCTTAAGCACATATAAATTATGTTTCTATGATGTGGTGATTATTAGCTATGTTGAGGGTATATATGAAGAATAAGATGCCAACATTTACAACAAACAACCATTGTCTTTTTTATAACCCCATTGTAGGAAAGTACCTATGGCACATATCAAACTGGAGGCTGCTGTTATTGTATCTCATCATAAATGTTTCAGGAAATATTTGATGCATAATTTTGTCTTGTGCAACCATCTCTAACATCTGTATATAATCTGGGAAGGGAAGGGTAAGTAACTGGAGACGTGAGACCTTTACTGTGTTCTTCCTTCTTTTCTTCTCAGCTTAGAACTGTTAGTTTCGTTTTCAGAATAAAAATACCTGTTCTCAAATGTGAAAGAATTAGCAGAGTTGCAGATGGTGCTGCTTCAAAAGTAACTTGACAAGAACCAGGGAAAGATGAAAGAACTGTATTGGTTCAAAAAAGGATCATAAAGAAATGATTTCAGAATAAAAATATATCAATCCATATACATTTTTTACTTTATTTTCTTTTAATTACGCCAGAAAACTACAATAATTAAAAAACTGTCTGTTGTGCATGTTGTCCAGTGTCAATAATCATTCTGCCTGTCCCTTCGCCAGTACCAATGAACTCACCAGTAGACAAAGAAATCAGCAGAGGCAAAATATTTGAGTGTCTGTAGTAGCTGAGTGTCTGTAGTAGCTCTTTTGCAGTAAGAGCTGTTGCAGGACGATTTGATTCAGGATCCAGCTATGTGGTTCCTTCCGTGTATAGCGATTTTACGACTATGACGAGTGAGTCCTGAAGATGGCATCAATCTAATGCCGAAACTGGTAGCACATAGAAGTTCATAAAATAAAATACGGCTGTTGGTAAATTATTGCATCAAGAAGAGATAATGTGTCGTTACAGCTGCCTGTGACTGCAGTCATATGTGTGTGAGTTGCGTTTGTGTGTGTGTGTGTGTGTGTGTGTGTGTGTGTATTTTTGATGAAAGCCTTACAGACCAAAAACTTCATTTATAGCAGTCTTTTTGTTGTGCCTCTCTGCCACTCAGTATCTCCGCTATATGTTGAATGGCAACTTTCCTTTTTCATAAATTGTGACTTTCCATCCACGATTTTCCATTGTTTGATAGAGGTAATTGCTTTATGATAAACATTATGTGGTTATGTGGATAATACTAATAACTGAAAAATACAACAGCTATCTGCTATGGCTTTCTTTAAAAAAAGAATTTCCTATTATTTTTACTGTGTTAAACTTGGCTTGAGTAAACGCAAATTATTTACATGTTTGTGGGAAGAATGTTATGTGTTGTACAATTTTGTTGCTCCAGAACATTCACTAAAAGATAAAAAGTTATTGTTCTTTTGGGAGATAAGAGTGAACAATATTTTATAGATTTGGCTGAGTGAATTAGCTATATTAGCGTGCTTTCAAAACTTTTATTACAATAAACAATCAATTTCAGGAAAAATCTACTTAACACAAGTACAATATAAGATATTTCAATTTTGGTTACTTTAAGTAGTTAGAGTGTGACAAAGGAGAACAATGAAAATAACTTGATATTCAAGCAGAGTTAAAACATAGCATCCCAGGCATTCCTTTCACATAGTACAGCTATGCAGATTCAGTAACTGTTTTGCCCTTATAACATACAAATGTATCAATTACTTTATGATAAATGTGGGTGGGCTTGTGTAGATAACACTAAAAACTGAGAAACAATAGCTATGTTCTATTACTGAGGAAGCATCACCTTAGGAAAAAAAGCTACCTTTCCTCTTAATCTTACTGTGGCATGCTTAGCCCTGAGTATTCGCTGGCTTCAATGTATACTGGTAAGTGGGAGACAATGTACTTACCCTGAAGCGTTAATAAGCCTGTGATCCTAATATTTTCATTAAAAGTTGGAAATTTGTTCCGACACTGCTGTGGGGTTTACAAAAAAGAGCATTCCCAATAGAAAGCAGTGTAGTACAATTTTTTCTGTTGTTGGTGAAATTGGGACACTACCGTTTTATCAAAACTCTCTGCAACTCGAAAAATCGATGTTTATCGAAAACAGAAACAGCTGTTAATACAAATAATTTACATGACTGGTGTGGTTTTTCGATTTGGTTATGTCTTTATGAGACTGTCTGCTAAATAAAACGAATCAGTCCTTTTCCTTACTGCAGCAATTGGAACACACGCCAGATAAACAATAGTTATTTTCGTACGAATCATCATATTAATGTTCCTGATTTACAAAAATATCACGATGGAATACACGATGTACTGAAATCGTATGCATTTTACTAAAAAATAAACGTATTGTTTAAGTAAGCGGAGAAATAGTCTCATATGTTCGTCGAATACACAGTTTCTCACGTACAATACGAAGTAGGGCTTCCTTTGATATGCCAAATCTGGATATAAGTTCGGAATCGGTGTCATCTCTCTTTCTTTTCCTTCCTCATTCTCATGAGCAGATCAGCCAAAATCTCGCCATAGTTCTCTGCAGCCGTTACTATCTGTGGCATTTTGAAACAGTATTCTCCAGTTAAGCTCGCTAACCGGCTAAAAATCTCCGCTTAAGTTATCTCGAGTTTATTCTCCGGTTAGTGTGTATTCCGGGTTCGCACAACGCGTTTTTGGAGCTATTCCGTGAATCGAGCGCAACCAGCTGCTAACCAGAGATTGTACAACTGAACTGGCCCCTGGTGTTACGAACGTCATTCACGAGAAGACATCGCAATTTTTTGGAATTGCTAAAAGTGTTCCACAAGTAACCCCAGGTTCGTCACCTTAGTGGCGACCAACTATCATCACTTTTCTTGGATGTCAATGGAATATAATCGTTGGTGCGATTGATAATACATTTCTCTAGATTGTATCTATGATTTTTTAGTTACTTTGTACGACTTTACGATGTTCTTTGATCTGTGAACAATTGAATAACTGTTTTGTAAATAAGCATTGTTGAAATGTGTCATTGTTTTTATTGAGCTGCTGTTACTTGTAATTTAAGGTTTAATACGACGTAAAATTAGGAAGAGGAGCAATATTTTTCTTGTGAGCTTGAGGCTGTTGCAAAGGAGCAGCAAATCCTGGAGTGATAGGTAAGTTTCTTGTGAGTTAGAGCGTCTAATGATTGTGACAGCGCTTGAGAGTTGCCAGACAGTTCAGTGTTTATCTTATGAATGTACAGTAAATTACAGCTGTATTTTCTGACACGTCAAATTTTGTTTGTTATTGCTTCATTGCCTACATATTCCTTTGGCGGCACACCGATTGTCAATTTCTTTTCGATTCCTCATGAGCTACTAAGAATTTCTGTCTGTTCCAAGAATTTTCCCCGTAAACTAGTATTCCTCTGGCATGGCTATCACACTTTCCAAAAGCCGGTTACATTCTAATTTCTTCTTTTACGCTGTCGATTCGGCACGAAATACTTTCCAAAATCGATCTCTTGTTAGACCTTTTACGGAACTCGTATTCCCGAACCATCCATTGTGCGTTAATGATTCTTCAATCAAACCTGGTTTATAAATTAATGTATCAAGAAATCGTGATGATCAGTATGAACATCTCATCAAATAGTTAGTACATATTAAATGATTGATTGTTTTATTGTTTGTCCCCTAATATCAAATATTTGATTGTCCATGCGGTTATCAAATATTGCAAATTCTGACAAGTTTTGGTCATTCAGTCTTTAAATTATTGCGCCTTAAAAAAATTGAAGCTTGCTTTGACCGTCTGAAGGTTGTGAGGGACAGTTGTGAGTTCAGTTCAATCCTGTTAAATCTGTTGAGTTGTGTGTGGTGAATTTTTAAAGCTCAGTAACTGTGGTTTTGCTTGATGTGCTACGTTTCAATGTAAAATCCTTAATTCAAACTATCTTCAAGTAGCTTAATTCAGGCAACTACTTTGTTCTTCTTTTTTGTTCTATTTATTTAAAATGCTCTGCACTACTGCTTCAGAGTACTTATTTCTAGCTTGTTTGAGATAACTTTTTTGTTGAATGCCTTCTCAGGTAATGTAGGCACAACTCATTTACTAGTAAGCCTAATATCTTACCTGGGTCATTCCATTGCAGATAATCAGATTGGGATTGCATAATGGTTACAGATTTTAATGAGATTTGAAACAGTTATTACTTGCAGTAAGGTAAGTTCATATCTCAGGTATTGAAATGTGTAACCCCCATGGACTGAACTAGACCCCCTCCCCCAAATTAATTGTTTTGGCTGCTTTTATTTGTCTTTTGTATTATGAAGCCACCATGTGTGACCTCCTAACACCTGTACAGTTTTGCAAGTTTGCATCTTCTTTTTCTTTTCTTTTTTTCTTTCTTGTCAGTGACAGTATGGAAATTATATTTGGTATGTACAGAATGGTGATCAGACTGAATTCACTGAGCAAATTGGTTGTCTTACCTGCATGCAAAGGGGTCGACAGAAGCGTCCGATCCAACGCGTCGGCTTTGACCCGTGACGTAAGTTTGTTGTCGTGTGTGACGTCGTGGCGGCGCGGAGTGTGGCTGTCTCCAGTTCTGTTTTATCTTATTTTATTTACTTTTCTGATCTGTTCGTTCTATCTCGTGAGAATTTTTTAAAATTTAAAAACATTTATTACTTATTTTAATTATCTGTTTCCTCGAATTTCTGTTTTAGTTTATTATATTTATCTTTCTGATCTGTTCGTTCTATCCCGTGAGATTTTTTTAAAAAAAGACAAAAAACACTAATCAGCTACTGAAGCATCTATATCTTCTATGGGTTGCAGGGGTTACGACCCTTGGGGAGGTGGGTGGGTATTCATGCATGGCTGTCTTCACTTACACGTTGTAGCTACGCAAGGCGTCTAAATTTGTTTATATTTAGTTTGCCCCCCACCCAAAACACCTCATTTCCCGCGCTTGTCCCGTTAGTGTCATTAGGCTTCTTGTGGAAAGTGTGTGTGTTTGTTTTTGTTTCTGCCATATTTGTGACGTCATGGGTCAAAGCAGACGGGTGGGATCGGACGCTTCCGTATTTCCATGCAAAGTACTTTTTGAATTTTGAAACTTACAAAATTGTTGAAAATCAGTTTTGCCCCTCCCCTCCAAATTCCTGTGTGCACAAGGTCGCAAAATGCTCCCAGTTGCGTCATTGTGTAACTAACTTATAAGTGTAATTACCCCTAAAATATCTTTGTGGTACACCAGTGCATAACTTTTTTGCTGTACCCTTGACAATGTGTATGTGCCGAAAAGGACAATATTGCAAATACCAAAGAATTTTACTCGAGAGGAACATTAGTATTGCAAACATATTCAACCCGAATTAGTAGGAACTATATGTTTCACACTCCAAACGTGTCAATTATTATCTAAATATACTTTTCGCTCTTGGTAGTGCTGAAAGTTCGTAATCAACTGGAATATTTCAATTTCAGTTGTCGTGTAAAATGTGTGTTGTCTGTCTGTTATAATGTTTGGCACAATATTTGTTAAATGTCTCTGTGTTTCACCCAGCTGACTTCACTGGTTAAAAAGTAAGCTTTAGCTGGTCCAGGTCGATACAGGACATCTTTATAACAAAGGCAAGGTACTACTTAGTTATAGACACAAATAATGTAAGAAAATGGCCTGATTTCGTGCCACAGCAATATTTGTTGGTATTGTTTTGCAGACTGTTGTGCCTCTGTGTTATGTGAGAGATAATCCAGACCATGTTTGATGAAGGTTGAAGTTTGGAACATCTTACTACATCCTTTCTGGCAGGTATAAAGTGGTGATAATGCCTGGTGTTTGGAATTGTCCTGCACTTACCAAACCTTTCATTCAGTGAAACAGCATCATTACATATTTTCAATGTCTTCTGATGACACATAGAAGAAGTGAACACCCTATTCTCTCTTGGGATGCGTATCTCAAAGTGCTTGTGCAGTGACGATTGGTTGTGTGAAGTTCGTGGAGGCTACTTGTGGCAGCCAGTCTTTTGACTGGCTCCAGCTCAGCTCCATCACAGGTGCTATTTCCATGGCTAGTGGCAAAGGAATGCCGCAGGTAGCATCAATTCCAAAGTCCTCAAAATGCACTGTCGGATATTTTAAATTTTTTCCAATTTTTATATTGAGATGATGTCCATTTGGAAAATTGTGAATTTTGTATAAGCTTAGTCTTGCACCTTTTGTGTGGGGGATAATGGTTTTCCGATAATAATGTACTGCAGCTGTTAAGTGAATGAGATACAAATGGTCTTTGAAGTTGTTGATGTTGACCTGATTTTGGTATATATAGTACAAAAGGATGCACCATGGCCTGGGATTGTTGCTTGTGACATGGTTGTGCTGCATCTTGTACAAGAAATGAATAATTCTCTGAAAAATCGAGAGTTTCTTTCAGTGAAGCTAGATAATGTGATTGCTGCTTTATTACAAAATGATTACTTTTCAGCAATTCCGGTTTATTGCAAAAAATGGGTATGAAATCTTCAACTGTTTCCACCAATTAGTGTACACACCAATATGTTATGATCCACTGCATATAGGGCTGCTGTACATCTTGAGCTAAACACAGTGTTTCTGATTCTGCAAGAATTTAAGCTTAAATTGTTTGTGTGTACAACACTTTTCAGAGGTCCATTCCCTTTGATATGGACTGTTCTGAAGAGTATTATGATATTTTGGTAAAACACTTGGATCCATCTGGCCCAGCTAAAGCATACTTTTTAATCAGTGAAGACAGGTGGGTGAAGTTCAGGAATATCCTGAAACCATATGCGCTGCCAAACATTATAAGTGGCATATGGGCTGGACAACTGAAACTGAAATAGGTCTACTCCAATTTTAGCACTACAAATGACAAAGGTCACCAGTCTGCAAGGTATGTGACTTTCTATTTAGATAATTATGGATACGTTCAGAGTGTGAAACATAGTGTTTCTACTTATTGAGGTTGAATATGTTGGAGAATAATGTCTCTCCTGTCTAAAATTCTGTGGCAGTTGCAATAGTGTCCATTTTGACAAATACATATTTCTAGGGTACAGTAAAAAAAAGTATGCATTGGAGTACTTCATAGATATTTTGGGAGGAATTAAATTTAGCTAAAAGCTACATAATGAGGCAATTTGCAGCATGTTGTGACCTTGCACACATTACATTTTGGGGTTTCCAAATAATGTTTTTTGACAGTTTCGGAATTTTCTAAATATGTGTGTGTGTGTGTGTGTGTGTGTGTGTGTGTGTGTGTGTGTGTGTGTGTGTGTGCAAGTGAAGCAACTGAATTTGTTCAGTGAACTCGGTCGTCTCACCTTTCTATACATACCAAATATTTCAGTACTGTCATCCACAAATGAGAACAAAGTATTGGAAACTTGAAAAAATAACTTGTGTAGCAATTGGTATGTGTATCACATCCGAAACATCAACCACTGCAATGCGTTATTGCTTTTTTCCTACAAGGGAGAGGTGTTAGCTTTCTAATGAGACAAGCATTTGGGCTGTATCTGTTTTCATACAGGACCTAGGTTGTCACATATGAGTTTTATTATTATTGTTATTATTTAAATGGCCAAATTAGTAACTTTGGGGCAGTCTCTGCCCTCCCCAGGGGTTACACATTTCAGTACCAGAGATACGAACTTACTTTAGTGCAGGTATTAACTGTGTCAAATTTCATTAAAATCTGTAACCATGAAGCAATCTGCTTTGGCTAAAATCTGATGATTTTCAATAGCAGCACACATCATCTTATTGAAGGAAAGTGCAGATTTCATTTTTTGTTACTAAAATCTCCCCGCTTGTTATTTAATATAATACTCATAATTTTATTTATCAAGTAGCAGTATTTCTCCATCTTGAAATGTAAGCCACGGTTTGGAAGAGGTTCCACTTTATGTCATAGGTAGTATGTGATTGTATAATGATGGTGCCCCTGCACACTTTACAGCACAAGTTTGTGCAGCTTTAACTCATACCTTAGGCAATTGCCCAAGGAGGACCTGCACCTTGGCCTGCAAGATCCCAGTACCTAACCCCATCAGTCTTCTTTCTTTGTGGCTACATGAGAACTGAAGCGCACACATTTGTAATGCGTCACACATTTTCTTTTGAATATTGGGTGCCCTGCTTTGTAAATACCGGCTATTATCTCTCGAGAAATTTGTAGTACGAACCATCGAACTCCGTCAGTTAAGTATTGATAATCGCTACTGTAATGTCACATCTTGGTGTGTCTTTTGAATTGCATTTTTTAATGGTGCTATTTGTTGTCATATTTTCATCGATTCTGAGAGAAATCATATTTTTAATCTCTACTGTTACAGAGGTTATTATAATACAATCTTGGTTTATCAATCTTTTTGCCCGCTTCTTATTCTTCTTCTGCTTTTACGGCCTCATTGGACCACTTCAGTCAATCATTTCTGGTCCTCTTCTTTGGTATATTCCCCTTCCGAGTGGCCCAGTATCTCTTCATTCGTTCCGATGCTTTTCGTCGTTCCTTATCTGTAAATACCCTTTTCATTGTATGTCGTTTGTCAATTTTTGGTTTAAATCTTATGTCTGTGTCCCTCAACTTCTTTAAATTTGGCGTTTTGTTCTGCAAATCATCCAGAGTTATTTCCAGTTCTTCCATATCCTCTCTTATTTCCTTAAGCCATTCTCCTTGTTGTTTCCAATTCCAGAGTTTCTCAATAATTTTCCTTGATAATCTGGTTTCTGGTGTCCTCAGAATGTGACCACAAAAAGAGATCCTTTTCTTTCGTATAGTATCAGTGATGGGCTCCAGTTCTCTGTATACCACTTCATTTGGAACTATCCGCCATTGCCCAGCTTTTTGATATTTCTTATTTATGCATGTTCTAGCAATTCTTCTCTCTACTTTTAAAATTTTGTCAATTCTGTTTTTCTGGGTGACTTTAAAAAGAGTTTCACTTCCGTATGTAACCTCTGGTTGAACCACCGTCTTGTAATGTTTTAATTTTGTTTTAATTGATAGACATTTTTAATTGTACGTAGACCATGTTAGTTTTTGAGCTTTTATCATTTTATTAGTTCTTGCTCGCCATGCAGGTTTCTCGTCCAATTTATGTGTTATAATTTCACCCAGGTATTTAAATTGTTTCACTATTTTAATTTCCCTATTGTTCACTGTGATGTGATCTATTACAAGTGGATCCATTACCATTATTTCAGTCTTTTCAAATGATATCTGGAGTCCTAATTTTTGTGCTATATTTTGTAAGCTTGTTATTTGTTTCGTGGCTTCCCGAATATTATTAGCTAGTAATGCTAGGTCATCAGCAAATCCCAAGCAATTTAGGTTTATTTTATCTTTCTTAGTTCCAATTTTAACATTCATAGGATTTTCCTTGTACCATTCTCTCATTACATATTCAAGAGCACAATTGAATAGCAATGGTGATAAACAATCTCCCTGTCTCAACCCTGTTTTAATCGTAAATGGTTCAGATATTTCTCCTCTAAATTTTACTTTGGATTTGGTGTTTGTTAAGGTTAACTGTATCATTTTTATTAATTTAGGATGAAGTCCAAAATTCCTTAATATTTTCATCATTGAAGATCTATGGATGCAATCATACGCCTTTTTGAAATCTACAAAGGTTATGACTAGTTGTTTTTGCCTTCTTTTGTAGACATCCATAACTAACTTCAAGGTGATTATCTGTTCTGGGCAGCTTCTCCAGGATCTAAATCCTCCTTGATACTCTCCCAGTTCCAGTTCTAATTGATCTTTACAGCGGTTGTATAGTATTCTTGACATGATCTTATACGTGCAGTCCAAAAGGGAAATTCCTCTATAGTTGTCTGGATTTGATTTTTCTCCTTTCTTATGTAATGGATGTATTATAGCAGTAGTCCAATTTTCTGGTAATTTCTCTTCATTCCAGATTTTTACTGTGCATTGGTGTAATGCTATCTTTACTGGTTCTGCTGCATATTTCCAAAGTTCAGCAAACGTTTGATCTTCTCCACTTGCCTTGTAGTTTTTGAGTTCTTTCAAAGCTCTGTAGACCTCATTAATTGTAGGTGGATTTATATTTTCTGCTGGTGTGCTGGTGTTTTAATTGGGGTTTCTGTGTTTATCTGAAGAAGTTCTGGGGGATCTTCACAATTTAGTAACTTGTTAAATGTTTCTGCTAGAATTTCTGTATTTTTACTATTGTTATGGGCTAGGTTATTATCTTTATCTTTTAACATTAATGTTGGAGGATCATATCTTTGTAATTATCTGCCAAATATTTTGTAATAGTCTCTTGAGTTTGTTTTTTCACTATTTGTTTCTATCATTAGAAGTATATCTTTTTGGTACTGACGTTTAACTCTCCTTATTATTTTTTGTGTTGTCTTCCTTTGTTTTGTGAGTTCCAAATATGATTTTTCTGTTTTTTCATTTTGATGCCTTAACCAGGCTTGGTGTCGATCCAACACTGCTTCATCACATTCATCGTTCCACCACTGGTGTTTTTTCCTTGGATTTATAGGGGCAACTTGTTCAGCTATTTGTTTCAATTTGGGAATTATTTCTTCCAGATCATCTGTTATTTTTATATCCCTGGTTTGTGCTTCATAGTCCTCATTTTGTATCAGTTTATGAGGGTCATAGGTTCTCTTCTTCTTCTGGTGGGATTTTTTCTTTGCTGATGGGGTTAATTTAATTTTAATTTTTATCATGTAATGATCTGATCCGGTATCTGTCCCTCTCAGTACTTTCACATTGTAAATTTCCTTGTGGTAATTCTTATCCATGCAGACATGGTCCAGTTGCCATTCTCCTTTTTTCCAGTCTGGATGTTTCCAAGTTTTTAGTTTACTTGGTCTTCTCTTAAAATACGTCGACTTTGAGATCATGTCATGGTTTCTGCAAAATTCCACTAGTCTTATGCCATTTTTGTTTGTTCTTCTTTGTGCTGTCCATTTTCCTATTATGTCTCTATATCTCTTTTCCCTTCCTAACTGGGCATTGAAGTCTCCAATTAAAATTTTGATGTGATTTTTATTAATGTTATTCGTCGTTTGATCTAAGAGCTCCCAAAATTTTTCTACCTCTTCTCTGTGTTCTTTTTTATTATTTTTATCATTTGTCGGGGCATGGGCATTTATTATTGTGTACATTTTATTTGCAGCTTTTAGAGTTAATGTTGAGAGCCTGGGAGATTGTGCTTTAAATTCTATTATGGACTCTATTATTTTCAGACTCACCACGAATCCTGTTCCAAATTGTGGACACTGTTTCATGACTCTTTTCCCTGGTATTCCCTTATAAATCCTATATCCTTGTGATTCTATCGGCTCCTGATAAGTATTTCTCATTTCTTGAAGTCCGGTTATGAGAATCCCCTTGCGATCCATTTCATCCGTCAGAATTTTGAGTTTGCCTGGTTGTATGAGGGAATTTATATTGAGTGTCGCAATGTAGTTTATTTATCCTGTCTTGAGTTTTGGTCGTCTGTCCGTTTTGGGTATTTTCAGATGCTCCGACTCATCCAAGTTATCTTTCAGGTGACTGCCCACCGTATCCGAGTGCAGTCTTCCTTGGTTATTTCCAAGCGGTGGATTATTCCTTGAAAGATTTCCTTCCATGTTTGACTTTCAAAGGTAGTCAACCTTGTGTGGAGCAAGCTCCGAGTTACAACTACGGTTGTTAGCCGTAGAGGTTGTTTAGTGTTTGGTCCGCGAGAGCTATTTTATTTCGCTCAAGTCCGCCGGTAAACCGGTGAGGACCCCCCTATCCGCCACCTGGGACGCGCCACGTCGGAGTATCACCTCTCCGCCTGCTACGACACCGTAGTAGGTTCGTGGTTTTTTTTTTGCCCTCTATAATAAACATTTTTTAAAAATTCGCACTGGCTATTTTTTAGTCTCTTACAGAGGTAATTATAATACAATCTTGATTTATCAATCCTCTTTTGTAAAGTTTTTTTTTAAATCACACTGTTTGTCATTGACCCCACTAAAGTTGTAGAACTTTCCTTATGACACTTTGTTCATTTTCTATATAATGGAAGGAAACATTCCACATGGGAAAAATTATATATAAAAACAAAGATGAGGTGACTTACCGAACAAAAGCGCTGGCAGGTCGATAGACACACAAACAAACACAAACATACACACAAAATTCAAGCTTTCGCAACAAACTGTTGCCTCATCAGGAAAGAGGGAAGGAGAGGGGAAGACGAAAGGAAGTGGGTTTTAAAGGAGAGGGTGAGGAGTCATTCCAATCCCGGGAGCGGAAAGACTTACCTTAGGGGGAAAAAAGGACAGGTATACACTCGCACACACACACATATCCATCCACACATACAGACACAAGCAGACATATTTCATATGAAAAGGACAGGTATACACTCGCACACACACACATATCCATCCACACATACAGACACAAGCAGACATATTTGTTGCGAAAGCTTGAATTTTGTGTGTATGTTTGTGTTTGTTTGTGTGTCTATCGACCTGCCAGCGCTTTTGTTCGGTAAGTCACCTCATCTTTGTTTTTATATATAATTTGTTCATTTTCTTTATGATAAATAAAGTTCATTTTGTGATTACCATAAAGATTTACTCATGATACACAAGTACATTGATAATTGTGTAATACAGTCTTCACTTGATATATGTAGCTAAAAAGTATTTTTTGAGACTAGCTTCAATTTCTTTACTATTAATTTTGTTTTAGCTTGTAATGTGTATCATGGTACCCACTGCAGCTATAGAGTTTTCTCTGGTAATAGATTTGCTCATCTTTTCAACAAATAGTTAAAGTTCTTTTGGTGTGATAATCATTTCCATTTACTACTGATCTTCACATATATTCATAACTGCGTATCACAGTCTCCAATTGAACAATAAGGTAGAAACACCATTCTTTGACAATGCTCCAGTCTTTGATATTTACATCAATTTTATTAAATAATGGGAAATGTAAAATGAAGTTAAATTTAGTAATAGTGTTATTGTTGACAGATCTGTGATATTGTAGGGAGTCAAGCAACCTTTTAAAATTTAGATCAACTGTAGCTGTTAATTTTAAGGAGAGTTATGTAAGACTGGTTTGTAAATTAGGTTCCAGTCTACCGTACGGTGTTAATTACTGAAACAACTGGAGCATCTTGTTCCAGATTTTGAACCCAAGAGAAATTACAAGCCTGAACAAATGACAAAAACTATAGAAGCTGTCCAGACATTCACCCTAATGGCCACTGCAACCAAGCTTGGTGTGTCAAGGGTATTACTGTCCATTTTTAACACCTCTTGTAGTTGTCTCATCAAATATTTTTTATATTTTATTTGGTTCATTTATTCAATGCAAACTGTTACATAGCCACAGTTTTGAATATAATGTTAATGTTAAAGTGCAGTACCACGACACCCTCAAAGATTGCATTTACTCTTATGTTCGCTCAGATGCCTCCATTTTCCTGCATTTATTTATTTCTGTTTATCTTATTGATATTGCTTACATTCCTAATGTATTCTGTAGTTACATTGACAATTGTTTCTTCTTTTAATTGGTTTGTATGTAACTCGCCATGTTTTGTACCTCCTGATGTAGCCTTGTCAAGTACTAATTTTATTTTATTAGTTTTGTTTATTAGTAGAAACTGTTATGTAGGCATGCTGTTCATATTTTGTGTTAAAGTTTTTCCTGTCTACTCCAGTTTTATTTATTTACTGTTCAATTTTTTTACTTCTTCATTGCATTACCACCACGCTGTCAAAGACGTTACTTACAGTATGTTTCTGCTTCAGTCTAGACATGTTACTTCTCTTCCAATGTTGTTTGCAAGCATTGTAACTTCATTGGTGACAATACTTAGTAAATGTCTGAAGATGGCTTTGTGAGCGGAAAACCGATTATCACAATAAAACTAATATTTTAGAACAAAAGCAAACTGGTGCTTTTCATTTATTAAATTCTGAAACATCTCTCAGTCAGTTGTCAATGTCACATCCTTGCCCTCTTTGATCAGATCTGGAATGAGGATGAGTTCTCATCTCAGCAGCAAGAAACCGCGATAGTTCGGGTGCTGAAACCGGGTAAGAACCCTGCTAGAGATGGACAGTTATCACCCAATCGGCCTTACTGACATTCTCTGTAAGTTGCCCAAATACATGGTGTGCAAGCGGCTGTGTTGGCTCCTTGAGTCTCGTGGCCTTTTGGCTGCATCTCAGGGTAGTTTTCGCAAAGGCTGCTTCGCTACTGATAATTGGGTTCACCTGGAGTCCACCATCTTGATGACCTGTGCATGTCATCAACACCTCATCACTGTCTTTTTCAGCCTACAGAAGGCTTATGACATGATATGGCATCACCACATCCTTACTTTGTTGAGAGTATGGTCTCTGTGGTTTAATCCCGATTTTTGTCAAGAACTTCTTGTTGCACGGTATGTTCCAGGTTCAAGTGGGTGCTACACTTAGTACTCCCCATCTACAAGAGAATGGGGTTCTGCAGGGTTCTGTACTGAGCGGCTCTTCTTTCTGGTGGCCATCAGTGGTCTAGCAGCAGCTATGGGGTCTTCGGTATCGCCCTCCTCATATGCCAATGATTTTTGTCTTTATTATTGCCCCTATAGTATGGGTGTTGCTGAGCATCACCTACAAGGTGCCATACAAAACGCGCAGTCTAGGTCTGTCAACCATGGCTTTCGGTTTACAGCCGCCACGTCTCGTGTCATTCACTTCTGTCGGAATCGTAGTGCCCACCCACATTCAGTCCTGGACCTAGACGATCAGTTACTTCTTGTAGTTGAGATGCACTGCTTTTTGGGATGGTCTTCGATTCCCAGCTGACATGATTTCCGCACCTTTGCCAACATAAGCAAAAGTGCTGGCAACACTTCGATACACTTCACTGCCTCATCACACTAGCTGGGGTGCAGATCACTCTGCCCTTTTGTCGCTCTACAAGTTCCTGATTCTTTCCCGTATTGATTATGAGAGTCATGCATGTGGTTCAGCATCACCCTTAGCATTGCGGATGTGTGACACCATTCATCATTATGTTGTTCGACTTGCGACAGGAGCCTTCCGAGCTAGCCCTGTTAATAGCCTACTAGTCAAGGCTGGAGTCTTTCAGGTACCTATCAGGCGTTAACAACAGCTGCTGAATTACATTATACATGTTCATAGCTTCCTTGAACATCTCAACTACTGTATACTTTTCTCTGGAATGGAGTTCCACCTCCCACAACAGCTAACCAGAATTTACAATTGGTGCATGCCTCCAGTGTCTGTGTTTGGAATTGTAGCTTCCTCCATTGTTGCCTATGGGCAGGGGACATTGCATCTGCCCCCATGGCTTATACATGACCTCGGATTTGTCCAGAAGTCTCCGTTGGTCCAAAAAATTCTTCTGACCTCACGATTTTTCGTTGCCTCTTCTTGGCTATCCTTGAGATGTATCTGGATTTGGTAGTCGTAATCACAGATGGCTCAACAGTTGGCGGACGAGCATGCTTTGCATACACACACACACACACACACACACACACACACACACACTGTGCAGTGAACTCCACTCTCTGCCAAATGACTGCAGTGTCTTCACTGCTGAATTGATGGCCATTAAACTAGCCCTTAGCCATATTCATTCTTGCACTGGTATGAGTATCCTAATTTGTAGTAACTCCCTTAGCAGCTTTGTGGCTATAGACCTGTGGTACTCTCCTCACTCGCTGGTTACATCTGTCCAGGATCTTGTCTCTGAATTTAGGCAACCAGTCCTTTTTGTTTGGACCCTGGTCATACTGGAATTTTGGGAAATGAATGAGTTGGCCAAGCTGGCCATCAAGATGCTAATCCTGGAAATGTGGGTCCCAGAAATGGACCTTTGCTCATTTATGCACATCGATTTCTGGACGTCTGGAACTCGGAATGGTCTGCCCTGATCTCACCAAAAAATGAGGACAATTAGGGAAATTACAACCATGTGGCAGTTTCCCCCGTGTGCTTCTCACAGGGGATCCACTGTCCTTTGTTGCGTCTGCATTGACCACATTCGGCTGACCTGGGGCCACATTCTCCGCCATGAGGATCCTCCTTACTGCTGATGCTAAGCCCTCCTGTCGGTGTCCCTCTTACTCATAGTCTGCCCTAATTTGGCTTCTTTGAGACGGCTACCTCTGATGCTGGCATAGGATGCCAAAGCGGCTGACTTGGAGCTACATTTTGCACGCAAAAGTGGTTTCTATTCATCCCTGTGAGGTAGGGCTTTTTGACCTCATTGACAGCCTGAGGGGTTGGTGGGACACCCCTCACCTGCTGCAGCCCTGCCCCCTTCTTCCCGACTTCCCCTCTCCGGCCTTTATCCTTCCCACCTTTTTTTATTTCTTGGTTTTAGTGCCTTGTCTTGACTGATCTTTTAATGACTTATCTGTGCTGTCTTTTTTTTCTTGGCCTTTATTTATTT
Source organism: Schistocerca serialis cubense (assembly GCF_023864345.2). NCBI lineage: Eukaryota > Metazoa > Arthropoda > Insecta > Orthoptera > Acrididae > Schistocerca > Schistocerca serialis. The sequence continues at coordinate 407,175,186 of NC_064646.1, forward strand.
TTTTATTGTGTTAGTTATACTTAGGCTTTCCAGAATTTGCCTTTTGCCTCGCTGGGTTGAATTTTTTTTATTTTTAAATCTATATCAGAATGACATTTGGCATTATTTTATTCAGTTAATTAACCCACCATCTTTAACTTTTTCAGTTGCTCTCATTTTTTCTTCTATCATTCTTTTTCATCTTGGAATCTTTGTGTGATTCTTTTTATTTAGCCATCATAATATTTAAACAATTGAAACTGCTGATTTTTTGGTTAAACTTTCATTGCTTTTTGCTTTATATATGACACACATCAGTTTTTTGTTTTTTCTGTCTGCATCATATTTGATCACGCGAGGGATCACGGGTATTGGCTTGTGGTGCATATACAATCACAGCTGCATTGAAAACAAATGGGCACCACATGCCAGTGGGAAAAGTTCTGTGATAGTGGCAGCAGTGGATGAAAGGCAAACATTACCTGATTACAGTGTAGCATCAGTATGTATTTCTTGCTAGTACTGATGTTTTGTTTACATTCGTGGCATAGTGCAGTGCTTGTGTAGACCGTGTGGTTGTCTGATGGAAAATGGATTCATAAAAAGAGGAAATCTGAAAATGGTTGGAGGAATTGAGCTTATCTGATGAATCACTTTTCAGAAATGGCAATCATTCTGACCCCGACTGTCGTGCTCCTTCCTTAAACGAGAGTAATAATGGAGATGAAGTAATTTCTTTGAAGGAACAAAAGGTACACAAGCAAACTATGAATATGTCCACAAAAGGGCAAACAAAGTTTCAGCATCACTGATGAAGACAGTGAAAGTGAGCTCTCACCTGAAGAGAGATCTTGTACTGATGGGCTCCCTAAGTCACTAATAAAGTGGTGTGAAGTGCAGGGAAGTGTTTTGTGGGGTAACTGTGAAGCAGGCAATACACTTTTGGACAATCTACCTGCAAATATTTGTCCGATGCACATTTACAGTTTTTTCTTGATGAAGAAAAGTGTAATTTTATAGTGAAGGAAACAAACTATTGTGCTAAAGGAAAGATTAAAAGTGGAATAACTGCAGAGACTGCATTACTGTCATGAAGACTGACATTGCGGAGTAATATAACAGGAATACAACAAGATGTTGTTATTAATTAATCTTTGTAGTGATTAATCCTGTAATAATAATAATAATAATAATAATAATAATACAATATTTAAATTTCAACGACAGGAAATAATTGTGCTGTATGTCAAAAGCTAAAAGGCATCTGACATGATGTGACACAGGAGCTGGTTTCATCACATTGTGTTCCTGATTACAACTTCTAATAGGTGTTGCACTCTTTTTAACTGCACGGAGAATTTGTTGCTTGTCTGCTTTATTTTTGCGTGCATTCATAATATTTTTTGGAGTAAATGAGTCTGTGTTTGTTTTTGTTTCATATAAAACAGAAGCTGCTTTCATTGCCTAGTGTTCTGTCTACTCGTGTACATTTGTTCTTGCATAATGAATCCATGTGTGAATTGCATGATTTAAATGCATTGTAAGTATCTTGTTTGTGTCTTGTTTTATTTTAGTTTGCATCCACTTTTGATGCTTTCTTGAATTTAATGGAGAACTCCATATTAGCAGATTTTGACATAACTTGCATTGTACTTTGTTATGTCTCATCACAGAATGAGTTTGTATTCCTGCATTGAATGGTGTTGCTTCTTGCAAGCTAAGACTTTCTTCTTTGCAAATGCAAAAAGTGCCTCAGCAGTTAAGCAAATTTGTTAACCCATTATCAACAGGTACTACAAACAATACATTTTAGCAGAAATTATTGTACTGCAATCATCTTCCCATTCCCACTCCAATGAAAATTTATAACCAAATAACACATACTCTCGTGCTTTCAGCATTGGCTCTTAGGGTGACTCCTGTATAACTAGAGTTTACTAAGTTTAATAACATTCAGTACTGTGGAAGTATGTTCGCACCATACCACACAATCCCATGTACAAATATGCACTTCAGTGTAGAATATTTTTGCTGCCTAATAGTACCTGGCACAATAATAACAGACTTCATCAATAATACTACAAATTATGGCTGTTGATAAAATATTGATATATTGATATTTTTTCCAAAAAGTATTGATATATTTCGTCGATATATTTTCCCCGATACATTGATAAATTTATATCAAAACGGCAATTTCGAGTGCCAATATTTTAATTTTAAATTATATTTTTTTCACAATTTTCGGAAAATATTAAAAAGTCGCTCTTTACAATTTTACTTTCACTGTGTGAAGGAGTCTTACTACTGTATGAGCATTCATCATGTCCAATCTTTCTCATTGACTACATGGTAGAACTGATTGCACTGAGGGGGTGACAGTATGACTGGGATAACAAGATTTCCGATGTGAAGAAACAGCACACCAGCTGCGTTAAAAAACAAATTTTAATGAAACTATTGTGCTATTTTTTTACATCGACAGTCTTCTAAAATATTTGCTGAAAATTATGAACAAAAATTTAAATAACAAGATTGGTCATTGGAGATGTGTGAGGGGAAATGTTGCCGTAATTGGTGCTCAGTGCTATGAACAGAAACTGCAATGTTTAGCTTCACCACCCAGTTTTGACACTACAATTGGTAGGTCGCTCATGTTTGCAGAGATGAGAAAAACTGGGGAGACGAAATGACGTGTTCTGGACAAATCCAATATGTGACGAAACTGAATGATGGACCCATCAGATACTTTTTATTGTGACACTGACATGCAGTTACCATTGTTAGCAAAGTGGTTATTGCCAAGCGTGAACATGTATTGTTTTCGTTTGGATCCTTGCTCTAAGGAGGTTAGGCAGGCTACCAGCTTGTTGATTTACAGAATATCTAACAATAAATCAGTACTTCAGTATACAGCTCTAAAACCATTAGTATACAATGTACAGCTGATATTTTTGTAGGCAGGTATGTTGATATTTTTCCACCGATATATCAATACCTGTTTTTGATATATTGAGAGCTGTAATGATATTTTTTTAAATATCGATATATTGGATTCCCCATATTTCCAAAAATATCAACAGTTCTATAACCAACCATGCTCATTGACAAGAAGCAACATCATTCAGAGCAGAAATACATACTCATTCTGTGACAGGGTGTAATAAAGTAGAATAGCAATTCTGCCGAAATGGAGTTCTCCATTAACACTACAATGGCAGAAGTGATCAAAATGACACCTGTCATACTTTTTTCCCTTCATTGTCATATACAGTTTATTTACTTCATTAATGACATATGACTTTTCCTAATTTGCTGAGAAACTTGAAGAAAAGAAAACAGCATTACTCGGAACAGTGAACAAGATCTGCCATGAAATCCCTGATGAAGTAAGAAAGTCACATACACTAAGTGATCAAAAGTATCTGGACACCTGGCTGAAAGTGACTTACAAGTTCGTGGCGCCCTCCATCGGTGATGCTGGAATTCAATATGGTGTTGGTCCACCCTTAGCCTTGATGACAGCTTCCACTCTCGCAGGCATACGTTCAATCAGGCGCTAGAAGGTTTGTTGGGGATTAGCAGCCCATTCTTCCCATAGTGCTGCACTGAGGAGAGGTATCGATGTCGGTCAGTGAGGCCTGGCATGGAGTCGGCGTTCCAAAACATCCCAATGGTGTTGTATAGGATTCAGGTCAGGACTCTGTGCAGGGCAGTCCATTACAGCAATGTTATGGTTGTTATGGTTGTGTAACCACTCCGCCACAGGCAGTGCATTATGAACTGGTGCTCAGTCATGTTGTAAGATGCAATCGCCATCCCCGAATTGCCCTTCGACAGTGGAAAGCAAGAAGGTGCTTAATACATCAATTTAGGCCTCTGCAGTGATAGTTCCATGCAAAACAACAAAGGGTGCAAGCCAACCCCATGAGAAACACACCCACTCTGTAACTCCACCACCTCCAAACTTACTGTTGGTACTACACATGCTGTCAGATGACATTCACCGGGCATTCACCATACCCACACCCTGCCATTGGATCGCCACATTGTGTACCGTGATTTGTCACTCCACACCACGTTTTTCCACTGTTTAATTATTCAATGTTTACACTTCTTACACCAAGCGAGGCGTCGTTTGGCATTTATTGTCGTGATGTGTGGCTTATGAGCAGCTGCTCAACCACGAAATCCAAGTTTTCTCATCTCCTGTCCAACTGTCATAGTACTTGCAGTGGATCCTGTTGCAGTTTGGAATTCCTGTGTGATGATCTGGATAGATGTCTACCTATAACACATTACGACCCTCTTCAACTATTGGCGGCCTCTGTCAGTCAACAGATGAGGTCGGCATGTACGCTTTTGTGCTGTACGTGTCCCTTCACATTTCCACTTCACTATCACATTGGAAACAGTGGACCTAGGGATGTTTAGGAGTGTGGAAATGTTGCGTATAGGCATATGACACAAGTGACACCCAATCACCTGACTACATTCGAAGTTCATGAGTTCAGCGGAGCACCCCATTCTGGTCTCTCCCAAAGTCTAATGACTACTGAGGTCATTGGTATGCAGTACCTTGCAGTAGGTGGCAGCACAATGCACCTAATATGAAAAACGTTTTTGGGGGTGTCTGAATACTTTTGATCACATAGTGTATGCTGAAATACACTCCACCACCATCATGCATCATAGTGGCAACACAGACTGCGCCATGACTACATACCAATGAAAGAAGAACAAAAATGTCATTCTTCTCAGTACACTGCATGCTGAAGTAGCAAATGCTAGGAAGAAAAGGAAAAACCTGAAACCATAACATTTCTCAATACAACAAAGTATGCAGTGGATGTGGTTGATCAAATGACACAAATATATACTACAAAGGTTGCATGTAAGAGACGGCCCATGTATGTTGTCTACAACATCTTGGGCATGGTGGCAAAAAATGTATGGGTCATCTACAATGTAGCAACAAACAAGAAAATGGAAAAGAAGAAATTCATACTTCAGCTGGTGATGATCGCACTCAAAGCGAATAAAAGAACAAGAACATCTGGAAAAAAGATATGGTTTAACAAGCACTAACACAAAGTACATGTTTAAGCCAAATATGAAAATATTTTATATGGAGCCAAAATGACCAATTTCCACTGTTTTAGGAATGTCAGAAACTCCACTGTTCTAGTGTTAAATATGAGAAAGTACGAAAAATGAATGTGAAATATAATACAGTATGAGCAATATGGTTACAATGCATTTAAATCAAGCAATCCACGTAAATGATCTGTAAACAGGAAGCGGGAACCTCTCTGCGAGCTAGTCTAGTCCTGGAGAGCGTACAGAGTGGGTTGCAGACAGGTACAGTGTGCTCAGTCATGCATTAGTGCATGAAAAGTAGGCATGGAAATTAATAATTCAAGTCAGTTTTCTGTGAAAAGAATAAACTGTGATATTTTTCAGTGACTGGACTGATTCTTAAAAACAATGGCTAACACAAATCAAATTATGATACTGTGTGAATGTTGGACTTTGGACATCCTTGATCCAGTCTCTCTTAACTTAAAATATATTATATGCTGTGTTTAATACAAAGTGTTTCTAATTTAGAGAAACCTTTATCGAAATTCATGTGAGTTTACTAAGTTATGTAGAGCAGTGAGTGTAGGACTTTGATATGGCACAAGCCACTTTGGCACACAGTTAAGTACTTTATTAAGGAGATATGTGTATCTGATAGTAAAACGACTCACCAATGCTCTAAAAATCAAGAGTACAATGTCAAACAAGTACCCCAAGCTAAAGAATTCAACATTCAAGAACCAACATTAATCCAAAATATAGGGTAGGGGACTTACAAATGGCTCAGCATGGCAGGACAGCACCATTTAAATCTTCAGATACGACTGCTACAGAGAAATGTTTTTACTCTTCTAATGCAACTGCCACAAGAAAGAAAAAAAGAAGAGAGAAGACAAGTCACGGTACACGATGAACATACACGCTACAAGCAGATGCAACATCACAATACACAACAGCCGTTAGTAGCAAAAAATGACATGTATTACACGTGCTGTAGGTGAGCATTTGGAATTACTGCAGTATGCAGTAATAGTGCCAAAACTGAGTGTGATGAGTCCTAACTGTTTCTGGGTGTTCTGTAATATTCTGGACTTTGTAAACTGTTAGTAGAGAGAGCTAACATTAAGTAGGAGAACTTTGTCAGACTGCGAGGATGAAAAAATGGGCAGGTTAAACAAGAAGTTTCGAATAACAGATATAACAAAGGAAGGAAGCACAGCACACAAAAGGTGGATGCATCCCAAAAAATAAGACAGGAAAATTTAGAGGTAAGACAAGATAGCAGCAAAGTCAGGCATTCTAAATTGACGAACACAGAAATAGCTTCAATAGAGACTTGTAGAAAAATTGTCAGGCAAGAAAGTACTTTCAAGAGAATTGAAAAAAATTAGATAGGCAAGCAAGTAGAAAAATGCGATAGGCAAGAGAAAGTAATCGAAGAATTAAAAATGGAGATGAAAGTGGAAATCCAAGCAGTGAGGTTTAATATGGAAAAACAAAGTATAAACTATGAGAAAATATTAGCTAGGAGATAAAGAAAAACACAAGATGAAAATTAAAGGAAATGTTGGAAAGAAAAACACAAGAAAAATTAAAGGAAATGTTGTTGATTTAGTAAAGACCCACAAAAAATCGAAAGAAACTGGCTCATAAAGTTCAAAATTTGTGGACACATATTTCAACAGGGTTGCCACAAGTTCTGGAAATAAAATGCAAAAATCTCACTGGCTGGGCACAGCTGAGTATGTGTGCCACTTGTCTATTCCCTCATTCTTACTGCTTCTCCCCTTCCTACCACACTCCTCAGCTTGCAGTCAGTGCTGCCACCACTTCTTGCCACTAGCCTAGCAGTTGCCGATGAGAGGCAGAGAGGTGGGAGGAGTGGTTTGTTTGAATCTGATTCTCAGAGATTGTTGATGTAGCAGCGAAAGATGTCAGTCGTGTATGCATGAGTTGTGTCTGAGGGGCTGTGTGAATGTGTGTATGCTCTTGTTCTCTGACAAAGTTTATGGCCAAAAATGTAGTTGTGATTGTTCTGCGTGAATGTCTGCAACTCAGCGATCATCTTTGCAGTGAGCTGCTACCTGTCCTCATTAGTATTGATTCTCAGAGCATTTGCGCAAGTTGTCTGTTGCATGGATTCATCAATGTGATCTCATTTCATCAACACGGTGTCTGTGACATGTAAATAGCTGGCCACACAAGTTTATTTCCACGACAGGCCAACACCGCAGGCCATTTCTGTGGGTATCTCTAATGGATCGGGCCTGCTGATCTGAAGCCCATCATTTCCCACTAATGCGCAAGCCCTGCCCATTGGATCTAGTCTCACCAATCTGCTTGCAGTCTGGATCTGTTTGTGTGTGGCATAATGCGGCGGATTTTCATAGTTTATCCAAGGACCCAGGACGGCAGTGCTCCTCGTCAGACCAGAGGCCACGGGCAAAGATTTCATGAATTGCGACTGTCCCACTACAAGTACATTGTACAGCACAGCGTTTATAGACGTTTTACTTATTCTAATACATTTTGGCACTTCAAAAATAATTTTACATATTAGAAGGTATGGACGATAAGAACAACATTGTGGCAGTCGCTCGCAGTTTGTATGCTATGTACTTGTATATTTCTAGGAAGAAAAGTCACACAATACCTGTAAACAGTAGACATAACACAGTGAATAATAATTGGCAATAAGAACATAGAACCAACATTTTCTTGGTGGTCACCTATAGTGTTGGTGTACACAACTCTTCTATGCCTTATTCACTTCTTTCAAGAGGCCTCATTTTTTCTGAGGTTATTTCTGAAATCACTGAAGATATTTTAAATCTGTCTTGCAACGCCAAGGAAATGTGTATTTATGTCACAAATGTTTTCGCTTTATCGAAATATAATAACAACAGTGGTCTTAATGAAACATATACCATCTGTCTTGCTTTCTCCACCTAAAACGGTTCATTATGAAACGTGTTGATGTTAGTACTTAAGATTTTTGCTTACATGGGGGAGAAATCTACTAAGGGGTCCCAGCCTTTGCAGTATCGTTGTCCTCCCTTGCTGCATGTCTATCCTCTTGCTGTTCTTTTTCCCCTCCCTTGGGGAACATGTCTGGGGTATTTTTGAGAATGTTCTGCACTGTCTGTAGCTGACATAAGAAAGCCTCACCACTGTTTTTCGTTCCTTTTTCCTTTCTTCGTTCACCTTCTCCTATCCTCCCTCTGCTTCGGTGTTTGAGGCTCCTTTCCCCCCCCCACCCCCACCCCCCCCCCCCCGCCCCCCACCTCCTCTATGTCTGCCCCCCCTCCCCCCTCCCTGTCCATGTCTGCTCCTGAAAGCTGGCCCATGCATCTGACGCGTAACAGGTGACTGGGTAATGCCTAGTTACCAGCCCTGGGTATACAGGTAGGGTTCGCACGTACCCCCTGGTACAGACCAGGCCCACGTTGGGGTGATTGCCTGAGCTGCTACCTTCCCAAATTGCCGATTGGTCCCTCTGTCAAGTGTTTGGGAGATGTGACCTAAGGTGTGAACGATCATTGTAAAGGGGCCCTCAGTTGGAAGGAGTGCGCCATTGGAGATGCTGACAATCATGGGGGGCTCTGACAATGAGCGAATCATCTTTACAATCAACGTCTACAGAACGGAAACAAAATGAGGCTAACAATTCAAAGACCCACCACACCTGCACCACAGTTCCTCATAGTTCCATGTACTGAAGGCAATCAGTCATTCACAACAGTATTATTCAGAAAGATGTTATTGCAATTGGTGGCCCTGTGAAATACTGCTCCTGTTTATGTAATGACACTTTGGTTTTGGAGGATGCTTCTGATTCTCAAGCACGACAACTGCTTGCTGCTTTGCTTCTCCACGCCTATCCTGTTCATGTTGACGCCCGTAGAACTTTGAATTCTTCCTCTGGTGTTATTCACACTAGGCTGCACGACTGTCTGACTAAAGCCAAAATCCAAACATACCTCTGATCAGTGTGTCATTGCCATCCATTGGGCAGCGGAAAAGGTATATGCCTGCTTAGTGCCCACATGCATTCTTTTTCTCACCTTTGATAGAGTGGTGCTTTCATCCAAGATGAAAGCAGGCTATGAGCTTCTCACAGTCCGACCGTACATTCCGAACCCAATGCATTGTTTCAACCACACTATAATGTCTTGTCGATGCTTGGCCGAATTGTAACCTGTGGTAGGGATGCACATGAGGGCGATTGTCCGCCTCCTTCTCCCTGCTGTATCAACTACAATGGTGACCATGCCGCCGCCTCTCGAGATTATCTCGTTTATCTCGGTGAGTGGGCTGTCCAGGGGATGCGGGTGAAGGAAAAGGTTCCGTACCCTGTTGCTCGCAAGTTATTGGCTAGTCACAAACCCTGCATTCTACCATCTGGCACTTATAGTATTGCTCTTGCTGCATCTTGCTCCATGAAGGACATGGCCGTGCAGACATGCGACCTCAAATTCAGCTCTGAGGTTGTGAAATAGCCCAGTGTCATGATAGCATTGCAGTCCCCTCGTCCAGCTGTGCAAGAAGCCATCAGACTCTCGCTTCATGGGGCGAAGTCACCAGCTACACAACCAACAGGCTGAAAAGGACAGAAGGAATAATCTCATTAAGACTTCCAACGTCCCTCCAGCCAACCAACACTTGAGTCTTCCTATTTGGCACCAACGTTTTTTGGTATCGGCTTCCGGCACACTGCTCAGTATTTACAGTAGAGTTCTTTGCCCTGTATCGAGCCATGGAGTACATCCAGCAACACAGTGTTTTCAGTTGTGTCATCTGCTCAGAATCTCAGTGCCCTTCGAAGCCTCTGTGCGCTGTACACCATCTATCCCTTAGTGCAATGGGTCCAAGAAAGCTTTCAATTGCTCACTCTTGATGGAGTCACTGTGATGTTTATGTGGGTTCCTGGTCATGTCAGTCTGACAGGAAACAAGGGTGTTGACGCTGCTGCCAAGGCTGCACTCCTTGTATCTCAGCCCACTGGTTCTTATATTCTCTCTGATGATCTCTGTGTTGCCGTATGTCAAGGAGGTGATATCACTTTGGCATCGCTGCTGGTCCTCCCTTCATGAGAATAAGCTGTTGATTATTAAGCCTCTCCCAGTGGCTTGGACGACCTCCTCTCGGCCCTCCTGCCACGAGGTGGTCATTTTAACTAGGTTTTGTATTGGGCACTGCCTTTTTAGACATTGCCATTTGTTAAGTGGCGCTCCCGTACCGCTTTGTGCACATTGCGTTCATCTTTTAACTGTCCACCATTTCCAGATGGAATGCCCTTTTTTTGACTGTCTACATTGCTGTTTGGGTTTGCCATCTGAGTTACCAACCGTTTAGCAAATGACGCATGGGGGACCTCCTTTTTTCTATCGTGTTTTTTATAGACCTATCTCCACATCCCTGTTTTTACCTGTCTTTTCTTCCGTCGTCGTGGATTGACATGAAGTCATTTTTAAGTCCTCTCTTTGTCTTTGTCTTTGTGTTTAACAGTTTGGACATAGGCGTGTATGACCCTAGTTGTTTTTGCACCCTAAAACAAAACAAAGTGAGGGAGAAATACAGAAATCCTTATATTTTTTTGGCAACTTACGTCCTTACTTACCCTTGAGATGTCAAAACTTGTCAGGGGAAAATGCTAAAACTTGTCTGGAAATCAGGGAAATATTAGGGAATTTCACTTGCGGAAACTTGTGGCAACCCTGTTCAAGGGATGTTCGAAGTGTCAGAAAAGCCACTTCAAAATGCCTTTTACAAAGTAGATTTAAACCAGTGAGGAAGATTTATCTTTCGTGTTTGTGCATTGATTGTCACCATTTTTCAAACAGTGTACCAAGGCTTAATGTTCTTTTACATGTTTTCAACAGTGTTTTATATTTAATTTGTTTAATATGCAGCAATTAATTAAAAACCCATCACATCAGAGAGCAGACTGCTTAGCATTTATATATCATACAGTAATGCACTAGTGGTACCTCACATATGAGGTCTTTTCAAAAAGTTCTGGAATTTGATCCACAAAATATTTCTGTGCTTACCTTTTATGTATTGTGCCTGGACCCCTTTGAAATATTCTCCTCCACAGTTGATACACCACTCCCAATGCCGTTTCCACTTCTGAAAGCAGTCTTGGTACATCTCCTGCAGGATCGCACGAAGCGCCACCTGTGAATTTTCTTTTATCTTGTATGTCGTTGCAAATCTTCATCCTTTCAATGGGGTTTTCAACTTTGGAAATAAAAAAAATAATAATTAAAAAAAAGTTCTCAGGGGCCAGGTCTGGAAAGTACAGTGATTTTGTTTTATGTGCTGTAGTCACACACCAACAGGGATGAATGTGTGGCTGCATTAATGTGATACAAGAACCATGAATTGTGTTGTCACATTTCAGATCGTTTCCTTCTCACAGGTGTCACAACATGTCCCAATAGTACCATCGAATAACAGTTTGTCTCTGTGGCACAAATTCATGATGAACTAATCCTTCAAAGTTAAAGAAAACTATCAGCATGGCTTTTACGTTTCACCTGACCTGATGAACTTTTTTTTGGTCTTGCGAAACTTTTCCTTGCCCATTGTGAAGATCGAACCTTGGTCTCAACATCATAACTGTAGACCCACATCTCATCACCAGTTATTATTTTCTTAAGGAACATGTTGTTCTCATTTGCGCAATCCAAAAGCTATTCACAGATTGCGGGGTGAAGGTCTTCCTGGTCTTGACTTATGAGCCATGGGACAAATTTGGTGGCAACACAGTGCATTCCAAAATGCTGTGTCTGGATTTCATGACACGATCCAACTGAAATGTTACATTTTTCTGCAATCTCTTGGACAGTAAATCTTCGATTGGCACGCACAATTTCGTTATTTCGTTGATGTTCCTGACATGAGTGTTGTCGGTAGAAGGACATCCTGAATGAGGGTCATTTTTCACTTCCTTCCAGCCATTTTTAAACAATGTGGACCATTCGTAACACCGAGTATGGCTTAAGCACTCATCACCGTAGGCTTCCTGCATCATTTGGTATGTCCCTTAAATGGTTTTCTTGAGTTTCACGCTAAATGTAATGCAGACACATTGCTGCTCTAACACTGCCAACTCAAAATTTACAAACTGTGCAACTTACAGCAGTTGCACATTAAACGCAGACTTGTGTGGGGATGCCAATCGCATTTCGCTCCAACACACCTTTGGTGTGAAATTATGAATGTTTCAGAATTTTTTGAACAGTCCTCATACAGGATGGCAGCTGTGTATTGTCTTAAGTTAGACCCACAACATGCACGGCGTGTTACTTTTCTTTGGTGCTATGAGTTGGCGAGGAGTGTGTGGCAGTCACCTGGAGCTGCTTAACGATAGAAATGTCCAGGGACAAAGGAAGTGCCAGCAGCTGCTGGCCATTCAGCTAGCTTCATCAACTTCAACTCCCAGTGAGCTGAGCACAACAGCAAGCAGAAGACCCATAGGCAGCTCACATGGATATTGTTTACAGCATTTGTGGCAGTATACTGAGGTGGTGTATAAGTCAGCTATCCATTGCAAGTCATATTATGCCTCAGCACATATAACTTTTTTAATTAAAAAGTTTGCTAAGGGTCTGCATAGTGATTTATCTTACAGCGCATAGAATGTCTTTTGATTTATATCTATTTCCTACACCTTTCTGAGATGAGCAGAATCCACAGTAAACAATTGCTTTCTCTTAAATGAATAAACTGAGACCTTAGCCATTCTTAGTACATATGCAGTAGTAGTATTATTGTTAATAATAATTATCATCATCTTCAGCCTAGTCGCGTTTTTTGTCCAGCTCTGAAGCACAATGTACATTTTTGTGTGTTGAATCAACTGACTTTTTTTAAGTATAATGTAACTAGACAGATAAAAAAATCTACTCACCAAGCTGTGGCAGGAGAAAACACATGCACAAAAAGGTTTAACTTATGCACAGCCAGTTGGTCCTTCTTCCAGCAGAAGAGTTAAAGGGGAAGGAAGGGCAGTGAAGGAAAGAACTGTAGAGGTTTAGGAGAAGGGGTACAGTTCAGAAAAGTCACCCAGAATCCCGGGTCAGGAGAGACTTATGGGATGGGATAAGAAGGAAAGAACTGTAACATTTGAGGATATTTAATAATTTTGTATCATCTTTTATAATTTTGTGATGCAGAATATCTATATGGAATGTAAAAACATCTCAGTAACAAAAGAATATTGGTATCTTTTTGTATTGTAAATGTGGACATAGTGACATTTGAAAATGGAAAGAAACAGTTTTTGAAGTGTCTATGAAATATGAATTTTTAATTTGTGCTCTTTATAATAACATTTGTATTATGAAAACTTGTAACAATTATTGTAAATTTTTTTACATATAGTGATGAATGAGTGAGTGTGTATGTGATGTCTTTGTCACTGTCAGAATTTTTTATCACTGATGAAGAGAGTGCTATTGCTGTTTTCTCATGTATTAGAAATTTTTGGATTCCTTTGGGAATTTTGGCCTTTTAGTAGTCCGTTCTTAATTGGTTATCAGGCAGATTCATTCTGCTTTTCCAAAATCTTAATTTCTAGCATTTTAGAAACCGTGTAGTGAGAGGTTGGAAGGATACAGATATTGATACATTTCTGGTGTCGAGAAGCTTACCCTCACTTACCTCAGGCGGCCTACAGCCCACAGGGACATAAAGATACCCCTTCGTCCCAATATAGGAGCATTTTTGCTCCTGACAATTTGTCACATGGCATCTATACCCCATCATCCCAGTATAGGAGCATTTTTGCTCTCTGCCCTGTGGGCTGTAGGCCGCCTGAGGTAAGTGAGGGTAAGCTTCTAGACACCAGAAATGTATCAATATCTGTATCCTTCCAACCTCTCACTACACTGTTTCTAAAATGCTAGAAATTAAGATTTTGGAAAAGCAGAATGAATCTGCCTGATAACCAATTAAGAACGGACTACTAAAAGGCCAAAATTCCCAAAGGAATCCGCATGTAGTCTCGGGGAGTCTGCAAGGGGGTTGCAAGCAAGACTGGTGTGTATAGTTGCGCATTGGAGTGCTTAAATTAGGTGTGAAAAGTGATACAGTCAAACCTCAATACAATGAATTTCATGGGACCATGAAAATTAAATTGTTGTACCAGGGTTATTGTTATAATGAGGTTTTGTTATCGTGACTTGGAGCAAGGAGCCATGTGTTAATGGCTGAGAAGTACATTGCTGTAGTACTTTTCTGATGAAAAATAACCTTAAAAGACAAATAATGAAACTCATTTTGTTCACTCCGTTTATTAATACTGTACGTGTAGAGTGTCTTACTTTTGTGTACAGAAAAATTCATTTATTTTCCTCTTTTTTTCTTAAAGATTCTCTTGCGAATATTGTCTTTATATCTCCTCTAACTCAGTCAATTGCAGTGCTGAAACACTGGGTATTGAAGATGCTACTTGCCGAATTGTTTCCAACTGACCTGTTAGCTCCATCAGAGGAGGGGGATTTGCAATTATCACATCACTGTCATCGCCAGAATCTTCAGCAGCCGAATTACCCTTTAACTCCTTGATGATAGATTCGTTGGTATATGCTTCAAACACTCGCCTCATCATCACTGACAAGTATTCAACTACTGAAGTATCTATGGTTTTACTGGTAACTACTGAATAAATCTCCAGATCACTTTGAATATCATCCTGTGTTATTTCATCCGCCACAACATTCTCACCGAGATCTTCACTTTCAGAAATTCTTGCATTTTTCCAGCAGTTCACAATCGCATTCAGCTGTACACTGTTCCAGGAACTAGCAATCATGTCACAATCTTGCTTCACATTGAAACTGTAGGGATTGCTCACCTTTCTTTCAATGTTTGCCATCATGTGTGTAGTGTTGTTGAAAATATAATGATGTTTTTTATGTAACTTGGCGACAGAATCATAGATTGATTGAATTATCTTATAATAACAAGTCACTAAATACCTGACATTCTTTGGACATGGAGCAGCAGACTAATTGATTTGAGATCGGTAGGAAGCAACAGTATCATTTCCACGCATTTTCATGCCGCAGTGCAGTCATACCTGGATCGACACTAAGGAACTAAAAGATTTACTGACTTTAAAAGAAATCAACACTATCCAATTGAAAAGATTGTTTCAGAAGTGATAGGAAAACGATAATGTTCCTCCTGCCTCATTGCTGCATTCGGTCCATCAGCGTGATCGTAATTTCGGGAGATAAACTGATACAAAACGATTAACATTCAAGTAATGAGGAGATGGAGATACTTAAGGATAATTTGTCTAAATAACCACACTTCATATATATGACATACTTTTTTTTAATGCTACGTACTTTTTTATATGACAGTTACAATAGCTGGTGCATATTAACAAAAACTTCGCACATCACAGGCAATACTTGAGATTAATGTCCTCTTGATGGTGCCTGCTCGTAATTAATTACATAAAACTGTATGTTGTCTGATTGAGAAGACAATTAGCACATTTACAGGCTATTTTGCACAAATTATAAAATACAGATGGCGGAACGCAGCAAGTCCGTACCTGCCTTTCATGGAATAGAAACAGTAAAAAGTGAAGCACTCAACGCCTTGTTTGTCTTGAAAAACAAATTCTTTTTATATCATTAATGGATATATGCCCAAAGAGATTTACTGCTGCCGTGCAGGAGTGGCAAAGATAAAGACTAATAGATTCTGATGCTGCTATTCGATGGTTCATTTCTTTTACATTACAGTTGTTTGATAACTTCAGGCCATCAGGCATCTACTGTTGAGCGTATACTAGTGCTTGCGAGGCGAAAATTACCAATATTACATGTGTAGAACTAAATGTGAAAGGCATTTTGTCTAAAGTTCTTAATTATCCCCATATCAAGTGGCTGGAGAATCAAAGTACAGCTTGGGGGGAAGTAGCGTAGTTCAATGTTCTTCAATGCTGGCATGTTGTTATGTGCATTCAATTATCCAGCAGCAATGCAATTTTCTTATTCCTCATTCACATCTCTTTATCAAGCGAAAACAAACACTCAAATAAAAAGAGTAGACATCATCCATGCATTTCGATTTGCCTTGTAATTATCTGCAATAAAAGAAATCACATTTACAATACGACTGTAGCAAAACATTACAGCTGAAGCCATACTGTACTGAATTAATGTATTAATTAAGGGAAGGTAAAATAAAATGTATGTACCCTCCTACCTGGTAAGCTTCTTACATTTTTGAAGCACTGTGGGTTTGCTGATCCTCCGATCACCAGTGGCGTCAATTTTTGTGTCCCTGGCGCCTTGCTGCAGAGAAGAACAGTTAGGCATTCTTTAGGCTGCTTCCATCCTTTAGACTTTTCTCTCCTAAAGACCATCATCTTCTCTGGCATCAGTTGATAAAACAATCTCGTCTCATCTGCATTGTACAAGTTTTCAGGACCGCATTTTTCTAACAGTTTACATGTGGCATTTTTCCTCGAAAATTCTGCATCACCTAAACATGCTGATTTTTCTTCTCCCAAAATCACTTTAAAAAAAATCTCATGCCTGTTCTTAAATCTTTGCAACCGTCCGTTACTTGCCGTCAAATTAGAATCGCCAAGCAACTTAGCAAAATCTAAGGCTTTTTGCCATATCAACGGACCATTAATTGGTACATACTGCGCAGGCAATCTGATTCAACCACTGCAGTGTAGCACTGTCCACATCGTCAGCAGCAGCCGTCTTCAATCTTTTTCTTGAAGGGTTAAATTGGCCACCTACAAAAGTGTTTTCAATTTATTTTCATTTTTTAAGGAATGTAGCTAACGGTGATTGTGCGAGTCCATACTTCCTCGCCACATCTACTTGTTGCATTCCATTATCCATGTCTTGAAAACCTCTATTTTTATCTCCAGTCTTATTTGTTTCTGAGTTCCAGCCAATCTTGGAGAAGTCCAAAGTGAACATGCACAGATTTCAAAAATCACGGAGATAAGCTGCGTATGAGCCCAACAAAACACTTCTGTCTGCTACTGAAGCTCATCAATGGACAAACTAAACACTCGTTCAAACAAAGGAGCTCGTTGACGTATGCTGCTCAGTACAGCTCGCCTGTGGCTGTATGCTATTCTCTTTACCACTAGAATAAATGGAGTACTGTAGTACTAGCTTCTGGAAATAAAGCACCGAAAGTCTAGTATCCAAATAAACAATATCTACCTCTATAGTGAGCTTCCTAGAAGTAGGGAATAGTCAGTTCCTTAAAATTTTGTCTTCATTATAACAGGGAGTCGCAAAATTTACTTCATCGTTGTAAGGAGGGGTAATGAACAAAGTGCATATAGGAAATCAGCAGGGGCTATATAAAATTAGTGCTGTACCTGGGTTTATCATTGTATCGGTAATCGTTATATGGAGGTTTGACTGTAGTAATTTTCAGTTCAAGTTAATTTTGTGCGAGACGTAGGAAACACAAAATAAAGGGCTACTATAAATGATTCATTCATTTTTAGAGCTTTATATTTTCAAAGCATTATAATATGATTGATGTAATAACAGAGGAGTAAACTCACCAGATTTGCATTTTGCACTCTACAAGCGTTTTATTTGTGCCTGTAGCAAGCTTTTACTGACTCTCAGGGAAGTGACTCTCAGATCCCAGCACATTGGTACTGGTTTGCTGATGCAGATGTTTCCCGTAAATGGTAGCGGTGCCCTGGCTACTACAGCATGCTGGCAGATGGCGGCTAATAGCTGTGGGGTGGTGATGCGGCAGCGATGTGGTGTGCCTGTGCCGAGATGGACAGTCAGGTAGCCGTCATTGATCACAGCCCAGTGGAGGCAGAGTCATAGATGCGACAATGACTGACACAGGCTCTGCATCATCAGATGGCCCTTCTGTGACTAGTTGCTGATGGGCTGGTCCTGCTGGTTGAAATCCTGTTTCCACGTGCTGACAATCACGGAAGGCCCCCCGTATCAAGACTGTGTCGAAACATATAGATAGGTTGAGGTTGGTCACTTATGCGACAGGACCTGCATGACAGCCCTCATGCAGGAGCACCAGTTGTGGAATCTTTGTCTCCTGATGTTGCTGAGATGGCAGGACATCGACTGGCAACTGTGGTCTGGTTTCAGTTGCTGGGCTGTGGTCCCAGCTGTCTGTGTTTGAGCCACATGTCCAAGTGGCAGTCAAGTTTATTCCATACCTTATGCATCAGCATCCTATCAGTGGTCATCACAGCAACATTGACACATTCCCTGAGCTCTTCATGACAGTGTGGGTAAGTAAACTCAGTCCTCAGTGTACCCCCCAATGAAAAACTCACAAGACATTAGTTCAGGTGACCTTGGGGACCGAGGGAACAGATCCGCATTATCTTCTGCTCCACACCCAATCCAGTAATGTGGAAGTTCATAATTTAGATAGCAATAAACATCGACGCCCCAATGAGGATATTCTTTTCTTGTTGGAAGATGAAATTCTCAGTTGTGGAAACAACCACAACTGCAAACAAGTAAGGTAAGAGGTACACATCACTGTCCTTCTCTGAGAAGAAAATTGGCCCAGAAAGCTTTGTCTGTGACACTGCGTGGAAAACTTTATCCATGAGTAAATCTTGTTCATGCGTCACAATTTCATCAGAATTTTTGTTGCCCCAATCTCACACATTGTGCCAATTAACCTTTACCGATAAATGGAAGGTTACTTTGTCACTGAACTTGGAGGTGAAATGTTCGTTCTCAAGTGCTTTCTGCATTGTGATGCAAAATCAAAAGCCCTGGCCATAATCTTCTGGTTTTAATTGGTATGTGAGCTGCAGACAGTATGGTTTGAAAAGTAACTGCCATCACAAAATTTTCCACAGACTTTGCTGCAGTTTTCCAAATTTTGAGGTTTCTTTCTCTCACCCTCTCCATTGTTGCTTATGGCACACTTGGTCATCCGGTACTTTTTTATTTACAGGGGCAACCAGTGGATGTAAATTGTGGATCCATTGCACAAAGCTCTGTTTACATAATGGTTCTTTTCCAAATTCCTTCTGAACGCACACTGCATTTGTGTAACAGAGAAACATCTCTCATATTCCAATACGCAAAAAGTCTTTTCTTGCTTTGCCGCCATTTTGTCAAGGCACCACAGTCGTAATGCCAACTAGTGTGCACAGTGCAAACTTTGTGAGTTTACATTTCTGTTCATGCATTGGTCATATTTGTACATGTAATATTTTGTAAAATATAGAACTCCAAAAATGAGTAAATAATTTATAGAAGTATATGAAGTCTTCACGGGTTATCAGCCAAGTAGTATCATCGTCTCGTAGCAACGTTTCGATGGAATGCGTCTCCATCATCTTCAGGCGATGGGGATATCGTCGGTCGCGGGCTTATATCTCTGCTGGACCACTCTCCGCTTCCCGTGGCCGGCCAATCACGCGCCCGCCCGCAGCCCTTGGTGTAACGGAATGTTCTTCTCTGATTTTCCTGATTGCAGGCTCCCAAGCTGTGCTGAGATGGTAGCCACTGTCGTGGTTGATTAGGTTGTCGTGTAATCGTATTTCTATGGACTCTTTGATTACTGAGTCGCAAAATCCGTTTGTACTGCATATTTTCTTTGTGTCCTCGAAATCGAAGGTATGCTTCTCGTCAATACTATGTTCCGCCACAGCAGATTTGTTGGTGTGGCCCAAGCGTACATGCCTAATGTGTTCACTGTGGCGCTATGAGATGCAACGCTGCGTCTATCCTATATATTGGTTCCCACATTCGCATCCAATCTTGTACACACCTGGTGCCGTCAGACCTAGTGGATTCTTGGTTGAACCGAGAAGGTCTTTGATTTTTCCTGCTGCGCAGAAAACGGTCTTCACTTTGTTTTTTGAGAATTCTCGCAATGTTGGACGTCGGAGGACCCGCATATGGCAAGAACGCACAGCCCATTGCTTCATCTTCATCCGGTCTCTTTTCTCTCTTCTTGTGGTCGGTCTTCATAGCTCTCCTTATTTGTGTCTCACTGTATCCATTTTTCTTGAAGGTGTCCTTTAGGTGTTGCAATTTTCGTGGCAGATGGACCTGGCCCTGTGCACTAAGGTGTTGAGTACAGCATTGCGTTGCGCAGGGTGGTGGCAGCTATTGGTATTAAGATAGAGGTCCGTGTGTTTTTTCTTTCTATACACTATGTGTCCCAGCGTGCTGTCCATGTTGTGATCAGGATATCCAGAAAGGGTAAGCTTCTGTTCTCTTCTATCTCCATGGTAAATTTGATATTTCCATATATGCTGTTGAGGTGTTGATGGAACTCTAGCAGTTTGTCCCTGCTATGTGGCCAAACTACAAAGGTATCGTCAACGTACCTGTAGAAGGCTTTTGGCTTGTGTTGAGCAGTGTCCAGTGCTAGCTTTTCGAAGTGCTCCATGTATAGATCGGCTATGCCTGCTGCTTGGGGGAGAGCGCATAGCTACACCATCTATCTGTTCGTAGAACTTCCCACCACACTTGAAATAGGTGGTGGTTAGAACATGGCGAAAGAGCTTGATGATATCCTTTTCAAAGTGTTCTTCGAGTAAAGCCAGGGAGTCATCTATTGGTACTTGGGTGAATAAGGATGTTACATCGAAGCTGACTAGTAGGCCTTCATTTTTCACCTGCATTCCCTGTAGTACTTTCACAAACTCAGCCGAGTTTTTCACATGGTGTGGACTGTAACCCACCAAGGGTTTTAGCATCTGTGATAAATGCTTAGCAATACCATATGTTGGCGAGTTAATAGTGTTTAAAATAGGTCGTAATGGGACACCTTCTTTGTGGACCTTTGGGAGGCCATAGAAACATGGTGGTGCCGGTGCCCTCGCGTACAGCTTCCTGATGATATCCTTCTCTAGTCCCGAGTTGTTGAGCATCTCAACTGTCTTGCGTGTCACTGTTGTAGTGGGGTCCTTCCTTAGTCTTTTATAGGCAGGATTTTGCAGGAGGGCGTCGATTTTCTGCCAATAGTCTTCTGATTTAAGCAGCACCGTGGCGTTGCCTTTGTCCGCTGCCAAGACCGCTATGTCCTGGTCTTCCCTGAGTGCCTGTAGTGCCTTTCGTTCTGCCGCCGATCCAGGCGCATCGGGCGATTCCGCGGGCGCGTAATTGGCCGTCCGCGGGAAGCAGAGAGCGGTCCAGCAGAGATATAAGCCCACGACCGACAATATCCCGACACTTCGCCTGAAGATGATGGAGACGCATTCCATCGAAACGTTGCTACAAGACGACGATGCTACTCGTCTGACAACCTGTGAAGTCTTCATATATGAAATTCACCGAGAAAGCTTGCAGTCGTGTATAATTTATGGAAGACTTGTATTTTGTAATTACTGGAATGAGTCTGTAAAGTAGTGGCTAACTCGAGTGTAGTTGTGAAAGCATATGAACGCTAATGCATAGTGAAGTACTTAAGACATAGTAGGGACATTTTCTGTAAACTTAATACGAACTGTTCGTGATTTCAAGAGACTTTTTATAAATTCAGTGTTTAATACAAACCGTTTCTGATTTCAAGAGATCTTTATCCTCTCTCTCTCTCTCTCTCTCTCTCTCTCTCTCTCTCTCTTACTTAGTTATTTAGTTATGTGGTGTAATGAGAGAAGGAGCTTGATGGGGCACTTGTCAACTAGGCACATTGTTAAGTACTTTGTTACAGTGTGTTAAAGTGAAACATGTACATTGGGAGCAAAGATATTTAGCAGTGCTGTTAAAATCAAGTCTGATGCCGAAAAAAATACAGTAGTCTAAAGAATTCACTATTCGAGAACTAATATTAATGTAAAATATAGGGGATCTTAACGTCTACATCTACATACATACTGCGTAAACTATCATACAACGATGCATGGTGAAGGGTACCCCATACCATCGTTAGTCATTCCCTTTCCTGATCCACTTGCAAATGCTTCCGTATGAGCCGTTATTTCTTTCATCTTGTCTTTGTGGTCCTTATGCACGATGTATTCTGGTGGAAATAGGAAAGTTCTGCAGCCTGTTGCAAATGCTGCTTCTCCAAACTTTCTCTAGTTTAACTCCACTCTGTGTTCGTGTTCCCTAGTTTGGACTTGGATGCATATGACCCCAGCTGTTTATTACACCCTAAAGCAAAACCAAACAGACAAAACAAAACCCAGTGATTTGCCCCTGTGAATTGCTTCAATGTCTTCCTTAATTCTGACGGCGTAGGATTCACAGAACACTCGAGCAGAATTGATCATACAAGTTTTCTGTATACAATCTCCTTCATAGATAAACCACATTTCCCTAGATTTCTCCCAGTATACTGAAGCTGACCATTCACGTTCCCTTCAACTGACATTACATGCTTTTTGTGCCTAGGTATATAGTAGACATAACTGTGTTGAGCAGCACACCACTAATATTGTATTCAAACACTACAGGATTGTTTCTCCTAGTCATCTCCATTAACTTACATTTTCCCACATTTAGAACAAAGTGCCATTTATCACAACAAATAGAAATTTCGTCCAATTCATCTTGTATACTCTTTAAGTCACTGAAACACGACACTTTCCTGTACACTACAGCATCATCAACAGACAGTGTAGATTGCTGCTAATCCTGTCCATCAGATCGTTTATGCATGTGGAGAATAAGAGTGGTCCTGCTACACTCATGACAATAGCTTTACCTGTGATGAACACTCACCATCCAGGTCAACATACTGGTTTCTGTTGCTTATAAAGTCTTCAAACCACTCATATCTGAGAATGTATTCTGTATCCTTAAACATTCGTTAACAGGCTGTAGTGTGGCATCATGTCAGAAACTTTTTGGAAATGTAGGAATATGAAATCTGCTTGTTGCTTTTCATCCATGATTTGCAGGGTATTATGTGAGGAAAGGGCAAGCTGAATTTTACATTAGCGGTGCTTTCTAAATCTGTGTTGATTTAGCCTTTGCTTCCTTAAGGAAATTTATGATATTTGAACTTATAATATGTTCAAGAATTCTGCAGCAAACCAGTGTTAAGGATATTGGTGCATAATTTTGCAGGTACATTCTTTTATTTTTTGTACACGCAGGCGTCGCCTGTGCACTTTCTGTTCACTTGGGACTTTCCACTGCAAGAGATTTTCAATAAATGCAAGCTAAGTATGAGTTCAGTGTCAAGGAGTACCCTCTGTAAAACCAAATTGAGATTTCATCTGAACATGGTGACTTTTTTGTTTTCAACTTTCAACTGCTTTTCAACACCAGTAATGCCTATTTCTATGTTCTACATATGGGAGTTTGTACTGCGGTCAAACAGTGGTGTGTCTTTATGACTCTCCTGTGTGGATGATTCTTAAACCATGGTATTTAAAAGTTCAGCTCTCCTTGTAGTGGGTTGTATTGCCACACCAGACTGGTATTGATTCATGTAGGGCCAGAATTTTCTAGAATTATCAGCAAAGTCTTATGCTAACATATGGCAGTGGGTGCTTCATGCACTGATGTTTTTATAGGTGCATGAATTTCTATTAACTTTTCCCTGTTGATATTTTGGTATTCTTTTTTGAACTGAGAGTGCAATAATCCCCGTTTTCTCAGCATTTTCCAATTTTTTTATTAAACCATGATGGGCCTTGTCTATTCTTAATCCACTTACTAGGCACATACTGCTCCAGAGCATGATTTACAAACTTCTCCATAATTTCTCTATGACTAAATGATATTAATATTGATTTCCTGCAGAATCCGTGAACATACTCTGAGTACAAATATAATAAATTTCCTTGAGAGGGAAAAGCGACTGTCCACAAATCAGCACTGTTGTAGAGAGAATCACACTTGTGAAAATCAGCTTGCCCTTTTTTCACAAGAGAGCCTGCATACCATGAATACTGGCCAACAGGCAGATTCCATATTCGTAGATTTCCGTAAAGCATTTGACACAATGTCACACTGCCAACTATTAACAAAGGTACAAGCATGCACTATAGGTTCCCAGGTATGTGAGTTGCTCAAGTACTTCTTAAGTAAAAGAACCCAGTATTTTGACCTCGACACTGAGTGTTTATCAGGGACAGGGATGTCCACAGGAGTGCCCCAGGGAAGTGTGATAGGGGTGCTGTTATTTTCTGTATATATAAATGGTCTGATGGACAGGGTAAGCAGCAGTCTGGTTGTTTGCTGATGATGCTGTGGTGTTTGGGAAGGTGTTGTCGTTAAGTGACTGTAGGTGGATACAAGATGACTTAAACAAAATTTCTAGTTGGTGTGATGAATGGCAGCTAGCTCTAAATGTAGAAAATTGTGAGTTAATGCAGATTAGGAAAAACAATCCCATAATATTCAAGTACAGCAGGTTAGTAGTGTGCTGCTGGAACTCTTGGTTCTGAGTATGATCTGAATGCCGCTGCTTTCCAAGAGGGCTGCAAATTCAGCTATTTTGTTATGCAAGCTTTGGAAATTTACTTTTAAAATCTTGACATTGAAAGTGCGTCTACCTTGTATATTATTAGATTTTGCTCTCATCATACTGACTGATGAGCTTTCATCAAAGAACTTCAGACTTTTGCCTGACCTTAAAAAAAATCTATGTACTTACATTCCACAAGTATTCCATTACAGAAGTTACTGATTTCTCTGTGCAATCTACCCATGACCTGTGTAGAATGCTGCAAATCTCCACCCCACTACAAAGGTCCAGAAATCTGCTGCTAAATTGACGGAGTTTCTGGTTGAGTCTGTTGTGTTTGTCGAAGACTCTTCCAATACTTGAGATTGTATTGCCAAAGTATGTCATGAAATGACTGATAGTGGTTGTCCCTTTTTCTTCATTTTGTTCCCTTGGCTGGAGTCGTTTTAACTGGAATGTGTGATGAATGTTTTCTCCCACAATAGCCATTCTCTTGGAAAGCTGCTCTAAGGGGGTGTCCCTTACATGGCAGGCTGTCAGAATTGGACATAACGTCTGCTCTGTGAATCAGAGTACTTAACACACCATCACATTGTGCATGGTAGTGATAATTTGTAGCCTACAAATAAAAGTCATTTTGAGTAGATTATAAGCCAGTGTGAGTAGATGTAAAGTACATGCTATGCCCCAACATTCCCTCAACTTTCCTTCATATTAAAATGTCCAGGAAGGGCAATGTACTGTCTTTCTCTACCTGCATCATAAACTGAGTATTCAAATGGTGCAATTTTAGATTCCTGTGGGACCAAACTAGTCCCTAGGCTTACACACTACTTAATCTAAGGACAACACACACACCCATGCCAGAGGGAGGACTTGAACTTCCGACAGGGGGAGCTGCATAAAATGTGACAAGGCGCCTCAGACTGCGTGGCTACCCTGTGCGGTGCAACTTGAGATGTCAAAGAATTGGAGATATGGGTAATGTCTGGTTCCATGATGCCATCCCCATAAGTGTATCATCCATGTACTGCCAGGATTTTAAAGCAGCTGACTGTAGTGCTTCTTCCATAAAATAATTGGCTACCACAGAGAGACTTCCACCTAGTTGTTCAAAGTACAGTAGAAACCCACTAATCTGGTACCTCATGGGTTCTAATGGTGCTGGACTACCGAAAATGCCAGATTAACCAACTGTCGTCTAAAACTAGCAGTGTACAGAGTGTGAGAGACAGGGCAAACAATGTGTGATTGGTGTTCGATTGTTTATCATATTTTCTCTGCTTAATTCCCTTGAAATAAGATGTAACTTTTTTTTTAGTGCAGGTTTTTCTTCCAGAAGTCATTATATATAGCACACAAATTGAAAAGTTGTGCAGTGTTGGAAGACTTGCTACATTCAGTAAATCTTATAAATGTACCAATAGCAGCAGCTGCTTCATTACAGGTAGGTAGAGGTGATGAGTTTTTTCTGCATCAGTGTGTATCCCATCCAAAACTTCATTTTGAAACAAATTTCTCATTTCATTTTGAGCAACATCTAACAGTTTAACAACAGCATCATTTACGGTTGGAATAGTGGAGTATGTTTCATCTTTTTAGGCTTTTGGCCTGAATTTTTGTCATGATTTCCAAAGAGTAGTAGTCTTATCTTTATTCTATGCCAAATTGGCTCCTAAAATAGCATCTTTAATGTTAATTTTTTCTGAAAATCCATTGCTGAACAGTCTGAATTGCTGAGCTCTTGGAAAGAAAAGGAGCTCTATAAAAACATCTGAAATTTTGAATTACTCCCTGATCCATTGGTTGGATCGGAAAAGTAATATTTGCTGGAAGATAAGTGGTGAATGTATTCCATGAGATCAGTTCAGATGCCGGAAGGTGAGTTGTACAATTACATAAGAACAGTACAACTCAGCTTCGTTCAGGCAAATCCAGTTTTTCTTGAAACTGACTCTTATATGAAATTATGGAAAAAAAACAATTCTTAAACAATTCTGAAGCCATAGATGCATTGGAATGAGTTCCACAAATTACAGTAATATTTAAAATGCCTTTTAAAGCTCTTGGCTTTTTGTACTTGCTAATAACATAAGGTGTCAACATGTGGTCACCTGAAGCATTTGAACACAATAAAACTGTCAGTTTATCCTTGGGTGGTGGTTTTATTGATTTTTGAATCTTTGGCACACTTTTCGTCTCTATACCTGCCAAAAGTTGAAATGGCAAACAGCGCCAAAGTAGGCCTGTTTCATTGGCATTGTAGATTTGACTAGTAGCTAAGTTATGATGTTAAACCAAATTGCAAGAAGTTTCTTTATAGTCTTCAGCTGCATTTTTATCTGCCAATTACAACTGTCCACTTACATCAAGTTTCAAATTCTGTGACTAGTTTTGTAACCAACCGTTAGAAAATACACATTTAGTTTTTGATAACCCCAAATCATTATGGAACTGTTTACCTTTTTCCATATTCATATATCCAGTTACATGTTTTTCTATGGACCTTTTGGTACAGAGACACTTTTACAAAATTTCATCCAGCTGATCTAGTGTGCGCTTTTTCAATGTTTTCATGAGTTATTGCAACTGTTTGTGAGGCAATCTTTCTTTCTTTCTTTCTTTTATATATATATATATATATATATATATATATATATATATATATATATATATATATATATATATATATATATATATATATATATATATATAATAGAGGGAAACATTCCACGTGGGAAAAATATATCTAAAAAGAAAGATGATGAAACTTACCAAACAAAAGCGCTGGCAGGTCGATAGACACACAAACAAACACAAACATACACACAAAATTCTAGCTTTCGCAACCAATGGTTGCCTCGTCAGGAAAGAGGGAAGGAGAAGGAAAGACAAAAGGATATGGGTTTTAAGGGAGAGGGTAAGGAGTCATTCCAATCCCGGGAGCGGAAAGACTTACCTTAGGGGGAAAAAAGGACAGGTATACACTCGCACACACACACATATCCATCCACACATACACAGACATAAGCAGACATTTGTAAAGGCAAAGAGTTTTTATATATATATATATATATATATATATATATATATATATATATATATATTGTTGAAGAACCAACATTATATTCTTCCATAATCTAACTTTTATTCTCACCATTCTCCATCCGCTTAATGATGTCAAGCTTTCGTTGTATTGTAAGTGTAACATATTTATGTTTCAGTTCCATTTTGTATCAAGACTTGCTTGGTTGAGAAAACATGCCCACAGCAACACACAGCACTACTCTAATTGTGATATAGAACAGCACTAATTGTGATTACACTTTAAAGAACCACTTTTTAATCTCTGTAGATAATTGGTTCATAACGAAGCTGTCGGATCAGCGACTGGAACAGTTGTTGCCACTTCACAACTTGTAATTGTTGGCCACTGCCGAGCCCGACCGAAATTTGTTGTACACATCTGAAATATTCAATATGTTAGAAGTGATGTTGGATTATTGAGCATGCTGGACCATTGGATGCCAGATTAACATACCTTTACAGTCTTCATTATTGAATAAAAAGCTTGTGGAAGTTGGTACATGTCTAAAGAGCATCACAATATCCTCCTGATACTTGCTGCTTATTAGTTTCAAGGAATCCTGTGAAGGACTTTTTGTAAATACACATTGTCAAAACAAACTAAGAGATCCATTGGTTGTAGGCTAAGCGTTTTCGGGTGCCTTATGAAGTCCTTTGAGTTCCAGATGGTGGTCGCATTTGCCTATGAGCTGTCCCAGAAGTAATGAAAGATGTTTAGCTTCAAAATAAGTGGATGCTCCAATGTAACTTAACAGCAGGTCAAAGGGAGACCCAATCCTTGTAGGTTTTTGTTAGCCATAGAGTCTTGGAGGAAGAGCAGTCTGTTAGTGGCACCCTGAATTACTTTGGCTGCAATTGAACTCCTTTTGGCTTCTCAAAAAGAGTTCTGTGTTTCCCTTTGAATCTTTCTAGTCAGAATATTATTTAATCAGCAGTGTGCAGGATCACTGAGCAATTTCAATGACTTGTCATTATGTACGATTTGTGAGAAAGCTACATCCTGATCAACAGGTGAGAAAAGACAATATCCTTGTTATCTCTCAAGTCTCGGGACACTGTCCTTTGTTGAGGTGGTGTTGATCTTCGTGGATGGAGACTGTCTGAATGCAACTCGTGGTCCACCTAACTTTCTTGGCAAAATCGCCGTGGAGCTTTGATATTGCCTTTCTATTCAAGAACTTTGTGAATGGAGACTTTCGAAATACAACTGGTGTTGCCTCTAATTTGGTTTGCAAAATCACTGTGGAGTGGGTGATATTGCCTTTCCTATTCCAATGGTAACATTTTGGATGATGACATGGTGTAGGTTCAAATTTTACCCCTTTCTCTAACTCCAAAATCCATTGTTTCACCCATTTGGCCAGTGCCCAAGTAGCACTACCTACCCAGTTCCAGGATAATGCTGAAAGATTCATCAGTATCGTCAGATATAATTATGGTACTCTCCTTAACACCAAGTCCAGTTCCTGTCAAGTAGAGTGTATCCTCTCACTCCCAAGGGCTGCACTTGCCTGACACTTAATTCTAGTGGCTGCTGGAGAAACTGTGTGATAGTTAGATATTCAAAAGATGTGATCATGGCAGATTTGAGGAATCATTACCTAAAATACTGACAGTCTGTGAAATGAGACAGCCTTCAGAATTTAGAAGTGGGCAATGAAAAATAATTGTTTCTGTTTTGGTCATGAGTAAAGTCATTGTTGAGGGACATTATTTCACTTGGAAATATAGGCAGTACTTATATGTAAGATTAAACAAATTATAATGATGGATATTGCATTTTATACATTTAAATTATTTTCTAACATTTTTTTCGATGGAGTCAAATGTATGCTTTTTAGTGGATGATGTGTAGATTGTTAGGACACACAGTGCAAAGTCATTAATATGTAATGTAAGGTCAGTTGCATGTGCAATCGAAACTGTGATTGAATTGTGTGATTTTATTGCTGTACTTGATATAAGAATAAGATAATATTGCTATCTACATGTCCCTTTCAATTAATTTTGTAGTAAACCTACATCAAAATGTTTACCTGTTTTATCATAACCTAAGTAAAAATATTAAAATGAAGAAAACTAATTTTTTGATCCTTAACAAAAATATGTTTTACTTTCACAGAGGTACCATAAATGAAAGGAATTGCATTGATAAAAATATGGAAGGCGAAGTTTCTGTCGACCATGTTCCTTCAGAAAAGGACAAACTTTCTCCAGTAAGGTAAGGAATACGTGCAAATTAGAGAAGAAAAATTGTTTAGAGGTGTAAAATTGAAGTTTATTGTTTAATGAAGTGGGTTAAGAATGAATACTTTATGTTTGTACCACATTAAGTCCAGCAGAACCTTATTAAAGGTTGAATTGTGTTATGGGGGTATAAAAGGGTGGCAAGGTGGGGTTGGAGGTTAGAAACATGAGGGAAGGTTGGTTGCTGGATTGTTGTCATGCACTTCTGTCCTTCATAGGTCTGCAAAATGAAGAGGCAATTCCTCATTCTCTCTACCACCTATTTGCAAAAAGCAGCTACAGGGTATTTCACAAAGTTATACCGACCCTTCTCAGCTTGCCTTGTGAATCACTGGTGACACAATGTGCAGATATGCCAGGAAGTGTTTGTTTTCCATAAAGTATGTTAACAGTACAAGGAACACAGGTATTAATTACTGATACTATCCCTAGAAATGCATGTGGATGCAATGTGTGTAATTCTCTACACACTAATCTACAAAGCTACAGGGAAATTGATTTTTAGTCATCCTCTATGACAGCTGTAGTGTTCCTCCAGGAAAAGCAACTTTCCCCATCAAGATTGCTACTCATGTTTCAGTGTACAGATATACTACCTCCTTAGTGTTTCCTAACCAGTTCTCTCGTGAGTAGACAAATAATGTTTTTGTGCTCGTTTTTATACAGTGGAGTTATCTTCAGTTTATTAACTGAGCACTTATTTGTAGTTCTTAAATAAGCCATTCTGTCAAAGGGTTCTACAGCTGGAGCTCTCAACTGTGTACCACACAATGTATTGAGTGAGTTCTTGTTTGCAGTTGTTTAATGAGCTACTCTGTGAAAAAGCTCAACAGCTGGAGCTGTGAACTGTGTACCACACTTAAGACCCTGCCCCAAGTGTAACATGCTGTCAATATGTATTCAACAATGTCAATTTAATTGTCTCCACTATCAGTGGGTGGAGTACTTTTCACAGTTTGAGGGTGTCAAGTGCATCACCTCAGACCTCCCAGCATCTGAAGAGGCTGAGAGGCTTCAGTTGGCCCCCTCTGTAACAGAAGTAGGTCACTTAGGTGTTATGAAACTTCTGATATTTCAGCACGTCAGGCAATGTGTTCACTATTCTGGGTTTAAACACGATCAGTCCTATTCCATCAGATACATTGACACCCTCCTTGCAAGCTGCTGGTGTGTGGTAAGTGATTCCACTCAGTGCAGCCCACTCAACAAGTCCCAGCAAATCCTGGTTGGAAGAGATTTGTACAGTTTACTAGTAACACAATTAATGGTGAGAAAAGGGCAGTATCTTTCTGATCATTCATTTATTCATCACTGAGTGACTATACAACATGGTTGCAGGGCTTTACAATTTATTGTCAATGACAGACAGCAGCAAGATTCCACATTTACCGATCCAATCCTTTTCCCACCAACACTATGTAGGCCTATGACAGCATCTCACTACAAATTAAGCACTTCTCACCCATTGCTTATAGGAACGTATTTTACATAAAAGCTCACTTAACAGCTGTAGATCAGCAGCTTTCGTGGTAGAGGAAGTAGCGCTTCCTGGGAGTGTCTGCGCACAGCGTCACCAGTGATTCATAAGATGAGCCGCAATGTAACTTTGTGAAATGCCCTGTGGTTGCATTTTGTGATGTAATATGGCAGAGAACTATCTGGCGCTCTTCTTTTTGCAGACTTGTGTGGTAGAGAAGTGCATGCTCACAATCCATCAACCTACCTTCCTTCTCATGCTATTTATGTCCACCTTGCCGTTCTACTCTCTTACATCCTCGGAGCACAGTTTATCCTTTAACAAGGATCTACTGCACTTAGATTTTGAACAAACATTAAATAATTGTTCCTAACCCACTTCATTTAACTATAAACATTACTTTTATACTATTAAACCACCATTTTTAGTAATGACATTTTTCCATTCCCTGCAGTGCGAAAACTATTAGTCTTATATGGAGAGGTCCTCAGCGGTGGGATTGACTTTTTGCTACCAGCTATTTAGTGGTGTAGGTGAGGATCCCAGGTATCACTTGTTTGTGGGTAAATGCCCGGGGGGGGGGGGGGGGGGATATTAGTTGCTCTAGAGCATTATAATTAACACTATTTGTCAAATTGCCATTGTAGTGTAATGAATAGCATGTTAGACTGGTAAACTGAAGGTGGTGGGTTCAAATCCTGCCACATTCCTTTAATGTGTGGTGTTTTTAATTTTTATCGAAATTACGTCCATGATTATTTTTCTTATCCTTTCCCGTGTTGTTTTAAGCATCGTATTAACTTTTTTATTTGTTCTTATATTGCTTTCCTGTCACTCTTTTTCCATTTAGAATCTTTGCCCATCTGGTTTTAATTATTTTTATTAGTATATTTGCAATATTTAATCATTTAAAAATATCAAGCAACTTTAAAAAATTGTTATCAGAATTCCTATTGTTTGTGCAGTGGTCACAAAAATTTATTTTTCGTTGTGATATGTACAATTTCTGGACAGTAATTGCCATATAAACATTTAAAACAAAACTTGTTCTCACACAGTGGACAAAATGTTAAAGCTACCTTTCTACATTCACATTGCTTCTTCATCAGATTCAACGGGAAGCACACTTTATTGGCGTTACAAAATACTGTCTTTTCATTACTTAAGTTTGATCTATACCAGGCAAATCATGTTTCGAAAAGCTGGTGCTCATAGAATCCAGTGAACAATTGCATGTAGTTTGATTACGTCTTCACATTTAGCAATTTCACATTTATCTTGAAGTAATTCAGGTGCACCCTGAAGTTTTTTTTATAGTATGTTTCATCATATGATAAAAAAGTATGTCACATAGCTGACACAGGGGAGTACATTGTGGAGGAATAATTTTCACAGTGCATATAGTTTTTCCAGCACTGTTCAGAAATATTTCATTGTATAATGTGCTGTTCATCCAAGCACTCCACAACTCAACAAGTAACAAAAAATCATTTTCTTTGACATATAGTTTCATTACAGATTACAAATATTGTCTGTACAGTTCTTTTGATTTTCCTGATTGTGAGCAGGTGACAATCACAGTTTCATGTTCTAGCTCAAAACGTTCAATTTCTTTAGCACCCCTAGGTTTAATTTATTTCCAATTTCGTGCATATATATAGGGACACGTATGGTAGCAGTTCACTGATGAATGTCCAAGCACATTGCGTTGTATACAAATGTGCAGCTTTTGTTAAATTTCTCTTTCCCACCAAAATTGTTTTTGATCCCTGAAGCACCAATGATTGATGATATGTTGATTCATAATTGCAACCCATTTGATCAGTATTGTTTTGTAGAATTGGATTGTAATCACCCATTATCAGCACTACTATTTTTCTAAATTGTTCTGATGCTTCTACAGCTTCTTCAAGTGTTGCAACATCATTTGCACTAACAAATTTAGTCACTTTTCTATTATATATTCTGTGTTTTATTTTGAAATTCTTTGGCCACTTCCCATTTGCAAATAATGAAAAGTGTTCTGACAAATATGGAACGGCAATATCCATTACCCATTGTTGCAGTTGTTCGTGCTACATCCAAGCATCCTTAAATTTTTCAAATGTTTCATTATAATTAGACACAGCACATCTTATCGAATTCACTTTCTCCTTGTTTGACGCCTTGTCTCCATTTCCTCAAGTATTTTCTTCTGCGTAAATGAGAAAACCCACTTTGCTGGATACGTTTCATTGAGTAATTGAGATGGGCTTCAGCAAATGCAACTGTTTTTACTTTCTATTTTAATTGAATATATGTGTGCTTGTAGATTGGATAGGTTAAAACATTCATCTATGTCTTCATCGTTGAGGGTACACTGCAAAGAACAAATTTTTCATGTTAATAGTGGACAAGAAAATCCGAAAATTAAAGATAGTAATATGGAAGGCTTACTTCATCATATAAATCCTCATCATCAGTCTCACTGTTTAAAATGAGATCCTCATCCTGAACAATAACACTCTCCATCATGAGACAAATCGTTTCCTCTGCAATTTGTTTGCCTATCATTATTGTGTTTGCATTTATAAAATCAGCAGACTTTTCAGAAAGGAGAGATCTCTCCTCATAAGTAGACAGTATGTTGCTTAAGATATTTGTTAAAGTTCTCCTCTCTTCTTCATCAAATTTCTCCATTCTTTCGTTGTGACATTTGTTGGTTGATGAATTTGCATTGTTGTACATTTCAAATGCCGCACACACATAGAACATAAGCAAGAGGAAACCAGTAAACAATAAAGAACTGATTTGTGATGGGTAACAGCAAATGCACCAATGATTTTGAGCCCAGTGGAGAAATGAGAACAAATAAGAAAGTGATGTGTCAAAGGATTAGAAATTTTAAAAACGTAACATTTGAACCAAATAATTGAAGAAAACTAATGGTGGAAACGATTGTGACAGGGATTTGAACCCTCCACCTTTGCCCTTCCAGTCTAGTATGCTATCCACTACGCTTTGACAGCAGTTAGAGGAATGGTGTTATTTATAGTGTCTTAGAGTAGCAGGCTAATTTTTCTTAGCTTAATTTCATACTGGGGGACATTTTCGGTTGATGCTGCGGTTTGCGAGATATTCAAGAAAAACCTAAAAAAGTGACCTTAACAGTCCCCCGCGCCCCCTCCACTCCCACACTCACACCCCACTAGTAAATACATTTTCCCCCCAGTTGAAATTTTCTGGTCTCTATCGACAGCTGTGGGATAAGGCACTTCATACTAATGTGAATGTCTATATATAATCTCTACAGGTTCAATCCCACGTCCGGCCATCCTGATTTAGGTTTTCCATGATTTCCCTAAATCGCTCCAGGCAAATGCTGGGATGGTTCCTTTCAAAGGGCACGGACGACTTCCTTCCCCATCCTTCCCTAATCCGATGAGACTGATGACCTCGCTGTTTGGTCTCTTCCCCCAAAACAACCCAACCCAAATCCCTACAGGTACTATTTTTCTTGTTCTTGATTTTATTTGTACAGAAGATAGACTCTGCTAATGAACATGATGATGCGGGTTGTTGTATTGTATGGAGTGGGTATTGGCGATTGTTTACATGATGATTTCTGCTATTTATCTTTAGAAAGCTAACATCTTGATGAAAAAGAAAAATGTCTCGCACATTGAAGTTGATCGTTATTTGAACAGAAGTGTCTTTGAGGCAGTGCGCCAAAAGTAAAGAAAGTGCTTATTCAGCAAAAACAGGTAGTAAGAGCATCATCTGAAGTAGATAACTGCAAGTCATAGAGAGATTTCTTGAAAATGTACAGAATTATTACATTAATTTCTTAGTAGTTTTACTCCCTAATTGTTTTTGTCACTAATTAAAAAAATGAGTTCCAGGTGATTTAAAGGACCACAATGTCTGTTTGTAAAACAATTCCTATGCAGACTACGTCTTCTTTTCTACAGCATAGAATAGAATTCTGTATTGTGATGAAAAAGTCTTAATGAGCTCTCTTCAGACACAAAGAAAGGTAATAGGAGTCTGAAAAACTAAACAAAAATTGAAAATCTACTTTATTATCCATTCCTGAAATGTATCTGGTAATACAAATTTGGCAAAAAAATGATTTGTATTAGCTGAAGAACAAACAGCAATGTCCATTTAGGACTTTATGATTATATCATGTAGATAGCTGTTATTGTTCGATAAATATCAGTGTGGTTATTATAATAATGAGCTATTAGTCATTCACAGTATTATTACACCTGGGAGCAATGGCACTTCAGTCAGGTTATCGTAAGTTTTTATCATGGTATTTTATGAGAACATGCTGAAGCACTTGATGGTGTATGCACAGCTGTCTGGAAATCATTCACAGTGCCATGCATTCATCACTGTACTTGTTTACTGTAAAGTCATCACTTGTTTCAGAAACAGCTGCAGGATTGAAAGTACTGAAGATAGGGAAAACAACAGATCTTTTTAAATAGCAGTTTTCCCACTGAAATCGATTCATAAGTAGGAAAATCGTAATCGTACCCTCTGCCCAAGCAGTCGTGTGTAGGAAGGACATACTGATGACTGATGACCCCATGTTCGTTGTCAGTTATAATCTTCTACAGTTATCTATTAATTTGGTGAATATGAATAATGCCATGCCCTGTTGCTCATGTGGTTCTTGGGACAAGTAAATGTGGTGAAAGTCATGCATGTGATTTTTGTGCTATAATTTTATGTGCCATGTTCTATTTTTCATTTTTGTACAGGAATTACAGTGATGAAACATTCTGTTCAGAATCTAGTGATGGCAATCAGTCAAATAGAAGTAAAAATAATGTCTTGCTGGAGAAGAGAAGGAAAACTTGCGCAGGTATGCTACAGGGATAGAGAAAGGAGTTAATTTTGTGTATCCTTTGAGTGTGTAACTATAATTGGTATATATTTTATTGTTAATGATCACCTGAGTATAAACTTTATTTGTAATAATAAACTTTCTGACACTCAGAGATACATAATTCTTATGTTCAGCAGCACCAGGAAATCCATATCGTGCATCAGCTTCTAACTTGGGTGCACGATATGTTTTGCTCAATGCTAATTCCAAAGGCAACATGAATAGCATTGCTCAGAAGGTCCTTTCTGCAAGAATGTTACGTTTAAAACAGCTTCAAAATGAACTGAATGATGCACATTTCCAAATTAATGTAAGTATTTCCCACACACTGTTTTTTTTGCTTTCTCCCTTTTTGGATGACTTGAAGCTTCATGATACAATCAATAAATGCAGAATGCTTACAACCATAGATTCAGAGCAGCAGTAAGTCAATATGTACAAAAACCAGATTTATTGCCATTTACAACCTAAGGTTTCTTAATTTGTTACCCTACTTTTGAACCATGTCTCTCATGAGTATGGATGCTGCTGTAACTACCAAATTTGTGTGTGCGCCACTTCATAGTTTGCATGTGAATTTTGTGCTTGATTAAGCCACTTGAGTCCACCCAGTGTGCCAGTACGACAGTAGTTGGATGTGCAGCCTGCTAGCTGCATTCTCTGTCAGAATTAATGACTACATAGACTGGAGTGCAAGGCTCCGTCGGCTACTTTTGTGTCGTCTGTTGCATGTACTTTGTCTCGCATGTGTTTATGCTGTTTCATGTAATAAAGTTACAGTGTTCGGGGGTTCTCCCACTGCAGCTCCACTATCATGGAGGCTGGTGAGTTATAACGAACAACAGATTCCCATTCTTGAACAATTTTCTGCACCTGTAACTTAAAACACTGTGGTTCATTCATTAATATTCCTAGTTGTGGAAAAGGCTTACAATGAAAATCTGTTTGATGCAGGTTCTTTTAAACCTTTTCGATTATTCATCGATGAGAAAGTGCATTTGGTTTCTGACCAAGTTCAATATTGACAGTTACATGCTGTCTGTGCTGAATTTTTCTCTTTATTTTCTCCAGAATTGGGTTAAGCAACAGAATTTTAGGCTCATTTAAAGATGAAGCAGTCTGCCTGTCCTCGTCTTTTCTGGGCTTGCCCAGTACTGATAACTTTATGGGATCAAGTAAAAGTAGAATTAGATCATCTTCAATCCCTTGACATTATTCGACCTATTTCTTCCAGTGAAGGATCAACACCAGTGGTGACAGGAAAAAAAAAGACCTACAGGTAAATTACACCTCTATGGTGATTTTATAAAAAATCAATTAATGCACAGCCAATCATTGATACCTATTGTTTACCACCCCCTGCCGAGCTGTTGACAGAATTACTGGGTGTGTGTGTGTGTGGGGGGGGGGGGGGGGTGTACAGCTGCCACTAGACGAGGAATCTTAATGCGTTCTAGTTATCAATGCACCTTTTGGGCTTTATCAACAACAGTGTTTGCCTTTGGGTATTGCAAGCACACCAGCTTTTTTCAACACTTTTTAAAGTAAACTTATTTCGTCAGTTCCAGGATGCATCCATCATCTATTTAGATGACATAATAGTGTCTGGTGCCTCTGCGGCAAACATTTACCGAACGTTCATGCTGCATGAGGAGGTAGAATGACTAGTACGAACATTTAAGAAGCAGATGAAAAAATACATTCTGGATATGTCACTGGAAGTGGCTCTTTACCAGTTCCTCAGTTCTTAATGGTTTACTCCTGCTGGAGATAAAGAGTCTGGCAGAGTTACTGCACAGCCATCAGCCCCAGACTCTGCTATATCTGCAGCAGCTGATACCAGGTCATGTGCTAACACTGGTGCCACAATGCTTCCAGCTATATGGGCTTGTGGTTTTGGTCACCAACCAAAATGTGTGCCGACAGTCATAGAGAGTCGCTGTGGTGAAGCCTCTGCGTCATATACACCGTTGAGGGGAGGGAGTTGTGGCACTTCGAGTAACTGTGACCTCACATGGGTGGCTGTGCACTGGGAGCAGCCCCGCCAATCTTGCAT
This sequence comes from Schistocerca serialis cubense, assembly GCF_023864345.2. Taxonomy (NCBI): domain Eukaryota; kingdom Metazoa; phylum Arthropoda; class Insecta; order Orthoptera; family Acrididae; genus Schistocerca; species Schistocerca serialis. The sequence goes on from NC_064646.1 coordinate 407,213,385, forward strand.
CCTCTCTCTGCCTGACCAACTCCTACACAGTGGCCAGTGCCCTTGCCATCCCTGTCATGGCTGCAGACACCTTCACAGCTGTCTCCTGTGCTGTGGGTGCCTCCTTTAGCTGTTGGGGGCCAAGAATGGACATTTGCTCCCATGCTGACACATCTGCCATGGCTGCCTCCATCTCAGCCAGTGCCACCTGTTCTGCTGCCTTTTCCACAGCCTCCTTCACTGGACATCGAAATGGAAGCTGTGCCAGCATCACCTGTCCTACCATATGATCTTCATAGAGGGGCAGGTGCTGCACTTGTCTGTGCTCGTGCCACTTCAGACCCTATGCACTGGTGGCAGCATGTCGCATGACTCATAAACAAGCATTGAAGAAGAATGGACATGAGCACAGTACTCGCTTCTTTGCAAAGGAAGAAAATGCTGTAACTACCAGAATTGTGAGCGAGCCACTTCATAGTTCGAATATGAAGTTTGTGTTTGATTTGGCCACTAGAGGCCACTTGGCCTGCTACTACGACAGCTGTTGTGTGTGCAGCCTGCCGGTTGCACCCTGTGTCAAACTAATTACTATAGGTTGGAGCTCAAGGCTCCACTGGCCTCTTGTGTATTGTGCATTGTATGTGCTTTGTGTCTCGTGTGTTCATGCGTTTTCATGCAATAAAGTTACAGTGTTCTTGGTTCAGAACAAGTCCCTTACGTATTCTCTGAAAGAATCCCAGATTTCAAGAAGTACTAAGCTTTATAGCCTCTCTATGGCCCTGTGAATCTGCTGCTAGTTGAGAAGTTGATAGATTTTTTCCTGTTGTTTTGTTATTATTTCTTTAGTTTTCCTATCGTATCTATCTTTAATGAGCAGGGTTTGTGTTGAAATAAATTTACTTGTTTTTTGTGTTTATTCAATAAGTTTTACTGCCCCGGGCCAAATTATTAGACACACTGCACATTTTTAATGTTATTTGTAATAATTACATCTTGAGTACTATATTTTATGTGATTAATTGGAAAATTTATGACAGTTGTTGAATTTTGTATCTGTGGTTGCTACCTGACATTGGATTGTTGACTTATTGTATGTATCAGTGTGCAGAGTACAGTGTACAGGAAAGGACCTATTCAGTAACATTCTCGCATGTAACTGTTGTAATACTTTATTCGCTTTGATTATCGATTTTGTAATATCGACATTACAATTGATTGTTTAACAGCTATATATTACTAATTGTGACCTTTCAAATGGTTTTGTTAATACAAAAATGTATTCCAATTGGGAAATTTCACGGAGGTTGGAAATATCAGAAGCTAGCGTGAGGCGGATAAAGAACAAAATTGATTCAGGTGAATAATTGAGCCCCAGAAGGAAGAATAAATGTGGAAGAAAACCAATTTTCACCCCAAGATCAGAAAGATTTCTCACCTAGAAAGCAGATTTGCAACAACGAAACAGATAAAATCTCAACTGGAAGAGGCTAATGTGAATGCATCTGAACACACTGTTTGCAGAAAGTTGAAGGATATTGATTTCAAGGCCTGTCGACCCACTAGAAAACCAAAGTTAACAGCCACAATGAAAGCAAAGCGTCTGAAGTGGGCTAAACAGTGGTGGGATAAGGATGTGGACATCTGGAGATCGGTAATTTAACTTTAAAATTATTATTTACGATATGATATAACCTATGTACATTTATTCATAGCATATTAATTGTGTTTCATAATTTTTACAGGTATGCTTCAGCGATGATAGGACGTTTGAAATTTTAACTAACAAATCTAAGTATGTGCACCATCGAACAGGAGAAAACTTCCATCCCGACTGCATTATTCAGACTGTAAAACATGCGTCAAAGGTGATGATTTGGTCTGTCATCTGTGGTAAGGGTACAAGACGTCTTTACATAGTTAAAGGCATAATGAGGCAAGACCAGTACAAGGAAGTCCTGCAAAAATGGTTAATACCACAGCTCAGAGAATGGTTCCCAAATGGGGAACTATTTATTTTTATGCAGGATGGAGCTCCCTGTCACACAGCCAGGTCAGTTAAATCCTTTCTGAAGGAACGAAATATCCCTCTGTTAGACTGGCCAGGTAATAGTCCCAACATGAACCCCATAGAAAATGTATGGAAACTAGTGAAGAGGGAGGTGGCAAAAGATGTCATCACAACAAAATCACAGCTCTTAGAGAAGATCATCCACGTGTGGATCATCATCCACAAATGCAGGAAACAATATAGTCCTGCGTCGACAGTGTACCACGCTGTATTAAGGCTCTCATAGCTGAAAAAGGTGGCTCAACAAGATATTTAAACTAGTGTTTTCACTTTCACAATATTTTAATTTTTGTTGTAATTATTGAAATAAAATATTTTCAACAAATACTATGTTTTATTTATTTGCTATATAACACCTTAGTTGTGAAGTAGACTATGCATAATTATTTTATCACAATTTATGTATTAAAAAAACAAATTTTGTTAGACATAAATCAGATTTACTTAAAAACTGTAGGGCTGGGGACTGTAAATCAGTAGCAACAACTTGCAAGCATAGGAACAATCTTTGTGGTGTGCAAGACAAGCAGCTTAATTTTAAAGTGCCCGTACAAATAATACTGGGGTTGCATTCACACCTGTGCCGTACCAAATGCATTCCTTCTGTTGTCGGAACAGTGAAGGAAGTGGTATGTTCACACCCACTTAGTTTAGCCATAGCTACATTGCATTGTTTAGAGCTAGGGATCCGAGGAGCTTTGCCTTCCACCACTAGAAATCTCACTGAAATTTAAAAGAATAGTTGACCATGCACTGGAAAGATATGTACCCTGTAGAACAGTTCGTAAGAATATTGTCAAGTGATTTCACAGAACTGAAAGAAATTCTGGTCGTATGTAAAGGCTGTTAGTGGTACCAAAGTTAAAGTCCAGTCCCTAGCGAATGAGACAGGAACTTAAATTGAGGGTACCAAAGCGAAAGCTGAAATGCTCAACTCCATTTTCGAATCAGTTGAGAAATAGCTCCAATTGTTACAATTGAGCAAAGCACCAGAGCTCGATGGAATCCCTGTCAGATTCTAAATTGAATTTCCGTCTGAGTTAGCCTCATTCTAGCTATAATTTATCATAGATCCTCCAAAAAAAACAAACCAAGTGCAGTTCTTGGAGAAAGGCACAGGTCACACCTGTCTACAAGAATGGTAGTAGAAGTAATGCGCAAAACTACTGTCCAATATCCTTGACATCGATTTGTTGTAGGATTGTGGAACATATTCTGAGCTCAAACATAATGAGGCATCTTGAACAGAGTGACCTCGTCAGTGCCAACTAGTATGGATTCCGAAAACATAAATCATGTGAAACCCAACTCGCAATTTTCTCACATGACATACTGAAAGCTTTGGTTTAAGGCAGCCAGGTAGATGCAGTATTTCTTGATTTACAAAAAGCATTCGATTCAGTACTGCACCTATGTTTATTGTCAAAAGTACGATCACATGGGTTACCAAGTGAGTGAAATTTGCAATTGCATTGATTACTTTTTGGTAGGGATAACACAGCATGTTATCTTGGATGGGGAGTCATAGTCAGATGTAGAAGTGACTTCGGTTGAACCCCAGGGAAGTGTGTTGGGACTTTCGCTGTTCATATTGAAAAAATGAAATGATTGTATGGCATTGTTGACCGGATGTCCCAGTCGGGTTCGGCCGCCAAGTGCAAGTCTTATTTCATTCGGTGCCACATTGGGTGACTTGCGGCTGACAATGAGGATGAGAGGACCGGAGAAAATCTCCAACCCATCCGGTAATCGAACCCAGGACCAGTGCATGGGAAGCAAGTACATTACCACCCAGCTAAGCAGGCAGACATATTGTATATTAATGACTTTACAGACAACATTAATAGTAAAATCAGGTTTTTCCAGATAATGCAGTTATCTATAATGAAGTACTATCTGAAAGAAGCTGCATAAATATTCAGTCAGATCTTTATAGGATTTCAGTGCAGTGCAGAGATTGGCAACTAGCTCTGAGCATTCAGAAATGTAAAATTGTGCCCTTCACAAAATGAAAAAAAAAAAAAAAGTAGCATCCTATAATATCAATAAGTTGCTGTCGGAATTAGCCAACTCATACAGATACGTGAGTGTAACACTTGTAGGGACATGAAATGAAATGATCGCATAGGATCAGTCGCGGGTAAAGCAGGTGGCAGACCTTGGTTTATTGGTAGAATACTGGGGAAGTGCAATCAGTCTACAAAGGAAATTGCGTACAAGTCACTGGTGCGGCCAGTTCTAGAATATTAATCAACTGTGCAGGGTGCATGCCAGATAGGACTAACAGTGGACATTGTACAGAGAAGGGTAGCATGAATAGTCACAGGTTTGTTTAATCTGTGGGGAGTGTCACAGAGATACTGAAGGAACTGAACTGCAAGGCTCTTGAAGATAGAAGTAAACTATCCCAAGAAAGTCTATTAACAAAGTTTCAAGCACCGGCTTTTAAAGATTACTTAAGAAATATACTATAACCCCCTACATATCGCTCACATATGGATCATGATGATAATATTAGAATAATTTCTGCACGCACAGAGGCATTCAAACAATCGTTCTTCCCATGATCCATATCTGATTGGAACGGGAAGAAACCTTAATAACTGGCGCAATGGGATGTACCCTCTGCCATACACCTCATGGTGATTTGCAGAGTACAGATGTAGATGGCAATGGCATCATGTTCACAGTGGCATTTCACAACTCATTACAGTTTGGCCAGTTTTCTCAAAATGATTGTAAATCGTATACACAAACCCTCCACATAAATCAGTCTATGATAAAAACCATACCAAAATCTCTACAGTAGTTTTTGAGATTAGCCTGAATACACAGAAAGAAGTGAACAGGCGATTTGAATTTATATGTGATATGATCAGTGATACATCCACAAGTCCATCTCTTCTGTCAGCGTCACCTCCTGCTTGCTGATATCTCCTCAATTTAATATGAAGTTTCTGACTGACAATTGTGTGGAAAAATAAGTTTTTGAACACTATGGGCCACTAACAACTGACTTTAGAAATATGTTACACTGTCTCTCTCACCTTAGACTGTCCATAACTCACCACCTATACCCAGGAGGGCTACCAAGAGATTTATTTGTGAGCCCCAAGGACTCTTAACATTGTTTAAACATTGGGGCCTTTCTGCCATTCAGACTAGAGGTGCAGATTAATTATTTTTTGATGCAAAGTTGTGCATTCTCATTGGCTGTCATATTTCTCATGCAAATAACACTTCTTTGATAAGTTCTGTCCTCTGGCAGATATTTTCACATTATTTCTACTCTTAGTGGGAGAAAATTTCATTTCACCAGAAAGTCTTCAACACCTAAGCAAACCTACTAGGCTTGGATCCCAACATTTAGCATGCTTTGTGACAGTGCCTGGTGACTCACTTTACAAGGAGTAGGGAGGTCTGACCCATCAGCTCCTTGTTGCAGACACAAACAAGTACCTCTAGGCAATTGAATCTTGAAACACCTCACAAAATGCTGCTTTCTACAAGCTCGGAAAATGTCGCATTATAATTGGATGATGTCAAGTGGCCCATGTAATTATAAACTGGTGTTTATGAGCTTCCATAAACAGTATGCTCCAAGCATCCATTCTCTTTGCATTTTATTGTGAAGAGTCATAAAGTGAAATAATTATCTTTTTGCTCTCTGGCTAAATTTGATTTTAGGATATACAAACTCATGTGGCCTAAGAAGTGATTGAATTCTTCAGAGCCAAGAGGCCAGATGAGAAAGGTACCATTCATATACATCAAGAAACAGATGTTTTCAGTAGCACTGAGTTCAGATGATAACCTCATAAAGTTTCATCATTTGTTCCTTCCTTTCTCCCCCCCCCCCCCCCCCCCCCCTCCTCCCAATCCCCCTTTTACTCTATCATAATACTCTGTACTAAATATTGTTGTCCTTGTTGGGTAATACTGACAAAGTTTCTTTTTCATTAACGGTCTGCTTCAACCAAGGGAATTATACTGTCACCTGGCACTCACCTCTACGTCAGTGGCTTCATTCACAGTTATTATAAGACATGTCGCAGTTATAGTGTCCATTTAGATTTTACTGCAGATTTATGCGATTTGTATCTTCAACATGTCCATTCATGATAACTCATACTGTTGCATTGAATGTTGGGTTTGATTTATTAAATTTCAAACTGTATTTTTCTTCCAGACACTGTCTTTGATTGCCATTCCTCCAGTTGTTTTGAATTTATGGCATGACTGATACATCATCTCTGATCACAACACACACAGTTGCTTACTTAGACTTTCATTCTCTGCATTCTTTTACCTTCCTTGTTTAGTTTCTTCAGAATATTTAAAAAATAAACAGTGAAATTTAGATTAGTACTCACCACATAGAGGAGCCATTAGGTGGCAGACGGACTGCTAGACATTATTACTGATTGGACTAAGCCCTTCGTCAGACTTGGACAAAACCACACACACACACACTCCTGTCATCGTCAGGTGCTAAGGCTCTATTTCACTTTGGATTTTCCGTTGTTTAAAATATAAGTTCATTTAACAAAAAAGTTTTGTAAAAAAAATGTACCAGTGGATATCTGTTACAGTACCCTTGACGTATGCATATATCATTCTCCAGTTATAATACATAAAATATAGGAAAGGCAACCACTCAACTGTAGCCGACTCACGTGTGGCAATATTTACATTAACTTTTGAGCTTTTATAATTAGTAAAAAGCAGTCCCAATCGCACAGTCATTTACTAAAAATACGACCAGTTTCGCCTCAAGTAGTAGGACATCTTCAGATAATGCACCATGTGCCTGATGATGATGGCTGGAACAGCTGTGCTGACCCCAGTCACAGCAATCATATTTTTAATAAGTGACTGTGTGATTGAGACTGTTGTTTACTAATTTTACGTATCTGGCAGATCATTGTTTGCCAATAATGTTATCTATAGTTTCAAGCTCCCCCATGAACCGTGGACATTGCCGTTGGTGGGGAGGCTTGTGTGCCTCAGTGATACAGGTAGCCGTACCGTAGGTGCAACAACAGAGGGGTATCTGCTGAGAGGCCAGACAAAAGTATGATTCTTGAAGAGGGGCAACAGCCTTTTCAGTAGTTGCCGGGTCAACGGTCGGGGTGATTGACTAAATTGGCCTTGTAACATTAACCAAAATGGCCTTGCTGTGCTGGTACTGTGAACGGTTGAAATCAGGGAGAAACTACAGCCGTAATTTTTCCCAAAGGCATGCAGGTTTACTGTATGGTTAAATAATGATGGTGTCCTGTTGGGTAAAATATTCCAGAGGTAAAACAGTCCCTCATTCTGATCTCTGGGCAGAGGAAGTCGTTATCAGAAGAAAGAAAACTGGCGTTCTATGGATCGGAGTGTGGAATGTCAGATCCCTTAATCGGACAGGTAGGTTAGAAAATTTAAAAAGGGAAATGGATAGGTTAAAGTTAGCTATAGTAGGAATTGCGGAGTTCGGTGGCAGGAAGAACAAGACTTCTGGTTAGGTGAATACAGAATTATAAATATAAAATCAAATAGGGGTAATGCAGGAGTAGGTTTAATAATGAATAAAAAAAAAAAAAAAAAAAAAAAAAAAAAAGAGGAGCGTGAGTACGTTACTATGAACAGCATAGTGAACACATTATTGTAGCCAAAATACACATGAAGTTCACACCGTCCACAGTAGTACAAGTTCATATGCCAACTAGCTCCACAGATGATGAAGAGATTGAAGAAATGTATGATGCAATAAAAGAAATTATTCAGATAGTTAAGGGAGACAAAAATTTAATAGTCATGAGGGATTGGAATTCGATACTAGGGAAAGGAAGAGAAGGAAAAGTAATTGGTGAATATGGACTGGGGGTAAGGAATGAAAGAGGAAGCTGCGTGGTAGAATTCTGCACAGAGCATATCTTAATCATAACTAACATTTTGTTTAAAAATCACGAAAGGAGGCTGTATATGTGGAAGAGGCCTGGAGTCACTGGAAGGCTTCAGATAGAGTATATAATGGTAAGACAGAGATTTAGGAACCAGGTTTTCAATTGTAAGACATCTCAGGGGCAGATGTGGACTCTGACCACAATTTATTGGTTATGAACTATAGATGAAAACTGAAGAAAAAGCAAAATGGTGGGAATTTTAGAAGATGGAACCTGGATAAACTGAAAGAACCAGAGGTTGTAGAGAGTTTCAGAGAGAGCATTAGGGAACAATTGATAAAAACATGGGAAAGAAATACAGTAGAAGAAGAATGGGTAGCTTTGAGAGATGAAATAGTGAACGCAGCAGAGGATCTAGTAGGTAAAAAGATTAGGGCTAGTAGAAATCCTTGGGTAACAGAAGAAATTTTGAATTTAATTGATGAAATGAGAGAAAATATAAAAATGCAGTAAACAAAGCAGGCGAAAAGGAATACAAACGTATCAAAAATTAGGTCGATAGGAAGCGCACAATGGATAAGCAAGGATGGCTAGAGGACAAATGTAAGGGTGTAGAGGCATATATCACTAGGGGTGAGATAGATATTGCCTACAGGAAAATTAAAGAGACATTTGTAGAAAAGAGAACCACTTGTATGAAAATGAAGAGCTCAGATGGAGAACCAGTCCTAAACAAAGAAGGGAAGGCAGAATGGTGGAAGGAATATGTAGAGGGTCTATACAAGGACAATGTATTTGAGGGAAATATTATGTAAATGAAGATGATGATTAAATGGGAGATATGAAATTGCATGAGGAGTTTGACAGAGCACTGAAAGACCTAAGTCGAAATGAGGGCCCAGGACTAGACAACATTCCGTTAGAACTTATAGCCTTGGGAGAGCCAGCCATGAGAAAACTCTACCATCTGGTGAGCAAGATGTATGAGACAGGTGAAATTCCCTCAAGCTTCAAGAGGAATATAATAATCCCAATCCCAAAGAAAGCAGGTGTTGACAGGTGTGAAAATTACTGAACTATCATTTTAGAAGTCATGGCTGCAAAATACTAACACAAATTCTTTACAGATGATTGGAAAACCAGGTAGAAGCTGACCTTGGGGAAAATCAGTTTGGATTCTGTAGAAATCACGGAACTCTTGAGGCAATACTGACCCTACGACACATCTTAGAAGATAGATTAAGGAAAGGCAAACCTACATTTCTAGCATTTGGAGACTTAGAGAAAGCTTTTGACAATGTTGACTGGAATACTCCCTTTAAAATTCTGAAGGCAGCAGGGGTAAAATATAGGAAGCAAAAGGCTATTTACAATTTGTACAGAAACCAGATGGTAGTTATGAGAGTCGAGGGGCATGAAAGGGAAGCAGTGATTGAGAAGGGAGTAAGACAGGGTTGTAATCTATCCCCAATGTTGTTTAGTCTGTATATTGAGCAAGCAGTAAAGTAAATTTGGATTAGGAATTAAAATCCATGGAGAGGAAATAAAGACTTTGAGGTTTGCCGATGACATTGTAATTCTGTCAGAGACAGCAAAGGACCTGGAAGATCAGTTGAATGGAATGAACAGTGTCTTGAAAGGAGGATATAAGAGGAACATCAACAAAAGCAAAACAAACATAATGGAAAGTAGTCTAATTAAATCAGGTGATGGTGATTGAATTAGATTAGGAAATGAGACACTTAAAGTAGTAGATGACTTTTGCTATTTGGGGAGCAAAATAACTGATGATGGTTGAAGTAAAGAGGATATAAAATTTAGACTGGCTGTGGCAAGGAAGGCGTTTCTGAAGAAGAGAAATTTGTTAGCATTGGGTATAGATTAAAGTGCAAGGAAGTCTTTTAGTAAAAGTATTTGTATGGAGTGTAGCCATGTGCAGATGTGAAACACGCATGATAAATAGTTTAGACAAAAAGAGCTTTCAAAATGTGGTGCTACAGAAGAATACTGAAGATTTGATGGGTAGATCACGTAACTAATGAGGAGGTACTGAATAGAATTGGGGAGAAGAGGTCTTTGTGGCACAACGTGATTAAAAGAAGGGATCGGTTGGTAGACATATTTTGAGGCATCAAGGGATCACCAATTTGGTATTGGAGGGCAGTGTGGAGAGTAAAAATCATAGAGAGACACCAAGAGATGAAGTACACTAAGCAGATCTAGAAGGATGTAGGTTGCAGTAGTTACTCGGAGATGAAGAGGCTTGCACAGGATAGGGTAGCATGGACAGCTGCATCAAACCAGTCTCTGGACAGAAGACCACAACAACAGTTTCAAGCTTTTGCCCTCTGTGCAGTGGAAGTACACACACACACACACACACACACACACACACACACACACACACACACATGTCCATGGCCACACCCAGACTGGCTGTTGGTTATTGATTGCAGTTGCCTGTACAGTTCGCAGTGATGAGGGGATAGGATAGGATGCATGAGGTGAGAAGAGGGTAGTGGGATAGTGTGAGACAGGTCTTTCCACAGGTAGCTCAGTGGCAGCACAACAAGGTGAAGGGAGTACAGAGCATAGCACATGTAAGAGATAGGGTGAGGAGGAAATGAAAGGAAGGCGGAGATGAGGAGGGTGACAGAGAGGAATGGACAGGAATTGAAAAGGGATAGGGAGGGAGAGGAAAGAGAGAGAGAAAGGGGGGGGGGGGGGCAAATGGAGAGGAGGGCTGGAGAGTGGTGGGAGAAGGCAGTACATGGTCTAGATGGGGAAGGAGTGCTGTGCACAGAAGAGAGAAGGGAAAAGGTAAGGTGAGGCAGTGGGATACAGGCTAGTGGAGGCTTAGGCTAGGGGGATTCCGAGAGTGCAGGATACGCTGGAGAGACGATTCCCTCCTTTGTAATTCTAAGAATCGAGTGCTAGAAGGGAGTATACAAATGACTTGCTTAGTGAAGTAGCTGTAGAAATAATTTGTGTCGTCGTGTGCAGCATGTTCGGTAACTGGATGGTCAAGTTCGTGCTTCGGCACTGTTTTGAGCATTCATGCGAGTAGACAGTTGGTTGATTGCCATGTCCGTAAAGAATTCTGTTCATTAATTGCAGCATTGCTAATATACTACATGACTGCTTTCACATGTGACCCTATCTTTTATATGGTAAGAAATGCCTTGTGACTGGACTGCAGTAGCAAGGGGTGGGTGGGTGGTTGTACGAATAGGTCTTGCACCTATGTCAGCCACAAGAGAATGACCCATGGGGAGCAGGTTTGGAATATGGATGAACAAAGATATTCTGTAGGTTGGTTTGGTGGTGGAATTGGAACTTTTCAAGGCCCGGGTGACATTGGGTAATAATAATACAGGGTTATTACAAATGATTGAAGCGATTTCACAGCTCTACAATAACTTTATTATTTGAGATATTTTCACAATGCTTTGCACACACATACAAAAACTCAAAAAGTTTTTTTAGGCATTCACAAATGTTCGATATGTGCCCCTTTAGTGATTTGGCAGACATCAAGCCGATAATCAAGTTCCTCCCACACTCGGCGCAGCATGTCCCCATTAATGAGTTCGAAAGCATCGTTGATGCGAGCTCGCAGTTCTGGCACGTTTCTTGGTAGAGGAGGTTTAAACACTGAATCTTTCACATAACCCCACAGAAAGAAATCTCATGGGGTTAAGTCGGGAGAGCGTGGAGGCCATGACATGAATTGTTGATCATGATCTCCACCACGACCGATCCATCGGTTTTCCAATCTCCTGTTTAAGAAATGCTTATGCTTTAGCCTTTTCCGTAAGATTTTCCAAACCGTCGGCTGTGGTACGTTTAGCTCCGTGCTTGCTTTATTCGTCGACTTCCGCGGCTACGCGTGAAACTTGCCCTCACGCGTTCAACCGTTTCTTCGCTCACTGCAGGCCGACCCGTTGATTTCCCCTTACAGAGGCATCCAGAAGCTTTAAACTGCGCATGCCATCGCCGAATGGAGTTAGCAGTTCGTGGATCTTTGTTGAACTTCATCCTGAAGTGTCGTTGCACTGTTATGACTGACTGATGTGAGTGCATTTCAAGCACGACATACGCTTTCTCGGCTCCTGTCGCCATTTTGTCTCGCTGCGCTCTCGAGCGCTCTGGCGGCAGAAACCTGAAGTGCGGCTTCAGCCGAACAAAACTTTATGAGTTTTTCTACGTATCTGTAGTGTGTCGTGACCATATGTCAATGAATGGAGCTACAGTGAATTTATGAAATCGCTTCAATCATTTGTAATAGCCCTGTAGTATTGGTTAAGAGTTTATCTGGAGGCGGAGGAGGAGATGACATTGGGGATCTGTTTGTGGATGAGCTGTGTAGGTTACTGTCTGTCGACAAGGCTCTGTTAAGGTTATCAATGCATTCTAACACCACCTGCTTTCCACTGCAGATGTGGCATCCACAGGTGAGTAGGCTTCAAGGACAATATTTTTTAATGTGGAACTGGTGACCGATGTCAAAATGAGGATACTGTTGGTAGTTGGTGCGCTCAATATAACAGACATATTTATGAAGCCATCTGAGGGGTGGAGATCGACATCTAGAAAGGTGGCTCGTTGAGTTGAGAAGGACGAGGTGAAGTGGATGGGGAAGTAGGTATTGAGGTTGTGGAGGAAAGAGCCAATTTTGTCGTGACCATGATTCCAGATCATCGATCTATCTGCACAGAGAAGGGCTTTTAGGTGCAGACCGGAGAGGAAGGGTTCCTACAGATGGCCTATAAATAAGGTGGCAATGGATTATCCCATGTGAGAACTCGTAGCAGGAACATGGATTTGTTTATAGATTTAACCTTCAAAAATGAAATAATTGTGGTTCAGGATGTGGTTGGTTATGAGGATTAGAAAAGAGATGGTGCATTTGGTTTTAGGAGAACATTTGGAAAGGTAGCATTCCATGATAACAAGGCCATGGGCATAGGGGATGTTGGTGTATTAGGAGGTTGCATCCATAGTGACAAAAAAGGTGGTGGTAACCATGATTCCATCCCAGAAGCAGAGGCCCTAAGTCTAGCCCGAAATCTCCCCCTGCCTTCATCTCCCTCCTCACACCAGCAACCCCCTGCACACCTACCTTTTAGCTCTGTAAGTTCCACAGACCCAACCCCACTAGTTATCCTACTGGTTGTCCCATTGTGAATAGTTATAATGCTTCCACAGAAGGAACCTCTGCCTTTGTAGACTAACACTTCCAAAATATTGCCTTAACCTCCCATTCAAGACACTGCTCACTTCCTTCACTGCCTTACCATAGTTCCTGTCCTGTTATCACCAACCTCCTTGTTGGTTACCGTGGATGGTCCGTGTACCCCCCCACCCCCATTATGGGCCATCTGGAGGAAGTGTTGCTCTCCAGTCAGCACTTTAAAACCCATGAACTGATTCAGATTCATTGATGACATTTTCATCATCTGGAATAATGGCAACAACAGACAACCTTTCCTCCATAACTTCAGCACATACCTAAATGGGTTTCACCAGGTCATTCCCACAAAATAAGCCACCTCTTAGAAGTTGATTTCCACTTCTCTGATGGTTCCATGAATACATCTGTTCTTATCAACCACACCCAGTACCAGCAGTAACTCCACTTTGACAGCAGTCATACATTCCATGTCAAAAAGTCTCTTCCTTACAGCCTCACCATCCATGGATGCTGCATCTGCAGTGGAAAGCAGGAGTTGTCGAAATATACTGATGACCTTACCAGAGCCCCTATTGACAGCCAATATTCTATCTAACTCATCCAGAAACAGATTTCCAGTGCCATCTTTTCATCTGACATAAGTAAACCTGTTAACCAGCCTCTGACCAACACTCCACTCATCACATAGTATCACCCTGGCCTTGAAAAGCTTAACAACATCCTTCATAAGGGCTCTGACTATCTCTCATTGTGCCCTGAGGTGAGGGACATCCTACCCACATCACTCAAAGTTATGTTCCACCACCTACCCAACCTACAGACTATCCTTGGCCATCCCTGTTCCAATCCTCTTCCCAATCCTGCACCCATGGGCCATTCCAGGTGCGAGACCTGTTCCATACACCTACCCCCCCCCCCCCCCCCCCTCCAACCTCCCTTTGCAATCCAGTCACAGCCATTTCCTAGCCTGTAAAAGGAAAAGGCAGTGCCATGTGTGAAAGCAGCCATTATTGTACAGCCATACTATACAGCAATCCGTCTGGACATTAGAAATAACCAACCCTCTCTCTCTCCTATATCTTAATATGCTCTGACCTCTTAACTTCATCTTGCTATGCACTCGTCCCACTACTTCCTCCTTGCCTTGTTTGTTCATGCTTCCTTACCCACTCCCCAGGCAACCACTGGCAATAAACAACAGTCAGCCTCGCCATGGCCATGGTTGTGTATGTTTGGGTATCTGTATGGTTCTCTGTGTGAATGTATGCTTCCACCAGAGAAAGGGAAAAAGCTTGGAAACTGGTATACACAATTTTCTTTTGTGTGTTTCAGTGTGCCAAACATAAGTCAGCTGTAGGTGAGTTGTAGCCTTTCCGTTATTTTACATATTATTTCATTGTTGTTCAGTCTGAAGTTACTACTATCATTTACTTTTTGTTCAGGCTCCAACATTTGTTTTGTTTTAAAAACCTATTCATATACTGATACACTTAACACAATTGAATTTTTTCAGCTTTAGCTTATATGTGTCAGTTTCCCAAGTTGGTCCTCATTCAACATAAAGATATTCATTTTACATAGATATTCATTTTACACTGTGGTTTCCATTTTTCACAGTGGTTGTTAATGTTTTGGATACTTGTGAGAAAAACATTAATCTGTAGCATTTGGATACACACATCAGCATATGTCTTTATTCAGCGAAGCCATTGTAGTGCAGAGATTTTAAGTCTGATAGGAGTACTGAAATTTCATGAACTAACATTTTCCACAGATTTTCCATTTGTCTTGTTTGTTTAGGTAAGTGTCGCTTTTTGTGTTCTCAATGTCCGATTGCAGTAAAAAATTTTTATTTGTTCATTGCGTTTTATTCATATTCCATTGCCATTCTCCTGTTCTATTTACATATTGTAAGTCCTCAATACTGTTTGCAGTGCCACTTCCTCTTTGGTAACACATGCAGTGATCTTGTATTTGATTCCTATTGCAGACAGTGTCTACCAGTGAATTAGCACCATGAAAAGAAAGTTAGTACTAAAACTCAGATCCACATGCCACATTACATATCTGTAGCTAATACTACAGTGCCATTACTCACCAGGATGAAAGCTCTTTAAATTGAACACACGGTAAATTTGCCCTAGAGGCCATGTCTTATATTCAGCACTCCGCCTTTGACACATATACTGATATTTTGTTGTCATCTCTTACTGTTAAAATATTGAGGTTGTTCTTTAATACCAGTAATTGTCTGTTTACTTTTGACCTGTTGCTTCTACGTCTGTTATTGAGATTATCTGGCCTTCTCATTTAGAAAGGACCAAAATATCACTTGTTTGAGAATTGATTCTTCTGTTAACATGAGATGTAATATCTGAAAAGATGCCTTTTTTGGGGTGATATAGGGATTAGGACTTACTTTTATACTGTTCGATCTCCCATCATAATTTTTCACATTTTGTATTATGCATGTGACACAGCTTGTACAGTAAACATATTCCAGATATCACTGAAATAGTCACATGTTGCTGGTTTGTATGCTTTTATTCTGCTAATACAGATGGCAGAAGCTGCTCACTTGTTAAGCTCCAACTGTATGATTGACCAATGTGTAATTGCCTCGATGGATAGGACTTTCGTCTATTTAATTTGAAGTTTATTTGTTTTGAACATATTTCCTTAAAACATAAAGTAGAAATAATTTAATTGTCAGAAAAATAATTCGAGTGTGTTGTATCATAATGTAACTACGTATTTATTTGTGAGATAACACAACGGTCAGCAGAAAAATAATATCAGAATTTTTGAGACAATCTCACTGTTTTTCTGTGGCTTTATTTTCTTTTTCATAAAATACCCATTCACATCACCATACTAATATAAAGTGTATAAATTAAGTTGCACTGGGTCAACAACCTTATGTCATATCGTAGGAAAAGATTAAATCTCTCTCATCAGTTCTCCCAGGTCTCTTCATGAAGTCAGTGCCAACAGGACAATTTTGAAAATTAACCATGAAAATAATATGGCCTGCTTCAGTGCAGGAATTGTCCACCAAGAAATGTAACTTTGAACTTGTTTGATTACTTTGTTACATCTTTGTATAGGAAGCACCTCAGTTGTTTATTTCTTAGAGGCCATTGGTTGTTAGATGCAAATATATCATCTTGGAGCAGTACCAGAAATGATGGTCAATATGTCACAGTGCAATTACATACCCAAAAACAATTTACCGAAGATTACAATAAACAATAATAAATGAAAAGCACCAGTTTGCTTTTGTTCTACAATATTATTTTTATAATAAATGAAAAGCACCAGTTTGCTTTTCATTTATTATTATAATGTTGTTCTACCAAGAACCGACGGAAGATTCTGTTAATATGATAAAATGTGCCACAACAGCACAATTAACCGTCTTTTATAGTATGTTAGCAATAAAAATAATATTGTAGAACAAAAGCAAACTGGTGCTTTTCATTTATTATTATAATGTTGTTCTACCAAGAACTGACGGAAGATTCTGTTAATATTACAATAAACCTTTGCTTGCAATTTTCAGTCTGTGAAATACTTACTATTGTGCATTTTGTTTTGATACTATTGCCATCTTTTCAGGGTAAAGATTTCTTTGTAGTAATAGAAAGTCTTGGTGTAAAATGAGCAGTAACTAAAAGGTCATACCAACCACTCAACTTGAAGAGAAGTTTCCATGCAAAACACACTCAGACAGACAGCCATACATCTCTTCATATTTACACACTTAAGTCTAGTGGTCACCTAAAGCACCTGCATTAATTAACTCAAAACTTGTTTCAAGTAGTTGAATCTTCTGATGTGCAGTTTAAATTTTAAATGCGTTTCAGATAAGATTTTTAAAATGTGGAAATTTGCAACTGTGACCAGTTTGAAATTTTGTAACAAAAATGATTTTATTAATTAAATTACAAATATTTCATTTAATCATGGGCCAGTTATTAGATAAATGAAACAAAATGCCTAAACTGAGCAAAGAGGTATGAGAATGTCTAATTACATTGTATATTGTAGTTTTAAATATTTCCGTTAAGTGAGAATGCATTGGAAAGAAAAAGGGTATTGTAGACACATCACCCTGATGAAGCCACCTGCAAGAGGTAATAAACAACATAATGACACAATCATGTACGTGCAAATATTTTATTGAAGAGTGAAAATTCTTACGAATAATAGTATAAGGTGTCTGAATCAACAGGCATTGTGTTGCTGAACATAGAAAGAAATTGATGTATTTGTGAAAAAATGCTTTGATCATGATAAGATAATTGAAGATGATCTCAGTTTAGCATTTATGGTTCAGGGGTTGGACAAAAATTTGGAAATACTGCGAGAAATGCATGCCTGAACACAAATGCTGATGCTAACCAAACATGCAGGTTGCGCTGTAGTATTTAACCATGAAAGGCATCTATCAATGTTCTCAGTGCATTGCAAGTGTCAAGTCTTGGTCAGAACAGTGTTCTCTGTTGCTGTGAATGCAATATGTTGGAGCCAAGTGAATTCGAATGTGGGAAAATTGTGGATGCTCATATGGTGGGCACTTCCGCAACCAAAGTGGCCGAAATGTGACAGCCATTAATTGAAGAGGATTGTGATGAAAAATGAAAGTACAGCAACTGCAGAAGTCATTGCAGAACTGAATTTCGTTTGTCAGCATCAAAACAAGATGAGGGGATCTCCATAAGCAGGGAATTGTAGGTAAGCTGGCCCAAAACCACTTCTCAGTGATGTAAATGCCCATGACAGAAAAAAGCTATGAGTAATGAGAATAATGGGCAAGGGGCACTACATCAGTAGTGTGGGGATAGGTTCAGAATTTGGGTCTGGCGGGAGGCACATAAGGGTAGTCTGTGCAGTTGCAATGACATCTGTGTCCTCTATGTGCTGCAATTGTAGTTTTTGAATGCTGTGGTGTATGCATGTCCACAAAGCTAGAACAGGCAACTGGCAGACTCCGATGAACAAGTTTCTCACCATCCATACCACAAATGTGTTCAGTTACCAATATATTATGCCACTGAAACAGTTGCACCTGCTCTTGTTTGAACGAACGAAGTCAGCTCTTTTGTTTGAAGGAGGCCATCTCTTAGTGTTGCTGTAGCATGTGCAAATGCCCGATAGAAAGGCTGCTGCTTAGGCTCTAAAATGTACTAAATGTACTGTTTGCTTTCCACAATGAGTTCAGTATGTGGGAGTGAAGACCGCATGATATATCCAAAGAAATCTCATACCATAACTTGGCATGTATCCTCTATGCCAATGTCAGCATCCATGTGCCATTGAAGTTTGACAAGTTTGCTATTTTTGGACCATGGAAGCCAAGTGAGTAGCACGTAGGCCAGGAGCAGATGGTATCAATACAGACAGGTATATACCCATTTTAATACTGTAATGTTGATACAATACTATGGACAAAGCTTTAAGATCACTGGAGCCTTACAGATCATGCTGTGGTCACATTGCATCATACAATAGCTTATTGTCATTTTATGCAAAGCTCTTCTATTCCGCACCTGCATTAGTTTGAGCCTAATTGTTGTGGTATGACAAACGCATTTTCTAAAGAGTGAATGTTCTACTGTTTATAATTCTCTTGTATTCTGATATTGCATCATCATCATGATATGATGATAAACTTTCTAGTTATACAAAATAGGCTGCTGAGAGACATATATGTTCACCATAACTCAGCAGAAACGTTTTACATATTACCCACTTTTTGATTCACAAACCCATTGTTACAGTTTTTACAGCTATTTTGATAAAACATAGGTACTTAAAAGAAAAGTTTCTCCTTTCCTGTTGTCCCATTCATTCACTATTTATTTACGAATATACAAGTAATAATGCCAAGTAACTGTGATACATACAGTAGAATAGAAATATCTTTTTTTGTTTAATTATGGCTAATGATTTATCAAACAGGTAACATAGCGTGACAGGTACACTAATGGACTGAAAAATAAAGCTTAAAAGTTTCCCGTACTTCGTACTCTATTGGGCATACTGATCCCTGCTGCCATTAAAGACTTGTATATCTGTGTTTTGTTTCTTTTCCAGGAGTAGGATATTCTCTAAAATAATTGAAACTTCCAAGTGTTTGTTGCATCAAATAATTTTTATGTGGCATCGCTCTTTCATTTTGAACAGTTACAGATCCATTCATATTGGGTCAAGTGGTAGTTCTGGTAAATTACTGTTTTACATGTTCATAGCACTGTGTTAGGTGGTGTTATATTCTGTATTTTATATATGCCTTTCGTTGATATGTTAATCTGAATTTTTACTGTTTTAGGAACTAGCTACTGAAAACAGGATGCTACGCACACTTCAGAAGCGTCAAGATTTAGCATTGAAACGATTTGAAGATAAAAAAGCTGACCTTCCAGTGCTTCTGAATGCACACACAGAGGAAGTTCGTACTCTACGGGCCACTATAAAACAGGTGAAGCAAAATCATTTTGTGTTCATTCAGATTGCAGATGGTACTACTACCGTTAATTTATGTGTAGTACCTGTACAAATTTAATTAAAAGGTGGTGTCACCTGTATGCTTGATGTTTATGCAGCTTGAATTATCCGTACAAGTGAAACTAAAGAGTAGGCAATGCTGTTTTAACTCTTTGAGGCTGGTAAAAAGGTTTTTGGGATCAAAACTTGAAACTATACGTTTGGATTTGCATCAAAAGGTCTTTGATCTGAGTCACCTGAACACATCACACAACTTCAGTTTCCATGTGCATATTGTATATTTTTGAACTATAGAAAAGCTCTTTTGCTGGCTGTTGGATCACCATCGCTGGGATAAATGATGTCGGAGATAACATAGTAACAAGATTGTAAGGCCATTATTGGAATGTTGTTAACTTGGCAGTAATGATCATATCACCATATTTCTGAAGAAAACTAAATATTTTCAGTAATTACACTGGCCTTGTGGAAAAGTTGTTCCCTTCATTACATTGTTTCTGTCAGATGTGTTATTTCTGCATGATTTTGGCATTTTGAATGTGGTGTGGAAGTTACTGACAGTAAGCATATATGTGCTTCCCTAAGACATGCTTGTATGGCTCAGTTGGAAGAGAATGCATTTGTGTATTCATTTATTTCTGTAAATTCCACCATGAATGAGAGTCTTGAAGGCCATGGCATAAGTCAGGATATACATTGATAGGACAGATCACTCACCAGAAACAAATTGTGTATGCTTTATTAGCAGTTAACTACCATTAAATAGGTACTGTCTGTTAGTGCTTACTGTATAAGAATGCATTAAAATGAGCAGCAAAGCCCTTCTTCTTTTGAAAGGAAATGTCTGCCTGAAAGCTAACCTGATCCAGTTTTAATGACTGCAGAGTGGAGGGGGATCATTTAAAATATACAAATTACTCCTCTCCAAGAATACTTAGGACTATACTGAATTCTAATGTTAAAATCAGTGTTTAAATTAACTATACCAAACAAATAAAATGAAACCCTGGACAGTCTGAATCATTGTGTTCTGATTGTAGAAAGATTTCCTGTTCATAGATGATATTTTATCAGTGATTATGAACTGGCATTAGATTTTGTTACTTTTGTAACAGTTCAAACTCATATAAGAAAATGTTCCTTTTTCAGGGAGGGGGAGGTTGGGGAGTGGTATTTTGACTATACCTGTGCAACTTTAAAACATAATGATTAAAAAAAATCTGTGCACAGAACATATTGAGGAGAACAATCCGGATTTGCAACAGCTTCATTTAGGGAAAGCCCCTTTGACAATTGGAACATATGGAGAGGAACCACTAGCAAGATGAAGCTTTTAGTCAGTCTGCAAGGAGTGTTCAGATAGTCCAAGTAGCAGCACCGTGCCTATAAATGACAGGTATCCAAGTTACAATTAAAACTTGGTTTTAAAGTGTCGTAAATACATCTGAAGTAGTATCTCAGCAGTGCAAC
The DNA here is from genome assembly GCF_023864345.2 of Schistocerca serialis cubense. Lineage (NCBI taxonomy): Eukaryota > Metazoa > Arthropoda > Insecta > Orthoptera > Acrididae > Schistocerca > Schistocerca serialis. The sequence goes on from NC_064646.1 coordinate 407,234,497, forward strand.
TGGACTTCTGATTTGATATGAGAAAGGTCACACTTCATAATTATTGACAGGCAGTTAGTTATGTAGTGAAATTGCTTTCTGCTGTTCGCATAAACAATTTAGGTGACACTGAGCAGCTTGCGACAATACAAGAATGACTGTGCTTCATTGTCTGTGGGGATGATTGTACTTCTGTTATTGGCACTTCAATAAAAAAGAAGCCTCCGTTGCTCTAATCAGATGCAGATTAATGTTAGACTGATTGTAGATGCTACAAATCTAAATAATGTACCTCAACTACAATAAAGTTTACTGTCCGTAAAGTCACACAAAGACTCTTAGCATGGTGATAAGCTGCTGTGTAATTAAGAGAATTGAAATTAGCTCGAGCCTCTAATATAGAGGTTGGTGAACACGGTATATAAATACACTGATGGGAAAAAAACTTGTGACACCAAAAAATAATTGATGTACAGTAAAGTAATTTTGGGAATACATGTGTGTAGGTAACATATTTAAGTGATTAACATTGCAAGATCACAGGTTAATGTAAGCATGAGATAAGCCATTGCGAATGTGAAATGCTGGCACATTAATAACGGGTATAACCGCCAGAATGTTGAATGCAGGAAAGCAGAAGTGTATGCATTGTGCCAGATGTCAGTTTGTGAGTTGTAGTTCCATACCTGTTGCACGCTAGAGTTGTCGTCTGATGATGTCCCATATGTGCTGGATTGGTGACAGATCTCATGACTGAGCAGGTGCAGGCAACATGTCGACACTCTGTAGAGGGTGTTGGGTTACAACAGAGGTATGTGGATGAGTAGCACCTTGTTGGAAAACATCTCCTGGAATGCTGTTCATGAATGACGTCACAACAGGTCGAATCACCTGGTTGACATACAAATTTGCAGTCATGATGCTGGGTATAACCACAAAAGTGCTTCTGGTGTCCTATGAAATCATACCCCAGGCAATAACTTCAGGTGTAGATCTAGCATGTCTAGGCCACAGACAGGTTAGTTGCAGGCACTCACCTGGCCTCCTCATAACCAACAAACAGCCATCACTGGAGCAGAGGCAGAGCCAGAGCCAGAGCCAGAGCCATCTTTCATCAGACAAGACAAATGACCTCCACCCTGCCCTTCAGTGAGTTCTCACTTGACACTACTGAAGGCAAAAATGCCGGTGGTTTGGGGGTTGCTGAAATGCACACTACAGGATGTCTTGTCTTGGAACTGTCGTTTAAGTAACTGATTTGTAATATTGTGTCACTATGGTGCACATGCCACAGCCATACATTGAACACAATGGTCTTCCCTCTCGGTAATGTCACATGGCCGTCCGGAGCCCTGTCTTCTTGGTACTGTACGTTCTTGCAACCATCGCTGCGAGCAGTCATGTACAGTGGCTGCATTCCTGCCAAGTTTTTGTGCAATATCATAGGAGGAACATCCAGCTTCTCATAGCCATATGACAAGATCTTGTTCAAACTCAATGACATATTGATAATGACACCTTTGTTGCCTTAAAGCATTCTTGACTAACATCAACTCACCATGTCCAATCACTAAGGCAACTAACGCTCACAACTGTTACAGCATATATTTAAAGCAAATCTGATTTACGCCATTCATGCGAGTGGCGTGAAATTTGAGTAGACATCATCTTTCACATGTACAAACATGCCTACCAACTTCCGTTTATGTTGCACAACTCCTTGGTGTTGCAATTTTTTTTTCCCTCTTCATTGAAGAATAAAATAAAAATAACTGGAAAACACAGTGTTCACAGCTAAAAATTAATCAAACTCCACACTAACACAAATGAATTGAAGTCTAAGTGACATGTCATGTATTAATGCTTAGTGCCAATCAGTAGCAAAAAATGATCAGACTCACCACTGGCAAACTGAGGTAAAAGTCAGATTCACAAGGAGACCACACATCAATCAGATTTTTGTAATTATTTATATTTATGGAATGTGATGTTCAGAATTCAAATATGTTATCTGCTAAAGCAGTCCCCAGTCTAAAAAATTCTTGAGAAAATCAATGTTGAAGCTTTCTGAGCCTTTTTAAATAGCTACATCTAGTGTGGTTTTTCGGTGTGCCGCATGGCTCTGTGGTAGACTGTTTGCCTGCCTTGTGGGCAGTCCAGATTCAATTCTCAACTGAAGAAAATTTTTAAAATAAAGGTGCATGTTCTACGAGTATTTCTGTGCAGCATAAAATACATAAGGATTGACCTTCATTAATATTCTAATGAAAAGGATAGGTCACTGCTCACCATATAGAGGACATGTTTAGTCACAGAGAGGCACAATGAAAAGACTGCTCTACGTCTTAGCTTTTGGCCAAAAGTTCTTCTGAAGTACAAAGTGGTTATAATAACTAAACTTTCACTACTTGAGGGGCCCCCATGAAACAAACTGATCCCTGGACATTGAATCTATGTGGAACCATTTGTAAGGACGTGTGGAAGAGAAATAACAAATGAACCATTGAAAGAAACACATTTTAATTTCCACATGATAGTGTAACATTTGTTAATTGCACACCAAGTTCCCATTCCACATTACAGATGTTTCTTAATGAGATGGCCATCTTGATGCCATTTTACAATTAGGGCGTTGACATGGGAAAGGTGGTATGTGCCAAAAATAGTTTTTCATTCCTTTTTTTCATGGACAAGGTAGTAAAAGCCAATTCCACCAGCAGAAAGAAAGTTGTTAGTACAATGGTAGTTAGAACAGCTTGAAAACATTCCTGCTGATGGCTCCTGCAGCAAGTAACAAGCCCAAGGTGCAGTAGTTAGTCAATTTCGTGCCAAAATGGTGTGATAACTGCGCAGGGCAGAATTACAGCGATGTGGCAATAGAAGATAGTAAAAGGAAAACTGAAGTTTTAAATTTCATGTTTAAGAAATTGTTCATGCAGGAGGCTCGTATAAACATACTGTCGTTTGACTGTTGCACAGGCTCCTATATGGAGGATGGTAAGAGAAAGTATATATGTCACTAGGTCCAGAAGGAATCCCAGTTCGGTTTTACACGGAGCACTCTATAGCATTGGTCCCTTACTTAGCTTGCATTTATTTTAAAACTCTTACCCAGTGCAAAGTCCTAAGTGACCGGGAAAAAGTGCAGGGTAAAAGAATGGATCTGCAGAATTACAGATCAGTATCCTTAACGTTCGCTTACCATAGAAATCTTCAATATCTTTACATTTCAAATATAATAAAGTTTTTTGAGATGGAATAGCTCCTGTTCATAAATCAGCGCGGTTTTAGAAAACATCAGCTTGCCCTTTTCTCGTATGATATTCTGCCAAGTATTGATGATGGACAACAGGCAGGTTCAATATTCTTAGATATCTGAGAAGTGTCTGACAAGTTGCCCCACAGTAAGACTGTTAATGAAGGTACAAGCTTACAGAATATGTCCCCAGATATGTGAGTGGCTTGAAGATTTTGTAAGTAATAGGGCCCGGTACCTTTTCCTTGACGGCAAGACAAGGGTGTTGTCAGGAGTGCACCAGGCAAGCGTAATAGCACTGCAGTTATTCTCTATAAACCTAAATGATTTGATGGACAGGGTGAGCAGCAATCTGCAACTGTTTGCTGGGGAAGCTGTGGTGTACAGGAAGATGTCGTCATTGAGTGACTGTAGGAGGATACAAGGTGGTGAAGACAAAATGTGTAGTTGGTGTGATAAATGGCACCTAACTCCGGAAGTAGAAAAATGTAAGTTAATGTAGATGAGTAGGAAAAACAAGTACATAATGTTTGAATACAGCGTTACTACTTCACACATGGATGTTGATTAAATATCTAGATATAATGTTGCAGAGCAATATGAAATGGAACGAGCATGTAAAGATTGTATTGGGAAATGCAAATGATCAACTTTGGTTTATTGGGAGAGGTTTAGGGAAATGTGGTTCATCTGTAAAGGAGACTATATATAGGACACTAGTGCGTACCATTCTTGAGTCTGCTCAAGTGTTGTGATCACCACCTCATCAGATTAAAAGAAGACATGTAGCAATTCAGAGGTGGGCTGCTGGATTTGTTATTGGTGGGTTTGATCAACACACAAGTATTACAGAGATGCTTTGGGATCTCAAATGGAAATCCCTGGAGGGAAGACAATGAGCTTCTTGAGGAACACTATTGAGAAAATTTAGAGAACCAACATTTGAAGCTGACTGTAGAGTGGCCCTACTGCTGCCATTGTATGTTTCACATAAGGACCACAAACATAAGAGAAAATTGACCTTGTATGGAGGCATATAGATAGTCATTTTTCCCTCACTTTATTTGCGAGTGGGACAGGAAGGGAAATGACTAGTAGATACAGTGTACCCTCTGCCATGCCCTGTATGACAACTTGTGGAGTGCGGGTGTAGATGTAAATGTAGAAGAATCAAACGATATAATTGCTTATTATTTATGTTATTGCAAGAAACTATTTTGATTCTGTGAAATTAAGATCTCTGGCTTCTGAACATTACTGTGACATGGAATTTGATGTAATTGAAAAGAGGAAAAAGCAGTGTAAGATTGTGATTCTGGAAGAAGTAGCTGAAATTGTTCGCAGTGCTAGTTTTCAAACCTTGTGAAGTAATTACAGTGAAACCTGAAGACTTTTTTGACTTTGCCAATGAAGCTGATAAATGTTTGAGTGTGACTTCTCTTAAAACCCTCAGCTGCAGTTGGATTTCAAAGTGGAAGCATTTTTTCTAATAAAATATCAGAGTCATCACAAATTGGTTTTTGCTTTTCCTGAAGAATTTAACTTTTAGTATGTTTTACGTTTCCCATGTTAGCGTCTCAGTTGTTTGCAGTGCTTTCGGAACCTTGGTCCATGTAATGTTCAGCTGTTGGACACAGCTTGAAGATTGCACTTTACATCTAGCACTCTGTGATGGGAGCAGTACCTTCTTCAACAATGTGTGGTGCACTTTGCTATCGGCCTCTCCCAGAAGCAATTCCCAAATCTCCAGTTGATTCAAACTGTACAACCAACTTGTAGAAAATGCACACAAGCACAACTCACACACTTATGACCACTGCCTCTGGCTGCTGTGGCCAGATTGCAACTATACTTGATGGGACAAGCAACCTGGTGTGGATGGTGGGGGTAAGAAGCCGATTAGGGTGGAAAGGGGTAGGGGTGGGGGAAGGTACAGTGCTTTGCTTGTGGAAGTGTGGCATAATGGTGCAGTCACTAGGTGCAGTTGGGAGGTTTTTTTTTTGGGGGGGGGGGGGGAGGCAGAGAAGAGAAGGCGAAAAAGACTGGTGGGTGCATAGGTGCAATAGAAGTCCATGTAGTGCTGGAATGGGAGCAGGGATGGTTATAGATGAAGATTGAGGCTGGGAAAGGGGGGGGGGGGGGGTCATTACAGGACTGTAGGATATGTTGCAGGGAGAGTTACCACGTGCACATTTCAGAAAAGCTGGTTTTGGTGGGAAAGATTCAGATGGCACAGGCTGTGAAGCAGTCACTAAAATGAAGTACAATGTGTTGGGCAGCATATTCAGCAACTGGGTTGTCAAGCAGACTCTTGCCCACAGTTTGTCGGTGGTTATTCTTCTGGACTGACAGAGTATTAGTTATCATGCCCACATAGATAACAGCACAGTGGTTGCAGTTTAGTTTGTAGATCATACGACTGCTTTCACAGGTATCCTTCAAAGGGGTAGAAGATGGCTATGACAGGTCTGGAGTAGGTGGTGGTGGGAGGATGTATGGGGCGTTCAGTAAGTAATGGAACAAATTTTTTTCTTGGCTAATTTTGCTTGGAAAATTGTGCACTTTGTTGTGGGGCATTGTGGAATATTCCTATTTCAGCCCCTACATGGAATTCCAGTAGGTGGTGGCACTATACATAGTCTTCGAAATGGCTTCTGTAACGGAGGTATGTTCCAAGCAGAGAGCTGTCATTGAGTTTCTTTTGGTGGAAACCAGAGTATTGCAGATACTCATAAGTGCTTGCAGGATGTCTATGGAAACCTAGCAGTGAACAAAAGCGTGATGGATCATGGGGCAAGATGTCTGTCATCATCGCGACAAGGTCGTGCAAACCTGTCCGATCTGTAGCATGCTGACTGGCAGCACACACCTGTGACTCTTGCAATTTTGGAATGGACACTCTCATTTTAGGTGATCGATTGATCATAATCAAACACTTCGCTGCACAACTGGATGTCTCTTGTTAGTAGTGCCGACACATACTTCCATCAGTTTGGGCACTCAAAAATGTATATTCACTGGGTTCCGTGCCACCGAACAGAAGATCATAAAGAGCAACAAAGGACCATCCGTGCATAATTGCTTGTGCATTACAAAGCAGATCATGGCAATTTTTTGTGGGTCATTGCCACAAGTGATGAAACTAGGGTGCATCACTTCGAACCAGGAACCCAATAGGAATTTCTGGAGTGGCACCACACCACCTCTCCTCTGAAAAGAAAGTTCAGAACCACACCTTCAGCCATAAAGAAGTGGGGATGGTCTTCTTGGAACTCTAAGGGTGTTATTCTGCGATGTCCTCCCCCATGGTGCAACTTTCAATTGTGAAGTGTACTGTGGTACTCTCAGGAAACTGAAGAAACAACTTCTACATGTTCATTGTCAAAGAAATACAAACGGCTCCTTCTCCATGACAACACAAGGCCTCATACAAGTCTGCACACCTGAGAGAAAGTTACAAAACTTCATTGGACTTCCCTGGTCCTGCCCTTCACCTACTGGTCGGTCCCCTTCCCTGCTCCCACTCCAGCATTACACAGCTTTCTATTCCACCTATGCACCCACCAGTCTTTTTCCCCTTCCGTACTTCTCTCTTTTTACGATCCACCCCCCCCCCCTCCCCCCCAAACCACCCAACTGCACAGAGCGACCCTGTCCCCACCATAACCCTGCATGCTCCCACAAGTACCACATCTTCCCTCACCTCTACCCTGCTATCCCTCCCCCTCCCTGTCCCACCTGCCTCCTTTACCCCACCACCCACACGAAATTGCTTCCCCCATCAGTCGTAATTGCAGTCCTCGGCGTGGCCACAGCAGCCAGAAGCAGTGGTCATGTGCTTGTAAGTTGTGCTTGCGCGAATGTGTACGTGTTGACTACTTTAGAAAAAGGCCTATTGGCTGAAATCTAAAATGTATTGCAGTCTTTTCATTGTGCCTGTCAACGACTAACATCTCTATATATTGAGTAGAAATCTGTCCTTCACATAATATTTCTATTGTTTTGTTAACAGTCATTCATAAAAGATTAATACCTAATTAAGAATATTTGTGTGAGATGAAAACTGGAATCTTGTGTGCGATATGTAATTCAAAATAAGAAACCATGCATTTTTCATAATAACAGTGAAATACATGTTATTGCTATTGTGATGAATTTTATATTTAAATGGCATAGTTATTAAAAAAAAGGAAGAAAAAGAAAAAAAAAAGAGGGAGGGAGAGGGAGAGGCAGAGGGGGAGAGAGAGACTTCAAGCAGTGATTACATCTTGAAGGTACTGAGGTTTTTATTTTAATCTCCCCCCCCCCCCCCCCCCCCCCCCCCTCTCCCAACCCTCTCCCGCTCCCATACTTACATATTTTATGCGTCATGGTTCATGGAAATGCTCATAGAACAGACACTTCCTATTTCCACTGTCCAAGAATCAGACCTTGGCTGCCTGTCCCCATGGCCGGTGAGCATTCTACAATAGAGGCATGAAGCTCATCAAAAAATCTTGAAGTTTTAGGGATTTAAAGATACTCAGAAAACAACAGAGTTGATTTTTTTTCAAGAATTTTTTAGTGTTGTATTGATCTGTTTTGGGAGACTGATATTTGAGTTCTAAGCTTCATATACCAAAAATATAAAAAATTACAAAAATCTGATTGTCACGTGGTCTTGTCAATGAAAACAACTCAAAAGTCCATATCAGTTGCACACGAAAAAATACAAGTTGTGCTGTACCATCGGCTTAAATAAAATAGTCCTTGCAACTGCAGAACAAATTCTCTCTGAACAGTTATGAAATATTTCAGTGTGTCTCAACAAATGACTCAAACAATTTCTAGCCCTGAAAAGCATTCTGCTGGAGCAATGCTGAGACAAGCATAGGTCTTGCCTCTCCAACTCTGTCCTGAACAGTGTAAAAGAGAAAGATATCTGCCACTCTATTAAGCCGTCAGCTTGCCCCTCCATGGAAGACCCATACCTCTACATCACTTGTTGACTTTATGCTATCACCAGCCTCTTGTACAACTTTTTATGTATAAATGCAAGTGAAAATCTGAATTTGACATTAGACGTGCACTAAAAACCGCAACAAAGTTGATATGTCATACTTAATTGTAAGTGAAATACTTTCCCCACAAGTTAATATTAAACAATTGCAAATTTCAGCAGCAATATTGTTAATAGTTCATGGTTTTGGTGCCTTAAAATATTACAGTACAAAAGTATATGACAAATTTTTCTTGCAGAAATTTTCCTGCTCTTTCCATTGCTGCAATTATAATTAATGTAGTTCCAATTGCTTTTGAATTGTGGACAAAACTGTGTAAATTAGTAAATAGATGATAAAAACACAGTTAAAAATATGAATCTTACAAACTAAAGGTTGTGGGTGGTCTGTTATCATATCTGCCAACACATACTGCCTTCCTGGCTTAGCTGTCTTGGATAACAGATATGTACATTTTAATGAAAAGTTGAATTAAAAAATGTGTCTCACAGGTTAATTAATTACGTTACCAAACATGTGAATAGCTCAATCAATCCACATCAATGAACACTACAAATTGATAGCTTGATCTCTTTTGTATATTAAAAATTGTAGAAATTATTAATTATTTACTGGGTTTCAGTTCAGTGAATTTGCTTAGCACTTTTATCTTCCCACACACATTATCTCTAGAGTGTATCAGCAGGATTGTCTTTATCTGATCTTTAAAATAACATATTGTGCTTCTAAAACTGTATAAACATAGTTTGCCCTGCACATGCAAAAACCTAAACGAGATAAAACTTTCCTTTGCATGCGCTACCGTGCAGATCTGACATCATACCAGGTGCGTTCAAAATCTGACAAAAGCATTTGGTGGCTCGGTTCCACTCCACTCAGCCTAGCCATGCCTGCAGCTAACCATCAGTGGCATGTGTGCCTGGAGTCTGCGACACAGAATGCACAAACCAAATGCTGCGTCCGTCCAAAAAATTACCAATATTCAGATGTGATATGTTGTATCACAAGCTGTATTAGATTCTTTGCATAAGATGCTGTCCTTTTCCATCTAGTGAAATAAACAGAAGATCAAAACTTGTTGCAAAATGTTTTAGAGTAGATCTCTGTATGGAGTGAAAAGTGGCATTTCACATTAAAAAGTAAAAGGTGTGCGGTCCCCTGCATGAGCACTAAAAATACCCATTAAATTTCAAGCAATGGATAGTTCAGGTAGGAATATCAACAAAATTGTGAAAAGAATAGATTGCTTTCCATCAGAGACTTCTTCAGAAAAGAACACGCACACATATTCACACAAGCAGGCACAAATGAGTGCTATCTCAGTCTGCTCTGACCAGAATGCAGAGGTGTTGCATCAAACGCAAGCAGCAATCCAGAGTGGAGTGGGGTGGGGGAGGGATTGCAGGGTATGGATGGAGGGAGAGGAGTCAGCAGTGGCTGATAAGCATGCAGGATTAGATGGTAGCCAGGCAAGGCTGCCAGGAGCTGTGTTGAGAGGCTGTGGGGGAGGGAGGGGAGGGGAACAGGCCGTGGAAAAGGAAAAGGGCAAAGAAGTGGCAAAAGACTGTTGGGTGCATTGGCAGAAAGTGACACACAATAAGGATGAGAGGACATAAATTAGAGGAGATCAATGGCGGCTCCTGTGTAAGGGCACAAGACCACGTGGACACCCCAACTTTCGACATCTTGTGGATTTATTGGTTATTTTTCTTTGAATACTGTTAAAAGTAACATAGATGTTGCAATCTGAAGATACACCACTTAAATCTAACGCACTACTGCTGCTCTAGACTCCGTGTAACTTGGCATCAAGGTTGTGAGCACACCTGTGCTTGTGCATGTTTTAAGGAGCTTTTCTGCATACACAACTTGTGGGACATAATTGCCTTGTGGGCCAAATACATAAGGATTTGATAAACAACATACACAGGTCATGCTCTGCATGCTAGAAGTTTACGTTAGTGCCAGTAGGTGGTAGTTTACTGCAGCAGACTTTTATCCCCATTCGCTTGGCATAAATCCTGTTAAAGCATTGCACACTCATCAGATATGCTAATTCACTCAATATACATTGCAGTAAAATTAGATTGGACGACAGTACATGTTAAAGTTGTACTGACAGTAAACCTGTTTTGTGGGTTTCTGAATGAATTATAGTATAGTAACCAGAATGAGATTTTCACTCTGCAGCGGAGTGTGCGCTGATATGAAACTTCCTGGCAGATTAAAACTGTGTGCCCGACCGAGACTCGAACTCGGGACCATATAGTATAGTAAGTTATGAATTTTATCGCACGGTAATCTATTTGAGGAGCTGAGAATCATAAGGGCCTAAAGCACATCACCATTGATTGTGACATTATAGTATTTATTCATGCTCCTGAAATCTGTCGATCTTGTGTTCAGTCTGTTTATCTGTGCTGTAGGCCCACATTGTATGTATGAAAATTCACTAAAAACTGTATCACTGGTTTATCTGATATTCACTTAAATGTGAGATCGATTGCAATGTACTTTAGACCCTTACAGATCTCGGTGCCTCTTTTGTATTCTAGTCAAGTGACCATGTTAGTAGACATTACTACTTGAGTTTAATCATTTCCACAAACAGCATTTTGTGTTTGGAGTTGGTTGTTTACTGTGCGGTAATCAGGTTTTGTGTGCAGTGTAAACACAAACCATGTTGAATGTACTTAAATGTTAACAGAAAAGTAAAGCAGCAGGGAGGGATCGTGAGTCGTGCTTGAGTGGCTCAGTAGGTGGAGCACTTGTTCGAGAAAGGCAAAGGTCCCGAGTTTGAGTCTGGGTCCAGCATACAGCTGTAATCTGCCAGGAAGTTTCATATCTATACACACTTCTCTGCAGGGTGAAAATCTCATTTTGGGAACAGGAAAGAAAATTGTCAGGAAAAGTTAGCCACAATGGAACTAGGGCCTCCGAGTACAAATCCTTTGATTGAGAGAGTGACAAAATCAAATAAGTATGACTACAAGGGAACATTTAACAAGGAAATGTACAGTTAGCACAAGTTGTTCTGTGGGTGCAGCATAAGAATATTCAATTTTTCAACCCGGAAGTAAACTTGTGGACTAATACATCTGTTAGGGATCTTGTTTATCTGTCTGAAAAAATGGAAAAGTATGACAACTCCCAATTAAACAAAAATTTGAAATGGAGAATTGTGAAAGCTTACATATTATTTTGTTATTGCTGTAAACTGTACTTAATTGTGTACAAAACAACAAAATTCCACAAAAAATTCTTTTTTTTGTCAGTTAAGTTATGTGGCTTATTATTATTAGGATTACTGTTGTTGTTGTTACTGGCAGTGGCTGTAGTTTTATAAACTTGTTGATAAGCTTAACTGTTATACAGCAGATGCTATTAATTTCACTCTCTCAAATTTACCTGAATCTAAAAATTTGTGAACACCCAGAATGTATACTCATGAGATGCCGATGGAGAAGGTGTGAGCCAGAGGGGGTGGAACCTTTTGGATGGAAGGTGTAGGATAGTATGTTACCTTTGGTTGAGGTAACTCTCATCTGCACAGTTTAGAAAAGCTGGTGGTTGTGAAGCAGCCATTGAAATCGAGAATTTTATGTTCACTTGCGTGTTGTGTCACAAGCTGGTCCACTTTGCTCTTGGCCACAGTTTGGCATTGGCCACTCATCCTTGTGGACAGCTGGTTGGCTACAGTGTGACAATGATCATTCATCCTTGTGGACAGCTAATTGGTAGTCATACCAACGTAGGAAGCTGTTCAGTGACTGCAGCACAGCTGGTATATGAAGTTGCTGCTTTCACAGGTAGCCTTGCCTGTGTTGGCGTGGGATAAACCTGTGACGGGACTGGAATAGGAAGTGCTTGGTGAGTGGATTGGGCAGGTCTTGCAACTGGGTCTTCCACAGGGATATGATCCCTGTGGCAAGGGGTTGGGTTTGGAAGTGGCATAGGGGTGGGTTAGGACGTTGTGAAGATTGGGTGGGTGACAGAACACCACTTTAGGAGAGGTGGGAGGGATCTTTTCATAATATTTTAATATTTTTTGTTAATATTTCCCTCATTTCAGGGTATTGTTATTTATAACAAAAGCCCTGGCAAAGGATGTGGTTCATTTGTTCCAGTCTGGTGTGGCATTGGGTGATGAAGGGAGCATTCTTTTGAGCTGGCTCTTGGGTATGGTAGGAGGATTGGGGATGTGTGGGGAAGTGGCACAGGAGATCTGTTTGCGGATTAGATCTGGGGACTAGGACCTGTCTATGAAGGCCTGTAGCGTACTGAGCACTGCAGATACACTGTCTGCGGGTGGCTGAGCTGTATGGGAGAGATTTTTTGGTGTGGAAGGGATGGTAGCTGTTGAAAGGTAGGTACTGTTTATGGTTGGTGGGTTTACTCTGGACAGAGGTGTAGATGGAGCCCATCACAGAACAGGAGATCAGCATCCAGGAAGATAGCTTGCTGTGTTGAGGATGACAGGGTGAAGCAGATGGGAGAGAAGGTGTTAAGGTAGTGAAGGAATGATGATAGGATGTCTTGGCCCCAAGTCCAGGTCATGAAGATATCACCAGTGAACTTGGAACCAGACAAGGGGTTTGAGTTTTTGGAAAGCTAGGAAGGTTTCCTCTAGATTGCCCATAAACAGGTTGGCATAGGATGGTTCCATGTGGGTGCCCATGGCTGTGCCACAGATTTGTTTGTATACCTTCCCTTCAGAGGAGAAGAAGTTGTGTAGCTCGAAGTTAGTAAGGTGTATGAGGGATGAGGTACTGGGTTTGGACTCTGCAGAATGTTGAGAGAGAGAGTGCGTTCAGTAGTGACAAGACTATGGGCCTGAGGGATGTTGGTTTATAGCAGTGATGAGTAGGGATCCAGGAGGTAAAGGGACAGGGGTGGTGGAGAGTTTATCAAGGAAGTGGTTGGTATCTTTGACATGAGAGGTTAGGTTTCTGGAAATAGGTTTGAGCTGTTGGTCAATGAGGACCAAAATTCTTTCAGTGTGTGCACAATAATTAGCTACAGTGGGGCATCCAGGATTGTTGATTTGTATATTTTGGAGAGTATGTAGAAGGTGGGTGTGCATGATGTCATAGGGGTGAGGAGGGAAATGGATTCAGGGGAAAGGATATGTGAAGGGCTTAAGGCCTTAAGCAGGGATTGAAGGTTATGATGGACTTCTGGGATAGGAACACTCTGGCAGAGCTTATAGGTGGATGAGTCAGACTATTTGCAGAGCCTTTTGCCAGGTAGTCACTGTAGCTCACGATGACAGTGGTGGAATCTTTGTCTGTGGGCAGGATGATTAGGTCAGGATTTTTTTTTTTTTTTTCTTTTTTTTTTTTGAGGCTGCGTATGACTGTTCTTTTGTTCGTTGATAGACTGGGTTTCTTAGGAAGGGGCCTGGGGAAGGATTGTGAATGAAAGTTGGAGAATCCCTGCAAGGTGACCAGGGGTGGTTAGTTGGGACGGGGATCACAGCTGGATGGTGATATGAACTGGGAGACTGTGGGTTCAGTGTCGGGATAAGGTTGGCTTTGGTTGGAATGATTGATGGTAAAGGGGTGTTTCCGCTGCAGAGATCAGGAGAAGGATCAGGTTCACTGTGCTTAAGTTTGGTTGTAAGGATGAACGTGAGGACTCAGGATAGGACAGACTTCTGTGTGGCTGAGGATTTTGGTGGGAAGGTTAACAACAGAGCTCTGGGATTGTTTAGGCTCTAGATTTAGTGGAGTGCTGGAAGGTAATTTTGGGAGATGTGGTAGGTTTAAAAGGTCAGCTAGCTAGGGTCTGGGTGCCTTGAGGGGTTGACAAGGATGAACACTGTGGGTAAGATAAGGGATGGATAGTGGTGCCCCAAGGTGGCAGCAGGAAGTCTTCAGTTGGATAACTTATGTAGGTGGTGGAATACTCTTCCAGGTGTTGGAGAGCCACAGCTTCAGTTTCAGAGGTGTGATGTATGTGATTGTGCACAAGCAGTATCTTAGGGAGCACAGGTGATTCTGGGATGCCTGTGCCATAGAGAAGTGTTTTTTTGCAGTACCAAGTTTGTGAAGGACAGGTTGGCAGAATTTCAAAGTATGTGATACAGAAGAATACAAACAGTTGGTTGATTCATACTGACAGAGATACAATGTAGATGTGCCAAGCAATTGTAGAGGAGTTAAGAGAGGAACTGGTTCTGAAAATTCATGATCTGAGAAGCCGCCATTTCATTTCAAAGCACCAAAGTTCACATCTAATGCACCTGAAAGAAAATCTTGCAGATGGTGCAGTTTATCATTTTCATGGATTTTGCTGAGAACTGTTCATTTGCTTTCAAGTGTCTCTTCAAGGTTGTGATACCAGTGCAGTTCACACAGACATAGCAAGGCTAATTAAATATTTGACGATAAAAACAGGAAAAACTGAGCACATGCACCACTTCAGTGATGGATGTGCTTGCCAGTATAAGAAGCTCAAGAATTGTATCAATTTATGTCTGCATAAAAGGACTTCATTATATCTGCTGAGTGATATTTATTTGGAGCCAACAACTCCTTGTGATGGAATTGGAGGAACAGCTAAAAGATGGGCAGCTCGTGCTAGTTTGCAGAAGCCTTTAGATAACCAAGTATTGACACATCTTAATCCGTTTAAATTCTGTAATGACAAAGGCATGAGTAAAAAATTAAACTAATAAATTCTGAAACTTAGAATACTCTTTTTAGATATAGCAAAATAAAAAAGATTAAAGAATAGACAGTTGAGATACAGCCCCCTAAAACTGCCCAAAATGTTGCACTCAAAACATTTTCATCACATTTTCAGGTGCATATATGTTGATAGAGAAGAACAGAGGCTATTGTGTAACAAGCTCAAGAAGACAGCTTGACCTGGTGTGTCTTATTACCAATTTGTGGCTGAATCCTTCCATAAAATTATGATTTATGTCTGGTTAAAGATGGTTTCTCCAAGTCCATCTATGAATATTGTGCCATTTTTGAAGAAGCGCTACTGTCACCAGATGCATTTAATAATCTAATCAGTAATGTGTTCTTATTTAGCAGAAAAAAAACTGTTTAAGTGTACAAAATTAGGGGCATGTAAATTCAAGGTACCTTCTATAGAAGTTGTCCGAAGTTGGCACTTTGGCACATTTACAGCTGGACTCCCGTTCATGATAGTCTGTAGAAATATATTGAGCTGAAACTTTGTACATGTTGATCCAAGACATTGTTTAACTACTCAAAGAATTTCATTAGAAATGGTCAGGCTGGAACACACTAAAACTGGATCACTGACTGTGGATTACCTATTTCCTGAAAAGCACATTGCCAACTCAATTTAATTGCAAGAGAATACTCCCACAAAAAATGCAGCAGTATTCATAAACAGAAAACTCTCATGTAATCATAGTAATATTACAAAATAAAGCCAAATATAATATTATTCAATAGACAGATCTTCACAATTTGTGTAGGAGGTATGAGAATGCAAGTTAAAATAATTTTAGGAAAAGCACCATAAAACAATCATAATCTGTTTAATAAAACCGAATGCTTAAAACTCAATCCATAAATTTTCTAGTATCCATGCATGGAAAATACTATCCAGAGAAGTGAGTGGCATGAAACTCTATAAAAATTTTACATATGCCAAACAACCATAAGCACATCAACACAGTTATCTCTTACCAAAAAGCTGAAGGCAAATAAAAGTTATACAATATTTTTCGTGAACTGTCATTTAACTTTGTGCTGATTAAATACAACAAACCAACAACACTTGAGCCACCTTGCTGATAAATTCTTGAGCACTACCTGTGTTGAACTAACAGCATCATCTGCTTTCTGAGTTGAACTAACAGCATCATCTGCTTTCTGAATAATAACCAAGGCCACCCAGCACTTCTATGTAGCTTGCAGAGAGACACCTGGGTTCACAACCCTGACAGACAGCCTACAGAAAAAGTTGAACAATCAACCTTAACACATTAGATCACTTAATGATATGGACTGAGGAAACAAGAACTCCAGGGCATGGAAATGGTTTCTGCAGCAAGCAGGCCCAATTGCTGGTCCTTAAACATCAAAGGCTGAATGCCCAAGGCTGCCACTGTTGCCTCTTGACACAAGGCAGGTTTGGTTATGAAGTACCACAGTCACACTGCCCACAGCACCATTCTGCACCATGAACAGCAGAGGCATGCATCTATGTTCAAATACATAGCGACAGTGATGACTTTTTTGAGTTGGCACTCTGTCCCCACCAAAACTTAAAAGCTTTTGGGGAGGAGGATGTAGCCGAAAGAACTCGCACTTACGCGTTAGTACCAGATCCCAACTCCCTTTCTCTCGCAATTTACAATAATAAAAAAAACATGTCTTAACATTTTACTTGGAAAAATTTTGAAACACTCATGCCCTAGCTGGTACCTAATTACTAAAAACAGTGGAAGCAACTCATATTATCTCCAGCAAATTTATAAAAACATTACAGATAGATTTGTGGAATTGCAATAATTACTGAGACGCATTCTCTTCCAGTATATTTTCAACTATTTGCTCTTCACTATAATCCAACCACAGACTCCTAGTGCTAGCTTTGATTCCCTTAATACACTTGTCTAACGGTTCTTCATATTGTTACACCCCAAAATAATCCTTGCTGATTAGCTCACATCAGGTATGGGCACTAAGATAGTTTTGACAAATTAACTCATGAAATTTAATGAAAACAGTTTCCACTGGGTAGTCTCAGGCGATGTCTGCTCCAACTGCCCACACACCATGTGTCTCAAAAACTGATGTCAGTGTTCATTACTTAAACGAAATAATTTTCCTTGATCCTGTAATTTCAAAAAATTACAAATTGCTCTGTATCACCTTTAAATGAACCTACCGATAGTACACCACCATCATGTGATAATCCCACTAACAGGTTGGGTAACTTGGCAAACAGATCAGCCTTAGCTATAGATGGAAACCCACAAGAGTTTTTGCTTTCTTATCTATTGAACTAAACGTGTGCTTAATTCACTTTGGATAATTTCTACTATCCGAGTCAACATAGCTTGGGTTCATACCAGTAAATCATCTAGCTGTCTGCACATTGATTTATACACAAGTCGAACACTCTGATGGTACACAAAAGCTCTTCTCTATTAACGTAATGAATAAATGGACTCTAATTATATTAACTTGTGAGTGAAATGGTTCACTTACTTCAGATAAGGAAACTATAGTTTTTAACTCGGTTAACATGAGCTTAATGCTGGAGATGGCATCAATCACCTCTGCATCCTGCAGGCAGCTATACTGAAACAGAAGATTAACAGCTAACATCTGCTTAACAGAATGCAAAAGCACTACATCATTCCCCAGCCACACACACTGCTACTACAGTGGTACAGTTTAAATGAGTGGAAGGGGTAAGTCTAGGTGGGTGTAATACATCTCTTCCAAACTGCATTTCGCCAAAAGTGCTAACTTAATTTTATTACAGCAAAAGACTCCCACCAAAAAATTCAGAAATATTTGTAAACGGAAAACCCTCATCTAATCTTGACAGTGTCACAGTGTAAAGCCAAATATAACTTTAAACAATTACAGAGATATCTCGATTCACTTGCTGCTTAAAATTCGGATAAAATTCCAAGCTTTCGATGATGTCCTCCATTGTCTTCATCAGCGACTAAAATGAAAAGGAAGTTTTACACTGTCATGAACTGGCAAGGTTCCCTCTTTTATACCCACAGAATGGCATCCGATTGGTTGGATTACATCATAAAGGCGGGTACAGAGGTGGCACACACTCGTCCAAAAATTTTTCTTGTTGCGCTAGCGGTGTTTGCAGCGCCATCCACCGAGCGAGGTGGCGCAGTGGTTAGACACTGGACTCGCATTCGGAAGGACGACGGTTCAATCCCGCGTCCGGCCATCCTGATTTAGGTTTTCCGTGATTTCCCTAAATCACTCCAGGCAAATGCCGGGATGGCTCCTCTGAAAGGGCACGGCCGACTTCCTTCCCTAATCCGATGAGACCGATGACCACGCTGTCTGGTCTCCTTCCCCAAACCAACCAACCAACCAGTGCCATCCATTGCTTCAGGCGGTGAACTGTGAAAAGTGTTCTTCCGTGTTTTCTCCTTTTCAAGTGCACGCTTCCATGAATTGCTAATTGCATGGCCGGTGTCTCTGTTGAAGTTGTTTTCGTATGGTCTAATTTCAAATGCTTCTCTGATCACAGAGTCCCAGTAGTTTGAAGTGGGTGCAGCTATTTTCATTTATTCAAACAAAATCTGATGCTTATTTAACAGGCTGTGCTCCACCACCACTGATTTACCCGAATGCCCGTATTTAAGGTGACATTGATGCTCAACGCAATGGTTAGAAATCGTCCATATAGACTACCAGTTCACGATGGTCAGTTTTAGTCCCTGATGAAGATAATGGAGGATATCATCGAAAGCTTGGAATTTTATTTGAATTTGATGTGGCAAGTAAACTGAGAAATTTTTATGCAAGGGCTCTGTCATGGAAAAACTTTGTAGAACTTACACAGATAGACCTTCAGAATTTGCTCGACAGATAGAAGAATGCAAGGTAAAATGGCTTTAGATAATGCACCATAACAAAAATTGTAACATCTTTAATAAAGCCATATCCTTGAATCTCATAATTATAAAGTCCCATGCTGAAACAGAACAGTAACAAGTAACATCCGCTAAATGGAACACCTAACGAGATATACCAGCAAAATAATATCCTTGCATGGAAAATACTACCAGATAAATGAGTGGCATTAACCACTATAAAAATTTTACATACAGCAAACAACCATCAGTACTTATCACCACAGTCATTCCTTACCAAAAAGCTCAAGACAAATAAAAAGTATACAATATTGTTCATGAATTGTTGTATAACTGACTGCCAATTAAATATAGCAAACCAACACTGGAGCTACTGTACTCATAAACTCTTGAGACAAACTGCTTTTCTTAAGCTGATGGCATCAACTGCATTCTGAATAATAATCAAAGCCTTTCAGAATAATAAGCAAGGCAAACCCAGATCTTCCATGTAGTGAGTGAGATACACATGAGTTCGTAACCCTGACAGTCACCGGCAATCTTAAAAGAACCAGGTGACACAAGTCAAATAAATGACCTTAACATATTAGATCACAAGGAGGTAACCACAGCTGGTGATGACATGAACCAAGGAGACAGGACATGGGAACGATGTCTTGCGAAGAGCAGGCCAGGTTGATGGTCCTTACAGGTCGAAGGCGGGATGTGCGAGGCTGCTGCTGTTGCCTCTTTACACCATGCAGCTTTGTTTGGCAAGACCAACAGCCACAGTACTCATAGTGCTGCTCTGCATCCCACATGATAGTTAACACCGCAACAGTGATGACATTTTTTGTGTCGGCGCATTTCCCACATGTTATACAGGAGTAAAATGTTCAAGAAATAGTATGGAGGTGGTTCGAACACTTAATTGCAAATTGCGGAGTAATCGTGTAGATGAGTAGGTTACAATATTGTTTGTCCATCATTACTGATAGACGCATTTGCAAGTGTAAGCAGAGTCATAGTTTTCAGAACTGCTAGTTCCTTCTTCATGGAGGAAAGGAGGATAGGTTTGGGAAGGAAGGGCAGGTCAGATAACTGAGACTCCAGGTTGAAAGGAACCCATCCTTCCTTTGTGTGGACAAGGGGATACAAAGAGGACTTAGAGAAAGTAGGTCATTAGTAAACACTGTGCCACTTTTGGTTTATGGATGATACAGGGACAGTATGTGAAGGAAAGATGAATTGAGAAGAAAAGAAATAAGAAGTGAGATGACCATAGTAACGAAGAACTAAGAGTAAAGCAAAAACAGTGATGGGGAACCACCAAAGAGAGAAACAGGCAGGAAGATGAAGGAGAGAGGAGGCAGAGAAAAGGAAAAAAACAAAAGACAAAGAGTAAAACTTTGGTAAGTAAGAAGGTATAAACTAAAATGAATGAATGAATGGGGGAGGAGTTTTGTTAAGGAACGTGAAGTGATGGAAGAAGATAGGATACAAGATGATGGCATGGATAGGACAGGATATGCTTTTACACCTCTCACTGATGAGGAACATCATTTCCTATTGGGAACGTGTAGTGTTTGTACAAAGGGGCGTTTTATTAAGCAGCCCTACCACAATTGCATTTTAATTTGTGGTGACTTAATGTGCTTGCTCCAGGCTGTTGATTGATAGGTGTTACTTTCGTCACCCGTGACATCTGCTATTATGACCTCCTCTCTGGCCTAAGTCGTACTGTCTGATCAATGGTCACAAGTCATGTGGGTATCCCAGGAAATGAACTAGCTAATTGTTTGGATAATGCACTCACCTATGATTCACCATAACAAATCCCAGTACAGAACTGTGGGTGCAAATAAGACTTCACCTCACGTGGAGAAGGAACAACATTTGGTGGGCTACTGCTCCCTCTAACAAACTATGCACTGTCAAGGAGATTACTGCTGCATGTAACTTTGCTTTCCTTTCCTCCTGGAAGGAATCCACCATCCTATGTTCCCTCTGCATCGGTCATACCAAATTAACACACAGTTTTCTTGTATGTAACAAGTCACTGTCACATTATGGTTGCAGAGCCTTAAGCAGTAGCTAGCATCCTTGTGGAATGCCTACTTCTTCTAGCTCTTCATGCTAAGCCTAAGCATGGTCTTCCAGATTCTTAACTCTAATATTGGTTTAATAGTTGAATTGCTTGTCAGTGAAAGTGATTTTTATTGTCAGATATAATGTTTGAAACTACTTTTGGGATGAGGCAGTGTGGTTGGGACATCTTCTTTTCCAGCTCCTTTGGTCACATCTAAATCTCCATTTTAATTGCATTTAAATTCAGTCAGTCCATTTCTCTCCATGCCTTATTTTTTCAGTTTAGGGGTAGCTCTTTGATAAATACTGGGTGCTGTTTCCTACTTTATACTGTGACTATAATGATTATAGGAAGGACACTCCCCTTCACATGCAGAGGCCCAGGGGCACTCACCTGGCTCCATCAACCTGCTAACCTGACTATTTTTCTCACCTTGTTTTGTTATTGTAGGCCCAACTGGTGTCCATTAAGTTTTTAGCCTTCTCACATTTATTATAGTCTGGCCTAGTGGCCTAGCAGTAGAGCACTTGACTGGAAACTAAGAATCGCAGGATTGAATCCCTGTGAGACCTTGGCTGTTTCAGTCTGTATTTTGGTTTAGCCTTCACCTCTCAACAAAGAGAGGAGTTGCCAGAAATGATACATTGTTTGGATTCCACCTTAAACTGTAAGTCCCCTTTGCCCAGTTGGATAACTTGTCTATGTTAGGGACATGCAAGTTTCCAAAGTGGCATCCAGTTGAAAGACATACACCAGGCCAGTGGGCCACACGAAATTGTTGTTGTTGTTATTATTGACGGAGAAAGTGATTATCTCACTGTTCAGTTCTTTATCCCACAAGTAATGTACCAATTTTCTCTTAAATTTCAAAACTTCCAGAAACATCAGTAACAACAGATCCTATTAGTTTCCAAACCACTCAGATTCTCAGCAAAAGCAGATTAAACCATTATTACAGAACTACCAAGCAGAAAAGGAGAGGCACAGGCCAAGAGAAAGATGGGTGGGTGCATTGGCAGAGGGCAGTACACCAAGAGGGTGTGGGAACATGAATATGGAGGTGGTGATAGGGCAGAGGGCATGGAAACTGTTGGGTGGAGGGTATTGGGGCAGTAGGTTACTGTAGTTTGAGCCTGGGAAATGATCCCTGAGGTGGGGGTTAGGATTGAGAGTGACATTTGTGGAGGTGGGATGGGTTATGGAACACCACTTTAGGAGGGTTGAGTGGAATATCAGTTTAGGAGGGGTGGGAAGGATCATTGGTAGGATGTCCCTCGTTTCAGGCATGATGATAGGTAATCAAACCCCTGAGGTAGAATGTGGCTCAATTGTTCCAGTCCAGGGTGACAAAGGAGGTGCTCCTTTGTAACTGGTTCTTGGGTGTGGTGGAAGGGTTGGGGATTTGTGGGGAAATGACACACAGATCTGTTTGTGGATTAGGTCTGGGGGATAGTGCCCATCTGTGATGACCTTGGTGAGACTCTCGGCATGCTGGGCAAGGGACTTCTTGTCGCTGCAGATATGTCATCCCCATGTGGCCAGGATGTATGGGAAACTTTTTGTTATATGGAAGGCATGATTGCTATCAAAATGCGGGTACTGTTGGTGGTTGGTGGGTTTAATGTGGACAGAGGTATGGATGGAGCCGTCGGAGAGGAGGAGGACCAGGTGAAGTGGATGGGAGAGAAGGTGTTGAGATAGTGAAGGAATGAGGATAGTGTGCCTTGGTACTTAGTCCAGATCATGAAGATATCCAACAGCATGGAGGCGCTCATGGCGGTGCCACAGGTTTGTTTGTATACCTTTCCTTCAAAGGAATAGTTGTGACTTATGATAAAGTTAGTAAGGTGTTCTAGTTCGTCCATCCCTGTGCCACTCGCAATCGCAAACTCATCCCGCAGGGATCGTATACCTGTGTGAAGACCCGCACGCAAGATCTGCCGAATCCACACACCCAGCACTTCCTGTTCCAGTCCTGTCACAGGTTTGTAGTGCCTCATCAGAAGCCGGACCACCTGTGAAAGCAGCTCTGCTGCAATCATTGCAGAGCTTTTTATGCTGATATGACTACCAACCAGCTGTCCACCAGGATGAATGGCCACCAACAAACTGTGGCCAAGAGCAAAGTAAATCACCCTGTGGCACAACATAAGGTGAACTTAACAGGCTTCATTTCAATGGCTGCTTCACAGCCTGCACCATCAGGATCCTCCACTCCTCCACCAGCTTTTTTGAAATGCCCAAATGAGGGTTATTGTTACAACACATCCTCTGCTTCTGAAATCATCCTGCCCTGCTAGTCACATCACCTCACTGTCTTTGTATGCCATCATCTACCACACACCAGCTTGTCTCTCAGTTTCCCTGCTCCTATCTGCCCCCCCCCCCCCACCCCCACCCCCAGCTACTCCCTTCCTCACACCTCCATGGCCCGCAGCCTCCCAGTGCTGCGCCTGATGGCAGTCTTGTCATGCTTGCTTCTAGTCCCTGCAAGCTCTGCCAGACAGCGCTCTTGACTCCCCCCCCCCCCCCCCCCATATCCTGCTATCCCTTTGAATAGAGATGTTGAAATGAAAATGGATTAATAATTGCTTGAATAATTGGAAAATGCATCAGAAAGAATAGTTGAAAAAATTTTTGAAGATAATTTGCGAATCTTTGCACAATCTTGGGTGAACTTCAACTGATACAAATATCAACAGGCCTTTAATATCATTACATTCAAGGTCAATAAAGATAATTTGCATTACATACTGCTGCTTCCAGTAGTGTGGGGTACCAAAATAATCACCACAACCATTGAAATTGTCAATCTTGTCTCATGAAGCACAATATTTTTAATATAAGTAAACCAAGTTCAGTGGGTCCTATCAGGTCTTAGTCATTACGTTTACATTAATTCCATTGTTTACTCTTGAGTGTGACAATATCAATGCAGGAACACTCCTCCATATATCGTGTGAATTGTTCTTGTCTTCACAGAACCTCTTGATGCAGGATCTTGGTGGTGAGTGAAATGATGAACAGATAGGATTCAAACTTATAACCGTGCGAATAAATATTCATTTTCTAATAACTTTTTATGATACTTTTAATGAACGGTTAAAATACACATTTTTAAGAATGCTGGTACAACAGATCCAAGCATACGTCCGTACGTCACCATTTCCTGAAACAAAATGGTGGAGACACATGAATCAATAAACTGAAGAGTGTACTTACTTTGGTTCATACAGATATTTAACGCTGTATCAAAACATTATCCTTGCCACAAAATAACTCGTTAATTTACTCTTTAGTAGCATCTTTGGTTTATAGCTCATTCAGTTTACATTAGCTTAAATATAAGGGGCATTCAAATGAAACCTGGTCACTAGTGTAAAGTAATGGTAACGATTTTATTAACTCAAAAATGTAGTTACACACAGTACACGTACTCAGAAGTAGTCACCAAAATTCTTGGCACATTTATCCCATTGCCACACTAGCTGGTCGATCCCGTCCTTGAAGAAGCAAGTAGGCTGCTGTCGGATCCAGGCCTGGACCCAGTCACACACTTCATCATCCGTTGCGAATTGATGTCTTCGAATAGCTTGTTTTAGAGGTCCAAACACGTAAAACTCACATGGTGAATTCAATTCCGCAACCATTTCCGGTGTGATGACACGATGAGCCTGTCCAGGACAAGCATTGTCTTCCAGTGACTTGCGCCCCTCAAGGAATCGTTTGTGCCATTCCACAACACTTGTACACTCCGACTGTATTCACCGTACACAGCCTTCATCCATCGATACATTTCATGGCCTCCAACTCCCTCCTCCACCAAAAATCGAATTACTCCTCGTTCCTGCTTACTCGCCTGCATGTTTGGTAGTGGACGATAACTTGTGTGACCACTTTCTCTTTGGCGTGAAACCACACTGGCGCTATGCGTCTCAAATGGTGCACTCGCGTCAGTCTCTCCACCAATAGATAGCACCACTATACCAGCAGTTACATGGGAATGAACCTCATATAAGAAAAGAAAGAAAAATAAAATGGTTCAATATACCTTCCCCTTCCCTGCCGCCTCTAGCAGATTGCTGTTTCCATTCAACTTCACAGTTGCATTCCAGTCCTAGATGTCGGAGATGGGAGTTGTGTGTGAGGAGTACTTGCTTGTGTGAATGTGTGTGTGTGTGTGTGTGTGTGTGTGTGTGTGTGTGTGTTTCTTTTCTGAAGAAGGCTTTGGCCAAAAGCTAAATGTGTGACAGTCTTTTCATTATGCCTGTCTGCAACTCAGTGTGCCATCTTCTTCAACATATTCTTGATATTCCAACCTGGAGCTTCCTTTGCTTTATTAATATAAATGTAGATGTGTGATTTTTATGATCTGCAAAGTGTACAAGCACATGACCAGGCATGCTGCAATCAACCCCAGAGATGAGAGATGGCAACTTCTCAGCATGGGAATGTGTTCTTTAGCGAACTGCGCCACTTAGAGGCGCAAGAAGCAGCTTACAGCTTCCTAATTCTCAATCCATATTGCTACGCCACAACTTTCTTACCAGTTTCAAACTGTTTACATGTATTGAGATGCTTTAGCATTGTGTTATTAAAAGTAAATCGTGACATTTACATTTATTGTCATAGGTATGGAGTTGTAGCATATATGAATTTTTTATTTTTTGTTGCAGCTTCGAGCTCAAGTACGTGAAATGGAAGCAAAGATGAAAGATCGTGATACTGAACTGACACTTTTACGAGAAAGATGCTCAACACTTACAGATCTGTGTAACAACAAACAGCTGGAAGAGAGAGATGTATTGCAGAAACGTGTTGAAGAGTTGACAAAACTAAATGAGGAGCAAACTGAAAGGATAAAGGTAGTGATACTATATACATCATTATATAGTTGCTCAATGCACATCCTCATTCGTTTCTTAAATATGGTCGTGGTTGTTTGTCTGTTCATATGTATGATCTCTCTGATTCAGAGAATATTAATAAACAGTATATGATCCTCAACAAGATTCCAGGGAGCTATTCTCCTGAGACTAATTATTCAAATATTCACTGACCATTAAATACAAATTTTGAATTGGATGTTTTGTATGTTATGAAATTCATTTGAGTGAGTGGATCTTAACATCTGTTGTGGGTCTTTTAGGAGAGAGAAACCTCACCAGAGGTTTGATGCATTACATGCTGATTTCAGAGAGGAAGAATACAGCTACATTAATTACATAAGGTGGCATTCCTTGTTGCAGACCCAAGAAAGAAAAAGTCTGCGTAATATTAGTTAACTGTGTAAGTGTTCATGGCAAGGTTCCAGAAATAGTCTTACTTACAAATAATAGATGTGTCAGTTTTGTACTAGGAACAGGAAGTTGGCTGAAAACAGAAATGAATACCAGAAATATCTTAAATTCCAATTGGAATTTGTTTCATAAGATTGGCTGTATGCCATTGGTGGAGGTAAGTTTATAGTTGTGAATGCTACAACCATATCTAATGAAATTAGTCCGGATACTGATGGCAAAATAATTTGGGTCAAAATAAGTATTAAAAGTGGATCAAATGTGATAATTAGGTGATTTTATAGATCACCTGCCTAAGAAGCCACAGTGATGAAACATTTTAGTGAAAACATAAGTTTTCTGATCATGTTGTAGTATTGGGGAAGATTGCAACTTAACGGTTATATACAGAGAGACTCAAGTGATAAGGGCAGGTGGTAGTGATAAGAATTTGCATGATGTTGTTCTAAATGCCTTATCTGTAATTTGCCAATACTCAAGTGATAAAGGTGGGTGGTTAAGATAAGAATGTGTGTAATACTGTACTAAATGATTTATTCAAAAATTGCCAACACACCAATGATATGGGCAGACAATTGGGATAAGAATTTGTGAGATATTTTTCTAAAGGCCTTATGTGAAAATTACCTTGAGCAGTTAATCAGAGAACCAACAAGTGAGGGCAGTGCCTCACATCTTCTGGTTTCAGACAGATCTGAACTTCTAGATTCCGTTGACATAATATGGAGAATCAGTCATTATACAATTGTTGTATTATCACTGAGTGCAGGGGACAGTAGAAATGTAGAAATATATTTCTATTTGTGACAAGAAACAGATTTCAGATTGCCTAAGCAGTTTTGTGTAGGTATGACGTGCAGCTTAACAAGTTTTGAAGAAAAGTGAACTGGGTCATTACAGTATGACTATACTGTTTTCAACAACTAGTTTCAATAGTGATTCTTGTAAGTTTTCCCAGTGTAATGAATATTCCATGAGGAATGCAGTCAGGTGACACCAACATCTTGCCATTATATTTCAGCTGACAGCCATCTTCAGGTGAGTATTTTACACTGGAGATTGCTGGTGCATGTCGCTAAATTTCTACTAAAAATTCCATCCACAAGAATATCCCATTTACGATGGAAGAGGAAAAAGGCTGTCCACTTGTGCTAGGTGTCTTAGTCAGACAGTAGATGTGTTATTGAGGAATTTTGTTTACTGTAAGCCCATTCATATACACCTGTATTTACATATAGTCTTGTATTTGTGGGTGTCTTGCTGCTAACACCCTTCATGAACTTTGGGTGTCCTCCAACTGTTTGTATACCAGGCACAAGATGTGCCTGATGAGGGCAGCCTTGCAAAGGACCGGGAACCCTGCAATCTGTGTTCAAATATAATGGGTATTCTCCACAACAGGTTAGCAAAGCTTTAAGAAGGAAGGAAAGCTTTAAGCAGGAAGAAATATGACTGCTCACAAAATCAAGAGGAGGAGGAGTTGTTCAAGTCCAGGGTGTTCCTCCCATACGTCAGCAATATTTCATTGAAATTAGGCAGAATCCTGAAGAAACATGATGTTACAGTGATCTAGCCATGTATCCATGTATACAGACCTTCCTTCTGGTCTATCAGCTCGGTGAAGGATGGACAGGGAACCACAGAATACCATACCAGTGTGGCAATACTAACCCTGGTCAGACCACATCTACACAACTTCAAAGGTGTGGAACATTATTATCACACCACCTTTTACAGCTAGTAAATCAGCCATAGCCCAGCATTGTATCTCTGAAGAACATTCTGTGGATTGTTTTGCCG
Source organism: Schistocerca serialis cubense (assembly GCF_023864345.2). Lineage (NCBI taxonomy): Eukaryota > Metazoa > Arthropoda > Insecta > Orthoptera > Acrididae > Schistocerca > Schistocerca serialis. Next base: position 407,262,473 of record NC_064646.1, read on the forward strand.
TGAAAATATTGGCCACAACAAGATACTCCTAGGTTTCAGTATTTTAGGAAACTGTGGAAATACGTTTGGTGGAAGATCTTACTAATTGTGATGGCATCTTACTAATTCCGATGGTGGCTTTTGACTGGATAAGGTTTGAGACTCAGTGGTTTCTTTAATATCTTCAGTAAGAAAAAAATTTATTGCTAATGACACAGCTACAGCAATTAATTTTATTATGGTTACACGTGAATTTTAACTCTGTGAGCCCTAAATTCGACGCAGGGTGTGCTCTTAATATCACCATTATGCATGCACCTGAGCACCACAGAGGGAATGATATTTAAAAAGGATACTCAGAGGGTGCCATTGCACCGATTTTTTGTATAAATTTAGTTGTGTGCACCAGCAACCTCCAGTGTAAAACACTGAAGGTGGCCGAGTGGTTGTCAGCCAGAATATTGTGCAAGAAGTGGACATTATCTGACTGCAATGCCGAATAGTTTCAATGCATTATTATCTGGTTGAATGAAATTGAGACATGCTGTCTATTTATAGCCAACCATGGTACATGGTGCAAATGGCTTGCTATAGTTAGCTGATATGACTTAGTTATATTTGACCAGATGATGATCGAGCTATCAAATCTAGTCATTGAATACAGTTTGAGACTGTTGAATGTAAAGACAAATAAGAGTATTGGATAATATGCTTGAGATTGGTATGTATGGAATGTAAAGACAAATTTGAAGAGTATTGGATAATATGCTTGATATAGGTATGTATTGAGCAAAGATTTAATCATAAACAAAGCCTTGTGCACAATTTAAAATTGAATAAAGTTAAAATGTATGTGAGAAGAGCCATGCATTGAAATAATTTGAAAGAAAATTTCTGTTTATTGATTGTTAAAAATTATAAGAAATTTTGCTCTTAAATTAAGTCAGTAAATTGATTAAGACATATATCCAGTCATCAGCAACCATAAATGCACCAAAATGGAAGTTAAAAGGGAATAGGCAAAATGCTAAACTCTGTATTTTTTTATACTTTTTACAGCACAATCATATGACAATTTCACAATGTGATGACTGGTTTTGACCAGCCATTGTTTGTCTTCAGACTAAAGGTACATGCTGCAAGTGGTTTCCTTTACATTATTTATAGTCCTGACAATGTATCATGAAATATCAAACAACACGAGTCAGTTGCTTAACTTTATAAGCTCCAAGAGAGTAAGTCATTTTTTCCAAAATACTATTTTGTGTTTTCTGGTGTTTAAAAGGTTCTCTTTCAGTTACCTAATTAATTATCAATCTTATAATTCACTTTCAAATAATTTTCAACAGTTGTGAATCACAATCAACATTTGTTGTATGATGTGATCAAATGGTTAAACCCGACTAAAGCCTTTACAGGACTTCTGAATACATTTTCTTTCTGACAGTGTTGAATGTCGTCTTCATTGACAAATCTTATAGTGTGATACTCGAAAGTTCTCCTTGACACTCTGCACAGCATTGAAAGCATCTGCTATGATATAGGAATGTCTGTTGATGAATACCATATGCTGCATGCCTCACAAGGAGTACCTCAAACAAATAATAAAGTGCAAAATAAACATTTGACCTAGTACAGGACATCATATAAATGACAGCATTCTGCTGTATTTAACTATCATAGAAATTATAGTAAAATCATAGTAGGTATGCTGGCTTATTTATAGATGATGAGTGCACAGGAAATTTCTCCCCTCTAACGCTTCTGGGAACATTCCCGAATTCAATTCAGCCAAATTCTATACCATCACAAATTGCTTTACTGAGAAAGATTGTACTGCAATTCTTTCCTTCAGTTGCCCCACAGAAAACCTAAATGCCATGTTTTGAGGTAACTTATCGTGGAGGAAAGTGATGAGAATTGCTTGGTTACCTGTCCTGCTCAAAGTATACAGAAAGACTTTATGCAAAGTATACAGAAAGACTTGGTCCTTTTTTCGGAACAATCTGTCATAGATATGAGATGCTCCAAGTGATTGAAAAAATGAAAAATCATGCCCATTTTCAAGAAGAGTCACACAGCTATATGTCTATATCATTGATGTCAGTGTGTTGTAGAATTTTGGAACAAATTTCACTTTTGCTTGTTACACTCTTTATGGAGTGCAAAAGTCTCCACCAGAAATCAATATGATTTAGCCGACAATCATTTTTGAAACCCAGCCTGTTCTGTTTATCCAGCAGACCCAGGAGGCAACAAATACTGACACCTAGGCTGATGCCAAGGTATTTGCCTTCTGAGAGGCACTTGACATAGTTCTATATTGCCACTTAACGAACAAAATGTGGATATATGAAATATTAGGCCAAGTTTATGATTTGAGTGAAGAATTTTCGGCAAACAGGACACAGAATATCATTTTTAATTAGTACAACACAATAAAATTATATGTGTGTCTAAACATTCAGCCACTGAAACTTATGAATAGCTGCAGCAAGTGTGCAGTGAAGATTCACTACCTTGTGCAACAGTGTTGAGGAGGTTCAAGGACTTCATAGAAGGCCGACTTGTCTGTGTTAAGGAAGGTGAGCCTAGTGTTCCAGCGTCTCCTGTGACTGAAGCCAACATCAATACAGCTGCTGTGATTGTACGTGAGGCTCAGCAAACAACATTGCCTAGCCTCAGCGAAGTGTTGAGATTGTCATGTGGTAGTGTCTTTACTATTATGCATGATTGTCTCCATACGACCTGTCTTTGTGCCCATTGGGTGCCACATCTGTCGATTCCTGAATTAAAGGCAGTGTGAATGGAGACTTGGCATGAGGTGCTGTGTCTCTCTGTTGATGGAGGAGATGCGTTTCTAGAATCAATTATCATTAATGATGATTCATGGCTGCATCATTATGATCCTAGAGGAAAACGAGCCAGCACAGTGTGGAAATCACCAGGTTCTCCAACAACAAAAAAGGCAAATGTTGTTGCATCTGTAGGGGAAAATGATGGTAATCACGTTTTTTGGCTGTCATGGAATGATTTAGGAGTATGCAGTTCCCCCTCACACTATTGTAACAGCAGCAAATTACCTATCAGTATTGGCTAAACTGAGGAAGTTCATTGCAAGGAAATGACCAGAACTTTCACAGAGTGAGTGTCAACTTCCTCATGACAGTGTGCAGCCTCGCGTTGCAAATCAAGCCATGCAGTTTCTGGCGTAGTTCAACATTACCTGTGTACCATATATAGCCCTGAGCTTGCACCCTGTGATTTTTTTTTATTCCCATCACTAAAGGCAAAGCTTCAGGACATTCGATTTGAGAACTGTGATGCAGTACTCAAGAAATGTGAGGCAATTCTTAAGGACATGACAAAGAATGACCTGCACCATATGTTTGAGGATTGGCAGAGATGCTAAAATAGTACATTCAAGTAGGAGGGGAGTGCCTTGAAAAAGATTATGTAAACAATGAAGCTGAGTAATAAACATCTGTGAAAAAGAAATCAGTCTCAGTCTTTGTTGATCAGCCCTCGCACTATAAATGGCTTAAGGTAACATTTGAAGCTCCACAAAACTATTCTACATCTACAATGATACTCCACAATCCAACTTACCATGTGTGGCGGAGGGTACCCTGTACCACTACTAGTCATTTCCTTTCTTGTTCCACTTGCAAATACAACAAGAGAAAAAGGGCTCTGTATTTCTCCGTATGAGCCCTAATTTCTTGTACAAAGGACGTTCTAAAAGTTTTGCACAGTCGTCTAATTTTTTTGTTTTTTTTGCAGGAGGAGAATGAAATTTTTGTGAACATGCTTGGGAACATTTAGCTGTACATTGAGCCTACTCAATGTAGCTTCCATCAGCTGTGATGCACCTGGTCCAACATTCTTTCCATGATGTAAATGCACTTTGGTAAAATTCTGGGGATGGACTTTTACACTATCGCTTGACACAGGAAATAAGGTCTTTCTCACTATCAAATGTTTTACGGCCAGGAGGGCCTTCAGATGACCAAAGAGGTAAAAATCAACCGTAGCCAAGTCTAGACTGTAAGGAGAAAGAGGAACAACTTCCCAACCCTTTTTTTTTTTTTTTTTTTCTCCAGTGTTTAAAGGCTGTATGGATTTTGGCATGGTGTAGTCTGATGAGCTGATCCTGAAGCTGTTGTCTGTGGGTCTTGATGGCATCTCGCAGCTTGTCCAATGATGAACAGTAACGGTCCTGGTTAATTGTGGAGCCAGGTTCCAAAAAGTCAATGAAAATGACACCATACTGATCCCAGAAGAAGGAGGCTGCCACCTTTTGGCCTGCTGTTCGTGAAAGTCTTGGTTTCCTCTTCTGAGGGAACCTGTATGACGCCACTCCGTGGATTGGGTTTTGCTCCCAGGTTCGGACAAAAACAACCATGTTTCATCCTGGGTATTGATGCCATCAAAACACTGTTTCCACACTTCAGTAAAGGTCTTCATGAGACCCTCGCATGCATTCTTCCTCATTGTTTTCAATTCTCTTGTCAATAATCTAGGCACCCAACGTGCACAGATTTTTCTGTACCCTAGTGACTGTACCAGTGATACCACACTACCCGATGACAAACGAGCCATTTCAGCAAGCTATCGTGTCATCACACACCTGTCGTTTTGGATGATTTGATCAATGGTCTCCTTATTCACATCACTCAATGCCGTCGATGGTCTATTGCATTGTGGATTGTCCAGTAGAGAGAAATCACTACCTTTAAACCTTTGCAACCACCGCTGGACACTGCTGCGATCCACCGTGTTCTCCCCATAAATAGGGAGCAACTTCTTCTGAATCAATGTGGCAGAATCTTCGCCGGTCTTGAGGAGGAACTCCATCACCGACCGTTGTCACAACCTGAAATCTACTTCACGGTTCATTATGGTTCACCTGTAAATAAAAGAAAATACTTTTATATGCCAACTTATAGCTAATGTTCCAAGTATGTTCACAAAAAATTTCATTTTCCTCCTGCAAAAAATAAAAAAAATTAGAGACGACTATGCAAAACTTCTTGAATACCCTTTGTATTTCATATTCGTGGTCCTTACGCACAATGTATGTTGGAGGCAACATAATCATTTTGCTGTCAGCTTCAGATCCCTGTTCTCTAAATGTTCTCAGTAATGTTCCTTGAAAAGAAGGTCACCTTCCCTCCAAGGATTCTCATTTGAGTTCCCGAAGCATGTCCATAACATGTCCATAACACTCGCATGTTGTTTGAACCTACCAGTAACGGATCTAGAAGCCTGCTTCTGAATTTCTTTGATGTCTTCCTGTAACCTGACCTGGTACAGGTCCCAGACTCTTGAGCAGTACTCAAGACTAGGTTCCACCAGTGTCCTATGTGCAGTGTCCTTTACAGATGAACCGCACTTTCCTAGAATTCTCCCAATAAAAAAAAGTCGACCATTCGCCTTTCGTACTACAGTTTTCACATGTTTGTTCCATTTCATGTCGCTTTTCAATGTTATGTTCAAATATTTAAAAGACATGACTGTGTCAAGCAGGATACTACTACTGCTGTATCTGAACATTACGGGTTTGTTGTTCTTACTCATCTGCATTACCTTACTTGCTTCTGAATTTAGAGTTAGCTGCCATTCACCACACCAACTAGAAATATTGTCTAAGTTATCTTGTACCTTCCTACAGTCACTCAATGATGACGCCTTACTCTACACCACAGCATCATCAGCAAACCACTTCAGATTGCTGCCCATCCTGTCTGCCAACTCATTTATGTATGTAGAAAATTAGAAAATAACAGCAGCCCTATCACACTTTTGTGGGCCACTCCTGAGGATATCCTTGCCTCTGATGGACATTCGCCGTCAATGACTGAGTTCTATAACTGAAGAAGTTTTCGAGCCACCCACATATCTGTGAATCTGTTCCATATGCTTGTACCTTCTTTAACAGCCTGCCGTGGGGCACCGTGCCAAACACTTTCCAGAAATGTGTATGAAATGTGCCTGTTGCCCTTCATCCATAGATGCAGTATATCATGTTAGAAAAGGACAAGCTGAGATTTGCATGAGTGATGCTCTCTAAAACCATGCTGATTTATCGGCATAAGCTTCTCATTTCAAGAAAATTTATTGTATTCAAACGAGAATATGTTCTAGGATTCTACAGCGAACCAATGTTAGGGGTATTGGTCTGTAATTGTGCGGGTGAGTTCTTATGCCCTTCTTATACACAAGAGTCACCTGTGCATTTTTGCAGTCACTGGGGCTCTGCACTGGGTGAGAGATTTGCAATAAATGCAAACTAAGTAAGGGACCAATGCTATTCTCCTGCATGAAAGATTTCTTGAACGTGAAATTTAAAACTTCAGCTTTCGTTTTACTATCTTCAACTGTCAATTGACTTGTGGAAGCCTTAGACCCACTTAGTGATTTTAAATACAACCAGAATTTTCTCAGGTTCTCTGCCAGATCTTTTGCTAAGGTATGGTGGTGGTAGTAGTTGTATGCTTCACACGTAGATCTTTTCACAGATGCACATATCTCAACTAAACTTTGATTTTCATAATTTGTGCGTTCTCTTTTGAACCGAGTGTGCAACAGCTTCTGCTTCTTCAGCAGTTTCTGAATCTCTCTATTGAACCATGGCAAGTCTTTTCTGTCCTTAATCCACTTACTAGGCCCATAATTTTCTTGACCACAATTTACAATCTCCTTAAACTTTACCCATAATTCCTCCACGTACCTCTTACTGAAGCTAAGTGATACCAATTCACTATTTAATTGAGATGCTAGCAACTGCGGATCTGCTCTTTTTAGTGGAAATACTCTCCTAGCGCTCTTGACTGATTTATTAACTTTCGTAACCATAGTTGCTGTATTCACATGATGATCGTTAATCACCGTCTCTATTTGTTGTGGACAGAGTCCGACCTATTTGTAGCTACAAGGTCTGAGATGTTCTTATTGTTGTGGGCTACCAAACTAATTGCTCAAGACAGTTTTCAGAAAACGTGTTCAGAAGTACTTGAAGTACTTCACATGACTGTCTATTTTTACCCCTTGTAGTGAATCCACAGACATCTCAGTCTGTACCAATAAGTTAAAGTCGCCTCCAACTAGCAGTACATGATCTGGGTATTTACACTCTACTGATCACAGACGTTCTTCGAATGTCTCTAGAGCTGTTAAATTGAGTGGCCATAAAACCCAGCCAACAAATACTTGGTTTCACCTAGACCTGTTATACAAGATCAGGTAATTTCACTGTCACACTCAACATTGCTAACTGCAATGAACACTCTCCCACTTATGGCTTGTAATCTGTCTTTTTGATATACGCTCCATGACTTGGCAAATATCCCAGAGCTCTCCACTAGAGTTTCAGCCAGCTCTTGGTCCTGAGAATAATTTGATGAGAGAACTTTCCTGGAGGGCAGTAAATTCAGGAAGTTTGTTGCAAATGCTTTGACAGTTTACTGGAAAAATTTTGACAGCGAAGTGTCTTTATTCTGAATGCAGTCTGACTTCGGTTGCTGCATGTTGACTGGCAAGTATTTATCAGGGTACCCCAAACTACTGCCAATCCTAAAAAACCCTCATGTGCACTCCACAAGTACTCTGCTACGTGAGTAGCTGCTTCCTTTGTATGGTGCACCCCTGGCCTATCATGGGAGATCCTACAAATCCCCAACCAATAACACAGATCTAGAAATCTGCAGCCACGGCTGTAACAGTGTTGATGAATCCTGTGGTTGAGATCCACCACTTGGCTCCAAACCAAAGAACCCCAATCAACACTGGGAACAATGCTGCACATTGCGAGCTCTTCTTGCACACCACACCTGAGGCCAGCAGTTTTCACTACTTCCACCAGTCGCCTGTATCAACTGGGAGTGGCCTAAGAACTGATGCGACAAGCATCGTTGGTGGCAACATGAATTAAAACTTGTAAAAAGCTGCACCCAACACGCTCGATAGCCCCAGGCAAGGCTGCCTCCATATCTCAGGTGCCCTCCAGCACACGTACCGAGTGCACATCAGTTTTCCGTCCAGCATTGAACACTATCTGCCTAAGGGACACTGCGATGCACTCGACATTGGATCTGCTGACAAATAATAAACCACTGTTGAAGGAGCAGCCATCTGCTCTCTCACAGGGTGATTGGGTGAGGTCAGATGATCAGTCTCCACATTGGCACTCCAGCTTAAGTGATGCGAACACGGTACGACCAACCACTTCCTCTGCTGTGAGGATGGATCCAATGCATTTGGTACACTAGGAGGTGCCTCAATAAGAGAGACTGTGGGCAAAACAAGCAACACCCGAGGTGTCCCATGTAACATGCCAAGTTCTCCACCACCACTATAGTCTGAGACACCTTCCTAACAAGACTGAAAAAGTAAACTTAGACTAATTGAAAAATTAAACTATAAAATCAGACAAATCCTATATATGCAACTTGCATCACTCCTGATGTGTCACATATGGATGCTGATGCCGCACTGAGCTATGTAGCAGGATGTTCAGAAGAAATGAAAACTGTGCTAGAGACTGCCCGAATTAACACATACAAAATGCAAGATTACATCTCTCAAACTAAAACACATGAAATTTTACAAATATACTACGAGGAAAAGACAGGAAAAGGTAAACTCTTAACTAACCACTCTGTAGATACGCACCAGCTGAGAGCTGGAGGACCAGATTACACTGTTGTGTATAGAGAAGTTGCAACATTAGAAAATAGTAATGAAATACAGGAAGTGTTACTCGTGATTGAAACTTGGTGAAGGGAGTGGCAGTTAGTCCTCAGTGCAGAAAATGTTATGTAACATGTCATTCATAAATGAATGGAAGGACCCATTGTTGTTTGTCTACACAGTTACCAGTCAGTCATTGGAAACAGTCACATCCATTAAATGTGTGATAGCACACATAGTGATTTAAAGGGGAATTAAAACATAAAACTTTTTTTGGAAAAGCCAGATGCCAGACTAATGATCATTGGAAGAATCATCAAGAAGTGTTGTTCAACTAGAGGTAGATAGCGTAGAGCAGTCTAGTTCATCTGTTACTTGAGAAATGCTTCTTACTTTGAGACACTTACCAAGTTGATAGAGGAAATAAAGACGCATCACAGTGTGATTTACTGTTAAAATTCCAAGAGCATATGAAGAGTACATGGGAAAAAACAAAAAGAGTCCAAAAAAATTTGAAAGTGAGATATTGGTACCACTGCATCCTTCTCAGTCAGCTGTTTCTCTGTGCTATGTAGTACCAAGGAAAACACAGTACTGTTCAAGTTACAGACGGTTAAAGAATACATATACATTGGAAAAAGTAATAGAGTCTATCTAAATCACAATGATGAACAACACAGTCTATTAAGGTATAGTTGGTGCATGCATGTTGTGTGTTCTGACTCAGGATCTATTGTCACTGAGTTGGATGTTATAGCTTCTTATTCATTTAATTCACATAGTATATGTATTGTGTTTCTTGGTTAATAGGTTTTCTTATGTAGTAGCTTGAATTTTTGTTGCAATAATGTTGGACGATTAATTTCAACTGCCTTTAAGTAAAGAAAGTGTCGAAATGTACATGCTAGTGACGAAAAATTGACAAAAAACGTAAAACATACGGCCGCGTCAGTAACGTTGGGAAAAAGCTCTGAGCCTTTGAAACTGGAGTTGACTGCCAATGTAGGCAGTATGAATGTTTCAAGAATATTTATAGCAATGAATGACATTATCTAATAACACAGTTCAACAATCTTTGGTATGATGGTGCTACTGATGCATAACAAGTTATTCATCAAGCGTTATCTCAAAGTGCCCTGTAACTTGGTGCAGACCGAAGCAAATAAAGATGATGCTAAGTTAAATGACAGCTCCTATACCTAAAAAGCTAGGGTGATAAGAGATGGTGAAGCACTAGAGGTATTAGTATTTCTTAAAGCATTTCAGTCACTCTTTGTGATTAAACCTTTCTGTTTACACATAATTAAAACGTCTTTTAGAAGAACTGGCAAGTCACTAGATGATGGACGAGGAAGCATATTAATTGACCTCAAAAGCTCGCCAAACAGACTCGTGAATACAGTTTTGTGGTGTCTTAAAAGGAAGTGAAGCACATTACAGTTTTTTTTTTAAGTATATCTTCCAGCAGACCTAAATATCAAGAAACTTCTTTGAGTTTTTTTGACCAAATATCGAGACATTCAGATTTCTTATAAATCATTTAGACACATTTTTGTCTCAAAATTGAATATCACTTTTAGCTACCCTAAAACTGAAATGTGCTTTTGGTGTGATGAGCAGATAGCTAAAATAACTGATCTCGACAGGAAAATCTGTAATGTAACAAGAGAGCAAGAAAGTGAAATGCTGCAAGTGGATCGTAGGATGCTGGAAAATGGAAATATATTGCGCCTCAAGAAAGAAGTGCCTAGAAAGAGGCTAAACATTCACCAACTTCTGAGGCCATTGCAATAGATTCAGTTAAATCCTTCCTACACCAAAAGTAACCTCAAGTAAGGTTTACTTCAGAAGACATTTTTAATGTCCATATTGTATCATGTGTCTCATCAATTATGTACACCTGTGACGAGACTCTGGCGAAGAAGGGGCAAGATGATGATGTGCCAATGCTTTGTCATTTTTTCTACAATTGTCTGAACAGTCAAATACTTGATGTCTTCACACACAAACTCTATCATTCAATTCCTGCACTAAATCACTGTTGAATTAATACAGTTCAAAAAAATGATTTTTGCATATGCAGTGTGTGGCCATTTTCTCATGGAGCCAAATAAAAGTTTTGCATTGATCCCCAAGTGTGCAAAGGCTGAAGCTCCTGAGAGCTGGAGAGAAGTGATCAGATGGGCCAGAGCCAAGCCAAGTCCATTTAATGTTGTCTTGTGTGGACAGAGCATGCTTAAAAGTTGGAGTAAATTTCTTTCTTCTAAGTCATACAAGAAAAAGCTTTCTTTTGCTCTTAGGCCAGTGAATTAGTTCAGATTTCTTCTAGCAAATTCAAGAACCATAAAACATAAAGACACAGCTCATTCTTCGTAGTGTTGATAAAGGATGATTGGAAGAAGCAGATGAAGCAACAGTGTCAGGAACCTGGGCAGTTCTGCCATGCACCTATTGTCCTGCCCAAAGACAAGTGCAAGGACTTGCAGATCCTGATGAAATTCTGTGTAGATTATGGTTCCAGTGAGTTCTTTACCCAGCTTCTTACTGTCCATCACCTCAGGTTGCCATTAACCAACAAGATATCTCCATTGATGAAAGTGATTTTTAAGGGATGTCATTTTATTACACCCATTTCCTGAACCTGGATCACTATCTGAACTTTGATTATAGTAGGTCAGAATCTTTATATACTTAAATAATATTTATTGCCAGAAGAAGACCAAGTGTTCTCAAATAGTGTTATAAAAAGTTCCAATTTGTTAATTGCAGACTGCACGGAGAAAACCAACACAGTCCAGTCATTAAACAATTATGGTGTAAAATAAAATTTAATGCTTTTATAAACAAGCAATAATTTAACTTAAGTTTTAAAATATTGATGAACAGAATTTCCTACCAGTATTTCTTGAAAAGGCTATAAAGGAAAATTAGTGAGCTTTGATCTCACACTTAGGCTTACCAACAGTTGTTTCCACACACAAGTTGTGATTAAAACAGCAAAGGCGGAAGTGACAGTGGTACATGAAATACCCATCATGACACACTGTAAAAAGACTTACAGAGGATGGAGGATACATATACATCATACTCCACAAGCCACTGCACGGTGTGCGATGGACAGTACTGTGCACCACTATTGGTCTTTCCATTCCTTATCCCATTTGCAAATAGAACAGTGGAAAATGACTGTTTATATACCTCCAGATGAGTCCTAATTTCTCATATCTTACCTTTGTGGTACTTTCGTGAAATGTGTATTGGTGGCAGTAGAATCGTTTTGCAGTCAGCTTCAGATGCCAGTTCATTCCCAGTTGAGTTCCAAAGCAGCTCTCTAACACTTGCGAGTTATTCGAATCTACTGGTAACAAATCTGCCGGCCGCCTCTCAGTTGCTTTGTTGTTTTTCTTTAATCTGACCTGGTATGGATCCCAAACACTTGAGCAGTACTCAAGAATAGGTAGCAGTAGCATCCTTGTGCAGTCTCCTTTACAGATGAACTACACTTTCCCAAAATTCTCCCAATAAACCAAAGTCGAACATCTGCCTTCCCTACCACAATCCACAAAAAAAGGTTCCGTTATGGCAAATCGTCAGTAATATCGGCATCTCCACGTAAAATTTGGCTGTACACCTTGCCACTCTACTGAAACCTTTTGTAGGGAAGTGCGCACATGATGTTTGAAACACTGCTGATTTAAACAATAGACTGAAGAAACTTTGACTCAGTGAAACTGACTTACTAGTGAGCTTTGATGTCATCTGACTTTTCACTAAGGTTCCTCTTATGGACTCTGTGTCAATCATCAGCAATAAGTTCACGGCCAAACATGCAGTTTCACCTTTATGCCTGCACTTTCATGCCACACCACAGGTGGAACAGTATTTGTAGAGGGCACAGACTTCAATGGAGGACGCTTGTGTGATGGCCGCCAATGCTCATGTGTTCTCGTGCCAATTTTTGCTATAGAGACGACGCTGTGAACTAGCAGATACTAGTGGCGGAGACACACCTAAAGATGGCTGGACAGTTGCCAGCCGAAATATTGTGGCAAGAAGTCAACATTATCTGACTGCAATCCAAAAACCTCATAGAATATTCAGTACACTGGAAAAACTTCAAGAATCACAAATTTTGAGCAGTTTAAAATGTGAGCCTACCTCATTTACATCGGGCAGTTATAAAAAATGTTCCATTGCATCACTTTTGGTCCTTCTACTCTTCTTGCTCACATTCTGTTAATGAGGGGCCATATCGAGTCTTTTTCCTGGTAATATATATAGAATTATTAATTCAACCAAAGGTATATCTCCAGAATCAATTGTAAATGATAGTTTTCTGTGGGTAGTTCAGTAATATTTCAGACACATGGTGTTCGTAGCTAAGAAGAAGAAGAACATACAGTGATTGACACAATTATATACAACAAATAAATGATGAGTCTGTTCTGTGATTTTTGATTGTCTTTGGTGGCGAGTTGTCAAATGTCTATTGTCCAGATGTACTCTGGTTTTTGTGATGAATTCTTAATAATTTACACGACACCATATTTAGTTAATTTCACTGGTTTTCACATTTATTCTTATTTATAGCAATCTGATGACCAGCTAGTGTATGTCACTCAGAACACTAGCCACAGGTTAGAATATTTTGCGAAACATTCGGACAATGGTGCACTTTCACAAGTGAGTTCTTACAAATGAATATCAAAAGCAACTGATAACTAGTAACAATACACAAATGTTCATGTGGATGACAAGGAGAAATTAATAAAGTAATTAAGGTAGACTTTAATAATGAGGCAATGACTCTATACACATAGATGTTATTCAGACAGTTTCCAACCATGGACTCTCAATTAGACAGAAACTACATGTTGTTAATGAAAGGAGTGATGCGGAAACATTGTTCAATGGCATTCTACCTGCAGACTGAAGATTTGTGGTCTGGAGGGGTGCGTAAAGAAAGGCATATGGATATTTTGTGAAACTGTTAATACTATTTTAGTTTATAATAATGTAAAGATCAGATTTCACAGTACTGTCAGCTTATTAAGCCCAACAATAATTTTTTGACTGTGCGTTAGATGATTAGAAAAGGATTAAAGTCAGATGTACTATTTTAGTGACAGACTGTAATCTGCACGGTGAATTACCAGGTTTCATGTAAAATCCTCAGGTTTGAAATTTCTCTGTCTTATGACATTTCTTTTAGTGATTTATTTGACTAACTGAAGGTACTGTCCGATTCAGAAAAAATTAGGGTAACGAAAGTGTGACATCATATCTCGGAAATAAGTTGAAGGGCTCAAACAACGAAAGTATTTTTGGGTGTGGCTAAAATTTAACTGTGGATAGTTATTTAGTTAATGACTTTTCAAGAAAAAATAAAGCAGTTACCAAAAAGAGTGAAATTAGGGTTATCCATTGAGTTATATCTTTTTGTGTATAAACTTATGATCTCACACCATTTTAATGATTATCTGTTAACGGAAAAACTTCAATTACTGAATTATTCCAATGGAAAATGTTTTACTGAAAACTAGCAATGACATTGGAATCAGTAGAATAATAGTTTTAGGGAAAATACTGCTTGAGTAATAATTTGGCAATTTTGTGTACACATGATATAGGCATCGCATGTATAATTGCAATTGGAAGACAAGAAGAGAAAGTTATTTAAAGAAGTAGAATAGTAGCAGATGGAGTACTTCCATCTTGCAAGGCTTGTAATTAGTGTGAGAAACTTCAGCACAGAGTTAAAGGAACATGCCGAAAGGAGACCTTTCAACTTAGAATTGAAAATTTAGGGTTTGTCACTCTTGTAGGCTTCTGATTGTATAATTATGAATTAATCTCTAATGAAATTATAGTATGCAGATTAACTGTAACATTCTCAAATATAATAGAGGAGAAATTTGTTTCTGTTTTACTTTCCTTTACGCTCAGGTAGCAGTTGCAGAACAGCTGTAGAACTCATAATCTAGCTTTTTCCATTACGTATCTTTCTATATTAAACAGGTTCTTAAACCCTCTGCTTACATAGAAAATCTGTTATGAAGTTATGTACCTGTTGGGCCTCTCAGGTCCTTGTTGTTTAAATTGACATAAATCTACATTACTTTGACCACTTATCACTTGAACTGCCTTTCTAGGATAAATACTTTTAAAATAATTTCATTTATTTAAAGTTTACATTTTAAAAACACAATCTTGATACTTTTACTAGTGGCTTTTTAAGGATATATAGTTCATTCTCTTTCTGCACCAGGTGTTTTTATAATATAATGCTGATTTCAGATCTGTGCAGAGTTCACAGACAATAACAGATACGCAATATGCACATCTCCTCCTTTTCTTAGCTGTAGATTTTGCTTCCCTTTCTGGATCCAGTGCCACTAATGAATTCATTGACTACTTTACCTCTGCTGATTACTTTCCCAAATAGATGATGAAAGTCCGACATCTCATTTTTTTGTTGGTCACCAGCATCGTCCAAATCATGTATGCATTCATTACACTTACAGCAATTGCGTTGAATAAAACCACCAGTGGCCAGTGTCTTGTTTTTTTCTTCACATTATATCATTGTGTCTTACTGGTCCATGGTGTCAATACCGTCTTTTGTGGCATTGTGTGTCAGAAGAACTTCAGGCTTCTTTGCTTCTGATGGTGATACCCTCCATGAAGAGAGCTAAGGGCAGTAACAACTTTGTTCTTCTTGGATACATAAGAGGCTATCTGGTTGAAGATCAAATAATGTAGAGTGTACTTCAGTTCCTTTAGATGTAATAAAATTGGTGGGCTATTTACCTTTGCTTTTTCGGGTTGTACTGACTAGTGTCGGATCATTTGAGAACGGATAATACGCTAAATCAAGAGATGTACAGAAATTATTGTAGAGGATATTATGTCCAGGCTTCTCCAGTTCAATCATCAGGGTTTTCACAATATTCTCTCCAAGTCCCCCAGCTCTGGTTTCTTCCTTGGATAGGCTTTAATTTTTCAGCAGTAGCTTGTTGCATAACTTTATTCCATACGTACCAGATTTTGATGGCATGTGTTGTCAAAATGGCCAGCAACCTCGAAATGTTGAGAAACTGCTCATCCACAGCCAAGCACCATACTGAAATGCAGGTGTTCCTTAGGGTAGTTTCCCACATCTCAAACATTTCTCTGATTGGTTCCACATTTGCCACAGGATCTATGTTCATGTCATGCTGCTGCTTTGTGAAAGAGCATGGAAGTGTTTGTGAGACACAATTTCATTGAGCAGTGGTTGGCCATTCTCAGCACTCCAAAGCTGACTGATATCTTCATTTCTTGACTTGTAAACACCATTCAGAATCAGAGGACCAAGAAACTTCTTCATTTGATGCAAATTTAAATCCACCCAATCCTTGTAAATGATTCAACTTTAGTTGTTTTTCTCAGTGAGCAGTTCATGAAAGAACAACATAAAACAAGACTCTTCATTATCACAGTTGCTAATTGAATAACTTGTAGGTCCCTGCTCTTCTCTCAATACAGCCTCCTTCTGCTTCTTCTTCGTCTTCTTTTTCTGCCAGAAATTCCAGCATGAGGGGCTGTAGCCATCCTTTATTCCCATTATGAGAAAACAGTAAGTGACACTCAACAGAATTTGCATTAATTCGTCTTTGTGTTTTCAGTCACATCTACTTCATTATCATCATCACTAGAAAATTCAAATTCAGAAGGTGGGTTTTCAGAATCAGAAGACTGCTCCAACAATTTCTTTATCTCAGCATAGTCCTTTTCTTGTAACATTTTCAGTTTGTATAGCAGACAATGTTATGAAATATCATTGATGGTTACAATGTCTGTGTTTATAAGGTGTCTGCGTCTTCAGAAAACAATGCTGTTCAGACATGAATGTCTTTGACAAGTACAGCCGTGGTAAACGTCATGAAATAATTTCACATATTGCAAATATGACATCAGCTGTTAATGGCGCGTGAAAATTTGCACTGGACTGAGACCTGAACCAGGATCTCACACTTGCTGTGAGGAGTCGCTTTAACAGCTTTGGCTATTCAGGAATGCCTGCAGGACTGACACATTTGAGAATGTGGAAGTATGGAACAAAACACTCCACATTCACAGAGTATCTCAGAAAAGATAATAATAAACCAACCTCAAAAGAAGATTACATGGAAATAATAAGAATAAACAGTAAATGCTACCTTCTTAGCTTACAAGAAGTTTATCACATACAAAAAGAAAACTATTTTGAATGATCAAGTGTACCTGTCAGACAACTCACTATTTAGATTCATAGCTAAAATAATAGACACTCAAACAGATGATCACCAGAATAATGTGACACTTTCTCTCACTCTTTACAGATACCCAGCAAGTAACCTCCTAACCAAGAATCCAATGATCTGAACACCAAGAGCTCTTTATTACCCACTCCGGAACAGCTAAGATGCACACTCAACCTCCTCTCTGAGTAGCCACAACAACCATATCAAATATCTTAACATAATGTGAAAACATCTGTGTGTGGTATTTTTTTGTGTGCATTTTCAACTTTTTGCGGTGTATGGTCTCCCCCCCCCCCTCCCCCCGCCCTCCCCCCCCCCCCCCCCCCCCACACACACAAACGCAGAGGTAGAGGGAGAGATGGATAGAAGGAAGGAAAAAAAGATGTCTAATAAACATACAGCTGTAATAGAAATCATTCCAAGTTTTCTTACCAAAAATTTGCAGTTATTGCCAGAGCAGTAGTGGTATTCCACAGCATTTAACTAACAAAATATAAAAACTGTAAAGCAAAAAGATTGTGACATGAAAAGTGTTGATGTTTTACAAATATAGTAACAGTGCGAACTCTAAAATAGGACCAGATGAGAGGAAATGCAAATTTTATCCAGAAAAACAAATAAATGTAAGTAATCACTTGTTAATGTAAAAATACGGCGTGAGCTGTTGTGTAACCTATAGGTATTGTATATAAGAAACAAACTGTGTTATCCCACTGACAATGCCTTAATGTGAGAGCTGGATTGTGTCTGGAACATAATTAAATATAGATTGCAGCAAGTTAAGACAAGTCAATTTAGGAAATTGATATTTATATACTTGCTGCAGAAAATGGCCACACCAACAAAGTTAGTTCGTGTGTTGTTTTGAATGTTCCTGTAGCCAGTTAGTTTGACTTGAGTGTGTCATGTTTGCTGATGGGGAAACTTCGCATTAAGTACAGGAAGTAATTGATGTTTGTGTTTTGGCCTACCAGTAAGTTGGCTGGTGCCAAAGCTTCAGTACATACTGCATTCCTCAAAACATGATATTTACAGGGTGTCAACATTGTCTCATCTGAGAACAGGCCAAAAAAAGGAATTAAAGATGTGACACTGTTTAGTGATAATAGGCTAGTTTGACTTGTAAAATTTTTTACAAGAGTAAGTCAATCAAGTTTATATAGGCAGTTGCACCGATAGGGTTATGCCGGTTTAAATCATGTATAATTCAAAGAAATTATACTTAAATTCCTATGCTTTAGGCAATCCCTTCCCATTTTATTGTCAGCAGTTTCAAATGTAGATAACTGAATTACGGTATCTTTGATGATTCAGCAGTAATATCTGATACCTGATGCCCTTCATTATAACCTTAATGAAAATTACCTTGCTCATTAGTGTTGCAGTTCAGTCAGTTTCCATTTGATCCCCGAATGACTCAAATGAGAACCACCTGACCATTTGCAACACATGACAATGTATTTCATTCAGAGGAATATTTATCACACCATGTGCATGGTATGGGTTAGTAATATAGAAATTCCGATGACTGTAGATTGTATTAAAAGTTTCACATCATAAACTTTATAATGAAGACAATTACATAAGCTCTAGTTAGCTTAGTACCTTCAGATATCATAGCATTGTCTGCTTTAAAACTCTTGTGTGATGAACAGTTTCTTCTGGACCTCACAGCAGTATCCACGAAGTCACCTGTCTCATGTGAGTCATGTCGACTGTACCTGAGAAATAATTCTACCTTCCTTCAATTCTATCACCTACTTAACACCTCAAACGTGCTTTTTAGAACTCCTACCCACATTTCATATCTGTGCATTAGATTCTTCATCTGGTAACTTATGTGTAATCAGGGTTACAAATTTTACATATATCAATTTCCAGAGTGTACAGGTAGAACAAAACTGCATGAAGACTAAGGTGCTTGTAATTGGCAAGGAATTCTAGAAAGTTACAAGATGTGTTTAGTGCAGATACTTATTAGTGGTTTGCCTCAGTCAGGTCACGTAGATGGGTTTGCAGTCTACCTGTGTGAAGAAACCATTCCAGCAGGACATAGTCAGTGGAATGTAGCATGAGCTATGACATCACATGCACAGTAGCCATACACTGGCTTTATATGGTGGGGGATGGAACTGATTCAGACCAGCAGTGACTACCTGTGCATTGAATTCCTGTGCACTCATGTTTTTCCAGTCGTTCCCCACAGGATTTTTTTAAAACTGTTATTAAAAATTTTGTGGTGCAATGTTTTTGTTTATTTTGTTGGGAATGCTCTATTGATGTTTGTCACTTAAGAACAGTTGGAAAAATTGCACCATTGGTTCTCACGACAGTGTGCTTACATTGTTTCATTCATCGACTCGTGATTTTCAGAGGAATCTCCGTCACTTGATCCGCTGTCAAATTAATCACCTTGTAGTTCACAGTTTGATTGATCCTTGCATTGAGAAATTTGTCCATTTCACCATCACAAAAGTGAATGCATTTTGACAGAATTGATTGTCCACTGATTGATGGCTACCATCTGAGCAGTGTTTTCAATTTCATGTTTGACTTTTAGCACTATTGCACCAAATAGACATCTCATTTTACAGCACAAAATCCTAATTATGCAATGCTTATACATCAATATTCTGTGTATGTTAAGATGGTCCATATAGCTAATGTACACAATTACACATTATTGAATTACTATGTACTACATCAGAATTTAGGCAGCTTCTATTTTATTGTTGTTCACGTATGCATATGTCGACATCATTCATAAACTTGTCCACTGTACAGCCTTTTTTCAGTGTAAAACATATGGAAATGATGGAATTCTTGTCAAACTGTGGTGAAAGAAAGACCTATGTATCTGTCTGCTTCATTCAAAAACTTGGCCACTGCATTCCTTTTACATTGAAAAATGTACAGAATTGATGGAATTCTTGGTGAACTGTGGTGATAGAAAGACTCATGAGATGGCACCACTACAATGATGCCTCATACTACGCAACACAGATTTTAGACATAGAAGTTTTGGGGAAAACTGGAATTGGTCATACAGCTAAAAATGAAATATTGCTGTGTCCCACTAAGTGAGATGATGTACTTTTTAAGATACAAGACTTGCATTCAGGAGGACTGACACTCAGGTTATTTTGTGATAATCCAAATTCAAGTTTTCTGTGATTTCCCTTATTTGTGTGTGGTAAATGTGGGATGTTACAAGAACACAACTAATTTCTTTCTTCATCCTTTGCCAATTCAGGCTTGTGTTCCATCTATAATGCTGCGAGACAGGTGGCCCAGTAATTGGGCACTGGCCTTTGTGTCTGAGAGGTTGGCGATTGAAATCCCTGTCTGATCATTCAGATGTCAGTTTCTTTTTGTGATTTCTCCAATTTCCTTAAGACAAATGTCAGGATGGTTCGATTCAAAGTGTGTGGTTGATAGATAGACATATAATCCAGGTTTGTGCCGTGTGTGTAATTTGCATTGACATAAACTGAATGGTAAACTCTTATTTCCCTTCCTTTTCTAATGACTTCATGATTGTTGTGTGTTAATCGTTAATGTTGCTTTCTTCTTCCTTTCTTTCCTGTCACTTCCAAGGGGCTGTCATGGTGTTGTGAGGCTACTGTTTTGAAGTGGCAAGATGTAGTGTGGAGTCTGGCTAATCTTATGCAGCCTCACGGCTGTTTCTGAGAAAGAAATCTTTTTATCTATGCTTAGTGTACTGCCTTGCTTATACACGTAACTAGTCACATGTAATACGCTTCTACACAGCTTCATTGTTGAAAGTACGTTGGAAAATAATGTTCTGTAATTTTTTTATGTCTTGTGCTTGTACCATAATTCATCACTCCACACAACATTTTTCCACTGTTCGATCATCCAATGTTTACGCTCCTAACACAGTTTGGAATTCCTGCGTGATGGTGTGGATAGATGTCTGCCTATTACACATTACGACCCTCTTCAACTGTCGGCGGTCTCTGTCAGTCAACAGACGAGGTCGGCCTGTACGCTTTTGTGCTGTACGTGTCCCTTCACATTTCCACTTCACTATCACATCGGAAACAGTGGACCTAGGGATGTTTAGGAGTGTGGAAATCTCGCATACAGACGTATGACACAAGTGACACCCAATCACCTGACCCCATTCGAAGTTGGTGAGTTCCGCAGGGAGCCCCATTCTGCTTGCTCACGATGTCTAATGACTACTGAACTCTCTGATATGGAGTACCTGGCGGTGGTGGCAGCACAATGTACCTAATATGAAAAACATATATTTTTGGGGGTGTCCGAATACTTTTGATCACATAGTGTACAAAGTAAAAATGTTTCTTTTTGAATTTTCAAAGGGAACTTAGATGTAGCCTGTCACTTGAAATCTTTGGTTTTAAGGTAACTGAACATATTTCACTGTCCATTGATTTTGCATTGTCGATGAAATTTTTAATTAACTCTTAATCAAGATCCTTTCGTGTTTCCTGTTAATGCAATTTTCTTGATACAGATAAATAAGTGCTGAATTTATGAATGTTTGGCCTTACATTTTTTTCTGTAACAATGTTCATAGTTGCTCAATCGAAAAGTTGCGCTTGAAAGCAAAAATTACGAACATCGGTTGAAAACAGAAACAACAAACCACCGCAACACACAACGTGAACTGGCTAGAGTTTTGGAGAATGCTGCACAACTTCAGACTGCTCTGGATGAGAAGGAAAAATTCATAAGATCTAAAATATATCCAACCAGCAACAACAGACGAAGGAATGAAACTGGGATTGCATCGGTTTCCAGCTTCTCTCATTGCAGTGCTGCTCAAAGCAGGTATGATACTAATACAGTTGTCTCTGAATTTATCTTGTCTTGTATAACTCTATTTGTATGAAGAGGAATAGTGAAGCATTAATCCTTTCACTACTGTGGGCATATATAGATGTTCTGCTGTGCTATTCCCCATGTCTTCTGGATGTGCGCCACTTCGGTTTTCCTGCAGTGCTATAAATGTCTGAATATGTCCTGAGCCGCTGACACCTCTGCTGTTGATGAATTACTTCTGTGTCTAGGTGAATAAAAAACTTCTGAGTATTTATCAGACAGCATATGTACCTCAATGCATGGTATCATTTATTAAAAATACACTCATTTCAGTATCTTGAATCATTTATGGGATATGACAATTGTTATGACCACATGATTCATGATGCACAAGGACTTCAATGGACATGTTGTGTGTGACAGTGCTTCACATATAAAACCTAATAGCTCAAGAATGAAATGAGGTATCCTCTGCTCTCAATTAAAAATGAAATTTCAATATAGTGTCTACCATTTGTTTTGTGCAATGTATGAGATGAAATCAATTATATGCAAAGTTTATGCTATGTTTTTTACCTCTGCAATATCTTTACAATTTCACTCAATGTATTACTTAATTTGATGGAGCACAGTAAGTATATCATGTAACAAAAAGAAATTCAGTCTTTCATCGACCAAAGATATCAGACTGTTAGATGTGCAAAAATCAACTTTTCTCCTTATAGTTTTCTTAAAAATCTGTGATACGTATGTCACAGCAGCTGCAAGTCCGCACGGACAGAAATGGGTGTGTCGCACCCAACCCTCTGTCATATATAAAACCCAGTAACTCGAACAAATGAGATATCATTCTGCTCTCAATTTTAACTAAAATTTCGATATCTACAATTCATTCACTGCGATATACGAGCAAAAATCAGCCACATGCAAAGTTTTTTCTGTGAACTGTTTAAAATTTTGTGCAATGTTTTACGTAATTTGAAGCAGCACAATAAGTATAGTGGATAACGAAAATAAATTGAAATTCTTTATCGGGTGAAGATATCAGTCTGTAAAATGGGAAAGAATCAAATTTTTTCATGTAATAGTTTTTGAAAAATTGGATGACAAGTATTTCATATCAGCCTGAATGCCATATCTCAGCCCCTACACTAGCATTTTGGGAGCAATACAGCCGTAACAAAAGCCAACTCAACACAGAATGTAAAGTGCATGTCTGTAGCAGCGAAAGGGTTAATGCCGACTGGTGTGGCCGAGCGGTTCTAGGCACTACAGTCTGGAACCGCGCGACCGCTACAGTCACAGGTTGAAATCCTGCCTCAGGCATTGATGTGTGTGGTGTCCTTAGGTTAATTAGGTTTAAGTAGTTCTACGTTCTAGGGGACTGATGACCTCAGATGTTATGTCCCATAGTGCTCAGAGCCATTTGCCTTGTCTTTGTTAAGTGCTACTCACACAGCAATGAAATTGTAATTTTCTTAGAATATTAAGACATAAATGGAGACTTAATGTGTCATCTTGGGTCTGTGCTGGCCTGGAACAACTCTTTTACAGCAGACATGGTCGTGCAATATTACAATTCTTTTTCATTAAATTCATGCTGGGCTGAAAGATGCACTGGTGTCTTTTTTGTCTATGAGAAATAATGTTAAAATAACCCTTCTGGCAGTTAAATTTTTACTAACTACTGTATAATTAGCTCAAATGTTTGAATTTATTAAAGGCAACTGTATAACTTTGCCACTCCATCCAACTCTGCAGATAGCTCTCAGCAGACTGAACAAAAGACCACTTGTTGAAATTGTTCTCGTGTAACCATTACTGTAAGCATTATGCTTTCTAACACTGTTCTAACAGTACCTATAACTGAGATATACAGGGCAGATGTGCCTCTTACAATTTCTCTGCAGTATTCTTACAGCTAATGCTCTTTGTCAAATCAATGACTGTTCCAAATTGCCGTGTGTATTGTAGGTTATGATTTAAAAACTCTGTAACATTAAGGGTCACAAACATTATTTTATTGACTTATTTATTGTCCATTGCCTCATATAGATCCACAAAAAGCCCCGTAGACTATGTGCCGTGGAGTACTATTAATTCACTCTGCACTTAAATTTTATACTACGTATCTCTTTCCAATGTGGATGTGCAACTGAATTGAACAATCTGGAAGTCGATCCATAATGCTCTTTCCAAATTTTAATCAAATTATCAGGTCTGCATGTTAGCACAACTTTACCCCACAGCACCACACCTCACAACACAGTATACATATGCGGGCAGCTCTAACACTGGTTTTCTGTGGCTCATTGTTCATGGTCAGCGATATACCCTCTTTTCTGCCAACAATAATAAAATACAAAAATAATTAATATGTAAAAGTAGTAAGTGTAAGGGTAAACAGCCCTTACACTCTAATCTCCTCCAGTTCTTCCATATTTTCTGTCGTGATTTTTCCAGTAGCTTTATAGTTTGAGAAAACAAGACAGAAAAACTACAGTCAACATGGACCAATGAAAACAGAAATAAAATCAAAGACTACCATATACAATCTGACAGCTTCGTAAACAATTGAAGTATATGCCAGAAAGGTGTGTGTCAATGTTGAGAAAGAACAAAATCATAAAACTGCTGTATTAAATAAAACCTTCAGAACTAACTTACATTTATGTACAAGTAAGAATGGTTGAGAACATAATTTTGATAGCCACATGGCTTTTGTAGATTTCAAAAAAGTTTATGACATATCAGATAGGTGCACAATCATCAATGTCCTGAGAGAGTTTCATTTTCCACAGAAGTTTATAAAGGTAGTACACAGGTGTTTAGAGGGAACCTGTTGCTGAGTAATGATCAAATGTCAGAGCAATTTTAAGTCAGAACTCTTCTTAGACGAGGAGATGCATTATCTCCAATACTTTTTAATTTAATTTTAGAAAAGGTAGGCAGAGAACACCAAAAAATACCCTAAGCTGGAATAAAACTGGGTAATATCACAATAAATCGGCTTGGCTATGCAGCCAATGTTATGATAAGTTGTATCAAAGAGTACATGCAGCTCATGACAAGTTCTGACAGAATCATTGCAAGGAAAGCAGATTTCAAATTAACAAAGAGAAAACGAGAGTACATGGTCATGAGCAAGGCGCCCAGTCATCAAACTTCATTAATAGGTAACAAATTCACTTTTAAAAGAATAGACATATTTAAATATTTGGGAAGCATTTTATTGAGGAAAATAGAATGGAAATTGAGATTCAGGAATGTACTGCAGTGGCAAAGAGAACATATTTTGGCTTATAGAACATGCTATGCACTAGAGCAATTTTAAGAAGTTTTAAACTAGATTATACCAGTGTAATTCTCCCTGGAATCATTACTACTTGGTCTGGTAGCTCCTCAATTGGCATCATGAGGCTGAGTGCACCCCGTGCCAGTCCTACCACAAAAGAAAAACACCTAGCAATAGTGGGAATGGAACCCTGGTCCTCTGCATGGGATACCTCACTCGCCAGTCAGCTACAGAGGCTAAGGAAAACAGATAGACAACAACTGTTAGTTTTAGAGTTAAAAATATTAAGGTAAATGTCTAGCACCGGGAGGAACTCAAAGTCTAAAGAATGGAGGGCATTAAAAAAAATCAGGAACTGCCACAAGCTGATGTTGGCCAAAAGCTGATGAAAAGAAGACTGATCTGAGCAAGACACCTAACTAGGGTGGAAGATGAAAGACTACCATGAGTAGCATTTTCAGGGGGACAGAAGGGGTCGAAGAAGGCCATGGGCAAGATGGAAGGATGATATTAACAGGGATACAAGGCAGTAGGCCTAAGAAAAGGAAAATCTATCATGACAGCCACAAATAGAAATGATTGGTGGAGGAATGTAGAGAACAAATGTGGTCTCCCAGCCAAAGTGACAGTTAAAGAAGATATAAGTAAAGCATGGTTTCATATGAGGTGATGGAAAGAATGTTCAAAAGCAAAGAGGACAGGTGACCAATCACCTCTTCTGGAATTAGCCATGATACGTTCTCGTGGCTGAGTTTGACATTAGCAGACATCATAAAACCTCATATCACTTCATTTACAATTTACTGTATTAATGATCATCTGCCATGACTGTCATCAGTATGACATTTGGACCCAGTTGAAATTTGTTTTGGTATTGCCTCAATTTAATGAAGTCTCTTTTTATGTGACATTCTTCAAAAGAAGCACTTGAAAGACAACCTCTGCCAAACTGTTCCTTAAACATTCACTGCTACTGATGTGCTTGTCACAGACTGTGCCGAGCACTGTGTCATTAACATCTAAGCCAACTATCTGCACTGATGCCCTTCCGCAGGGGACAGCCTGTACACAAGTCACAACATGGTCACAGATTAAAACAGTGATCCAGGAAGTGTAGAATGCATTTCTTTTATTTCTACCAATGATCACAAAACTTCTGGTCCTTAGACTTCCGGTTGCAGTCAGCAATGACCGTCTTCAGATCTGTTTTATAACGTGTCCTAATATAATAAAGCCATGGTGGGATTGTCATAAAATCAGCACAATATCATTACGCATATTTAAAATATTATGTAAACTAGGCCACAGTTCTGGCAGAGCCATACTGTCTCTATCACTATGGCTCTGACACCTATGACACTGCCAGAATGGTGTTAGCTGAACCACACCAGTGTAGGATTAAGGGAGTGGTGGGATATCACAATTTGAGGATAGTGAGGATGATATTTGCCATTTCAGGACACAGTGACAGGTAGTCAAAACACTGTTGGAAAATGTGATTCAGTTTCTCCAGCCCGTGGTGGTACTGTGTCACGAGAGAAGTGTTTCTTTGTGGCTGGACAGTGGGTATGTGGGTGGAGATAGGTAACTGGAAAGACCGGACATGAGAGATCTGTTTCTGGACAATGTTTGGAGTGTAATATCAGTCTGTGAAGGCCTCCGTGAGACCCTTGGCAAATTTGGAGAGGGACTGCTTGTCACTACAGATGCTACAACCACGAGGGCTAGTGACTTCTTGGTATGAAATGGATGGTAGTTATCGGAATGGAGCTATTGTTGGTAGTTGATAGGTTTTATGTGGACAGAGATACTAATGTAACCATCAGTGAGGTGGGGATCAACACTGAAGGAGATGAAGATGGCTTGTTGGGTTGAGCATTAACAGTTCAAGCAAAATAGGGAGAAGGAGGTGTTGAGGGTTTGGAGGAATGTGGGTAGGGTGTCCCCACCTTCAGTCCAAATCATGATTTGTGATCTGACCAGATTCATGATCTGGATCGAGGGTGAGGTTGTCCTGTCCATATTCCTCCAGAATGTAACACCTTTTCCACCCTTCACTTCACCTGTTCCTTCTCACTCCAACAAGTCGCCTTCCTCGATGTTGACCTCCACCTCAAAGATGGTTACATCAGCACCTCCCACCACATCAAGCCTACCAACTGCCAACAATACCTCCACTTTGACAGTTGCCACCCATTCCACACCAAGAAGTCCCTTCCATACAGCCCACCCATAGATGTCACACCTGCAGTGACAAGCAATTCCTCTCCAAGTATGCCACTGATCTCACGAAAGTCTTCACAGACCAAAATTACCATCCCAATCTTGTCCAGAAACAGATCTCCCATGCCTTTTCAGTCCAGAACACTACCACCTCCCACAGTCCACTGATTGGCCACAAATGAGCACTCCTCTCATGATTCAGAACCACCTAGGTCTGGAGCAACTGAATCACACTCTCCTCCAGGATTTCGACAACTTGTCGTCGTATCCTGAAATGAGGATTAAACTACCAACTATCCTTGTCAACCCTCCCACAGTGTCATTCCCCCAACCCCCCCCCCCCCCAACTCTGAACCTAAGCAATATCCTTGGCCATCTCTTCTCCACCCCTCTCGCGAACCCCTTGCCTAACGGTTCTTACCTCTGCAATAGACCTGCTTGCAAGACCTGTCCCTCACATCCTCTCTCTACAACCTGCTCCAGTCCTGTCACAGGGATATGCTACCCCATCAAAGGCAGGGCCACTTGCGAAACCAACTATCAAGTAAGCTGCAACCACTGTGCCACTTGCTTCATGGGCATGACAACAAACAAACTGTCTGTTCTCATGAATGGTCACTGCCAAACTGGCCCGGAGACAGCAGGTCCACCCAGTTGCTGAACAGGCAGCCCAACATGATGCTCTTTACTTTAATGATTGCCTCACATCTTGTGCCATCTGGATCCTTCCTATCAACAACAGCTCCTCTGAGTAACACGGAAACTATGGCCAAGGACAGCAGGACCACCCAGTCGCTGAACATGCCAACCAGCATGATGTTCTTTACTTTTATGATTGCTTTACAGCCTGTGCCATCTGGATTCTTTCTACCAACACTAGCTTTTCTGAACTGCGCAGGTGAGAATTCTCACTACAACATATCCTTCTTTCCCATAACCCCTTTGGTCTAAACCTTCACTAGTTGCTGTCTCACACTTCTTTATCCCCTTCCCTGCTCCCAGTCCAGTACTACATACGTCTTCTACCCCAACAATGCACCTAGAAGTCCTTTCTGCATCTGTGCTTCTCTCCTCTCCTTTCGCCCATCCCCCCTGCTCCCTATCACAGCCTTCCAACACTGCACCTAACAGCCTTATCCTGTCCCCTCAAAGTCCCTGCACACCCTACCAGGTAACACTAGCATCATCCTCCACCTGTACCCTGCTATCCCTCCCCATCCCCACTACATGCTGCCTCCTTATCCCACCGTCCAACCCAGTAGATTGCTGGTCCATCAGAAGCAGATGCACTTGCAGTTGGGCTCTAATGCCATGTAACAATGGCTCTGTGAGTATGAGTTGTACTTTTGTGAATGTTTGTGTATGCTTTCTACTGCAGAAATAGTACATTGTTCAAAAGCTTTAATATTTGAGCAGTCTTATTTGTGTGCCTATCTGGAATTCAGGGACTCCTTTGTATGGTGAGTAACAAGCTAGCCTTTCAATATTGTGTGTGTGTGTGTGTGTGTGTGTGTGTATGTGTGTGTGTGTGTGTGTTTAAATAATTTATTCAAAAGTGTCAATTAATTTCAACTATCCGGTTCAGTTCCTGAGGTTAGTAATACTTCTTGTGAGAAGTCTCAAAATGAGGTACAACACCTAATGGTATGCCACAAGTTTTGCATTGGTGTCTGGTTTCCTGGCGCTGTAGCTCAGTTCGTAGAGCACTTGCCCGCGAAAGGCAAAGGTCCCGAGTTCTAGTCTCGGTCGGGCACACAGTTTTAATCTGCCAGGAAGTTTCATATCAGCGCACACTCCGCTGCAGAGTGAAAATCTCATTCTGTAAACATCCCCCAGGCTGTGGCTAAGCCATGTCTCTGCAATATCCTTTCTTTCAGGAGTGCTAGTTCTGCAAGGTTCGCAGGAGAGCTTCTGTAAAGTTTGGAAGGTAGGAGACGAGGTACTGGCAGAAGTAAAGCTGTGAGTACCGGGCGTGAGTCATGCTTCGGTAGCTCAGTTGGTAGAGCACTTGCCTGCGGAAGCCAAAGGTCCCGAGTTCGAGTCTCAGTCGGGCACACAGTTTTAATCTGCCAGGAAGTTTCATATCAGCGCACACTCCGCTGCAGAGTGAAAATCTCATTCTGTAAACATCCCCCAGGCTGTGGCTAAGCCATGTCTCCGCAATATCCTTTCTTTCAGGAGTGCTAGTTCTGCAAGGTTCGCAGGAGAGCTTCTGTAAAGTTTGGAAGGTAGGAGACGAGGTACTGGCAGAAGTAAAGCTGTGAGTACCGGGTGTGAGTCGTGCTTCGGTAGCTCGGTGGTAGAGCACTTGCCCGCGGAAGGCAAAGGTCCCGATTTCGAGTCTCGGTCGGGCACACAGTTTTAATCTGCCAGGAAGTTTCATATCAGCACACACTCCGCTGCAGAGTGAAAATCTCATTCTGGATTCATCAACATTATTCCTAATTTCAAAGAGTCACTTCCAGTTCTCGCAGAGTTGTCACGAAAGTGTAACACTCACAAAAGTAAAATAAAGCATTTTCAGACCAACATAATTCCACTGAAAACTTGAGTGTTTGAGCCATTTCAAAACAAATAGCAACAAAACAGTAATGTTTCTCAAATCCAGTCTTTCCGTATTGACAGTAGAGAATCCACAGATAGTGGAGTATTTGCCGTGGTGTGTACATGATATGAATTTGTTTTGTCTGCTGTAACTTGCAACAGGTCCCCTGACAGAGATACCATAAAAATGACAGAATTCTTGAATCATTAACCAATTGAAATTTGTGTGCTGAGGCTGAGTCATCAAACACGTGCTTTAACAGCTGGAAATCAGTTTGTTTCCACTCCAAAGTGTCACTAATATGTGCTCTTTTTCAAAGAGTTTTGCTGTCACTTCAGAGTCTAAACAACTACCAACTGCTCCCCTTGTAGAAACATCAAACTGGTGTGCGGTCCGAGCTGATGTACGGGGCTGGGAATTACTACTTCCAGTTACATGAGAGAATTTGCACTAATATTAATTTCTAGAAAGCATCTTCAGGATCTCGTTTACCTGTGCAGCTACAATGATGTGACATTTCTCTTATAAAGGAGAAGGACTCGAAGTTAGGTGATGAAAACATGCAAAATGGAATCGAAATCTACAACAAGGGAGCACCGCAGGAAACGTAGATACATACTTAAAATATTCAGCTGGAACTCTGAAAAGGTACTGGAAAAATGGAACTAAAATACAGCTTTGTGTGGTACACACCTAGAGCACTTGGGTACCTATCACTCAGCTAACTTAAAACATGTTCACAGTAGTGAGAGGGCTAATGGAACAAGGCATATAAATATTCATTAGCGCTGTCCGAAAGTACCAGCTGTGCTCTGTGACACATCCAGAGCATCTGAGGAAGGTTATGGTGCTGCGTATATATGTACTCATTCATAGTACCCAAAGGGTTAAGTGTGAAACTCCGTCAGCTTCCATCATATTTGTATACATAGTATGACACAACACCAAAAAGCTCTGCATACACAACTGTGACATCACCCCCTGGCATCGGGCTCCTGTCTTCAGTGGTTTTTCAGCTATGCAGAATTGCTTAAGCTGGTCAGAAAATATTTTGTTAATTTCCATACGAAATTTGTCTCAAGTCTTTATCTCTCTTAGGAACACTTTTCTTGCTATTGGCAGTCTGCATTTTATATCTTATCTTCTTCTGCCACTGCCAGTTATTTTTTGTCACAAATAGCAAAACTAATATTAGTTTTAGTGTCTCATTTCAAAATCTAGCTCTCTCAGCATCACCTGATTTAATTTTCCTCCACTCAATTACCCCCCCCCCCCCCCCTTTTTTTTTTTTTTTTTTTTTTTTTTTTTTTTTAAAAAAAAAGCCTGTTGTTGGTGTTCATCTTAACCTCTTTTCAAGAGACTATCATTCCGTGTAACTGATCGTACGAATACTTTGCCCTCAGTGGTCGCAAACCTAAAAGTTTTGTTTCATTGCCTTGAAGTTATTTCTGTTTGGTTGCCCTTACTGCTTGTTCAAAATGCAGAGTGAATAGCAATTGGGAATAGGCTACAGTCCTGTCTCATTCCCTTTTCAACAGCTGTCTCCCTTTTATGTCCCTAGAGCCTTACAATTGCAGACTGGTTTCTGTACAAGCTATAAATAACCTTTTGCTGCTGTATTTTATCCTTTTTACATTCAGTTATCCAAAGTATGTATCCAGTCAGCATTGTCAAAAACTTTTCTATAGATCTACAGCTGCTATAAATATAGGTATGAAGTTTTTCCAATATATCTTATAAGTCGCAGGATCAGTATTGCCTCATTCGTTCTTACATTTTTCCAGGACCCAAACATCTTCCCTGTTTCTACAAGTCTCCTCCTCCTCCTGTAGACTAAAGAAATTATGTACAGCAGTAATCATTCAACCAGTTATGTTAGTAAATCTTAAGTGAAATAGAAAATTATAAATTGTTATTAACGTGACATGCCTTGCTCAGCCTCAGCCTCATCATAATTATCTTCACCTTTTCTGGGAATAAGTGAACCTATGGCATGAAAATGATGCCGAAGGCATGAGACTGTCCCTTTTGATATAGAAAAACCGTTCTAACAACTCCAAGCATGCAGTTAAGAGAAAGTTGCCTTTTGTGTACTAGCGGCTCACTTGTAATGGATATTAATGCCACAAACTCATGAACATCATACAGAGATTACCATTTTGATAATGCTAGTTCATAGTCATCAGGACCTCGCAATCTACCCCTCTCCAAAAAACAGGCAGGTAAATGTGAGCAGTGGACAGGAGTTTTTGTCGTTAATATTCATCAAACGTGTAACTGCATGTAGCTCACGGGTAGTAGCATTGTGATATGATGAAATACCAGTTCATGTAATATGAAGTGTATGCAGACATACACTGTGGTGACAAAAGTAGTGGGATACCTTCTAATATATTGTGGAAACTGTAAAAGTTAATAGAAATTTTAGTTTTGCATATAACAGTTTCTCCACTTTTACACAAACTTTTATTTGCACGTGTTGTAGGTGCACTTTCCTTCATGAGTATGCAATATTCTTCCATAAAATTTGTAGGGCATACAAAGCGTACTTGAGAGATTTGAAACTTTTTCATTTATGTAATTAATGGAAATCTGAGTGAACACTTCACTTCAAACATCACATATAGAAATATTTCAAATTCTTTAGATACTTAGCTCAGTTTGTATCACATGTGCTGCCTGCAGGGACTTTATTCAGGACACCCTCCAAAACGAACTGGAAGATATGCCTCTGCAAATAAGAAGATGGAGCTCTGTCACATTTCAATCTCAGTGTTTGAGATGCCCTGGCTGGTATCTAACATGACAGATGGATAAGTAGAGGAGGACCAGTTCCATTGCCTGTGCACCCCACCAACCTTGGTTTTTTGGAGTATTGTCTCTTTATAGGAGGTGTGCCCTCCCCCCCCCCCCCCCCAATAACTAATGGGAAAAGAAAACATTGTTACAGTATTTCATATACAATAATGATACTAAAACTAGGACCCATGGAAATCGCTGTCATGTGAACTATCTGAACATACAAAATCCATTGAAATTTTTTCTCAGAAGACTATTGACATAATGAGGCTGCTGATTATCTCTCTATGAACAGGGTGCTCTTAATAAAATAGTTTTCAAACTGCAGCAGTTTGAATAAAATTCTCTAGCTTTTGATGGCTATCGTCACCATTGGTGTCAGGAGCTGTTGCGCAAAATGAGGTGACAGTGAGAGTATATATATAATAGTGCATTGGCCAGAAAAAAATTCAACACCATTAATAACTTCCAAATGCTGCTTTCACCAATACAAGGAGATATATGTTGCAAGGCCAGTTCAGATGTTGCGGAAAAATCAAAAGTATTATAATTCAAACGATCTGTTCATATAGAATGCCACGTTACCAGCTATGGGAAAGAACTTTGAAGACAGCTCATAGTTTCAGAAAATATTTTGCGATATCTATACCTAAATTTACAGAGGAAATATTAGTTTTAAAGTTTATTTACAGAATGTGACTAACATTGCCCTTGTTCCCCCCACCCTCACCTCCACCCCCACCCCTATCACCATCTGGTTTCATACTTTTTCTTTTTTTTTTGGCGAGCGTGGGAGGGGCGCCAGGTATTAGTTTCCCAACATTTTTTTCCATGCCACATGTTCACATTAAATTCCTTTATTTATATATTTATCCATCTGAAGGCAGTGTAAATTGCATAGATGTCAACAAATAAATACATGAAATACAGATGCAGAGATACATAAACGTACACAAGTACACACAGAAATAGATATATAAATTTCTTGTCTTACTGAGTTATAGATTTGGACATTGAATTTCACAGTTCTATTGAACGTACTGTAAAATGCCTCTTAATAGCAGTAATTAATCATTAGCACAATTGTCAGCAAAATTTATACACCATTTTAGGTAATCCTCTACAGTATAAAGACACTTTTCTAACAAATATTTTTTAGGGTATTCCTGAAGGCATGTATTTCACTTTTGTCTCTGATCTCTTGTGGAAGTTTATTGTGTAGTTTAATTCCATTGTGTAGCACATTATATTGGGTTTTTGTTCGTTTTTTCTATTGAGATGTAAGTGATGGCTGGATCTGGTTCCATGTTCATATAGAGACCCGTTCGTCGGGTACTGATCAATGTCTTTTTTTTTAACGTGGATCACTCTTTGCAAAATGTACTCACATGGAACAGTCAAAATACCTGTAGATTTAAGCAACTCAGTGCTGTGAGTTCTCATGCTACTTTTTGTCATCATTTGTCCAGGCCTTTTTTGAAGCTTAAGGATTGTTTGGCTGTTCTGCTCATTTGTTCCCCAGAACATTATTCCATAACTCATCACAGAATAAACATATGCAAAAGATGTTGATCTGTTGCATGAGTAACTGTTGTTGTTGTTGTGGTCTTCAGTCCTGAGACTGGTTTGATGCAGCTCTCCATGCTACTCTATCCTGTGCAAGTTTCTTCATCTCCCAGTACCTACTGCAACCTACATCCTTCTGAATCTGCTTAGTGTATTCATCTCTTGGTCTCCCTCTACGATTTTTACCCTCCACGCTGCCCTCCAATACTAAATTGGTGATCCCTTGATGCCTCAGAACATGTCCTACCAACCGATCCCTTCTTCTGGTCAAGTTGTGCCACAAACTTCTCTTCTCCCCAATCCTATTCAATACTTCCTCATTAGTTACGTGATCTACCCATCTAATCTTCAGCATTCTTCTGTAGCACCACATTTCGAAAGCTTCTATTCTCTTCTTGTCCAAACTATTTATCGTCCATGTTTCACTTCCATACATGGCTACACTCCATACGAATACTTTCAGAAATGACTTCCTGACACTTAAATCAATACTGGATGTTAACAAATTTCTCTTCTTCAGAAACGCTTTCCTTGCCATTGCCAGCCTACATTTTATATCCTCTCTACTTCGACCATCATCAGTTATTTTGCTCCCCAAATAGCGAAACTCCTTTACTACTTTAAGTGCCTCATTTCCTAATCTAATTCCCTCAGCATCACCCGACTTAATTAGACTACATTCCATTATCCTTGTTTTGCTTTTGTTGATGTTCATCTTATATCCTCCTTTCAAGACACTGTCCATTCCATTCAACTGCTCTTCCCAGTCCTTTGCTGTGTCTGACAGAATTACAATGTCATCGGCGAACCTCAAAGTTTTTATTTCTTCTCCATGAATTTTAATACCTACTCCGAATTTTTCTTTTGTTTCCTTTAATGCTTGCTCAATATACAGATTGAACAACATTGGGGAGAGGCTACAACCCTGTCTTACTCCCTTCCCAACCACTGCTTCCCTTTCATGTCCCTCGACTCTTATAACTGCCATCTGGTTTCTGTACAAATTGTAAATAGCCTTTCGCTCCCTGTATTTTACCCCTGCCACCTTTAGAATTTGAAAGAGAGTATTCCAGTCAACATTGTCAAAAGCTTTCTCTAAGTCTACAAATGCTAGAAACGTTGGTTTGCCTTTCCTTAATCTTTCTTCTAAGATAAGTCGTAAGGTCAGTATTGCCTCACGTGTTCCAGTGTTTCTACGGAATCCAAACTGATCTTCCTCGAGGTTGGCCTCTACCAGTTTTTCCATTCGTCTGTAAAGAATTCGTGTTAGTATTTTACAGCTGTGACTTATTAAGCTGATAGTTCGGTAATTTTCACATCTGTCAACACCTGCTTTCTTTGGGATTGGAATTATTATATTCTTCTTGAAGTCTGAGGGTATTTCGCCTGTTTCATACATCTTGCTCACCAGATGGTAGAGTTTTGTCAGGACTGGCTCTCCCACGGCCGTCAGTAGTTCCAATGGAATATTGTCTACTCCGGGGGCCTTGTTTCGACTCAGGTCTTTCAGTGCTCTGTCAAACTCTTCACGCAGTATCATATCTCCCATTTCATCTTCATCTACATCCTCTTCCATTTCCATAATATTGTCCTCAAGTACATCGCCCTTGTATAGACCCTCTATATACTCCTTCCACCTTTCTGCTTTCCCTTCTTTGCTTAGAACTGGGATTCCATCTGAGCTCTTGATATTCATACAAGTTGTTCTCTTATCTCCAAAGGTCTCTTTACTTTTCCTGTAGGCGGTATCTATCTTACCCCTAGTGAGATAGGCCTCTACATCCTTACATTTGTCCTCTAGCCATCCCTGCTTAGCCATTTTGCACTTCCTGTCGATCTCATTTTTGAGACGTTTGTATTCCTTTTTGCCTGTTTCACTTACTGCATTTTTATATTTTCTCCTTTCATCAATTAAATTCAATATTTCTTCTGTTACCCAAGGATTTCTACTAGCCCTCGTCTTTTTACCTACTTGATCCTCTGCTGCCTTCACTACTTCATCCCCCAAAGCTACCCATTCTTCTTCTACTGTATTTATTTCCCCAATTCCTGTCAATTGCTCCCTTATGCTCTCCCTGAATCTCTGTACAACCTCCGGTTCTTTTAGTTTATCCAGGTCCCATCTCCTGAAATTCCCACCTTTTTGCAGTTTCTTCAGTTTTAATCTACAGATCATAACCAATAGATTGTGGTCAGAGTCCACATCTGCCCCTGGAAATGTCTTACAATTTAAAACCTGGTTCCTAAATCTCTGTCTTACTATTATATAATCTATCTGATTCCTTTTAGTATCTCCAGGGTTCTTCCATGTATACAACCTTCTTTCATGATTCTTAAACCAAGTGTTAGTTATGATTATGTTGTGCTCTGTGCTAAATTCTACCAGGCGGCTTCCTCTTTCATTTCTGTCCCCCAATCCATATTCACCTACTATGTTTCCTTCTCTCCCTTTTCCTACACTCGAATTCCAGTCACCCATGACTATTAAATTTTCGTCTCCCTTCACTATCTGAATAATTTCTTTTATTTCATCATACATTTCTTCAATTTCTTCGTCATCTGCAGAGCTAGTTGGCATATAAACTTGTACTACTGTAGTAGGTGTGGGCTTCGTATCTATCTTGGCCACAATAATGCGTTCAATATGCTGTTTGTAGTAGCTTACCCGCATTCCTATTTTCCTATTCATTATTAAACCTACTCCTGCATTACCCCTATTTGATTTTGTGTTTATAACCCTGTAGTCACCTGACCAGAAGTCTTGTTCCTCCTGCCATCGAACTTCACTAATTCCCACTATATCTAACTTCAACCTATCCATTTCCCTTTTTAAATTTTCTAACCTACCTGCCCGATTAAGGGATCTGACATTCCACGCTCCGATCCGTAGAACGCCAGTTTTCTTTCTCCTGATAACGACATCCTCTTGAGTAGTCCCCGCCCGGAGATCCGAATGGGGGACTATTTTACCTCCGGAATATTTTACCCAAGAGGACGCCATCATCATGTAATCATACAGTAAAGCTGCATGCCCTTGGGAAAAATTACGGCTGTAGTTTCCCCTTGCTTTCAGCCGTTCGCAGTACCAGCACAGCAAGGCCGTTTTGGTTATTGTTACAAGGCCAGATCAGTCAATCATCCAGACTGTTGCCCTTGAAACTACTGAAAAGGCTGCTGCCCCTCTTCAGGAACCACACGTTTGTCTGGCCTCTCAACAGATACCCCTCCGTTGTGGTTGCACCTACGGTACGGCTATCTGTATCGCTGAGGCACGCAAGCCTCCCCACCAACGGCAAGGTCCATGGTTCATTTGGGGGGGGGGGGGGGGGGGGGGGGGCGCCCAACTACACACTGAATTTATTGTTCTCAGTCTAAAGCATACTGAAGCATATTTATTTCCCAAGGACAGTAACATGCTCAGTCCATTTTAGTTGTGCGGCAACATGCTTCCCTAGAAATTATGTTTGTGATATATATTCAATGAGCTCATCATTCACTTTTTATTTTTGGGTTTTTTGCTTATGTGGAAACCGATTTTTTCACATTTAAGGTTTATTTATTGTTGTCTACCCATCTACATAGAGGCATGAGTGTTTCTTCAGCCTTGTCCTGTAGTACACTTGGTGATGTTTCACTGATTAGAATGTTATTGTCATCAGCAAACAGTACTGTTTCACTGTGTTTGACACTCAGGGTAAAATCATTGATATAGGTCAAGAAGAGTACTGAGTCAAGCACATTTCTGTGGGGGCT
This sequence comes from Schistocerca serialis cubense, assembly GCF_023864345.2. Taxonomy (NCBI): domain Eukaryota; kingdom Metazoa; phylum Arthropoda; class Insecta; order Orthoptera; family Acrididae; genus Schistocerca; species Schistocerca serialis. The sequence continues at coordinate 407,300,421 of NC_064646.1, forward strand.
CCAGTATTAATAATTGGCATTTGTTTGACAAATCTCTACACATTGCACTCTTTTTTTAGGTATGAACAAAATCATTTATTTGCTACCTCTTGTATACCTAAAGCTTCTAGTTTATGTAACAGAATTGTGTGTTCTACTGTATCAAAGGCTTTGCTGAAGTCAAGGAAGATGCCTGTAATACGATCTCTTTTATCTAGTACTTCCAGAAAAACGTTTGTAAAATGAGCTGTAGCTAATTGTCTTCTTCACACAGAAGATTTTATTGTTTCCATGTTGTTGTTGTTGTGGTCTTCAGTCCTGAGACTGGTTTGATGCAGCTCTCCATGCTACTCTATCCTGTGCAAGCTTTTTCATCTCCCAGTACCTACTGCAACCTACATCCTTCTGAATCTGCTTAGTGTATTCATCTCTTGGTCTCCCTCTACGATTTTTACCCTCCACGCTGCTTTCCAATACTAAATTGGTGATCCCTTGATGCCTCAGAACATGTCCTACCAACCGATCCCTTCTTCTGGTCAATTTGTGCCACAAACTTCTCTTCTCCCCAATCCTATTCAATACTTCCTCATTAGTTACGTGATCTACCCATCTAATCTTCAGCATTCTTCTGTAGCACCACATTTCGAAAGCTTCTATTCTCTTCTTGTCCAAACTATTTATCGTCCATGTTTCACTTCCATACATGGCTACACTCCATACGAATACTTTCAGAAATGACTTCCTGACACTTAAATCAATACTGGATGTTAACAAATTTCTCTTCTTCAGAAACGCTTTCCTTGCCATTGCCAGCCTACATTTTATATCCTCTCTACTTCGACCATCATCAGTTATTTTGCTCCCCAAATAGCAAAACTCCTTTACTACTTTAAGTGCCTCATTTCCTAATCTAATTCCCTCAGCATCACCCAACTTAATTAGACTACATTCCATTATCCTTGTTTTGCTTTTGTTGATGTTCATCTTATATCCTCCTTTCAAGACACTGCCCATTCCATTCAACTGCTCTTCCAAGTCCTTTGCTGTCTCTGACAGAATTACAATGTCATCGGCGAACCTCAAAGTTTTTATTTCTTCTCCATGAATTTTAATACCTACTCCGAATTTTTCTTTTGTTTCCTTTACTGCTTGCTCAATATACAGATTGAACAACATCGGGGAGAGGCTACAACCCTGTCTTACTCCCTTCCCAACCACTGCTTCCCTTTCATGTCCCTCAACTCTTATAACTGCCATCTGGTTTCTGTACAAATTGTAAATAGCCTTTCGCTCCCTGTATTTTACCCCTGCCACCTTTAGAATTTGAAAGAGAGTATTCCAGTTAACATTGTCAAAAGCTTTCTCTAAGTCTACAAATGCTAGAAACGTAGGTTTGCCTTTCCTTAATCCTTCTTCTAAGATAAGTCGTAAGGTCAGTATTGCCTCACGTGTTCCAGTGTTTCTACGGAATCCAAACTGATCTTCCCCGAGGTTGGCTTCTACTAGTTTTTCCATTCGTCTGTAAAGAATTCGCATTAGTATTTTGCAGCTGTGACTTATTAAGCTGATAGTTCGGTAATTTTCACATCTGTCAACACCTGCTTTCTTTGGGATTGGAATTATTATATTCTTCTTGAAGTCTGAGGGTATTTCGCCTGTTTCATACATCTTGCTCACCAGATGGTGGAGTTTTGTCAGGACTGGCTCTCCCACGGCTGTCAGTAGTTCCAATGGAATATTGTCTACTCCGGGGGCCTTGTTTCGACTCAGGTCTTTCAGTGCTCTGTCAAACTCTCCACGCAGTATCGTATCTCCCATTTAATCTTCATCTACATCCTCTTCCATTTCCATAATATTGTCCTCAAGTACATCGCCCTTGTATAGACCCTCTATATACTCCTTCCACCTTTCTGCTTTCCCTTCTTTGCTTAGAACTGGGTTTCCATCTGAGCTCTTGATATTCATACAAGTCGTTCTCTTATCTCCAAAGGTCTCTTTAATTTTCCTGTAGGCGGTATCTATCTTACCCCTAGTGAGATAGGCCTCTACATCCTTACATTTGTCCTCTAGCCATCCCTGCTTAGCCATTTTGCACTTCCTGTCGATCTCATTTTTGAGACGTTTGTATTCCTTTTTGCCTGTTTCACTTACTGCATTTTTATATTTTCTCCTTTCATCAATTAAATTCAATATTTCTTCTGTTACCCAAGGATTTCTACTAGCCCTCGTCTTTTTACCTACTTGATCCTCTGCTGCCTTCACTACTTCATTCCTCAAAGCTACCCATTCTTCTTCTACTGTATTTATTTCCCCCATTCCTGTCAATTGCTCCCTTATGCTCTCCCTGAATCTCTGTACAACCTCTGGTTCTTTTAGTTTATCCAGGTCCCATCTCCTGAAATTCCCACCTTTTTGCAGTTTCTTCAGTTTTAATCTACAGGTCATAACCAATAGATTGTGGTCAGAGTCCACATCTGCCCCTGGAAATGTCTTACAATTTAAAACCTGGTTCCTAAATCTCTTTCTTACCATTATATAATCTATCTGATACCTTTTAGTATCAACGTTTAGTATCCAAGTTTAGTTTCCATTATTTTTGAAAATGATGACAGTAAAGAGTTGGGCCTATAATTTTCTGTTTTCAGGGTCTCTTATATAGGGGCAGAACCTTTGCATCACTAGTGCCTCTGGGAAGCAACCTGTAGTGAATGATTCATTTATGATTGCACTAAAGAGTCTTTGGTACTGTCTATACAGTCCTTCAGCAAGCATACAGGCACTTCATCTATACCTGCTGAGGTTTTATTTCTTTAGGTTCTGAACAACATTGCTTATTTCTCTTGAAGTGGTGGCTCGCAGCTTTACTGTGTTTGGATATTTCAGTGTTTGTAGAGACTGTATTTTATCAAATTTGTGTTGTAGCTTGGTAGCTATCTTGCTGTAATATTGGTTTACAAATTTGCAGTTTTGTATTGGATCATGTATTGTGGTACCATTGTGCTGTAATTGTATGTTTACTTATTTTGTCTTTTTCTAGTTTTCTCCTGTTTGGTGACATTCCAGGCTGGTTTTATTTTTTTTTTTATGCCTTTTCTATAATTTTATCATTTTGAGGCCTTTTTGCTGTTACTACAACTTTTCTATATATGTTTTTGTATGTTTGGTAGTGTTTTTGAAATGCAGGGACATTTTGGTTGTTTTTTATGTTGCAGAAATGTTTTGAGTGTTACAGTGGATTTTCTTATCCCATTGACCACCCAGTTACTTTTGTTTTGTGTTTTAGTGACTTGTAGTACTTTTGGGAACACTTGTTTGAACATGAATTTAAATGTTAATAGAAACTTCGAAAACTTTCTATCTGTACTAGTCTCCACATACACATCTTCCCAGGTTTCATTGTTCATTTGCATGGTAAATTCAAGCCTTTTTTGCTTAGAGAAGACCCTTCTATACATGGGTGTTGTAGTTATTTTTTTACAGCCATGTTTAATTTTAAGAAATGACTGGAATGATCTGAAAGGCCCAGGTTACATGCAACAACATCACAATTTTCTTTCTCTAAGTCAATTAGTATATGGTCAATGACTGATTCTGAATGCTGAGTTACCCTTGTGACTGTGTTAATCAACAGTGATATTCTATAGCTGTACGTAATGTTCAAAAATGTGTTGCAGAGTCTATCTGGGTTCAATGTCTTGATGTTTAAGGCATGCTAGATCATGTGAGCTTAGAGCTACATGTGTAATTGCAGATCCCCTACACCAATGTTCTGTTATGCAAACAAGTTGGCAATCAGTAGTCTGCACTTCAACTTTTGACTGTTGCACTTTACTTCTTATGACTGGATATTTTGGTGGAGATCTCAGAAACACTGAGCATTTCTTACCGTGGAGCCTTCTTGCTTTTCCTGTCTTCCTCCAAAAAATCATTGGAATGATGAGGAGCTACAGTTTCCTTGTCATTCACTTCACTATCCACTGTTTTTTTCTGCTGACTCCTCACAGTTTTTTTTTTAAATATATAAAAGGTTTCAGGTTTGCCAGATATTCTTTATCCAAGCTGTTCAGGTGTACTCCATGTTGTGTGTGGAATTTATATCCTATATTACTCGCATCAACACAAATTTTTAAAATTCCTGCAGATATTAGCAAACTGATTATCGTCGTTCCGTGTCTCCTTATTAACACACAATTGCCTCATAAGATCATGGCGATGCAAAATATTCACAATTATGACATTTGTATATTTGAGATTTTTCAGAAACTGTTTAAGATCGTTTGTAGCACTCATCGTTTCGTTTTTGCATACGTCATTAGAACCTCCTAAAAGTACGACAAAATCTTAATTGTGCAGATGTTTTACCTCTAGAGATGCAATCATCATTTTAATTTCACCAAGTGCGGCTCCTGGTTTCACTATACCACACGAATATATATTACTTTCTTCGTTTAGCTTATTTACAAGACCATGACCATGGCTGTCTGACAGCACAAACAGTTTGGTATTGGATTTTACAGTCAGGAAATCGTGTTGCATCGTTTCACTAAACACTTCAACACATCTTTAGGTCAGCAAAATCTTAATTGTGCAGATGTTTTACCTGTATAGATGCAATCATCGTTTTAATTTCACCAAGTGCAGCTCCCGGTTTCAGTATACAACACGAATATATATTACATTCTTCGTTTAGCTTATTTGCAAGACCATGACCATGGCTGTCTGACAGCACAAACAGTTTGGTATTGGATTTTACAGTCAGGAAATCGTGTTGCGTCATTTCACTAAACACTTCAGCACATGTTTAGGTCAGCACATTTGCGCTGTCCACTTTTACACTAGTTTCTTATTTGTCAGCATCGATAAATTGACTTCTTGTGTTTTATTTATATTGTCCATTTCCTCTTCACCTCGTTCATGAAAACTGCCAAGGCCTTCACTTCCAGTCATCAGTAGAAAGTACTTGAAAAAGTTTTTTGTGTAGAAAGCTTATGTTACCTTCACAGTTTTTTTATTTAGCACTTTTTTCTTTCTGCTATTGTAAATCATATTCGTCTACTTTTCCATAACGGTTGCACTATCATGCAAAAGTTTCAGCTTGTCCAGTTCAATTTTTTTGAGCTGTGATTTCGAATTATTTGTTTTTAAAGTTCTGTAAACTAGTTATGCGCTCATTTAGTTTGCTAATTTCATCCCTACAGTTTTAACACGGATAAAAACTGTACTCATCTAATCGCCTTGCACCTTTACTCATACATGCAAAAACCAGGATCAGTAAAACTAAACATCATTCTCTGCCACACATATATAGTACCAATGATGTGGAATAATGAGTATGCATGTACCCTGAAATGTACTCACTCAAAATACACTGATGCACTCAACTCGTGCAATTTGTCTAATATTATAAACAAACCAACTTCAAACATAGTACACCAGCTGTAAAATATGAATACCATATGAGCTATGGTTCTCAGCCAATCAGAACAAAGCACACGCGACAGGTTGCAACTTTGCTCCCTTCATTAAGTTATATATTTGTTACATGTGAACTCAAAATCTGCAAAACATGGCAAGTCCACTGATGATTGAGAGCGTGAGTGACTATTATTTCACTAAATAGTAGAAAAATTGTAGGAAGGAATGAAGGAACAAACAATACATTTATGTGCTGGTACTGTTGCAATGACAATGCTAACATAGATCAACAAATTAGAATATTACAACTGGGATAACATTGTATTTTAAAGGAAAAATGGGTACTAAATTACATTTTGAATTGAGAGGGAGATTTTATGCGGTAGTCTTTTGCAGAACTCCTCTTTGGCTGCACCACATCTCATTGGAGGATTCTGATACAGCATGGTGATGATGATGCTCGAAGCTCATATTTGATGTCTGTTGAAAATAACATCTCTGGATCCATTATATGTCTGTTTAGGTAATAATGAGCTTCCTGTGCTTTTGCAGCTGTTGTGGGACTGCAGTTCCAGAGTGTGCACATTTTGAAATATGTGTCACTAACTGATTTACGAAGTATATTTATCTATGCAATATCCTACTCCATGGCACCTGCAGAACAGTTTCATTTTATTGATTGATATGACCAGTTCAAGGCTAATTCAAAGAGTGGTGATGACCTTACTGTTTACCACCCAGAAACACCAACCACCACCATCAACAGCAACAACTACAACAACAACAATATTTCACATCAAAGCACAGTTCTCAAAATGTTCAAAACTGATATCATCTGCATGCGTTGTTTCACTGTCTTTCTGCAGTTCACACATTACAGTGCACTAGGCACAGAAACCGACACAACAACCACACCATCGCATTAACAATTAGCATTCTTCTCGTCCCTGTCCCATCACTTGATTGTTCAGTACCGACAATCAAAAACAGGTTTTCTTAAAGCAAAGCTGTATAAAAATGCATTGAAACATTTATGTTCAGATATATTATTTGAAGATATTGGTATTTGATACTAAATATAATAAATAAAACAAAATAATAAAGGGGAAAAGAAATATTGAGGTAGGCTCCCTAGAGCTATACCTTTACAAGTGATATTTAAAGGTAACGCTTCCATGTTGATTTCTTTTTGTCATTGTGTAATGTTTCTATATCCATTAGATTTAAATGTCCATCTGTCTTACATTCATACATCATACATGTACACACTTTCAGAATATCACATTTGAAATAATTTCTTGTGAAATTGTTGAACAATTGACTACAAATTGAAATGTTTAGAATTTCAATGGAGGTGAGTGTCTAATACTATGCCTCTGCTTCCAGATTTCCAGAACTCCAGAAAGGAGATCAATTCCAAGGTAGTGGAAAAGGAAGCAGATACTTCTCAGAAGAAAGTAGTCATAATCGTAGCCACAGCACCAGATTTTCTCTGGTAAGCAAATGCATATACCTTCTTCTATATAGTAAAAATCATTAAGAGATCTGATTCGCTGCATGTCCCTCTCTCCCATTTTGCTCTCACAGTAGCCTGCTACAAATGCCTCTCTTATGCCTACTTGATCATTTCAGAGTACAACTTGCACCCTACATCCTCAGTTATTTGTGGAATGATTCTAGTCTTGCATCTATTATCCTGTCCCGTCTTCTTATTGGTGTTTTCCATATGTTCCTTTCTCATCGCTTCTACTGAGAACGCGCTCATTCCTAAGCAGTGCTCCTAATTTTCAACATCTTTCTGTATCTCCACCTCTCAAAAGCTTTGATTCTCTTCTTTACAGGTTTTCCCACAATCAGTGATTCACTACCACACAGCACTTTGCTCCAAATAGGCAGTCTCAAGAATATCTTCTTCACTCTAGGGTTAATGCTTAATAATAGCAGACTTCTCTTGGTCAGGAATGACCTCCTTGCCTGTGCTAATATTCCTTGCTTTGTGTACCATATGTCACCTTGCTTCCAATGTAGCTTCGTGATCCCCAATCTTGATGTTCATTTCTGTTACTCCTCATTACTTCCGTCTTTCTGTATTTGCTCTCAGTTTGTATTTTGTACTCATTAGACGTGTTCATTCCATTCCATTCAACATGTCTTGTAGTTCTTCACTTTCACTGGGGAAAGTGATATCACCAGCGAATCTTATCATTAATATTCTTTCACCTTGAATTTTACTCCAGCTCTTGAGCAATTAATTCTTTTCTTTCTGAAATTGCTTCTCTGATGTAGAGACTGAACAGGGGTGAAGTCTACATCCTGTCTTACAACCTTTTGTAGTCCAAGCATTTTGTTCTTGGACTTTCATTCTTGTTGTTCCCTCTTAGTTCTTTTACATATTGTATATTATCGATATTCCCCTAAAGCTCCCAATTTTCTAAGACTTTGGAACATCTTGCACCATTTTACATTGCAGAAATCCGCCACCCCCAGTTGACAAATCCTATGAATTTATCTTGATTTTTCTTAAGTCTTGCTTCCATTATCAACAGCAATGTCAGAACTGACTCTCTGTTGCCCTTAAGCCAACCTGTTCATCATCTTTACTTTTGCGTTCTTCTGTATATTATTCTTGTCAGCAACTTGGATGAATTAGGTGTTAGACTAATATTATGGTAGTTCTTACATTTACCTGGCTTTGCTATATTTGTAATTGTGGAGATGATATATTTCTGAAAGTATGATGGTTCGTCTCCTGACTCACAGATTCTGTACACCACCTTCAATAGTCACTTGGTTGCCACTTCCCCCAACGATTTGAGAAAAGCAGAGTAGTGTTTATCTCTCTCTTGCCTTATTTGATGGCAAGTCTTCCAAAGCTCTGTTGAACTCTAATACTCGATCACACGTGTCATCCATATTGACTTCTGTTTCAGACTGTCACATCATCAGATAAATCCTGCCACTCACAGAGGCCTTTGTTGTACTCTTTCCACCTGGCTGCAATTTTGTCTGTGCCGAACCATGGAATTCTCATTGAATTCTTAATGTTGCTTTTAATTGCACCATAGGTTGTTTTTATTTTTCAGTGTGCTGAATCAGTCTTTTTAACTACTGTTCCTTTTTGGATTTCTTCATTTTTTCTGTAGCCATTCGTTCTTGTCATCCATGCATTTCCTATTTATTTTCTCCTAAGTGACTTATATTTCGGTATTCCAAAAAATCCTTGAACATTTTTGCACTTGATCAATTAAATTATTTCTTCTGTTACTCACTGTTTTTTCAGAGTTACCTTCCTTGTGTCCATGTTTGTTTGTCCAACTTCTGTGATTGCCCCCTTTATGGATGTCCATTTCTCTTCAGCAGAACTACCTATTGTGGTATTCATTGCCACAGTATCTCTAACCTCAGATAACTTAGACTGCATTTTATCATTCTTCAGTACTTCAGTATCTTGCTTCTTTACATATAATTTCTTCTGAAAGAATCTCTTAAACTTCAGCTTTCTCTTCATCAGTGCTGAATTGTGATCTGAATCTATATCTGCCCCTGGATACACCTTACAATCCACTATCTGGAATCTCAGCCTGGTCATGACGTAATCCATTTGGAATCTTCCCATGTCTCCAGGTCTTTTCCAAGTATACCTCTTGTTATTTTTGAACAGTGTATTTGCAGTTACTAGTTGAAATTAAATGCAGAAGTCAGTTAAGCTCTCCTCTCTCATTTTTGCTACCAAGCCCACACTCTCCCATAACCCGTTCTTCTGTTTCTTCCCCTACTACCATGTTGCAGTCTAAGATTGTTAGATTTTCGTTTCCTTTTACACATAGAATTACTTGTTCAGTATCCTCATATACTTCCTCTGTCTTTTTCATCTGCTTTTAACATTGCCATGTATACCTGAACTTTTGTTCTTGGTGTTGGTTTTCTTTCTCTTCTGATAAGAACTACTGTACTCTCTGAATTGTCATTCCCATTATACCATTTTCTTCTGCTGTTGATATTGCCCCATATTTGTCTGTACAGAAATTCTTACCTTCTTTCCATTTCGCTTCACTGACTCCCACTGTATGTATACTGAGTCTTTGCATTTCCATTTTTAGATTTTCTAGATTACCTACCACATTGAAACTTCCGGAATTCCATGCTCTGACACGTGGTATGTTATCCTTTCATTGATTATACAATCTTTTTTCGTAGTTACGTTCTCCTTGGCTGTTTCCTCCCTTTGATGTAAATGGGGTTAATCCAAAATATTTTGACAGTAGAGAAGTCATTGTGATACTTTTTTATTTACAGACCACATATCCTGTGAATTCACGTTGTGTGTCCTTAATGCAGTGGTTACCATTGCCTTTGACATCCTCATGCCATTGAATTGCTGATTCTTCTGCCTTTTAGGGGGACATTCCCACCCTGGGAACAAGAGGTTTCCTGATTGAGAGGTTTCCTGAAACTCCATCTGCTCCTATGCGTTCCTAGAGAATGCCACTCCTTAAACTTTGGCTGATATTGATGATGATTTTTATTAAAAATTTAAACAGTGGCTTTATTCCAACCCAGGACCTAGGGCATTTTTGTTACTTGTCAAAGGCACTCAGCCCTAGATGATGAGTATTGTCCAAGTTAGATGTTACAAACACATGAAAACATTTGACAGAGTTGAAAATATTCAGTGATTAAGGTTTAGACAACAGCTAACCTTATAAAATAGAAATACTGGATTGTAGAGAAGCCCATAAAAGTTGAAATGACTGCATATTAAGGTATCAAACTATACTGTTGAGAAGAGGAACAGATTTGGAGGGGGGGAGAGGGTTCATAATGGGTGCCACAAATGCCATGCTATATCATAATTTATACAACCGTGGTCTGGTGCACCACGAACACAATAGATTGTCAGTCTAAATGTTTAATTATATATGTAAAATAAGGGAAAGGCCACCACTCAGCTACAGCGAATCGATGTGTGGAGTACAGAAAAACATTACAGAAAACAACATCCGCTCTAGCTTTTGAACACTAGCTCTTATTGACAATAGTACACACACACACACACACACACACACACACACACACACTCCCAAAACCACAGAGACCCAAACACACAATCACGTGGCCACAGGATGAGCATTTTGGAGTCTGTGTTATTTATTGTTTTGTGTGCGTGTGCGTGTGTGTGTGTGTGTGTGTGTGTGTGTGTACTATTGCTAGGAAAAGAGCTAGTGCTGGAAAACTAGTGTGAATGCTGATTTCTGTTATATCTTCTGTGGGTGGCTGCCTTTCCATTATTTTACGTATTGCTCCATGCAGCTGTTTAATTATACAAGTATTATTGCACTTAGTATGCAAGTTCTTTTCAGGAATTTTTTAGATTTAATTTCCAGATAGTATTTGCAGTAGGATCATGTTAGATAACAGCCTCAGAATATTGTTTATGTGTGTTGTTGTGTCCACCAGATATCCTGTTATTCTTTTATTTCCGCATTCATTGTAACATCGTGGCCTAGAGATAAAAATTTTTGCTCACTAAATGTCTGTTAAATAGTTTCTGTAATTTTTTGTTTATAGCTTTCTAGTCTTTCAGTTAGCCAAATGTTTAATATTTCAAAGTTAGTAATTCTTGTATAAGTCAAATTTGTTCATATAGTCCTACTGATTGAGCAGTCTATAATTGTTGATGGCTTCACATGTTGAAATTGTGTAAGGCATTTCATTTCATGAAACTTTCCTTAAAGCTTTCAACAAGACGGGATAATGATTTTCCAGGTAAACTTTTCAGATAGCGCAGTATTTATTTTCTCTCTTCAAAGTAATCAAACATCACAGTCAACAGGTATACAGTTATATAGTCTTTCTAGCAGACAATCTTTCTTTACGAAGTAGGACACACAGATTGAACATTTCCAAAGTTTTTCAGACTTCTTGTTTTTACAATTAAAAAAATACTATCTTTCTGACAGGCGTGGTGATTGTCAGTTCACAACAAAGTATGAGGGCTATTCAGTAAAGAATTATCATAATTTTTTTATGGTCATAATTTCTTGCGCTAAAATTTAATCTTATGATATTCTGTTAGCTTAATGTACAACAAAAATGCAGTAGTAGTTTCATTGTTGGGACTCCTGGTTCCCGCCTGTGAGAGGCAGGCAAGGTCAGACTTGTTCAGTATCGTCTATCGCTGCAATGGAGGTAACATGTGAGGAACAATATGCAGCTTTGAAATTCTGCTCTTGTCTCAACAAATCTTCAGCTGAGGCCTACAAAATGTTACAGGAGGCCTATGGAGAGTCTGTTCTTCCCTACAGCACAGCTCAGGGGTGGTTTAAAATGTTTAAAGAGTGAGGAGACAATCACTTTCAAAGGAAGGTGGACCTGGTGATCTAGTTACTGCTCTGACGGGGAAAAAACACCTACACTGCTGCTATCACTGTGAGAGAGGATCGATGAATTACCTTAAGATCACTTTCTGAAAGTACAAAGTAATATCTCCAGTTACGGTTACATTTTCAGCAAGTACACCAAGTCCTTTCATCCATACATGTATTTTCTCATCATTACTAACTTTTCTACAGGAGCGGATATACAATATAAACGGCATGTTACTATAAACATAGATCTACTTTGGGTCATCGGATCGATACCACACCCACCCGTTGGTGACAGAAGAATTACACATTACACGTGTTTGTGCGCGATGGGTTCCAAGACTTGATTCCCAAACAAAAGGACATTCACATGCAGGTATGCATTCAGTTAAAGTTGATGTTAGAGGAAGATTGGGAGTTTCTTCCAAACATAATCACTGCTGATGAAACTTGGCTACATCGTTTGGATCCTGAGAGCAAATGGCAAAGCTCAGTGTGGAAATCTCCTTCACCACGTACCCCCAAAACAGCAAAAGTGGTTGCTTCAAAGTGGTTGCTTCTGCTGGAAAGTTATGGTCATCTCATTCTTTGATATTCATGGGAAGGTGTATCAGCATGTTGTACTTGCGCACAACAGTAGCTGGACAATACTACAGGGTTGTCCTGAAGACACTGCAAATCCACATCAGGCGCAAAGGACCACATTTCCCTGAGGCAGGCTGGATGCTGCAGCATGATAATGTGCGGCCACATATTGCCAATTTTGTTGCTGAATATCTTCCAAAAATCAATGTGAAGTGCATCCCTCACCCTCCCTATAATCCGGATTTAGCCCCATATGACTTTTTGCTATTCCCTAACACGAAGAAATGCCTTTGTGGAAGGCTTTATCAATCATCAGAAGCAGTGGCGAAGGCTGCAGAAACTTATTTTGAAGGACCTCTTAGAAAATAGTTTCCCGCATTTACACACATCAAAAAATGTTTAGCATCACCCTGGTTCCCAGAACTCCTGAAGATTGACATTGACTGTGGGTATTGTATCACAGACACAGTCCCTTTGACTGTTCAGAGATGTCACTGAACCCACCCAAGGATGTAAACAACCATTAGCAGTGCCTATTAGAAGGAGGGGGTCTGACAGCCGATCAGTTCCAGTCATTCCACAGGGAAGGAGGTACACAGCTCATGTTGTCTGTAGTTCAATCATGCCTAGGCGGTCAATACCACGATTTGATTGCATCCGTATTGTTACTTTATGATGGGAAGGGCTCTCAACAAGGGAAGTGTCCAGACATCTCAGAGTGAGCCAAAGTGATTTAATTCAGACATGGAGGAGGTACAAGAGACAGGAACTGTCGATGACATGATGCCTCGCTCAGCCCACCCAAGGGCTACTACTGCAGTGGATGACTGCTACGTACTATTATAGCTCGGAGGAACCCTGACAGCAACACCACCAGCCTGCTTCAGCTACAAGATGTCGTGTTACGACTCAAACTGTGCACAATTATGCTGCATGATGCGTAACTTCACTCCTGATGCCCATGGCAAGGTCCATCTTTGCAACCATGACACCATGCAGCATGGTACAGATGGGCCCAACAACATGGTGAATGGACCATTCAGGATTGGCATCATGTTCTCTTCACCGATGAGTGTCGCATATGCCTTCAACCAAACAATCGTCGGACACATGTTTGGAGGCAACCCAGTCAGGCTGAACACGTCAGACACACTGTGCAGCGATTGCAGCAAGGTGGAGGTTCCCTGCTGGTTTGAGGTGGCATTATGTGGGGCTGATGTATGCCACTGGTGGTCATGGAAAGCTCTGTAACGGCTGTACGATATTTGAATGCCATCCTCCATCTGATAGTGCAACCAAATCGGCAGCATATTGGCGAGGCATTCATCTTCATGGATGACAATTCGCGACCCCATCGTGCACATCTTGTGAATGACTTCCTTCAGGATAATAACATAGCTCGACTATAGTGGCCACCATGTTCTCCAGACATGAACTCTATCGAACATGCCTGGGATAGACTGAAAAGGACTGTTTATAGATGACGTGACCCACCAACCAGTCTGAGTGATCTACGCTGAATCGCCGTTGAGGAGTGGAACAATCCAGACCAACAGTGCCTTGATGAACTTGTGGATAGTATGCCATGACGAATAGAGGCATGCATCAATGCAAGAGGACATGCTACTGGGTATTAGAAGTACCGGTGTAATCTGGACCACCACCTCTGAAGGTCTCGCTGTATGGTGGTATGACATGCAATGTGTGGTTTTCATGAGCAATAAAAAGGGCAGAAATGATGTTTATGTTGATCTCTATTCCAATTGTCTGTACAGGCACCGGAACTCTTGGAACTGAGGTGATGCAAAACTTTTTTTGATGTGTATATTTGAAGACCGGCAGAAATTCTGGGACAAGTGCATCACTTTCATGGGAGACTACTTTGAGAAGGACCATCAAAATTATGAGGATGAGTAAAGGTATGTTGTCAAAAACAAATTATGAACATTCTTTATCGAACAGCCCTCGTATATCAGTAATATCAGTCTGTATTCACTTTGCCCAGCTAAAACTTCAAGCAACTGTGCATTTCAGTACAAAAATGTGGGAAATTCCTTCTGTTTATGAGTGTATTAGTTTTCATTTTGAAACTCTTAATAAACAACACAGTCTTTTGTTTCACAATAAGGTCAGTATTGATTGTGTATATTACCTCTCAGAAAAGTTGCTAGGAGAAGGATAAGCAAAATAAAAAGTTGGGCAATTTCATCTCAAATCATACAGGACATGTCAATTCATGATCATGAATTTCTCTGAAAAAATGTGTGTTAGACCTCTGTATTATATACATTAAGAAATTAAAGATTTTATTTTTGTCTTGGTTTTTGTAAACGGTACAATCCATTGAAAAAATGTGTATTTTGTAAATAACTCTAAAAAAAGTATGACGACGTATCAGATGTTTTGCTTTAAAGATGCCTCTTTAACTCTTCAGATTTAGTTGACAGTCTCTCTCTCTATCTCTCTCTCTCTCTCTTATGGGATATCTTTTACAAATTTGAGAAGAAAATACAAAAATTTTAATTTTTTCTACTAAAAAATTGTTTTCCTCGTTTGGAAAGTCTCAGAATACTAATCTTCTTGTTACATTACCAAATGCAACTGGTATAGTTATAAACAATACCTTTTCTGCTCCAGCTATCTGTATTATGCAAATATTTATTACTAAACATTTAAAAAATTACATTTTTACTAGTTTTTATGAATTATTCACTGGAAAACACCCGTCACAAAGCATGAAAATGACACAATATATTTTTTGGTTAACTTGTTAGTAGTTACTGCAATCAAAGTAAAAATATTTTTCTGTGTAAAGTGTTAGAAATTTTTGAGCAATACTGTTTCCAGCTCTCTTCTGTTTATAACAAATGAGTGAGCACTTACTCATCAATCATTCTGCATAGAGTTTTGTGTTTGGGTTGAATTTTTTGTTAAATGAAATGTCAGTGAGGAAATACGGTGGTCAAAGGGTGAGATTTGTGGGCTATGGAAAAAGACACAAGAAGATGGTGTTTAAGTAAATTGAAAAACACTTCACAATTGTTGGAAATCTGTGAGAGGTTTTACAGAAATATCTTGGCCCTCAAGCAACTGTGTTACCACCACACCAACTGAGAAGTTGCTATACTCACTACAACAGGAAATTCAGTAATATCGCACCTGAACTATAACTGTCACTAGAATGTGGATCTGAAGAAGACAGTGCAGATCTTTATATTCTTGGGTTTCATGAAGTTGCAATGTGTTGAATGTTAGGATTTCAGTTGTAGGCCCTATATATCCTCCCTTAAATGCCCAAGCAAGATAAGAAGCACAAGAAGCAAATGGTATGTATAAAGAAAAGTGGAAGAACTTGAAACAAGTTTTACACAAGCAACAACTGCAAAACTTTGTGAAATGTATAATGTAGATGCACTTGGTGCAGAACCTGAAGATAGTGACATGTGCACTCAGTGTGATAAGTGGTTTCACAACCTGAACACTGCTATCTCGACTGACAAGGTACAATTACTGACACTGGTAGCAGGTAGCCACTCCAGGCAGCAGATACAGAAATACATACCCACTTCCTCACATTATTTAATTTCAAGAGCTCATTAAATAAATAACAAAAAAGGTATTTGAGCATGCCCAGATTCCTACTATGGAAGTCCATTGCAAGATGTGCTGTTGCTCTGGAATATTACGTAAATGATAACGAAGATTACAGCAGGCAAAGTTCTAATCAGGCTGATGCTGTCTCTGTTAGTGAAAATGCTTAAAAAGGTATACGACAAGATCAATCAGTAAGAGATGCATATCTCCTAATGAAAAAGGAGACTGGTTTCACAAAATTCTACTCCTTATGACCAAAATGGGTAAAATGGCAGCCAATGAAGGAACTATGCACATATATATACTGCACTAATTTGAAACTTACTTGTTTCACCATAAGTAGTGTCACAGGGAAGAAGTACGCAGAGATGGAGCTGATGCTTTTGCGTACATGTCAAGAGCTTGGTTGCAGGAGTGTGCAGTTGTCCTAGTGCTGAAGGGATGACTGTTGAAGCATTACACTTTCAGGATACTGACAATGATTTAACCTATGCCTTGTGGGACAGAGGAGAGTTGGTCTAGAAGACAGTGGAGCTTGTGAGGTTTGTTGCAGAGGCTAGGCATTGAGTCATGAAAGGAGTAGTTCATCATCATGTTCACAGGATTCAGAGACAGGCCATAGCAGAAGTAAAATCAGCCACATCCCCGAATACATTTTGACTTTTCTGAGAACTGTTCCGTTTCTTTGTAGAACGAAGTTCAAAGTTACCACTGGCACACGTGACAAGTTTCAATATTTACATGTGTTGCTCACTATTTTGGAACATCACATTGATTTGCTATTGTCAAGTGATGATCTCATTCACGACAGTGCACATATGTGCTGTGCTGTCAGCATGATAGTGATGACTATCATCTAGAAGTCATACATTTCCTAAACGGGTGTAAGCGACTGATAGCGCAGCATCTCATTTTAAAAATCGCTTTCAATTTTATGAGCTTGGGAACACTATACAGGAATTATTTTCAGCGAAAAGTCGTGGAGAGAGTGCATGTGATTGGGTAGGAGGTATCTGTAAATGTCATGCAGCAAGATTTATCTCCAGCATGAAGCTGTTGATGCTATAGGAGATCCTTTTGGATTTGTGAAGACCACATCAAAATTACTACAAAACACAAAACTCTTAGTTCTAAATGAAAATACTTTAGGGGAATTTTGTTTTAACCCTTTGTTTCCTGACATAAGAAAAAATTTACTTTTTAACATATTATTTGCAGAATTTATGCTGTTGTGGCCTCAAATGACGGTAGGATTTTTTGTAAAATTTTATTTTATTTTTCACAACTTTTTTCTCTCCTGGTACTTAGAAGTACCGTCAGACTCCATGTACAGAATCACAACATGCGCAGAAAAATGCTCCAATTTTTATAACTTGTATGTTATTCCATATAAATATTAAATATTTTTACCTAAAGAAAAATGTCTAAATCAAATCACAGAGAGTCATCTTTAGACCTAACAGTATTTCAATGGAAGGAAAATAAAGTAGTATATTTTGCGTCAAACTTCCATGGCATTGAACAGAGCGTAGTGACAAGAAAACAGAAAGATGGAACTAGTATGACTATACCATGTCCAGTTATTGTATGTGATTACAATAAAAACATGGGTGGTGTGGATCATGCAGACAGATTACATTCAACTTATGGTCTTGACAAGCGATCAAAGAAATGGTGGTACCGTCTCTTCTGGGGAGCAATAGAAATTGCTTTTGTCAATGCTTGCATCCTTTTCAGTTATCTACATGGGGCACTGCCACTGCTGGAATTCAGGTGTGCTGTGGCACTACGGCTAATGAATGAACAGCAAGTGCCAAATCTCAAAAAGAGAAACTCTGGTAAAGATGAAATAACTCTCCCAAAGAGAAGGAAGGATAACTTTTCTGTTCCGAAGGATGTACATACGTCTTGGCAACCGAGGAAACCATTTTGTAGTGTTCAGTTGTAAATGAGGACGATGCGAAATGTGTGCGAAAAATAAAATTCAGTCGAGACCACATTCACAATGTAGTACATGTAAAGTGTATTTGTGCTGCAATGAGAAAAAGAACTGTTTCCTACAATTTCATGAGGTATCACTAAATATGTGATATGTATATACTGTCAAAAATGTATAGCTAAGTTACTATGTATTGTGAAGTTGCTCTAGAATAAATTTATGCGAAATTAAAGAAAATGGCTGTCATCAACAGGTAAGTGTGCAGTTCCCATTTACCAAGTACTGCTCTTGTTGGATCATCCTTGTCCATATGCAAATTCATATCGGGTATACAATTTCAGTGAGGAGCAGACTTAAAAAACAAATGAACCCTTTTTCAAAAGTGTGGTGTTGATTGTTACAGACTAGACAATTTTAATTCATGGAAGAAGGAAGATTGTGACAGAAGACAATAGCAATTTACAAACAATACCAGAAACAAAACAATGTATATATGAGGTTCATTCAAATGAAACCTGGTCAGTGCATCTACCTTTGCCTTACACGTGACTGCACCATGTAACTGGCAGTCCGCAGCTTGTGGTCGCGTTCTCGCTTCCCGGGCACAGGGTCCCGGGTTCGATTTCCGGCGGGGTCAGGAATTTTCACCTGCCTCGAGATGACTGGGCGTTTGTGTTGTCCTCATCATTTCATCATCATTCATAAAAGTGGCGAGTTTGTACTGAGCAAAGGTTGGGAATTTGTATGGGTGCTGATAACTGCGCAATTTAGCGCCCTACAAACCAAACATCGTCATCACATAACTATGGGTATGGTGGCGCCATCTAGTGGTGGAGAGACTGACGTGTGCACACCATTCGATGTTGGATAGTGCCAGTGTGGTTTCACGCCGAAGAGAAGATGGTCACACAAGTTATCGTCCACTGCCAAACATGCAGGTGAGTAAGCAGGAATAATGAGGAGTGATTTGATTTTTGGCAGCAGAGGGAGTTGGAGGCCATGAAATGGAGGCTGTGTATGGTGAGTACAGTCTGAGTTGTTCAAGTGTTGTGGAATGGTGCAAACGATTCCTTGAGGGACACGAGTCACTAAATGATGACGCTCGTCCTGGACAGGCTCATCGTGTCATCAAACGGGAAATGGTTGCAGAAGTGAATGCTTTAGTCTTGGACAACCACAGAATAACCGTGGACAAGATTCATCAATTACTGGGTATTTGTGTTGATACCGCCCACACTATAATGCATCAACACTAGAAACTTTCGAAAAAACTGTGCGCAGTGGGTTCCCCACCGACTGACTGTCGAACAGCGTATAATCGAATGGTGCTGTCTTTGAGTCATCTGCAACATTATCATGAGGAGGAAAACGGCTTTCTGTCACATATTGTCACAGATGACGAAACATGGTGTCACCATTTTGAAGCAGAAAGCAAGTGTCAGAGCAAGCAGTGGAATCATGCGACTTCATTACCTCCAAAGAAATAAGAGGCCATGCACACCAGTTCTGATAAGGTCCTGATGTCCTTCTTTTTTGACCACAAGGGCCGCTGCTTGTCAAGTTCCTGGAACGGGGAGCTACCATCAATGCCCAGCGTTATCAAGCCAGTTTACAGAACCTTAGATGAGCCATCAAGTGGAAACACTGAGGCATGTTCTCCAATGGTGTTATCCTCCTGAATGATAATGCTTTCCCACACACGGGCATTGTGGTGAAGACAACATTGCAGCAGCAGCTTTGGTGGGAAACGCTGGAACATCCACTGTACAATCCCGACCTTTCACCGTGCGACTTTCATGTGTTTGGACCTTTAAAACAGGCTATTCTCAGACATTGATTCGCAATGGACGATGAAGTGCGTGACTGCCGTCGAGGCCTGGATCCGACAGCAGCCTACTAGCTTCTTCAAGGATGGAATCGACCTACTAGTGGCGCAATGGGATAAATGTGGCAACAGTTTTGGCGACTATTTTTGAGTATGTGTGCTATGTATAACTAAATTTTTGAGTTAATAAAATCATTACCGTGAATTTATACTAGTGACTGGGTTTTATTTGAATGTCCCTTATACAAAGCTATTTTCTATATCTAATTTTTTTTTAAAAAAATGCTTGAACAAAATGAAAAATCGTTTCCCCATTGATTTATAAGGTTGTGAAATAGTTATTTTGATTAAGATATACCAGTTTTACTTTACATTTACTCAGCATCAGTAATCAACTTAAATTTTTAAGTGTCCAGGATCTTTTAATCTCGAGAGTAGCACCACAAGATATTGTCCACTCAGATTGCACCTTCCATAAGTACAATGACCAACATTCCTTGTAATTTTTAGAATATTCAGGATGAGAGTTTCAGGGGAAATAATGTATAAAGATTTTCAGATTCTCTCATCTTTATGTAGAAATTTTTCGGTAATACAAGTATTTCAGGCCTTAATATGATAGCTGACAATTAGCAGGCTTTTCACTTTATCATTTCTCAAAGCAGTTAGCATCCTGTGACTTCATATTTTCAAAACATAATTTTGAAATTTGCTAAAAGTTGCTAAGTTTCATAGTCAATTTTTCCAAATTAAAGATGAAAAAAAGCTCAGAAGTGTGTATGTAGTAATCATGTTGGTAGTATTGCAAACAAGGTTAATATTCAGACCTATATCACTTGTTTTTTTATAGCATTTTTTTAAATCTTTATTTTTTGAGATGTGTCATGTGGTACTTCAACTTTTTTTTTTTTTGCCCCCCCCCCAGAAAACTTTGGAAGAGTGATGTGACACATTCACTCTTAACCTGTATGATTTGGAATGAAATCGCCCAGTTATGAATTCCAGCGCCAGTATTCTCTGCACTCTATTGGTCCCCAGCCTGGGGCCTGGTAGGTCCAATGAACTCTCAATAATGTGAACTCAGTACTCCACATGATTGTTCTCTTTGTTTTATTGCAATGAAGAGTGGTGGGGGTCTCACTGATATGTCCTATACCACAAGGCAGCTAGGAATTCCTATTACAGTGGGGAAAATTTTTGGCCAAGCATCATGCTGATGAAGCAGGCTTATGTTGAGGAGTAACATCTTGATACAAATTACTGTTGTGGAATGTGGCACAGATCTCCATACTTGTCAGCCAGTTATATTTGGATTTTTGGCAGTGTATGTATCAATTGTATTCAAAAACAACTATATTTTTCAGAAGTGGAGTTAGTGTGTTGAAAAGAGTAAAAGCATCAATACACAACAGCAGTCTTTCCAGTCGGGCTTCTTCATCCACTAACAGCCGAGAAATATTTTTGTTCAGTATCTGTTTTTATAGTAACATTTGATATGGGAACATTTAATGTGGTATCTTCATTCTACACAAATAAAGGGCTGAAAGGACAGGCTGCCGTATTATAATTCATCATTATGCTCACTGGGCAACCCCTTTGCTTACACACAAGCAACCCTAGCCAATCTCTTGACTCATTATTTGCTAGGAAGCTCTTCCATCCAGTAATTTACTGATAGGAAACTGTTAACAAGTAAGCAGTAATTACTACAATATTGACAAAATATTCGCAGGTGAATTGGTGGATGTTAGTGGCCAGCAGGCACTAAATTTTGGGAAGCTATCACGTTGCCACAATTAGGTGTGCTGATTAACTGTCCACGTGAAAGTCAGTGCAGCACTTTTTTTCCTTTCCTCCCTTCGTCCGATTCACAATTCCATTCTCTGTCTGCCCCCTCCATCCCCTGCCCCACTCCCCCCTCTGACATATTGCTCCATCCCAGATCTGCAGCTGGGTATGCATGCTGGTGACATCTCTGCTGTTATCCACCAACACCCGAAGTCAGTTTGCGCTTTGGTACCTCCTCCCTCTTCTTAATGAGACTGATTGCAAGTGCCCAGGTCCTACTAGGTATGCAGTCGCTGTCACAATTTATCAGCAGCACACTCACTGAAATTGCAGTTGATTCCTTAATGATACCATCCAAGAAATTAAACATATATGTGTCAGAACATTAGTACGGTCATAATCCATTCTGTGTAATTCCGATAGGCAATGTTCCATGAGTGCCGACTTATTAGGCTGCAGCAATCTAGTATGCTGTTGGTGTCCTTGGCAATTATGTTAGAGTACAACACAAATGTCTGGAATGTTCATGGAATCACTATTAATAGAATTTACAAACTGTGGGATCAAGCACTATTATGCTGGATCTACATGTTTCCATTGAGAATTTGTGTTTGGGGAGGGGGGAGTCTAGAAACACCACCACATATACCTGATCTGTCCACATATCATTACACCGTTGACTATAGAAGATACTGCATTTCATCCCATCTGAACATTTCTTATTCAGAATTAGGGACAAGGTGGAAAAACTAGTCGAGTCTGAGAAATTTTAGCAGTGGCATTAGTAATGATAAAGACAAATCAATGTAAATAAAATATATGTTATTACATGTTGTAAGAAAAAGTTGAACAAAAAGTTAAGTAAAGGAACCAGATGCAATTACAATTAGGTGAATAAATGAACCGAATTTTCAGAACGTTACATTCTTCTGCATCTACATCCGTGAATGCAAACCACTGTGAAGTGTATAGCAGAGGTTACTTTCTGTTGTATCAGTTACTAATGGCTTCTTCCCATTCCATTCACATATGGAACTCAAGAAGAGTGATTGTCTAAACACCTCTGTGCAGGCTGTAATTAGTTCAGTCTTGTCATTGCACAGTATGTAGAGGGTTGTGGGGTATTCCTAGACTCTTGTAACTTTGTAAGTAGGCTTTCTCGGGATAGTTTGCATGTATCTTAAAGCATTTGCCAGTTCAGTGTCTTCAGTATCTCCATGACACAAACTGATGAATCAAACAAACCTATGGCCATTTTTGCTGTTCTTCTCTGTACGCTTTCAATATCCTCTCTTAGTCCTATTTGGTACATGTCCCATATACTTAAACAGTATTCTAGGATGGGTCATACGATTGTTGTTGTTGTTGTTGTTGTTGTTGTTGTTGTATTATTCAAAATAATTATAGTGGTTTTAAGGCTTTGTAGCATTTATTATATTCAGCATACAGTTACAAATAATACATCAAATGAAAGAGCAATTCAGACAGTTTTTTCTTACAAGTGAGTACCATTTTCTCACTCATCAAGTTGATAGGCAAATTCTTCCGAAACTTTGATCAGAGCGTCTGGAGTAATTATTGTGACAGTCCTGTTTCTATAGTGTGTAGATCATCTGGTAGTGGAGACATATATACATGATCCTTTATGAACTACGAAAGGTAAAAATCACGTGGCATCATATCGTGTGTGAATGTACGTACAGGGTGTTTCAAAAATGACCGGTATATTTGAAACAGCAATAAAAACTAAATGAGCAGCGATAGAAATACACCGTTTGTTGCAATATGCTTGGGACAACAGTACATTTTCAGGCGGACAAACTTTCGAAATTACAATTTTCAACAACAGATGGCGCTGCAAGTGATGTGAAAGATATAGAAGACAACGCAGTCTGTGGGTGCGCCATTCTGTACGTCGTCTTTCTGCTGTAAGCGTGTGCTGTTCACAACGTCCAAGTGTGCTGTAGACAACATGGTTTATTCCTTAGAACAGAGGATTTTTCTGGTGTTGGAATTCCACCGCCTAGAACACAGTGTTGTTGCAACAAGACGAAGTTTTCAACGGAGGTTTAATGTAACCAAAGGACCGAAAAGCGATACAATAAAGGATCTGTTTGAAAAATTTCAACGGACTGGGAACGTGACGGATGAACGTGCTGGAAAGGTAGGGCGACCGCGTACGGCAACCACAGAGGGCAACGCGCAGCTAGTGCAGCAGGTGATCCAACAGCGGCCTCGGGTTTCCGTTCGACGTGTTGCAGCTGCGGTCCAAATGACGCCAACGTCCACGTATCGTCTCATGCGCCAGAGTTTACACCTCTATCCATACAAAATTCAAACGCGGCAACCCCTCAGCGCCGCTACCATTGCTGCACAAGAGACATTCGCTAACGATATAGTGCACAGGATTGATGACGGCGATATGCATGTGGGCAGCATTTGGCTTACTGACGAAGCTTGGCCCATTTTTCAGATCCGAAACGATTACTGCATCACGCTATCTGGACATTCTTCGTGAATTTGTGGCGGTACAAACTGCCTTAGATGACACTGCGAACACCTCGTGGTTTATGCAAGATGGTGCCCGGCCACATCGCAAGGCCGACGTCTTTAATTTCCTGAATGAATATTTCGATGATCGTGTGATTGCTTTGGGCTATCCGAAACATACAGGAGGCGGCGTGGATTGGCCTCCCTATTCGCCAGACATGAACCCCTGTGACTTCTTTCTGTGGGGACACTTGAAAGACCAGGTGTAGCGCCAGAATCCAGAAACAATTGAACAGCTGAAGCAGTACATCTCATCTGCATGTGAAGCCATTCTGCCAGACACGTCGTCAAAGGTTTCGGGTAATTTCATTCAGAGACTACGCCACATTATTGCTACGCATGGTGGATATGTGGAAAATATCGTACTATAGAGTTTCCCAGACTGCAGCGCCATCTGTTGTTGAAAATTGTAACTACTGTAATTTCGAAAGTTTGTCTGCCTGAAAATGTATTGTTGTCCCAAGCATATTGCAACAAACGGTGTATTTCTATCGCTGCTCGTTTAGTTTTTATTGCCGTTTCAAATATACCGGTCATTTTTGAAACACCCTGTAGATGTCATACAATACAGTCTCTGTCATCCCGCCCCTTGCAGGCCAATCCAGTTGTCTGGTACATCATCGTGTAATGAGTTATGCCAGTGAGGTGGCACACCCTCTTGCTCCAAATAAGTTCCATGGTTCATCTTCTTCCAATTGAAGAAAGAGTCATAATTGTAGTGATAGGAAACACCATTTACAGTTGCTTCACTGATAAAGAAAGGCTCGTAAACTTTCCAGTGGGATATGGTATGAAAAAAATTCAATTTAGGAGAAGCTCGTTGCAACTCATGAGGATTTGCCAGATGTGCTCATTATGTGTGTTCACATTTCTACTTAGATGAAATGTTGATTCATCACTGAGGACAACATAATTCAGAAAATCTTCATATCACTCAGCAACATTTTGCTTAGAAGTTGGCACATAAACCATAGTCTGTAGGTTTTAGCGTTTGTAACAACTATAAATGATAAGGACATGGTTATAAGTGTGTCCTTCAAAGTATCCATACAGATGTCGCTGAAATTGCTAATTCATGACTAACCCTCCAAACTGATTTCGTCGTACTAAGCATGAAAGACTCACACTTGTTGAGCACATTCTTCTGTCACTCCATACTCTTCCCTTTGCGCAGAGGTATACAAACAAAACTGTTAGAGTTGCTCTGTAATTTGATGTATTATTTATACGTATTAGTTGAATGTAATAAATGCTACAAAGCCTTAAAACCTTTGTATTCATTTTGGGACACCCTGTATTATTATGGTCAACATATTCCATTTCAGATCCCTACAAAACCCTGGTATTTGTGTGAGTTGACCAACTCCAATTTTGATACATTGGTATTGTAGTCGTAGGATATTATCTTTTTGCTTTGTGAAGTGCACAGTTTCACATTTCTCAAAATTTAAAATAAACAGCCAATCTTAAATATGTCAGGAATCCTGGGCTCACAGAGGATAGTGAGATAAAACTCAACACTGTGTTAGTAAAGGCCAAATTCAGTAAGTACCAATCCATATTCAGAGTATCAAATAAAATTAATAAAAAGTCTTAGATGATCTAGAAACTGAGGAAACAACAGGCATAAGGACAAGGAATGGTAGAAGTCAAATTCTTTTGTAAACAAGTTGTTGCAAGTATCAGATGATAAAACTAAACTTAATTTCAAGAGAATTACAACATTTGGTCAGAGCAAGAGAATTAAGATCAAACAATATTATATATTTCACTAAATAAATAAGGCTATTCAGAAACATGTATGAAGATATCTCAAAAAGTATAATGAGTGAATCGTAAGGATTGTCTGAAGAATACAGCAAAAGAGCATGCTCTTCCGCTGGTTGGATGCAACATCCCATCAATCAGGATACTAAATTACATCTCTAACGTAGAGGCAAACCGTACTTAAGGTGTACAGAGATTTCTTTAATTATATTTATATTTGATGTAGTAAAACATGAAGTCATGTACGAAAGTGTGTAGGTATGTTTCTAGTATGTAGCTATTAGTGGGTAAAACCATTTGAAACACAGATAAAGTTAAACACCTGTGAGGTTAGCAGAATTATTCACACAAATGTGCATTAAAGGGGAAGATTTACAAACCTATAGGCTTTTTAGTCTTTTGTCGCTGTGAAATGTCATGGTGTTGCATGAAGTCTCACTTGCCGCAGCAGCCCAACTTGCCATAATGTGAGACAAATTATGCAACAAATTGCACCCAAGATTAACCATGAACCATTTGTTAACAGACTTGAATCAATTTCTACAATGCTGCATTATTGTCACCAGCCTTAGTAAAGGTTACCAGTCTCACTTTGACATGCAAATCAGGGCTAATTTTGTCACTACTCCAAAACCAATAATTGAAGCCCTATAGCTATCCATTTGCATTCAAGAGTATTACGAGACCTGGCAACTGGACAGGAAAATATATACCACTAACAGTCAGTACAATGTTTCCAACTGATATCTGCCAAATTACACCAATAATCTCCACAATGATAACACAGGATAAAAGTTCAAAGTCCATTGTTAAAAAGTCTCACAAGAACACAACATGAAGTTTCCATAGAAACAAATACAATTTCATTGACTTCAGTTAAGTTTCAATTAAACCTAACTAAGTCCATCACTTTCACTAAACAACATCTCCAGCTAGCTAATAGCACCACACTCTAATATAAGGAATCTTTCTACTGACAAGTATGACCACAAAATTGCAACACATTTCTTAAAAAAAAAAAAAAAAAAAAAAAACCACTGGAAAGGATTCCACACATGCACATGGAAACATGCTTTTTGGGTAGGCTTTTATTACAAGTAACTTTGTTGCGTACAAAGGACACTAACACACTAAAATAGCACCTTTTCCTTAGAGGGCACCCAACTTGCTTTCTATATCCAAGAGGGTTGCCAGTCAACTCCTCAATTCCGCAAACTGCGAGCAGCTCCACCGAATTGTTTTAACTTTTTGGCTTTACAACCAGTTAGCCTCAGGAGAAGAAAGCAGGCGTTTTCAGTGGCCATTACGTGCTCCCATTGGTACCACCTCTCTGCAAAATGTTGCTTCCTGCCAGAATTTCTTGCAAATTTATTTCCAACAGGTGCTAGAAAACACCTACTGTCATGAAGAAGATGGTAGCCCTTAATTCAGCATAGTAGGCCCTGCTCATAAGCCAATTAGATGGACAGTGGAAAGACCAACCCCTCATCCCCAGTTTGAACAAAACAGCCTTCCACCAGTTGTTGGGAACGAGCTGGCCGGCCGAAGTGGCCGTGCGGTTAAAGGCGCTGCAGTCTGGAACCGCAAGACCGCTACGGTCGCAGGTTCGAATCCTGCCTCGGGCATGGATGTTTGTGATGTCCTTAGGTTCGTTAGGTTTAACTAGCTCTAAGTTCTGGGGGACTAATGACCTCAGCAGTTGAGTCCCATAGTGCTCAGAGCCGGGAATGAGCTGTGTCGTCCCCAATAATCGAGAGGATGACTCCACAGCAAGGCCAGGAATGATATCTTACAACTGGTGTATAAGGTGTTTATCCATTTTTAACAGTCTGTCTGAGAAACATATTAGACTTCTACCAGCAGAATAAACAACCTGGTTTCTGAAGTGAATGCCATATAATGGACTACCTAAGGTGATCAGATGATGGGAATACCCCAGTATATTCCATTTAGTTATAGATTCAGTACATAATGTTGAATGAGAGCAAAGGTAAAGAGTTGAGAAAGGAATTAGATATGATGACTGCCCGAATTAAAAAAATGTAGAGTGATATGATGATCTTCCCGTTAAAGACATATAATCTTATATTAAAGGTTTGACACAGTATTTGATACAGTATTACAGGTAGAAGCTGTGTAAGTGTCGTGAGGCATCACAATGCATTGTGTGCAAATGCTCAGACTATATTCATCCAGTATTTAAGAATGAGAACACTTAACGACTTCCTGGCAGTATACATATAATCTCAAACCTGTAGGAAACTTTTTCTTGCTGACACCTCCACAAAATGATGAAAGGAAAAAAGTCGGTTGCTTGCTACATTTTCATTGTTCATGCAGTCAAACTCTTATTTGCAAAATATTTTTCTGTACATCAATGACCAAGACAATGTCTCTTATGCAGACTCCATGGCATGCAACACAATTATCTGTTTATCTCTGGACAAGGAAGTGTGCCAGAAGGCTTTACTCTGTGAAAACACCCCATTGGCAGAAGTTTTGCAAGTAGCACAATCTTTTGAAGTTTCATGGGCAGTGGGTGACCAAATTGAAGTGTGAGGTGATGTGGCAATAGTGTGACAAGGTGTGCCTGGAAGGATGACAGATAGCTTGTGCAAGGGCAGCAGTAAACATGTGGCCCGGCGCTGAGTAGACCAAGACCAGCCCAAGCAGCCATGACCGCCACAGTGCCAGCATCAGCGTTCTCTGTTTCTGTCTTGTCCTTTCTGTTTTGTCCAGCATAAACATTCGATGTGCCCTAAGTGTTGGGCTACTTGTAATGCTTGCCAGAAGAAAGACCACATTGCCTCTGTGTCATTCACTGAAGGTTGCTTAGGATAGGGACATGGACGTAAACTGTGTGGCATCAACGTTTTTGACTTCTCCCAAGTTGTTTATCAAGTTAAGTATTTGTCACCAAGTACTCCAGTTACAGGTCAACACAGCGATGTTATTGAATTCTCAAACCTATGGAAATTTAGACGGAAGTTGGTCATTTACAACAAACAGCACATTGTACTGTTGGGAAAATGTACAACATCTGCCTCTACAAATCAGTGGTTCATTCCGTTCCTTTTTGCTGGTTGCTGATGTTGGTGTGGAGAACTTGTTCAGGATGGACACATTTCAGACATTGGGATTTTGTGTCACTGACGCAGTTCATCTTGTGTCCATTCAGGTACCGTATTCTCAGTTGGAAACACTGTGTGAGGAGTTTTCGTACTTGTTTTTGGAAGGTATAGGGTATGCGACTAATTTCTCTGCTGATATTTCTTTGAAAACCATGGCCAAGCCTCTTTTTTGTCACATGCATCCTATTCCTGTCACCGTGAAAGGTCAAGTGAAAGCAGAATTGGAAAGACTTCAGTCTCTAGTGGTGGTGCAACCTGTTATAGCTAGTGAATGGTCGTCTCTGCTGCTTGTAGTTCGTAAGCCATTGGGGAAACTTTGCCTCTGTGGCGACTTCAATACTACTGTCAATGTGCAGGAACTGTGTGTGAAAATATCAGGTGACCAGTACTTTTCTAAAATTGATTTGTCTGAATCAAGTCTGCAGGTTCCTGTGGATGAAGAGTCTCAGTAATTTCAGGTTTTGAATACTCTTCTAGGTCTCTATCAATATTTGTGCCTTCCTTTTGATGTTGCTAGTGTCCCTGCTATTTTTCGATGATTTTTACAGCAGTTGGCTATGCCTGTCCCTGGTTGCATTAATTATATGGATGATATTGTTGTTACGAGTCCTCCACAGCTGATCACATTAAAAAACGTTTTCTGTCTTACAGTCCACAGGCTTACAGTGTAACCTCGCCAAATCTCAGTTTTTCCATCCTTCTATTGTTAATTTGGGATTCAAGGTCTTATGGGATGGGGTTTGTCCTCTGTGAGACCACATCCTTGCTGTTATGTCTATGCCTTGCCCCTCTTCCATGAAGGAGCTTCAGACCTTCATAGGGAAGATAGCCCACTACCTTAAATTCCTGCTGGGAACAACCACATTCATCCAATTGTTGCATGCCTTGTTAAGCAAGAACGTACCATTTTGCTGGAGCCCAGATCGCATATGTGCTTTTCAAATGTTCAAATACAAACTACTCTTGGCCCCTTGTGTTGCTATGCTCTCTCTGGATGAGCACATAGTTTTGGCGATGATGCCTCAAAGTACAGCCTCTGCGCGGTCATAGCACACCAATAAGCTGACGGCTCTGAATGACCTGTTGCTTTTGCCTGTAAATCTCTCACTCTGGCCCAGCAGCATTACCCTCAGGTGGTGAGAAAGTGGGTCTTGCCATAGTCTGTGCTCACCATAACTTTCGTACTTTTTTTGTATAGCTCCAAGTTGCCCTTTGTTACTGACCATAAAACCTTGGTTCTTTATTTAACCCTCACACTTCCTTGTCTGACAAGGCAGCACACCGCGTACAACACTGGGCACTGTTCTTGGCTCACTACAATTATGAAATCCATTTTCGACCAACTTCTAAACATGCCTATGTGGACGCATTGTCCCGCCTTCCTCTGGGTCCTGATCCCAACTTTGATCATGAAGAATAGCTTTGCTTACAACTTGATATTGAAACGCGGGCCATGGTCAAGGATTTCCCAATTATGAGCTCGTACACAGCAGCTACCATTGTCACTGACCCGGTTCTCCGCCAGGTGGTTCAGTTCATTCAGCGGGTGGCTAGATGAATTGCTGGATCAGGCTTTGGACCCCCAGCACAACTATTTTTCCTTACAGCATCCTTCCTCTCCATCAGGGAGTTTGGAACACTAAACTGTTAGCTAGGAAAAATGTTTTTTGGCCGGGGATTGATGACGAAATTGTCCATTTTGTCGCAGCTTGTGAGCTTTGTGCCCAACAGGTAGCTCCCAGGGCGTCTCTGCCCCCCTTTCCTGCTCCACACCAGCCATGGGGACGCTTTCGTGTAGACGTTGTGGGTCTCATCTTGAGTTCCTATTGGTTCTTGGCTGTGGATGCATCTGCCTGGTTTCCTTACATTCTCTGGTGTGTGTCGATATCGGCTGAGGTCACAATTCGTACACTGTTGAGAGTTGTGTGTATTGAGGGGTTGCCTTGTACCCTAGTTTCCAATAACAGGCCCATTTCATTTCTCACACATTTCAGTTTTGTTCCCATTACAGTGTTTGTCATGTTACGGCTCCACTGTTCCATTATCAATTAAGTGATGATGCGGAATGAATAGTGTGTTTGTTTGGATCCCAAATGAAAAAGTTGGTTGTGGATTCTTCCCTGGGGTTCCAGCTTCCCAGCACCTGTTGCTGGTTCGTCTTGGGCGTTGGGTCCGTTGCCCCAGCCTGCTGTTCTGGTCTAGTCGCCTCCACTGGTCCCCTTGCCATTGTCACCTCAGCCATCATTGCCAGCGGGTCCAGCCCCATGTCCTTCACATTGGGATGTGCCTGCTGGTGATGACAAAGAGATGGCAATGGCACTCTCCTCCTGGTGCTGTTGTCGGGGTGCTGCACGAGCCCACTGCCCTGAGTGTGTCACCTTCGCACATTCCGGCCCTACGCTTTGGTGCCTGCCCACCACTTTGTCCCTCCCCCACCATTGGCACTGGCTGCCATTGCACTGGATCCAATGAATGTGCCTCTGGTCGGGCTGCCAGCGTCTTCTCTGTTTGGGTGCCCTCTTTGTATGAGGAAGAGGTGTGCTGTATCCTGCTACAAATGCATGTGAGTGTCAGTGCACCGAGCATAGTGTCGCTGTGCATATGTATCAGCATAGGCCAATTGCATCAGGATGGGCCGCCCACTGGAAGCTACCTGTAGGAACCGTGCATACGGCACCGTCTCCATTGCACCTTTTACCAACGACTAGCACCTATATACTTCCGGAGCAGCGTTGATTCGCTCTCACTGTGTTCTCTTAGTTTGTACTGCTCACATCATTTGTTCCGTGTATTTTCTCTCGTCTCCTTACATATGAAATCATGAGCGGCTTATTTCCTTTATTACTTGTTTACTACACAGATGTCATGAATAAAAGTGATTTCATATAATTACTATGACCATTGCATCCTCCCAATAATATCTGGCTTGCATACAGATAGCTGAAGTGATGAGCAGTCTTGTAATTTCTGCCCTCTCTCTGATATGTGGAATACTTTATGCAGCAATTGGTTGCTTTATTAGCATTTTTGCTTTTTTTGCGACATTTGTAGTTGTCCCTTCTACCTCTGTCTGCTTGTATTGTGTGCTGACAGCAGGATTGGTGATTTTTTTCTGCTCAGTACACTTGTATAAATTGTCATTCATTGTCATCTCATTTCATGCAACAAGTGGACGAAATTCTGTTGTCTTCCAAGACATCAATTTTCACAATTCTCTTGGACTCTAATTTTATCATTATCATGGTATACTATGTACTGTTACAGTCTTTCTCCTTTGTCCACAATCTACATCCACAGATATAATCCATAGGCCACTAGACAGAGCACACTGAAGAGTTCCTTGCTTCATTAGTAACAGTGTTCTGCCCTACTCCATTCACATAGTGAGTAAGGAAAAAAAGCTCTGTTGCTCACTTGTTCTCATCTTATTCTCGCAGTGGAAAATAAATGATGGTGGCAGCGAAATGGTTACACAGTCTTCATGGAATACAGGCTGTCTAAATAAGCCCAACAGATTTTTGCATAAACTATGTCATTTTCCCCATTAAGAAAACCAATTAAGTTTCCTGAGAATCTCCATTACTCTTTCACATGGACTATAGTGACCTGCTATTTTCCTGCAGCACATCTTTGATTTCATTCGGTGTATGTTGACATGCTTACTTGATAAGTGTCATATATTTGGCATATTATATATTTATACTGTGATGAAATTTTAATGATTTGAAGGAAGGATGTCTTTTACAAGGGTAATCCCAAAAGTAAGGTCTCCTGTTGTTTTTTTTTTTTTTTTTTATCATTACATAACTCTGTTTTTGTGGCAGTTGGTCACATCATTAATTGTTATGGAGAGTGCTTCATGTGCTGTTTGTAAACATGTGTATGCCGCACTAAGGCACTCAGCCTTGGCTTGCAGCCATTGAGAATGGAGCTCCCATTGGATGTTACCACCAAGTGCGAATTGTGCGCAGTTATTCGGTTTTTGAATGCAAAGTGCACTGTGGCGATTGAAATCCATTGCCAATTGGTGGAAGTGTATGGTGAGTTGTGCATGGATGTCAAAAATATTTGTAAGTGGTGTAGGTTGTTTGCAGCTGGTTGGACCGAAATTCACAACAAACAGAGGAGTGAGAGACCATCAATTTCTGAGGAGACAGTGTTGAAGGTTGAGCAAAGCATGTGTGAAGATCGGCGGATCATCCTGGATTATTTCTGCACATTGGTTCCTGTGGTTTCCCGAAGCACCGCTCACAGAATTTTAACGAAAACATAGAACTACTGGAAGGTGTGTGCAAGATGGGTGCCATGCATGCTGACTGACTGCGCATTTCTTCACCGCCTTGCAGTCGAACAGGACAACTTTCTGGACTCAATTGTCACGGGTTACGAAACCTGGGCATACCACTTTACACCTGAGACCAAGCAACAATCACACCAGTGGCGGCATCCTTCTTCGCCAAACTGTGGAACTTCAAACAAACACAGTCTGCCGGTAAGGTAAAGTCATGACAACCATTTTTTGGGATGAGAAAGGGGTATTGCTGGCCGACTGGGACCACAATTAACACAGACAGGTACTGTGAGACTCTGAATAAACTCAAACAGGCAATTCAGAACCGGAGACGAGGAATGTTGAGAAAGGGCGTACACATTCTTCATGACAGTGCTCGCCCACACATCGCCCGCCAAACTGTTGCTCTCCTGCAACAGTTTTAGCGGAACATGATCACTCACCCACCCTATAGTCCTGACTTGGCACCCAGTGACTATCACCTGTTCCCTAAGTTAAAAGGACATTTGGCCGGAAAGCGATTCAGCTCCGACGACGAGGTGAAAGAAGAGGTTCATAACTTTCTGAACAGCATGGCGGTGAGCTGGTATGACATGGACATACAGAAACTGCCATAGTGTATATAAAAATGCGTCAACAGAAATGGTGATTGTGTTGAAAAATAGCTAAATGTTCAAACTGTAAACTGACATAAATCTTTGTAGAAATAAACAGGTCTATGTACTTATAAGAAAATAGGAGACTTTACTTTTGGGATTACCCTCGTATACGTGAATGAGATATTTGTTGTGATCTTAAGTCTGAAGACTAGTTTAATGCAGTTTTCTATGCTAGCCTGTCCCATGCAAACCTCTTCATATCAGAATAATTATTATGATCTACATCTCCTTGAATCTGCTTACTGTAGTCAAGCCTTAATCTCGCTCTAAAATTTTTATGCCTCACACTTTCCTCCATTACCAATTTGACTATTCCGTGATATCTCAGTATGTGCCCATCAGCTGATCCAATCTTTAGCTGCCAAATTGTCGCATTGTGTATTTTTCTCCCCAGTTATTTTCACTGTATCTTCATTAGTTATTTGATCTAGATCCATCTGATCCTCAGCACTCTTTTCTACCACCCTATTTCTAAAGCTTCCATTCTAGTCTTGTCTACACTACTAATCATCTACCTTTCACTTCAGACAAATACTTCCAGAAAAAACTTATCAGTAGTGTAGTTTATATCAGATATTAACAAATTTCTCTGTTCAGACTCCCTTTTCTTGCTATTGCCAGCCTGCATTTTATTTATTCATTTGATAAATTACAGTAGACACTCTCTGCGCTGCTCTATGCACAGACTTAGTTAGTACTGAACATGAAACAAAGCTTGTGTTGAAGTTTTGACTAATGTGATGCTATTGTCACCCATTGCAATGGATTAAGGATATATTTAAGAAGGCTTGGCATAGATTTTCCAAATCTAATAACTCGCATGTGAAAAGTACCATTTTGACACAGCGTTGTTTTGATTTGGGTTGTATATATGTTTTTGTTTTGTCTAGTAAAGTGATTATGGATCTCACAGTATTTCTGTAATTTGCAGGCGTTACCTATCCATTTATTTTAAAGAACATAAGTGTTTCCATAATCTAGATACATGGTAAAGGAGCAGTACCAGAGATTTATGTAGGGGTTTACATGAGTGTCAAGGTTTGCATCCAAACCTGATTCTAATGGCTCTTTTTTGTAGTTCAAAAGTGCTGGTAGCTGCTTTAGAGTTTGCCAAGAAAGTGACCCCATATTTAAGGTGAGAATGAAAGTAGGCCTGAAATGGGTTCATTACTCATCTATCACTACAGCAGGATTTTAATGAGCAACGAAGGTAGCATGTCTTGCTCAGTTTCATATTAATGTATTCAGTACGTTTATTCCATTTTACATTGCTTTGCAGCCATAGTCCTAAGAATTTCTTTTCCATACCAATATCACATGGTTCATCAACGATGGAGACAGATGGGATGTACATATCCTTGTTTGAAGCATTGTGCAATTTTAGTGCAATAGTTTATTATTTATTATAAGGTGTAAGTTGTTTTGTGACAGTGTTTACTGGTTGCTTTAATTCTTCCTTACTTTTCCCTTTTGACAGAATTGTAGTGTCATCTGCGAATATGATTGTTTTATGAGCATCCACATTTAAGCTTAGATAATTTATGTTCAGAAAGAGTAGAAGATGTCCCATTACTGATCGTTGGGGTACACTGTTTGTTTGTTTGTTTTGTTGTATGTTTGTTGTATGACAAGTGTACAGAAACTGTTTTCAGGTTGACATTTGTGTGCTTGATGCACACTGCTTGCTTAAGATTGCTTAGGGAGGAACTGATCCATTGGTGGACATCGACTGCCGTATTTTTCAAGCTTTGACAGCAGAATCTAGCTTTCTATAGGTCAATGAACACTCCTATTGATTCCTGTTTCATGTCTGTCAGGCTTAGTATGTAATTGATGCACTCATAAATGGCTGCTGTTGTTGATCTCCTTATCTCTGAATACATTTTGTTCATTACATAGGATTTCGTTTTTATTTACAAATTTCATAAGTTGTCACACACAACTTTTTCTGATACTTTTGAAATGCAAGAGGAAATTGTTATTTACAGTATTCCTCTCACAGTTTTTTATGTATTGGAATAATCTTAGATGTTTTCAATACATAATGGAAAGTGTGTAAGTATTTCAATTAGGTTTGGTGCACTCTCCTTTAAGACTGTTGCAGGGACATCATCAGTGCCTGCAAAGCTGGAATTTTTTAGTCCTTTTATTGCTTTCACTACTTCATTCTGTGAGACAGAGCTGATATGCATTGTCCCCCTACATTCACTTATAAAATAGTAGCAAACCCAAACTCCTTGTCCCCCTCTCTCTACCCTTGCCCTCCTCCCCTCTCTTTGTTGATCACCTCCCCCCACCTCTATCCATCTCCTCCACCCACCCACCCCATCTATGTTCATCCCCCTCCACGACCCCCTCCCCCCAGCCTCTTACTCCTCTGTCTGATCTTGAGCCTTGTTTACTGTTATTGCAAACAAAATCCTTCCTAGTCCAATGGTACCGATGACTTCGCTGCTTAGTCCCCACCCCACCCCTCCAAACCAGCCAACCAACCTTCATTGGAAACTGAAGTCATTTAAAATGAATGGGTAAATCAGTTTGAATCATCAGTACAGGTATGAGAGAGACCTCTCCAGCTGCCGAATTTGTGAGGATAGTAGCTTCAGTGACAGTAGTTTGCACAGTTTTAATCTGCAAATGGATAGGGTATTACATAGTTTCAGACAATTCAGATCATGTGGTAGTGGGCCAATTCTAATCAGAAGTCTGTAAGGCACAATCTGTATCACTTTAGGCAGAGGGCTACCTTTATAGTCTCGAATGTTATCTAATTTAGCATATGTTGAAATTCAGGACTAAGTAAGAAACATGTTATTTATTTATTTTTATTTATTTATTTATTTTGTCTCCAAAAAATTTCCTGCCTCAAGATTCAGGCCTCCAAAGATGACACAGCAAATACCATATTGAAGATGGGAATTTTGGAAATTTTTTTAAAATGCTGTATCTCTGTAACAGTTATAGAGAAGGTTTTTTTTTTATTTGAAAGATAATTGCTTTATGATTACAATGGTATCCTCCGTGTGGACATAATAAGTTCTTTTACTGTCGCATTTTGAATTTTTTTTTTATAATTTACAGAAAAAACATTTTTTTCAAACATGCCTATCCAGAAAAGTTAGATTTTTTTAATGTTGATTAGTACCATGTAGTACTATATTCTCTGTAAAGGAGAGCTTCCACTTTTTAGTTTGGACAGGTTTTATTTTAAAAAATCATTTTTTTAACTTTCAGCAGTAATGTGTGTCTTCACTGAAGTTGTTTCTTACTAATTTCTTTGTTACAATGTTTATTACTATTGTCTTTGTTGCAGTTATTTCTTATCACTTTCTTTGTTGCTGTTATTTCTTTGCACTTTCATTGTTGCAGATATTTCTTACACTTTGTTGTAGTTTTTTGTCAGTTTCTTTGTCATGGTTTTTCATCTCAGGTTTCTGTATTGTAGTTGTTCAGTGCTAATTTGTTTACTGAAGAAGCTTCTAAGAAATCTGAGACCACCCAGGGACTTGTATGTTTTCGTGAGGAATTTGCCAGTTGACACAGTTGCACTGTGTTTTGTGAAAAGGACTGTTTGAAATGTCTTCTGACTGGGGCGACAGGAAAGTGAATTGTGCTGACAGTTTGCATACTCGTAAAAGAGTGATACGTAAGACTGTGTTCAGGTTGGAAATAAGTGTTCACATTTGAATGCTCTGTTTCAAAGTGAAGATGTTTCCAGTGACGACTTTTTGTGTTCAAAATGTTTTGACAGAATAACAAGAATGATAATATCTGAACAAGGTGAAGCCACCCGTGGCCCAGACGATGCAGATTTTGCATCAATAGAGGAAGAATTAAATACCCTGAATCCGTAAACTATAGAGATAGATGTTAGTCGTGTTGAGAATCCGTGGTCAGTGAAGTCGAGTTATAAGCTCTATGCATCAAGAAAGTGCAGAGAAATTATTAAAGCTATGGGTGAATACACTACAGCAAAACTGACCACACTCTTCAAAGTAGAAATTCCATCTTCAGAAGAAAATGAATCAAAGCATTCTTGCACCTTTTACCAGAAATTTTTCACAAATATCAATTCAGCTGTTGAATATTGTGCATCCTAGAGTGAAAAGGTTCAAATTTTAACTATGATTCCAGCGAAATTTTCAAAGAAAACAATTTTGAACCACGTTCCATCAGTATCAAAGTACATGGTAGACAAATCAAGAAATGTGAGGTCTGTAAAAGGAGTCCTTGGAAGACCAGGTCCCTTTTATGGTCATCCTGTGGAAACAGCTCAAGTTCAAATAGTGCAGTCATTTTATCTAGAAGGTAAATGGGACTGTTCTCGCCAGAGTGCCAACAGAAAAGACACACTAACTGTAACAGTTGAAGGTCAAAAAGTTGTGAAAGTGACGAGGTACATGACTCACAGTATTAAAGAAACTTTTGCAATTTATAAGAGCAACTATACAACTTCACATATTGGAAGATCAAAATTTATGCACTACGACCTAATTGGGTAGTTTCACACCCACCTAGAGATGTCTGTTTATGTGTGTACTGCGCGAATTTTGAACTTTGTGTGGTAACTTTGAAGAACTTAGTGGAGCACGTGACATGTCACTTTTGTTGGCCGTGTGAAGTCATTATAGTTCAATTCTTTTATCTTGGCAGCTCGTGCATGCCCGCCCAGATGCGGGAGATTGCTGCGTTGCCAGTTGCACGTGCCAAGAGAAGCAGTGCCATAGTATAGTATAGTTGGGGATAGCGCGCAGTTTATGAAGTAAAGCCACCACGGCCGCATTAATACTTTCGCTGCGTCAGAGATGTGCTCCCCGCATTCCGTGCTGTGCGCGATTTTGTCAACACTGCACTGCTCGCCTGTGCAGACACATGGTGTTCCGACTGCTTTGACACACTTGTCATTCGATTTCACAAAAAGTATTTGACCCAAAAATTTGATTTTTACACATCTTATTGAGTGATACCTCCCCCCCATAAATGACTTAATTTTGTTTCGATGTTCAACGCAGTTACTGTGCAGCATTAAATGTAGTAAACCATTGCACGAAATTTTGGAGAGTTTGCAGAGGTAAAAGTCCACAGCATATACTTTCTGTATGGTCGATTTTAGTTACCACTAGAAATTTCAAAAAGTTACATTCAAACGAATAAAATTCATGAAGTAAGACACTTCGATATTGTTTTTAAATAAAGAAAATACTAAGCATTGAACAAGATTTGAACTCTGAACCTTTTGCGTAGCAGCCTAATATAATAACCATTATACTAACGCAGCTCAGCGTTCAACAGAATGCCTGGAGTTCCTTAAAGAATCACGCAAAATACCAACAAACACTGTTGGCATGACTATGAATTACTCACATTTCGTCGAAGTACAATAGGAAATAAACAATTACCACTGTTCTTTATTGCGAAAAAGCGGTTAGTGAGAAGAATTTCCTTGCTATTGCCTGAATTTGGAGGCTTATTGCTTGTTTGGTTTAATTAATTTATAGAATATGAAGCAGTTGGTATAAAGAATGCCTTTTGCAAACTTTCTTTTATAGAATGTCTGCTATCAAGACATTGCTTTTGTTCAATTACTTTCTTTATGACTTAACGTTTCTAAAACTGAAGACACTCGTCCGTGCTCTGCACTGCAGCTGAGATCTGGCAACGTCGTTCTCTGTTCATTGGCTGACTGTGTTTTGTGATGACAGATGCGCAGAACGAA
The DNA here is from genome assembly GCF_023864345.2 of Schistocerca serialis cubense. Classification (NCBI taxonomy): domain Eukaryota; kingdom Metazoa; phylum Arthropoda; class Insecta; order Orthoptera; family Acrididae; genus Schistocerca; species Schistocerca serialis. The sequence goes on from NC_064646.1 coordinate 407,340,025, forward strand.
CCTAAACTCGGCCGCCTTCGTAAATGACGCGCACTCTAGTAGTTTGTGTTGTAAAGTGAGAGACTTCTTTGTTTCAAGAATGTGGTGACACCCTGGAAAGGGAAGACTGTCTTTACAGACACTTGGCCTGAAACACATAGCAGATAACTCTGCAGAAATTACATAGGCGACTTGGGAGAAAAATAAACTAATCAAGGAAACTATTGCCTTTGACAGTTTCATTGATGAACTTAATAAATGGTTAGTGAAAGCAGTAACACAACAGCATCTGAAGAAATGGCAACAACAACAAATTGCAGAAGTGTACGGGTGTGTACAGTCTGAAGAACTATGTTTAGTGCTTCACTGTGATTTTGCTGAGAACTGGCCTGTGACTCTCCCACAAGAAGTACAAGGGTATCATTGGAGTAATGACCAGGTTTCAATTTTTACAGGGGTGACATATTTTCAAAACAAGATCACAAGTGTTGCAGATATAAGTGATGACACAGGACATGACTCAGCACATGCTTTGCTAGCAGTGCGCAAAATTCTTCAACTGCAAACAGGTGCAAAGAAGATCATCATTATATCTGATGGTGCTACTAGTCATTTTAAAAATGGTTACCAGTTTTTGGATTTGAGTAAGTCGCTTGTGCTAACTGACTGGGTATACAGTGTTACTGGTCTTGGGGAGGGTCTTGTGACGGTGTAGGAGACCTGCTGAAGGACCATGCTACAAAACATAATCTTTCCATACCAAATACAGCTGCAATTCAGAATGCTAAGGATTTTACAAGCGTCATTAAATCTTACACATCCACATCCCTCATTCTTTTGCCCAAAGAGGAAATCGAAGAATTCTGTGAGCAGAAAAAAGAATGGTCCAAACAAACTATTCCTGTGAAAGGAATTCAGAAGACACAATTTTGGACTCAAAATGATGGGCGAACTCATATTGCACAGACTTTAAAGAGCAAGAAAGAAGACTTTTAATTCATTCAGCTAATACCTCAGAAACAGCAGGATTATATTCTTATTCACAACCTGAGAAGGGGGATGTTTGTGGCTTGTGTGTATGACTTGTGATTGGCGGATTGCAGATATTATAGACACCAGTTATGAGTTAAATGAAATTGTAGTGAACTGGGTAGAGGTTTCCAGCTGAAGGACAGCAACAATGCCATCTGTGCTCACTTCCTGTTGACAATGTTTTGACAATTGTGAGTGCTCCAGTTCCTCTTGGTTCAACAGGAAGGCATCACTCTACATCATAGGAAGATACTGAAGCAGTCGAACACATTATTAGTTCATTGACTGGCTAGTTTCAGTACAAAACAGAGTGCACAGAAGTAGTATAAATTGAAACCTTTAAGTCTTTGGACATTTCAAATACATTTTGGAACCATTTAAAATGCTTGAAAAATGAGTCTCTTATTCATCTTTCAAAACTAAAATTATTTTAAATAAGGCTAGGTTTTGATTTTTATGAGCCTTTTATGTGATAATATGGTAATAAAACAGGTTTTATGTATGGCAAAAATTTCAATTGTTTATAAAACCTGTTCAACCTAAAAGTGTAACCTCTCCTTTTCAGGGAATGTAGGACTATATGGTACTAATCAACAGAAAAAAAATAAAAATTTCATGGGTTGGCATTTTTTATAAATTCCATAAATTATAAAAACATTTCAGAATGCTACAGTAAAAGAACTTTGACAGATAAGTCCAAATGGAGGATTTCTTTGTAATCACAAAATATCTAGAACTGTTCCAGATATACAGCATTTTAAAAAAATTTCCGAGATTCACATCTTCAAAATGGTATGCACAGTGTTATCTTTGGAGGGCTGTATCTCAGAGGAGAACTTTTTTTTGGAGAAAACAAGAAAAGATATGTGTTCCTTACTTAGTCCTTCATTTTAACATATGCTAAGTACAATAATATCCGAGACTATGAACGTTAAATTTTTTCCTAGCCTGTCTGATTTGATATGGACTATGCCGTAAGCAATAAATACACCTTTCCAGTTTTCTGTAAAACAGATGGCAAGGAAGGAAACAGAACAGCACATCTTTGTGTGTACAATATTTGTTTGAAATTTTGTATAAGGAGAAAGAACAATTTGTTTAATTATTTACATATCTTGCTATTGTACTTGATACTGACTACAAGAAAGAACACTAAACCGCTACATTTTTAAAGCACATCACAGCGATTTCTTTTTCATAGTCAGTCTTAACATAGAACTTTGACATTGTCATTCAAAAATATGTGTAGTCTATGTCACTTCAAGACCTTTTTGAGAATTTTGAACAGTGTTTCCAATTTATATAGTATAAAAATTAAAAAAATATGTAGCCTGTCTGTCAGATTTCGTTTTCATAGTCAGTCTTAACATAGAACTTTGACATTGTCATTCAAAAATATGTGTAGTCTATGTCAATTCAAGAACTTTTTGAGAATTTTTAACAGTGTTTCCCATTTACATAGTATAAACATTAAAAAAAATATGTAGCCTATCTTGGTCTTAATATTAAGTAGAGTACTCTGTAAAAATTGAAAAAAATCGGTCAGGAACTTGAGATTTTAGGTAACAGCATTTCCCATTTATATATTACATATGTATTTATGAATTATAGTTTATTGCCTGTGTCCATATGAATGTTCATTACTGTATTGTGAGATTTTTTTAATGTTTGGTAACAGTGTTTCACCTGTATATGCAGAGTGACCCAAAAGTTCGTTACAATTTGAAAATCAGTACTTCATGGAATAATGTAGGTAGAGGGGTAAAAATTAACACACATGCTTGCAATGACGGGGTTTTATTGAACCCAAAAAAGTGCACAAAATGACCAACAGATTGGTTTCATATCATACAAAAGCAATAATTAGCATACCAATTTATTTGAGCAAAGTGGATGTTCTTTATAACAAATGTTCAGCATGTTGGCCGTCATTCATCAATGCCTGTAGTCGAGAGACAATGTTGTGAAAAGCAATGTAAATCATATCAATTGGCATGATGAGAAATTTCTGTCAGATGTCTTTTAGCATACTTAATGAGGTCAGATGATCGTGGTAACTTTTGCAACTTCAGGTAACCCCACAACCAACAATCATACAGATTGAGGTCTGGGGACGAGGGAGGCCAAACCTGACGGACATGGTGGCTTAGTAGGCGATCTTCACTAAACGATGTGCGCAAGAACTCTTTCACACATGAAGCAGTATGAGGTGAAGCATCATCCTTCCTAAAAGACATACTTTCCAGCAGGTGTTTATCAGCCAGGCTAGGGATGATCTGATGCCCTCTCTCACTACAGGTCATTTTATCTGTAGATATCATGCAGCATCACTGACGTACTGCTTTCCAGTGCCATCTTGGCCAGTTTTTGCAACAATTTTTGGTTTCAATAAAACCCCATATCATTTTGTGCATGTGTCAATTTTTACTTCTCTGCCTACATTAGTCTGTGAATTAGTGCATTTTCAAATGTTAACAGACTGCTATGTCACCCTATATTGCACATATATATTAAAACAAATTATAGCCTGTGTCCATCTGATTGTTCATTAGAGCATCGTGCAAAAATGTGAAGTAAATTGGTCAACTGTTTTTAGAGAATTTTGGTAACAACAACTTGTCTTTATATAATAGTATGGATTCACTGGCTTGGGTATTCTTATTTAAGTTTGATTTTATTGTATTATCAGCAACACCTGCAAAAAAGTTGTTAAATGTGTTGGCTACTTTTAAGGGGTTTGTTACTTTTTTATTTTATAATACTCCACATAGCTTTGCTTTATCAGCTGAATTATGAATGTATTCATCATTATCCATTATTTTTGTGGGGATGCCTTCTGGATATACTCATTCCTCTGATGAATAATGCTCAATATGTTTTGTGGAAGCACTGGCTGCTGAATGATTTTTCTGGAAGTGGAGGGTCAATGCCATTTTAGAGGCTCCAGCTTTCTCTCGTTAAATAGCAATGTTGAACATCCAGTCTCTTTAGTGTCAAGGCAACATCACTTCCTCGAATACCAATCTCTTTTCATTTTAAATATATTTTATGCTACAAAATTGAGGAGTATTTTTCCTTTGTGAATAGTCAGAATAAGCTCATAAAAAACACTGGCACGTTTTTGTGACTTTAGTAACCACTAAGATGACAGTATGAATTCATTTCTCCAAATCGAATTGTGCTGTTGTTTGGTTTCTTAAACATAGTTTCCAATGAGTTCTACTGATCTTTATGCATTTCTTGACATTCTCCTTAAACTCAGTACAGCACCGGCCAATTTTTCAATAGTAAAAATGATTGTACACTGAAAAACACATTTACAGATTAAAAAAATTTGATTCCATAAATATTTTACAAGTCACATAAATTAAATGAACTTCAGTACATATCCCAATATGCTTGATCTGCACATTCAGTTCCTGTATACTCTTATTCAAATCCTTGAAGGGGCATGTCACTATTAATTGAGCATCTCCTATCTCAGCAAAGCATTTTATTCTCATGGGAAGCATAACATTCTAGTTGGTTCTCAGTTGATCCACCACAAGACCATCAGTATAAAACCTATATGTAACAAAATCTCACTCACACACACACACACACACACACACACACACACACATACACTATACACCTTACTTGTTTTAGATCCTCTGTGCAGTAGCCACCAGAAAGATCGCGGGAGGCGCACATCGACACAGCGCGTCACGGACGGTAGTTGCCGCAAATAGAGTCCCATCCACCAGAGGGCACGCGAGAATTCGGCCGTGACCTCTGCCAGCGGAACAACAACAACTCAGGCAGCACAGGCCGTGCCCAGTCAGTTCACATCGGGCATGCCTATGAGACAGTTCCCGGTCTACTCTGAAGTGCGACGTAAAACGTGAACCGTGTTACTACACTCTGCTCTTTCAAAAAACAGCCACATATATGAACTAAGTTCCAACTTATCTAGAAATAATTCGTTTTCCAGTCACAAATAGAATAGTATTCTCAGATGAAGCATTTTGTCAAGAAAAATTCATTAACCTCTGTAAATGTCAAAGTATGAAAATATACTTGAACTCATTGTGTCAGTGTTCGCCAGCTGGCCTTTTTTCAAATGATTGCCATGTTTTTTCCCCACCACCTCCTATGATAGTAACACAGATAATCATAGGAAATGCACCACTCCTGCTGTGTAGCTTCTCTCAAGGAATGTAGCCAGATGGCAAACTGGAGGAACCATTATGATAATGTTACAGTGGAGTAGGGAGAAGGAATATGTATCCAGGTCAGAGGTGGCAGACAAAGCGAGCTGTTCTCCCATGACACCATTCTGTGTTTCTTATTGGCAGCTATTTTAGGTGAGCTGGCGGGCTTGCTTCGCCAGCACTATGGTCTGCAGGAACAGCCTTACATTCAAAGAAAATTTGCAACAAATTTTTCCAGTATTGCCCAAAGGGATGGTTGTCTGTATACTGCTGTCCAAATACGCTCTGGTCAATGATTATCCCCTCTGCTTCCTTCAGTTGACTTCCAATTTGCTCATCCCCTCCTAAACAATACTGTGTGTAACTTGAGGGAACATATTAGTCATAAACTCGAACTTACTGGCCAGGAAACCGGACTAATCGGCCAGTCATAGCTTAGGGCTGATAAGCACGCAAGCATACCTCTTTAATGAAACCCTCAGCAAACAACAATTAAATTACATTATACCTGATTTCAATTATAATTTGCTTATTTGCCAACAGGCAGTCTTTTTAATTTGATTGTTAACATGAGTTAATGAGAAGCTCCCCCTACCTTCTCCTAATGTTTGTGATTTTTTTTACATCTGTGGTTGTACTTGTATGGTCTTTGCTTTTTGTGTTAAAAAGAAAAGACTATTCATACGACAGTACTAAAATCTTGGACAAGGGTGCTGATGACAATGCTGTTTAGTGCCCAAACAATTCCCAATACATCCCTATCCCAATCCCACCCCATTCGTGAGGTATTTCTGTAACCCAATCCCTATGCACAGAATAAATTGTGGAGTATAGCTTAATGATTTCTAGTTTTTAAGTAGGGCTATATGTTAATTGAAAACAAAGAATTTCCTTTCCCAGTATCCATAAATAAACTGGTCTTATGTGCAGGTTCAAGATCAAGTAACACCCCAATCTTCTGATGAAAAACTGGACCAGCTACAGATCACAGGAACAAAGAAGTTGAATGCAGCTACACCATGTTATAGTTTGAAGCAACAAAAATATGGAAGGCGTCATCAAGACCACCAAACCATCCTGGAGGACCCAGACTCAGATTCACAACAGACAATAGTTTCGTCTGGTGGAGAGCTATTTGATGATGTAGGAGAGCGAGAAGAGCACACTGTCACTACTGATGAACTTAGTAGAGTGTCTTCTCCACTTGAGCAGCACAATTCAGATCAAAGCAAGGAATTTTCAGATAATGCTTCTGAAAAGCCATTGAAATTTGTGTCGAGTTTACACACTCCAAAGAGCTACAGCAGCAGTCCAGTGACATCACAACTAATAGACAATTCTCTAAAAAATTGCTCTGATAATATAATACAAACATCACACAATAATGGTAATATAAACGACACAGCACACACACATTTCAACGACACCTCCGCTTCATCTAACTCTCACTCACATAGCAACAGCTCTGAAGAGCACAGTGTGGAAGAAAATAATTTTGTAAGATCACCTTCCTTGGCTGAAATTACATGTAGTGGTGAAAGCGAAACTGTTCAACAGCCTTGCAACTCAATTGAGAGACCAAAAAGGGTATCAAAAAATACGGTAATTAAAGAAGAGAATGTTGAGATAAATATCAAACAGCATGCACCTATAAAAGAGGAAGAGAAGCAAAGTACATTCAGGAAAGGAGAGCTGTTAGCTGCTTTGGAGGCTATAGACAAAGGGAAAGATGTCCATACAGACGTTGGCGTAGAAGATACTGAAATTGATATTGACAGGGCTAAAAATAAAACAAATCTGATGAGAGAGTTATTTGGAAGTTCTTGAAGTATTTATGTATTTTTGATAAAATCACTTTGTTTATAGAGTATATTTTGATATGAATAGCCAGTTATAATACACCCACACTTTGTTGATGCAAAAAAACAATGCAGGTAGAACAAACCTCTTTAAAGCAATATTCAGTTGGTAGTGAAGAAGTTGAATGAATATCTCAGTATATAAGTGCACACTTCCCACCCACTATGTTACATGTGCACGATCTTGGAAAGATACATTACAAATCATTCATTTCAGTGTAACTAGTCACATGAAAACACTGTGATAATACATATTAATGCAAGAAAATTTATAATACTAATGTTGATGTGTCTGTATAGTATATTTCTGTTGGGCTTTAAAATATGGCATGTGTTTCATATTACAACCTTGAATTCAATAAATATATTTACACAGTACCACATGAAATAATAATTTATAAAAGTTCATTAAAATAAATTATAAAAATTGATAACATAGATAAATTTGCAACAACATGCTGAATAAATACTTTTGAACTTACTTACTTTTTTCAGAAGGCACCATTCTGCCGACTATATAGTTGTTATGCAAACTGGTGTGTCTTGCTTGCCACTGGGTAAAGGCTTTGTGACTCTCCATTTTTCTTTTGTGCTAGAAGCGTATCACTATGATGTCACTGAGGTTATTGACTTATTGGCTTCATTGTATTGTGCTTGAAATGCAGTGTGGATTCAGGTTAGCCCTCAGGAATGGAGATATTAACTTTGAGGACTGGATAGGTATTTTCAATAAATTGGATTCACCATGAACACTGAACGGTGTGATTTCCATATTTTTCAGAAGGACTGCATAGACCTGTGACAGTCTTTTGGCAACACTTAGGTTCAGTAATTATTTTCACATTATATACATAATCAAAAGTTGCAGAGTTGTCAGTATTTCAAGGAGAGTGGAGATGATTCCAGAACGAATTTTCACTTTGTAGTGGAGGGTGTGTCAATATTAAACTTCCTGGCAGATTAAATCTCTATACCAGACAAGGACTCGAATCTGGGACCTTTGCTTTTTGTCAGGCAAGTGCTCAACCATGACTCATGGATGGTAGAAGATGAGCTACTGGCAGAGGTAAAGCTGTGAGGATAGGTCACGAGTTGTGCTTGGGTAGCTCAGTTGGTTGAGCACGTGCCCACGAAAGGCAAAGATCCCAAGTTCAAGTCTTAGTCTGACATACAGTTTTAATATGCCAGGAAGTTTCATATCAGCACATATTCCGATCCAGAGTGAAGACTCATTCTGGAAACAATACCACACTCTAAGAGTGTTAATCCCGCAAGATTCCCTAGAGAACTTCTCTGGAGTTTGGAAGACAGGACATGAGGTACTGGCAGAAGTACACTTACATATATACTCCACAAGCCACTGTATGGTGTGTGGTGGATGGTACTCTGTACCACTACTAGTCATTTCTTTTCTTTTCCACTCATAAATAGAGTGAGGGAAAAATGACTGTCTGTGTGCCTCCACATGAGCCTTAATTTCACATATCTTATCTTCACGGTCCTTACACAAAATTTATGTTGGCGCCAGTAGAATTGTTCTGCAGTCAGCTTCAAATGCTGTTTCTCAAAATTTTCTCTATAGTGTTCCTCGCTTTCCCTCCAGTGATTCCCATTTCAGTTTCCAAGCATCTCTGTAACACCAGAGTGTTGTTCAAACCTACCAGTAGCAGCCCATCTCTGAATTGCTTTGAAGTCTTCCTTTAATCTAATCTGGTGCTTATCCCAAAAATTAGAGCAGTACTCAAAAATATGTCGCACTAGTGTCCTATGTGCAGTTTCCTTTGTCGATGAACCCCACATTCCTAAATTCTCCCAATAAACCATTTGCCTTCCCCACCACAATCCTCACATGCTCGTACCATTTCATATTGATTTTTAATGTTACTTCCAGATATTTAAATGCTGTGACTGTGTCAAGCAGGACTGTGCAAATAATGTATCTGAAGATTACAGGCTAGTTTTTCCTAGTCATCCCCATCTAGAAATTTTGTCTAACAAGGGGAAGGCCTCAGATATGGCCAACCGATTCGGCTCAGATTTAGCAGGTCGCTTGTGCACAACCTAAAATGAAGGACTTTTAAGATATTTTGACTCAACACCCTCCTATTTTTGAGAAAATCACCCATAAAGGTTATGACAAGCAATCGTCTCACATCATCAGGTATGGTGTCCACAAGTGCATACTTTTCCAGAAATCTAGGAAAGAAACTTTTGAAACTGCCGCTTATGTAACCACATGTTAACTCTTTTTGCCGAGAGTCCTAAACTCCTAAACACCCTTGGGTTCACTTTTTCTGATGTGATAGTGAAGTGGAAACATGAAGGGACACGTACAGCACAAAAGCGTACTGGCCAACCTCATCTTTTGACTGACAGAGACTGCCGACACATGAAGAGGGCAGTAATATGTAATAAGCAGAATCTATCCAGACCATCATACAGGAAATCCAGATTGCATTAGGATCCACTGCAAGTACTACGACAGTTAGGTGTGAGGTGAGAGAACTTGGATTTCATAGTAGAGCAGCTGCTCACAAGCCACACATCATGCTGGTAAATGCCAAATGATGTCTCGCTTGGTGTAAGGAGCATAAACATTAGATGATTGAACAGTGGAAAAACATTGTGTGGAGTGACAAATCATGGTACACAATGTGGCAATTTGATGGCAGAGTGTGGGTATGGTGAATGCCCGGTGAACGTCATCTGCCAGCATGTGTAGTGCCAATCGTAAAATTCGAAGGCGGTGGTGTTATGGTGTGGTCATGTTTTTCATGGAGGGGGCTTGCACCCTTTGTTGTTTTGCATGGCACTATCACAGCACATGCCTACATTGATGTTTTAAGCACCTTCTTGCTTCCCACTGTTGAGAGGGCATCATGAACTTGTAAGTCATTTTCAGCCAGGTGTCCGGCTATTTTTGGTCACATTGTATACCTAGAACCATCGATGCGGTCATTTTGACCACTATATGAAAATTATTATTTTTCTTTCTCATTATCATTGTTTCAAATGTGTATTTTTGGTTTATAAAGCTAAAATTAGATGAATCATGTAATTCTTTTCAAACTTGATATTTTTTCCATTTATTACAAGCAAGAATGAATTTTTAGAAACGTTTTATCCACTTAACAAACACAGTTTTTGTTTCAAATTCTTTTAGTAAAGAAGCTGATGTATTTATTGTCTACTCATTAGTATAAAATTAATTAATGTTATATTTTATATAGTGCACTTATAGTCGTGAAATCTGTTTGCCAAATCCATGTACCACAACATATTTGTAAAACACTGCCTGACTTTTTCTTCAGTGATGTGAATTACGTATCTTTAATAGCAGGAACTACATACCACGTCCTTAGTTACGCCGTTTGAATGAGAGCCACACACTCGCTGTCTGCACTTTTCGCAGATATAACTTGTCTTATTCCTACACTTCTTCATTTGACATTGTCTCCTCATTTTATTTCCTTCCACAGAGTTTCCAGATTCAGCTTCTGTTTCCACCAAGTTACTTTACGAGTCCACATACTCCAAAACGAAGCTCCTATGCTAGCTTCAGAATTTAATTTTGATGAGCGATTTTCATCCCTGTTACTGTCTTGAAAACAATCCAGGAATTGATAGCTGCCAAGTCAAGAATATTATAGAATACATGAACTGGCCATCTACGAGTAACGACTCAGAACAGTGTATTTTCTCACCATTTGATCCACCACATCAACACCATATTTTGTATTGCTGTAGAAATCTATTTTTTCCCCCTCCACTGGACCAGTTTGAAGTTCAACTTTTGAATGCAAAGTGCTATACAAAAGCACATTCTTGTTTTGCTTGTTTCGTTTGTCTTGATATACAGTAAGGGTACCACAGGAATGTTTGAAGAGATCTGAATGATAAAGATTAGCCTTCATTGCCTTCACAGCTTTAGATATTTCTCTTCTTGATTGTCTAATTGTTCCAACAATGCTAGTATGATTAGTTCTCAACTTCTTGCCCAGTTTCACTGTTGTAAAAAACTTGTCCATAGTCATGTTTCGCCCTTTCTTTGGAAATGGCTCCATCTACTTCATTACTACACTTTCAGGAAGAGTCTGGCCACATGATCTGTGGTTGGCTTTTCCTAAGTAAGGGAACAGATTGCACAGAAACTTTTGAGTCAATGTCAACAAGAAACCAAAATTTGTACCAAATTTATCTGGTTTGTTTGGCATATAATGTAAGAACAAACGCCTTGTTTTGCTTGGAAAAAACTGCTCATCAGCTGTCAGATTTCACCTGGAATATAGCTCAAACGGCAATTTTCAATGAATTTGTTCCAAACTTTTGGTACTAAAGAGAATTTATCTGTCTTCAAACGATCTGATCTTGTGTTTCTAATGTTGAAGCACAAAAATCTTAGAATTCCTCGAAAGCAATTTCTCACCATAGTATCTCTGAAGATCAATTGGCCGTGTGGTCTAACGCATGGCCTTCTGGGCGGGAAGGAGCGCCTCGTCCCCGGCACGAATCCGCCTGGCGGATTTGTGTCGAGGTCCGGTGAACTGACCCATCTGTGGATGGTTTTTAGATGGTTTTCCATCTGCCTCAGCAAATGCGGACTGGTTCCCCTTATTCCGCCTCAGTTATACTATGTCGGCGATTGCTGTGCAAACAAGTTCTCCACATGCGTACATCACCATTACTCTACCACGCAAACATAGGGGTTACACTTGTCTGGTGTGAGACGTTCCCTGGGGGGGGGGGGGCCAAACCCAGTGAAGTGGACTGGGGTAGTCATCATGGGGTTGTGGACCACTGCGGCTGTGGCAGGGACGGAACCTATCCGTTGTTTCTAGGTCCCCGGTTAACATACAATACAATACAATCTCTGAAGATAGGTGGGCCCCACTTTTTAGACCACAGTTCATCAGGTTCAGTACTGTTGGCTCCAAGGACACCACAAACATACAATCAAGCAATAAAAGCCTCCAATTTCTCCAAATGTACACTCCACAACTCATTTCCTAGAAAATGTTTTGCCTGCGTTTCCATACAGTGTTTTATGTCTTCCAGTATTGAGTCATTAATAAACAGACGCCATACACACACTACACTGATGTCAGGAATATACCACTTTGAATATGGTGTAGGTCTTGGATTTTCTCTCACGATGTTATGACTCGCCATTCTGCCAGATGTCATCTTTCGAAACTCTGCTACAGTCCACTCTGCGATACCATCTGTACCCAGCTACATACTACGTGGTCCTGAGAGGCATGTGTTGATCTGTCCCTTCTGATATCTTCTTTTATGTGATACGTTTTCTCCTGCTGTAATTGAACTACAGAAAACTTCAAATTAGAAGTGTCCGCTCAGAGTCATCATCATCTAAATCCTGAATTTTAAATTAAAGTTGATTTTTGACATGTAAATAACGCATTTCATTAGGCTGTTACAAACCTGGTTGAACAACGTTGTCAACATAATGTGAGTCACTGCTTCCGGAGTGATCGTTTGGTTGACAATAATCTTTGTCCACATCTTCTCTTAGGTCTTCTGCATCTAGGTCACATTCTGCATCAGACTTATCATCTGGAATAACATGTAAGAGTGAAGAATTCTGTGTCGGTAAGCGAAGGAGATCTTTGAGGCCATGGTTACTACATTGCTAAGAACTAACGAATGACAATATGACTGGTGACACAGAGACAGACAATGGACATAAGTAAATTAAAAGAGTTTCATTACTGTGTGTATTATTGCTGTTTAGAGACTTACTGTTAACAGATTTGATCTCAACCAGAGGAAGGAAGACATGTTGTAAGACATTTTATTACAATAATCAATGCAGCGGTCAAAATGACTGCTCTTGCAGTTCTAGGTGTAGTTGTTAACAGCGCCGTAACCATTTTTCAAAAAATACATATATTTAGCACGGGTGATTCTGACCTTTAACCTGGAAATGTCACTGAAGCTCACTGCAATACAACAAAAGCTGCAGTCAAAATAGCGTTTTGAAAACGTGTTGCAGTCATTTTGATTGCTCTAGCGGTTCCAGTGTTAACATTTGTATCCATAGTTCCTGTAATGACATCATGATCGGTAATCCCTGTGTCTATACTGATGCAGTCAATGAGGTCTGGCTTGTTTATAAGTACAATGTCTGAGATGTTTCCATGGTGTGTGGGTTGCTGGACTAGCTTCTGAAGATAGTTTTCAGAAAACATGTTCAAGTACTCTGCAATAGATTATCTGTCTGTAACCTCCACCCCACCCCGTCCGCAATGAATCCATGGATGTTCCAGTCTGTATTTGGCAGGTTAAAATAGTCTCCAACTAGCATTGCAAGATGTGGATATTTACATGCTGCTGACTGTAGACATTCTTTGAATGACTCTAGAAGTGTTACAGAACATGCGTTTTTCCTTCTTGAATTTCAGTATTCATTTATAAAAATTAAAATGGAATTCAGATGATTTCAAAGCCCCCTAAAATGCTCCATTTGAGTCATGTGATGACTATGACGTCACTGGTTAGCTCGTTGCTCCTACTGTCATAAAGCTAAGTCACAGTGATAAATTTGGGAACTTTGTTATGAACTGTTTTAATAATTTACTGATAAAATTTTGACATCTGCAGTGTCTAATGTGAGCATGGTCTGATTTCACTATCTGCATGTCTGATGGCGAGTTCCTCGAACTACGGAGCCTAGTGTGAAAAACACCCATGTGCTACCCGAGTATATGCTTCCTTTGTGTAGTGCACTCCTGCCCTATCAAGGTGAGTCCTACAAGTTCCCACCCGATAATGCAGGTCCAGATATCTGCAGCCAAGACCATCACAGAGTTGACAAAGCCTTTGGCTGAGACACTCCAATCAGCTCCAAACAAAAGGACCCGAATCAGCTCTGGGAACAGTGCTGCAAACTGTGAGATCTGCTTGCACCTATTGGATGATGCCAGCCACCTGTATGAACTGAGGCTGGCTTTAGAACCTGTGTGACAGGTGTCACTCATGCCAATGTGAGGCACAACTTGCAAATGGCAGACAAACCAAGTGAACATTGGCTTTCTTCCAAGCCATTAGGGGCTCTCAGTAACTTGCAACCCACAGCCCATACAAGCGTGCTTGGATCCTGCTGAAGTAGGTGAGGCCAGACGGCCAGTCTCCACACTGGCCCTCCATCTCAAGCAACATGAACACATTACCAGGTGCCACTCAGCATGCTGTGAGGAAAGTTCCCCTGCTTCGGGTGCACTAGGAGATGACTCAGCAGTAGAGCCCATAGAGGTGTCCCATGCAATGCCCAAGACTATCTGCCACCGCTACACCCTGAGACAGCAGCCTGAAGCTGGCTGATCATAGCCAAAAATGCATTCAACTGTTAGCAAACTGCGGCCAGCCCCTCCTGCATCTGCACACATCATACCCAACCTAGCAAGACTAACTGATGAAGTAAACTGTAAAACCTAGATGAAGAACTTGTTATCCGCGTGGCATATCACCTTTGGATGCTGATGTCTTAATGAGCTGTGTAGCTGGATGTTCAGAAGAAATGAAAACTGTGCTGCAGACAGCAGTATTTATACTTACAGTTAAAAACGTGAGATGAAACCTCTTAAATAGAGAAACATGCACAAAATTTAAGAAATTTGCTGCTAAAAAACCACAGGAAAGCTAAATACGTAACTTACCACTGTGGATATGTGAACAGGTGGTAACTGAGGGCCTGACTGTAAAGCTGCAAGGTTGGCTCATGAGTCATGCTCATGTAGTTCAGTTCCTAAAACTGACAAAGATTCATAATTCTGCCCTCGCCGTCCAAATATCACAACTGCTATTCAGTCTCTGAAGCGTTTATTAACCCATCATTGAACAGTTGTCTTGACCAGTTCTCTTAACCCTGCCTGATTTACATTGGTCACTTTGATTGCTCAGTGGATTATTACACGTATGCTTCAGGTGACTTTGCTATGCTCTAGATGCATTCTGGTTATTCATTCATTTCATGAAATCCACTATCATTTGCCTCTGTAACAGTCTGTTTCATTCTGCCAGTCTCTCCATTGCCATCAGTGTGAGTTATCATAAACTATGTAGTGCCTACACAGAGTAGGAGAGAAAACTTCCATTCTACGGTGAATGGTTAGCTTACTCCGACCATTTGTATTGCAGCTAGATTGCCAGTACCTCATTCATGTAGACCAACTGTATAACACCATAAACATCTCAGTTTTGCAATAGACAAGTTTTTGGCTTGCTATAAATCTGGAACACAATCATTACTGCCACATCAATAATATTAATACTTTCCATTTAAACACTGAAAATAATAAAAGTGTAAGAAAAATGGCAGACTGTAATTAAAATGGGTTAAAATAAACTGAATTGGAAAAATAAATCCTCATTTGTAAGTAACTGACAAAAAATAATTTCACGTAATGCTCAAGAGTCTTATCAATAACATTTTTATGTAGAATGGCGACATAGTGTAATGGGCAAAGTACATTCCTGACGTTCAGAAGGTAGAGGACTCAAACCCTGTCAAATGCCTCAGAACTTTCTATTTTTAAATCTTTATTGAAATGTAAGAAGACTGATAGGAGAGAAAAAATGAGAGCAAATGAAAAGTTAATATGATGATTAAAATGACACAACAAAGATTTAGAAATAAAGAAGTAAATTTAAACCAATTAATTGAATAAAAATAATGATTGAAGTCATTTTTATAAAGATTTAAAAATAAGAAATATCAAAACACCCAACAGGAATCTAACCCCCAACCTGTTGCATGTCAATGATGTAACCACTACGCTATGTTGCTGTTCTGCATTATAGACTTGTTTTTAAGGGTCTAGAGTATCATGTGAAATTATTTTTTGGTGATTACCCACGAACAGGCCCACTTTGATGAATGGCTGCAGGATGTGCCTTCTGGGACCCTAACCTAGACAGCCATGTAGATAGCTTCAAAACATTGATCCCATCTCTGAGGACCTCTCCTTGCTAGTGCTGCACTCACAAACCTGCTCAGCTGCTGTACCTTCCACTTTATCAAAATGAAAAATTGTGAATTCTGACAGTACGTAAATTACTTAGCCTTTTTTTTGGTGGGGGAAAGAAGCAAGTAACCATGTATTCTTGTGAGACAGAAAATATTAGGGCACTGCTGCTATGTTGGAGAGACACTGCTCCTGTCATATAGGTGAAAGGAATAATTTATCAACAATATAGGGAAAGACAGATTGCAACTTACCATAAAGGATACACATTAAGTTGCAGACAGGCACAATGAGAAGACACCTACATAAAGCTTTTGGCCACAGCCTTCATCAAGAAAAGAGAAACACACCATTCATACCCACAAGCAAGCACACTTGACCACCAACTCCAGCACTCGGGCCAACATTCTGGCCTGAGATGCTAGAGTTGGCAGTTGTGTGCATGAGGTGTGTGCTTGCTTGTGTGTATGAATGGTGTGTGTTTCTCTTTTGCTGATGAAGGCTGTGGCCAAAAGCTTTATGTATGTGTCTTTTCATTGTGCCTGTTTGCAACTTAACGTGTCTCCTTTATGGTAAATTGCAATCTCTCTTTTCCTACATTGTTGACATTCCTACCTGGAGTTTCCAGTGTTTGATTTTGCCGGAATAATTTAGCATGCTTTGTGACAGTGATGTAACCTGTCGTTTAATATCATTGCATTTCATTTTGGGAAGATCACTGGCACCTTATATGTTATGACCCATCATCTCCAAAATTGTGCATGCATTGCGTCTTTCAAGTATCACCAGGTCAGAAGTGTATCATGAGTACCTCAGTATGAGGAAAGCTGCCACCAAAATAAATGCCATTAGCAACGTCTTGATGGCAGGGGTGGCCATTGACTTCCCTGGACAGTAATTGTGAACAGCAGCAAATCTCTCTCCAGTTAAATGCCAGGCAAAAACTTTTATACATTCATAACATACAATGCCACCTCATTCAGAATGTAGAGCCTCTGTCGCACCTCTCTCTTTCTTTACAGCATGTCAGAAGACACAGAGATTAGTGTGGTAGCAGGATCACTGCAATTAGACACTCAAAGCATGTTAGGAATGTTATCTATACTGACAAGTCCTGCTGCACGCTGTTGGCGGGGTATGTCTGCCAACATGTAAATTCCAGCAGATGGTGATGGCTGATTACATGGAAACGGAACTGGCCCCTGATACATCTGCAAACAGTACCAAAATCTAAACCTACTGTACAGTCATATATGTCCATTAGTTCGTGTACTTTGCTCAAGCCATGAAATGTTCACTGTCAGAGGGGTGAGGAGCAAGGTGAGAGGAAATGGACATGCCAATACATGCAACATGAGTAACATCAGGTAACAGCTGTTTCATTTTTGGCGTTGGAAGTGGGCCGGTGCTGGTAGCTCACACTGTAGTGACAGCATAAACTGATATGCCTACAAGCTGCTGTGGCGTCTCCTTGTGTGGGATTACTACTGCAGCTCCCCACAGGAAACCTTTACCGTAAGCAAGATAGTGCACCCCTTTATTGCGCCCAAATTTTTAGGCTGGCTTGAGGAACAACCCATCAAAGTGAAGGTGCTTGTATGGTGTCCAATATAATGTGATATCAGTTATCATTGAGTGAGATAAACATGCCTTGAGGAAAGGTATGACGAGTTTCCATGAGTTGCGAGCACCAGTTGAGAGGTCATGAATCAGAATGCGTGGAAACACTGTCTTGTGGGATGCATGTCACGAAGAAAATCCACAGACATAAGGATGAAAGGTAATGCTACACAGTACAAGGTAAGTGTCATAAATTCAATTCTTTGTGGATAACTATTGTACTTCAGCTTTATCCCTGTACTAAATTCTGGCAAATGTGAAGAAATATCACTGCATTGTGTTTGCAACACCCCCTTTTTTCTGTTGTAAGAGCAACTGTTTTTCAGCCTTGTCTTTCTTTTCTGTAGAGATTTTGTATTCAACACTGTCTCTTACAACAAAGCCCATTTGTGTCATCCTGAAATCTGATCTGGGAGTTCCACATGATGTTGTTGTTGTTGTTGTTGTCAATGATGCAGCTCTCCATGCTACTCTGTCCAGTGTGAGCCTCTTCATCTTTGAATAACTACTGCAACCTACATCCTTCTGAATCTGCTTACTGTATTCATCTCTTGGCCTCCCTCTATGGTTTTTAACCCCCTCCCCCCCCCCCCCCCCCCCCTCACACACACACACACACTCTCACACTCTCTTTCCTCCAATATTTGATAAATATCCTTGATGTCACCCAATATGTTCTGTCTACCGTTCCCTTCTTTTGGACAAGTTGTCCCACAAATTTCTTTTCTCCCTGATTCTATTCAGTATCACTTCGTTGGTTTCATGAACTACCCCTCGTTTTGTCTAAACAGTTTATTGTCCATATTTCACTCCCATAAATGGCTACACTCCAGACAGAAACCTTCAGAGAAAACTTCCTAACACTTAAATCTATATTTGATGTTAACAAATTTCTCTTCTTCATAAATGCTTTTCTTGCCATTGCCAGTCTACATTTTATATCCTCTCTACTTCAGCCATCATTAGTTATCTTACTGCCCAAATAGCATAACTCATCTACTTCTTTCAGTGTCTCATTTCCTAATCTAATTCCCTTAGCATCACCTGATTTAATTTGACTGCATTCACAATATCACCCATTCCGTTCAACTGCTCTTCCAAGTCCTTAGCTGTCTTCGATAGAATTACAATGTCATTGTCGAATCTTGGAGTTTTTCCCTTCTCCCGTAACTTTAATTCCTACTCCAAACTTTTCTTTGGTTTCCTGAACTGCTTATTCAATGTGCAGATTGAATAACATTGGGGTTAGGCTACAACCCCGTCTCACTCCCTTCTCAGTCAGTGCTTCCCTTACATGCCCCTTGACTCTTTATCACTGCCATCTGGTTTCTGTGCAAGCTGTAAATAGCCTTTCGCTCCCTGTATTTTTGGTTTCTGCACAAACTGTAAATAGCCTTTCGCTCCCTATATTTTACCCCTGCTACCTTCAGAATTTCAAAGAGAGTATTCCAGTCAACAATGTCAAAAGCTTACTCTAAGTCTACAAATGCCACACACGTAGGTTTGTCTTTTCTTAACCTGTCTTCTAAGATAAGTCATTGTGTCAATATTGCCTCACGTGTTTCTATTTTTATCTAGAATCTAAACTGATCTTCCTTGAGGTTGGCTTCCACCAGTTTTTTCTTTCTTTAGTAATGAATTCATGTTAGTATTTTGCAACCATGACTTTTTAAACGGCGAGTCTTTTCTTCTCATCCCATCTGGTAAATCTCTCTGACTTGTGGTTATGGATGACTCCCAAAATCTGCCCCTTTTCCTAGACGCCTCCAGTCCTTTTCCTTCACCCTTCATCCTTTCCCTTCAACACTTCTGCCTGAAGAAGGAGCCACTGACTCCAAAAGCTTGCCTAATTATGATCTTTTTATGTGTGTGTTCTGTCACTTGGTGAATAGATTTGTTTATCTATCCCATTACCTTATTTTGTCCAAAACTGATTGCTCAGTAATTTTCACACCTGTCAGCAACTGCTTTCTTTGGAATTGGAATTATTACATTCTTCTTGAAGTCTGAGGGAATTTCACCTGTCTCATACATCTTGCACAGAAGATGGAAGAGTTTTGTCATGACTGGCTCTGCCAAGGCTATCAGTAGCTCTGATGGAATATCATCTACCTCTGGGGTCTTGTTTCGACTTAGATCATTCAGAGCTCTGTCAAATTCATCTTGCAGTATGTTATCTCCCACCTCATCTTCAGCTACATTCACTTCTGCTTCGCCGGCCGAAGTGGCCGTGCGGTTCTAGGTGCTGCAGTCTGGAACCGCGAGGCCGCTACTGTCGCAGGTTCGAATCCTGCCTCGGGCATGGATGTGTGTGATGTCCTTAGGTTAGTTAGGTTTAACTAGTTCTAAGTTCTAGGGGACTAATGACCTCAGAAGTTGAGTCCCATAGTGCTCAGAGCCATTTGAACCACTTCTGCTTCTATAATATTGTCTTCAAGTTCATCTCCCCTTGTATAGACCCTCTATATACTCCTTCCATCTTTCAGCTTCCCCTTTTATCTTAGGACTGGTTTCCCATTTGAGCCCTGGATATTCATACAGTTGTTTCTCTTTTCCCCAAAGGCCTCTTTGATCTTCCTGTAGGTGGTATCTACTTTTCTCTTATGAAATGTGCTTCTAAATCCTTATGTTTGTCCTTTAGCCATTCCTGCTTAGCGATTTTGCACTTTCTGTCAATCTGATTTTTTAAACGTTCATATTTCGCCTGCTTCATTTGCTGCATTTTTAAATTTTCTCCTTTCATCAGTTAAATTCAATATCTCTTGTGTTTTACAAGGATAAGGATTTCTAGCAGACATTGTCTTTTTACCAGTTTGATCCTCTGTTGCATTCACCTCTTAAAGCTACCCGTTTGTCTTCCACTGTATTCCTTTCCCCCTATTCTCGTCAGTTGTTGCCTAATGCTCCCTCCAAAACTCTCAACAACCTATTGTTCTTTCAACTTATCAAGGTCCCATCTCCTTAATTTTCTGCCTTTTTACAATTTCTTCAGTCTTAATCTACAGTTAATAACCAATAAATTGTGGTCAGAGTCCACATCTGTTCCAGGAAATGTGTTTTTCAATGTAAAATCTGGTTCTGAAATCTCTGTCTTACTGTTATATACACAATCTGAAACCTTCCAGTGTCTCCAGGTATCTTCCACGTGTACAACCTTCCTTTATGATTCTTAAATCAAGTGTTAGATATGATTAAAATATGGTTTGTGCAAAATTCTTCCAGAAGGATTCCTCTTTCATTCCCCCAGCACACATTTACCTGCAATTTTTACTTCACTTCCTGCTATATTGAATTCCAATCCCCCTTCACAATTAAATTTTCATCTCCTTTAACTCTCTGAATAATTTCTTTTATCTCATTGTACATTTCTTCAGCCTCTTCATCATCTGTAGAGCTAATTGGCATAACAACTTGTACTTCTATGGTAGCCATGGGATTTGTGGCTGTCTTGACTATGGCAGTACATTCACTATGCTGTTCATAGTAGCTTACCGGTACCCACATTCTTATTTTCATATGCGTTATTAAGCGCATTCCTGCCTTACCCCTATCTGACTTCATATTTATAACCCTGTATTAACCTGATCAGAAGTCCTGTTCCTCCAGTCACCAAACTTCTCTAATTCTCACTATATCTAACTTCAATCGAACCATTTCCCTTTTTAAATTTTCTAACCTACCTGCCTGATTAAGGGATCCCGCTTTCCACACTACAATCTGTAGAATACCAGTTTTGTTTCTCCTGATGGCGACATCCTCACGAGTAGTCCCCACCCATAAATCTGAGTGGGAGACTATTTTACCTCCAGAATATTTTACCCCAGAGAATGCTGTCATATTTTAACCATACTATAGAGCTGTATGCACTTGGGAAAAATTATGGCAGGTCGCAGTACAGTTATTACTAAGCTTTTAGTGTATGCAACATTCGGAGGTGTTTGTATTGACCAAAACAAGAAAAAAGGTCTAGTAAACATGGGCTCTAAAATGCATATGAGAGCTATAAGCATTTTTTTCGTATTTGACACTGTGAAACATACCTTTTCTACAGCAAGTTCTTTAGTCACCATATTTTTGGAGGAGGTAGTATGGACCAAAATTTGGAAAAAAGTCTAGTAAATAGGGGCTCTAAAATGCATACCTGACCAGCTGTGGGCACTTTCTCAGTAGAGGGGATGAGTTTCACAGTAGTGAAGATAAAAAAAAAGGGCTCCTGGCTATTAGAGTATGAATTTTTAAGTCCCTATTTGCTGGATATGTATGTAAATGTGTGTTCATTAAGAGGGAAGCAAGATACGATTAAAACAGTGTAAAACTATGTTTAGTGGTGGCAACATGTTTTCTTATTAAAATGTTGTCACAAATATGAAGCAGTACAATAAATTGTCAATGTTGCAAAATAATGTTTTAAGCAGAACTATTTCCAGTGAAGTTGAGCTATTTGTCAAAGAAAGAAGCACTGTGAATATATTTTGTGAAGTGGACAACTTATGGTCAGTATAGATGTCTGGTTCCTGAGAGGAAACCGGCCACATAATCTGTGAATTTAATTTATGGGTGGTTTGTAGCAAACTAGTATATTAAACAAGTTTTCTTATTCCAGAAGTATTAAACCAAATTATCTTAACTGAAGAGCGGTTATAGCAGTACTTCTGCCAAATACATACCAGTAATATAATGTGCATCAGATGAATGCAGAAAGAAGTAAGCATAAGCTCCCAGTTTTTAATACATTCATAAAATTTAATTTTTCTGTGGCATTTTCAAATTTCTGTTTACAAAACATGTAGAAGCTACTAAACTCTTAATTTAGAATGTTCATTTTCCAGTCTTGCACAATATTCAAGTACTATTTTTTGGTCCATTGCCTAGGCTGATAAATTTGAGATTTAAAGTAAAATACTATAACTTAAAATGACAAAAAGGTCTCCTGCATAAACACTATTTCAACTGGGCAGTGTAAAGTTTTATTGCATAATTCAATATATTTCACCTTGATATGTAAATGAGAAAAGTATGACATTCATCATGTTCCCTGTAAATTAGTTTTCTGAACATTCACTAAGATTGATAGATTACATATTTATGGAAAATACATGCACACTAACATGTAATAATACATGGTTATATCAGTCATTAGTAACTGGTTAGCTTTAACGCATCCCATGAATGTATGAATTTCGCCACAAAGAATAAAAATGGATGCAGCTGCTGTCCTGAATAGTAATTTGTGGCATCCTTGAACAGATAGAACAGCCTCTTCTGAGACATATTTTACACTGCATCAAAGAGGGTGCAGGGTAACCAGCAGAATTGATGTTTTTACAGTGTATGGTTTGAAGGAAGTAGAGCAGCTCCAAGATGAGGTTGAGGATAAGTCTTTCGATATATTATGGCAATATTAGATTCTCCAACTATTCCTTGGCACCTTACTTCTCCCCTCAAATATTGTTTAGTATGGAAATCATAGTAAATAATCATTTTCCTTCTTAGTTTTTTACATCATTCATTACTTCATCCAAATAGTGAAAGTGATTACACTGTTAAATTACAAGTCCTTTCATGATAAATACATACTCACTGAGTGACCTATTTACACTTCCAGAGTGACACACACACTCTCTCTCTCTCTCTCTCTCTCTCTCTCTCTCTCTCTCTCTCTCTCTCTCTTACTATCATGGAGTTCACATTGTCCATTCATTTCAGCTACATGGTTTATTAGACTGCAGGTGCAGACCATTTTTAACATCTGTTTCTCCCATTTCAATGCCTTCTGGTACACTAATTTTTTGCGTTGTGCTATTAGTCAACCAAAAATCTATAAAGTGTTGTACTCAAGATATTTTATGTTTATGCCAACACTCAAGTCTTGGAAATTAATTTATTAAAACCATCAATATCATAATTTGCAGAACAAACATTTTCAGCTGTATATCCCAGTAGCCATATGCTTTTACTATATCAGTCTTACTCATTAGTCTTATTGAAAAAATGACAGTGTGAAATTTTTGGCACAATTTAAAACCAACCAACAAACTCTGGAAATAGTCTGTCAGGGAAATTATTTCTTTGAAGTGTCAGAAATGGGAAAACACTCACATGAAAGGAGCAAAGCACTCCAGATATGGTAGAGTAGTGCAGCAGATAATTAATTATTGTATAATGATTGCTTACTGGAGATCAGTTTTGATTTTGGTTCAGAAAATAAACCGAGCTCACAAACTTACTACATTGATAATATTAAATTTGGACTGACTGAATGAAGTTCTGTGTTGATCTAAATTAACATGAAAGATGCTTGGCAACACGTGGATAAAAGAGGAGTAGCAACTACACACAAAAATGTGAGTTTCATTGAGGTCCTGCAGCGCCATGGCCAGCCCTGGGTTAATACTGCTGTGAGCCATGTTAACTCTGAGTTGAGCAGGTTACTGCTGACTAAAATGAATTCTCATATGAGTGCAGTGCCCATTGCTACAATTGGGAGATGAGGTTATAATAGACATGGCCTGCACCTGAGTAGGAGAGGGAAAGATAGGTTGGCTGCACTTCTTTCAGGAAATGTAAGGGGGGGGGGGGGGCATCACCACACAGTGCAAAATCCCTGTGGTTACAGGTGTCAGAGGGGCAACTTCTTTAGGTTAGAATCAAGTTTCAGGCACCCTGTTTTGATAGAAGTCACTATAATAGAAGAGCCCCACAAGAATGCACAGAAAAGTAAGGTTAGCTCATCCCACCAAAATATTAGAAGATTGAGTAATAAGGTGGAAGAACTTCTTGCCTGCTTGCAAAATTTAAAGGAAAAGATAGACACCCTGTGCCTGTCTCAGCACCACATAACCACAGGCTTACATAAGTTACATATAAAAGATTACAGTCTAGCAGCTTACTCGTGCAGAACTAATATGGGAAGGGAACGAGTTGTTGCATTTATTAAAGACAAAACATAAGTTCAAAAGCATTGACACAAGTAGACATTGTAGTGATCAGCACATAGAAGTGTGTGCTTGTGAATTAATGCTGAAAAACAATTCATTTTTAATTGTAACAGTATATAGATCCCCACTGGGAAATTTTGAATTATTTATGGGGAACTTGGATTCCTTGTTGCGCTGTCTGTCAGACATCAGCAAGCAGTTAATAGCCTGTGGTGACTTCAATGTACGAGGCTGGTTTGAAAAGCTCTTAGAATCAACACGGGAGGCCAGCGCTAGCGCAACGAGTTGTTCATGTGATATTCATTGGACTGTTGCCTGTAAATACATGCCACATCAGTGGTCTTGGAAGAGAGCTGTGGCGGTGATGTGGCATTGTTGTTGTTCCCGAGTAGTGATTTGCGAAGATGGAAAAAATTGAGATTCGAGCATGATTATGTACTTAGTAAAGAAAGGTATGAAAGCAAAGGACATTGATGTTGATTTCCAGAATACACTGGGGGACTCTGCTTCTTCATATTCAACTGTTGCCAAGTGGACAAATGAAGTTAAATTTGGTATGGAGAACTTAGATGATGATCCTGATCAGTGGTCGGTCAAGATATGTCATTACTCCAGAAATCACTGCAAAAGTGCACAAAATGATAATGGAGGATCACCAGTTGAAAGTATGTGAAATTGCTCACCCTTGGCAGATATCATCTGAAAGGGTATGTCACATTTTAATTGAAAAATTATCTGCAAGATGGGTGCTGAGACTCTTGATGCTGGATCAAAAATGCATGAGAATGGACTTCTTCGAACAATGTTTGGCCCGTTTTAGGAGAAACGAACAAGATTTTTTTGCACCGGTTTGTGAGCATGGGTGAAACTTGGGTACCCCAGAGACAAAACAAGTCAAAGCTGTGAAAACATGCTGAAACTAAAGAAAGCAAAGACAATTCCGTCGGTAGGAAAGGTCGTGGTATTAGTGTTGTGGGATGTGAAGGGATTCTGTTTGTAGATTATCTTCCCACTGGTCAAACAATTACTGGAGAATACTATGCTAACCTCCTGAACAAATGGCAATAAAAGATATGCAAAAAAAGGCCAGGTTTAGCAAGGAAGAAAGTCTTCTTCCATCAAGACAGTATGTGCCCACACACGTGCTGTCGCCATAGCAAAATCACACGAACTGAGGTATGAATTGTTGCCACATCCATCTTACTCACCTGATATGGTTCTGTCAGACTACCATCTCTTCCCAAATCCAAACATTTTTCTTTGTGGACAAAGATTCACTTCAAACAAAGAATTGATAGCTGGAGTTGACACTATTTTGCAGGCCTGGAGGAAACTCATTTTCGAGGTGGGATCAAGGAGCGGTAACATCGTTGGACCAACTGCATTAATCTACAAGGAGGCTACATTGAAAAATAAAAAAGTTTCAGTAATGTAAGTACTTTTTTCTATTCCATCCCGAGAACTTTTCACACCACCGTCATAGATTTTCTAAAGGATTCTGATAAAAAAATTATCTGGAACACTTATTTGGGTCCTACAATTTGCTCTCAGGGTCGGTCCCTAGTTGATAAGGTTTTCTTTGATGAGGCACAAAGCAACAAAATAACTGTTTACTCCATAACAAATGCTTTCTCTGATCATGATGCACAGTTAGTCAGGATAAATGACATGGTGCCTTACAGTGGAAGTCAGTCAGAATCATTAATGACTACAGGGCAAATGTTTTGAAAGAGTAGGTTACAAGAAACAGCCTGAGATGAAATTTATAAAGAACCAAATGCCAATACAAAATTTAATCTATTCCATGATAAATTCATATCATTATTTGAAAATAGCTTTCTGCGTAAGCTAATCAGAAGGGATATTAAACAGCCATGTAAAAAACCATGGATCACTAAGGAGATTAAAGTATCTTGTGAAAGGAAAAGGGAAATTTATCTTTTGGCAAGAATAAGTAGAGACCTTGCAGTATTTGCGCACTACAAAAATTACTAAGAAATATTATTAACAAATCAAGAAACATGCACATAATGTAAGAAATCAGTACGTCTGACAACAGAGCTAAGACAATATGGAAAAGAGTGAAGCAAGAGAAAGGACAACAACCAACCACAGAAGAGGATAACATTACTATTGAATTGAATGGAAGAGTTATAAATGACAAATCACAAGTAGCAAATGTATTTAATAATCATTTCTTAAACATAGTAGAAAATATAGGGGCCAACTGTTCAAGAGAAAGATGACAGCAATATGTTGAAGAAGTAACTCTCATAAAATTACATCATATGAATGTACCACCAACTTCTTGCGAAATTAAGATGGTCATACATTTTCTTAAAAATAAAAGTTCTTCTGGTTTTGATGGTGTTTCCAATAGAGCACTAAAGATTGGTTCCCACATAATAACTCCAGTATTGTCCGAAATACGCACTGCATCACTAACTCAAGGCGTTTTTCCAAAGAGACTAAAATATGTCGTCGTTAAACCCCTCTTTAAGAAAGGTGATAAGAGAAATGTCAGTAACTACCGACCTGCTGACATCATTTTCCAAAATTTTTGAGAAGGTGATGTATTCTAGAATAGTATCTCTCCTTGGCAACAATAGTATTCTCAGTAAATCATAGTTTGGGTTTCAGAAGGGTTGCTCTACTGAGAATGCCATTTACATGTTCACACACCAGATAGTACAAGTATTAAATAACAAAATAGCACCGGTAGGTATTTTCTGTGCCCCATCCAAGGCATTTGATTGTGTGACTCATAGTATACTCCTAGATAAATTGAAGTTTTATGGGATTGGTGGTATAGCCATCCAATGGATCATGTCATATCTAACCCAAAGAATGCA